>NW_027362768.1:324240386-326640386 GCF_046119375.1 Phyllobates terribilis
CCCACGCACATTTGGAACTCTCCTGGGGTACCCTCACACATATTATTCCCTCATTTAGTGGATATTTTCACAAAAAAGTGAAATTTTCAAAAATTCAGAAAATTGGCTGAAAACGACTAAATATCAAGGACTCATCGGGCGAATCGCTCTGGAACTGAAATCGGAACGCTCACTGACATTTCCCCTATCTGAAAGTCTGATAAACGCCGGAAAAATGACTAAGTCCAAAAAAACCTTTTTTTTCAACTTTTTTCAATTTTATCCCCGTGGGATATATATTCTACCCACACACATTTGGAACTCTCCTGGGGTACCCTCACACATATTATTCCCTCATTTAGTGAATATTTTCATAAAAAAGTGAAATTTTCAAAAATTCAGAAAATTGACTGAAAACCACTAAATATCAAGGACTCATCGGGCAAATCGCTCTGCAACTGAAATCGGAATGCTCAATGACATTTCCCCGATCTGAAATTCTGATAAACGACGGAAAAATGAATAAGCCCAAAAAAAAATTTTTTTTAACTTTTTTCAATTTTACTCCCGTGGAATATATATTCCACACACGCACATTTGGAACTCTCCTGGGGTACCCTCACACATATTATTCCCTCATTTAGTGAATATTTTCACAAAAAAGTGAAATTTTCAAAAATTCTGAAATTTGGCTGTAAAACAACTAAATATCAAGGACTCATCGGGCGAATCGCTCTGGAACTGAAATCGGAACGCTCACTGACATTTCCCCTATCTGAAAGTCTGATAAACGCCGGAAAAATGACTAAGTCCAAAAAACCTTTTTTTTCAACTTTTTTCAATTTTATCCCTGTGGGATATATATTCTACCCACACACATTTGGAACTCTCCTGGGGTACCCTCACACATATTATTCCCTCATTTAGTGAATATTTTCACAAAAAAGTGAAATTTTCAAAAGTTCAGAAAATTGACTGAAAACGACTAAATATCAAGGACTCATCAGGCAAATCGCTCTGGAACTGAAATCGGAACGCTCAATGACCTTTCCCCTATCTGAAAGTCTGATAAACGCCGGAAAAATGACTAAGTAAAAAAAAAATCTTTTTTTTCAACTTTTTTCAATTTTACCCCCGTGGGATATATATTCTACCCACACACATTTGGAACTCTCATGGGGTACCCTCACACATATTATTCCCTCATTTAGCGAATATTTTCACAAAAAAGTGAAATTTTCAAAAATTCAGAAAATTGGCTGAAAACGACTAAATATCAAGGACTCATCGGGCGAATCGCTCTGGAACTGAAATCGGAACGCACACTGACATTTCCCCTATCTGAAAGTCTGATAAACGCCGGAAAAATGACTAAGTCCAAAAAAACCTTTTTTTTCAACTTTTTTCAATTTTATCCCCGTGGGATATATATTCTACCCACACACATTTGGAACTCTCCTGGGGTACCCTCACACATATTATTCCCTCATTTAGTGAATATTTTCACAAAAAAGTGAAATTTTCAAAAATTCAGAAAATTGACTGAAAACGACTAAATATCAAGGACTCATCGGGCAAATCACTCTGCAACTGAAATCGGAATGCTCAAAGACATTTCCCCGATCTGAAAGTCTGATAAACGACGGAAAAATGAATAAGCCCAAAAAAAAATTTTTTTAAACTTTTTTCAATTTTACTCCCGTAGGATATATATTCCACCCACGCACATTTGGAACTCTCCTGGGGTACCCTCACACATATTATTCCCTCATTTAGTGAATATTTTCACAAAAAAGTGAAATTTTCAAAAGTTCAGAAAATTGACTGAAAACAACTAAATATCAAGGACTCATCGGGCAAATCACTCTGGAACTGAAATCGGAACGCTCAATGACCTTTCCCCGATCTGAAAGTCTGATAAACGACGGAAAAATGAATAAGCCCCAAAAAAAATTTTTTTTAACTTTTTTCAATTTTACTCCCGTGGGATATATATTCCACCCACGCACATTTGGAACTCTCCTGGGGTACCCTCACACATATTATTCCCTCATTTAGTGAATATTTTCATAAAAAAGCGAAATTTTCAAAAATTCAGAAAATTGACTGAAAACGACTAAATATCAAGGACTCATCGGGCAAATCGCTCTGGAACTGAAATCGGAACGCTCAATGACCTTTCCCCTGTCTGAAAGTCTGATAAATGCCGGAAAAATTACTAAGTCCAAAAAAATCTTTTTTTTCAACTTTTTTCAATTTTACCCCCGTGGGATATATATTCTACCCACACACATTTGGAACTCTCATGGGTACCCTCACACATATTATTCCCTTATTTAGCAGATATTTTCACAAAAAAGTGAAATTTTCAAAAATTCAGAAAATTGGCTGAAAACGACTAAATATCAAGGACTCATCGGGCGAATCGCTCTGGAACTGAAATCGGAACGCTCATTGACATTTCCCATTTCTGAAAGTCTGATAAACGCTGGAAAAATGACTAAGTCCAAAAAAGTCTTTTTTTTCAACTTTTTTCAATTTTACCCCCGTAGGATATATATTCTACCCACACACATTTAGAACTCTCATGGGGTACCCTCACACATATTATTCCCTCATTTAGCGAATATTTTCATACAAAAAAGTGAAATTTTAAAAAATTCAGAAAATTGGCTGAAAACGACTAAATATCAAGGTCTCATCGGGCAAATCACTCTGGAACTGAAATCGGAACGCTCAATGACCTTTCCCCTATCTGAAAGTCTGATAAACGCCGGAAAAATGACTAAGTCCAAAAAAGTTTTTTTTTTCAACTTTTTTCAATTTTACCCCCGTGGGATATATATTCTACGCACACACATTTGGAACTCTCATGGCGTACCCTCACACATATTATTCCCTCATTTAGTGAATATTTTCACAAAAAAGTGAAATTTTCAAAAATTCAGAAAATTGACTGAAAACGACTAAATATCAAGGACTCATCAGGAAAATCGCTCTGGAACTGAAATCGGAACGCTCAATGACCTTTCCCCTATCTGAAAGTCTGATAAACGCCGGAAAAATGACTAAGTCCAAAAAAATCTTTTTTTTCAACGTTTTTCAATTTTACCCCCGTGGGATATATATTCTACCCACACACATTTGGAACTCTCCTGGGGTACCCTCACACATATTATTCCTTCATTTAGTGGATATTTTCACAAAAAAGTGAAATTTTCAAAAATTCAGAAAATTGACTGAAAACCACTAAATATCAAGGACTCATCGGGCAAATCGCTCTGCAACTGAAATCGGAATGCTGAATGACATTTCCCCGATCTGAAAGTCTGATAAACGACGGAAAAATGTATAAGCCCAAAAAAAATTTTTTTTTAACTTTTTTCAATTTTACTCCCATGGGATATATATTCCACCCACGCACATTTGGAACTCTCCTGGGGTACCCTCACACATATTATTCCCTCATTTAGTGAATATTTTCACAAAAAAGTGAAATTTTCAAAAATTCAGAAAATTGACTGAAAACGACTAAATATCAAGGACTCATCGGGCAAATCGCTCTGCAACTGAAATCGGAATGCTGAATGACATTTCCCCGATCTGAAAGTCTGATAAACGACGGAAAAATGTATAAGCCCAAAAAAAATTTTTTTTTAACTTTTTTCAATTTTACTCCCATGGGATATATATTCCACCCACGCACATTTGGAACTCTCCTGGGGTACCCTCACACATATTATTCCCTCATTTAGTGAATATTTTCACAAAAAAGTGAAATTTTCAAAAATTCAGAAAATTGACTGAAAACGACTAAATATCAAGGACTCATCGGGCAAATCGCTCTGGAACTGAAATCAGAACGCTCAATGACCTTTCCCCTATCTGAAAGTCTGATAAACGCCGGAAAAATGACTAAGTCCAAAAAAATCTTTTTTTTCAACGTTTTTCAATTTTACCCCCGTGGGATATATGTTCTACCCACACACATTTGGAACTCTCCTGGGGTACCCTCACACATATTATTCCCTCATTTAGTGGTTATCTTCACAAAAAAGGGAAATTTTCAAAAATTCAGAAATTTGGCTGAAAACAACTAAATATCAAGGACTCATCGGGTGAATCGCTCTGGAACTGAAATCGGAACGCTCACTGACATTTCCCCTATCTGAAAGTCTGATAAACGCCGGAAAAATGACTAAGTCCAAAAAAACCTTTTTTTTCAACTTTTTTCAATTTTATCCCCGTGGGATATATATTCCACCCACGCACATTTGGAACTCTCCTGGGGTACCCTCACACATATTATTCCCTCATTTAGTGGATATTTTCACAAAAAAGTGAAATTTTCAAAAATTCAGAAAATTGGCTGAAAACGACTAAATATCAAGGACTCATCGGGCGAATCGCTCTGGAACTGAAATCGCAACGCTCACTGACATTTCCCCTATCTGAAAGTCTGATAAACGCCGGAAAAATGACTAAGTCCAAAAAAACCTTTTTTTTCAACTTTTTTCAATTTTATCCCCGTGGGATATATATTCTACCCACACACATTTGGAACTCTCCTGGGGTACCCTCACACATATTATTCCCTCATTTAGTGAATATTTTCATAAAAAAGTGAAATTTTCAAAAATTCAGAAAATTGACTGAAAACCACTAAATATCAAGGACTCATCGGGCAAATCGCTCTGCAACTGAAATCGGAATGCTCAATGACATTTCCCCGATCTGAAATTCTGATAAACGACGGAAAAATGAATAAGCCCAAAAAAAAATTTTTTTAAACTTTTTTCAATTTTACTCCCGTAGGATATATATTCCACCCACGCACATTTGGAACTCTCCTGGGGTACCCTCACACATATTATTCCCTCATTTAGTGAATATTTTCACAAAAAAGTGAAATTTTCAAAAGTTCAGAAAATTGACTGAAAACAACTAAATATCAAGGACTCATCGGGCAAATCACTCTGGAACTGAAATCGGAACGCTCAATGACCTTTCCCCTATCTGAAAGTCTGATAAACGCCGGAAAAATGACTAAGTCCAAAAAAGTTTTTTTTTTCAACTTTTTTCAATTTTACCCCCGTGGGATATATATTCTACCCACACACATTTGGAACTTTCATGGCGTACCCTCACACATATTATTCCCTCATTTAGTGGATATTTTCGCAAAAAAAGTGAAATTTTCAAAAATTCAGAAAATTGGCTGAAAACGACTAAATATCAAGGACTCATCGGGCGAATCGCTCTGGAACTGAAATCGGAATGCTCATTGACATTTCCCCTTTCTGAAAGTCTGATAAACGCCGGAAAAATGACTAAGTCCAAAAAAAACTTTTTTTTCAACTTTTTTCAATTTTATCCCTGTGGGATATATATTCTACCCACACACATTTGGAACTCTCCTGGGGTACCCTCACACATATTATTCCCTCATTTAGTGAATATTTTCACAAAAAAGTGAAATTTTCAAAAATTCAGAAAATTGACTGAAAACGACTAAATATCAAGGACTCATCGGGCGAATCGCTCTGGAACTGAAATCGGAACGCTCACTGACATTTCCCCTATCTGAAAGTCTGATAAACGCCGGAAAAATGACTAAGTCCAAAAAAACCTTTTTTTTCAACTTTTTTCAATTTTATCACTGTGGGATATATATTCTACCCACACACATTTGGAACTCTCCTGGGGTACCCTCACACATATTATTCCCTCATTTAGTGAATATTTTCACAAAAAAGTGAAATTTTCAATAATTCAGAAAATTGACTGAAAACGACTAAATATCAAGGACTCATCGGGCCAATCACTCTGCAACTGAAATCGGAATGCTCAATGACATTTCCCCGATCTGAAAGTCTGATAAACGACGGAAAAATGAATAAGCCCAAAAAAAAATTTTTTTAAACTTTTTTCAATTTTACTCCCGTAGGATATATATTCCACCCACGCACATTTGGAACTCTCCTGGGGTACTCTCACACATATTATTCCCTCATTTAGTGGATATTTTCACAAAAAAGTGAAATTTTCAAAAATTCAGAAAATTGGCTGAAAACGACTAAATATCAAGGACTCATCGGGCGAATCGCTCTGGAACTGAAATCGGAACGCGCAATGATCTATCTGAAAGTCTGATAAGTGCCGGAAATGCCGGAAAAATGACTAAGTCCAAAAAAATCTTTTTTTTCAACTTTTTTCAATTTTACCCCCGTGGGATATATATTCTACCCACACACATTTGGAACTCTCATGGGGTACCCTCACACATATTATTCCCTCATTTAGCGGATATTTTCACAAAAAAGTGAAATTTTGAAAAATTCTGAAAATTGGCTGAAAACGACTAAATATCAAGGACTCATCGGGCGAATTGCTCTGGAACTGAAATCGGAACGCTCATTGACATTTCCCCTTTCTGAAAGTCTGATAAACACCAAAAAAATGACTAAGTCCAAAAAAATCTTTTTTTTCAACTTTTTTCAATTTTATCCCCGTGGGATATATATTCTACCCACACACATTTGGAACTCTCCTGGGGTACCCTCACACATATTATTCCCTTATTTAGCGGATATTTTCACAAAAAAGTGAAATTTTCAAAAATTCAGAAAATTGACTGAAAACGACTAAATATCAAGGACTCATCGGGCAAATCGCTCTGGAACTGAAATCGGAACGCTCAATGACCTTTCCCCTATGTGAAAGTCTGATAAACGCCGGAAAAATGACTAAGTAAAAAAAAAATCTTTTTTTTCAACTTTTTTCAATTTTACCCCCGTGGGATATATATTCTACCCACACACATTTGGAACTCTCAAGGGGTACCCTCACACATATTATTCCCTCATTTAGCGAATATTTTCACAAAAAAGTGAAATTTTCAAAAATTCAGAAAATTGGATGAAAATGACTAAATATCAAGGACTCATCGGGCAAATCACTCTGGAACTGAAATCGGAATGCTCAATGACCTTTCCCCTATCTGAAAGTCTGATAAACGCCGGAAAAATGACTAAGTCCCCCAAATTTTTTTTTTTCAACTTTTTTCAATTTTACCCCCGTGGGATATATATTCTACCCACACACATTTGGAAGTCTCATGGCGTACCCTCACACATATTATTCCCTCATTTAGTGGATATTTTCGCAAAAAAAGTGAAATTTTCAAAAATTCAGAAAATTGGCTGAAAACAACTAAATATCAAGGACTCATCGGGCAAATCGCTCTGCAACTGAAATCGGAATGCTCAATGACATTTCCCCGATCTGAAAGTCTGATAAACGACGGAAAAATGAATAAGCCCAAAAAAAATTTTTTTTTAACTTTTTCAATTTTACTCCCGTGGGATATATATTCCACCCACGCACATTTGGAACTCTCCTGGGGTACCCTCACACATATTATTCCCTCATATAGTGAATATTTTCACAAAAAAGTGAAATTTTCAAAAATTCAGTAAATTGACTGAAAACGACTAAATATCAAGGACTCATCAGGCAAATCGCTCTGGAACTGAAATCGGAACGCTCAATGACCTTTCCCCTATCTGAAAGTCTGATAAACGCCGGAAAAATGACTAAGTCCAAGAAAACCTTTTTTTTCAACTTTTTTCAATTTTATCCCTGTGGGATATATATTCTACCCACACACATTTGGAACTCTCCTGGGGTACCCTCACACATATTATTCCCTCATTTAGTGAATATTTTCACAAAAAAGTGAAATTTTCAAAAATTCAGAAAATTGACTGAAAACGACTAAATATCAAGGACTCATCGGGCCAATCACTCTGCAACTGAAATCGGAATGCTCAATGACATTTCCCCGATCTGAAAGTCTGATAAACGACGGAAAAATGAATAAGCCCAAAAAAAAATTTTTTTAGACTTTTTTCAATTTTACTCCCGTAGGATATATATTCCACCCACGCACATTTGGAACTCTCCTGGGGTACCCTCACACATATTATTCCCTCATTTAGTGGATATTTTCACAAAAAAGTGAAATTTTCAAAAATTCAGAAAATTGGCTGAAAACGACTAACTATCTAGGATTCATCGGGCGAATCGCTCTGGAACTGAAATCGGAACGCTCACTGACATTTCCCCTATCTGAAAGTCTGATAAACGCCGGAAAAATGACTAAGTCCAAAAAAATCTTTTTTTTCAACTTTTTTCAATTTTATCCCCGTGGGATATATATTCTACCCACACACATTTGGAACTCTCAAGGGGTACCCTCACACATATTATTCCCTCATTTAGCGAATATTTTCACAAAAAAAGTGAAATTTTCAAAACTTCAGAAAATTGGATGAAAACGACTAAATATCAAGGACTCATCGGGCAAATCACTCTGGAACTGAAATCGGAATGCTCAATGACCTTTCCCCTATCTGAAAGTCTGATAAACGCCGGAAAAATGACTAAGTCCCCCAAATTTTTTTTTTTCAACTTTTTTCAATTTTACCCCCGTGGGATATATATTCTACCCGCACACATTTGGAAGTCTCATGGCGTACCCTCACACATATTATTCCCTCATTTAGTGGATATTTTCGCAAAAAAAGTGAAATTTTCAAAAATTCAGAAAATTGGCTGAAAACAACTAAATATCAAGGACTCATCGGGCGAATCGCTCTGGAACTGAAATCGGAACGCTCATTGACATTTCCCCTTTCTGAAAGTCTGATAAACGCCGGAAAAATGACTAAGTCCAAAAAAAACTTTTTTTTCAACTTTTTTCAATTTTACCCCCGTGGGATATATATTCTACCCACACACATTTGGAACTCTCCTGGGGTACCCTCACACATATTATTCCCTCATTTAGTGAATATTTTCACAAAAAAGTGAAATTTTCAAAAATTCAGAAAATTGACTGAAAACGACTAAATATCAAGGACTCATCGGGGAAATCGCTCTGCAACTGAAATCGGAATGCTCAATGACATTTCCCCTATCTGAAAGTCTGATAAACGGCGGAAAAATGAATAAGTCCAAAATAAAAATTTTTTTCAACTTTTTTCAATTTTACCCCCGTGGGATATACATTCTACCCACACACATTTGGAACTCTCCTGGGGTACCCGCACACATATTATTACCTCATTTAGTGGATATTTTCACAAAAAAGTGAAATTGTCAAAAATTTAGAAAATTGACTGATGAAAACGACTAAATATCAAGGACTCATCGGGCACATCGCTCTGGAACTGAAATCAGAACGCTCAATGACATTTCCCCGATCTGAAAGTCTGATGAACCCCAGAAAAATGACTAAGTCCAAAAAAATCTTTTTTTTCAACTTTTTTCAATTTTACCCCCGTGGAATATACATTCTACCCACACACATTTGAAACTCTCCTGGGGTACCCTCACACATAATATTCCCTCATTTAGTGAATATTTTCACAAAAAAGTGAAATTTTCAAAAATTCAGAAAATTGACTGAAAACGACTAAATATCAAGGACTCATCAGGCAAATCGCTCTGGAACTGAAATCGGAACGCTCAATGACCTTTCCCCTATCTGAAAGTCTGATAAACGCCGGAAAAATGACTAAGTCCAAAAAAACCTTTTTTTTCAACTTTTTTCAATTTTATCCCCGTGGGATATATATTCTACCCACACACATTTGGAACTCTCCTGGGGTACCCTCACACATATTATTCCCTTATTTAGCGGATATTTTCACAAAAAAGTGAAATTTTCAAAAATTCAGAAAATTGACTGAAAACGACTAAATATCAAGGACTCATCGGGCAAATCGCTCTGGAACTGAAATCGGAACGCTCAATGACCTTTCCCCTATCTGAAAGTCTGATAAACGCCGGAAAAATGACTAAGTCCAAAAAAAACTTTTTTTTCCACTTTTTTCAATTTTACCCCCGTGGGATATATATTCTACCCACACACATTTGGAACTCTCCTGGGGTACCCTCACACATATTATTCCCTCATTTAGTGAATATTTTCACAAAAAAGTGAAATTTTCAAAAATTCAGAAAATTGACTGAAAACGACTAAATATCAAGGACTCATCGGGCCAATCACTCTGCAACTGAAATCGGAATGCTCAATGACATTTCCCCGATCTGAAAGTCTGATAAGCGACGGAAAAATGAATAAGCCCCAAAAAAATTTTTTTTAAACTTTTTTCAATTTTACTCCCGTAGGATATATATTCCACCCACGCACATTTGGAACTCTCCTGGGGTACCCTCACACATATTATTCCCTCATTTAGTGGATATTTTCACAAAAAAGTGAAATTTTCAAAAATTCAGAAAATTGGCTGAAAACGACTAAATATCAAGGACTCATCGGGCAAATCGCTCTGGAACTGAAATCGGAACGCTCAATGACATTTCCCCTTTCTGAAAGTCTGATAAATGCCGGAAAAATGACTAAGTCCAAAAAAAATCTTTTTTTTCAACTTTTTTCAATTTTACCCCGTGGGATATATATTCTACCCACACACATTTGGAACTCTCATGGGGTACCATCACACATATTATTCCCTCATTTAGCGAATATTTTCACAAAAAAAGGGAAATTTTCAAAAATTCAGAAAATTGGCTGAAAACGACTAAATATCAAGGACTCATCGGGCGAATCGCTCTGGAACTGAAATCGGAATGCTCATTGACATTTCCCCTTTCTGAAAGTCTTATAAACGCCGGAAAAATGACTAAGTCCAAAAAAAACTTTTTTTTCAACTTTTTTCAATTTTACCCCCGTGGGATATATATTCTACCCACACACATTTGGAACTCTCCTGGGGTACCCTCACACATATTATTCCCTCATTTAGTGGATATTTTCACAAAAAAGGGAAATTTTCAAAAATTCAGAAATTTGGCTGTAAAACAACTAAATATCAAGGACTCATCGGGCGAATCGCTCTGGAACTGAAATCGGAACGCTCATTGACATTTCCCCTTTCTGAAAGTCTGATAAACGCCGGAAAAATGACTAAGTCCAAAAAAAACTTTTTTTTCAACTTTTTTCAATTTTACCCCCGTGGGATATATATTCTACCCACACACATTTGGAACTCTCCTGGGGTACCCTCACACATATTATTCCCTCATTTAGTGGATATTTTCACAAAAAAGGGAAATTTTCAAAAATTCAGAAATTTGGCTGTAAAACAACTAAATATCAAGGACTCATCGGGCGAATCGCTCTGGAACTGAAATCGGAACGCTCATTGACATTTCCCCTTTCTGAAAGTCTGATAAACGCCGGAAAAATGACTAAGTCCAAAAAAAACTTTTTTTTCAACTTTTTTCAATTTTACCCCCGTGGGATATATATTCTACCCACACACATTTGGAACTCTCCTGGGGTACCCTCACACATATTATTCCCTCATTTAGTGAATATTTTCACAAAAAAGTGAAATTTTCAAAAATTCAGAAAATTGACTGAAAACGACTAAATATCAAGGACTCATCGGGCCAATCACTCTGCAACTGAAATCGGAATGCTCAATGACATTTCCCCGATCTGAAAGTCTGATAAGCGACGGAAAAATGAATAAGCCCCAAAAAAATTTTTTTTAAACTTTTTTCAATTTTACTCCCGTAGGATATATATTCCACCCACGCACATTTGGAACTCTCCTGGGGTACCCTCACACATATTATTCCCTCATTTAGTGGATATTTTCACAAAAAAGTGAAATTTTCAAAAATTCAGAAAATTGGCTGAAAACGACTAAATATCAAGGACTCATCGGGCAAATCGCTCTGGAACTGAAATCGGAACGCTCAATGACATTTCCCCTTTCTGAAAGTCTGATAAATGCCGGAAAAATGACTAAGTCCAAAAAAAATCTTTTTTTTCAACTTTTTTCAATTTTACCCCGTGGGATATATATTCTACCCACACACATTTGGAACTCTCATGGGGTACCATCACACATATTATTCCCTCATTTAGCGAATATTTTCACAAAAAAAGGGAAATTTTCAAAAATTCAGAAAATTGGCTGAAAACGACTAAATATCAAGGACTCATCGGGCGAATCGCTCTGGAACTGAAATCGGAATGCTCATTGACATTTCCCCTTTCTGAAAGTCTTATAAACGCCGGAAAAATGACTAAGTCCAAAAAAAACTTTTTTTTCAACTTTTTTCAATTTTACCCCCGTGGGATATATATTCTACCCACACACATTTGGAACTCTCCTGGGGTACCCTCACACATATTATTCCCTCATTTAGTGGATATTTTCACAAAAAAGGGAAATTTTCAAAAATTCAGAAATTTGGCTGTAAAACAACTAAATATCAAGGACTCATCGGGCGAATCGCTCTGGAACTGAAATCGGAACGCTCATTGACATTTCCCCTTTCTGAAAGTCTGATAAACGCCGGACAAATGACTAAGTCCAAAAAAAACTTTTTTTTCAACTTTTTTCAATTTTACCCCCGTGGGATATATATTCTACCCACACACATTTGGAACTCTCCTGGGGTACCCTCACACATATTATTCCCTCATTTAGTGAATATTTTCACAAAAAAGTGAAATTTTCAAAAATTCAGAAAATTGACTGAAAACGACTAAATATCAAGGACTCATCGGGCCAATCACTCTGCAACTGAAATCGGAATGCTCAATGACATTTCCCCGATCTGAAAGTCTGATAAGCGACGGAAAAATGAATAAGCCCCAAAAAAATTTTTTTTAAACTTTTTTCAATTTTACTCCCGTAGGATATATATTCCACCCACGCACATTTGGAACTCTCCTGGGGTACCCTCACACATATTATTCCCTCATTTAGTGGATATTTTCACAAAAAAGTGAAATTTTCAAAAATTCAGAAAATTGGCTGAAAACGACTAAATATCAAGGACTCATCGGGCAAATCGCTCTGGAACTGAAATCGGAACGCTCAATGACATTTCCCCTTTCTGAAAGTCTGATAAATGCCGGAAAAATGACTAAGTCCAAAAAAAATCTTTTTTTTCAACTTTTTTCAATTTTACCCCGTGGGATATATATTCTACCCACACACATTTGGAACTCTCATGGGGTACCATCACACATATTATTCCCTCATTTAGCGAATATTTTCACAAAAAAAGGGAAATTTTCAAAAATTCAGAAAATTGGCTGAAAACGACTAAATATCAAGGACTCATCGGGCGAATCGCTCTGGAACTGAAATCGGAATGCTCATTGACATTTCCCCTTTCTGAAAGTCTTATAAACGCCGGAAAAATGACTAAGTCCAAAAAAAACTTTTTTTTCAACTTTTTTCAATTTTACCCCCGTGGGATATATATTCTACCCACACACATTTGGAACTCTCCTGGGGTACCCTCACACATATTATTCCCTCATTTAGTGGATATTTTCACAAAAAAGGGAAATTTTCAAAAATTCAGAAATTTGGCTGTAAAACAACTAAATATCAAGGACTCATCGGGCGAATCGCTCTGGAACTGAAATCGGAACGCTCATTGACATTTCCCCTTTCTGAAAGTCTGATAAACGCCGGACAAATGACTAAGTCCAAAAAAAACTTTTTTTTCAACTTTTTTCAATTTTACCCCCGTGGGATATATATTCTACCCACACACATTTGGAACTCTCCTGGGGTACCCTCACACATATTATTCCCTCATTTAGTGAATATTTTCACAAAAAAAGTGAAATTTTCAAAAATTCAGAAAATTGACTGAAAACGACTAAATATCAAGGACTCATCGGGCCAATCACTCTGCAACTGAAATCGGAATGCTCAATGACATTTCCCCGATCTGAAAGTCTGATAAACGACGGAAAAATGAATTAGCCCAAAAAAAAATTTTTTTAAACTTTTTTCAATTTTACTCCCGTAGGATATATATTCCACCCACGCACATTTGGAACTCTCCTGGGGTACCCTCACACATATTATTCCCTCATTTAGTGGATATTTTCACAAAAAAGTGAAATTTTCAAAAATTCAGAAAATTGGCTGAAAACGACTAAATATCAAGGACTCATCGGGCAAATCGCTCTGGAACTGAAATCGGAACGCTCAATGACCTTTCCCCTTTCTGAAAGTCTGATAAATGCCGGAAAAATGACTAAGCCCAAAAAAATCTTTTTTTTCAACTTTTTTCAATTTTACCCCCGTGGGATATATATTCTACCCACACACATTTGGAACTCTCATGGGGTACCCTCACACATATTATTCCCTCATTTAGCGGATATTTTCACAAAAAAGTGAAATTTTGAAAAATTCTGAAAATTGGCTGAAAACGACTAAATATCAAGGACTCATCGGGCGAATCGCTCTGGAACTGAAATCGTAACGCTCACTGACATTTCCCCTATCTGAAAGTCTGATAAACGCCGGAAAAATGACTAAGTAAAAAAAAATCTTTTTTTTCAACTTTTTTCAATTTTATCCCCGTGGGATATATATTCTACCCACACACATTTGGAACTCTCCTGGGGTACCCTCACACATATTATTCCTTCATTTAGTGGATATTTTCACAAAAAAAGTGAAATTTTCGAAAATTGGCTGAAAACGACTAAATATCAAGGACTCATCGGGCGAATTGCTCTGGAACTGAAATCCGAACGCTCATTGACATTTCCCTTTCTGAAAGTCTGATAAACGCCGGAAAAATGACTAAGCCCAAAAAAATCTTTTTTTTCAACTTTTTTCAATTTTACCCCCGTGGGATATATATTCTACCCACACACATTTGGAACTCTCATGGGGTACCATCACACATATTATTCCCTCATTTAGCGAATATTTTCACAAAAAAAGGGAAATTTTCAAAAATTCAGAAAATTGGCTGAAAATGACTAAATATCAAGGACTCATCGGGGAAATCGCTCTGCAACTGAAATCGGAATGCTCAATGACATTTCCCCTATCTGAAAGTCTGATAAACGGCGGAAAAATGAATAAGTCCAAAATAAAAAATTTTTTCAACTTTTTTCAATTTTACCCCCGTGGGATATATATTCTTCCCACACACATTTGGAACTCTCCTGGGGTACCCGCACACATATTATTACCTCATTTAGTGGATATTTTCACAAAAAAGTGAAATTGTCAAAAATTTAGAAAATTGACTGATGAAAACGACTAAATATCAAGGACTCATCGGGCACATCACTCTGGAACTGAAATCAGAACGCTCAATGACATTTCCCCGATCTGAAAGTCTGATGAACCCCGGAAAAATGACTAAGTCCAAAAAAATCTTTTTTTTCAACTTTTTTCAATTTTACCCCCGTGGGATATATATTCTACCCACACACATTTGGAACTCTCATGGGGTACCATCACACATATTATTCCCTCATTTAGCGAATATTTTCACAAAAAAAGGGAAATTTTCAAAATTTCAGAAAATTGGCTGAAAACGACTAAATATCAATGACTCATCGGGCGAATCGCTCTGGAACTGAAATCGGAATGCTCATTGACATTTCCCCTTTCTGAAAGTCTTATGAACGCCGGAAAAATGACTAAGTCCAAAAAAAACTTTTTTTTCAACTTTTTTCAATTTTACCCCCGTGGGATATATATTCTACCCCCACACATTTGGAACTCTCCTGGGGTACCCTCACACATATTATTCCCTCATTTAGCAGATATTTTCACAAAAAAAGTGAAATTTTCAAAAATTCAGAAAATTGGCTGAAAATGACTAAATATCAAGGACTCATCGGGGAAATCGCTCTGCAACTGAAATCGGAATGCTCAATGACATTTCCCCTATCTGAAAGTCTGATAAACGGCGGAAAAATGAATAAGTCCAAAATAAAAAATTTTTTCAACTTTTTTCAATTTTACCCCCGTGGGATATATATTCTACCCACACACATTTGGAACTCTCCTGGGGTACCCGCACACATATTATTACCTCATTTAGTGGATATTTTCACAAAAAAGTGAAATTGTCAAAAATTTAGAAAATTGACTGATGAAAACGACTAAATATCAAGGACTCATCGGGCACATCACTCTGGAACTGAAATCAGAACGCTCAATGACATTTCCCCGATCTGAAAGTCTGATGAACCCCGGAAAAATGACTAAGTCCAAAAAAATCTTTTTTTTCAACTTTTTTCAATTTTACCCCCGTGGGATATACATTCTACCCACACACAGTTGGAACTCTCCTGGAGTACCCTCACACATATTATTACCTCATTTAGTGGACATTTTCACAAAAAAGTGAAATTTTCAAAAATTCTGAAAATTGGCTGAAAACAACTAAATATTAAGGACTCATCGGGTGAATCGCTCTGGAACTGAAATTGAAACGCTCACTGACATTTCCCCTATCTGAAAGTCTGATAAACGCCGGAAAAATGACTACAAAAAACCCTTTTTTTCAACTTTTTTCAATTTTATCCCCGTGGGAAATATATTCTACACACACACATTTGGAACTCTCCTGGGGTACCCTCACACAAATAATTTCCTCATTTAGTGGATATTTTCACAAAAAAGTGAAATTTTCAAAAATTCAGAAAATTGACTGAAAACGACTAAATATCAAGGACTCATCCGGCAAATCGCTCTGGAACTGCAATCGGAACGCTCATTGACATTTCCCCTTTCTGAAAGTCTGATAAACGCCGGAAAAATGACTAAGTCCAAAAAAAACGCTTTTTTCAACTTTTTTCAATTTTACCCCCGTGGGATATATATTCTACTCACACACATTTGGAACTCTCCTGGGGTACCCTCACACATATTATTCCCTCATTTAGTGAATATTTTCACAAAAAAGTGAAATTTTCAAAAATTCAGAAAATTTGCTGAAAACGACTAAATATCAAGGACTCATCGGGCGAAGCGCTCTGGAACTGAAATTGGAACGCTCACTGACATTTCCACTTTCTGAAAGTCTGATAAACGCCGGAAAAATGACTAAGTACAAAAAAACCTTTTTTCAACTTTTTTAAATTTTACCCACGTGGGATATATATTCAACCCACACACATTTGGAACTCTCCTGGGGTACCCTCACACATACTATTCCCTTATTTAGCGGATATTTTCACAAAAAAGTGAAATTTGAAAAAATTCTGAAAATTGGCTGAAAACAACTAAATATTAAGGACTCAACGGGTGAATCGCTCTGGAACTGAAATCGGAATGCTCTCTGACATTTCCCCTATCTGAAAGTCTGATAAATGCCGGAAAAATGACTAAGTCCAAAAAAACCTTTTTTTTCAACTTTTTTCCATTTTATCCACGTGGGATATATATTCTACCCACACACATTTGGAACTCTCCTGGGGTACCCTCACACATATTATTCCCTTATTTAGCGGATATTTTCACAAAAAAGTGAAATTTTCAAAAATACAGAAAATTGGCTGAAAACAACTAAATATTAAGGACTCATCGGGCAAATCGCTCTGGAACGGAAATCGGAACGCTCACTGACATTTCCCTTATCTGAAAGTCTGATAAACGCCGGAAAAATGACTACAAAAAAACCTTTTTTTCAACTTTTTTCAATTTTATCCCCGTGGGAAATATATTCTACACACACACATTTGGAACTCTCCTGGGGTACCCTCAAACATATTATTCCCTCATTTAGTGAATATTTTCACAAAAAAGTGAAATTTTCAAAAATTCAGAAAATTGACTGAAAACGACTAAATATCAAGGACTCATCGGGCGAATCGCTGTTGAACTGAAATCGGAGCACTCACTGACATTTCCCCTATCTGAAAGTCTGATAAACGCCGGAAAAATGACTAAGTACAAAAAAACCTTTTTTTCAACTTTTTTCAATTTTACCCACGTGGGATATATATTCAACCCACACACATTTGGAACTCTCCTGGGGTACCCTCACACATACTATTCCCTTATTTAGCGGATATTTTCACAAAAAAGTGAAATTTGAAAAAATTCTGAAAATTGGCTGAAAACAACTAAATATTAAGGACTCAACGGGTGAATCGCTCTGGAACTGAAATCGGAACGCTCTCTGACATTTCCCCTATCTGAAAGTCTGATAAATGCCGGAAAAATGACTAAGTTCAAAAAAACCTTTTTTTTCAACTTTTTTCCATTTTATCCACGTGGGATATATATTCTACCCACACACATTTGGAACTCTCCTGGGGTACCCTCACACATATTATTCCCTTATTTAGCGGATATTTTCACAAAAAAGTGAAATTTTCAAAAATACAGAAAATTGGCTGAAAACAACTAAATATTAAGGACTCATCGGGCAAATCGCTCTGGAACGGAAATCGGAACGCTCACTGACATTTCCCTTATCTGAAAGTCTGATAAACGCCGGAAAAATGACTACAAAAAAACCTTTTTTTCAACTTTTTTCAATTTTATCCCCGTGGGAAATATATTCTACACACACACATTTGGAACTCTCCTGGGGTACCCTCACACAAATAATTTCCTCATTTAGTGGATATTTTCACAAAAAAGTGAAATTTTCAAAAATTCAGAAAATTGACTGAAAACGACTAAATATCAAGGACTCATCGGGCAAATCGCTCTGGAACTGAAATCGGAATGCTCATTGACATTTCCCCTTTCTGAAAGTCTGATAAACACCGGAAAAATGACTAAGTCCAAAAAAACCTTTTTTTTCAACTTTTTTCAATTTTACCCCCGTGGGATATATATTCTACCCACACACATTTGGAACTCTCCTGGGGTACCCTCACACATACTATTCCCTTATTTAGCGGATATTTTCACAAAAAAGAGAAATTTGAAAAAATTCTGAAAATTGGCTGAAAACAACTAAATATTAAGGACTCAACGGGTAAATCGCTCTGGAACTGAAATCGGAACGCTCTCTGACATTTCCCCTATCTGAAAGTCTGATAAATGCCGGAAAAATGACTAAGTCCAAAAAAACCTTTTTTTTCAACTTTTTTCCATTTTATCCACATGGGATATATATTCTACCCACAAACATTTGGAACTCTCCTGGGGTACCCTCACACATATTATTCCCTTATTTAGCGGATATTTTCACAAAAAAGTGAAATTTTCAAAAATTCAGAAAATTGACTGAAAACGACTAAATATCAAGGACTCATCGGGCGAATCGCTGTTGAACTGAAATCGGAACACTCAATGACATTTCCCCTTTCTGAAAGTCTGATAAACGCCGGAAAAATGACTACAAAAAAACCTTTTTTTCAACTTTTTTCAATTTTATCCCCGTGGGAAATATATTCTACACACACACATTTGGAACTCTCCTGGGGTACCCTCACACAAATAATTTCCTCATTTAGTGGATATTTTCACAAAAAAGTGAAATGTTCAAAAATTCAGAAAATTGACTGAAAACGACTAAATATCAAGGACTCATCGTGCAAATCGCTCTGGAACTGAAATCGGAATGCTCATTGACATTTCCCCTTTCTGAAAGTCTGATAAACGCCGGAAAAATGACTAAGTCTAAAAAAACCTTTTTTTTCAACTTTTTTCAATTTTACCCACGTGGGATAAATATTCAACCCACACACATTTGGAACTCTCCTGGGGTACCCTCACACATACTATTCCCTCATTTAGTGGATATTTTCACAAAAAAGTGAAATTTTCAAAAATTGAGAAAATAGGCTGAAAACGACTAAATATCAAGGACTCATCGGGCGAATCGCTGTTGAACTGAAATCGGAACACTCACTGACATTTCCCCTATCTGAATGTCTGATAAACGCCGGAAAAATGACTAAGTACAAAAAAATCTTTTTTTTCAACTTTTTTCAATTTTATCCACGTGGGATATATATTCTACCCACACACATTTGGAACTCTCCTGGGGTACCCTCACACATATTATTCCCTCATTTAGTGAATATTTTCACAAAAAAGTGAAATTTTCAAAAATTCAGAAAATTCGCTGAAAACGACTAAATATCAAGGACGCATCGGGTGAATCGCTCTGGAACTGAAATCGGAATGCTCATTGACATTTCCCCTTTCTGAAAGTCTGATAAACGCCGGAAAAATGACTACAAAAAAACCTTTTTTTCAACTTTTTTCAATTTTATCCCCGTGGGAAATATATTCTACCCACACACATTTGGAACTCTCCTGGGGTACCCTCACACATATTATTCCCTCATTTAGCGGATATTTTCACAAAAAAGTGAAATTTTCAAAAATTCAGAAAATTGACTGAAAACGACTAAATATCAAGGACTCATCATGCGAATCGCTCTTGAACTGAAATCGGAACGCTCATTGACATTTCCCCTTTCTGAAAGTCTGATAAACGCTGGAAAAATGACAGTCCAAAAAAAACTTTTTTATCAACTTTTTTCAAGTTTACCCACGTGGGATATATATTCTACCCACACACATTTGGAACTCTCCTGGGGTACCCTCACACATATTATTCCCTCATTTAGTGAACATTTTCACAAAAAAGTGAAATTTTCAAAAATTCAGAAAATTGGCTGAAAACAACTAAATATTAAGGACTCATCGGGCAAAACGCTCTGGAACTCAAATCGGAACACTCACTGACATTTCCCCTATCTGAAAGTCTGATAAACGCCGGAAAAATGACTAAGTACAAAAAAACCTTTTTTCAACTTTTTTCAATTTTACCCACGTGGGATATATATTCAACCCACACACATTTGGAACTCTCCTGGGGTACCCTCACATATACTATTCCCTCATTTAGTGGATATTTTCACAAAAAAGTGAAATTTTCAAAAATTCAGAAAATTCGCTGAAAACGACTAAATATCAAGGACTCATCGGGCGAAGCGCTCTGGAACTGAAATCGGAACGCTCACTGACATTTCCCCTTTCTGAAAGTCTGATAAACGACAGAAAAATGACTACAAAAAAAACTTTTTTTCAACTTTCTTCAATTTTATCTCCGTGGGAAATATATTCTACACACACACATTTGGAACTCTCCTGGGGTACCCTCACACAAATAATTTCCTCATTTAGTGGATATTTTCACAAAAAAGTGAAATTTTCAAAAATTCAGAAAATTGACTGAAAACGACTAAATATCAAGGACTCATCGGGCAAATCGCTCTGGAACTGAAATCGGAATGCTCATTGACATTTCCCCTTTCTGAAAGTCTGATAAACGCCGGAAAAATGACTAAGTCCAAAAAAACCTTTTTTTTCAACTTTTTTCAATTTTATCCACGTGGGATATATATTCTACCCACACACATTTGGAACTCTCCTGGGGTACCCTCACACATATTATTCCCTTATTTAGCGGATATTTTCACAAAAAAGTGAAATTTTCAAAAATTCAGAAAATTGGCTGAAAACAACTAAATATCAAGGACTCATCGGGCAAATCGCTCTGGAACTGAAATCGAAACGCTCACTGACATTTCCCTTATCTGAAAGTCTGATAAACGCCGGAAAAATGACTACAAAAAAACCTTTTTTTCAACTTTTTTCAATTTTATCCCCGTGGGAAATATATTCTACACACACACATTTGGAACTCTCCTGGGGTACCCTCACACAAATAATTTCCTCATTTAGTGGATATTTTCACAAAAAAGTGAAATGTTCAAAAATTCAGAAAATTGACTGAAAACGACTAAATATCAAGGACTCATCGTGCAAATCGCTCTGGAACTGAAATCGGAATGCTCATTGACATTTCCCCTTTCTGAAAGTCTGATAAACGCCGGAAAAATGACTAAGTCTAAAAAAACCTTTTTTTTCAACTTTTTTCAATTTTACCCACGTGGGATATATATTCAACCCACACACATTTGGAACTCTCCTGGGGTACCCTCACACATACTATTCCCTCATTTAGTGGATATTTTCACAAAAAAGTGAAATTTTCAAAAATTGAGAAAATAGGCTGAAAACGACTAAATATCAAGGACTCATCGGGCGAATCGCTGTTGAACTGAAATCGGAACACTCACTGACATTTCCCCTATCTGAATGTCTGATAAACGCCGGAAAAATGACTACAAAAAAACCTTTTTTTCAACTTTTTTCAATTTTATCCCCGTGGGAAATATATTCTACCCACACACATTTGGAACTCTCCTGGGGTACCCTCACACATATTATTCCCTCATTTAGTGAATATTTTCACAAAAAAGTGAAATTTTCAAAAATTCAGAAAATTGACTGAAAACGACTAAATATCAAGGACTCATCGGGCGAATCGCTGTTGAACTGAAATCGGAACACTCACTGACATTTCCCCGATCTGAAAGTCTGATAAACGCCGGAAAAATGACTAAGTACAAAAAAACCTTTTTTTCAACTTTTTTCAATTTTACCCACGTGGGATATATATTCAACCCACACACATTTGGAACTCTCCTGGGGTACCCTCACACATACTATTCCCTTATTTAGCGGATATTTTCACAAAAAAGAGAAATTTGAAAAAATTCTGAAAATTGGCTGAAAACAACTAAATATTAAGGACTCAACGGGTGAATCGCTCTGGAACTGAAATCGGAACGCTCTCTGACATTTCCCCTATCTGAAAGTCTGATAAATGCCGGAAAAATGACTAAGTCCAAAAAAACCTTTTTTTTCAACTTTTTTCCATTTTATCCACATGGGATATATATTCTACCCACAAACATTTGGAACTCTCCTGGGGTACCCTCACACATATTATTCCCTTATTTAGCGGATATTTTCACAAAAAAGTGAAATTTTCAAAAATTCAGAAAATTGACTGAAAACGACTAAATATCAAGGACTCATCGGGCGAATCGCTGTTGAACTGAAATCGGAACACTCACTGACATTTCCCCTTTCTGAAAGTCTGATAAACGCCGGAAAAATGACTAAGTCCAAAAAAACCTTTTTTTTCAACTTTTTTCAATTTTATCCACGTGGGATATATATTCTACCCACACACATTTGGAACTCTCCTGGGGTACCCTCACACATATTATTCCCTTATTTAGCGGATATTTTCACAAAAAAGTGAAATTTTCAAAAATTCAGAAAATTGGCTGAAAACAACTAAATATCAAGGACTCATCGGGCAAATCGCTCTGGAACTGAAATCGAAACGCTCACTGACATTTCCCTTATCTGAAAGTCTGATGAACGCCGGAAAAATGACTACAAAAAAACCTTTTTTTCAACTTTTTTCAATTTTATCCCCGTGGGAAATATATTCTACACACACACATTTGGAACTCTCCTGGGGTACCCTCACACAAATAATTTCCTCATTTAGTGGATATTTTCGCAAAAAAGTGAAATGTTCAAAAATTCAGAAAATTGACTGAAAACGACTAAATATCAAGGACTCATCGTGCAAATCGCTCTGGAACTGAAATCGGAATGCTCATTGACATTTCCCCTTTCTGAAAGTCTGATAAACGCCGGAAAAATGACAAAGTCTAAAAAAACCTTTTTTTTCAACTTTTTTCAATTTTACCCACATGGGATATATATTCAACCCACACACATTTGGAACTCTCCTGGGGTACCCTCACACATACTATTCCCTCATTTAGTGGATATTTTCACAAAAAAGTGAAATTTTCAAAAATTGAGAAAATAGGCTGAAAACGACTAAATATCAAGGACTCATCGGGCGAATCGCTGTTGAACTGAAATCGGAACACTCACTGACATTTCCCCTATCTGAATGTCTGATAAACGCCGGAAAAATGACTAAGTACAAAAAAATCTTTTTTTTCAACTTTTTTCAATTTTATCCACGTGGGATATATATTCTACCCACACACATTTGGAACTCTCCTGGGGTACCCTCACACATATTATTCCCTTATTTAGCGGATAATTTCACAAAAAAGTGAAATTTTCAAAAATTCAGAAAATTGGCTGAAAACAACTAAATATCAAGGACTCATCGGGCGAATCACTCTGTAACTGAAATCGGAACGCTCATTGATATTTCCCCTTTCTGAAAGTCTGATAAACGCCGGAAAAATGACTAAGTCCAAAAAACCTTTTTTTTCAACTTTTTTCAATTTTACCCCCGTGGGATATATATTCTACCCACACACATTTGGAACTCTCCTGGGGTACCCTCAAACATATTATTCCCTCATATAGTGAATATTTTCACAAAAAAGTGAAATTTTCAAAAATTAAGAAAATTCACTGAAAACGACTAAATATCAAGGACTCATCGGGCGTATCACTCTTGAACTGAAATCGGAACGCTCATTGACATTTTCCGTTTCTGAAAGTCTGATAAACGCTGGAAAAATGACAGTCCAAAAAAAACTTTTTTTTCAACTTTTTTCAATTTTACCCACGTGGGATATGTATTCTACCCACACACATTTGGAACTCTCCTGGGGTACCCTCACACATATTATTCCCTCATTTAGTGAACATTTTCACAAAAAGTGAAATTTTCAAAAATTCAGAAAATTGGCTGAAAACAACTAAATATTAAGGACTCATCGGGCAAAACGCTCTGGAACTCAAATCGGAACACTCACTGACATTTCCCCTATCTGAAAGTCTGATAAACGCCGGAAAAATGACTAAGTCCAAAAAAATCATTTTTTTCAACTTTTTTCAATTTCCCCCCCGTGGGATATAAATTCTACCCACACACATTTGGAACTCTCCTGGGGTAGCCGCACACATATTATTACCTCATTTAGTGGACATTTTCACAAAAAAGTGAAATTTTCAAAAATTCTGCAAAATTGGCTGAAAACAACTAAATATTAAGTACTCATCGGGTGAATCACTCTGGAACTGAAATCGAAACGCTCACTGACATTTCCCCTATCTGAAAGTCTGATAAATGCCAGAAAAATGACTACAAAAAAACCTTTTTTTCAACTATTTTCAATTTTATACCCGTGGGAAATATATTCTACACACACACATTTGGAACTCTCCTGGGGTACCCTCACACAAAAAATTTCCTCATTTAGTGGATATTTTCACAAAAAAGTGAAATTTTCAAAAATTCAGAAAATTCGCTGAAAACGACTAAATATCAAGGACTCATCGGGTGACGCGCTCTGGAACTGAAATCGGAATGCTCATTGACATTTCCCCTTTCTGAAAGTCTGATAAACGCCGGAAAAATGACTACAAAAAAACCTTTTTTTCAACTTTTTTCAATTTTACCCCCGTGGGAAATATATTCTACCCACACACATTTGGAACTCTCCTGGGGTACCCTCACACATATTATTCCCTCATTTAGTGGATATTTTCACAAAAAAGTGAAATTTTCAAAAATTCAGAAATTGACTGAAAACGACTAAATATCAAGGACTCATCATGCGAATCGCTCTTGAACTGAAATCGGAACGCTCATTGACATTTCCCCTTTCTGAAAGTCTGATAAACGCTGGAAAAATGACAGTCCACAAAAAACTTTTTTTTCAACTTTTTTCAAGTTTACCCACGTGGGATATATATTCTACCCACACACATTTGGAACTCTCCTGGGGTACCCTCACACATATTATTCCCTCATTTAGTGAACATTTTCACAAAAAAGTGAAATTTTCAAAAATTCAGAAAATTGGCTGAAAACAACTAAATATTAAGGACTCATCGGGCAAAACGCTCTGGAACTCAAATCGGAACACTCACTGACATTTCCCCTATCTGAAAGTCTGATAAACGCCGGAAAAATGACTAAGTACAAAAAAACCTTTTTTTCAACTTTTTTCAATTTTACCCACGTGGGATATATATTCAACCCACACACATTTGGAACTCTCCTGGGGTACCCTCACATATACTATTCCCTCATTTAGTGGATATTTTCACAAAAAAGTGAAATTTTCAAAAATTCAGAAAATTCGCTGAAAACGACTAAATATCAAGGACTCATCGGGCGAAGCGCTCTGGAACTGAAATCGGAACGCTCACTGACATTTCCCCTTTCTGAAAGTCTGATAAACGACAGAAAAATGATTACAAAAAAAACTTTTTTTCAACTTTCTTCAATTTTATCTCCGTGGGAAATATATTCTACACACACACATTTGGAACTCTCCTGGGATACCCTCACACAAATAATTTCCTCATTTAGTGGATATTTTCACAAAAAAGTGAAATGTTCAAAAATTCAGAAAATTGACTGAAAACGACTAAATATCAAGGACTCATCGGGCAAATCGCTCTGGAACTGAAATCGGAATGCTCATTGACATTTCCCCTTTCTGAAAGTCTGATAAACGCCGGAAAAATGACGAAGTCCAAAAAAACCTTTTTTTCAACTTTTTTCAATTTTATCCACGTGGGATATATATTCTACCCACACACATTTGGAACTCTCCTGGGGTACCCTCACACATATTATTCCCTTATTTAGCGGATAATTTCACAAAAAAGTGAAATTTTCAAAAATTCAGAAAATTGGCTGAAAACAACTAAATATTAAGGACTCATCGGGTGAATCGCTCTGGAACTGAAATCGAAACGCTCTCTGACATTTCCCCTATCTGAAAGTCTGATAAACGCCAGAAAAATGACTACAAAAAAACCTTTTTTTCAACTTTTTTCAATTTTATCCCCGTGGGAAATATATTCTACACACACACATTTGGAACTCTCCTGGGGTACCCTCACACAAATAATTTCCTCATTTAGTGGATATTTTCACAAAAAAGTGAAATTTTCAAAAATTCAGAAAATTGACTGAAAACGACTAAATATCAAGGACTCATCGGGCGAATCGCTCTTGAACTGAAATCGGAACGCTCATTGACATTTCCCCTTTCTGAAAGTCTGATAAACGCTGGAAAAATGACAGTCCAAAAAAACTTTTTTTTCAACTTTTTTCAATTTTACCCACGTGGGATATATATTCTACCCACACACATTTGGAACTCTCCTGGGGTACCCTCACACATATTATTTCCTCATTTAGTGAACATTTTCACAAAAAAGTGAAATTTTCAAAAATTCAGAAAATTGGCTGAAAACAACTAAATATTAAGGACTCATCGGGCAAAACGCTCTGGAACTCAAATCGGAACACTCACTGACATTTCCCCTATCTGAAAGTCTGTTAAACGCCGGAAAAATGACTAAGTACAAAAAAACCTTTTTTTCAACTTTTTTCAATTTTACCCACGTGGGATATATATTCAACCCACACACATTTGGAACTCTCCTGGGGTACCCTCACACATATTATTCCCTTATTTAGCGGATATTTTCACAAAAAAGTGAAATTTTCAAAAATTCAGAAAATTGGCTGAAAACGACTAAATATCAAGGACTCATCGGGCGTATCACTCTTGAACTGAAATCGGAACGCTCATTGACATTTCCCCTTTCTGAAAGTCTGATAAACGCTGGAAAAATGACAGTCCAAAAAAAACTTTTTTTTCAACTTTTTTCAATTTTACCCACGTGGGATATATATTCTACCCACACACATTTGGAACTCTCCTGGGGTACCCTCACACATATTATTCCCTCATTTAGTGAACATTTTCACAAAAAGTGAAATTTTCAAAAATTCAGAAAATTGGCTGAAAACAACTAAATATTAAGGACTCATCGGGCAAAACGCTCTGGAACTCAAATCGGAACACTCACTGACATTTCCCCTATCTGAAAGTCTGATAAACGCCGGAAAAATGACTAGGTCCAAAAAAATCTTTTTTTTCAACTTTTTTCAATTTCCCCCCCGTGGGATATAAATTCTACCCACACACATTTGGAACTCTCCTGGGGTAGCCGCACACATATTATTACCTCATTAATGGAAATTTTCACAAAAAAGTGAAATTTTCAAAAATTCTGCAAAATTGGCTGAAAACAACTAAATATTAAGTACTCATCGGGCGAATCACTCTGGAACTCAAATCGGAACACTCACTGACATTTCCCCTATCTGAAAGTCTGATAAACGGCAGAAAAATGACTACAAAAAAACCTTTTTTTCAACTTTTTTCAATTTTATCCCCGTGGGAAATATATTCTACACACACACATTTGGAACTGTCCTGGGGTACACTCACACAAATAATTTCCTCATTTAGTGGATATTTTCACAAAAAAGTGAAATTTTCAAAAATTCAGAAAATTGACTGAAAACGACTAAATATCAAGGACTCATCGGGCAAATCGCTCTGGAACTGAAATCGGAATGCTCATTGACATTTCCCCTTTCTGAAAGTCTGATAAACGCCGGAAAAATGACTAAGTCCAAAAAAACCTTTTTTTTCAACTTTTTTCAATTTTACCCCCGTGGGATATATATTCTACCCACACACATTTGGAACTCTCCTGGGTACCCTCAAACATATTATTCCCTCATTTAGTGAACATTTTCACAAAAAAGTGAAATTTTCAAAAATTCAGAAAATTGGCTGAAAACAACTAAATATTAAGGACTCATCGGGCAAAACGCTCTGGAACTGAAATCGGAACACTCACTGACTTTCCCCTATCTGAAAGTCTGATAAACGCCGGAAAAATTACTAAGTACAAAAAAACCTTTTTTTCAACTTTTTTCAATTTTACCCACGTGGGATATATATTCAACCCACACACATTTGGAACTCTCCTGGGGTACTCTCAAACATACTATTCCCTTATTTAGCGGATATTTTCACAAAAAAGTGAAATTTGAAAAAATTCTGAAAATTGGCTGAAAACAACTAAATATTAAGGACTCAACGGGTGAATCGCTCTGGAACTGAAATCGGAACGCTCTCTGACTTTTCCCCTATCTGAAAGTCTGATAAATGCCGGAAAAATTACTAAGTCCAAAAAAATCTTTTTTTTCAACTTTTTTCAATTTTATCCACGTGGGATATAAATTCTACCCACACACATTTGGAACTCTCCTGGGGTAGCCGCACACATATTATTACCTCATTTAGTGGACATTTTCACAAAAAAGTGAAATTTTCAAAAATTCTGCAAAATTGGCTGAAAACAATTAAATATTAAGGACTCATCGGGCGAATCGCTCTGGAACTGAAATCGAAACGCTCACTGACATTTCCCCTATCTGAAAGTCTGATAAACGCCAGAAAAATGACTACAAAAAAACCTTTTTTTCAACTTTTTTTAATTTTATCCCCGTGGGAAATATATTCTACACACACACATTTGGAACTCTCCTGGGGTACCCTCACACAAATAATTTCCTCATTTAGTGGATATTTTCACAAAAAAGTGAAATTTTCAAAAATTCAGAAAATTGACTGAAAACGACTAAATATCAAGGACTCATCGGGCAAATCGCTCTGGAACTGAAATCGGAATGCTCATTGACATTTCCTCTTTCTGAAAGTCTGATAAACGCCGGAAAAATGACTAAGTCCAAAAAAACCTTTTTTTTCAACTTTTTTCAATTTTACCCCCGTGGGATATATATTCTACCCACACACATTTGGAACTCTCCTGGGGTACCCTCAAACATATTATTCCCTCATTTAGTGAATATTTTCACAAAAAAGTGAAATTTTCAAAAATTCAGAAAATTGACTGAAAACGACTAAATATCAAGGACTCATCGGGCGAATCGCTCTTGAACTGAAATCGGAACGCTCATTGACATTTCCCCTTTCTGAAAGTCTGATAAACGCTGGAAAAATGACAGTCCAAAAAAAACTTTTTTTTCAACTTTTTTCAATTTTACCCACGTGGGATATATATTCTACCCACACACATTTGGAACTCTCCTGGGGTACCCTCACACATATTATTCCCTCATTTAGTGAACATTTTCACAAAAAAGTGAAATTTTCAAAAATTCAGAAAATTGGCTGAAAACAACTAAATATTAAGGACTCATCGGGCAAAACGCTCTGGAACTCAAATCGGAACACTCACTGACATTTCCCCTATCTGAAAGTCTGATTAACGGCAGAAAAATGACTACAAAAAAACCTTTTTTTCAACTTTTTTCAATTTTATCCCCGTGGGAAATATATTCTACACACACACATTTGGAACTCTCCTGGGGTACCCTCACACAAATAATTTCCTCATTTAGTGGATATTTTCGCAAAAAAGTGAAATGTTCAAAAATTCAGAAAATTTACTGAAAACGACTAAATATCAAGGACTCATCGTGCAAATCGCTCTGGAACTGAAATCGGAATGCTCATTGACATTTCCCCTTTCTGAAAGTCTGATAAACGCCGGAAAAATGACAAAGTCTAAAAAAACCTTTTTTTTCAACTTTTTTCAATTTTACCCACATGGGATATATATTCAACCCACACACATTTGGAACTCTCCTGGGGTACCCTCACACATACTATTCCCTCATTTAGTGGATATTTTCACAAAAAAGTGAAATTTTCAAAAATTGAGAAAATAGGCTGAAAACGACTAAATATCAAGGACTCATCGGGCGAATCGCTGTTGAACTGAAATCGGAACACTCACTGACATTTCCCCTATCTGAATGTCTGATAAACGCCGGAAAAATGACTAAGTACAAAAAAATCTTTTTTTTCAACTTTTTTCAATTTTATCCACGTGGGATATATATTCTACCCACACACATTTGGAACTCTCCTGGGGTACCCTCACACATATTATTCCCTTATTTAGCGGATAATTTCACAAAAAAGTGAAATTTTCAAAAATTCAGAAAATTGGCTGAAAACAACTAAATATCAAGGACTCATCGGGCGAATCACTCTGTAACTGAAATCGGAACGCTCATTGATATTTCCCCTTTCTGAAAGTCTGATAAACGCCGGAAAAATGACTAAGTCCAAAAAACCTTTTTTTTCAACTTTTTTCAATTTTACCCCCGTGGGATATATATTCTACCCACACACATTTGGAACTCTCCTGGGGTACCCTCAAACATATTATTCCCTCATATAGTGAATATTTTCACAAAAAAGTGAAATTTTCAAAAATTAAGAAAATTCACTGAAAACGACTAAATATCAAGGACTCATCGGGCGTATCACTCTTGAACTGAAATCGGAACGCTCATTGACATTTTCCGTTTCTGAAAGTCTGATAAACGCTGGAAAAATGACAGTCCAAAAAAAACTTTTTTTTCAACTTTTTTCAATTTTACCCACGTGGGATATGTATTCTACCCACACACATTTGGAACTCTCCTGGGGTACCCTCACACATATTATTCCCTCATTTAGTGAACATTTTCACAAAAAGTGAAATTTTCAAAAATTCAGAAAATTGGCTGAAAACAACTAAATATTAAGGACTCATCGGGCAAAACGCTCTGGAACTCAAATCGGAACACTCACTGACATTTCCCCTATCTGAAAGTCTGATAAACGCCGGAAAAATGACTAAGTCCAAAAAAATCATTTTTTTCAACTTTTTTCAATTTCCCCCCCGTGGGATATAAATTCTACCCACACACATTTGGAACTCTCCTGGGGTAGCCGCACACATATTATTACCTCATTTAGTGGACATTTTCACAAAAAAGTGAAATTTTCAAAAATTCTGCAAAATTGGCTGAAAACAACTAAATATTAAGTACTCATCGGGTGAATCACTCTGGAACTGAAATCGAAACGCTCACTGACATTTCCCCTATCTGAAAGTCTGATAAATGCCAGAAAAATGACTACAAAAAAACCTTTTTTTCAACTATTTTCAATTTTATACCCGTGGGAAATATATTCTACACACACACATTTGGAACTCTCCTGGGGTACCCTCACACAAAAAATTTCCTCATTTAGTGGATATTTTCACAAAAAAGTGAAATTTTCAAAAATTCAGAAAATTCGCTGAAAACGACTAAATATCAAGGACTCATCGGGTGAAGCGCTCTGGAACTGAAATCGGAATGCTCATTGACATTTCCCCTTTCTGAAAGTCTGATAAACGCCGGAAAAATGACTACAAAAAAACCTTTTTTTCAACTTTTTTCAATTTTACCCCCGTGGGAAATATATTCTACCCACACACATTTGGAACTCTCCTGGGGTACCCTCACACATATTATTCCCTCATTTAGTGGATATTTTCACAAAAAAGTGAAATTTTCAAAAATTCAGAAATTGACTGAAAACGACTAAATATCAAGGACTCATCATGCGAATCGCTCTTGAACTGAAATCGGAACGCTCATTGACATTTCCCCTTTCTGAAAGTCTGATAAACGCTGGAAAAATGACAGTCCACAAAAAACTTTTTTTTCAACTTTTTTCAAGTTTACCCACGTGGGATATATATTCTACCCACACACATTTGGAACTCTCCTGGGGTACCCTCACACATATTATTCCCTCATTTAGTGAACATTTTCACAAAAAAGTGAAATTTTCAAAAATTCAGAAAATTGGCTGAAAACAACTAAATATTAAGGACTCATCGGGCAAAACGCTCTGGAACTCAAATCGGAACACTCACTGACATTTCCCCTATCTGAAAGTCTGATAAACGCCGGAAAAATGACTAAGTACAAAAAAACCTTTTTTTCAACTTTTTTCAATTTTACCCACGTGGGATATATATTCAACCCACACACATTTGGAACTCTCCTGGGGTACCCTCACATATACTATTCCCTCATTTAGTGGATATTTTCACAAAAAAGTGAAATTTTCAAAAATTCAGAAAATTCGCTGAAAACGACTAAATATCAAGGACTCATCGGGCGAAGCGCTCTGGAACTGAAATCGGAACGCTCACTGACATTTCCCCTTTCTGAAAGTCTGATAAACGACAGAAAAATGATTACAAAAAAAACTTTTTTTCAACTTTCTTCAATTTTATCTCCGTGGGAAATATATTCTACACACACACATTTGGAACTCTCCTGGGATACCCTCACACAAATAATTTCCTCATTTAGTGGATATTTTCACAAAAAAGTGAAATGTTCAAAAATTCAGAAAATTGACTGAAAACGACTAAATATCAAGGACTCATCGGGCAAATCGCTCTGGAACTGAAATCGGAATGCTCATTGACATTTCCCCTTTCTGAAAGTCTGATAAACGCCGGAAAAATGACGAAGTCCAAAAAAACCTTTTTTTCAACTTTTTTCAATTTTATCCACGTGGGATATATATTCTACCCACACACATTTGGAACTCTCCTGGGGTACCCTCACACATATTATTCCCTTATTTAGCGGATAATTTCACAAAAAAGTGAAATTTTCAAAAATTCTGAAAATTGGCTGAAAACAACTAAATATTAAGGACTCATCGGGTGAATCGCTCTGGAACTGAAATCGAAACGCTCTCTGACATTTCCCCTATCTGAAAGTCTGATAAACGCCAGAAAAATGACTACAAAAAAACCTTTTTTTCAACTTTTTTCAATTTTATCCCCGTGGGAAATATATTCTACACACACACATTTGGAACTCTCCTGGGGTACCCTCACACAAATAATTTCCTCATTTAGTGGATATTTTCACAAAAAAGTGAAATTTTCAAAAATTCAGAAAATTGACTGAAAACGACTAAATATCAAGGACTCATCGGGCGAATCGCTCTTGAACTGAAATCGGAACGCTCATTGACATTTCCCCTTTCTGAAAGTCTGATAAACGCTGGAAAAATGACAGTCCAAAAAAACTTTTTTTTCAACTTTTTTCAATTTTACCCACGTGGGATATATATTCTACCCACACACATTTGGAACTCTCCTGGGGTACCCTCACACATATTATTTCCTCATTTAGTGAACATTTTCACAAAAAAGTGAAATTTTCAAAAATTCAGAAAATTGGCTGAAAACAACTAAATATTAAGGACTCATCGGGCAAAACGCTCTGGAACTCAAATCGGAACACTCACTGACATTTCCCCTATCTGAAAGTCTGTTAAACGCCGGAAAAATGACTAAGTACAAAAAAACCTTTTTTTCAACTTTTTTCAATTTTACCCACGTGGAATATATATTCAACCCACACACATTTGGAACTCTCCTGGGGTACCCTCACACATATTATTCCCTTATTTAGCGGATATTTTCACAAAAAAGTGAAATTTTCAAAAATTCAGAAAATTGGCTGAAAACGACTAAATATCAAGGACTCATCGGGCGTATCACTCTTGAACTGAAATCGGAACGCTCATTGACATTTCCCCTTTCTGAAAGTCTGATAAACGCTGGAAAAATGACAGTCCAAAAAAAACTTTTTTTTCAACTTTTTTCAATTTTACCCACGTGGGATATATATTCTACCCACACACATTTGGAACTCTCCTGGGGTACCCTCACACATATTATTCCCTCATTTAGTGAACATTTTCACAAAAAGTGAAATTTTCAAAAATTCAGAAAATTGGCTGAAAACAACTAAATATTAAGGACTCATCGGGCAAAACGCTCTGGAACTCAAATCGGAACACTCACTGACATTTCCCCTATCTGAAAGTCTGATAAACGCCGGAAAAATGACTAGGTCCAAAAAAATCTTTTTTTTCAACTTTTTTCAATTTCCCCCCCGTGGGATATAAATTCTACCCACACACATTTGGAACTCTCCTGGGGTAGCCGCACACATATTATTACCTCATTAATGGAAATTTTCACAAAAAAGTGAAATTTTCAAAAATTCTGCAAAATTGGCTGAAAACAACTAAATATTAAGTACTCATCGGGCGAATCACTCTGGAACTCAAATCGGAACACTCACTGACATTTCCCCTATCTGAAAGTCTGATAAACGGCAGAAAAATGACTACAAAAAAACCTTTTTTTCAACTTTTTTCAATTTTATCCCCGTGGGAAATATATTCTACACACACACATTTGGAACTGTCCTGGGGTACACTCACACAAATAATTTCCTCATTTAGTGGATATTTTCACAAAAAAGTGAAATTTTCAAAAATTCAGAAAATTGACTGAAAACGACTAAATATCAAGGACTCATCGGGCAAATCGCTCTGGAACTGAAATCGGAATGCTCATTGACATTTCCCCTTTCTGAAAGTCTGATAAACGCTGGAAAAATGACTAAGTCCAAAAAAACCTTTTTTTTCAACTTTTTTCAATTTTATCCACGTGGGATATATATTCTACCGACACACATTTGGAACTCTCTCTGGGGTACCCTCACACATATTATTCCCTCATTTAGCGGATATTTTCACAAAAAAAGTGAAATTTTCAAAAATTGAGAAAATAGGCTGAAAACGACTAAATATCAAGGACTCATCGGGCGAATCGCTCTGGAACTGAAATCGGAATGCTCATTGACATTTCCCCTTTCTGAAAGTCTGATAAACGCCGGAAAAATGACTAAGTCAAAAAAAACTTTTTTTTCAACTTTTTTCAATTTTACCCCCGTGGGATATATATTCTACCCACACACATTTGGAACTCTCCTGGGTACCCTCAAACATATTATTCCCTCATTTAGTGAACATTTTCACAAAAAAGTGAAATTTTCAAAAATTCAGAAAATTGGCTGAAAACAACTAAATATTAAGGACTCATCGGGCAAAACGCTCTGGAACTGAAATCGGAACACTCACTGACTTTCCCCTATCTGAAAGTCTGATAAACGCCGGAAAAATTACTAAGTACAAAAAAACCTTTTTTTCAACTTTTTTAAATTTTACCCACGTGGGATATATATTCAACCCACACACATTTGGAACTCTCCTGGGGTACTCTCAAACATACTATTCCCTTATTTAGCGGATATTTTCACAAAAAAGTGAAATTTGAAAAAATTCTGAAAATTGGCTGAAAACAACTAAATATTAAGGACTCAACGGGTGAATCGCTCTGGAACTGAAATCGGAACGCTCTCTGACTTTTCCCCTATCTGAAAGTCTGATAAATGCCGGAAAAATTACTAAGTCCAAAAAAATCTTTTTTTTCAACTTTTTTCAATTTTATCCACGTGGGATATAAATTCTACCCACACACATTTGGAACTCTCCTGGGGTAGCCGCACACATATTATTACCTCATTTAGTGGACATTTTCACAAAAAAGTGAAATTTTCAAAAATTCTGCAAAATTGGCTGAAAACAATTAAATATTAAGGACTCATCGGGCGAATCGCTCTGGAACTGAAATCGAAACGCTCACTGACATTTCCCCTATCTGAAAGTCTGATAAACGCCAGAAAAATGACTACAAAAAAACCTTTTTTTCAACTTTTTTTAATTTTATCCCCGTGGGAAATATATTCTACACACACACATTTGGAACTCTCCTGGGGTACCCTCACACAAATAATTTCCTCATTTAGTGGATATTTTCACAAAAAAGTGAAATTTTCAAAAATTCAGAAAATTGACTGAAAACGACTAAATATCAAGGACTCATCGGGCAAATCGCTCTGGAACTGAAATCGGAATGCTCATTGACATTTCCTCTTTCTGAAAGTCTGATAAACGCCGGAAAAATGACTAAGTCCAAAAAAACCTTTTTTTTCAACTTTTTTCAATTTTACCCCCGTGGGATATATATTCTACCCACACACATTTGGAACTCTCCTGGGGTACCCTCAAACATATTATTCCCTCATTTAGTGAATATTTTCACAAAAAAGTGAAATTTTCAAAAATTCAGAAAATTGACTGAAAACGACTAAATATCAAGGACTCATCGGGCGAATCGCTCTTGAACTGAAATCGGAACGCTCATTGACATTTCCCCTTTCTGAAAGTCTGATAAACGCTGGAAAAATGACAGTCCAAAAAAAACTTTTTTTTCAACTTTTTTCAATTTTACCCACGTGGGATATATATTCTACCCACACACATTTGGAACTCTCCTGGGGTACCCTCACACATATTATTCCCTCATTTAGTGAACATTTTCACAAAAAAGTGAAATTTTCAAAAATTCAGAAAATTGGCTGAAAACAACTAAATATTAAGGACTCATCGGGCAAAACGCTCTGGAACTCAAATCGGAACACTCACTGACATTTCCCCTATCTGAAAGTCTGATAAACGGCAGAAAAATGACTACAAAAAAACCTTTTTTTCAACATTTTTCAATTTTATCCCCGTGGGAAATATATTCTACACACACACATTTGGAACTGTCCTGGGGTACCCTCACACAAATAATTTCCTCATTTAGTGGATATTTTCACAAAAAAGTGAAATTTTCAAAAATTCAGAAAATTGACTGAAAACGACTAAATATCAAGGACTCATCGGGCGAATCGCTCTTGAACTGAAATCGGAACGCTCATTGACATTTCCCCTTTCTGAAAGTCTGATAAACGCTGGAAAAATGACAGTCCAAAAAAACCTTTTTTTTCAACTTTTTTCAATTTTACCCACGTGTGATATACAGTTATATGAAAAAGTTTGGGCACCCCTATTAATCTTAAGCTTAATGTTTTATAAAAATTGGTGTTTTTGCAACAGCTATTTCAGTTTGATATATGTAATAACTGTTGGACACAGTAATGTTTCTGCCTTGAAATGAGGTTTATTGTACTAACAGAAAATGTGCAATCTGCATTCAAACAAAATTTGACAGGTGCATAAGTATGGGCACCCCACCAGAAAAGTGACATTAATATTTAGTAGATCCTCCTTTTGCAAAAACAACAGCCTCTAATCACTTCCTGTAGCTTTTAATGATATCCTGGATGAAGGTATTTTTGACCATTCCTCTTTACAAAACAATTCCAGTTCAGTTAAGTTTGATGGTCGCCGAGCATGGACAGCCCTCTTCAAATGATCCCACAAATGTTCAATGATATTCAGGTCTGGGGACTGGGATGGCCATTCCAGAACATTATAATTGTTCCTCTGCATGAATGCCTGAGTAGATTTGGAGCAGTGTTTTGGATCATTGTCTTGCTGAAAGATCCATCCCCTGTGTAACTTCAAGTTTGTCACTGATTCTTGAACATTATTGTCAAGAATCTGCTGATACTGAGTGGAATCCATGCGTCCCTCAACTTTAACAAGATTCCCGGTGCCGGCATTGGCCACACAGCCCCAAGCATGATGGAACCTCCACCAAATTTTACTGTGGGTAGCAAGTGTTTTTCTTGGAAAGCTGTGTTTTTTTGCCGCCATGCATAACGCCTTTTTGTATGACCAAACAACTCAATCTTGGTTTCATCAGTCCACAGGACCTTCTTCCAAAAGGAAATTGGCTTCTCCAAATGTGCTTTTGCATACCTCAGCCGACTCTGTTTGTGGCGTGCTTGCAGAAACGGCTTCTTTCGCATCACTCTCCCATACAGCTTCTCCTTGTGCAAAGTGCGTTGCATAGTTGACCGATGCACAGTGACACCATCTGCAGCAAGTTGATGCTGCAGCTCTCTGGAGGTGGTCTGAGGATTGTCCTTGACTGATCTCACCATTCTTCTTCTCTGCCTTTCTGATGTTTTTCTTGGCCTGCCACTTCTGGCCTTAACAAGAACTGTCCCTGTGTTCTTCCATTTCCTTACTATGTTCCTCACAGTGGAAACTGACAGGTTAAATCTCTGAGACAGCTTTTTGTATCCTTCCCCTGTTGAATAATCTTTGTTTTCAGATCATTTGACAGTTGTTTTGAGGAGCCCATGATGCCACTCTTCAGAGGAGATTCAAACAGGAGAACAACTTGCAAGTGGCCACTTTAAGTAGCTTTTCTCATGATTGCATACACCTGGCTATGAAGTTCAAAGCTCAATGAGGTTACAAAACCAAAAAAAGTGCTTTAGTAAGTCATTAAAAAGTAGGTAGGAGTATTTAAAACAAGAAAATGATAAGGGTGCCCATACTTATGCACCTGTCAAATTTTGTTTGAATGCAGATTGCACATTTTCTGTTAGTACAATAAACCTCATTTCAAGGCAGAAACATTACTGTGTCCAACAGTTATTACATATATCAAACTGAAATAGCTGTTGCAAAAACACCAATTTTTATAAAACAATAAGCTTAAGATTAATAGGGGTGCCCAAACTTTTTCATATGACTGTATATTCTACCCACACACATTTGGAACTCTCCTGGGGTACCCTCACACATATTATTCCCTTATTTAGCGGATATTTTAACAAAAAAGTGAAATTTTCAAAAATTCAGAAAATTGGCTGAAAACAACTAAATATTAAGGACTCATCGGGCAAATCGCTCTGGAACGGAAATCGGAACGCTCACTGACATTTCCCTTATCTGAAAGTCTGATAAACGCCGGAAAAATGACTAAGTCCAAAAAAATCATTTTTTTCAACTTTTTTCAATTTCCCCCCCGTGGGATATAAATTCTACCCACACACACATTTGGAACTCTCCTGGGGTAGCCGCACACATATTATTACCTCATTTAGTGGACATTTTCACAAAAAAGTGAAATTTTCAAAAATTCTGCAAAATTGGCTGAAAACAACTAAATATTAAGGACTCATCGGGCGAATCGCTCTTGAACTGAAATCGGAACGCTCATTGACATTTCCCCTTTCTGAAAGTCTGATAAACGTTGGAAAAATGACAGTCCAAAAAAAACTTTTTTTTCAACTTTTTTCAATTTTACCCACGTGGGATATATATTCTACCCACACACATTTGGAACTCTCCTGGGGTACCCTCACACATATTATTCCCTCATTTAGTGAACATTTTCACAAAAAAGTGAAATTTTCAAAAATTCTGAAAATTGGCTGAAAACAACTAAATATTAAGGATTCATCGGGCAAAACGCTCTGGAACTCAAATCGGAACACTCACTGACATTTCCCCTATCTGAAAGTCTGATAAACGGCAGAAAAATGACTACAAAAAAACCTTTTTTTCAACTTTTTTCAATTTTATCCCCGTGGGAAATATATTCTACACACACACATTTGGAACTGTCCTGGGGTACCCTCACACAAATAATTTCCTCATTTAGTGGATATTTTCACAAAAAAGTGAAATTTTCAAAAATTCAGAAAATTGACTGAAAACGACTAAATATCAAGGACTCATCGGGCAAATTGCTCTGGAACTGAAATCAGAATGCTCATTGACATTTCCCCTTTCTGAAAGTCTGATAAACGCCGGAAAAATGACTAAGTCCAGAAAAACCTTTTTTTTCAACTTCTTTCAATTTTATCCACGTGGGATATATATTCTACCCACACACATTTGGAACTCTCTCTGGGGTACCCTCACACATATTATTCCCTCATTTAGCGGATATTTTCACAAAAAAAGTGAAATTTTCAAAAATTCAGAAAATTGGCTGAAAACGACTAAATATCAAGGACTCATCGGGCGAATCACTCTGGAACTGAAATCGGAACGCTCATTGACATTTCCCCTTTCTGAAAGTCTGATAAACGCCGGAAAAATGACTAAGTCCAAAAAAAACTTTTTTTTCAACTTTTTTCAATTTTACCCCCGTGGGATATATATTCTACCCACACACATTTGGAACTCTCCTGGGGTACCCTGAAACATATTATTCCCTCATTTAGTGAATATGTTCACAAAAAAGTGAAATTTTCAAAAATTCTGAAAATTCACTGAAAACGACTAAATATCAAGGACTCATCGGGCGAATCACTCTTGAACTGAAATCGGAACGCTCATTGACATTTCCCCTTTCTGAAAGTCTGATAAACGCTGGAAAAATGACAGTCCAAAAAAAACTTTTTTTTCAACTTTTTTCAATTTTACCCACGTGGGATATATATTCAACCCACACACATTTGGAACTCTCCTGGGGTACCCTCACACATACTATTCCCTCATTTAGTGGATATTTTCACAAAAAAGTGAAATTTTCAAAAATTGAGAAAATAGGCTGAAAACGACTAAATATCAAGGACTCATCGGGCGAATCGCTCTGGAACTGAAATCGGAATGCTCATTGACATTTCCCCTTTCTGAAAGTCTGATAAACGCCGGATAAATGACTAAGCCAAAAAAAACTTTTTTTTCAACTTTTTTCAATTTTACCCCCGTGGGATATATATTCTACCCACACACATTTGGAACTATCCTGGGTACCCTCAAACATATTATTCCCTCATTTAGTGAATATTTTCACAAAAAAGTGAAATTTTCAAAAATTCTGAAAATTCACTGAAAACGACTAAATATCAAGGACTCATCGGGCGAATCACTCTTGAACTGAAATCGGAACGCTCATTGACATTTCCCCTTTCTGAAAATCTGATAAACGCTGGAAAAATGACAGTCCAAAAAAACCTTTTTTTTCAACTTTTTTCAATTTTACCCACGTGGGATATATATTCTACCCACACACATTTGGAACTCTCCTGGGGTACCCTCACACATATTATTCCCTTATTTAGCGGATATTTTCACAAAAAAGTGAAATTTTCAAAAATTCAGAAAATTGGCTGAAAACAACTAAATATTAAGGACTCATCGGGCAAATCGCTCTGGAAAGGAAATCGGAACGCTCACTGACATTTCCCTTATCTGAAAGTCTGATAAACGCCGGAAAAATGACTAAGTCCAAAAAAATCATTTTTTTCAACTTTTTTCAATTTCCACCCCGTGGGATATAAATTCTACCAACACACATTTGGAACTCTCCTGGGGTAGCCGCACACATATTATTACCTCATTTAGTGGACATTTTCACAAAAAAGTGAAATTTTCAAAAATTCTGCAAAATTGGCTGAAAACAACTAAATATTAAGGACTCATCGGGCGAATCGCTCTGGAACTGAAATCGAAACGCTCACTGACATTTCCCCTATCTGAAAGTCTGATAAACGCCAGAAAAATGACTACAAAAAAACCTTTTTTTCAACTTTTTTCAATTTTATCCCCGTGGGAAATATATTCTACACACAAACATTTGTAACTCTCCTGGGGTACCCTCACACAAATAATTTCCTCATTTAGTGGATATTTTCACAAAAAAGTGAAATTTTCAAAAATTCAGAAAATTGACTGAAAACGACTAAATATCAAGGACTCATCGGGCAAATCGCTCTGGAACTGAAATCGGAACGCTCATTGACATTTCCCCTTTCTGAAAGTTTGATAAACGCTGGAAAAATGACAGTCCAAAAAAAACGTTTTTTTCAACTTTTTTCAATTTTACCCACGTGGGATATATATTCTACCCACACACATTTGGAACTCTCTTGGGGTACCCTCACACATATTATTCCCTTATTTAGCGGATATTTTCACAAAAAAGTGAAATTTTCAAAAATTCAGAAAATTGGCTGAAAACAACTAAATATTAAGGACTCATCGGGTGAATCACTCTGGAACTGAAATCGCAACGCTCACTGACATTTCCCCTTTCTGAAAGTCTGATAAACGCCGGAAAAATGACTAAGTCCAAAAAAACCTTTTTTTTCAACTTTTTTCAATTTTATCCACGTGAGATATATATTCTACCCACACACATTTGGAACTCTCTTGGGGTACCCTCACACATATTATTCCCTTATTTAGCGGATATTTTCACAAAAAAGTGAAATTTTCAAAAATTCAGAAAATTGGCTGAAAACAACTAAATATTAAGGACTCATCGGGTGAATCACTCTGGAACTGAAATCGAAACGCTCACTGACATTTCCCCTATCTGAAAGTCTGATAAACGCCAGAAAAATGACTACAAAAAAAACTTTTTTTCAACTTTTTTCAATTTTATCCCCGTGGGAAATATATTCTACACACACACACATTTGGAACTCTCCTGGGGTACCCTCACACAAATAATTTCCTCATTTAGTGGATATTTTCACAAAAAAAGTGAAATTTTCAAAAATTCAGAAAATTGACTGAAAACGACTAAATATCAAGGACTCATCGGGCAAATCGCTCTGGAACTGAAATCGGAATGCTCATTGACATTTCGCCTTTCTGAAAGTCTGATAAACGCCGGAAAAATGACTAAGTCCAAAAAAAACTTTTTTTTCAACTTTTTTCAATTTTACCCACGTGGGATATATATTCTACCCACACACATTTGGAACTCTCCTGGGGTACCCTCACACATATTATTCCCTCATTTAGCGGATATTTTCACAAAAAAAGTGAAATTTTCAAAAATTGAGAAAATAGGCTGAAAACGACTAAATATCAAGGACTCATCGGGCAAATCGCTCTGGAACTGAAATCGGAATGCTCATTGACATTTCCCCGTTCTGAAAGTCTGATAAACGCCGGAAAAATGACGAAGTCAAAAAAAACTTTTTTTTCAACTTTTTTCAATTTTACCCCCGTGGGATATATATTCTACCCACACACATTTGGAACTCTCCTGGGGTACCCTCAAACATATTATTCCCTCATTTAGTGAATATTTTCACAAAAAAGTGAAATTTTTTCAAAAATTCAGAAAATTCGCTGAAAACGACTAAATATCAATGACTCATCGGGCGAAGCGCTCTGGAACTGAAATCGGAACGCTCACTGACATTTCCCCTTTCTGAAAGTCTGATAAACGCCGGAAAAATGACTAAGTCCAAAAAAACCTTTTTTTTCAACTTTTTTCAATTTTATCCACGTGAGATATATATTCTACCCACACACATTTGGAACTCTCTTGGGGTACCCTCACACATATTATTCCCTTATTTAGCGGATATTTTCACAAAAAAGTGAAATTTGAAAAAATTCTGAAAATTGGCTGAAAACAACTAAATATTAAGGAATCAACGGGTGAATCGCTCTGGAACTGAAATCGGAATGCTCTCTGACTTTTCCCCTATCTGAAAGTCTGATAAATGCCGGAAAAATGACTAAGTCCAAAAAAATCTTTTTTTTCAACTTTTTTCAATTTTATCCACGTGGGATATATATTCTACCCACACACATTTGGAACTCTCCTGGGGTACCCTCACACATATTATTCCCTCATTTAGTGAATATTTTCACAAAAAAAGTGAAATTTTTTCAAAAATTCAGAAAATTCGCTGAAAACGACTAAATATCAAGGACTCATCGGGCGAAGCGCTCTGGAACTGAAATCGGAACGCTCACTGACATTTCCCCTTTCTGAAAGTCTGATAAACGCCGGAAAAATGACTAAGTCCAAAAAAACCTTTTTTTTCAACTTTTTTCAATTTTATCCACGTGAGATATATATTCTACCCACACACATTTGGAACTCTCTTGGGGTACCCTCACACATATTATTCCCTTATTTAGCGGATATTTTCACAAAAAAGTGAAATTTTTAAAAAATTCAGAAAATTGGCTGAAAACAACTAAATATTAAGGACTCATCGGGTGAATCACTCTGGAACTGAAATCGAAACGCTCACTGACATTTCCCCTATCTGAAAGTCTGATAAACGCCAGAAAAATGACTACAAAAAAACCTTTTTTTCAACTTTTTTCAATTTTATCCCCGTGGGAAATATATTCTACACACACACATTTGGTACTCTCCTGGGGTACCCTCACACAAATAATTTCCTCATTTAGTGGATATTTTCACAAAAAAAGTGAAATTTTCAAAAATTCAGAAAATTGACTGAAAACGACTAAATATCAAGGACTCATCGGGCAAATCGCTCTGGAACTGAAATCGGAATGCTCATTGACATTTCCCCTTTCTGAAAGACTGATAAACGCCGGAAAAATGACTAAGTCCAAAAAAAACTTTTTTTTCAACTTTTTTCAATTTTACCCACGTGGGATATATATTCTACCCACACACATTTGGAACTCTCCTGGGGTACCCTCACACATATTATTCCCTCATTTAGTGAACATTTTCACAAAAAAGTGAAATTTTCAAAAATTCAGAAAATTGGCTGAAAACAACTAAATATTAAGGACTCATCGGGCAAATCGCTCTGGAACTGAAATCGGAATGCTCATTGACATTTCCCCTTTCTGAAAGACTGATAAACGCCGGAAAAATGACTAAGTCCAAAAAAACCTTTTTTTTCAACTTTTTTCAATTTTATCCACGTGGGATATATATTCTACCCACACACATTTGGAACTCTCCTGGGGTACCCTCACACATATTATTCCCTCATTTAGCGGATATTTTCACAAAAAAAGTGAAATTTTCAAAAATTGAGAAAATAGGCTGAAAACGACTAAATATCAAGGACTCATCGGGCAAATCGCTCTGGAACTGAAATCGGAATGCTCATTGACATTTCCCCGTTCTGAAAGTCTGATAAACGCCGGAAAAATGACTAAGTACAAAAAAACCTTTTTTTCAACTTTTTTCAATTTTACCCACGTGGGATATATATTCAACCCACACACATTTGGAACTCTCCTGGGGTACCCTCACACATACTATTCCCTTATTTAGCGGATATTTTCACAAAAAAGTGAAATTTGAAAAAATTCTGAAAATTGGCTGAAAAGAACTAAATATTAAGGAATCAACGGGTGAATCGCTCTGGAACTGAAATCGGAATGCTCTCTGACTTTTCCCCTATCTGAAAGTCTGATAAACGCCGGAAAAATGACTAAGTCAAAAAAAACTTTTTTTTCAACTTTTTTCAATTTTACCCCCGTGGGATATATATTCTACCCACACACATTTGGAACTCTCCTGGGGTACCCTCAAACATATTATTCCCTCATTTAGTGAATATTTTCACAAAAAAGTGAAATTTTCAAAAATTCAGAAAATTGACTGAAAACGACAAAATATCAAGGACTCATCGGGCGAATCGCTCTTGAACTGAAATCGGAACGCTCATTGACATTTCCCCTTTCTGAAAGTCTGATAAACGCTGGAAAAATGACAGTCCAAAAAAACATTTTTTTTCAACTTTTTTCAATTTTACCCACGTGGGATATATATTCTACCCACACACATTTGGAACTCTCCTGGGGTACCCTCACACATATTATTCCCTCATTTAGTGAACATTTTCACAAAAAAGTGAAATTTTCGAAAATTGGCTGAAAACAACTAAATATTAAGGACTCATCGGGCAAAACGCTCTGGAACTCAAATCGGAACACTCACTGACATTTCCCCTATCTGAAAGTCTGATAAACGCCGGAAAAATGACTAAGTACAAAAAAACCTTTTTTTCAACTTTTTTCAATTTTACCCACGTGGGATATATATTCTACCCACACACATTTGGAACTCTCCTGGGGTACCCTCACACATATTATTCCCTCATTTAGCGGATATTTTCACAAAAAAAGTGAAATTTTCAAAAATTGAGAAAATAGGCTGAAAACGACTAAATATCAAGGACTCATCGGGCAAATCGCTCTGGAACTGAAATCGGAATGCTCATTGACATTTCCCCGTTCTGAAAGTCTGATAAACGCCGGAAAAATGACTAAGTCAAAAAAAACTTTTTTTTCAACTTTTTTCAATTTTACCCCCGTGGGATATATATTCTACCCACACACATTTGGAACTCTCCTGGGGTACCCTCAAACATATTATTCCCTCATTTAGTGAATATTTTCACAAAAAAGTGAAATTTTCAAAAATTCAGAAAATTGACTGAAAACGACTAAATATCAAGGACTCATCGGGCGAATCACTCTTGAACTGAAATCGGAACGCTCATTGACATTTCCCCTTTCTGAAAGTCTGATAAACGCTGGAAAAATGACAGTCCAAAAAAACATTTTTTTTCAACTTTTTTCAATTTTACCCACGTGGGATATATATTCTACCCACACACATTTGGAACTCTCCTGGGGTAGCCGCACACATATTATTACCTCATTTAGTGGACATTTTCACAAAAAAGTGAAATTTTCAAAAATTCTGAAAATTGGCTGAAAACAACTAAATATTAAGGACTCATCGGGCAAATCGCTCTGGAACTGAAATCGAAACGCTCACTGACATTTCCCCTATCTGAAAGTCTGATAAACGCCAGAAAAATGACTACAAAAAAACCTTTTTTTCAACTTTTTTCAATTTTATCCCCGTGGGAAATATATTCTACAAACACACATTTGGAACTCTCCTGGGGTACCCTCACACAAATAATTTCCTCATTTAGTGGATATTTTCACAAAAAAAGTGAAATTTTCAAAAATTCAGAAAATTGACTGAAAACGACTAAATATCAAGGACTCATCGGGCAAATCGCTCTGGAACTGAAATCGGAATGCTCATTGCCATTTTCCCTTTCTGAAAGTCTGATAAACGCCGGAAAAATGACTAAGTCCAAAAAAACCTTTTTTTTCAACTTTTTTCAATTTTATCCACGTGGGATATATATTCTACCCACACACATTTGGAACTCTCCTGGGGTACCTGCACACATATTATTCCCTCATTTAGCGGATATTTTCACAAAAAAAGTGAAATTTTCAAAAATTGAGAAAATAGGCTGAAAACGACTAAATATCAAGGACTCATCGGGCAAATCGCTCTGGAACTGAAATCGGAATGCTCATTGATATTTCCCCGTTCTGAAAGTCTGATAAACGCCGGAAAAATGACTAAGTCAAAAAAAACTTTTTTTTCAACTTTTTTCAATTTTACCCCCGTGGGATATATATTCTACCCACACACATTTGGAACTCTCCTGGGGTACCTGCACACATATTATTCCCTCATTTAGCGGATATTTTCACAAAAAAGTGAAATTTTCAAAAATTAAGAAAATTGGCTGAAAACGACTAAATAACTCATCGGGCGAATCGCTCTGGAACTGAAATCGGAACGCTCATTGACATTTCCCCTTTCTGAAAGTCTGATAAACGCTGGAAAAATGACAGTCCAAAAAAAACTTTTTTTTCAACTTTTTTCAATTTTACCCACGTGGGATCTATATTCTACCCACACACATTTGGAACTCTCCTGGGGTACCCTCAAACATATTATTCCCTCATTTAGTGAACATTTTCACAAAAAAGTGAAATTTTCAAAAATTCAGAAAATTGGCTGAAAACAACTAAATATTAAGGACTCATCGGGCAAAACGCTCTGGAACTCAAATCGGAACACTCACTGAAATTTCCCCTATCTGAAAGTCTGATAAACGCCGGAAAAATGACTAAGTACAAAAAAAACTTTTTTTCAACTTTTTTCAATTTTACCCACGTGGGATATATATTCAACCCACACATATTTGGAACTCTCCTGGGGTACCCTCACACATACTATTCCCTCATTTAGTGGATATTTTCACAAAAAAGTAAAATTTTCAAAAATTGAGAAATTAGGCTGAAAACGACTAAATATCAAGGACTCATCGGGCGAATCGCTCTGGAACTGAAATCGGAACGCTCACTGACATTTCCCTTATCTGAAAGTCTGATAAACGCCGGAAAAATGACTAAGTCCAAAAAAATCATTTTTTTCAACTTTTTTCAATTTCCCCCCCGTGGGATATATATTCTACCCACACACATTTGGAACTCTCCTGGGGTAGCCGCACACATATTATTCAATCATTTAGTGAACATTTTCACAAAAAAGTGAAATTTTCAAAAATTCAGCACATTGGCTGAAAACAACTAAATATTAAGGACTTATCGGGCAAAACGCTCTGGAACTCAAATCGGAACACTCACTGACATTTCCACTATCTGAAAGTCTGATAAACGGCAGAAAAATGACTACAAAAAAATCTTTTTTTCAACTTTTTTCAATTTTACCCCCGTGGGATATATATTCTACCCACACACATTTGGAACTCTCCTGGGGTACCCTCAAACATATTATTCCCTCATTTAGTGAATATTTTCACAAAAAAGTGAAATTTTCAAAAATTCAGAAAATTGACTGAAAACGACTAAATATCAAGGACTCATCGGGCAAATCGCTCTGGAACTGAAATCGGAATGCTCATTGCCATTTTCCCTTTCTGAAAGTCTGATAAACGCCGGAAAAATGACTAAGTCCAAAAAAACCTTTTTTTTCAACTTTTTTCAATTTTATCCACGTGGGATATATATTCTACCCACACACATTTGGAACTCTCCTGGGGTAGCCGCACACATATTATTCAATCATTTAGTGAACATTTTCACAAAAAAGTGAAATTTTCAAAAATTCAGCACATTGGCTGAAAACAACTAAATATTAAGGACTCATCGGGCAAAACGCTCTGGAACTCAAATCGGAACACTCACTGACATTTCCACTATCTGAAAGTCTGATAAACGGCAGAAAAATGACTACAAAAAAATCTTTTTTTCAACTTTTTTCAATTTTATCCCCGTGGGAAATATATTCTACACACACACATTTGGAACTCTCCTGGGGTACCCTCACACAAATAATTTCCTCATTTAGTGGATATTTTCACAAAAAAGTGAAATTTTCAAAAATTCAGAAAATTGACTGAAAACGACTAAATATCAAGGACTCATCGGACAAATCGCTCTGGAACTGAAATCGGAATGCTCATTGACATTTCCCCTTTCTGAAAGTCTGATCAACGCCAGAAAAATGACTAAGTCCAAAAAGACCATTTTTTTCAACTTTTTTCAATTTTATCCACGTGGGATATATATTCTACCCACACACATTTTGAACTCTCCTGGGGTACCCTCACACATATTATTCCCTCATTTAGCGGATATTTTCACAAAAAAAGTGAAATTTTCAAAAATTCAGAAAATTGGCTGAAAACGACTAAATATCAAGGACTCATCGGGCAAAACGCTCTGGAACTCAAATCGGAACACTCACTGACATTTCCCCTATCTGAAAGTCTGATAAACGCCGGAAAAATGACTAAGTAGAAAAAAAACTTTTTTTCAACTTTTTTCAATTTTACCCACGTGGGATATATATTCAACCCACACACATTTGGAACTCTCCTGGGGTACCCTCACACATACTATTCCCTCATTTAGTGGATATTTTCACAAAAAAGTGAAATTTTCAAAAATTGAGAAAATAGGCTGAAAACGACTAAATATCAAGGACTCATCAGGCGAATCACTCTGGAACTGAAATCAGAATGATCATTGACATTTCCATTTTCTGAAAGTCTGATAAACGCCAGAAAAATGACTAAGTCAAAAAAAACATTTTTTTCAACTTTTTTCAATTTTACCCCCGTGGGATATATATTCTACCCACACACATTTGGAACTCTCCTGGGGTACCCTCACACATATTATTCCCTCATTTAGTGAACATTTTCACAAAAAAATGAAATTTTCAAAAATTCAGAAAATTGGCTGAAAACAACTAAATATTAAGGACTCATCGGGCAAAACGCTCTGGAACTGAAATCGGAACGCTCATTGACATTTCCCCTATCTGAAAGTCTGATAAACGCCGGAAAAATGACTAAGTACAAAAAAACCTTTTTTTCAACTTTTTTCAATTTTACCCACGTGGGATATATATTCAACCCACACACATTTGGAACTCTCCTGGGGTACCCTCACACATACTATTCCCTTATTTAGCGGATATTTTCACAAAAAAGTGAAATTTGAAAAAATTCTGAAAATTGGCTGAAAACAACTAAATATTAAGGACTCAACGGTTGAATCGCTCTGGAACTGAAATCGGAACGCTCTCTGACTTTTCCCCTATCTGAAAGTCTGATAAATGCCGGAAAAATTACTAAGTCCAAAAAAATCTTTTTTTTCAACTTTTTTCAATTTTATCCACGTGGGATATATATTCTACCCACACACATTTGGAACTCTCCTGGGGTACCCTCACACATATTATTCCCTCATTTAGTGAATATTTTCACAAAAAAGTGAAATTTTCAAAAATTCAGAAAATTCGCTGAAAACGACTAAATATCAAGGACTCATCGGGCGAAGCGCTCTGGAACTGAAATAGGAACGCTCACTGACATTTCCCCTTTCTGAAAGTCTGATAAACGCTGGAAAAATGACTAAGTCCAAAAAAACCTTTTTTTTAAACTTTTTTCAATTTTATCCACGTGAGATATATATTCTACCCACACACATTTGGAACTCTCCTGGGGTACCCTCAAACATATTATTCCCTCATTTAGTGAATATTTTCACAAAAAAGTGAAATTTTCAAAAATTCTGAAAATTGACTGAAAACGACTAAATATCAAGGACTCATCGGGCGAATCGCTATTGAACTGAAATCGGAACGCTCATTGACATTTCCCCTTTCTGAAAGTCTGATAAACGCTGGAAAAATGACCGTCCAAAAAAACTTTTTTTTCAACTGTTTTCAATTTTACCCATGTGGGATATATATTCTACCCACACACATTTGGAACTCTCCTGGGGTACCCTCACACATATTATTCCCTCATTTAGTGGATATTTTCACAAAAAAGTGAAATTTTCAAAAATTGAGAAAATAGGCTGAAAACGACTAAATATCAAGGACTCATCGGGCGAATCGCTCTGGAACTGAAATCGGAATGCTCATTGACATTTCCCCTTTCTGAAAGTCTGATAAACGCCGGAAAAATGACTAAGTCAAAAAAAACTTTTTTTTCAACTTTTTTCAATTTTACCCCCGTGGGATATATATTCTACCGACACACATTTGGAACTCTCCTGGGGCACCCTCAAACATATTATTCCCTCATTTAGTGAATATTTTCACAAAAAAGTGAAATTTTCAAAAATTCAGAAAATAGGCTGAAAACGACTAAATATCAAGGACTCATCGGGCGAATCGCTCTGGAACTGAAATCGGAATGCTCATTGACATTTCCCCTTTCTGAAAGTCTGATAAACGCCGGAAAAATGACTAAGTCAAAAAAAACTTTTTTTTCAACTTTTTTCAATTTTACCCACGTGGGATATATATTCTACCCACACACATTTGGAACTCTCCTGGGGTACCCTCACACAAATAATTTCCTCATTTAGTGGATATTTTCACAAAAAAGTGAAATTTTCAAAAATTCAGAAAATTGACTGAAAACGACTAAATATCAAGGACTCATCGGGCAAATCGCTCTGGAACTGAAATCGGAATGCTCATTGACATTTCCCCTTTCTGAAAGTCTGATAAACGCCGGAAAAATGACTAAGTACAAAAAAACCTTTTTTTCAACTTTTTTCAATTTTACCCACGTGGGATATATATTCAACCCACACACATTTGGAACTCTCCTGGGGTACCCTCACACATACTATTCCCTCATTTAGTGGATATTTTCACAAAAAAGTGAAATTTTCAAAAATTGAGAAAATAGGCTGAAAACGACTAAATATCAAGGACTCATCAGGCGAATCGCTCTGGAACTGAAATCGGAATGCTCATTGACATTTCCCCTTTCTGAAAGTCTGATAAACGCCAGAAAAATGACTAAGTCAAAAAAAACTTTTTTTTCAACTTTTTTCAGTTTTACCCCCGTGGGATATATATTCTACCCACACACATTTGGAACTCTCCTGGGGTACCCTCACACATATTATTCCCTCATTTAGTGAATATTTTCACAAAAAAGTGAAATTTTCGAAAATTCGCTGAAAACGACTAAATATCAAGGACTCATCGGGCGAAGCGCTCTGGAACTGAAATCGGAACGCTCACTGACATTTCCCCTTTCTGAAAGTCTGATAAACGCCGGAAAAATGACTAAGTCCAAAAAAACCTTTTTTTTCAACTTTTTTCAATTTTATCCACGTGAGATATATATTCTACCCACACACATTTGGAACTCTCCTGGGGTACCCTCACACATATTATTCCCTTATGTAGAGGATATTTTCACAAAAAAGTGAAATTTTCAAAAATTCAGAAAATTGGCTGAAAACAACTAAATATTAAGGACTCATCGGTCAAAACGCTCTGGAACTCAAATCGGAACACTCACTGACATTTCCCCTATCTTAAAGTCTGATAAACGCCGGAAAAATGACTAAGTCAAAAAAAACTTTTTTTTCAACTTTTTTCAATTTTATCCACTTGGGATATATATTCTACCCACACACATTTGGAACTCTCCTGGGGTACCCTCAAACATATTATTCACTCATTTAGTGAATATTTTCACAAAAAAGTGAAATTTTCAAAAATTCAGAAAATTGACTGAAAACGACTAAATATCAAGGACTCATCGGGCGAATCGCTGTTGAACTGAAATCGGAACGCTCATTGACATTTCCCCTTTCTGAAAGTCTGATAAACGCTGGAAAAATGACAGTCCAAAAAAAACGTTTTTTTCAACTTTTTTCAATTTTACCCACGTGGGATATATATTCTACCCACACACATTTGGAACTCTCCTGGGGTACCCTCACACATATTATTCCCTCATTTAGTGAACATTTTCACAAAAAAGTGAAATTTTCAAAAATTCAGAAAATTGACTGAAAACGACTAAATATCAAGGACTCATCGGGCGAATCTCTGTTGAACTGAAATCGGAACGCTCATTGACATTTCCCCTTTCTGAAAGTCTGATAAACGCCGGAAAAATGACTAAGTCCAAAAAAACCTTTTTTTTCAACTTTTTTCAATTTTATCCACGTGAGATATATATTCTACCCACACACATTTGGAACTCTCCTGGGGTACCCGCACACATATTATTACCTCATTTAGCAGATATTTTCACAAAAAAGTGAAATTTTCAAAAATTTTGAAAATTGTCGGATGAAAACGACTAAAAATCAAGGACTAATCGGGCAAATCGCTCTGAAACTGAAATCGGAACGCTCATTGACATTTCCCCTTTCTGAAAATCTGATAAACGCCGGAAAAATGACTAAGTATAAAAAACCTTTTTTTCTACTTTTTTCAATTTTATCCCCGTGGGATATATATTCTACCCACACACATTTGGAACTCTCCTGGGGTACCCTCACACATATTATTCCCTCATTTAGCGGATATTTTCACAAAAAAGTGAAATTTTTAAAAATTCAGAAAATTGATTGAAAACTACTAAATATCAAGGACTCATCGGGTAAATCGCTCTGCAACTGAAATCGGAATGCTCAATGACATTTCCCCTATCTGAAAGTCTGATAAATGACGGAATAATGACTAAGTCCAAAAAAAACTTTTTTTTCAACTTTTTTCAATTTTACCCCCGTGGGATATATATTCTACCCACACATATTTGGAACTCTCCTGGGGTACCCTCAAACATATTATTCCCTCATTTAGTGAATATTTTCACAAAAAAGTGAAATTTTCAAAAATTCAGAAAATTGACTGAAAACGACTAAATATCAAGGACTCATCGGGCGAATCACTCTTGAACTGAAATCGGAACGCTCATTGACATTTCCCCTATCTGAAAGTCTGATAAACGCCGGAAAAATGACTAGGTCCAAAAAAAAAATTTTTTCAACTTTTTTCAATTTTACTACCGTGGGATATACATTCTACCCACACACATTTGGAACTCTCCTGGGGTACCCGCACACATATTATTACCTCATTTAGTGGATATTTTCACAAAAAAATGAAATTTTCAAAAATTGAGAAAATTGACTGATGAAAACGACTAAATATCAAGGACTCATCGGGCAAATCGCTCTGGAACTGAAATCAGAACGCTCAATGACATTTCCCCTATCTGAAAGTCTGATAAACGCCGGAAAAATGACTAAGTCCAAAAAAACCTTTTTTTTCAACTTTTGTCAATTTTATCCCCGTGGGATATATATTCTACCCACACACATTTGGAACTCTCATGGGGTACTCTCACACATATTATTCCCTCATTTAGCGGATATTTTCACAAAAAAAGTGAAATTTTCAAAAATTCAGAAAATTAGCTGAAAACAACTAAATATCAAGGACTCATCGGGCGAATCGCTCTGGAACTGAAATCAAAATGCTCACTGACATTTCCCCTATCTGAAAGTCTGATAAACGCCGGAAAAATGACTACAAAAAAACCTTTTTTTCAACTTTTTTCAATTTTATCCCCGTGGGAAATATATTCTACACACACACATTTGGAGCTGTCCTGGGGTACCCTCACACAAATAATTTCCTCATTTAGTGGATATTTTCAAAAAAAAGTGAAATTTTCAAAAATTCAGAAAATTGACTGAAAACGACTAATTATCAAGGACTCATCGGGCGAATCGCTCTTGAACTGAAATCGGAACGATCATTGATATTTCCCCTATCTGAAAGTCTGATAAACGCTGGAAAAATGACAGTCCAAAAAAAACTTTTTTTTTCAACTTTTTTCAATTTTACCCACGTGGGATATATATTCTACCCACACACATTTGGAACTCTCCTGGGGTACCGTCACACATACTATTCCCGCATTTAGTGGATATTTTCACAAAAAAGTAAAATTTTCAAAAATTCTGAAAATTGGCTGAAAACAACTAAATATTAAGGACTCATCGGGCGAATCGCTCTGGAACTGAAATCGAAACGCTCACTGACATTTCCCCTATCTGAAAGTTTGATAAATGCCGGAAAAATGACTACAAAAAAAACTTTTTTAAAAACTTTTTTCAATTTTATCCCCGTGGGAAATATATTCTACACACACACATTTGGAACTCTCCTGGGGTACCCTCACACAAATTATTTCCTCATTTAGTGGATATTTTCACAAAAAAGTGAAATTTTCAAAAATTCAAAAAATTGACTGAAAACGACTAAATATCAAGGACTCATCGGGCAAATCGCTCTGGAACTGAAATCGGAACGCTCATTGACATTTCCCCTTTCTGAAAGTCTGATAAACGCTGGAAAAATGACCGTCCAAAAAAACTTTTTTTTCAACTGTTTTCAATTTTACCCATGTGGGATATATATTCTACCCACACACATTTGGAACTCTCCTGGGGTACCCTCACACATATTATTCCCTCATTTAGTGAACATTTTCACAAAAAAGTGAAATTTTCGAAAATTCGCTGAAAACGACTAAATATCAAGGACTCATCGGGCGAAGCGCTCTGGAACTGAAATCGGAACGCTCACTGACATTTCCCCTTTCTGAAAGTCTGATAAACGCCGGAAAAATGACTAAGTCCAAAAAAACCTTTTTTTTCAACTTTTTTCAATTTTATCCACGTGAGATATATATTCTACCCACACACATTTGGAACTCTCCTGGGGTACCCTCACACATATTATTCCCTTATGTAGCGGATATTTTCACAAAAAAGTGAAATTTTCAAAAATTCAGAAAATTGGCTGAAAACAACTAAATATTAAGGACTCATCGGGCAAAACGCTCTGGAACTCAAATCGGAACACTCACTGACATTTCCCCTATCTTAAAGTCTGATAAACGCCGGAAAAATGACTAAGTCAAAAAAAACTTTTTTTTCAACTTTTTTCAATTTTATCCACGTGGGATATATATTCTACCCACACACATTTGGAACTCTCCTGGGGTACCCTCAAACATATTATTCACTCATTTAGTGAATATTTTCACAAAAAAGTGAAATTTTCAAAAATTCAGAAAATTGACTGAAAACGACTAAATATCAAGGACTCATCGGGCGAATCGCTGTTGAACTGAAATCGGAACGCTCATTGACATTTCCCCTTTCTGAAAGTCTGATAAACGCTGGAAAAATGACAGTCCAAAAAAAACGTTTTTTTCAACTTTTTTCAATTTTACCCACGTGGGATATATATTCTACCCACACACATTTGGAACTCTCCTGGGGTACCCTCACACATATTATTCCCTCATTTAGTGAACATTTTCACAAAAAAGTGAAATTTTCAAAAATTCAGAAAATTGACTGAAAACGACTAAATATCAAGGACTCATCGGGCGAATCGCTGTTGAACTGAAATCGGAACGCTCATTGACATTTCCCCTTTCTGAAAGTCTGATAAACGCCGGAAAAATGACTAAGTCCAAAAAAAAAATATTTTCAACCTTTTTCAATTTTACCCCCGTGGGATATACATTCTACCCACACACATTTGGAACTCTCCTGGGGTACCCGCACACATATTATTACCTCATTTAGCAGATATTTTCACAAAAAAGTGAAATTTTCAAAAATTTTGAAAATTGACGGATGAAAACGACTAAAAATCAAGGACTAATCGGGCAAATCGCTCTGAAACTGAAATCGGAACGCTCATTGATATTTCCCCTATCTGAAAGTCTGATAAACGCTGGAAAAATGACAGTCCAAAAAAAACTTTTTTTTTCAACTTTTTTCAATTTTACCCACGTGGGATATATATTCTACCCACACACATTTGGAACTCTCCTGGGGTACCGTCACACATACTATTCCCTCATTTAGTGGATATTTTCACAAAAAAGTAAAATTTTCAAAAATTCTGAAAATTGGCTGAAAACAACTAAATATTAAGGACTCATCGGGCGAATCGCTCTGGAACTGAAATCGAAACGCTCACTGACATTTCCCCTATCTGAAAGTTTGATAAATGCCGGAAAAATGACTACAAAAAAAACTTTTTTAAAAACTTTTTTCAATTTTATCCCCGTGGGAAATATATTCTACACACACACATTTGGAACTCTCCTGGGGTACCCTCACACAAATTATTTCCTCATTTAGTGGATATTTTCACAAAAAAGTGAAATTTTCAAAAATTCAAAAAATTGACTGAAAACGACTAAATATCAAGGACTCATCGGGCAAATCGCTCTGGAACTGAAATCGGAACGCTCAATGACATTTCCCCTATCTGAAAGTCTGATAAACGCCGGAAAAATGACTAAGTCCAAAAAAAAAATATTTTCAACTTTTTTCAGTTTTACCCCCGTGGGATATGCATTCTACCCACACACATTTGGAACTCTCCTGGGGTACCCGCACACATACTATTCCCTCATTTAGTGAATATTTTCACAAAAAAAGTGAAATTTTCAAAAATTCAGAATATTGGCTGAAAACGAATAAATATCAAGGACTCATCGAGCGAATCGCTCTGGAACTGAAATCGGAAATCTCATTGACACTTCCCCTATCTGAAAGTCTGATAACCGCCGGAAATATGACTAAGTCAAAAAAACCTTTTTTTTCAACTTTTTTCAATTTTATCCCCGTGGGATATATATTCTACCCACACACATTTGGAACACTCCTGGGGTACCCTTACACATGTTATTCCCTCATTTAGCGGATATTTTCACAAAAAAAGTGAAATTTTCAAAAATACAGAAAATTGGCTGAAAACGACTAAATATCAAGGACTCATCGAGCGAATCGCTCTGGAACTGAAATCGGAACACTCATTGACATTTCCCCATTCTGAAAGTCTGATAAACGCCGGAAAAATGACTAAGTCCAAAAAAACCTTTTTTTTCAACTTTTTTCAATTTTATCCCCGTGGGATATATATTCTACCCACACACATTTGGAACTCTCATGGGTTACTCTCACACATATTATTCCCTCATTTAGCGGATATTTTCACAAAAAAAGTGAAATTTTCAAAAATTCAGAAAATTGGCTGAAAACAACTAAATATCAAGGACTCATCGGGCGAATCGCTCTGGAACTGAAATCGAAATGCTCACTGACATTTCCCCTATCTGAAAGTCTGATAAACGCCGGAAAAATGACTACAAAAAAACCTTTTTTTCAACTTTTTTCAATTTTATCCCCGTGGGAAATATATTCTACACACACACATTTGGAGCTGTCCTGGGGTACCCTCACACAAATAATTTCCTCATTTAGTGGATATTTTCAAAAAAAAGTGAAATTTTCAAAATTCAGAAAATTGACTGAAAACGACTAAATATCAAGGACTCATTGGGCAAATCGCTCTGCAACTGAAATCGGAATGCTCAATGACATTTCCCCTATCTGAAAGTCTGATAAACGCTGGAAAAATGACAGTCCAAAAAAAACTTTTTTTTCAACTTTTTTCAATTTTACCCACGTGGGATATATATTCTACCCACACACATTTGGAACTCTCCTGGGGTACCCTCACACATATTATTCCCTCATTTAGTGAATATTTTCACAAAAAAGTGAAATTTTCAAAAATTCAGAAAATTGACTGAAAACGACTAATTATCAAGGACTCATCGGGCGAATCGCTCTTGAACTGAAATCGGAACGATCATTGATATTTCCCCTATCTGAAAGTCTGATAAACGCTGGAAAAATGACAGTCCAAAAAAAACTTTTTTTTTCAACTTTTTTCAATTTTACCCAAGTGGGATATATATTCTACCCACACACATTTGGAACTCTCCTGGGGTACCGTCACACATACTATTCCCTCATTTAGTGGATATTTTCACAAAAAAGTAAAATTTTCAAAAATTCTGAAAATTGGCTGAAAACAACTAAATATTAAGGACTCATCGGGCGAATCGCTCTGGAACTGAAATCGAAACGCTCACTGACATTTCCCCTATCTGAAAGTTTGATAAATGCCGGAAAAATGACTACAAAAAAAACTTTTTTTTAAACTTTTTTCAATTTTATCCCCGTGGGAAATATATTCTACACACACACATTTGGAACTCTCCTGGGGTACCCTCACACAAATTATTTCCTCATTTAGTGGATATTTTCACAAAAAAGTGAAATTTTCAAAAATTCAAAAAATTGACTGAAAACGACTAAATATCAAGGACTCATCGGGCAAATCGCTCTGGAACTGAAATCGGAACGCTCATTGACATTTCCCCTTTCTGAAAGTCTGATAAACGCCGGAAAAATGACTAAGTCCAAAAAAAACGTTTTTTTCAACTTTCTTCAATTTTACCCCCGTGGGATATATATTCTACCCACACATATTTGGAACTCTCCTGGGGTACCCTCAAACATATTATTCCCTCATTTAGTGAATATTTTCACAAAAAGTGAAATTTTCAAAAATTCAGAAAATTGACTGAAAACGACTAAATATCAAGGACTCATCGGGCAAATTGCTCTGGAACTGAAATCGGAATGCTCAATGACATTTCCCCTATCTGAAAGTCTGATAAACGCCGGAAAAATGACTAAGTCCAAAAAAAAAATATTTTCAACTTTTTTCAGTTTTACCCCCGTGGGATATACATTCTACCCACACACATTTGGAACTCTCCTGGGGTACCCGCACACATACTATTCCCTCATTTAGTGAATCTTTTCACAAAAAAAGTGAAATTTTCAAAAATTCAGAATATTGGCTGAAAACGAATAAATATCAAGGACTCATCGAGCGAATCGCTCTGGAACTGAAATCGGAAATCTCACTGACACTTCCCCTATCTGAAAGTCTGATAAACGCCGGAAAAATGACTAAGTACAAAAAACCCTTTTTTTCAACTTTTTTTAATTTTATCCCCGTGGGATATATATTCTACACACACACATTTGGAACTCTCCTGGGGTACCCTCACACAAATTATTTCCTCATTTAGTGGATATTTTCACAAAAAAGTGAAATTTTCAAAAATTCAGAAAATTGACTGAAAACGACTAAATATCAAGGACTCATCGGGCAAATCGATCTCCAAATTAAATCGGAATGCTCAATGACATTTCCCCTATCTGAAAGTCTGATAAACGACGGAAAAATGACTAAGTCCAAATAAACCTTTTTTTTCAAGTTTTTTCAATTTTATCCCCGTGGGATATATATTCTACCCACACACATTTGGAACTCTCCTGGGGTACCCTCACACACATTATTCCCTTATGTAGCGGATATTTTCACAAAAAAGTGAAAATTTCAAAAATTCAGAAAATTGGCTGAAAACAACTAAATATTAAGGACTCATCGGGTGAATCGCTCTGGACCTGAAATCGGAACGCTCACTGACATTTCCCCTATCTGAAAGTCTGATAAACGCCGGAAAAATGACTAAGTCCAAATAAACCTTTTTTTTCAACTATTTTCAATTTTATCCACGTGGGATATATATTCTACCCACACACATTTGGAGCTCTCCTGGGGTACCCTCACACATATTATACCCTCATTTAGTGAATATTTTCAGAAAAAAGTGAAATTTTTAAAAGTCAGAAAATTCGCTGAAAACGACTAAATATCAAGGACTCATCGGGCGAAGCGCTCTGGAACGGAAATCGGAACGCTCACTGACATTTCCCCTATCTTTAAGTGTGATAAACGCCGGAAAAATGACTAAGTACAAAAAAACCTTTCTTTCAACTTTTTTCAATTTTATCCACGTGGGATATATATTCTACACACACACATTTGAAACTCTCCTGGGGTACCCTCACACAAATTATTTCCTGATTTAGTGGATATTTTCACAAAAAAGTGAAATTTTCAAAAAGTCAGAAAATTGACTGAAAACGACTAAATATCAAGGACTCATCTGGCGACTCGCTCTGGAACTGAAATCGGAACTCTCACTGACACTTCCCCTATCTGAAAGTCTGATAAACGCCGGAAAAATGACTAAGTCCAAAAAAAAACTCTTTTTTCAACTTTTTTCAATTTTATCCCCGTGGAATATATATTCTACCCACACACATTTGGAACTCTCCTGGGGTACCCTCACACAAATTATTTCCTCATTTAGTGGATATTTTCACAGAAAAGCGAAGTTTTCAAAAATTCAGAAAATTGACTGATAGCGACTAAATATCAAGGAATCATCGGGCGAATCGCTCTGGAACTGAAATTGGAATGCTCAATGACATTTCCCCTATCTGAAAGTCTGATAAACGCCGGAAAAATGACTACAAAAAAACCTTTTTTTCAACTTTTTTCAATTTTACCCCCGTGGGATATATATTCTACCCACACACATTTGGAACTCTCCTGGGGTCCCCTCACACATATTATTCCCTCATTTAGCGGATATTTTCACAAAAAAAGTGAAATTTTCAAAAATACAGAAAATTGGCTGAAAACGACTAAATATCAAGGACTCATCGAGCGAATCGCTCTGGAACTGAAATCGGAACACTCATTGACATTTCCCCATTCTGAAAGTCTGATAAACGCCGGAAAAATGACTAAGTCCAAAAAAACCTTTTTTTTCAACTTTTTTCAATTTTATCCCCGTGGGATATATATTCTACCCACACACATTTGGAACTCTCATGGGTTACTCTCACACATATTATTCCCTCATTTAGCGGATATTTTCACAAAAAAAGTGAAATTTTCAAAAATTCAGAAAATTGGCTGAAAACAACTAAATATCAAGGACTCATCGGGCGAATCGCTCTGGAACTGAAATCGAAATGCTCACTGACATTTCCCCTATCTGAAAGTCTGATAAACGCCGGAAAAATGACTACAAAAAAACCTTTTTTTCAACTTTTTTCAATTTTATCCCCGTGGGAAATATATTCTACACACACACATTTGGAGCTGTCCTGGGGTACCCTCACACAAATAATTTCCTCATTTAGTGGATATTTTCAAAAAAAAGTGAAATTTTCAAAATTCAGAAAATTGACTGAAAACGACTAAATATCAAGGACTCATTGGGCAAATCGCTCTGCAACTGAAATCGGAATGCTCAATGACATTTCCCCTATCTGAAAGTCTGATAAACGCTGGAAAAATGACAGTCCAAAAAAAACTTTTTTTTCAACTTTTTTCAATTTTACCCACGTGGGATATATATTCTACCCACACACATTTGGAACTCTCCTGGGGTACCCTCACACATATTATTCCCTCATTTAGTGAATATTTTCACAAAAAAGTGAAATTTTCAAAAATTCAGAAAATTGACTGAAAACGACTAATTATCAAGGACTCATCGGGCGAATCGCTCTTGAACTGAAATCGGAACGATCATTGACATTTCCCCTATCTGAAAGTCTGATAAACGCTGGAAAAATGACAGTCCAAAAAAAACTTTTTTTTTCAACTTTTTTCAATTTTACCCACGTGGGATATATATTCTACCCACACACATTTGGAACTCTCCTGGGGTACCGTCACACATACTATTCCCTCATTTAGTGGATATTTTCACAAAAAAGTAAAATTTTCAAAAATTCTGAAAATTGGCTGAAAACAACTAAATATTAAGGACTCATCGGGCGAATCGCTCTGGAACTGAAATCGAAACGCTCACTGACATTTCCCCTATCTGAAAGTTTGATAAATGCCGGAAAAATGACTACAAAAAAAACTTTTTTTTAAACTTTTTTCAATTTTATCCCCGTGGGAAATATATTCTACACACACACATTTGGAACTCTCCTGGGGTACCCTCACACAAATTATTTCCTCATTTAGTGGATATTTTCACAAAAAAGTGAAATTTTCAAAAATTCAAAAAATTGACTGAAAACGACTAAATATCAAGGACTCATCGGGCAAATCGCTCTGGAACTGAAATCGGAACGCTCATTGACATTTCCCCTTTCTGAAAGTCTGATAAACGCCGGAAAAATGACTAAGTCCAAAAAAAACGTTTTTTTCAACTTTCTTCAATTTTACCCCCGTGGGATATATATTCTACCCACACATATTTGGAACTCTCCTGGGGTACCCTCAAACATATTATTCCCTCATTTAGTGAATATTTTCACAAAAAGTGAAATTTTCAAAAATTCAGAAAATTGACTGAAAACGACTAAATATCAAGGACTCATCGGGCAAATTGCTCTGGAACTGAAATCGGAATGCTCAATGACATTTCCCCTATCTGAAAGTCTGATAAACGCCGGAAAAATGACTAAGTCCAAAAAAAAAATATTTTCAACTTTTTTCAGTTTTACCCCCGTGGGATATACATTCTACCCACACACATTTGGAACTCTCCTGGGGTACCCGCACACATACTATTCCCTCATTTAGTGAATCTTTTCACAAAAAAAGTGAAATTTTCAAAAATTCAGAATATTGGCTGAAAACGAATAAATATCAAGGACTCATCGAGCGAATCGCTCTGGAACTGAAATCGGAAATCTCACTGACACTTCCCCTATCTGAAAGTCTGATAAACGCCGGAAAAATGACTAAGTACAAAAAACCCTTTTTTTCAACTTTTTTTAATTTTATCCCCGTGGGATATATATTCTACACACACACATTTGGAACTCTCCTGGGGTACCCTCACACAAATTATTTCCTCATTTAGTGGATATTTTCACAAAAAAGTGAAATTTTCAAAAATTCAGAAAATTGACTGAAAACGACTAAATATCAAGGACTCATCGGGCAAATCGATCTCCAAATTAAATCGGAATGCTCAATGACATTTCCCCTATCTGAAAGTCTGATAAACGACGGAAAAATGACTAAGTCCAAATAAACCTTTTTTTTCAAGTTTTTTCAATTTTATCCCCGTGGGATATATATTCTACCCACACACATTTGGAACTCTCCTGGGGTACCCTCACACACATTATTCCCTTATGTAGCGGATATTTTCACAAAAAAGTGAAAATTTCAAAAATTCAGAAAATTGGCTGAAAACAACTAAATATTAAGGACTCATCGGGTGAATCGCTCTGGACCTGAAATCGGAACGCTCACTGACATTTCCCCTATCTGAAAGTCTGATAAACGCTGGAAAAATGACTAAGTCCAAATAAACCTTTTTTTTCAACTATTTTCAATTTTATCCACGTGGGATATATATTCTACCCACACACATTTGGAGCTCTCCTGGGGTACCCTCACACATATTATACCCTCATTTAGTGAATATTTTCAGAAAAAAGTGAAATTTTTAAAAGTCAGAAAATTCGCTGAAAACGACTAAATATCAAGGACTCATCGGGCGAAGCGCTCTGGAACGGAAATCGGAACGCTCACTGACATTTCCCCTATCTTTAAGTGTGATAAACGCCGGAAAAATGACTAAGTACAAAAAAACCTTTCTTTCAACTTTTTTCAATTTTATCCACGTGGGATATATATTCTACACACACACATTTGAAACTCTCCTGGGGTACCCTCACACAAATTATTTCCTGATTTAGTGGATATTTTCACAAAAAAGTGAAATTTTCAAAAAGTCAGAAAATTGACTGAAAACGACTAAATATCAAGGACTCATCTGGCGACTCGCTCTGGAACTGAAATCGGAACTCTCACTGACACTTCCCCTATCTGAAAGTCTGATAAACGCCGGAAAAATGACTAAGTCCAAAAAAAAACTCTTTTTTCAACTTTTTTCAATTTTATCCCCGTGGAATATATATTCTACCCACACACATTTGGAACTCTCCTGGGGTACCCTCACACAAATTATTTCCTCATTTAGTGGATATTTTCACAGAAAAGCGAAGTTTTCAAAAATTCAGAAAATTGACTGATAGCGACTAAATATCAAGGAATCATCGGGCGAATCGCTCTGGAACTGAAATTGGAATGCTCAATGACATTTCCCCTATCTCAAAGTCTGATAAACGCCGGAAAAATGACTAAGTCAAAAAAAACTTTTTTTTCAACTTTTTTCAATTTTATCCGCGTGGGATATATATTCTACCCACACACATTTGGAACTCTCCTGGGGAACCCTCACACATATTATTCCCTTATTTAGCGGATATTTTCACAGAAAAGTGAAATTTTCAAAAATTCAGAAAATTGGCTGAAAACAACTAAATATTAAGGACTCATCGGGTGAATCGCTCTGGAACTGAAATCGGAATGCTTACCGACATTTCCCCTATCTGAAAGTCTGATAAATGCCGAAAAAATGACTAAGTCCAAGAAAACCTTTTTTTTCAACTTTTTTCAATTTTATCCCCGTGGGATATATATTCTACCCACACACATTTGGAACTCTCCTGGGGTACCCTCACACATATTATTCCCTCATTTAGTGAATATATTCACAAAAAAGTGAAATTTTCAAAAATTCAGAAAATTCACTGAAAATGACAAAATATCAAGGACTCATCGGGCGAAGCGCTCTGGAACTGAAATCGGAACACTCACTGACATTTCCCCTATCTGAAAGTCTGATAAACGCAGGAAAAATGACTAAGTACAAAAAAACCTTTCTTTCAACTTTTTTCAATTTTATCCACGTGGGATATATATTCTACACACACACATTTGAAACTCTCCTGGGGTACCCTCACACAAATTATTTCCTGATTTAGTGGATATTTTCACAAAAAAGTGAAATTTTCAAAAAGTCAGAAAATTGACTGAAAACGACTAAATATCATGGACTCATCAGGCAAATAGCTCTGGAACTGAAATCGGAACGCTCAATGACCTTTCCCCTATCTGAAAGTCTGATAAACGACGGAAAAATGACTAAGTCCAAAAACAACTTTTTTTTCAACTTTTTTCAATTTTACCCCCGTGGGATATATATTCTACCCACACACATTTGAAACTCTCCTGGGGTACCCTCACACATATTATTCCCTCATTTAGTGAATATTTTCACAAAAAAGTGAAATTTTCAAAAATTCAGAAAATTGGCTGAAAACGACTAAATATCAAGGACTCATCGGGCGAATCGCTCTGGAACTGAAATCGGAACTCTCACTGACATTTCCCCTATCTGAAAGTCTGATAAACGCCGGAAAAATGACTAAGTACAAAAAAACCTTTCTTTCAACTTTTTTCAATTTTATCCACGTGGGATATATATTCTACACACACACATTTGAAACTCTCCTGGGGTACCCTCACACAAATTATTTCCTGATTTAGTGGATATTTTCACAAAAAAGTGAAATTTTCAAAAAGTCAGAAAATTGACTGAAAACGACTAAATATCAAGGACTCATCGGGCGAATCGCTCTGGAACTGAAATCGGAACTCTCACTGACACTTCCCCTATCTGAAAGTCTGATAAACGACGGAAAAATGACTAAGTCAAAAAAACCTTTTTTTTCAACTTTTTTCAATTTTATCCGCGTGGGATATATATTCTACCCACACACATTTGGAACTCTCCTGGGGAACCCTCACACATATTATTCCCTTATTTAGCGGATATTTTCACAGAAAAGTGAAGTTTTCAAAAATTCAGAAAATTGACTGATAGCGACTAAATATCAAGGAATCATCGGGCGAATCGCTCTGGAACTGAAATTGGAATGCTCAATGACATTTCCCCTATCTCAAAGTCTGATAAACGCCGGAAAAATGACTAAGTCCAAGAAAACCTTTTTTTTCAACTTTTTTCAATTTTATCCCCGTGGGATATATATTCTACCCACACACATTTGGAACTCTCCTGGGGTACCCTCACACATATTATTCCCTCATTTAGTGAATATTTTCACAAAAAAGTGAAATTTTCAAAAATTCAGAAAATTCGCTGAAAATGACTAAATATCAAGGACTCATCGGGCGAAGGGCTCTGGAACTGAAATCGGAACGCTCACTGACATTTCCCCTATCTGAAAGTCTGATAAACGCCGGAAAAATGACTAAGTACAAAAAAACCTTTCTTTCAACTTTTTTCAATTTTATCCACGTGGGATATATATTCTACACACACACATTTGAAACTCTCCTGGGGTACCCTCACACAAATTATTTCCTGATTTAGTGGATATTTTCACAAAAAAGTGAAATTTTCAAAAAGTCAGAAAATTGACTGAAAACGACTAAATATCAAGGACTCATCAGGCAAATAGCTCTGGAACTGAAATCAGAACGCTCAATGACCTTTCCCCTATCTGAAAGTCTGATAAACGACAGAAACATGACTAAGTCCAAAAACAACTTTTTTTTCAACTTTTTTCAATTTTACCCCCATGGGATATATATTCTACCCACACACATTTGGAACTCTCATGGGGTACCCTCATACATATTATTCTCTCATTTAGTGGATATTTTCACAAAAAAGTGACATTTTCAAAAATTCAGAAAATTGGCTGAAAACGAATAAATATCAAGGACTCATCGGGCGAATCGCATCGGGCGAATCGCTCTGGAACTGAAATCAGAATGCTCACTGACATTTCTCCTATCTGAAAGTCTGATAAATGCCGGAAAAATGACTAAGTCCCCAAAAAAAATTTTTTCAACTTTTTACAATTTTACCCCTGTGGGATATATAATCGATCCAGACACATTGGGAACTCTCCTGGGGTACCCTCACACATATTATTCCCTCATTTAGCGGATATTTTCACAAAAAAAGGGGAATTTTCAAAAATTCATAAAATTGGCTGAAAATGACTAAATATCAAGGACTCATCATTCGAATCGCTCTGGAACTGAAATCGGAATGCTCACTGACAATTCCCCTATCTGAAAGTCTGATAAACGCCGGAAAAATGACTAAGTCCAAAAAACATTTTTTTTCAACTTTTTTCAATTTTACCCCCTTGGGATATATAATCTATCCACACACATTTGGAACTCTCCTGGGGTACCCTCGCACATATTATTCCCTCATTTAGCGGATATTTTCATAAAAAAGTGGAATTTTGAAAAATTCAGAAAATTGGCTGAAAACGACTAAATATCAAGGACTCATCATTCGAATCGCTCTGGAACTGAAATCGGAATGCTCACTGACATTTCCCCTATCTGAAAGTCTGATAAACGCCGGAAAAATGACTAAGTCCAAAAAAAAAAATTTTTCAACTTTTTTCAATTTTACCGCCGTGGGATATATATTCTATCCACACACATTTGGAACGCTCCTGGGGTACCCTCACACATATTATTCCCTCATTTAGCGGATATTTTCATAAAAAAGTGGAATTTTGAAAAATTCAGAAAATTGGCTAAAAACGACTAAATATCAAGGACTCATCGGGCGAATCGCTCTGGAACTGAAATCGGAAAGCTCACTGACATTTCCCCTATCTGAAAGTCTGATAAACGCCGGAAAAATGACTAAGTCCAAAAAAAAAAATTTTTCAACTTTTTTCAATTTTACCGCCGTGGGATATATATTCTACCCACACACATTTGGAACTCTCCTGGGGTACCCTCACACATATTATTCCCTCATTTAGTGGATATTTTCACAAAAAAGTGAAATTTTCAAAAATTCAGAAAATTTTCTGAAAACGACTAAATATCAAGCACTCATCATTCGAATCGCTCTGGAACTGAAATCGGAATGCTCACTAACATTTCCCCTATCTGAAAGTCTGATAAACGCCGGAAAAATGACTAAGTCCAAATAAACCTTTTTTTTCAACTATTTTCAATTTTATCCACGTGGGATATATATTCTACCCACACACATTTGGAACTCTCCTGGGGTACCCTCACACATATTATACCCTCATTTAGTGAATATTTTCAGAAAAAAGTGAAATTTTTAAAAGTCAGAAAATTCGCTGAAAACGACTAAATATCAAGGACTCATCGGGCGAAGCGCTCTGGAACGGAAATCGGAACGCTCACTGACATTTCCCCTATCTTTAAGTGTGATAAACGCCGGAAAAATGACTAAGTACAAAAAAACCTTTCTTTTCAACTTTTTTCAATTTTACCCCCGTGGGATATATATTCTACCCACACACATTTGAAACTCTCCTGGGGTACCCTCACACATATTATTCCCTCATTTAGTGAATATTTTCACAAAAAAGTGAAATTTTCAAAAATTCAGAAAATTGGCTGAAAACGACTAAATATCAAGGACTCATCTGGCGACTCGCTCTGGAACTGAAATCGGAACTCTCACTGACACTTCCCCTATCTGAAAGTCTGATAAACGCTGGAAAAATGACTAAGTCCAAAAAAAAACTCTTTTTTCAACTTTTTTCAATTTTATCCCCGTGGAATATATATTCTACCCACACACATTTGGAACTCTCCTGGGGTACCCTCACACAAATTATTTCCTCATTTAGTGGATATTTTCACAGAAAAGTGAAGTTTTCAAAAATTCAGAAAATTGACTGATAGCGACTAAATATCAAGGAATCATCGGGCGAATCGCTCTGGAACTGAAATTGGAATGCTCAATGACATTTCCCCTATCTCAAAGTCTGATAAACGCCGGAAAAATGACTAAGTTAAAAAAAACTTTTTTTTCAACTTTTTTCAATTTTATCCGCGTGGGATATATATTCTACCCACACACATTTGGAACTCTCCTGGGAAACCCTCACACATATTATTCCCTTATTTAGCGGATATTTTCACAGAAAAGTGAAATTTTCAAAAATTCAGAAAATTGGCTGAAAACAACTAAATATTAAGGACTCATCGGGTGAATCGCTCTGGAACTGAAATCGGAATGCTCACCGACATTTCCCCTATCTGAAAGTCTGATAAATGCCGGAAAAATGACTAAGTCCAAGAAAACCTTTTTTTTCAACTTTTTTCAATTTTATCCCCGTGGGATATATATTCTACCCACACACATTTGGAACTCTCCTGGGGTACCCTCACACATATTATTCCCTCATTTAGTGAATATTTTCACAAAAAAGTGAAATTTTCAAAAATTCAGAAAATTCGCTGAAAATGACTAAATATCAAGGACTCATCGGGCGAAGGGCTCTGGAACTGAAATCGGAACGCTCACTGACATTTCCCCTATCTGAAAGTCTGATAAACGCCGGAAAAATGACTAAGTACAAAAAAACCTTTCTTTCAACTTTTTTCAATTTTATCCACGTGGGATATATATTCTACACACACACATTTGAAACTCTCCTGGGGTACCCTCACACAAATTATTTCCTGATTTAGTGGATATTTTCACAAAAAAGTGAAATTTTCAAAAAGTCAGAAAATTGACTGAAAACGACTAAATATCAAGGACTCATCAGGCAAATAGCTCTGGAACTGAAATCAGAACGCTCAATGACCTTTCCCCTATCTGAAAGTCTGATAAACGACAGAAACATGACTAAGTCCAAAAACAACTTTTTTTTCAACTTTTTTCAATTTTACCCCCATGGGATATATATTCTACCCACACACATTTGGAACTCTCATGGGGTACCCTCATACATATTATTCTCTCATTTAGTGGATATTTTCACAAAAAAGTGACATTTTCAAAAATTCAGAAAATTGGCTGAAAACGAATAAATATCAAGGACTCATCGGGCGAATCGCATCGGGCGAATCGCTCTGGAACTGAAATCAGAATGCTCACTGACATTTCTCCTATCTGAAAGTCTGATAAATGCCGGAAAAATGACTAAGTCCCCAAAAAAAATGTTTTCAACTTTTTACAATTTTACCCCTGTGGGATATATAATCGATCCAGACACATTGGGAACTCTCCTGGGGTACCCTCACACATATTATTCCCTCATTTAGCGGATATTTTCACAAAAAAAGGGGAATTTTCAAAAATTCATAAAATTGGCTGAAAATGACTAAATATCAAGGACTCATCATTCGAATCGCTCTGGAACTGAAATCGGAATGCTCACTGACAATTCCCCTATCTGAAAGTCTGATAAACGCCGGAAAAATGACTAAGTCCAAAAAACATTTTTTTTCAACTTTTTTCAATTTTACCCCCTTGGGATATATAATCTATCCACACACATTTGGAACTCTCCTGGGGTACCCTCGCACATATTATTCCCTCATTTAGCGGATATTTTCATAAAAAAGTGGAATTTTGAAAAATTCAGAAAATTGGCTGAAAACGACTAAATATCAAGGACTCATCATTCGAATCGCTCTGGAACTGAAATCGGAATGCTCACTGACATTTCCCCTATCTGAAAGTCTGATAAACGCCGGAAAAATGACTAAGTCCAAAAAAAAAAATTTTTCAACTTTTTTCAATTTTACCGCCGTGGGATATATATTCTATCCACACACATTTGGAACGCTCCTGGGGTACCCTCACACATATTATTCCCTCATTTAGCGGATATTTTCATAAAAAAGTGGAATTTTGAAAAATTCAGAAAATTGGCTAAAAACGACTAAATATCAAGGACTCATCGGGCGAATCGCTCTGGAACTGAAATCGGAAAGCTCACTGACATTTCCCCTATCTGAAAGTCTGATAAACGCCGGAAAAATGACTAAGTCCAAAAAAAAAAATTTTTCAACTTTTTTCAATTTTACCGCCGTGGGATATATATTCTACCCACACACATTTGGAACTCTCCTGGGGTACCCTCACACATATTATTCCCTCATTTAGTGGATATTTTCACAAAAAAGTGAAATTTTCAAAAATTCAGAAAATTTTCTGAAAACGACTAAATATCAAGCACTCATCATTCGAATCGCTCTGGAACTGAAATCGGAATGCTCACTAACATTTCCCCTATCTGAAAGTCTGATAAACGCCGGAAAAATGACTAAGTCCAAATAAACCTTTTTTTTCAACTATTTTCAATTTTATCCACGTGGGATATATATTCTACCCACACACATTTGGAACTCTCCTGGGGTACCCTCACACATATTATACCCTCATTTAGTGAATATTTTCAGAAAAAAGTGAAATTTTTAAAAGTCAGAAAATTCGCTGAAAACGACTAAATATCAAGGACTCATCGGGCGAAGCGCTCTGGAACGGAAATCGGAACGCTCACTGACATTTCCCCTATCTTTAAGTGTGATAAACGCCGGAAAAATGACTAAGTACAAAAAAACCTTTCTTTTCAACTTTTTTCAATTTTACCCCCGTGGGATATATATTCTACCCACACACATTTGAAACTCTCCTGGGGTACCCTCACACATATTATTCCCTCATTTAGTGAATATTTTCACAAAAAAGTGAAATTTTCAAAAATTCAGAAAATTGGCTGAAAACGACTAAATATCAAGGACTCATCTGGCGACTCGCTCTGGAACTGAAATCGGAACTCTCACTGACACTTCCCCTATCTGAAAGTCTGATAAACGCTGGAAAAATGACTAAGTCCAAAAAAAAACTCTTTTTTCAACTTTTTTCAATTTTATCCCCGTGGAATATATATTCTACCCACACACATTTGGAACTCTCCTGGGGTACCCTCACACAAATTATTTCCTCATTTAGTGGATATTTTCACAGAAAAGTGAAGTTTTCAAAAATTCAGAAAATTGACTGATAGCGACTAAATATCAAGGAATCATCGGGCGAATCGCTCTGGAACTGAAATTGGAATGCTCAATGACATTTCCCCTATCTCAAAGTCTGATAAACGCCGGAAAAATGACTAAGTTAAAAAAAACTTTTTTTTCAACTTTTTTCAATTTTATCCGCGTGGGATATATATTCTACCCACACACATTTGGAACTCTCCTGGGAAACCCTCACACATATTATTCCCTTATTTAGCGGATATTTTCACAGAAAAGTGAAATTTTCAAAAATTCAGAAAATTGGCTGAAAACAACTAAATATTAAGGACTCATCGGGTGAATCGCTCTGGAACTGAAATCGGAATGCTCACCGACATTTCCCCTATCTGAAAGTCTGATAAATGCCGGAAAAATGACTAAGTCCAAGAAAACCTTTTTTTTCAACTTTTTTCAATTTTATCCCCGTGGGATATATATTCTACCCACACACATTTGGAACTCTCCTGGGGTACCCTCACACATATTATTCCCTCATTTAGTGAATATTTTCACAAAAAAGTGAAATTTTCAAAAATTCAGAAAATTCGCTGAAAATGACTAAATATCAAGGACTCATCGGGCGAAGGGCTCTGGAACTGAAATCGGAACGCTCACTGACATTTCCCCTATCTGAAAGTCTGATAAACGCCGGAAAAATGACTAAGTACAAAAAAACCTTTCTTTCAACTTTTTTCAATTTTATCCACGTGGGATATATATTCTACACACACACATTTGAAACTCTCCTGGGGTACCCTCACACAAATTATTTCCTGATTTAGTGGATATTTTCACAAAAAAGTGAAATTTTCAAAAAGTCAGAAAATTGACTGAAAACGACTAAATATCAAGGACTCATCAGGCAAATAGCTCTGGAACTGAAATCAGAACGCTCAATGACCTTTCCCCTATCTGAAAGTCTGATAAACGACAGAAACATGACTAAGTCCAAAAACAACTTTTTTTTCAACTTTTTTCAATTTTACCCCCATGGGATATATATTCTACCCACACACATTTGGAACTCTCATGGGGTACCCTCATACATATTATTCTCTCATTTAGTGGATATTTTCACAAAAAAGTGACATTTTCAAAAATTCAGAAAATTGGCTGAAAACGAATAAATATCAAGGACTCATCGGGCGAATCGCATCGGGCGAATCGCTCTGGAACTGAAATCAGAATGCTCACTGACATTTCTCCTATCTGAAAGTCTGATAAATGCCGGAAAAATGACTAAGTCCCCAAAAAAAATTTTTTCAACTTTTTACAATTTTACCCCTGTGGGATATATAATCGATCCAGACACATTGGGAACTCTCCTGGGGTACCCTCACACATATTATTCCCTCATTTAGCGGATATTTTCACAAAAAAAGGGGAATTTTCAAAAATTCATAAAATTGGCTGAAAATGACTAAATATCAAGGACTCATCATTCGAATCGCTCTGGAACTGAAATCGGAATGCTCACTGACAATTCCCCTATCTGAAAGTCTGATAAACGCCGGAAAAATGACTAAGTCCAAAAAACATTTTTTTTCAACTTTTTTCAATTTTACCCCCTTGGGATATATAATCTATCCACACACATTTGGAACTCTCCTGGGGTACCCTCGCACATATTATTCCCTCATTTAGCGGATATTTTCATAAAAAAGTGGAATTTTGAAAAATTCAGAAAATTGGCTGAAAACGACTAAATATCAAGGACTCATCATTCGAATCGCTCTGGAACTGAAATCGGAATGCTCACTGACATTTCCCCTATCTGAAAGTCTGATAAACGCCGGAAAAATGACTAAGTCCAAAAAAAAAAATTTTTCAACTTTTTTCAATTTTACCGCCGTGGGATATATATTCTATCCACACACATTTGGAACTCTCCTGGGGTACCCTCACACATATTATTCCCTCATTTAGCGGATATTTTCATAAAAAAGTGGAATTTTGAAAAATTCAGAAAATTGGCTAAAAACGACTAAATATCAAGGACTCATCGGGCGAATCGCTCTGGAACTGAAATCGGAAAGCTCACTGACATTTCCCCTATCTGAAAGTCTGATAAACGCCGGAAAAATGACTAAGTCCAAAAAAAAAAATTTTTCAACTTTTTTCAATTTTACCGCCGTGGGATATATATTCTACCCACACACATTTGGAACTCTCCTGGGGTAACCTCACACATATTATTCCCTCATTTAGTGGATATTTTCACAAAAAAGTGAAATTTTCAAAAATTCAGAAAATTTTCTGAAAACGACTAAATATCAAGCACTCATCATTCGAATCGCTCTGGAACTGAAATCGGAATGCTCACTAACATTTCCCCTATCTGAAAGTCTGATAAACGCCGGAAAAATGACTAAGTCCAATAAAAAAAAATTTCAACTTTTTTCAATTTTACCCCCGTGGGATATATATTCTACCCACACACATTTGGAACTCTCCTGGGGTACCCTCACACATATTATTCCCTCATTTAGTGGATATTTTCACAAAAAAGTGAAATTTTCAAAAAATCAGAAAATTGGCAGAAAACGACTAATTATCAAGGACTCATCGATTGAATCGCTCTGGAACTGAAATCGGAAAGCTCACTGACATTTCCCCTATCTGAAAGTCAGATAAATGCCTGAAAAATGACTAAATCCCCCCCAAAAAATTTTTCAACTTTTTTCAATTTTACCCCCATGGGATATATATTCTACCCACACACATTTGGAACTCTCCTGGGGAACCCTCACCCATATTATTCCCTCATTTAGTGGATATTTTCACAAAAAAGTGAAATTTTCAAAAATTCTGAAAATTGGCTGAAAACGACTAAATATCAAGGACTCATGGGTCAAAACTTTCTGAACTGAAATCGGAACGCTCACTGACATTTCCCCTATCTGAAAGTCGGATAAATGCCGGAAAAATGACTAAGTCTCCAAAAAATTTTTTTTCAACTTTTTTCAATTTTACCCCCGTGGGATATATAGTCTACCCACACACATTTGGAACTCTCCTGGGGTACCCTCACACATATTATTCCCTCCTTTAGTGAATATTTTCACAAAAAAGTGAAATTTTCAAAAATTCAGAAAATTGGTTGAAAACGACTAAATATCAAGGACTCATCGGGCTAATCTATCTGGAACTGAAATGGGAAGTCTCCCTGACATTTCCCCTATCTGAAAGTCTGATAAACGCCGGAAAAATGACTAATTCCATAAAAAAAAAAAATTTCAACTTTTTTCATTTTTATCCCCGTGGGATATATATTCTACCCACACACATTTGGAACTCTCCTGGGGTACCCTCACACATATTATTCCCTCATTTAGTGGATACTTTCACAAAAAAGTGAAATTTTCAAAAATTCAGAAAATTGGCTGAAAATGACTAAATATCAAGGACTCATCGAGCGAATCGCTCTGGAACTGAAATCAGAATGCTCACTGACATTTCCCCTATCTGAAAGTCTGATAAACGCCGGAAAAATGACTAAGTACAAAAAAAAAAAAATTTTAAACTTTTTTCAATTTTACCCCCGTGGGATATATATTCTACCCGTACACATTTGGAACTCTCCTGGGGTACCCTCACACATATTATTCCCTTATTTAGTGGATATTTTCACAAAAAAGAGAAATTTTCAAAAATTCTGAAAATTGTCTGAAAACGACTAATTATCAATGACTCATCGTTCGAATCACTCTGGAACTGAAATCGGAAAGCTCACTGATATTTGCCCTATCTGAAAGTCTGATAAACGCCGGAAAAATGACTAAGTACAAAAAAAAATAAATTTTCAACTTTTTTCAATTTTACCCCCGTGGGATATATATTCTACCCGTACACATTTGGAACTCTCCTGGGTTACCCTCACACATATTATTCCCTTATTTAGTGGATATTTTCACAAAAAAGAGAAATTTTCAAAAATTCAGAAAATTGGCTGAAAACGACTAAATATCAAGGACTCATCATTCGAATCGCTCTGGAACTGAAATCAGAAGGCTCCCTGACATTTCTCCTATCTGAGAGTCTGATAAACGCCGGAAAAATGACTAAGTACAAAAAAAAAAATTTTTTCAACTTTTTTCAATTTTACCCCCGTGTGATATATAATCTATCCACACACATTTGGAACTCTCCTGGGGTACCCTCACACATATTATTCCCTCATTTAGCGGATATTTTCACAAAAAAAGTGAAATTTTCAAAAATTCAGAAAATTGGCTGAAAACGACTAAATATCAAGTTCGAATCGCTCTGGAACTGAAATCGGAATGCTCACTGACATTTCTCCTATCTGAAAGTCTGATAAATGCCGGAAAAATGACTAAGTCCCCAAAAAAAATGTTTTCAACTTTTTACAATTTTACCCCTGTGGGATATATAATCTATCCACACACATTGGGAACTCTCCTCGGGTGCCCTCACACATATTATTCCCTCATTTAGTGGATATTTTCACAAAAAAAGGGGAATTTTCAAAAATTCATAAAATTGGCTGAAAATGACTAAATATCAAGGACTCATCATTCGAATCGCTCTGGAACTGAAATCGGAATGCTCACTGACTTTTCCCCCATCTGAAATTCTGATAAACGCCGGAAAAATGACTAAGTCCAAAAAAAATTTTTTTTCAACTTTTTTCAATTTTACCCCTGTGTGATATATAGCCTACCCACACACATTTGGAAATCTCCTAGGGTACCCTCACACTTATTATTCCCTCATTTAGTGGATGTTTTCACAAAAAAGTGAAATTTTAAAAAATTCATAAAATTGGCTGAAAACGACTACATATCAAGGACTCATGGGTCAAAACTTTCTGAACTGAAATCGGAACGCTCACTGACATTTCTTCTATCTGAAAGTCTAATAAATGCCGGAAAAATGACTAAGTCCAAAAAACATTTTTTTTCAACTTTTTTCAATTTTACCCCCTTGGGATATATAATCTATCCACACACATTTGGAACTCTCCTGGGGTACCCTCACACATATTCTTCCCTCATTTAGTGGATATTTTCACAAAAAAAGTGTAATTTTGAAAAATTCAGAAAATTTGCTGAAAACGACTATATATCAAGGACTCATCATTCAAATCGCTCTGGAACTGAAATCGGAATGCTCACTGACATTTCCCCTATCTGAAAGTCTGATAAACGCCGGAAAAATGACTAAGTACAAAAAAAAAAAATTTTCAACTTTTTTCAATTTTACCCCCGTGGGATATATATTCTACCCGTACACATTTGGAACTCTCCTGGGGTACCCTCACACATATTATTCCCTTATTTAGTGGATATTTTCACAAAAAAGAGAAATTTTGAAAAATTCTGAGAATTGGCTGAAAACGACTAATTATCAATGACTCATCATTCGAATCACTCTGGAACTGAAATCGGAAAGCTCACTGATATTTCCCCTATCTGAAAGTCAGATAAATGCCGGAAAAATGACTAAGTCCAAAAAAAAATTTTTTTCAACTTTTTTCAATTTTACCCCCGTGTCATATATAATCTATCCACACACATTTGGAACTCTCCTGGGGTACCCTCACACATATTATTCCCTCATTTAGCGGATATTTTCACAAAAAAAGGGGAATTTTCAAAAATTCATAAAATTGGCTGAAAATGATTAAATATCAAGGACTCATCATTCGAATCGCTCTGGAACTGAAATCGGAATGCTCACTGACAATTCCCCTATCTGAAAGTCTGATAAACGCCGGAAAAATGACTAAGTCCAAAAAACATTTTTTTTCAACTTTTTTCAATTTTACCCCGTGTGGGATATATAGTCTACCCACACACATTTGGAACTCTCCTGGGGTACCCTCACACATATTATTCCCTCATTTAGTGGATATTTTCACAAAAAAGTGAAATTTTCAAAAATTCAGAAAATTGGCTGAAAACGACTAAATATCAAGGACTCATCGGGCGAATCTCTCTGGAATTGAAATCGGAAGGCTCCCTGACAATTCCCCTATCTGAAAGTCTGATAAACGACGGAAAAATGACTAATTCCCCAAAAAAAATTTTTTCAACTTTTTTCAATTTTACCCCCGTGTGATATATAATCTATCCACACACATTTGGAACTCTCCTGGGGTACCCTCACACATATTATTCCCTCATTTAGTGGATATTTTCACAAAAAAAGTGAAATTTTCAAAAATTCAGAAAATTGGCTGAAAACGACTAAATATCAAGGACTCATCTTTCGAAACGCTCTGGAACTGAAATCGGAATGCTCACTGACTTTTCCCCCATCTGAAAGTCTGATAAACGCCGGAAAAATGACTAATTCTAAAAAAGAATTTTTTTCAACTTTTTTCAATTTTACCCCCATGTGATTTATAATCTATCCACACACATTTGGAACTCTCCTGGGGTACCCTCACACATATTATTCCCTCATTTAGCGGATATTTTCACAAAAAAAGTGGAATTTTCAAAAATTCAGAAAATTGGCTGAAAACGACTAAATATCAAGGACTCATTCGAATCGCTCTGGAACTGAAAGCGGAACGCTCAGTAACATTTCCCCTATCTGAAAGTCTGATAAATGCCGGAAAAATGACTAAGTCCAAAAAAAAAATGTTTTCAACATTTTTCAATTTTACCCCTGTGGGATATATATTCTATCCATACACATTTGGAACTCTCCTGGGGTACCCTCACACATATTATTCCCTCATTTAGTGGATGTTTTCACAAAAAAGTGAAATTTTAAAAAATTCAGAAAATTGGCTGAAAACGACTAAATATCAAGGACTCATCGTTCGAATCGCTCTGGAACTGAAATCGGAATGCTCACAGACATTTCTTCTATCTGAAAGTCTGATAAATGCAGGAAAAATGACTAAGTCCAAAAAAAATTTTTTTTCAACTTTTTTCAATTTTACCCCTGTGGGATCTATATTCTACCCATACACATTTGGAACTCTCCTGGGGCACCCTCACACATATTATTCCCTCATTTAGCGGATATTTCCACAAAAAAGTGAAATTTTCAAAAATTCTGAAAATTGGCTGAAAACGACTAAATATCAAGGACTCATCATTCGAATCGCTCTGGAACTGAAATCGGAAAGCTCACTGACATTTCCCCTATCTGAAAGTCAGATAAATGCCGGAAAAATGACTAAGTCCAATAAAAAAATGTTTTCAACTTTTTTCAATTTTACCCCCGTGGGATATATATTCTACCCACACACATTTGGAACTCTCCTGCGGTTCCCTCACACATATTATTCCCTCATTTAGTGGATATTTTCACAAAAAAAGTGGAATTTTCAAAAATTCAGAAAATTGGCTGAAAACAACTAAATATCAAGGACTCATCATTCGAATCACTCTGGAACTGAAATCGGAACGCTCACTAACATTTCCCCTATCTGAAAGTCTGATAAATGCCGGAAAAATGACTAAGTCCAAAAAAAATTTTTTTTCAAACTTTTTCAATTTTACCCCCGTGGGATATATATTCTACCCATACACATTTGGAACTCTCCTGGGGTACACTCACACATATTATTCCCTCATTTAGTGGATATTTTCACAAAAAAGTTAAATTTTTAAAAATTCAGAAAATTGGCTGAAAACGACTAAATATCAAGGACTCATCGGGCGACTCTCTCTGGAACAGAAATCGGAAGGCTCCCTGACATTTCCCCTATCTGAAAGTGTGATAAACGCCGGAAAAATGACTAAGTCCAAAAAAAATTTTTTTTCAACTTTTTTCAATTTTACCCACGTGTGATATATAATCTATCCACACACATTTGGAACTCTCCTGGTGTACCCTCACACATATTATTCCCTCATTTAGCGGATATTTTCACAAAAAAAAGTGGAATTTTCAAAAATTCAGAAAATTGGCTGAAAACAACTAAATATCAAGGACTCATCATTCGAATCGCTCTGGAACTGAAATCGGAATGCTCACTGATATTTCTTCTATCTGAAAGTCTGATAAATGCCGGAAAAATGACTAATTCCAAAAAAAAAAATGTTTTCAACTTTTTTCAATTTTACCCCTGTGGGATATATAATCTATCCACACACATTTGGAACTCTCCTGGGGTACCCTCACACATATTATTCCCTCATTTAGCGGATATTTTCACAAAAAAAGTGGAATTTTGAAAAATTCAGAAAATTGGCTGAAAACGACTAAATATCAAGGACTCATCATTCGAATCACTCTAGAACTGAAATCGAAAGGCTCCCTGACATTTCCCCTACCTGAAAGTCTGATAAACGCCGGAAAAATGACTAATTCCAAAAAAAAAAATGTTTTCAACTTTTTTCAATTTTACCCCCGTGGGATATATATTCTACCCACACACATTTGGAACTCTCCTGGGGTACCCTCACACATATTATTCCCTCATTTAGTGGATATTTTCACAAAAAAGTGAAATTTTCAAAAATTCAGAAAATTGGCTGAAAACGACTAAATATCAAGGAATCATCGGGCGAACTGCTCTGGAACTGAAATCGGAAAGCTCACTGACATTTCCCCTATCTGAAAGTCAGATAAATGGTGAAAAAATGACTAAGTCCCAAAAAAAAATGTTTTCAACTTTTTTCACTTTTACCCCCGTGTGATATATATTCTATCCATACAGATTGGGAACTCTCCTGGGGTACCCTCACACATATTATTCCCTCATTTAGTGACTATCTTCACAAAAAAGTGAAATTTTCAAAAATTCTGAAAATTGGCTGAAAACGACTAATTATCAATGACTCATCATTCAAATCGCTCTGGAACTGAAATCGGAAAGCTCAGTGTCATTTCCCCCATCTGAAAGTCTGATAAACGCCGGAAAAATGACTAAGTCCAAAAAACAAATTTTTTTAAACTTTTTTCAATTTTACCCCCGTGTGATATATAATCTATCCACACACAATTGGAACTCTCCTGGGGTACCCTCACACATATTATTCCCTCATTTAGTGGATATTTTCACAAAAAAGTGAAATTTTCAAAAATTCAGAAAATTGGCTGAAAACGACTAAATATCAGGGACTCATGGGGCGAAACTTTCTGGAACTGAAATCGGAACGCTCACTGAGTTTTCCCCTTTCTGAAAGTCTGATACACGCCGGGAAAATGACTAAGTCCTAAAAAAAATTTTCTTAAACTTTTTTAAATTTTACCCCCGTGAAATATATTATCTATCCAAACACATTTGGAACTCTCCTGAGGTACCATCACACATATTATTCCCTCATTTAGCGGATATTTTCACAAAAAAAAGTGGAATTTTCAAAAATTCAGAAAATTGGCTGAAAACGACTAAATATCAAGGACTCATGGGGCGAAACGTTCTGGAACTGAAATCGGAACGCTCACTGACATTTTCCCTATCTGATAGTCTGATAAACGCCGGAAAAATGAATAAGTCCAAAAAAAAAATTTTTTCAACTCTTTTCAATTTTACCCCCGTGGGATATATATTCTACCCACACATATATGGAACTCTTCTGGGGAACCCTCACACATATTATTCCCTCATTTAGTGGATATTTTCACAAAAAAGAGAAATTTTCAAAAATTCAGAAAATTGGCTGAAAACGACTAAGTATCAAGGACTCATCATTCGAATCACTGTGGAACTGAAATCGGAATGCTCACTGACATTTCTCCTATCTGAAAGTCTGATAAACGCCGGAAAAATGACTAAGTCCCAAAAAAAAATGTTTTCAACTTTTTTCAATTTTACCCCCGTGTGATATATGTTCTACCCATACACATTTGGAACTCTCCTGGGGTACCCTCACACATATTATTCCCTCATTTAGTGGATATTTTCACAAAAAAGAGAAATTTTCAAAAATTCAGAAAATTGGCTGAAAACGAATAAATATCAAGGAATCATCGGGCGAACCGCTCTGGAACTGAAATCGGAAAGCTCACTGACATTTCCCCTATCTGAAAGTCAGATAAATGGCGAAAAAATGACTAAGTCCCAAAAAAAAATGTTTTCAACTTTTTTCACTTTTACCCCCGTGTGATATATATTCTATCCATACACATTGGGAACTCTCCTGGGGTACCCTCACACATATTATTCCCTCATTTAGTGACTATCTTCACAAAAAAGTGAAATTTTCAAAAATTCTGAAAATTGGCTGAAAACGACTAATTATCAATGACTCATCGTTCAAATCGCTCTGGAACTGAAATCGGAAAGCTCACTGTCATTTCTCCCATCTGAAAGTCTGATAAACGCCGGAAAAATGACTAAGTCCAAAAAAAAAATTTTTTTAAACTTTTTTCAATTTTACCCCCGTGTGATATATAGTCTACCCAAACACATTTAGAACTCTCCTGGGGAACCCTCACACATATTATTCCCTCATTTAGTGGATATTTTCACAAAGAAGTGAAATTTTCAAAAATTCTGAAAATTGGCTGAAAACGACTAATTATCAAGGACTCATCTTTCGAATCGCTCTGGAACTGAAATCGGAATGCTCACTGGCATTTCCCCTATCTGAAAGTCTGATAAACGCCGGAAAAATGACTAAGTCCTAAAAAAAATTTTTTTCAACTTTTTTCAATTTTACCCCCATAGGATATATAATCTATCCACACACAATTGGAACTCTCCTGGGGTACCTCACACATATTATTCCCTCATTTAGTGGATATTTTCACAAAAAAGTGAAATTTTCAAAAATTCAGAAAATTGGCTGAAAACGACTAAATATCAGGTACTCATGGGGCGAAACTTTCTGGAACTGAAATCGGAACGCTCACTGAGTTTTCCCCTTTCTGAAAGTCTGATACACGCCGGGAAAATGACTAAGTCCTAAAAAAAATTTTCTTAAACTTTTTTAAATTTTACCCCCGTGAAATATATGATCTATCCAAACACATTTGGAACTCTCCTGAGGTACCATCACACATATTATTCCCTCATTTAGCTGATATTTTCACAAAAAAAGTGAAATTTTCAAAAATTCAGAAAATTGGCTGAAAACGACTAAATATCAAGGACTCATGGAGCGAATCGCTCTGGAACTGAAATAGGAATGCTCACTGACATTTCCCCCATCTGAAAGTCTGATAAACGCCGGAAAAATGACTAAGTCCAAAAAAAAAATTTTTTCAACTTTTTTCAATTTTACCCCCGTGTGATATATAGTCTAGTCACACACATTTGGAACTCTTCTGGGAACCCTCACACATATTATTCCCTCATTTAGTGGATATTTTCACAAAAAAGTGAAATTTTCAAAAATTCTGAAAATTGGCTGAAAACGACTAAATATCAAGGACTCATGGGGCGAATCGCTCTGGAACTGAAATCGGAATGCTCACTGACATTTCCCCCATCTGAAAGTCTGATAAACGCCGGAAAAATGACTAAGTCCAAAAAAACATTTTTTTAACTTTTTTCAATTTTACCCCTGTGGGATATATATTCTAACCACACACATTTGGAACTCTCCTGGGGTACCCTCACACATATTATTCCCTCATTTAGTGGATATTTTCACGAAAAAAGTGAAATTTTCAAAAATTTTGAAAATTGGCTGAAAACGACTAAATATCAAGGACTCATGGAGCAAATCGCTCTGAAACTGAAATCGGAATGCTCACTGATATTTCCCTTCTCTGAAAGTCTGATAAACGCCGGAAAAATGACTAAGTACAAATAAAAAAATTTTTCATCTTTTTTCAATTTTACCCCCGTGGGATATATATTCTACCCACACACATTTGGAACCCTCCTGGGGTACCCTCACACATATTATTCCCTCATTTAGTTGATATTTTCACGAAAAAAGTGAAATTTTCAAAAATTAAGAAAATTGGCTGAAAACGACTAAATATCAAGGACTCATGGGGCAAATCGCTCTGGATCTGAAATCGGAATGCTCACTGACATTTCCCCTATCTGAAAGTCTGATAAACGCTGGAAAATTACTAAGTCCAAAAAAAAATTTTTTTCACCTTTTTTCAATTTTACCCCCGTGGGATATATATTCTACCCACACACATTTGGAACTCTCCTGGGGTACCCTCACACATATTATTCCCTCATTTAGTGGATATTTTCACAAAAAAAGTGAAATTTTCAAAAATTGTGAAAATTGGCTGAAAACGACTAAATATCAAGGACTCATGGGGCAAATCGCTCTGAAACTGAAATCGGAATGCTCACTGATATTTCCCTTATCTGAAAGTCTGATAAACGCCGGAAAAATGACTAAGTCCAAAAAAACATTTTTTAACTTTTTTCAATTTTACCCCTGTGGGATATATATTCTACCCACACACATTTGGAACTCTCCTGGGGTACCCTCACACATATTAATTCCTCATTTAGTGGATATTTTCACAAAAAAGTGAAATTTTCAAAAATTCAGAAAATTGGCTGAAAACGACTAGATATCAAGGACTCATCGGGCGAATCACTCTGGAACTGAAATTGGAATGCTCACTGACATTTCTCCTATCTGAAAGTCTGATAAACGCCGGAAAAATGACTAAGTCCAAAAAAAAATTTTTTTCAACTTTTTTCAATTTTACCCCCGTGGGATATATATTCTACCCACACACATTTGGAACTCTCCTGGTCTACCCTCACACATATTATTCCCTCATTTAGTGGCTATTTTCAGAAAAAAGTGAAATTTTCAAAAATTCTGAAAATTGGCTGAAAACGACTAAATATCAAGTACTCATCTGGAACTGAAATCGGAACGCTCACTGACATTTCCCCTATCTGAAAGTCTGATAAATGCCAGAAAAATGACTAAGTCCAAAAAAACATTTTTTTAACTTTTTTCAATTTTACCCCTGTGGGATATTCTACCCACACACATTTGGAACTCTCCTGGGGTACCTCACACATATTATTCCCTCATTTAGTGGATATTTTCACAAAAAAGTGAAATTTTCAAAATTTCTGAAAATTGGCTGAAAACGACTAGATATCAAGGACTCATCGGGCGAATCGCTCTGGAACTGAAATCGGAATGCTTACTGACATTTCCCCTATCTGAAAGTCTGATAAATGCCAGAAAAATGACTAAGTCCAAAAAAACATTTTTTTAACTTTTTTCAATTTTACCCCTGTGGGATATTCTACCCACACACATTTGGAACTCTCCTGGGGTACCTCACACATATTATTCCCTCATTTAGTGGATATTTTCACAAAAAAGTGAAATTTTCAAAAATTCTGAAAATTGGCTGAAAACGACTAGATATCAAGGACTCATCGGGCGAATCGCTCTGGAACTGAAATCGGAATGCTCACTGACATTTCCCCTATCTGAAAGTCTGATAAACGCCGGAAAAATGACTACGTCCCAAAAAAAATTTTTTCAACTTTTTTCAATTTTACCCCCCGTGGGATATCTATTCTACCCACACACATTTGGAACTCTCCTGGGGTACCCTCACACATAATATTCCCTCATTTAGTGGATATTTTCACGAAAAAAGTGAAATTTTCAAAAATTCTGAAAATTGGCTGAAAACGACTAAATATCAAGGACTCATGGGGCAAATCGCTCTGGATCTGAAATCGGAATGCTCACTGACTTTTCCCCTATCTGAAAGTCTGATAAACGCTGGAAAATTACTAAGTCCAAAAAAAATTTTTTTTAAACTTTTTTCAATTTTACCCCCGTGGGATATATATTCTACCCACACACATTTGGAACACTCCTGGGGTACCCTCACACAAATTATTCCCTCATTTAGTGGATATTTTCACAAAAAAGTGAAATTTTCAAAAATTGTGAAAATTGGCTGAAAACGACTAAATATCAAGGACTCATGGGGCAAATCGCTCTGAAACTGAAATCGGAATGCTCACTGATATTTCCCCTATCTGAAAGTCTGATAAATGCCGGAAAAATGACTAAGTCCAAAAAAACATTTTTTTAACTTTTTTCAATTTTACCCCTGTGGGATATACAGTACAGACCAAAAGTTTGGACACACCTTCGTATTTAAAGATTTTTCTGTATTTTCATGACTATGAAAATTGTACATACACACTGAAGGCATCAAAACTATGAATTAACACATGTAGAATTATATACTTATCAAAAAAGTGTGAAACAACAGAAAATATGTCTTATATTCTAGGTTCTTCAAAGTAGACACCTTTTGCTCTGATGACTGCTTTGCATACTCTTGGCATTCTCTTGATGAGCTTCAAGAGGTAGTCACCGGAAATGGTCTTCCAACAATCTTGAAGGAGTTCCCAGAGATGCTTAACACTTGTTGGCCCTTTTGCCTTCACTCTGTGGTCCAGCTCACCCCAAACCATCTCGATTGGGTTCAGGTCTGGTGACTGTGGAGGCCAGGTCATCTGGCATAGCACCCCATCACTCTCCTTCTTGGTCAAATAGCCCTTACACAGCCTGGAGGTGTGTTTGGGGTCATTGCCCTGTTGAAAAATAAATGATGGTCCAACTAAATGCAAAACGGATGGAATAGCATGCCGCTGCAAGATGCTGTGGTAGCCATGCTAGTTCAGTATGCCTTCAATTTTGAACAAAACCCCAACAGTGTCACCAGCAAAGCACCCCCACACCATCACACCTCCTCCTCCATGCTTCACGGTGGGAACCAGGCATGTAGAGTCCATCCGTTCACCTTTTCTGCGTCACACAAAGACACGGTGGTTGGAACCAAATATCTCAAATTTCGACTCATCAGACCAAAGCACAGATTTCCACTCATCTAATGTCCATTCCTTGTGTTCTTTAGCCCAAACAAGTCTCTTCTGCTTGTTGCCTGTCCTTAGCAGTGGTTTCCTATCAGCTATTTTACCATGAAGGCCTGCTGCACAAAGTCTCCTCTTAACAGTTGTTGCAGAAATGTGTCTGCTTCTAGAACTCTGTGTGGCAATGACCTGGTCTCTAATCTGAGCTGCTGTTAACCTGCGATTTCTGAGGCTGGTAACTCGGATAAACTTATCCTCAGAAGCAGAGGTGACTATTGGTCTTCCTTTCCTGGGGCGGTCCTCATGTGAGCCAGTTTTTTTGTAGCGCTTGATGGTTTTTACAACTGCACTTGGGGACATTTTCAAAGTTTGCCCAATTTTTCACACTGACTGACCTTCATTTCTTAAAGTAATGATGGCCACTCGTTTTTCTTTACTTAGCTGCTTTTTTCTTGCCATAATACAAATTCTAACAGTCTAGTCAGTAGGACTATCAGCTGTGTATCTACCTGATTTCTGCACAACACAACTGATGGTCCCAACCCCATTTATAAGGCAAGAAATCCCACTTATTAGACCTGACAGGGCACGCCTGTGAAGTGAAAACCATTTCCGGTGACTACCTCTTGAAGCTCATCAAGAGAATGCCAAGAGTGTGTAAAGCAGTCATCAAAGCAAAAGGTGGCTACTTTGAAGAACCTAGAGTTTAAGACATATTTTCAGTTGTTTCACACTTTTTTTTAAGTATATAATTCCACATGTGTTAATTCATAGTTTTGATGCCTTCAGTGTGAATATACAATTTTCATAGTCATGAAAATACAGAAAAATCTTTAAATGAGAAGGTGTGTCCAAACTTTTGGTCTGTACTGTATATTCTACCCACACACATTTGGAACTCTCCTGGGGTACCCTCACACATATTATTCCCTCATTTATTGGATATTTTCACGAAAAAAGTGAAATTTTCAAAAATTCTGAAAATTGGCTGAAAACGACTAAATATCAAGGACTCATGGGGCAAATCGCTCTGGAACTGAAATCGGAACGCCCACTGACATTTCCCCTATCTGAAAGTATGATAAACGCCGGAAAATTACTAAGTCCAAAAAAAAATTTTTTTCAACTTTTTTCAATTTTACCCCACGTGGGATATATATTCCACCCACACACATTTGGAACTCTCCTGGGGTACCCTCACACATATTATTCTCTCATTTAGTGGATATTTTCACGAAAAAAGTGAAATTTTCAAAAATTCTGAAAATTGGCTGAAAACGACTAAATATCAAGGACTCATGGGGCAAATCGCTCTGGATCTGAAATCGTAATGCTCACTGACATTTCCCCTATCTGAAAGTCTGATAAACGCCGGAAAATTACTAAGTCCAAAAAAACATTTTTTTAACTTTTTTCAATTTTACCCCTGTGGGATATATATTCTACCCACACACATTTGGAACTCTCCTGGGGTACCCTCACACATATTATTCCCTCATTTAGTGGATATTTTCACAAAAAAGTGAAATTTTCAAACATTGTGAAAATTGACGGAAAACGACTAAATATCAAGGACTCACGGGGCAAATCGCTCTGAAACTGAAATCGGAATGCTCACTGACATTTCCCCTATCTGAAAGTCTGATAAACGCCGGAAAAATGACTAAGTCCAAAAAAAAATTGTTTTCAACTTTTTTCAATTTTACCCCCGTGGGATATTAATTCTACCCACACACATTTGGAACTCTCCTGGGGTACCCTCACACATATTATTCCCTCATTTAGTGGATATTTTCAGAAAAAAGTGAATTTTTCAAAAATTCTGAAAATTGGCTGAAAACGACTAAATATCAAGGACTCATGGGGCAAATCGCTCTGGAACTGAAATCGGAATGCTCACTGACATTTCCCCTATCTGAAAGTCTGATAAACGCCGGAAAATTACTAAGTCCAAAAAAACATTTTTTTAACTTTTTTCAATTTTACCCCTGTGGGATATATATTCTACCCACACACATTTGGAACTCTCCTGGGGTACCCTCACACATATTATTCCCTTATTTAGCGGATATTTTCACAAAAAAGTGAAATTTTCAAAAATTCAGAAAATTGGCTGAAAACAACTAAATATTTAGGACTCATGGGGCGAATCGCTCTGGAACTGAAATCGATACGCTCACTGACATTTCCCCTATCTGAAAGTCTGATAAACGCCGGAAAAATGACTACAAAAAAACCTTTTTTTCAACTTTTTTCAATTTTTCCCCATGGGAAATATGTTCTACACACACACATTTGGAACTCTCCTGGAGTACCCTCACACATATTATTCCCTCATTTAGTGGATATTTTCACAAAATAGTGACATTTTAAAAAATTCAGAAAATTGGCTGAAAACGACTAAATATCAAGGACTCATCGGACAAATCGCTCTGCAACTGAAATCGGAACGCTCACTGACATTTCCCCTATCTGAAAGTCTGATAAACGCCAGAAAAATGACTACAAAAAAAACTTTTTTTCAACTTTTTCAATTTTATCCCCGTGGGAAATATATTCTACACACACACATTTGGAACGCTCCTGGGGTACCCTCACACAAATTATTTCCTCATTTAGTGGATATTTTCACAAAAAAGTGAAATTTTCAAAAATTCAGAAAATTGACTGAAAACGACTAAATATCAAGGACTGATGGGGCAAATCGCTCTGGAACTATAATCGGAACGCTCAATGACCTTTCCCCTATCTGAAAGTCTGATAAACCCCGCAAAAATGACAGTCCAAAGAATTATTTTTTTTCAACTTTTTTCATTTTTACCCCCGTGGGATATATATTCTGCCCACACACATTTGGAACTCTCCTGGGGTACCCTCACACATAATATTCCCTCATTTAGCGGATATTTTCCCAAAAAAGTGAAATTTTCAAAAATTCAGAAAATTGTCTGAAAACGACTAAATATCAAGGACTCATCGGGCAAATCGCTCTGGAACTGAAATCAGAACGCTCACTGACATTTCCCCTATCTGAAAGTCTGATAAACGCCGGAAAAATGACTAAGTCCAAAAAAAACTTTTTTTTCAACTTTTTTCAATTTTACTACCGTGGGATATACATTCTACCCACACACATTTGGAACTCTCCTGGGGTACCCGCACACATATTATTACCTCATTTAGTGGATATTTTCACAAAAAAATGAAATTTTCAAAAATTGAGAAAATTGACTGATGAAAACGACTAAATATCAAGGACTCATCGGGCAAATCGCTCTGGAACTGAAATCAGAACGCTCAATGACATTTCCCCTATCTGAAAGTCTGATAAACGCCGGAAAAATGACTAAGTCCAAAAAAACCTTTTTTTTCAAATTTTTTCAATTTTATCCCCATGGGATATATGTTCTACCCGCACACATTTGGAACTCTCATGGGGTACCCTCACACATATTATTCCCTCGTTTAGTGGATATTTTCACAAAAAAGTGAAATTTTCAAAAATTCTGAAAATTGGCTGAAAACAACTAAATATTAAGGCCTCATCGGGCGAATGGCTCTGGAACTGAAATCGAAATGCTCACTGACATTTCCCCTATCTGAAAGTCTGATAAACGCCGGAAAAATGACTACAAAAAACCTTTTTTTCAACTTTTTTCAATTTTATCCCTGTGGGAAATATATTCTACACACACACATTTGGAACTCTCCTGGGGTACCCTCACACAAATAATTTCCTCATTTAGTGGATATTTTCACAAAAAAGTGAAATTTTCAAAAATTCAGAAAATTGGCTGAAACAACTAAATATTAAGGACTCATCGGGCAAATCGCTCTGGAACTGAAATCGGAACGCTCATTGACATTTCCCCTTTCTGAAAGTCTGATAAACGCCGGAAAAATGACTAAGTCCAAAAAAAAACTTTTTTTTCAACTTTTTTCAATTTTACCCACGTGGGATATATATTCTACCCACACACATTTGGAACTCTCCTGGGGTACCCTCACACATATTATTCCCTCATTTAGTGAACATTTTCACAAAAAAGTGAAATTTTCAAAAATTCAGAAAATTGGCTGAAAACAACTAAATATTAAGGACTCATCAGGCAAAACGCTCTGGAACTGAAATCGGAACACTCACTGACATTTCCCCTATCTGAAAGTCTGATAAACGCTGGAAAAATGACTAAGTACAAAAAAACCTTTTTTTCAACTTTTTTCAATTTTACCCACGTGGGATATACATTCAACCCACACACATTTGGAACTCTCCTGGGGTACCCTCACGCATATTGTTACCTCATTTAGTGGATATTTTCACAAAAAAGTGAAATTTTCAAAAATTCTGAAAAGTGGCTGAAAACGACTAAATATCAAGGACTCATCGGGCGAATCGCTCTGGAACTGACATTTCCCCTAAATGAATTTCTGATAAACGCCGTAAAAATGACTAAGTCGAAAAAAAAATTTTATTCAACTTTTTTCAATTTTACCCCCGTGGGATATGTATTCTACCCACACACATTTGGAACTCTCCTATGGTACCTTCAGACATATTATTACCTCATTTAGTGGATATTTTCACAAAAAAGTGAAATTCACAAAAATTCTGAAAATTGGCTGAAAACGACTAAATATCAAGGACTCATCGGGCGAATCGCTCTGGAACTGACATTTTCACTATCTGAAAATCTGATAAACGCCGGAAAAATGACTAAGTCCAAAAAAAAAAAATTTTTCAACTTTTTTCAATTTTACCCCCATGGGATATATATTCTAACAATGCATATTTGGAACTCTCCTGTGGTACTCTCACATATATTATTCCCTCATTTAGCGGATATTTTCACAAAAAAGTGAAATTTTCAAAAATTCAGAAAATTGGCTGAAAACGTCAAAATATCAAGGACTCATCGCGTCGAATCGCTCTGGAACGGAAATCGGAATGCTCACTGACATTTCCCCTATCTGAAAGTCTGATAAACGCCGGAAAAATGATTAAGTCCAAAAAAAAGATAGTTTTCAACTTTTTTCACTTTTACCACCGTGCGATATATTTTCTACCAACACCCATTTGGAACTCTCCTCGGGTATTCTCACACATATTATTCCCTCATTTAGTGGATATTTTCACAAAAAAGTAACATTTTCAAAAATTCAGAAAATTGGCGGAAAACGACTAAATATCAAGGACTCATCGGTCGAATCGCTCTGGAACTGAAATCGGAATGCTCACTGACATTTCCCCTATCTGAAAGTCTAATAAACGCCGGAAAAATGACTAAGTCCAAAAAAAATATTTTTTTCAACTTTTTTCACTTTTACCACCGTGCGATATATTTTCTACCAACACACATTTGGAACTCTCCTCGGGTATTCTCACACATATTATTCCCTCATTTAGTGGATATTTTCACAAAACAGTGAAATTTTCAAAAATTCAGAAAATTGGCTGAAAACGACAAAATATCAAGGACTCATCGGGTCGAATCGCTCTGGAACGGAAATCGGAACGCTCACTGACATTTCCCCTATCTGAAAGTCTGATAAACGCCGAAAAAATAACTAAGTTCAAAAAAAAATTTTATTTCAACTTTTTTCAATTTTACCCCCGTGGGATCTATATTCTACCCACACACATTTGGAACTCTCCTCGGGTACCCTCACACATATTATTCCCTCATTTAGTGGATATTTTCACAAAAAAGTAACATTTTCAAAAATTCAGAAAATTGGCGGAAAACGACTAAATATCAAGGACTCATCGGTCGAATCGCTCTGGAACTGAAATCGGAATGCTCACTGACATTTCCCCTATCTGAAAGTCTAATAAACGCCGGAAAAATGACTAAGTCCAAAAAAAAATTTTTTTAAACTTTTTTCAATTTTACCCCCGTGGGATATATATTCTACCCACACACATTTGGAACTCTCCTGGGGTCCCCTCATACATACTGTATTATTCCCTCATTTAGTGGATATTTTCACAAAAAAGTAACATTTTCAAAAATACAGAAAATTGGCTGAAAACGACTAAATTTCAAGGACTCATCGGGCGAATCGCTCTGGAACTGACATTTTCACTATCTGAAAATCTGATAAACGCCGGAAAAATGACTAAGTCGAAAAAAAAAAAAATTTTCAACTTTTTTCAATTTTACCCCCATGGGATATATATTCTACCCTCACACATTTGGAACTCTCCTGGGGTACCCTCATACATATTATTCCCTCATTTAGTGGATATTTTCACAAAAAAGTGAAATTTTCAAAAATTCTGAAAATTGGCTGAAAATGACGAAATATCAAGGACTCATCGGTCGAATCGCTCTGGAACTGAAATCGGAACGCTCACTGATGTTTTCCCTATCTGAAAGTCTGATAAACGCCGGAAATATGACTAAGTCCCCAAAAAAATTTTTTTAAACTTTTTTCAATTTTACCCCCGTGGGATATATTTTCCACCCACACACATTTGGAACTCTCCTGGGGTACCCTCACACATATTATTCCCTCATTTAGTGGATATTTTCACAAAAAAGTGACATTTTCAAAAATTCAGAAAATTGGCTGAAAACGACTAAATATCAAGGACTCAATGGGCGAATCGCTCTGGATCTGAAATGGGAACGCTCACTGACATTTTCCCTATCTGAAAGTCTGATAAACGCCGGAAAAATGACTAAGTTTAAAAATAAAATATTTTTCAACTTTTTTCAATTTTACCCCCGTGGGATATATATTCTACCCACACACATTTGGAACTCTCCTGGGGTACACTCACACATATTATTCCCTCATTTAGTGGATACTTTCACAAAAAGTGAAATTTTCAAAAATTCAGAAAATTTGCTGAAAACGACTAAATATCAAGGACTCATAGGGCGAAAAGCTCTGGAACTGACATTTTCCCTATCTGAAAATCTGATAAACGCCAGAAAAATGACTAAGCCCAAAAAAAAAATATTTTTCAACTTTTTTCAATTTTACCCCCGTGGGATATATTTTCTACCCACACACATTTGGAACTCTCCTGGGGTACCCTCACACATATTATTCCCTCATTTAGCGGATATTTTCACAAAAAAGTGAAATTTTCAAAAATTCAGAAAATTGGATGAAAACGACTAAATATCAAGGACTCATTGCTCGAATCGCTCTGGAACTGAAATCGGAATGCTCACTGACATTTGCCCTATCTGAAAGTCTGATAAACGCAGGACAAATGACTAAGTCCAAAAAAATTTTTTTTTAAACTTTTTTCAATTTTACTCCTGTGGGATATATATTCTACCCACACATATTTGGAACTCTCCTGGGGTACCCTCACACATATTATTCCCTCATTTAGTGGATATTTTCACAAAAAGTGAAATTTTCAAAAATTCAGAAAATTGTCTGAAAACGACTAAATATCAAAGATTCATTGGGCGAACCGCTCTGGAACTGACATTTTCCCTATCTGAAAATCTGATAAACGCCGGAAAAATGACTAAGCCCAAAAAAAAAATATTTTTCAACTTTTTTCAATTTTACCCCCGTGGGATATATTTTCTACCCACACACATTTTGAACTCTTCTGAGGTACCCTCACACATATTATGCCCTCCTTCAGTGGATATTTTCACAAAAGAGTGAAATTTTCAAAAATTCTGAAAATTTGCTGAAAATGACTAAATATCAAGGACTCATTGCTCGAATCGCTCTGGAACTGAAATCGGAACGCTCACTGACATTTACCCTATCTGAAAGTCTGATAAACGCCAGGGAAATGACTAAGTCAAAAAAAAAAAATTTTTTCAACTTTTTTCAATTTTACCCCCGTGGGATATATTTTCTACCCACACACATTTGGAACTCTCCTGGGGTACCCTCACACATATTATTACCTCATTCAGTGGATATTTTCACAAAAAAGTGAAATTTTCAAAAATTCAGAAAATTTGCTGAAAACGACTATATATCAAGGACTCATCGGTCGAATCGCTCTGGAACTGAAATCGGAACGCTCACTGACATTTCCCCTATCTGAAAGTCTGTTAAACGCCGGAGAAATGACAAAGTCCAAAAAAAAAATTTTTTTAAACTGTTTTCAATTTTACCCCCGTGGGATCTATATTCTACCCACACACATTTGGAACTCTCCAGGGGTACCCTCACACATATTATTCCGTCATTTAGTGGATATTTTCACAAAAAGTGAAATTTTCAAAAATTCAGAAAATTGTCTGAAAACGACTAAATATCAAAGATTCATTGGGCGAACCGCTCTGGAACTGACATTTTCCCTATCTGAAAATCTGATAAACGCCGGAAAAATGACTAAGCCCAAAAAAAAAATATTTTTCAACTTTTTTCAATTTTACCCCCGTGGGATATATTTTCTACCCACACACATTTTGAACTCTTCTGAGGTACCCTCACACATATTATGCCCTCCTTCAGTGGATATTTTCACAAAAGAGTGAAATTTTCAAAAATTCTGAAAATTTGCTGAAAATGACTAAATATCAAGGACTCATTGCTCGAATCGCTCTGGAACTGAAATCGGAACGCTCACTGACATTTCCCCTATCTGAAAGTCTGATAAACGCCAGGGAAATGACTAAGTCAAAAAAAAAAATTTTTTTCAACTTTTTTCAATTTTACCCCCGTGGGATATATTTTCTACCCACACACATTTGGAACTCTCCTGGGGTACCCTCACACATATTATTACCTCATTCAGTGGATATTTTCACAAAAAAGTGAAATTTTCAAAAATTCAGAAAATTTGCTGAAAACGACTATATATCAAGGACTCATCGGTCGAATCGCTCTGGAACTGAAATCGGAACGCTCACTGACATTTCCCCTATCTGAAAGTCTGTTAAACGCCGGAGAAATGACAAAGTCCAAAAAAAAAATTTTTTTAAACTGTTTTCAATTTTACCCCCGTGGGATCTATATTCTACCCACACACATTTGGAACTCTCCAGGGGTACCCTCACACATATTATTCCGTCATTTAGTGGATATTTTCACAAAAAGTGAAATTTTCAAAAATTCAGAAAATTGTCTGAAAACGACTAAATATCAAAGATTCATTGGACGAACCGCTCTGGAACTGACATTTTCCCTATCTGAAAATCTGATAAACGCCGGAAAAATGACTAAGTCCAAAAAAAAATTTTTTTTAAACTGTTTTCAATTTTACCCCCGTGGGATACATTTTCTACTCACACACATTTGGAACTCTCCTGGGGTACCCTCACACATATTATTCCCTCATTTAGTGGATATTTTCACCAAAAAGTGAAATTTTCAAAAATTCAGAAAATTTGCTGAAAACGACTATATATCAAGGACTCATCGGGCGAATCACTCTGGAACTGAAATTGGAACGCTCACTGACATTTCCCTTATCTGAAAGTCTGATAAACGCTGGAAAGATGACTAAGTTCAACAAAATTTTTTTTTTTTACTTTTTTCAATTTTACCCCCGTAGGATATATTTTCTACCCACACACATTTGGAACTCTCCTGGGGTTCCCTCAAACATATTATTCCCTCAGTTAGCGGATATTTTCACAAAAAAGTGAAATTTTCAAAAATTCAGAAAATTGGCTGAAATCGACCAAATATCAAGGACTCATCGGGCGAACCGCTCTGGAACTGACATTTTCCCTATCTGAAAATCTGATAAACGCCGGAAAAATGACTAAGCCCAAAAAAAAAAATTTTTCAACTTTTTTCAATTTTACCCCCGTGGGATATATTTTCTACCCACACACATTTGGAACTCTCCTGGGGTACCCTCACACATATTATTCCCTCATTCAGTGGATATTTTCACAAAAGAGTGAAATTTTCAAAAATTCAGAAAATTTGCTGAAAACGACTAAATATCAAGGACTCATCGGGCGAATCACTCTGGAACTGATATCGGAATGCTCACTGACATTTTCCCTATCTGAAAGTCTGATAAACGCAGGAAAAATGTCTAAGTCCAAAAAAATTTTTTCTTAAACTTTTTTCAATTTTACTCCTGTGGGATATATATTCTACCCACACACATTTGGAACTCTCCTGGGGTACCCTCACACATATTATTCCCTCATTTAGCGGATATTTTCACAAAAAAGTGAAATTTTCAAAAATTCAGAAAATTGGATGAAAACGACTAAATATCAAGGACTCATCGGGCGAATCGCTCTGGATCTGAAAGCGGAACGCTCACTGACATTTCCCCTATCTGAAAGTCTGATAAACGCCGGAAAATGACTAAATCCCAAAAAAAAAATGTTTTAACTTTTTTCAATTTTACCCCCGTGGGATCTATATTCTACCCACATACATTTGGAACTCTCCTGGGGTACCCTCACACATATTATTCCCTCAGTTAGCGGATATTTTCACAAAAAAGTGAAATTTTCAAAAATTCTGAAAATTGGCTGAAAACGACTAAATATCAAGGACTCATCGGTCGAATCGCTCTGGAACTGAAATCGGAATGCTCACTGACATTTTCCCTATCTGAAAGTCTGATAAACGCAGGAAAAATGACTAAATCCCCCAAAAAAATTTTTCAACTTTTTTCAATTTTACCCCCGTGGGATCTATATTCTACCCACATACATTTGGAACTCTCCTGGGGTACCCTCACACATATTATTCCCTCATTTAGTGGATGTTTTCACAAAAAAGTGAAATTTTAAAAAATTCAGAATATTGGCTGAAATCAACTAAATATCAAGGACTCATCAGTCAAATCGCTCTGGACCTGAAATCGGAACGCTCACTGACATTTCCCCTATCTGAAAGTCTGATAGACGCCGGAAAAATAACTAAGTCCCCCCAAAAAAATTGTTCAACTTTTTTCAATTTTACCCGGGTGGGATATATATTCTACCCACACACATTTGGAACTCTCCTGGGGTATCCTCACACATATTATTCCCTCATTTAGTGGATATTTTCACAAAAAAGTGAAATTTTCGAAAATTGGTTGAAAACGACTAAATATCAAGGACTCATCGGTCGAATTGCTCTGGAACTGAAATCGGAATGCTCACTGACATTTCCCCTATCTGAAAGTCTGATAAATGCCAGAAAAATGACTAAGTACCCCCAAAAAATGTTTTCAACTTTTTTCAATTTTACCCCCGTGGGATATATATTCTACCCACGCACATTTGGAACTCTCCTGGGGTACCCTCACACATATTATTCCCTCATTTAGTGGATATTTTAAAAAAAATCGGACGAATCGCTCTGGAACTGAAATCGGAACACTCACTGACATTTTCCCTATCTGAAAGTCTGATAAACGCAGGAAAAATGACTAAGTCCAAAAAAAAATTTTTTTTCAACTTTTTTAAATTTTACCTCCGTGGGATATGTTTTCTACCCACACACATTTGGAACTCTCCTGGGGTACCCTCACACGTATTATTCCCTAAGTTAGCGGATATTTTCACAAAAAAGTGAAATTTTCAAATATTCAGAAAATTGTCTGAAAACGACTAAATATCAAGGATTCATCGGTCGAATCGCTCTGGAACTGAAATCGGAATGCTCATTGACATTTCCCCTATCTAAAAGTCTGATAAAAGTCGGAAAAATGACTAAATCCAAAAAAAAAAGTTTTTCAACTTTTTTCAATTTTACCCCTGTTGGATCTATATTCTACCCACACACATTTGGAACTCTCCTGGGGTACCCTCACACATATTATTCCCTCATTTAGTGGATATTTTCACAAAAAAGTGAAATTCTCAAAATTCAGAAAATTCGCTGAAAACGACTAAATATCAAGGACTCATGGGGCGAATTGCTCTGGAACTGAAATCAGAATGGTCACTGACATTTCCCCTATCTGAAAGTCTGATAAACGCCGGAAAAATGAATAAGTCCAAAAAAAAAATTTTTTCAACTTTTTTCAATTTTACCCCCGTGGGATATATACTCTACCCACACACATTTGGAACTCTCCTGGGGTATGCTCACACATATTATTCGCTCATTTAGTGGATATTTTCACAAAAAAGTGAAATTTTCAAAACTTCAGAAAATTAGCTGAAAAAACACTAAATATCAAGGACTCATCGATCGAATCGCTCTGGAACTGAAATCGGAAAGCTCACTGAAATTTCCCCTCTCTGAAAGTCAGATAAATGCCTGAAAAATGACCAAATCCCCCCCAAAATTATTTTTAACTTTTTTCAATTTTACGCCCATGGGATATATATTCTACCCACACACATTTGGAACTCTCCTGGGGTACCCTCACACATATTATTCCCTCATTTAGTGGATATTTTCACAAAAAAGTGACATTTTCAAAAATACTGAAAATTGGTGAAAACGACTAAATATCAAGGACTCATGGCGCGAAATGTTCTGGAACTGAAATCGGAACGCTCACTGACATTTCCCCTATCTGAAAGTCTGATAAACGCTGGAAAAATGACTAAGTCCTAAAAAAAATTTTTTTCAACTTTTTTCAATTTTACCCCCGTGTGATATATAGTCTACCCACACACATTTGGAAATCTCCTGGGTAACCCTCAAACATATTACTCCCTCATTTAGTCTATATTTTCACAAAAAAGTGAAATTTGCAAAAATTCTGAAAATTGGCTGAAAACGACTAAATATCAAGGACTCATGGGTCAAAACTTTCTGAACTGAAATCGGAACGCTCACTGACATTTCCCCTATCTGAAAGTCTGATAAATGCCGGAAAAATGACTAAGTCTCCAATAAATTTTTTTTCAACTTTCTTCAATTTTACCCCTGTGGGATATATAATCTATCCAAACACATTTGGAACTCTCCTGGGGTACCCTCACACATATTATTCCCTCATTTAGTGGATATTTTCACAAAAAAGTGAAATTTTCAAAAATTCAGAAAATTGGCTGAAAGCGACTAAATATCAAGTTCGAATCGCTCTGGAACTGAAATCGGAATGCTCACTGACATTTCTCCTATCTGAAAGTCTGATAAATGCCGGAAAAATGACTAAGTCCCCAAAAAAAATGTTTTCAACTTTTTACAATTTTACCCCTGTGGGATATATAATCTACCCACACACATTGGGAACTCTCCTGGGGTGCCCTCACACATATTATTCCCTCATTTAGTGGATATTTTCACAAAAAAAGGGGAATTTTCAAAAATTCATAAAATTGGCTGAAAATGACTAAATATCAAGGACTCATCATTCGAATCGCTCTGGAACTGAAATCGGAATGCTCACTGACTTTTCCCCCATCTGAAATTCTGATAAACGCCGGAAAAATGACTAAGTCCAAAAAAAATTTTTTTACAACTTTTTTCAATTTTACCCCCGTGTGATATATAGCCTACCCACACACATTTGGAAATCTCCTGGGGTACCCTCACACTTATTATTCCCTCATTTAGTGGATGTTTTCACAAAAAAGTGAAATTTTAAAAAATTCAGAAAATTGGCTGAAAACGACTAAATATCAAGGACTCATCTTTCGAATCGCTCTGGAACTGAAATCGGAATGCTCACTGACATTTCTCCTATCTGAAAGTCTGATAAATGCCGGAAAAATGACTAAGTCTCCAAAACATTTTTTTTCAACTTTTTTCAATATTACCCCTGTGGGATATATAATCTATCCACACACATTGGGAACTCTCCTGGGGTACCCTCACACATATTATTCCCTCATTTAGCGGATATTTTCACAAAAAAGTGGAAATTTCAAATATTCATAAAATTGTCTGAAAACGACTAAATATCAAGGACTCATCATTCGAAACGTTCTGGAACTGAAATCAGAACGCTCCCTGACATTTCCCCTATCTGAAAGTCTGATAAACGCCGGAAAAATGACTAAGTCAAAAAAAAATTTTTTTTCAACTTTTTTCAATTTTACCCCCGTGGGATATATAGTCTACCCACACACATTTGGAACTCTCCTGGGGTACCCTCACACATATTATTCCCTTATTTAGTGGATATTTTCACAAAAAAGAGAAATTTTCAAAAATTAAGAAAATTGGCTGAAAACGACTAATTATCAATTACTCATCGTTCGAATCACTCTGGAACTGAAATCGGAAAGCTCACTGATATTTCCCCTATCTGAAAGTCAGATAAATGCCGGAAAAATGACTAAGTCCAAAAAACATTTTTTTTCAACTTTTTTCAATTTTACCCCCGGGGGATATATAGTCTACCCACACACATTTGGAACTCTCCTGGGGTACCCTCACACATATTATTCCCTCATTTAGTGGATATTTTCACAAAAAAGTGAAATTTTCAAAAATTATGAAAATTGGCTGAAAATGACTAAATATCAAGGACTCATGGGTCAAAACTTTCTGAACTGAAATCGGAACGCTCACTGACATTTCTCCTATCTGAAAGTCTGATAAATGCCTGAAAAATGACTAAGTCTCCAAAACATTTTTTTTCAACTTTTTTCAATTTTACCACTGTGGGATATATAATATATCCACACACATTGGGAACTCTCCTGGGGTACCCTCACACATATTATTCCCTCATTTAGCGGATATGTTCACAAAAAAGTGGAAATTTCAAAAATTCATAAAATTGGCTGAAAACGACTAAATATCAAGGACTCATCATTCGACACGTTCTGGAACTGAAATCAGAACGCTCACTGACATTTCCCCTATCTGAAAGTCTGATAAACGCCGGAAAAATGACTAAGTCCAAAAAAATTTTTTTTAAACTTTTTTCAATTTTACCCCCATGGGATATATAGTCTACCCACACACATTTGGAACTCTCCTGGGTTACCCTCACACATATTATTCCCTCATTTAGTGGATATTTTCACAAAAAAGTGAAATTTTCAAAAATTCAGAAAATTGGCTGAAAACGACTAAATATCAAGGACTCATCGGGCGAATCTCTCTGGAACTGAAATGGGAAGGCTCCCTGACATTTCCCCTATCTGAAAGTCTGATAAACGCCGGAAAAATGACTAATTCCATAAAAAAAAAAAATTTCAACTTTTTTCAATTTTACCCCCGTGGGATATATATTCTACCCACACACATTTGGAACTCTCCTGGGGTACCCTCACACATATTATTCCCTCATTTAGTGGATACTTTCACAAAAAAGTGAAATTTTCAAAAATTCAGAAAATTGGCTAAAAACGACTAAATATCAAGGACTCATCATTCGAATTGCTCTGGAACTGAAATCGGAAAGCTCACTGACATTTCCCCTATCTGAAAGTCTGATAAACGCCGGAAAAATGACTAAGTACAAAAGAAAAAAATTTCTCAACTTTTTTCAATTTTACCCCTGTGGGATATATAATCTATCCACACACATTGGGAACTCTCCTGGGGTACCCTCACACATATTATTCCCTCATTTGGCGGATATTTTCACAACAAAGTGGAAATTTCAAAAATTCATAAAATTGGCTGAAAACGACTAAATATCAAGGACTCATCATTCAAAACGTTCTGGAGCTGAAATCAGAACGCTCACTGACATTTCCCCTATCTGAAAGTCTGATAAACGCCGGAAAAATGACTAAGTCCAAAAAAATTTTTTTTCAACTTTTTTCTATTTTACCCCCATGGGATATATAGTCTACCCACACACATTTGGAACTCTCCTGGGTTACCCTCACACATATTATTCCCTCATTTAGTGGATATTTTCACAAAAAAGTGAAATTTTCAAAAATTCTGAAAATTGGCTGAAAACGACTAAATATCAAGGACTCATCGGGCGAATCTCTCTGGAACTGAAATGGGAAGGCTCCCTGACATTTCCCCTATCTGAAAGTCTGATAAACGCCGGAAAAATGACTAAGTCAAAAAAAAATTTTTTTTCAACTTTTTTCAATTTTACCCCCGTGGGATATATAGTCTACCCACACACATTTGGAACTCTCCTGGGGTACCCTCACACATATTATTCCCTTATTTAGTGGATATTTTCACAAAAAAGAGAAATTTTCAAAAATTAAGAAAATTGGCTGAAAACGACTAATTATCAATGACTCATCGTTCGAATCACTCTGGAACTGAAATCGGAAAGCTCACTGATATTTCCCCTATCTGAAAGTCAGATAAATGCCGGAAAAATGACTAAGTCCAAAAAACATTTTTTTTCAACTTTTTTCAATTTTACCCCCGTGGGATATATAGTCTACCCACACACATTTGGAACTCTCCTGGGGTACCCTCACACATATTATTCCCTCATTTAGTGGATATTTTCACAAAAAAGTGAAATTTTCAAAAATTCAGAAAATTGGCTGAAAATGACTAAATATCAAGGACTCATCGGGCGAATCGCTCTGGAACTGAAATCGGAAAGCTCACTGACATTTCCCCTATCTGAAAGTCTGATAAATGCCGGAAAAATGACTAAGTACAAAAGAAAAAAATTTTTCAACTTTTTTCAATTTTACCCCCGTGGGATATATATTCTACCCATAAACATTTGGAACTCTCCTGGGGTACCCTCACACATATTATTCCCTCATTTAGCGGATATTTTCACAAAAAAAGTGGAATTTTCAAAAATTCAGAAAATTGACTGAAATCAACTAAATATCAAGGAATCATCGGGCGAATCTCTCTGGAACAGAAATCGGAAGGCTCCCTGACATTTCCCCTATCTGAAAGTCTGATAAACGCTGGAAAAATGACTAAGTCCAAAAAAACATTTTTTTCAACTTTTTTCAATTTTACCCCCGTGGGACGTATATTCTACCCACACACATTTGGAACTCTCCTGGGGTGCCCTCACACATATTATTCCCTCATTTAGTGGATATTTTCTCAAAAAAAGGGGAATTTTCAAAAATTCATAAAATTGGCTGAAAATGACTAAATATCAAGGACTCATCATTCGAATCGCTCTGGAACTGAAATCGGAATGCTCACTGACTTTTCCCCCATCTGAAATTCTGATAAACGCCGGAAAAATGACTAAGTCCAAAAAAAATTTTTTTTCAACTTTTTTCAATTTTACCCCCGTGTGATATATATCCTACCCACACACATTTGGAAATCTCCTGGGGTACCCTCACACTTATTATTCCCTCATTTAGCGGATATTTTCACAAAAAAGTGGAAATTTCAAAAATTCATAAAATTGGCTGAAAACGACGAAATATCAAGGACTCATCATTCGAAACGTTCTGGAACTGAAATCAGAACGCTCACTGACATTTCCCCTATCTGAAAGTCTGATAAACGCCGGAAAAATGACTAAGTCCCAAAAAATTTTTTTTCAACTTTTTTCAATTTTACCCCCGTGGGATATATATTCTACCCGTACACATTTGGAACTCTCCTGGGGTACCCTCACACATATTATTCCCTTATTTAGTGGATATTTTCACAAAAAAGAGAAATTTTCAAAAATTCAGAAAATTGGCTGAAAACGACTAAATATCAAGGACTCATCTTTCGAAACGCTCTGGAACTGAAATCGGAATACTCACTGACATTTCTCCTATCTGAAAGTCTGATAAATGCCGGAAAAATGACTAAGTCCCCCCAAAAAATTTTTTCAACTTTTTACAATTTTACCCCTGTGGGATATATAATCTATCCACACACATTGGGAACTCTCCTGGGGTGCCCTCACACATATTATTCCCTCATTTAGTGGATATTTTCTCAAAAAAAGGGGAATTTTCAAAAATTCATAAAATTGGCTGAAAATGACTAAATATCAAGGACTCATCATTCGAAACGTTCTGGAACTGAAATCAGAACGCTCACTGACATTTCCCCTATCTGAAAGTCTGATAAACGCCGGAAAAATGACTAAGTCCCAAAAAATTTTTTTTCAACTTTTTTCAATTTTACCCCCGTGGGATATATATTCTACCCGTACACATTTGGAACTCTCCTGGGGTACCCTCACACATATTATTCCCTTATTTAGTGGATATTTTCACAAAAAAGAGAAATTTTCAAAAATTCAGAAAATTGGCTGAAAACGACTAAATATCAAGGACTCATCTTTCGAAACGCTCTGGAACTGAAATCGGAATACTCACTGACATTTCTCCTATCTGAAAGTCTGATAAATGCTGGAAAAATGACTAAGTCCCCCCAAAAAATTTTTTCAACTTTTTACAATTTTACCCCTGTGAGATATATAATATATCCACACACATTGGGAACTCTCCTGGGGTACCCTCACACATATTATTCCCTCATTTAGCGGATATTTTCACAAAAAAAGGGGAATTTTCAAAAATTCAGAAAATTGGCTGAAAACGACTAAATATCAAGGACTCATCGGGCGAATCTCTCTGGAACTGAAATCGGAAGGCTCCCTGACAATTCCCCTATCTGAAAGTCTGATAAACGCCGGAAAAATGACTAATTCCAAAAAAAAATTTTTTTCAACTTTTTTCAATTTTACCCCCGTGTGATTTATAATCTATTCACACACATTTGGAACTCTCCTGGGGTACCCTCACACATATTATTCCCTCATTTAGCGGATATTTTCACAAAAAAAGTGGAATTTTCAAAAATTCAGAAAATTGGCTGAAAACGACTAAATATCAAGGACTCATCATTCGAATCGCTCTGGAACTGAAAGCGGAACGCTCAGTAACATTTCCCCTATCTAAAAGTCTGATAAATGCCGGAAAAATGACTAAGTCCAAAAAAAAAATGTTTTCAACTTTTTTCAATTTTACCCCTGTGTTATATATATTCTATCCATACACATTTGGAACTCTCCTGGGGTACCCTCACACATATTATTCCCTCATTTAGTGGATATTTTCATAAAAAAGTGAAATTTTCAAAAACTCAGAAAATTGGCTGAAAACGACTAAATATCAAGGACTCATCTTTCGAAATGCTCTGGAACTGAAATCAGAATGCTCACTGACATTTCTCCAATCTGAAAGTCTGATAAATGCCGGAAAAATGACTAAGTTCAAAAAAAAATTTTTTTCAACATTTTTCAATTTTACCCCTGTGGGATATATAGTCTACGACACACATTTGGAACTCTCCTGGGGTACCCTCACACATTTTATTCCCTCATTTAGTGGACATTTTCACAAAAAAATGAAATTTTCAAAAATTCAGAAAATTGGCTGAAAATGACTAAATATCAAGGACTCATCCGGCGAATCGCTCTGGACTGAAATCGTAAAGCTCACTGACATTTCCCCTATCTGAAAGTCTGATAAACGCCGGAAAAATGACTAGGTCCAAAAAAAAATTTTTTTCAACTTTTTTCAATTTTACCACTGTGGGATATATATTCTATCCATACACATTTGGAACTCTCCTGGGGTACCCTCACACATATTATTCCCTCATTTAGTGGATATTTTCACAAAAAAGTGGAATTTTCAAAAATTCAGAAAATTGGCTGAAAACGACTAAATATCAAGGACTCATCATTCGAATCGCTCTGGAACAGAAATTGGAAGGCTCCCTGACTTTTCCCCTATCTGAAAGTCTGATAAACGCCGGAAAAATGACTAAGTCCAAAAAAATTTTTTTTTCAACTTTTTTCAATTTTACCCCCGTGGAATATATATTCTACCCACACACATTTGGAACTCTCCTGGGGTACCCTCACACATATTATTCCCTCATTTAGTGGATATTTTCACAAAAAAGTGAAATTTTCAAAAATTCAGAAAATTGGCTGAAAACGACTAATTATCAATGACTCATCGTTCGAATCGCTCTGGAACTGAAATCGGAAAGCTCACTGATATTTCCCCTATCTGAAAGTCAGATAAATGCCGGAAAAATGACTAAGTCCAAAAAAAATTTTTTTTCAATTTTACCACCGTGGGATATATATTCTACCCACACACATTTGGAACTCTCCTGAGGTACCATCACACATATTATTCCCTCATTTAGCGGATATTTTCACAAAAAAAGTGGAATTTTCAAAAATTCAGAAAATTGGCTGAAAACGACTAAATATCAAGGACTCATTGGGCGAATCGCTCTGGAACTGAAATCGGAATGCTCACTGGCATTTGCCCTATCTGAAAGTCAGATAAACGCCGGAAAAATGAATAAGTCCAAAAAAAAAATTTTTTCAACTCTTTTCAATTTTACCCCCGTGGGATATATAATCTATCCACAAACATTTGGACCTCTCCTTGGGTACCCTCACACATATTATTCCCTCATTTAGCAGATATTTTCACAAAAAAAGTGGAATTTTCAAAAATTCAGTAAATTGGCTGAAAACGACTAAATATCAACGACTCATCATTCGAATCGCTGTGGAAATGAAATCGGAATGCTCACTGACATTTCCCCTATCTGAAAGTCTGATAAACGCTGGAAAAATGATTAAGTCCAAAAAAAAATTTTTTTCAACTTTTTTCAATTTTACCCCCGAGGATTATATATTCAACCCACACACATGTGGTACTCTCCTGGGGTACCCTCACACATATTATTCCCTCATTTAGCGGATATTTTCACAAAAAAAGGGGAATTTTCAAAAATTCATAAAATTGGCTGAAAATGACTAAATATCAAGGACTCATCATTCGAATCGCTCTGGAACTGAAATCGGAATGCTCACTGACATTTCTTCTATCTGAAAGTCTGATAAATGCCGGAAAAATGACTAAGTCCAAAAAAAAATTTTTTATAACTTTTTTCAATTTTACCCCCGTGAGATATATAGTCTACCCACACACATTTGGAACTCTTCTGGGGAACCCTCACACATATTATTCCCTCATTTAGCAGATATTTTCACAAAAAAAGTAGAATTTTCAAAAATTCAGAAAATTGGCTGAAAACGACTAAATATCAAGGACTCATGGGGCGAAACTTTCTGGAACTGAAATCGGAACGATCACTGAGTTTTCCCCTATCTGAAAGTCTGATACACGCCGGGAAAATGACTAAGTCCTAAAAAAAATTTTCTTAAACTTTTTTAAATTTTACCCCCGTGAAATATATTATCTATCCACACACATTTGGAACTCTCCTGGGGAACCCTCACACATATTATTCCCTCATTTAGCGGATATTTTCACAAAAAAAGTGGAATTTTCAAAAATTCTGAAAATTGGCTGAAAACGACTAAATATCAAGGACTCATTGGGCGAATCGCTCTGGAACTGAAATCGGAATGCTCACTGGCATTTGCCCTATCTGAAAGTCAGATAAACGCCGGAAAAATGAATAAGTCCAAAAAAAAAATTTTTTCAACTCTTTTCAATTTTACCCCCGTGGGATATATAATCTATCCACAAACATTTGGACCTCTCCTGGGGTACCCTCACACATATTATTCCCTCATTTAGCAGATATTTTCACAAAAAAAGTGGAATTTTCAAAAATTCAGAAAATTGGCTGAAAACGACTAAATATCAACGACTCATCATTCGATTCGCTGTGGAACTGAAATCGGAATGCTCACTGACATTTCCCCTATCTGAAAGTCTGATAAACAACAGAAAAATGACTAAGTTCTAAAAAAAAAATTTTTTTCAACTTTTTTCAATTTTACCCCCGTGTGATATATAGTCTACCCACACACATTTGGAACTCTTCTGGGGAACCCTCACACATATTATTCCCTCATTTAGTGGATATTTTCACAAAAAAGAGAAATTTTCAAAAATTCTGAAAATTGGCTGAAAACGATTAAATATCAAGGACTCATCGGGCGAATCGCTCTGGAACTGAAATCGGAAAGCTCACTGACATTTCCCCTATCTGAAAGTCTGATAAACGCCGGAAAAATGACTAAGTCCTAAAAAAAATTTTTTTAAACTTTTTTCAATTTTACCCCCATAGAATATATAATCTATCCACACACAATTGGAACTCTCCGGTGATACCCTCACACATATTATTCCCTCATTTAGCGGATATTTTCACAAAAAAAGTAGAATTTTCAAAAATTCAGAAAATTGGCTGAAAACGACTAAATATCAAGGACTCATGGGGCGAAACTTTCTGGAACTGAAATCGGAACGCTCACTGAGTTTTCCCCTATCTGAAAGTCTGATACACGCCGGGAAAATGACTAAGTCCTAAAAAAAATATTCTTAAACTTTTTTAAATTTTACCCCCGTGAAATATATTATCTATCCACACACATTTGGAACTCTCCTGGGGTGCCCTCACACATATTATTCCCTCATTTAGTGGATATTTTCTCAAAAAAAGGGGAATTTTCAAAAATTCATAAAATTGGCTGAAAATGACTAAATATCAAGGACTCATCATTCGAAACGTTCTGGAACTGAAATCAGAACGCTCACTGACATTTCCCCTATCTGAAAGTCTGATAAACGCCGGAAAAATGACTAAGTCCCAAAAAATTTTTTTTCAACTTTTTTCAATTTTACCCCCGTGGGATATATATTCTACCCGTACACATTTGGAACTCTCCTGGGGTACCCTCACACATATTATTCCCTTATTTAGTGGATATTTTCACAAAAAAGAGAAATTTTCAAAAATTCAGAAAATTGGCTGAAAACGACTAAATATCAAGGACTCATCTTTCGAAACGCTCTGGAACTGAAATCGGAATACTCACTGACATTTCTCCTATCTGAAAGTCTGATAAATGCTGGAAAAATGACTAAGTCCCCCCAAAAAATTTTTTCAACTTTTTACAATTTTACCCCTGTGGGATATATAATATATCCACACACATTGGGAACTCTCCTGGGGTACCCTCACACATATTATTCCCTCATTTAGCGGATATTTTCACAAAAAAAGGGGAATTTTCAAAAATTCAGAAAATTGGCTGAAAACGACTAAATATCAAGGACTCATCGGGCGAATCTCTCTGGAACTGAAATCGGAAGGCTCCCTGACAATTCCCCTATCTGAAAGTCTGATAAACGCCGGAAAAATGACTAATTCCAAAAAAAAATTTTTTTCAACTTTTTTCAATTTTACCCCCGTGTGATTTATAATCTATTCACACACATTTGGAACTCTCCTGGGGTACCCTCACACATATTATTCCCTCATTTAGCGGATATTTTCACAAAAAAAGTGGAATTTTCAAAAATTCAGAAAATTGGCTGAAAACGACTAAATATCAAGGACTCATCATTCGAATCGCTCTGGAACTGAAAGCGGAACGCTCAGTAACATTTCCCCTATCTAAAAGTCTGATAAATGCCGGAAAAATGACTAAGTCCAAAAAAAAAATGTTTTCAACTTTTTTCAATTTTACCCCTGTGTTATATATATTCTATCCATACACATTTGGAACTCTCCTGGGGTACCCTCACACATATTATTCCCTCATTTAGTGGATATTTTCATAAAAAAGTGAAATTTTCAAAAACTCAGAAAATTGGCTGAAAACGACTAAATATCAAGGACTCATCTTTCGAAATGCTCTGGAACTGAAATCAGAATGCTCACTGACATTTCTCCAATCTGAAAGTCTGATAAATGCCGGAAAAATGACTAAGTTCAAAAAAAAATTTTTTTCAACATTTTTCAATTTTACCCCTGTGGGATATATAGTCTACGACACACATTTGGAACTCTCCTGGGGTACCCTCACACATTTTATTCCCTCATTTAGTGGACATTTTCACAAAAAAATGAAATTTTCAAAAATTCAGAAAATTGGCTGAAAATGACTAAATATCAAGGACTCATCCGGCGAATCGCTCTGGACTGAAATCGTAAAGCTCACTGACATTTCCCCTATCTGAAAGTCTGATAAACGCCGGAAAAATGACTAGGTCCAAAAAAAAATTTTTTTCAACTTTTTTCAATTTTACCACTGTGGGATATATATTCTATCCATACACATTTGGAACTCTCCTGGGGTACCCTCACACATATTATTCCCTCATTTAGTGGATATTTTCACAAAAAAGTGGAATTTTCAAAAATTCAGAAAATTGGCTGAAAACGACTAAATATCAAGGACTCATCATTCGAATCGCTCTGGAACAGAAATTGGAAGGCTCCCTGACTTTTCCCCTATCTGAAAGTCTGATAAACGCCGGAAAAATGACTAAGTCCAAAAAAATTTTTTTTTCAACTTTTTTCAATTTTACCCCCGTGGAATATATATTCTACCCACACACATTTGGAACTCTCCTGGGGTACCCTCACACATATTATTCCCTCATTTAGTGGATATTTTCACAAAAAAGTGAAATTTTCAAAAATTCAGAAAATTGGCTGAAAACGACTAATTATCAATGACTCATCGTTCGAATCGCTCTGGAACTGAAATCGGAAAGCTCACTGATATTTCCCCTATCTGAAAGTCAGATAAATGCCGGAAAAATGACTAAGTCCAAAAAAAATTTTTTTTCAATTTTACCACCGTGGGATATATATTCTACCCACACACATTTGGAACTCTCCTGAGGTACCATCACACATATTATTCCCTCATTTAGCGGATATTTTCACAAAAAAAGTGGAATTTTCAAAAATTCAGAAAATTGGCTGAAAACGACTAAATATCAAGGACTCATTGGGCGAATCGCTCTGGAACTGAAATCGGAATGCTCACTGGCATTTGCCCTATCTGAAAGTCAGATAAACGCCGGAAAAATGAATAAGTCCAAAAAAAAAATTTTTTCAACTCTTTTCAATTTTACCCCCGTGGGATATATAATCTATCCACAAACATTTGGACCTCTCCTTGGGTACCCTCACACATATTATTCCCTCATTTAGCAGATATTTTCACAAAAAAAGTGGAATTTTCAAAAATTCAGTAAATTGGCTGAAAACGACTAAATATCAACGACTCATCATTCGAATCGCTGTGGAAATGAAATCGGAATGCTCACTGACATTTCCCCTATCTGAAAGTCTGATAAACGCTGGAAAAATGATTAAGTCCAAAAAAAAATTTTTTTCAACTTTTTTCAATTTTACCCCCGAGGATTATATATTCAACCCACACACATGTGGTACTCTCCTGGGGTACCCTCACACATATTATTCCCTCATTTAGCGGATATTTTCACAAAAAAAGGGGAATTTTCAAAAATTCATAAAATTGGCTGAAAATGACTAAATATCAAGGACTCATCATTCGAATCGCTCTGGAACTGAAATCGGAATGCTCACTGACATTTCTTCTATCTGAAAGTCTGATAAATGCCGGAAAGATGACTAAGTCCAAAAAAAAATTTTTTATAACTTTTTTCAATTTTACCCCCGTGAGATATATAGTCTACCCACACACATTTGGAACTCTTCTGGGGAACCCTCACACATATTATTCCCTCATTTAGCAGATATTTTCACAAAAAAAGTAGAATTTTCAAAAATTCAGAAAATTGGCTGAAAACGACTAAATATCAAGGACTCATGGGGCGAAACTTTCTGGAACTGAAATCGGAACGATCACTGAGTTTTCCCCTATCTGAAAGTCTGATACACGCCGGGAAAATGACTAAGTCCTAAAAAAAATTTTCTTAAACTTTTTTAAATTTTACCCCCGTGAAATATATTATCTATCCACACACATTTGGAACTCTCCTGGGGAACCCTCACACATATTATTCCCTCATTTAGCGGATATTTTCACAAAAAAAGTGGAATTTTCAAAAATTCTGAAAATTGGCTGAAAACGACTAAATATCAAGGACTCATTGGGCGAATCGCTCTGGAACTGAAATCGGAATGCTCACTGGCATTTGCCCTATCTGAAAGTCAGATAAACGCCGGAAAAATGAATAAGTCCAAAAAAAAAATTTTTTCAACTCTTTTCAATTTTACCCCCGTGGGATATATAATCTATCCACAAACATTTGGACCTCTCCTGGGGTACCCTCACACATATTATTCCCTCATTTAGCAGATATTTTCACAAAAAAAGTGGAATTTTCAAAAATTCAGAAAATTGGCTGAAAACGACTAAATATCAAGGACTCATCATTCGATTCGCTGTGGAACTGAAATCGGAATGCTCACTGACATTTCCCCTATCTGAAAGTCTGATAAACAACAGAAAAATGACTAAGTTCTAAAAAAAAAATTTTTTTCAACTTTTTTCAATTTTACCCCCGTGTGATATATAGTCTACCCACACACATTTGGAACTCTTCTGGGGAACCCTCACACATATTATTCCCTCATTTAGTGGATATTTTCACAAAAAAGAGAAATTTTCAAAAATTCTGAAAATTGGCTGAAAACGATTAAATATCAAGGACTCATCGGGCGAATCGCTCTGGAACTGAAATCGGAAAGCTCACTGACATTTCCCCTATCTGAAAGTCTGATAAACGCCGGAAAAATGACTAAGTCCTAAAAAAAATTTTTTTAAACTTTTTTCAATTTTACCCCCATAGAATATATAATCTATCCACACACAATTGGAACTCTCCGGTGATACCCTCACACATATTATTCCCTCATTTAGCGGATATTTTCACAAAAAAAGTAGAATTTTCAAAAATTCAGAAAATTGGCTGAAAACGACTAAATATCAAGGACTCATGGGGCGAAACTTTCTGGAACTGAAATCGGAACGCTCACTGAGTTTTCCCCTATCTGAAAGTCTGATACACGCCGGGAAAATGACTAAGTCCTAAAAAAAATATTCTTAAACTTTTTTAAATTTTACCCCCGTGAAATATATTATCTATCCACACACATTTGGAACTCTCCTGAGGTACCATCACACATATTATTCCCTCATTTAGCGGATATTTTCACAAAAAAAGTGGAATTTTCAAAAATTCAGAAAATTGGCTACAAACGACTAAATATCAAGGACTCATGGGGCGAAACGTTCTGGAACTGAAATCGGAACGCTCACTGACATTTACCCTATCTGATAGTCTGATAAACGCCGGAAAAATGACTAAGTCCTAAAAAAAATTATTTTTAACTTTTTTCAAGTTTACCCTCGTGGGATATATATTCTACCCACACACATTTGGAACTCTCCTGGGGTACCATCACACATATTATTCCCTCATTTAGCTGATATTTTCACAAAAAAGTAAAATTTTCAAAAATTCTGAAAATTGGCTGAAAACGACTAAATATTAAGGACTCATGGGGCAAATCACTCTGGAACTGAAATGGGAACACTCACTGACATTTCCCCTATCTGAAAGTCTGATAAACGCTGGAAAAATGACTAAGTCCAAAAAAAATTTTTTTTTAACTTTTTTCAATTTTACCCTCGTGTGATATAGAGCCTACCCACACACATTTGGAACTCTTCTGGGGAACCCTCACACATATTATTCCCTCATTTAGTGGATATTTTCACAAAAAAAGTGAAATTTTCAAAAATTCAGAAAATTGGCTGAAAACGACTAAATATCAGGGACTCATGGGGCGAAACTTTCTGGAACTGAAATCGGAACGCTCACTGAGTTTTCCCCTATCTGAAAGTCTGATACACGCCGGGAAAATGACTAAGTCCTAAAAAAATTTTTCTTAAACTTTTTTAAATTTTACCCCCGTGAAATATATTATCTATCCACACACATTTGGAACTCTCCTGAGGTACCATCACACATATTATTCCCTCATTTAGCGGATATTTTCACAAAAAAAGTGGAATTTTCAAAAATTCAGAAAATTGGCTGAAAACGACTAAATATCAAGGACTCATGGGGCGAAACGTTCTGGAACTGAAATCGGAACGCTCACTGACATTTCCCCTATCTGATAGTCTGATAAACGCCGGAAAAATGACTAAGTCATAAAAAAAATTATTTTCAACTTTTTTCAATTTTACCCTCGTGGGATATATATTCTACCCACACACATTTGGAACTCTCCTGGGGTACCATCACACATATTATTCCCTCATTTAGCTGATATTTTCACAAAAAAAGTGGAATTTTGAAAAATTCAGAAAATTGGCTGAAAACGACTAAATATCAAGGACTCATTGGTCGAATCGCTCTGGAACTGAAATCGGAATGCTCACTGACATTTGCCCTATCTGAAAGTCAGATAAACGCCGGAAAAGTGAATAAGTCCAAAAAAAAAATTTTTTTAACTCTTTTCAATTTTACCCCCGTGTGATATATGTTCTACCCATACACATTTGGAACTCTCCTGGGGTACCCTCACACATATTATTCCCTCATTTAGTGGATATTTTCACAAAAAAGAGAAATTTTCAAAAATTCAGAAAATTGGCTGAACACGATTAAATATCAAGGACTCATCGGGCGAATCGCTCTGGAACTGAAATCGGAAAGCTCACTGACATTTCCCGTATCTGAAAGTCTGATAAACGCCGGAAATATGACTAAGTCCTAAAAAAAATTATTTTCAACTTTTTTCAATTTTACCCCCGTGGGATATATATTCTACCACACACATTTGGAACTCTCCTGGGGTAACCTCACACATATTATTCCCTCATTTAGTGGATATTTTCACAAAAAAGTGACATTTTCAAAAATTCTGAAAATTGGCAGAAAACGACTAAATATCAAGGACTCATGGGGCGAAACGTTCTGGAACAGAAATCGGAATGCTCACTGACATTTCCCCCATCTGAAAGTCTGATAAACGCCGGAAAAATAACTAAGTCCAAAAAAAAAATTTTTAAACTTTTTTCAATTTTACCCTCGTGTGATATATAGTCTACCCACACACATTTGGAACTCTCCTGGGGAACCCTCACACATATTATTCCCTCATTTAGTGGATATTTTCACAAAAAAAGTGAAATTTTCAAAAATTCTGAAAATTGGCTGAAAACGACTAATTATCAAGGACTCATCTTTCGAATCGCTCTGGAACTGAAATCGGAATGCTCATTGACTTTTCCCCCATCTGAAAGTCTGATAAACGCCGGAAAAATGACTAAGTCCAAAAAAAATTTTTTTTCAACTTTTTTCAATTTTACCCCGTGTGATATATAGTCTACCCACACACAATTGGAACTCTCCTGGGGTACCCTCACACATATTATTCCCTCATTTAGTGGATGTTTTCACAAAAAAGTGTAATTTTAAAAAATTCAGAAAATTGGCTGAAAACGACTAAATATCAAGTACTCATCGTTCGAATAGCTCTGGAACTGAAATCTGAATGCTCACTGACATTTCTTCTATCTGAAAGTCTGATAAATGCCGGAAAAATGACTAAGTCCAAAAAACATTTTTTTTCAACTTTTTTCAATTTTACCCCCTTGGGATATATAATCTATCCACACACATTTGGAACTCTCCTGGGGTACCCTCACACATATTATTCTCTCATTTAGCGGATATTTTCACAAAAAAAGTGGAATTTTGAAAAATTCAGAAAATTGGCTGAAAACGACTAAATATCAAGGACTCATCATTCGAATCGCTCTGGAACTGAGATCGGAATGCTCACTGACATTTCCCCTATCTGAAAGTCTGATAAAGACCGGAAAAATGACTAATTCCAAAAAAAAAATTTTTTCAACTTTTTTCAATTTTACCCCCGTGGGATATATATTCTACCCACACACATTTGGAACTCTCCTGTGGTACCCTCACACATATTATTCCCTCATTTAGTGGATATTTTCACAAAAAAAGTGAAATTTTCAAAAATTCAGAAAATTGCCTGAAAACGACTAAATATCAAGGACTCATCGGGCGAATCTCTCTAGAACTGAAATTGGAAGTCTCCCTGACATTTCCCCTATCTGAAAGTCTGATAAACGCCGGAAAAATGACTAATTCCAAAAAATAAAAAATTTTTCAACTTTTTTCAATTTTACCCCCGTGGGATATATATTCTATCCATACACATTGGGAACTCTCCTGGGGTACCCTCACACATATTATTCCCTCATTTAGTGACTATCTTCACAAAAAAGTGAAATTTTCAAAAATTCAGAAAATTGGCTGAAAACGACTAATTATCAATGGCTCATCGTTCAAATCGCTCTGGAACTGAAATCGGAAAGCTCACTGAAATTTCCCCTATCTGAAAGTCAGATAAATGCCGTAAAAATGACTAAGTCCCCAAAAAAAATCTTTTCAACTTTTTTCAATTTTACCCCCGTGTGATATATAATCTATCCACACACATTTGGAACTCTCCCTGGGTACCCTCACACATATTATTCCCTCATTTAGCGGATATTTTCACAAAAAAAGTGGAATTTTCAAAAATTCAGAAAATTGGCTGAAAACGAATAAATATCAAGGACTCATCATTCGAATGGCTCTGGAACTGAAATCGGAATGCTCACTAACATTTCCCCTATCTAAAAGTCTGATAAATGCCGGAAAAATGACTAAGTCCAAAAAAAAAATTTTTTCAATTTTACCCCAATGGGATATATATCCTACCCACACACATTTGGTACTCTCCTGGGGTACCCTCACACATATTATTCCCTCATTTAGTGGATATTTTCACAAAAAAGTGAAATTTTCAAAAATTCAGAAAATTGGCTGAAAACGACAAAATATCAAGGACTCATCGGGTCGAATCGCTCTGGAACGGAAATCGGAATGCTCACTGACATTTCTTCTATCTGAAAGTCTGATAAATGCCGGAAAAATGACTAAGTCCAAAAAACATTTTTTTTCAACTTTTTTCAATTTTACCCCCTTGGGATATATAATCTATCCACACACATTTGGAACTCTCCTGGGGTACCCTCACACATATTATTCCCTCATTTAGTGGATATTTTCACAAAAAAGTGAAATTTTCAAAAATTCAGAAAAATTGGCTGAAAACGACTAAAAATCAAGGACTCATCGGGCGAATCTCTCTGGAACTGAAATGGGAAGGCTCCCTGACATTTCCCCTATCTGAAAGTCTGATAAACGCCGGAAAAATGACGAAGTCCAAAAAAAAAATTTTTTCAATTTTACCACCGTGGGATATATATTCTACCCACACACATTTGGAACTCTTCTAGGGTACCCTCACACATATTATTCCCTCATTTAGCGGATATTTTCACAAAAAAAGGGGAATTTTCAAAAATTCATAAAATTGGCTGAAAATGACTAAATATCAAGGACTCATCATTCGAATCGTTCTGGAACTGAAATCGGAATGCTCACTGACATTTCTTCTATCTGAAAGTCTGATAAATGCCCGAAAAATGACTAAGTCCAAAAAAAATTTTTTTTTTTTTTTTTCAATTTTACCCCCGAGAGATATATAGTTTACCCACACACATTTGGAACTCTTCTGGGGAACCCTCACACATATTATTCCCTCATTTTGTGGATATTTTCACAAAAAAGTGAATTTTTCAAAAATTCAGAAAATTGGCTGAAAACGACTAAATATCAAGGACTCATCGTTTGAATAGCTCTGGAACTGAAATCTGAATGCTCACTGACATTTCTTCTATCTGAAAGTCTGATAAATGCCGGAAAAATGACTAAGTCCAAAAAACATTTTTTTTCAACTTTTTTCAATTTTACCCCCTTGGGATATATAATCTATCCACACACATTTGGAACTCTCCTGGGGTACCCTCACACATATTATTCTCTCATTTAGCGGATATTTTCACAAAAAAAGTGGAATTTTGAAAAATTCAGAAAATTGGCTGAAAACGACTAAATATCAAGGACTCATCATTCGAATCGCTCTGGAACTGAAATCGGAATGCTCACTGACATTTCCCCTATCTGAAAGTCTGATAAAGACCGGAAAAATGACTAATTCCAAAAAAAAAATTTTTTCAACTTTTTTCAATTTTACCCCCGTGGGATATATATTCTACCCACACACATTTGGAACTCTCCTGTGGTACCCTCACACATATTATTCCCTCATTTAGTGGATATTTTCACAAAAAAAGTGAAATTTTCAAAAATTCAGAAAATTGCCTGAAAACGACTAAATATCAAGTACTCATTGGGCGAATCGCTCTGGCACTGAAATCGGAACGCTCACTCGCATTTCCCCTATCTGAAAGTCTGATAAACGCCGGAAAAATGACTAAGTCCTAAAAAAAATTTTTTTTCAACTTTTTTCAATTTTACCCCCGTGGGATATGTATTCTACCCACACACATTTGGAACTCTTCTGGGGAACCCTCACACATATTATTCCCTCATTTAGAGGATAATTTCACAAAAAAGTGACATTTTCAAAAATTCTGAAAATTGGCTGAAAACGACTAAATATCAAGGACTCATGGGGCAAAACTTTCTGAACTGAAACCGGAACGCTCACTGACATTTCCCCTATCTGAAAGTCTGATAAACGCCGGAAAAATGACTAAGTTCAAAAAAAAAATTTTTTCAAATTTTTTCAATTTTACACTCGTGGGATATATATTCTACCCATACACATTTGGAACTCTCCTGGGGTACCCTCACACATATTATTCCCTCATTTAGCAGATATTTTGACAAAAAAAGTAGAATTTTCAAAAATTCAGAAAATTGGCTGAAACGACTAAATATCAAGGACTCATCATTCGAATCGCTGTGGAACTGAAATCGGAATGCTCACTGACATTTCCCCTATCTGAAAGTCTGATAAACGCTGGGAAAATGATTAAGTCCAAAAAAAAATTTTTTTCAACTTTTTTCAATTTTACCCCCGTGGATTATATATTCAACCCACACACATTTGGAACTCCCCTGGGGTACCCTCACACATATTATTCCCTCATTTAGTGGATATTTTCACAAAAAAAGTGGAATTTTCAAAAATTCAGAAAATTGGCTGAAAACGACTAAATATCAAGGACTCATTGGGCGAATCGCTCTGGAACTGAAATCGGAATGCTCACTGGCATTTGCCCTATCTGAAAGTCAGATAAACGCCGGAAAAGTGAATAAGTCGAAAAAAAAATTTTTTTCAACTCTTTTCAATTTTACCCCCGTGGGATATATATTCTACCCACACACATTTGGAACTCTCCTGGGGTACCCTCACACATATTATTCCCTCATTTAGCGGATATTTTCACAAAAAGTGGAATTTTCAAAAATACAGAAAATTGGCTGAAAATGACTAAATAGCACGGACTCATCGGGCGAATCGCTCTGGAACTGAAATCGGAACGCTCACTAACATTTCCCCTATCTGAAAGTCTGATAAACGCTGGAAAAATGATTAAGTCCCCCAAAAAATTTTTTTCAACTTTTTTCAATTTTACCCCCGTGGATTATAAATTCAACCCACACACATTTGGACCTCTCCTGGGGTACCCTCACACATATTATTCCCTCATTTAGTGGATATTTTCAGAAAAAAAGAGAAATTTTTTTGAAAAATTCAGAAAATTGGCTGAAAACGACTAAATATCAAGGACTCATCGGGCGAATCGCTCTGGAACTGAAATCGGAACGCTCACTGTCATTTCCCCTATCTGAAAGTCTGATAAACACCAGAAAAATGACTAAGTTCTAAAAAAAAAATATTTTTCAACTTTTTTCAATTTTACCCCCGTGTGATATATAGTCTACCCACACACATTTGGAACTCTTCTGGGGAACCCTCACACATATTATTCCCTCATTTAGTGGATATTTTCACAAAAAAGAGAAATTTTCAAAAATTCTGAAAATTGGCTGAAAACGACTAAATATCAAGGAGTAATCATTCGAATCGCTCTGGGACTGAAATAGGAAAGCTCACTGACATTTCCCCTATCTGAAAGTCATATAAATGCTGGAAAAATGACTAAGACGAAAAAAAAAAAATTTTAAACTCTTTTAAATTTTAGCCCCGTGGATTATATATTCAACCCACACACATTTGGAACTCCCCTGGGGTACCATCACACATATTATTCCCTCATTTAGTGGATATTTTCACAAAAAAAGTGGAATTTTCAAAAATTCAGAAAATTGGCTGAAAACGACTAAATATCAAGGACTCATCGGGCGAATCGCTCTGGAACTGATATCGGAACGCTCACTGACATTTCCTGTATCTGAAAGTCTGATAAATGGCGGAAAAATGACTAAGTCCAAAAAAAATTTTTTTTAAACTTTTTTCAATTTTACCCACGTGGGATATCTATTCTACCCACACACATTTGGAACTCTCCTGGGGTACCCACACACATATTATTCCCTCATTTAGCGGATATTTTCACAAAAAAGTGCAATTTTCAAAAATTCAGAAAATTGCCTGAAAACGACTAAATATCAAGGACTCATTGGGCGAATCGCTGTGGAAATGAAATCGGAATGCTCACTGACATTTCCCCCTATCTGAAAATCTGATAAACGCTGTAAAAATGAGTAAGTCCTAAAAAAAATTTTTTTAAACTTTATTCAATTTTACCCCCGTGGGATATATATTTTACCCACACATATTTGGAACTCTCCTGGGGTACCCACACACATATTATTCCCTCATTTAGCGGATATTTTCACAAAAAAGTGCAATTTTCAAAAATTCAGAAAATTGGCTGAAAACAACTAAACATCAAGTACTGATCAGGCGAATCGCTCTGGAACTGAAATCGGAACGCTCACTGACATTTCCCCTATCTCAAAGTCTGATAAACGCTGGAAAATTGACTAAGTCCAAAAATTTTTTTTTTTCAACTTTTTTCAATTTTACTCCTGTGGGATATATATTCTACCCACACACATTTGGCACTCTCCTGGGGTACCCTCACACATATTATTCCCTCATTTAATGGATATTTTCACAAAAAAGTGAAATTTTCAAAAATTCAGAAAATTGGCTGAAAACGACTAAATATCAAGGACTCATGGGGCGAATCGCTCTGGAACTGAAATCGGAATGCTGACTGACATTTCCCCTATCTGAAAGTCTGATAAACGCCAGAAAAATGAATAAGTCCAAAAAAAAATAATTTTCAACTTTTTTCTATTTTACTCCCGTGGGATATATATTCTACCCACACACATTTGGAACTCTCCTGGGATACCCTCACACATATTATTCCCTCATTAAGTGGATATTTTCACAAAAAAAGTGGAATCTTCAAAAATTCAGAAAATTGGCTGAAAATGACTAAATATCAAGGACTCATCATTCGAATCGCTCTGGAACTGAAATCGGCGTGCTCACTGACATTTCCCCTATCTGAAAGTCTGATAAATGCCGGAAAAATTACCAAGTCCAAAAAAAATTTATTTTCAACTTTTTTCAATTTTACCCCCGTGGGATATATTTTTTACCCACACACATTTGGAACTCTCCTGGGGTACCCTCACACATATTATTCCCTCATTTAGTGGATATTTTCACAAAAAAGTGAAATTTTCAAAAATTCTGAAAATTGGCTGAAAACGACTAATTATCAAGGAGTCATCATTCAAATCGCTCTGGGACTGAAATCGGAAAGCTCACTGACATTTCCGTTATCTGAAAGTCATATAAATGCCGGAAAAATGACTAAGACGAAAAAAAAAATTTTTAAACTCTTTTCAATTTTAGCCCCGTGGATTATATATTCAACCCACACACATTTGGAACTCCCCTGGGGTACCCTCACACATATTATACCCTCATTTAGCGGATATTTTCACAAAAAAAGTGGAATTTTCAAAAATTCAGAAAATTGGCTGAAAACGACTAATTATCAAGGACTCATCATTTGAATCGCTCTGGAACTGAAATCGGAATGCTCACTGACATTTCCCCTATCTGAAAGTCTGATAAACACCGGAAAAATGACTAAGTCCAAAAAAAAAAAAATTTTTCAATTTTTTTCAATTTTACCCCCGTGGGATATATATTTTACCCACACACATTTGGAACTCTCCTGGGGTACCCACACACATATTATTCCCTCATTTAGCGGATATTTTCACAAAAAAGTGCAATTTTCAAAAATTCTGAAAATTGGCTGAAAACGACTAAATATCAAGGACTCATTGGGCGAATCGCTCTGGAAATGAAATCGGAATGCTCACTGACATTTCCCCTATCTGAAAGTCTGATAAACGCTGGAAAAATGACTAAGTCCAAAAAAAAATTTTTTTCATTTTTTTTCAATTTTACCCCCGTGGGATATATATTCTATCCACACACATTTGGAACTCTCCTGGGGTACCCTCACACATATTATTCCCTCATTTAGTGGATATTTTCACAAAAAAGTGAAATTTTCAAAAATTCTGAAAATTGGCTGAAAACGACTAATTGTCAAGGACACATCATTCGAATCTCTCTGGAACTGAAATCGGAAAGCTCACTAACATTTCCCCTATCTGAAAGTCTGATGAACGCCGGAAAAATGACTAAGTCCTAAAAAAAATTGTTTTCAACTTTTTTCACTTTTACCCCCGTGGAATATATATTCTACCCACACACATTTGGAACACTCCTGGGGTACCCTCACACATATTATTCCATCATTTAGCTATTTTCACAAAAAAAGTGGAATTTTCAAAAATTCAGAAAATTGGCTGAAAACGACTAAATATCAAGGAGTAATCATTCGAATCGCTCTGGGACTGAAATAGGAAAGCTCACTGACATTTCCCCTCTCTGAAAGTCATATAAATGCTGGAAAAATGACTAAGACGAAAAAAAAAAAAATTTAAACTCTTTTAAATTTTAGCCCCGTGGATTATATATTAAACCCACACACATTTGGAACTCCCCTGGGGTACCATCACACATATTATTCCCTCATTTAGCGGATATTTTCACAAAAAAGTGCAATTTTCAAAAATTCAGAAAATTGGCTGAAAACAACTAAACATCAAGTACTGATCAGGCGAATTGCTCTGGAACTGAAATCGGAACGCTCACTGACATTTCCCCTATCTGAAAGTCTCATAAACGCAGGAAAAATGACTTAGTGCAAAGAAAAATTTTTTTCAACTTTTTTCAATTTTGCTCTCGTGGGTTTTATATTCTACCCACATACATTTGGATCTCTCTTGGGGTACGCTCACACATATTATTCCCTCATTTAGTGGATATTTTCACAAAAAAGAGAAATTTTCAAAAATTCAGAAAATTGGCTGAAAATGATTAAATATCAAGTGCTCTACAGGCGAATCGCTCTGGAACTGAAATCGGAACGCTCACTGACATTTCCCCTATCTCAAAGTCTGATAAACGCCAGAAAATTGACTAAGTCCAAAAATTTTTTTTTTTAAACTTTTTTCAATTTTACCCATGTGGGATATATATTCTACCCGCCCACAGTTGGAACTCTCCTGGGGTACCCTCACACATATTATTCCCTCATTTAATGGATATTTTCACAAAAAAGTGAAATTTTCAAAAATTCAGAAAATTGGCTGAAAACGACTAAATATCAAGGACTCATGGTGCGAATAGCTCTGGAACTGAAATCGGAATGCTTACTGACATTTCCCCTATCTGAAAGTCTGATAAACGCCGGAAAAATGACCAAGTCCAAAAAAAAAATGTTTCAACTTTTTTCAATTTTACCCCCGTGGGATATATATTCTACCCACACACATTTGGAACTCTCCTGGGGTACCCTCACACATATTATTCCCTCATTTAGCGGATATTTTCACAAAAAAAGTGGAAATTTCAAAAATTCAGAAAATTGGCTGAAAACGGTTAAATATCAAGGACTCATCGTTCGAATCACTCTGGAACTGAAATCGGAATGCTCACTGACATTTCCCCTATCTGAAAGTCTGATAAATGACGGAAAAATGACTAAGTTAAAAAAAAAATTTTTTCAACCTTTTTCAATTTTACCACCGTGGGATATATATTCTACCCACACACATTTGGAACTCTCCTGGGGTACACTCACACATATTATTCCCTCATTTAGTGGATATTTTCACAAAAAAGTGAAATTTCCAAAAATTCAGAAAATTGGCTGAAAACGACTAAATATCATGGACTCATGGGGCGAATCGCTCTGGAACTGAAATCGGAATAGTCACTGACATTTCCCCTATCTGAAAGTCTGATAAACGCCGGAAAAATGAATAAGTCTAAAAAAAATTTTTTTTAATTTTTTTCAATTTTACCCCCGTGCCGTGGGATATCTTTTCTACCCACACACATTTGGAACTCTCCTGGGGTACCCTCACACATATTATTCCCTCATTTAGCGGATATTTCCACAAAAAAGTGAAATTTTCAAAAATTCAGAAAATTGGCTGAAAACGATTAAATATCAAGGACTCATCGTTCAAATCACTCTGGAACTGAAATCGGAATGCTCACTGACATTTCCCCTACCTGAAAGTCTGATAAACACCAGAAAAATGACAGTCCAAAAATTTTTTTTTTTCAACTTTTTTCAATTTTACCCATGTGGGATATATATTCTACCCGCCCACAGTTGGAACTCTCCTGGGGTACCCTCACACATATTATTCCCTCGTTTAGTGGATATTTTCTTAAAAAAGTGAAATTTTCAAAAATTCGGAAAAATGGCTGAAAACGACAAAATAACAAGGACTCATGGGGCGAATCGCTCTGGAACTGAAATCGGAATGCTCACTGACGTTTCCCCTATCTGAAAGTCTGATAAACGCCAGAAAAATGACTAAGTCCGAAAAAACATTTTTTCAACTTTTTTCAATTTTACCCCCCGTGGCATATCTTTTCTACACACACACATTTGGAACTCTCCTGGGGCACCCTCACACATATTATTCCCTCATTTAGCGGATATTTTCACAAAAAAAGTAGAATTTTAAAAAAATTCAGAAAATTTGCTGAAAACGACTAAATATCAAGGACTCATGGGGCGAATCGCTCTGGATCTGAAATCGGAATGCTCACTGACATTTCCCCTATCTGAAAGTCTGATAAACGCCGGAAAAATGACTAAGTCTAAAAAAAATTTTTTTTAAACTTTTTTCAATTTTACCCCCGTGGGATATATATTCTACCCACACATATTTGGAACTCTCCTGGGGTACCCTCACACATGTTATTCCCTCATTTAGTGGATATTTTCACAAAAAAGTGACATTTTCAAAAATTCTGAAAATTGGCTGAAAACGACTAAATATCAAGGACTCATCAGGCAAATCGCTCTGGAACTGAAATTGGAACGCTCAATGACATTTCCCCTATCTGAAAGTATGATGAACGACGGAAAAATGACTAAATCCCCAAAAAAATGTTTTCAACTTTTTCCAATTTTACCCACTTGGGATATATTTTCTACCCGCCCACATTTGGAACTCTCCTGGGGTACCCTCACACATTTTATTCTCTCATTTACTGGATATTTTCACAAAAAAGTGAAATTTTCAAAAATTCAGAAAATTGGCTGAAAACGACTAAATATCAAGTACCCATCGGGCGAATCGCTCTGGAACTGAAATGGGAACGCTCACTGACATTTACCCTATCTGAAAGTCTGATAAACGCCGGAAAAATGACTAAGTCCCAAAAAAATTAATTTAAACTTTTTTCAATTTTACCCCGCGTGGGATATCTATTCTACCCACACACATTTGGAACTCTCCTGGGGTACCCTCACACATATTATTCACTCATTTAGTGGATATTTTCTCAAAAAAGTGAAATTTTCAAAAATTCTGAAAATTGGCTGAAAACGACTAAATATCAAGTACTCATCCGGCGAATCGCTCTGGAACTGAAATCGGAATGCTCTCTGACATTTACCCTATCTGAAAGTCTGATAAATGCTGGAAGAATTAGTAAGTCCAAAAAAAAATTTTTTTCAACTTTTTTTCAATTTTACCCCTGTGGGATATATATTCTACCCACACACATTTGGAACTCTCCTGGGGTACCCTCACACATATTATTCCCTCATTTAGTGGATATTTGCACAAAAAAGTGAAATTTTCAAAAATTCAGAAAATTGGCTGAAAACGACTAAATATCAAGGACTCACGGGGCGAATCGCTCTGGAACTGAAATCGGAGCGCTCACTGACATTTCCCCTCTCCGAAAGTCTGATAAACGCCGGAAAAATGACAAAGTCCCCAAAAAAAATTTTTTCAACTGTTTTCAATGTTACCCCCGTGGAATATCTATTCTACCCACACACATTTGGAACTCTACTGGGGTACCCTCACACATACAGTGCTGGCCAAAAGTATTGGCACCCCTGCAATTCTGTCAAATAATACTCAGTTTCTTCCTGAAAATGATTGCAAGCACAAATTCTTTGTTATTATTATCTTCATTTAATTTGTCTTCAATGAAAAAATACAAAAAGAATTGTCCTAAAGCCAAATTGGATATAATTCCACACCAAACCTAAAAAATGGAGTGGACAAAAGTATTGGCACCGTTTGAAAAATCATATGATGCTTCTCTAATTCATGTAATTAACAGCACCTGTAACTTACCTGTGGCACCTAACAGGTGTTGGAAATAACTAAATCACACTTGCAGCCAGTTAACATGGATTAAAGTTGACTCAACCTGTGTCCTTGTGTGTACCACAATGAGCATGGAGAAAAGAAAGAAGACCAAAGAGGACTTGAGAAACCAAATTGTGAGGAAGCATGAGCAATCTCAAGGCTACAAGACCATCTCCAAAGACTTGAATGTTCCTGTGTCTTCCATGCGCAGTGTCATCAGAAGTTTAAAGCCCATGGCACTGTGGCTAACCTCCCTAGATGTGGACGGAAAAGAAAAATTGACGAGAGATTTCAGCGCAAGATTGTGCGGATGGTGGATAAAGAACCTCGACTAACATCCAAACAAGTTCAAGCTGCCCTGCAGTCCGAGTGTACTACAGTGTCAACCCGTATTATCCGTCGGCGTATGAATGAAAAGGTACTGTATGGTAGGATACCCAGGAAGACCCCACTTCTAACTCCGAGACATAAAAAAGCCAGGCTGGAGTTTGCCAAAACTTACCTGAGAAAGCCTAAAACGTTTTGGAAGAATGTTCTCTGGTCAGATGAGACAAAAGTAGAGCTTTTTGGGAAAAAGCATCAACATAGAGTGTACAGGAAAAAAAAAAGGCATTCAAAGAAAAGAACACGGTCCCTACAGTCAAACATGGCGGAGGTTCCCTGATGTTTTGGGGTTGCTTTGCTGCATCGGGTACTGGACTGCTTGACCGTGTGCATGGCATTATGAAGTCTGAAGACTACCAACAAATTTTGCAGCATAATGTAGGGCACAGTGTGAGAAAGCTGGGTCTCCCTCAAAGGTCATGGGTCTTCCAGCAGGACAATGACCCAAAACACACTTCCAAAAGCACTATAAAATGGTTTGAGAGAAAGCACTGGAGACTTCTAAGGTGGCCAGCAATGAGTCCAGACCTGAATCCCATAGAACACCTGTGGAGAGATCTCAAAATGGCAGTTTGGAGAAGGCACCCTTCAAATATCAGGGACCTGGAGCAGTTTGCCAAAGAAGAATGGGCTACAATTCCAGCAGAGCATTGTAAGAAACTCATTGATGGTTACCGGAAGCAGTTGTTCGCAGTTATTTTGGCTAAAGGTTGTGCAACCAAGTATTAGGCTGAGGGTGCCAATACTTTTGTCCGGCCCTTTTTTGGAGTTTTGTGTGAAATGATCAATGATTTGATTTTTCCTTCATTCTCTTTTGTGTTTTATTCTTGCAAGCAAATTAAATGAAGAGAGTAATACCAAAGAATTTGTGATTGCAATCATTTTCAGGAAGAAACTGTTTATTATCTGACAGAATTGCAGGGGTGCCAATACTTTTGGCCAGCACTGTATTATTCCCTCATTTAGTGGATATTTTCTCAAAAAAGTGAAATTTTCAAAAATTCAGAAAATTGGCTGAAAATGACTAAATATCAAGGACTCATCGGGCGCATTGCTCTGGAACTGAAATCGGAACGCTCACTTACATTTCCCCTATCTGAAAGTCTGATAAACGCCGGAAAAATGTCTAAGACCAAAAAAATTTTTTTTAAACTTTTTTCAATTTTACCCCTATGGGATATATACTCTACCCACACACATTTAGAACTCTCCTGGGGCACCTTTACCCATATTATTCCCTCATTTAGTGGATATTTTCACAAAAAAGTGAAATTTTCAAAAATTCAGAAAATTGACTGAAAACGACTAAATATCAAGGACTCATCGGGCGAATCGCTCTGGAACTGTAATCGGAAATCTCACTTACATTTCTCCTATCTAAAAGTCTGATAAACACAGGAAAAATGACATAGTCCAAAAAAAACATTTTTTCAACTTTTTTCAATTTTACTCCCGTGGGATATATAGTCTATCCACGCACATTTGGAACTCTCCTGGGGTACCCTCACACATATTATTCCCTCATTAATGGATATTTTCACAAAAAAGTGAAATTTTCAAAAATTCTGGAAATTGGCTGAAAACGACTAAATATCAAGGACTCATCGGGCGAATCGCTCTGGAACTGAAATCGGAACGCTCACTGACATTTCCCCTATCTAAAAGTCTGATAAATGCCAGAAAAATGATTAATTCCAAAAAAAAAAATGTTTTCGACTTTTTTCAATTTTACCCCCGTGTGATATGTATTCTACCCACACACATTTGGAACTCTCCTGGGGTACCCTCACACATATTATTCCCTCATTTAGTGGATATTTTCACAAAAAAGTGAAATTTTCAAAAATTCAGAAAATTGACTGATGAAAACGACTAAATATCAAGGACTCATCGGGCAAATCGCTCTGGAACTGAAATAGGAACGCTCAATGACATTTCCCCGATCTGAAGGTCTGATAAACGCCGGAAAAATGACTAAGTCCAAAAAAACCTTTTTTCTCAACTTTTTACAATTTTACCCCCTTGGGATATATCTTCTACCCACACACATTTGGGACTCTCCTGGGGTACCCTCACTCATATTATTCCCTCTTTTAGCGGATATTTTCACAAAAAAGTGACATTTTAAAAAAATTCAGAAAATTGGCTGAAATTGACTAAATATCAAGGACTCATCAGGCGAATCGCCCTGGAACTGAAATCGGAACGCTCACTGACATTTCCCCTATCTAAATGTCTGATAAACACAGGAAAAATGACTAAGTCTAAAAAAATGTTTTTAACAACTTTTTTCAATTTTACACCCCCGTGAGATATATATTCTACCCACACACATTTGGAACTCTCCTGGGGTACTCTCACACATATTATTCCCTCATTTAGCAGATATTTTCACAAAAAAGTGAAATTTTCAAAATTTCAGAAAATTGGCTGAAAACGAATAAATATCAAGGACTCTTCGTTCGAATCGCTCTGGAACTGAAATCGGAATGCTCACTGACATTTCCCCTATCTGAAAGTCTGAAAAACGCCGGAAAAATGACTAAGTCTAAAAAAATGTTTTTTACAACTTTTTTCAATTTTACACCCCCGTGAGATATATATTCTACCCACACACATTTGGAACTCTCCTGGGGTACTCTCACACATATTATTCCCTCATTTAGTGGATATTTTCACAAAAAAGTGAAATTTTCAAAAATTCAGAAAATTGGCTGAAAACGACTAAATATCAAGGAATCATAGTTCGAATCGCTCTGGAACTGAAAACGGAATGCTCACTGACATATCCCCTATCTGAAAGTCTGATAAACGCCGGAAAAATGACTAAGTTCAAGAAATAAATTTTTTCAACTTTTTTCAATTTTACCCCCGTAGGATATATATTCTACATACACACATTTGGAACTCTCCTGGGGTACACTCACACATATTATTCCCTCATTTAGCGGATATTTTCACAAAAAAGTGAAATTTTCAAAAATTCTGAAAATTGGCTGAAAACGACTAAATATCAAGGACTCATCGTTCGAATTGCTCTGGAACTGAAATCGGAATGCTCACTGACATTTCCCCTATGTGAAAGTCTGAAAAACGCGGGAAAAATCACTAAGTCGAAAAAAAAATTTTTTTCAACTTTTTTCAATTTTACCCACGTGGGATATATATTCTACCCACACACATTTGGCACTCTCCTGGGGTACCCTCACACAAATTATTCCCTCATTTAGCGGATATTTTCACAAAAAAGTGAAATTTTCAAAAATTCATAAAATTGACTGAAAACGACTAAATATCAAGGACTCATGGGGCGAATCGCTCTGGAACTGAAATCGGAACGTTCACTGACATTTTCCCTACCTGAAAGTCTGATAAACACCGGAAAACTGACTAAGTCCCAAAAAATTTTTTTTCCAACTTTTTTCAACTTTACCCCCATGGGATATATATTCTACCACACACATTTGGAACTTTCCTGGGGTACCCTCACACCTAATATTCCCTCATTTAGTGGATATTTTCACAAAAAAAAGATTTTTCAAAAATTCAGAAAATTGGCTGATAACGACTAAATATCAAAGACTCATCGTTCGAATCGCTCTGGAACTGAAATTGGAATTCTCACTGACATTTCCCCTATCTGAAAGTGTGATAAACGCCGGAAAAAAGACTAAGTCCCAAAAAAAATTTTTCAACTTTTTTCAATTTTACCCCCGTGGGATATATATTCTACCCACACACATTTGGAACTCTCCTGGGGTACCCTCAGACATATTATTCCCTCATTTAGTGAATATTTTCACAAAAAAGTGAAATTTTCAAAAATTCAGAAAATTGGCTAAAAACGACTAAATACCAAGGACTCATCGGGCAAATCACTCTGGAACTGAAGTCGGAATGCTCACTGACATTTCCCCTATCTGAAGGTCTGATAAACGCCGGAAAAATGACTAAGTCCAAAAAAAATTTTTTTTCAACTTTTTTCAATTTTACCCCCGTGGGATATATATTCTACCCACACACATTTGGAACTCTCCTGGGGTACCCTCACACATATTATTCCCTCATTTAGCGGATATTTTCACAAAAAAGTGAAATTTTCAAAAATTTTGAAAATTGACTGATGAAAACAACTTAATATCAAGGACTCATCGGGCAAATCGCTCTGGAACTGAAATCAGAACACTCAATGACATTTCCCCGATCTGAAAGTCTGATATACGCCGGAAAAATGACTAAGTCCAAAAAAAAATTTGTTTCAACTTTTTTCAATTTTACCCCGTGGGATATACATTATACCCACACACATTTGGAACTCTCCTGGGGTACCCTCACACATATTATTCCCTCATTTAGTGAATATTTTCACAAAAAAGTGAAATTTTCAAAAATTCAGAAAATTGACTGAAAACGACTAAATATCAAGGACTCATCGGGCGAATCGCTCTGGAACTGAAATCGGAACGCTCATTGACATTTCCCCTTTCTGAAAGTCTGATAAACGCCGGAAAAATGACTAAGTCCAAAAAAAAATTTGTTTCAACTTTTTTCAATTTTACCCCGTGGGATATATATTCTACCCACACACATTTGGAACTCTCCTGGGGTACCCTCACACATATTATTACCTCATTTAGTGGATATTTTCACAAAAAAGTGAAATTTTCCAAAATTTTGAAAATTGACTGATGAAAACGACTAAATATCAAGGACTCATCGGGCAAATCGCTCTGGAACTGAAATCAGAACGCTCAATGACATTTCCCCGATCTGAAAGTCTGATAAACGCCGGAAAAATGACTAAGTCCAAAAAAAAAATTTTTTAATACTTTTTTCAATTTTACTCCCGTGGGATATATATTCCACCCACACACATTTGGAAATCTCCTGGGGTACCCTCACACATATTATTCCCTCATTTAGTGGATATTTTCACAAAAAAGTGAAATTTTCAAAAATTCAGAAAATTGGCTGAAAATGACTAAATATCAAGGAATCATAGTTTGAATCGCTCTGGAACTGAAAACGGAATGATCACTGACATATCCCCTATCTGAAAGTATGATAAACGCCGGAAAAATGACTAAGTTCAAGAAATAAATTTTTTCAACTTTTTTCAATTTTACCCCCGTGGGATATATATTCTACCCACACACATTTGGAACTCTCCTGGGGTACCCTCAGACATATTATTCCCTCATTTAGTGAATATTTTCACAAAAAAGTGAAATTTTCAAAAATTCTGAAAATTGGCTGAAAACGACTAAATATCATGGACTCATCGTTCGAATCGCTCTGGAACTGAAATCGGAATGCTCACTGACATTTCCCCTATCTGAAAGTCTGAAAAACGCCGGAAAAATCACTAAGTCGAAAAAAATTTTTTTTTCAACTTTTTTCAATTTTACCCACGTGGGATATATATTCTACCCACACACATTTGGAACTCTCCTGGGGTACCCTCACACATATTATTCCCTCATTTAGTGAATATTTTCACAAAAAAGTGAAATTTTCAAAAATTCAGAAAATTGACTGAAAACGACTAAATATCAAGGACTCATCGGGCGAATCGCTCTGGAACTGAAATCGGAACGCTCATTGACATTTCCCCTTTCTGAAAGTCTGATAAACGCCGGAAAAATGACTAAGTCCAAAAAAAAATTTGTTTCAACTTTTTTCAATTTTACTCCCGTAGGATATATATTCCACCCACACACATTTGGAACTCTCCTGGGGTACCCTCACACATATTATTCCCTCATTTAGTGGATATTTTCACAAAAAAGTGAAATTTTCAAAAATTCAGAAAATTGGCTGAAAACGACTAAATATCAAGGAATCATAGTTTGAATCGCTCTGGAACTGAAAACGGAATGCTCACTGACATATCCCCTATCTGAAAGTCTGATAAACGCCGGAAAAATGACTAAGTTCAAGAAATAAATTTTTTCAACTTTTTTCAATTTTACCCCCGTGGGATATATATTCTACCCACACACATTTGGAACTCTCCTGGGGTACACTCACACATATTATTCCCTCATTTAGCGGATATTTTCACAAAAAAGTGAAATTTTCAAAAATTCTGAAAATTGTCTGAAAACGACTAAATATCAAGGACTCATCGTTCGAATCGCTCTGGAACTGAAATCGGAATGCTCACTGACATTTCCCCTATCTGAAAGTCTGAAAAACGCCGGAAAAATCACTAAGTCCAAAAAAATTTTTTTTTCAACCTTTTTCAATTTTACCCACGCGGGATATATATTCTACCCACACACATTTGGAACTCTCCTGGGGTACCCTCACACAAATTATTCCCTCATTTAGCGGATATTTTCACAAAAAAGTGAAATTTTCAAAAATTCTGAAAATTGACTGAAAACGACTAAATATCAAGGACTCATGGGGCGAATCGCTCTGGAACTGAAATCGGAACGCTCACTGACATTTTCCCTACCTGAAAGTCTGATAAACACCGGAAAACTGACTAAGTCGCAAAAAATTTTTTTTCCAACTTTTTTCAACTTTGCCCCCATGGGATATATATTCTACCACACACATTTGGAACTTTCCTGGGGTACCCTCACACCTAATATTCCCTCATTCAGTGGATATTTTCACAAAAAAAAGATTTTTCAAAAATTCAGAAAATTGGCTGATAACGACTAAATATCAAAGACTCATCGTTCGAATCGCTCTGGAACTGAAATTGGAATTCTCACTGACATTTCCCCTATCTGAAAGTCTGATAAACGCCGGAAAAAAGACTAAGTCCCAAAAAATTTTTTTTCCAACTTTTTTCAACTTTGCCCCCATGGGATATATATTCTACCACACACATTTGGAACTCTCCTGGGGTACCCTCACACATATTATTCCCTCATTTAGTGGATATTTTCACAAAAAAGTGAAATTTTCAAAAATTCAGAAAATTGGCTAAAAACGACTAAATATCAAGGACTCATGGGGCGAATCGCTCTGGAACTGAAATCGGAACGCTCACTGACATTTCCCCTATCTGAAAGTCTGATAAACGCCAGAAAAATGACTAAGTCCAAAAAATCCTTTTTTTTAAACTTTTTTCAATTTTATCCCCGTGGGATATATATTCTACCCACACACATTTGGAACTCTCCTGGGGTACCCTCACACATATTATTCCCTTATTTGGCAGATATTTTCACAAAAAAGTGAAATTTTCAAAAATTCAGAAAATTGACTGAAAACGACTAAAAATCAAGGACTCATCGGGCAAATCGCTCTGAAACTGAAATCGGAACGCTCATTGACATTTCCCCTTTCTGAAAGTCTGATAAACGCTGGAAAAATGACAGTCCAAAAAAAACTTTTTTTTCAACTTTTTTCAATTTTATCCCCGTGGGATATAGATTCTACCCACACACATTTGGAACTCTCATGGGGTACCCTCACACATATTATTCCCTCATTTAGTGAATATTTTCACAAAAAAGTGAAATTTTCAAAAATTCAGAAAATTGGCTGAAAACGACTAAATATCAAGGACTCATCGGGCGAATCGCTCTGGCACTGAAATCGGAACGCTCATTGACATTTCCCCTTTCTGAAAGTATGATAAACGCCGGAAAAATGACTAAGTCCAAAAAAGTCTTTTTTTTCAACTTTTTTCAATTTTACCCCCGTGTGATATATATTCTACCCACACACATTTGGAAGTCTCCTGGGGTACCCTCACACATATTATTCCCTCATTTAGTGAATATTTTCACAAAAAAGTGAAATTTTCAAAAATTCAGAAAATTGACTGAAAACGACTAAATATCAAAGACTCATCGGGCAAATCGCTCTGGAACTGAAATCGGAACGCTCAATGACCTTTCCCCTATCTGAAAGTCTGATAAACGCCGGAAAAATGACTAAGTCCAAAAAAACCTTTTTTTCAACTTTTCTCCATTTTTTATCCCCTTGGGATATATATTCTACCCACACACATTTGGAACTCTCCTGGGGTACCCTCACACATATTATTCCCTTATTTAGCGGATATTTTCACAAAAGAGTGAAATTTTAAAAAATTCAGAAGATTGGCTGAAAACGACTAAATATCAAGGACTCATCGGGCGAATCGCTCTGGAACTGAAATCGGAACGCTCAATGACCTTTCCCCTATCTGAAAGTCTGATAAACGCCGGAAAAATGACAAAGTCCAAAAAAAACTTTTTTTCAACTTTTTTCAATTTTACCCCCGTGGGATATATATTCTACCCACACACATTTGGAACTCTCCTGGGGTACCCTCACACATATTATTCCCTCATTTAGCGGATATTTTCACAAAAAAGTGAAATTTTCAAAAATTTTGAAAATTGACTGATGAAAACAATTTAATATCAAGGACTCATCGGGCAAATCGCTCTGGAACTGAAATCAGAACACTCAATGACATTTCCCCGATCTGAAAGTCTGATACACGCCGGAAAAATGACTAAGTCCAAAAAAAAATTTGTTTCAACTTTTTTCAATTTTACCCCGTGGGATATACATTATACCCACACACATTTGGAACTCTCCGGGGGTACCCTCACACATATTATTCCCTCATTTAGTGAATATTTTCACAAAAAAGTGAAATTTTCAAAAATTCAGAAAATTGACTGAAAACGACTAAATATCAAGGACTCATCGGGCGAATCGCTCTGGAACTGAAATCGGAACGCTCATTGACATTTCCCCTTTCTGAAAGTCTGATAAACGCCGGAAAAATGACTAAGTCCAAAAAAAAATTTGTTTCAACTTTTTTCAATTTTACCCCGTGGGATATATATTCTACCCACACACATTTGGAACTCTCCTGGGGTACCCTCACACATATTATTACCTCATTTAGTGGATATTTTCACAAAAAAGTGAAATTTTCCAAAATTTTGAAAATTGACTGATGAAAACGACTAAATATCAAGGACTCATCGGGCAAATCGCTCTGGAACTGAAATCAGAACGCTCAATGACATTTCCCCGATCTGAAAGTCTGATAAACGCCGGAAAAATGACTAAGTCCAAAAAAAAAAATTTTTAATACTTTTTTCAATTTTACTCCCGTGGGATATATATTCCACCCACACACATTTGGAACTCTCCTGGGGTACCCTCACACATATTATTCCCTCATTTAATGGATATTTTCACAAAAAAGTGAAATTTTCAAAAATTCAGAAAATTGGCTGAAAACGACTAAATATCAAGGAATCATAGTTTGAATCGCTCTGGAACTGAAAACGGAATGATCACTGACATATCCCCTATCTGAAAGTATGATAAACGCCGGAAAAATGACTAAGTTCAAGAAATAAATTTTTTCAACTTTTTTCAATTTTACCCCCGTGGGATATATATTCTACCCACACACATTTGGAACTCTCCTGGGGTACCGTCACACATATTATTCCCTCATTTAGTGGATATTTTCACAAAAAAGTGAAATTTTCAAAAATTCAGAAAATTAACTGAAAACGACTAAATATCAAGGACTCATCGGGCAAATCGCTCTGCAACTGAAATCGGAATGCTCAATGACATTTCCCCTATCTGAAAGTCTGATAAATGCCGGAAAAATGACTAAGTCCAAAAAAAAATTTGTTTCAACTTTTTTCAATTTTACCCCGTGGGATATATATTCTACCCACACACATTTGGAACTCTCCTGGGGTACCCTCACACATATTATTCCCTTATTTAGCGGATATTTTCACAAAAGAGTGAAATTTTAAAAAATTCAGAAAATTGGCTGAAAACGACTAAATATCAAGGACTCATCGGGCGAATCGCTCTGGAACTGAAATCGGAACGCTCACTGACATTTCCCCTATCTGAAAGTCTGATAAACGCCAGAAAAATGACTAAGTCCAAAAAACCTTATTTTTAAACTTTTTTCAATTTTATCCCCGTGGGATATATATTCTACCCACACACATTTGGAACTCTCCTGGGGTACCCTCACACATATTATTACCTCATTTAGTGGATATTTTCACAAAAAAGTGAAATTGTCAAAAATTTAGAAAATTGACTGATGAAAACGACTAAATATCAAGGACTCATCGGGCAAATCGCTCTGGAACTGAAATCGGAACGCTCAATGACCTTTCCCCTATCTGAAAGTCTGATAAACGCCGGAAAAATGACTAAGTCCAAAAAAACTTTTTTTTCAACTTTTTTCAATTTTTTATCCCCTTGGGATATATATTCTACCCACACACATTTGGAACTCTCCTGGGGTACCCTCACACATATTATTCCCTTATTTAGCGGATATTTTCACAAAAAAGTGAAATTTTCAAAAATTCAGAAAATTGGCTGAAAACGACTAATTATCAAGGACTCATCAGGCGAATCGCTCTGGAACTGAAATCGGAACGCTCATTGACATTTCCCCTTTCTGAAAGTCTGATAAACGGCGGAAAAATGACAGTCCAAAAAAAACTTTTTTTTCAACTTTTTTCAATTTTACCCCCGTGTGATATATATTCTACCCACACACATTTGGAAGTCTCCTGGGGTACCCTCACACATATTATTCCCTCATTTAGTGAATATTTTCACAAAAAAGTGAAATTTTCAAAAATTCAGAAAATTGACTGAAAACGACTAAATATCAAGGACTCATCGGGCAAATCGCTCTGGAACTGAAATCGGAAAGCTCAATGACCTTTCCCCTATCTGAAAGTCTGATAAACGCCGGAAAAATGACTAAGTCCAAAAAAACCTTTTTTTTCAACTTTTTTCAATTTTTTATCCCCTTGGGATATATATTCTACCCACACACATTTGGAACTCTCCTGGGGTACCCTCACACATATTATTCCCTTATTTAGCGGATATTTTCACAAAAAAGTGAAATTTTAAAAAATTCAGAAAATTGGCTGAAAACGACTAAATATCAAGGACTCATCGGGAAGATCGCTCTGGAACTGAAATCAGAACGCTCACTGACATTTCCCCGATCTGAAAGTCTGATAAACGCCGGAAAAATGACTAAGTCCAAAAAAAAATTTTTTTAAACTTTTTTCAATTTTACTCCCGTGGGATATATATTCCACCCACGCACATTTGGAACTCTCCTGGGGTACCCTCACACATATTATTCCCTTATTTAGCGGATATTTTCACAAAAAAGTGAAATTTTCAAAAATTCAGAAAATTGACTGAAAACGACTAAATATCAAGGACTCATCGGGCAAATCGCTCTGGAACTGAAATCGGAATGCTCAATGACCTTTCCCCTATCTGAAAGTCTGATAAATGCCGGAAAAATGACAAAGTCCAAAAAAAACTTTTTTTCAACTTTTTTCAATTTTACCCCCGTGGGATATATATTCTACCCACACACATTTGGAACTCTCCTGGGGTACCCTCACACAAATTATTTCCTCATTTAGTGGATATGTTCACAAAAAAGTTAAATTTTCAAAAATTCAGAAAATAGGCTGAAAACGACTAAATATCAAGGACTCATCGGACGAATCGCTCTGGAACAGAAATCGGAACGCTCACTGACATTTATCCTATCTAAAAGTCTGATAAACGTGGGAAAAATGACTAAATCCAAAAAATTATTTTTTAAACTTTTTTTAATTTTACCCCTGTGGGATATGTATTCTACCCACGCCCATTTGGAACTCTCCTGGGGTACCCTCACGGACATTTTTCCCTCATTTAGCGGAAATTTTCACAAAACAGTGAAATTTTCAAAAATTCTGAAAATTGGCTGAAAACGACTAAATATCAAGGACTCATCGGGCGAATCGCTCTGGAACTGACATTTTCCCTATCTGAAAATCTGATCAACGCGGAAAAATTGACTAAGTCCAAAAAAAAATAATTTTTCAACTTTTTTCAATTTTACCCCCGTGGGATATATTTTCTACCCACACACATATGGAACTCAACTGGGGTACCCTCACATATTTTTCCCTCATTTAGTGGATATTTTCACAAAAAAGTGAAATTTTCAAAAATTCAGAAAATTGTCTGAAAATGACTAAATATCAACGAACCATCGGTCGAGTCGCTCTGGAACTGAAATCGGAATGCTCACTGACATTTCCCCTATCTGAAAGTCTGATAAACGCCGGAGAAATGACTAAGTCCAAAAAAAATGTTTTTTCAACTTTCTTCAATTTTAACCCCCGTGGGATATATTTTCTACCCACACGCATTTGGAACTCTCCTGGGGTACCATCACACATATTGTTACCTCATTTAGTGGATATTTTCACAAAAAAGTGAAATTTTCAAAAATTCTGAAAATTGGCTGAAAACGACTAAATATCAAGGACTCATCGGGCGAATCGCTCTGGAACTGACATTTTCCCTATCTGAAAATCTGATAAACGCCGGAAAAATGACAAAGTCCAAAAAATAATAATTTTTCAACTTTTTTCAATTTTACCCCCGTGGGATATATTTTCTACCCATACACATTTGGAACTCTCCTGGGGTACCCTCATACACATTTTCCCTCTTTTAGCGGAAATTTTCACAAAAAAGTGAAATTTTCAAAAATTCAGAAAATCGGCTGAAAATGACTAAATATCGAGGACTCATCTGGCGAATCGCTCTGGAACTGAAATCGGAACGCTCACTGATATTTCCCCTATATGAAATTCTGATAAACGCCGTAAAAATGACTAAGTCGAAAAAAAAAATTTATTCAACTTTTTTCAATTTTACCCCCATGGGATCTATATTCTACCCACACACATTTGGAACTCTCCTAGGGTACCCTCAGACATACTATTACCTCATTTAGTGGATATTTTCACAAAAAAGTGAAATTTTCAAAAATTCAGAAAATTGGCTGAAAATGACTAAATATCAAGGACTCATCGGGCGAATCACTCTGGAACTGAAATCGGAACGCTCATTGACATTTCCCCTTTCTGAAAGTATGATAAACGCCGGAAAAATGACTAAGTCCAAAAAAGTCTTTTTTTTCAACTTTTTTCAATTTTACCCCCGTGTGATATATACTCTACCCACACACATTTGGAAGTCTCCTGGGGTACCCTCACACATATTATTCCCTCATTTAGTGAATATTTTCACAAAAAAGTGAAATTTTCAAAAATTCAGAAAATTGACTGAAAACGACTAAATATCAAGGACTCATCGGGCAAATCGCTCTGGAACTGAAATCGGAAAGCTCAATGACCTTTCCCCTATCTGAAAGTCTGATAAACGCCGGAAAAATGACTAAGTCCAAAAAAACCTTTTTTTTCAACTTTTTTCAATTTTTTATCCCCTTGGGATATATATTCTACCCACACACATTTGGAACTCTCCTGGGGTACCCTCACACATATTATTCCCTTATTTAGCGGATATTTTCACAAAAAAGTGAAATTTTAAAAAATTCAGAAAATTGGCTGAAAACGACTAAATATCAAGGACTCATCGGGCAGATCGCTCTGGAACTGAAATCAGAACGCTCAATGACATTTCCCCATCTGAAAGTCTGATAAACGCCGGAAAAATGACTAAGTCCAAAAAAAAATTTTTTTAAACTTTTTTCAATTTTACTCCCGTGGGATATATATTCCACCCACGCACATTTGGAACTCTCCTGGGGTACCCTCACACATATTGTTCCCTCATTTAGTGGATATTTTCACAAAAAAGTGAAATTTTCAAAAATTCAGAAAATTGGCTGAAAACGACTAAATATCAAGGACTCATCGGGCGAATCGCTCTGGAACTGAAATCGGAACGCTCACTGACATTTCCCCTATCTGAAAGTCTGATAAACGCCAGAAAAATGACTAAGTCCAAAAAACCTTTTTTTTAAACTTTTTTCAATTTTATCCCCGTGGGATATATATTCTACCCACACACATTTGGAACTCTCCTGGGGTACCCTCACACATATTATTCCCTTATTTAGCGGATATTTTCACAAAAAAGTGAAATTTTCAAAAATTCAGAAAATTGACTGAAAACGACTAAATATCAAGGACTCATCGGGCAAATCGCTCTGGAACTGAAATCGGAACGCTCAATGACCTTTCCCCTATCTGAAAGTCTGATAAACGCCGGAAAAATGACAAAGTCCAAAAAAAACTTTTTTTCAACTTTTTTCAATTTTACCCCCGTGGGATATATATTCTACCCACACACATTTGGAACTCTCCTGGGGTACCCTCACACAAATTATTCCCTCATTTAGTGAATATTTTCACAAAAAAGTGAAATTTTCAAAAATTCAGAAAATTGACTGAAAACGACTAAATATCAAGGACTCATCGGGCAAATCGCTCTGGAACTGAAATCGGAACGCTCAATGACCTTTCCCCTATCTGAAAGTCTGATAAACGCTGGAAAAATGACTAAGTCCAAAAAATTCTTTTTTTTCAACTTTTTTCAATTTTACCCCCGTGGGATATATATTCTACCCACACACGTTTGGAACTCTCATGGGGTACCCTCACACATATTATTCCCTCAATTAGCGGATATTTTCGCAAAAAAAGTGAAATTTTCAAAAATTCAGAAAATTGGCTGAAAACGACTAAATATCAAGGACTCATCAGGCGAATCGCTCTGGAACTGAAATCGGAACGCTCATTCACATTTCCCCTTTCTGAAAGTCTGATAAACGCCGGAAAAATGACAGTCCAAAAAAAACTTTTTTTCGACTTTTTTCAATTTTACGCCCGTGGGATATATATTCTACCCACACACATTTGGAACTCTCCTAGGGTACCCTCAGACATACTATTACCTCATTTAGTGGATATTTTCACAAAAAAGTGAAATTTTCAAAAATTCAGAAAATTGACTGAAAACGACTAAATATCAAGGACTCATCGGGCAAATCGCTCTGGAACTGAAATCGGAACGCTCAATGACCTTTCCCCTATCTGAAAGTCTGATAAACGCCGGAAAAATGACAAAGTCCAAAAAAAACTTTTTTTCAACTTTTTTCAATTTTACCCCCGTGGGATATATATTCTACCCACACACATTTGGAACTCTCCTGGGGTACCCTCACACAAATTATTCCCTCATTTAGTGAATATTTTCACAAAAAAGTGAAATTTTCAAAAATTCAGAAAATTGGCTGAAAACGACTAAATATCAAGGACTCATCGGGCGAATCGCTCTGGAACTGAAATCGGAACGCTCACTGACATTTCCCCTATCTGAAAGTCTGATAAACGCCAGAAAAATGACTAAGTCCAAAAAAACTTTTTTTAAAACTTTTTTCAATTTTATCCCCGTGGGATATATATTCTACCCACACACATTTGGAACTCTCCTGGGGTACCCTCACACATATTATTCCCTTATTTAGCGGATATTTTCACAAAAAAGTGAAATTTTCAAAAATTCAGAAAATTGACTGAAAACGACTAAATATCAAGGACTCATCGGGCAAATCGCTCTGGAACTGAAATCGGAACGCTCAATGACCTTTCCCCTATCTGAAAGTCTGATAAACGCCGGAAAAATGACTAAGTCCAAAAAAATCTTTTTTTTCAACTTTTTTCAATTTTACGCCCGTGGGATATATATTCTACCCACACACATTTGGAACTCTCCTGGGTACCCTCACACATATTATTCCCTCATTTAGTGAATATTTTCACAAAAAAGTGAAATTTTCAAAAATTCAGAAAATTGACTGAAAACGACTAAATATTAAGGACTCATCGGGCAAATCGCTCTGAAACTGAAATCGGAACGCTCATTGACATTTCCCCTTTCTGAAAGTCTGATAAACGCTGGAAAAATGACAGTCCAAAAAAACCTTTTTTTTCAACTTTTTTCAATTTTTCCCCGTGGGAAATATATTCTACAAACACACATTTGGAACTCTCCTGGGGTACCCTCACACAAATAATTTCCTCATTTAGTGGATATTTTCACAAAAAAGTGAAATTTTCAAAAATTCAGAAAATTGACTGAAAACGACTAAATATTAAGGACTCATCGGGCAAATCGCTCTGAAACTGAAATCGGAACGCTCAATGACCTTTCCCCTTTCTGAAAGTCTGATAAACGCTGGAAAAATGACAGTCCAAAAAAAACTTTTTTTTCAACTTTTTTCAATTTTATCCCCGTGGGATATATATTCTACCCACACACATTTGGAACTCTCATGGGGTACCCTCACACATATTATTCCCTCAATTAGTGAATATTTTCACAAAAAAGTGAAATTTTCAAAAATTCAGAAAATTGGCTGAAAACGACTAAATATCAAGGACTCATCGGGCGAATCGCTCTGGAACTGAAATCGGAACTCTCACTGACACTTCCCCTATCTGAAATTCCGATAAACGCCGGAAAAATGACTAAGTCCAAAAAAAAATTTTTTTAAACTTTTTTCAATTTTACTCCCGTGGGATATATATTCCACCCACGCACATTTGGAACTCTCCTGGGGTACCCTCACACATATTATTCCCTTATTTAGCGGATATTTTCACAAAAAAGTGAAATTTTCAAAAATTCTGAAAATTGGCTGAAAACGACTAAATATCAAGGACTCATCGGGCGAATCGCTCTGGAACTGACATTTTCCCTATCTGAAAATCTGATAAACGCCGGAAAAATGACAAAGTCCAAAAAATAATAATTTTTCAACTTTTTTCAATTTTACCCCCGTGGGATATATTTTCTACCCATACACATTTGGAACTCTCCTGGGGTACCCTCATACACATTTTCCCTCTTTTAGCGGAAATTTTCACAAAAAAGTGAAATTTTCAAAAATTCAGAAAATCGGCTGAAAATGACTAAATATCGAGGACTCATCTGGCGAATCGCTCTGGAACTGAAATCGGAACGCTCACTGATATTTCCCCTATTTGAAATTCTGATAAACGCCGTAAAAATGACTAAGTCGAAAAAAAAAATTTATTCAACTTTTTTCAATTTTACCCCCGTGGGATCTATATTCTACCCACACACATTTGGAACTCTCCTGGGGTACCCTCACACATATTGTTCCCTCATTTAGTGGATATTTTCACAAAAAAGTGAAATTTTCAAAAATTCTGAAAATTGGCTGAAAACGACTAAATATCAAGGACTCATCGGGCGAATCGCTCTGGAACTGAAATCGGAACGCTCACTGACATTTCCCCTATCTGAAAGTCTGATAAACGCCAGAAAAATGACTAAGTCCAAAAAACCTTTTTTTTAAACTTTTTTCAATTTTATCCCCGTGGGATATATATTCTACCCACACACATTTGGAACTCTCCTGGGGTACCCTCACACATATTATTCCCTTATTTAGCGGATATTTTCACAAAAAAGTGAAATTTTCAAAAATTCAGAAAATTGACTGAAAACGACTAAATATCAAGGACTCATCGGGCAAATCGCTCTGGAACTGAAATCGGAACGCTCAATGACCTTTCCCCTATCTGAAAGTCTGATAAACGCCGGAAAAATGACAAAGTCCAAAAAAAACTTTTTTTCAACTTTTTTCAATTTTACCCCCGTGGGATATATATTCTACCCACACACATTTGGAACTCTCCTGGGGTACCCTCACACAAATTATTCCCTCATTTAGTGAATATTTTCACAAAAAAGTGAAATTTTCAAAAATTCAGAAAATTGACTGAAAACGACTAAATATCAAGGACTCATCGGGCAAATCGCTCTGGAACTGAAATCGGAACGCTCAATGACCTTTCCCCTATCTGAAAGTCTGATAAACGCTGGAAAAATGACTAAGTCCAAAAAATTCTTTTTTTTCAACTTTTTTCAATTTTACCCCCGTGGGATATATATTCTACCCACACACGTTTGGAACTCTCATGGGGTACCCTCACACATATTATTCCCTCATTTAGCGGATATTTTCGCAAAAAAAGTGAAATTTTCAAAAATTCAGAAAATTGGCTGAAAACGACTAAATATCAAGGACTCATCAGGCGAATCGCTCTGGAACTGAAATCGGAACGCTCATTCACATTTCCCCTTTCTGAAAGTCTGATAAACGCCGGAAAAATGACAGTCCAAAAAAAACTTTTTTTCGACTTTTTTCAATTTTACGCCCGTGGGATATATATTCTACCCACACACATTTGGAACTCTCCTAGGGTACCCTCAGACATACTATTACCTCATTTAGTGGATATTTTCACAAAAAAGTGAAATTTTCAAAAATTCAGAAAATTGACTGAAAACGACTAAATATCAAGGACTCATCGGGCAAATCGCTCTGGAACTGAAATCGGAACGCTCAATGACCTTTCCCCTATCTGAAAGTCTGATAAACGCCTGAAAAATGACAAAGTCCAAAAAAAACTTTTTTTCAACTTTTTTCAATTTTACCCCCGTGGGATATATATTCTACCCACACACATTTGGAACTCTCCTGGGGTACCCTCACACAAATTATTCCCTCATTTAGTGAATATTTTCACAAAAAAGTGAAATTTTCAAAAATTCAGAAAATTGGCTGAAAACGACTAAATATCAAGGACTCATCGGGCGAATCGCTCTGGAACTGAAATCGGAACGCTCACTGACATTTCCCCTATCTGAAAGTCTGATAAACGCCAGAAAAATGACTAAGTCCAAAAAAACTTTTTTTAAAACTTTTTTCAATTTTATCCCCGTGGGATATATATTCTACCCACACACATTTGGAACTCTCCTGGGGTACCCTCACACATATTATTCCCTTATTTAGCGGATATTTTCACAAAAAAGTGAAATTTTCAAAAATTCAGAAAATTGACTGAAAACGACTAAATATCAAGGACTCATCGGGCAAATCGCTCTGGAACTGAAATCGGAACGCTCAATGACCTTTCCCCTATCTGAAAGTCTGATAAACGCCGGAAAAATGACTAAGTCCAAAAAAATCTTTTTTTTCAACTTTTTTCAATTTTACGCCCGTGGGATATATATTCTACCCACACACATTTGGAACTCTCCTGGGTACCCTCACACATATTATTCCCTCATTTAGTGAATATTTTCACAAAAAAGTGAAATTTTCAAAAATTCAGAAAATTGACTGAAAACGACTAAATATTAAGGACTCATCGGGCAAATCGCTCTGAAACTGAAATCGGAACGCTCATTGACATTTCCCCTTTCTGAAAGTCTGATAAACGCTGGAAAAATGACAGTCCAAAAAAACCTTTTTTTTCAACTTTTTTCAATTTTTCCCCGTGGGAAATATATTCTACAAACACACATTTGGAACTCTCCTGGGGTACCCTCACACAAATAATTTCCTCATTTAGTGGATATTTTCACAAAAAAGTGAAATTTTCAAAAATTCAGAAAATTGACTGAAAACGACTAAATATTAAGGACTCATCGGGCAAATCGCTCTGAAACTGAAATCGGAACGCTCAATGACCTTTCCCCTTTCTGAAAGTCTGATAAACGCTGGAAAAATGACAGTCCAAAAAAAACTTTTTTTTCAACTTTTTTCAATTTTATCCCCGTGGGATATATATTCTACCCACACACATTTGGAACTCTCATGGGGTACCCTCACACATATTATTCCCTCATTTAGTGAATATTTTCACAAAAAAGTGAAATTTTCAAAAATTCAGAAAATTGGCTGAAAACGACTAAATATCAAGGACTCATCGGGCGAATCGCTCTGGAACTGAAATCGGAACTCTCACTGACACTTCCCCTATCTGAAATTCTGATAAACGCCAGAAAAATGACTAAGTCTAAAAAAAAAATTTTTTTCAACTTTTTTCAATTTTACCCCCGTGGGATATACATTCTACACACACACATTTGGAACTCTCCTGGGGTAGCCGCACACATATTATTACCTCATTTAGATGACATTTTCACAAAAAAGTGAAATTTTCAAAAATTCTGAAAATTGGCTGAAAACAACTAAATATTTAGGACTCATCGGGCGAATCGCTCTGGAACTGAAATCGAAACGCTCACTGACATTTCCCCTATCTGAAAGTCTGATAAACGCCGGAAAAATGACTACAAAAAAAACTTTTTTCAAATTTTTTCAATTTTACCCCCGTGGGATATATATTCTACACACACACATTTGGAACTCTCCTGGGGTACCCTCGCACAAATAATTTCCTCATTTAGTGGATATTTTCACAAAAAAGTGAAATTTTCAAAAATTCAGAAAATTGACTGAAAACAACTAAATATCAAGGACTCATCGGGCAAATCGCTCTGCAACTGAAATCGGAATGCTCAATGACATTTCCCCTATCTGAAAGTCTGATAAACGCCGGAAAAATGACTAAGTCCAAAAAAAAAATTTTTTCAATTTTACCCCCGTGGGATATATATTCTACCCACACACATTTGGAACTCTCCTGGGGTACCCTCACACATATTATTCCCTCATTTAGCGGATATTTTCACAAAAAAAGTGAAATTTTCAAAAATTCAGAAAATTGGCTGAAAACGACTAAATATCAAGGACTCATCGGGGGAATCGCTCTGGAACTGAAATCGGAACGCTCACTGACATTTCCCCTTTCTGAAAGTCTGATAAACGACGGAAAAATGACTAAGTCCAAAAAAACTTTTTTTAAAACTTTTTTCAATTTTATCCCCGTGGGATATATATTCTACCCACACACATTTGGAACTCTCCTGGGGTACCCTCACACATATTATTCCCTTATTTAGCGGATATTTTCACAAAAAAGTGAAATTTTCAAAAATTCTGAAAATTGACTGAAAACGACTAAATATCAAGGACTCATCGGGCAAATCGCTCTGGAACTGAAATCGGAACGCTCAATGACCTTTCCCCTATCTGAAAGTCTGATAAACGCCGGAAAAATGACTAAGTCCAAAAAAACTTTTTTTTCAACTTTTTTCAATTTTACGCCCGTGGGATATATATTCTACCCACACACATTTGGAACTCTCCTGGGTACCCTCACACATATTATTCCCTCATTTAGTGAATATTTTCACAAAAAAGTGAAATTTTCAAAAATTCAGAAAATTGACTGAAAACGACTAAATATTAAGGACTCATCGGGCAAATCGCTCTGAAGCTGAAATCGGAACGCTCAATGACCTTTCCCCTTTCTGAAAGTCTGATAAACGCTGGAAAAATGACAGTCCAAAAAAAACTTTTTTTTCAACTTTTTTCAATTTTATCCCCGTGGGATATATATTCTACCCACACACATTTGGAACTCTCATGGGGTACCCTCACACATATTATTCCCTCATTTAGTGAATATTTTCACAAAAAAGTGAAATTTTCAAAAATTCAGAAAATTGGCTGAAAACGACTAAATATCAAGGACTCATCGGGCGAATCGCTCTGGAACTGAAATCGGAACTCTCACTGACACTTCCCCTATCTGAAATTCTGATAAACGCCAGAAAAATGACTAAGTCTAAAAAAAAAATTTTTTTCAACTTTTTTCAATTTTACCCCCGTGGGATATACATTCTACCCACACACATTTGGAACTCTCCTGGGGTAGCCGCACACATATTATTACCTCATTTAGTGGACATTTTCACAAAAAAGTGAAATTTTCAAAAATTCTGAAAATTGGCTGAAAACAACTAAATATTTAGGACTCATCGGGCGAATCGCTCTGGAACTGAAATCGAAACGCTCACTGACATTTCCCCTATCTGAAAGTCTGATAAACGCCGGAAAAATGACTACAAAAAAAACTTTTTTCAAATTTTTTCAATTTTACCCCCGTGGGATATATATTCTACACACACACATTTGGAACTCTCCTGGGGTACCCTCGCACAAATAATTTCCTCATTTAGTGGATATTTTCACAAAAAAGTGAAATTTTCAAAAATTCAGAAAATTGACTGAAAACGACTAAATATCAAGGACTCATCGGGCAAATCGCTCTGCAACTGAAATCGGAATGCTCAATGACATTTCCCCTATCTGAAAGTCTGATAAACGCCGGAAAAATGACTAAGTCCAAAAAAAAAATTTTTTCAATTTTACCCCCGTGGGATATATATTCTACCCACACACATTTGGAACTCTCCTGGGGTACCCTCACACATATTATTCCCTCATTTAGCGGATATTTTCACAAAAAAAGTGAAATTTTCAAAAATTCAGAAAATTGGCTGAAAACGACTAAATATCAAGGACTCATCGGGGGAATCGCTCTGGAACTGAAATCGGAACGCTCACTGACATTTCCCCTTTCTGAAAGTCTGATAAACGACGGAAAAATGACTAAGTCCAAAAAAACTTTTTTTAAAACTTTTTTCAATTTTATCCCCGTGGGATATATATTCTACCCACACACATTTGGAACTCTCCTGGGGTACCCTCACACATATTATTCCCTTATTTAGCGGATATTTTCACAAAAAAGTGAAATTTTCAAAAATTCTGAAAATTGACTGAAAACGACTAAATATCAAGGACTCATCGGGCAAATCGCTCTGGAACTGAAATCGGAACGCTCAATGACCTTTCCCCTATCTGAAAGTCTGATAAACGCCGGAAAAATGACTAAGTCCAAAAAAACTTTTTTTTCAACTTTTTTCAATTTTACGCCCGTGGGATATATATTCTACCCACACACATTTGGAACTCTCCTGGGTACCCTCACACATATTATTCCCTCATTTAGTGAATATTTTCACAAAAAAGTGAAATTTTCAAAAATTCAGAAAATTGACTGAAAACGACTAAATATTAAGGACTCATCGGGCAAATCGCTCTGAAGCTGAAATCGGAACGCTCAATGACCTTTCCCCTTTCTGAAAGTCTGATAAACGCTGGAAAAATGACAGTCCAAAAAAAACTTTTTTTTCAACTTTTTTCAATTTTATCCCCGTGGGATATATATTCTACCCACACACATTTGGAACTCTCATGGGGTACCCTCACACATATTATTCCCTCATTTAGTGAATATTTTCACAAAAAAGTGAAATTTTCAAAAATTCAGAAAATTGGCTGAAAACGACTAAATATCAAGGACTCATCGGGCGAATCGCTCTGGAACTGAAATCGGAACTCTCACTGACACTTCCCCTATCTGAAATTCTGATAAACGCCAGAAAAATGACTAAGTCTAAAAAAAAAATTTTTTTCAACTTTTTTCAATTTTACCCCCGTGGGATATACATTCTACCCACACACATTTGGAACTCTCCTGGGGTAGCCGCACACATATTATTACCTCATTTAGTGGACATTTTCACAAAAAAGTGAAATTTTCAAAAATTCTGAAAATTGGCTGAAAACAACTAAATATTTAGGACTCATCGGGCGAATCGCTCTGGAACTGAAATCGAAACGCTCACTGACATTTCCCCTATCTGAAAGTCTGATAAACGCCGGAAAAATGACTACAAAAAAAACTTTTTTCAAATTTTTTCAATTTTACCCCCGTGGGATATATATTCTACACACACACATTTGGAACTCTCCTGGGGTACCCTCGCACAAATAATTTCCTCATTTAGTGGATATTTTCACAAAAAAGTGAAATTTTCAAAAATTCAGAAAATTGACTGAAAACGACTAAATATCAAGGACTCATCGGGCAAATCGCTCTGCAACTGAAATCGGAATGCTCAATGACATTTCCCCTATCTGAAAGTCTGATAAACGCCGGAAAAATGACTAAGTCCAAAAAAAAAATTTTTTCAATTTTACCCCCGTGGGATATATATTCTACCCACACACATTTGGAACTCTCCTGGGGTACCCTCACACATATTATTCCCTCATTTAGCGGATATTTTCACAAAAAAGTGAAATTTTCAAAAATTCAGAAAATTGGCTGAAAACGACTAAATATCAAGGACTCATCGGGGGAATCGCTCTGGAACTGAAATCGGAACGCTCATTGAGATTTCCCCTTTCTGCAAGTCTGATAAACGACGGAAAAATGACTAAGTCCAAAAAAAACTTTTTTTTCAACTTTTTTCAATTTTATCCCCGAGGGATATATATTCTACCCACACACATTTGGAACTCTCCTGGGGTACCCTCACACAAATTATTTCCTCATTTAGTGGATATGTTCACAAAAAAGTTAAATTTTCAAAAATTCAGAAAATAGGCTGAAAACGACTAAATATCAAAGACTCATCGGACGAATCGCTCTGGAACAGAAATCGGAACGCTCACTGACATTTATCCTATCTAAAAGTCTGATAAACGTGGGAAAAATGACTAAATCCAAAAAATTATTTTTTTAAACTTTTTTTAATTTTACCCCTGTGGGATATGTATTCTACCCGCGCCCATTTGGAACTCTCCTGGGGTACCCTCACGGACATTTTTCCCTCATTTAGCGGAAATTTTCACAAAACAGTGAAATTTTCAAAAATTCTGAAAATTGGCTGAAAACGACTAAATATCAAGGACTCATCGGGCGAATCGCTCTGGAACTGACATTTTCCCTATCTGAAAATCTGATCAAGGCGGAAAAATTGACTAAGTCCAAAAAAAAATAATTTTTCAACTTTTTTCAATTTTACCCCCGTGGGATATATTTTCTACCCACACACATTTGGAACTCAACTGGGGTACCCTCACATATTTTTCCCTCATTTAGTGGATATTTTCACAAAAAAGTGAAATTTTCAAAAATTCAGAAAATTGTTTGAAAATGACTAAATATCAACGAACCATCGGTCGAATCGCTCTGGAACTGAAATCGGAATGCTCACTGACATTTCCCCTATATGAAATTCTGATAAACGCCGTAAAAATGACTAAGTCGAAAAAAAAAATTTATTCAACTTTTTTCAATTTTACCCCCGTGGGATCTATATTCTACCCACACACATTTGGAACTCTCCTAGGGTACCCTCAGACATACTATTACCTCATTTAGTGGATATTTTCACAAAAAAGTGAAATTTTCAAAAATTCAGAAAATTGGCTGAAAATGACTAAATATCAAGTACTCATCGGGCGAATCACTCTGGAACTGAAATCGGAACGCTCATTGACATTTCCCCTTTCTGAAAGTCTGATAAACGCCGGAAAAATGACTAAGTCCAAAAAAACCTTTTTTTTAAACCTTTTTCAATTTTATCCCCGTGGGATATATATTCTACCCACAAACATTTGGAACTCTCCTGGGGTACCCTCACACATATTATTCCCTATTTAGCTGATATTTTCACAAAAAAGTGCAATTTTCAAAAATTCAGAAAATTGACTGAAAACGACTAAATATCAAGGACTCATCGGGCGAATCGCTCTGGAACTGAAATCGGAACGCTCATTGACATTTCCCCTTTCTGAAAGTCTTATAAACGCCGTAAAAATGACTAAGTCCAAAAAAAACTTTTTTTTCAACTTTTTTCAATTTTACCCCCATGGGATATATATTCTACCCACACACATTTGGAACTCTCCTGGGGTACCCTCACACATATTATTGCCTCATTTAGTGGATATTTTCACAAAAAAGTGAAATTGTCAAAAATTTAGAAAATTGACTGATTAAAACGACTAAATATCAAGGACTCATCGGGCAAATCGCTCTGCAACTGAAATCGGAATGCTCAATGACATTTCCCCTATCTGAAAGTCTGATCAACGACGGAAAAATTAATAAGTCCAAAAAAACCTTTTTTTTCAACTTTTTTCAATTTTACCCCCGTGGGATATACATTCTGACCACACACATTTCGAACTCTCCTGGGGTACCCGCACACATATTATTACCTCATTTAGTGGATATTTTCACAAAAAAGTGAAATTTTCAAAAATTTAGAAAATTGACTGATGAAAACGACTAAATATCAAGGACTCATCGGGTAAATCACTCTGGAACTGAAATCAGAACGCTCAATGACATTTCCCCAATCTGAAAGTCTGATAAACGCCGGAGAAATGACTAAGTCGTAGAAAAAAATTTGTTTCAACTTTTTTCAATTTTACCCCGTGGGATATATATTCTACCTACACACATTTGGATCTCTCCTGTGGTACCCTCACACAAATTATTTCCTCATTTAGTGGATATTTTCACAAAAAAGTGAAATTTTCAAAAATTTAGAAAATTGACTGATGAAAACGACTAAATATCAAGGACTCATCGGGCAGATCGCTCTGGAACTGAAATCAGAACGCTCAATGACATTTCCCCGACCTGAAAGTCTGATAAACACCGGAAAAATGACTAAGTCCAAAAAAATCTTTTTTTCAACTTTTTTCAATTTTACCCCAGTGGGATATATATTCTACCCACACACATTTGGAACTCTCCTGGGGTACCCTCACACATATTATTCCCTCATTTAGCGGATATTTTCGCAAAAAAAGTGAAATTTTCAGAAATTCAGAAAATTGGCTGAAAACGACTAAATATCAAGGACTCATCGGGCGAATCGCTATGGAACTGAAATCGGAACGCTCATTGACATTTCCCCTTTCTGAAAGTCTGATAAACGCGGGAAAAATGACTAAGTCCAAAAAAGTCTTTTTTTTCAACTTTTTTCAATTTTACCCCCGTGGGATATATATTCTACCCACACACATTAGGAACTCTCATGGGGTACCCTCACACATATTATTCCCTCATTTAGCGGATATTTTCACAAAAAAAGTGAAATTTCCAAAAATTCAGAAAATTGGCTGAAAACGACTAAATATCAAGAACTCATCGGGCAAATCGCTCTGGAACTGAAATCGGAACGCTCATTGACATTTCCCCTTACTGAAAGTCTGATAAACGCCGGAAAAATGACTAAGTCCAAAAAAATCTTTTTTTTCAACTTTTTTAAATTTTACCCCCATGGGATATATATTCTACCAACACACATTTGGAACTCTCCTGGGGTACCCTCACACATATTATTCCCTCATTTAGTGAATATTTTCACAAAAAAGTGAAATTTTCAAAAATTCAGAAAATTGACTGAAAACGACTAAATATCAAGGACTCATCGGGCGAATCGCTCTGGAACTGAAATCGGAACGCTCACTGACATTTCCCCTATCTGAAAGTCTGATAAACGCCGGAAAAATGACTAAGTCCAAAAAAACCTTTTTTTTCAACTTTTTTCAATTTTTTATCCCCGTGGGATATATATTCTACCCACACACATTTGGAACTCTCCTGGGGTACCCTCACACATATTATTCCCTTATTTAGCGGATATTTTCACAAAAAAGTGAAATTTTAAAAAATTTAGAAAATTGACTGATGAAAACGACTAAATATCAAGGACTCATCGGGTAAATCGCTCTGGAACTGAAATCAGAACGCTCAATGCCATTTCCCCAATCTGAAAGTCTGATAAACGCCGGAGAAATGACTAAGTCGTAAAAAAAAATTTGTTTCAACTTTTTTCAATTTTACCCCGTGGGATATATATTCTACCTACACACATTTGGATCTCTCCTGTGGTACCCTCACACAAATTATTTCCTCATTTAGTGGATATTTTCACAAAAAAGTGAAATTTTCAAAAATTCAGAAAATTGACTGAAAACGACTAAATATCAAGGACTCATCGGGTAAATCGCTCTGGAACTGAAATCGGAACGCTAAATGACCTTTCCCCTATCTGAAAGTCTGATAAACGCCGGAAAAATGACTAAGTCCAAAAAAGTCTTTTTTTTCAACTTTTTTCAATTTTACCCCCGTGGGATATATATTCTACCCACACACATTTGGAACTCTCATGGGGTACCCTCACACATATTATTCCCTCATTTAGTGGATATTTTCACAAAAAAAGTGAAATTTTCAAAAATTCAGAAAATTGGCTGAAAACGACTAAATATCAAGGACTCATCGGGGAAATCGCTCTGCAACTGAAATCGGAATGCTCAGTGACATTTCCCTTTTCTGAAAGTCTGATAAACGCCGGAAAAATGACTAAGTCCAAAAAAAATTTTTTTTAAACTTTTTTCAATTTTACCCCCATGGGAGATACATTCTCCCCACACAAATTTGGAACTCTCCTGGGGTACCCTCACACATATTATTACCTCATTTAGTGGATATTTTCACAAAAAAGTGAAATTGTCAAAAATTTAGAAAATTGACTGATGAAAATGACTAAATATCAAGGACTCATCGGGCAGATCGCTCTGGAACTGAAATCAGAACGTTCAATGACATTTCCCCAATCTGAAAGTCTGATAAACACCGGAAAAATGACTAAGTCCAAAAAAAAATTTTTTTAAACTTTTTTCAATTTTACTCCCGTGGGATATATATTCCACCCACGCACATTTGGAACTCTCCTGGGGTACCCTCACACATATTATTCCCTCATTTAGTGGATATTTTCACAAAAAAGTGAAATTTTCAAAAATTCATAAAATTGGCTGAAAACGACTAAATATCAAGGACTCATCGGGCGAATCACTCTGGAACTGAAATCGGAACGCTCACTGACATTTCCCCTATCTGAAAGTCTGATAAACGCCGGAAAAATGACTAAGTCCAAAAAAACCTTTTTTTTCAACTTTTTTCAATTTTTTATCCCCGTGGGATATATATTCTACCCACACACATTTGGAACTCTCCTGGGGTACCCTCACACATATTATTCCCTTATTTAGCGGATATTTTCACAAAAAAGTGAAATTTGCAAAAATTCAGAAAATTGGCTGAAAACGACTAAATATCAAGGACTCATCGGGCGATTCACTCTGGAACTGAAATCGGAACGCTCACTGACATTTCCCCTATCTGAAAGTCTGATAAACGCCAGAAAAATGACTAAGTCCAAAAAAACCTTTTTTTTCAACTTTTTTCAATTTTACCCCCGTGGGATATATATTCTACCCATCACACATTTGGAACTCGCCTGGGGTACCCTCACACATATTATTCCCTCATTTAGCGGATATTTTCGCAAAAAAAGTGAAATTTTCAAAAATTCAGAAAATTGGCTGAAAACGACTAAATATCAAGGACTCATCGGGCGAATCGCTCTGGAACTGAAATCGGAACGCTCATTGACATTTCCCCTTTCTGAAAGTCTGATGAACGCCGGAAAAATGACTAATAGTGTTGAGCCACCCCCGTAGTGTTCGAGTTCGGTTCGGTTCGTCGAACACCCGTGTGTTCGCCGAACTGTTCGTCGAACTGTTCGTCGAACACCTTCGAACACTGTTAAAACCAATGGCAGGCAAACAAAAACACATAGAAACACATAGAAAACACCTTCAAAGGTGTCCAAAAGCTGACAAACTGCTCAGAAAACACAACTAACACATGGAAAAGTGACAAGTACATATAGTCATGCGGAAAGAAAGAGGTGGAGGAGTAAAAGGAGGGGGAGACACAGATATAGGCATGTCATGCTCTTCTAAAATCCAAAAAGTGAGAAGCCGACACGTTCAGTCCGCTCCTGCCCGTGCCACCTCCGTGTCGACGGGTTTGTGCCAGAGCCGCGGTGAACCCTGACGGCCAGCCCCCCTCTCCCAATACTGGTGCCTGTCCGCTGGTGGGTCGAGCGAGCCCCCCTGTGGTGGAGGCAGCTCTAAACTTTTTAATTTAAATTGTCTCTCTAATTTGAATAAATACACTTTAAATCCATTTACAAGGATCTATTGGAGGGCAAGTCTCATGCCAGCAGCCGCGTAATTCCAGCTCCAGTAGCGTCCACTAAAGCTGCTGCAGTTAAAAAGCTTTTATAAGGATCGAGCTCGGCTGTCCACCGCAAGGCATCCTACTGCCAGTCCGAGCCCCTATGCCTTGGGGTGCCTCCTGATGCTCTTCACTGAGTATCCCGTGGTCCCAAAGCATTTCCTTTGAAAAATTGAAGTGTCCAAACTACAGGTGGTGTAGCTTGCTTAACAGCCGGGATAATCCGCTGACTAGCAGACACTGCTACTAGGCACAAAGTATTTCCTGGGCTAGATGCAGTTAAAAATTTGTAATTAGATACTCTCGTTGGATGCTGAGAAAGCATTCCATAGAGTCTCCTGGCACGCCATATATGATTCTCTTAAAAAGCTTGGCGTAGGGGTCTAGGGGACCCTTTTATAGCCAAAATCACGGCCCTGTATCACAATACGTCACCTAGGCTGAAGATAAATGGAACTGTAGCACCCTGAGGGCTCGGTTGCTACAGAGGTATTGCACCTCACCCAGAGGTGTGATATCTCACTCTCAGGTAAGGATGGAGTGTGGATCAGGACCCGACACCTGCATGCATTACACCACATTGCCGTGGGGCAGGGCGACCAATATGCCCCTGAGATGGGCACGACAGTCCCTGTCCCTGGCTGGAGTGGGGGGAGGGAACACTAATGAAGGGGAACCCTGTAGTGCAGGAGCAGGGAGGAAGCAGTTCCTGGGTACATTGAGAAGGGAGTATAAAAGGTGGGCACCATCTTAGTTCAGTGCAGAGAAGTCTGAGCAGAAGTGGCAGGGAGCAGGGGCTCTGCATGAGCTCTGCTCCGGAGGTGGGCCTAGTAACAGAGGCCCAGGCCTGGAAGAGGGAGAAGGAAGGAAGAGGAGCGGAGAAGGCTCCAGGAATGAGGAACGAAGGGATCTCAGGGGTGCGGACGGGCGAGTCGCCACCGCACGCCCGAATCCACCTGCGTGGAGGGGTCAGGCCAAAGGGGGAGACCGGTCCCCGAAACTAGTGGAGGCAGGAAACGACCCTCAGCTAGAAACAGGAGACTGTGACATTTTATGTGGCGCAGCCCCTCGCTACACCCGCTAGGAAGGCACCACATAGGGTCAGGGAAACTGGCGCCAAGTTTACCAAGAGGAGGCCCGAGGCAGCCGGACAGAAGGGTTGGTAAGAAAGGCCAGACAAAGGACACACAAAGGGGGTCCTGTGAAGCACTCCAAAGTTATCTGGGAGTTGTCTGAGCCCCTCACCTGGTGAGCACAGTACGACGTGGGCAGCCGTTACCTGCAGACGTGGTCTGGATAATAAGAACTGTGAGTAAAGGCCCTGGACTGCATCACTGACTCCGTGTCATTACTGCTGCTGCCCTGCACCATCACCCCCATCCTCCGCATACACTGCCCTGAGGCTATACTCCTCCCGTGGGGAGTTATGCTACGCTCTGCTGCACCCACAACACCAGCCTCAGCGGTCTGCCCTGGAGCGGCGGTTCACTCTGACCGCAATCCACGGGTGGCGTAGTCGGACATTTAAACATCAAAACCACATAAATAGTTCCGCCACTGGTTTGACCGCCCTGAGCCACGGAACCGGGTCGCCGCCACGGAGACTACAACCACCAGCATCCACCAAAAAGGGTCCGGCTCCGGGTGTCCCAAGGCCCAGGGGGCGCGTCAGAACATTTTCATCACCTTTCACAATCACCAATGGGACAAGGCAGGTATGTTCTCTGTCCCCTCTCTTATACATCCTAGTGACAGAGCACCTGCTCTCATCAATTCGCCATAACCCCAATATTAGGTGGAATGAGGTGGGAGGCACCGAGTACAAGTGCTCTCTATTTGCTGATGATGTCCTAGTATATATCACTCAATCACATATATCCATCCATGCTGTTATGGCTGAAATAGATCACTTTGTTACATGGTCAAATTTTAAAATCAATGCAGCGAAGTCTGAGGCCCTCAATGTCTCCCTCCCCAAATCCATATAGGATTCCATCCAGTCCAACTTTCCCTTTGCCTGGCCCTCACAGGGTATCAAATACTTAGGAATTCCTATTCATAGAAACCTCTCCCATCTATGTTATCTTAATTTTGGGCCCTTTATTGAACAACTCCATACAGACCACGGTTGGCAAGTTAGAACTGTAAGATTCACTACGTGAACCACTGGTGTTTTGTGGAAAAGCACATGTACACTGTGTTCCAAATTATTATGCAAAAAGTGTTTAGGAGTGATAAGGGAATAATTTGTTTGTTTGTCAGTTAAACTCATTGATGGTGATGTGTGTCAGGGCTCTTTATATCACTGTAAGCAATTGCAGACACCTGTGCTAATTAGTTTGGCAGGTGTGTCCAATGAAAGGCAAGACTACTTAAGAAGGCTGTCTCACATTATTAAGCAGCCTACATTTTCTGCCAAAATGGGAAAGAAAAAGGATGTGTCGGCTGCTGAGAAGCAACAAATTGTGGAGTGTTTAGGTCAAGGCATGACTACAATCAACATTGTGCGATGATCAGGATGAAGTGTCTTGGCAATCAAGAAGTATGTAGCTGATTCACAGTACACACGTGTGCGTGCTGATAAGGGCAAATTGAGGACTCTTTCCTACAGGCAATTACGTCAGGTTGAAAGAGCAGCGGCAAAAAAGCCTTGTCATAGCAGCAGACAAGTTTTTGAAGCTGCTTGTGCCTCCAACGTCCCCCGAACAACAAGATGCAGGGTCCTTCAGAGGTTTGCAGCTGTGCATACGCCATCCTGTCGACCTCCTCTATCCACTTCACACAAGCAGAAACGGCTCCAGTGGGCCAAACATTACATGAAGACTGATTTCAAAACTGTTTTGTTCACGGATGAGTGCCGTGCAGCGCTCGATGGTCCAGATGGATGGAGTGGAGGATGGCTGGTTGATGGACACCCCACGCAAACACGGCTACAGCGCCAACAAGGAGGAGGTGGAGTAATGTTTTGGGCTGGAATCATGGGGAGAGAGATTGTTGGCCCCTTTAGGATCCCTGAAGGCGCTAAAGATGAACTCCATAATGTATGTGGATTTTCTCAAACAGCACTTCCTGCCATGGTTCAAGAAGAAGAACCGTGTATTTCACAGCAAGATCATTTTTCTGCATGATAATGCACCATCTCATGCTGCACATAAAACATCTGCATCTCTGGCTGATATGGGCATAAAAGGGGACAAACTTATGGTGTGATCCCCATGCTCCCCTGACCTCTACCCCATTCAGAACCTTTGGAGCATCATTAAAAGGAGTGTCTATGATGGCGGGAGGCAGTTCACATCTAAGCAACAGCTCTGGGAGGGTATTCTGTCCTCATGCAAAACAATTGAAGCAGAAACCATCCAAAACCTGACAAATTCAATGGACGAGAGAGTTCAGAAGCTCCTTTCGAACAAGGGGTCCTATGTGAAAATGTAACATCACCTAGAATAAAGTTTTGAGTTGAAAACTGTTTGATTTCAGTTTCTAACAACCTGCTAATGCTTATAATTTCAAAAATGACCATTTTTTTGGTCTATATTAAAATGAAAAGGTTGATCGAAAAGTTTGGGGGATCTAAGAGTGTGGCAACCCAGTAGTCATGATTACTTCGAATTCTGACAATATGAGGGTCATGCTGCAGGTAGTGCAGCAAGAAGGCACTTATGTGTCTTGCGCATCTCGGAGCCCCAAAATTATTTTCCGGGCTAGATGCAGCTAAAAATTATTATTAATTTTAAATCTGGTGAAGCTTTAGTATAGATGGCCTAATAGGATCAGTGCTGCACACTGCTACAAAGCCCAAATTATTTTCCAGTCAAGATACAGATAAACATGATTAGTAATTTTAAATCTGGTGGAGCTTATTATAGATGGCCTAATAGAATCAGTGCTGCACACTGCTACAAAGCCCAAATTATTTTCCAGCCAAGATACAGATAAATATGATTAGTAATTTGAAAGCTTAAAACGGTTGGTAGGGTGATTTTAACCAATCATCAAGCTTTTACTCTCCCCAGGATGACACAGGGGTAGAAAAGTCATTTCGCATCCATGATTTGTTCATCTTTATGAACGTGAGTCTGTCTACATTATCAGTGGAGAGCCGCGTGCGCTTATCTGTCAGCACACCACCAGCAGCGCTGAACACACGTTCAGACAGAACGCTGGCTGCGGGGCATGACAAGATCTCCAAGGCGTAAGTGGCTAGCTCCAGCCATTTATCCAGATTGGAAGCCCAAAAAGAGCAAGGGTCCAGTGACACAGTCATGGCTTCAATGTTTACTTGGAGATACTCCTGTACCATCGTCTCTAGGCGTTGACTATGTGTCAGACTTCTTGTCTCCTGTGGCCTTGCAAAGGATGGGCTAAAAAAGTGGTGAAATGATTCCGCAAAATTGATGTTACCAGAAGATACTGTGGTTCTGTTACGGTTTGAGTGCTGAACACTTGACGGTCCCACGGTTGGCAAGTTGGAACTGTGAGATTCACTACGTGCACCACTGGTATTTTGTGGAAAAGCACATGTAAGATTCTGCAACAGTCTCTGCTGATACTCCTGCATGCGTGCATCCCTTTCTATGGCAGGAATAATTTCTGCAAATTTACTTTTGTACCGGGGATCTAACAGTGTGGCAACCCAGTAGTCAGGATTATTTCTAATTCTCACAATTCGAGGGTCATGTTGCAGGTAGTGCAGCAAGAAGGCACTCATGTGTGTTGCGCATCCAGGAGCACCAAGTCCCTGTTGTGTTGGTGGCGAGGTAACAATCATGCTTCCTTCCTCTGTCCTTTCCCCCCAACCTCGCACAACAGAAATGTGATCAAGGTCTCCCTCATCTGATGAGTCTTCCATCAGTTCGTCCTCCACTTCTTCCTGGGCTCCTGCACCTTCCTCACTAGTTTGGCTGCTACCATGTGCCCTGGTAAAACCATCTCCCCCACCCTCACATGCCTGCCGCCTTGGTGCTGCCGACCGTCTGGACCTTGCAGATGTTAGCCCTTCCGCATACAACTCCTCCTCCTCTACTTCCTCCACCTCCTCTTGTGCCACCACCTGACTCCGAATTCTGTTTAACATGTGCTCCAGCATGTAAATCACCGGAATAGTCATGCTGATAATGGCATCGTCAGCACTAAACATCTTCTTCGCCATTTCAAAACTGTGCAGAAGGGTGCATAGGTCCCTGATCTGAGACCACTCCTCCAGCGTGATTTGCCCCACCTCTGGATCTCGTTGGCCCAGGCTATACGTCAGAACGTATTGCACCAGGGCTTGTCGGTGCTGCCACAGTCGCTGCAACATGTGCAGAGTTGAATTCCACCGGGTAGGCACATCGCATTTTAGCCGGTGAAGTGGCAGGCCCAACGACTTCTGTAGAGATGTAAGTCGCTGAGCTGCGGGATGCGAACGGCGAAAGTGAGCACACAGCGACCGTGCCCTCTGCAGAAGGCCATCTAGTCTGGGATAGTGGGCTAAAAATTGCTGGACAACCAGGTTCAACACGTGAGCCATACAAGGCACGTGTGTGACATTGCCCCGGCGAAGGGCCGCACCCAGGTTTGCAGCATTGTCGCACACGGCCTTCCCTGGTTTCAGGTCCAGTGGAGACAACCATTCATGAAATTGGTTCTCCAGAGCTGACCACAACTCCTCAGCTGTGTGACTCACATTTCCCAGACATTTCAATGTAAAAACCGCCTGATGACGTTGAGCCCTACTGCCAGCATAGTAAGGAGGTGTGCAGGATCCCTTCTGCGCAGTTAGAAAGCTTGTGGCATGACCAGACAGGCTTTGGGTGCAGGTGGAAGACCGAGAGGAGGTTGAGGAGGCAGAAGCAGTGGAGGAACTGGCTATTGTGCTTAGACGGGGTTGATAAGGGTGTCCCCGGCAAACTGCCGGTCTGTGAGGAAGATGCAGGCGGACATGTTAGGTTGCCTTGATCCAAAGGTGGTGCTATCGATGTCGGACAGCGCTCAACACCAGCTGGTGTTACCACCTCCAAAGAAAATGATGACCTGCCAATCACGCTGGCTGTTGCGGGTAAAGAGGTGGCAGGTCTGCGCCCCAAAACAGGTGTGACTGCTGTCCCCCCAAGTCACAGAGGATGAAGAGGCCGCGGATGCACAAGATATGGCAGATGGTGGGTGGCCCGGCCGGCTAGGCCGCATTGTAGCACACTGAGCTTCCCACTGCAACTTATGCTTCATGTCCATGTGCCGGTTCATGCATGAAGTACTCAAACTATGTATTTTTTGGCCTCTACTTAGCTTTTGCTGACAAATGTTACAGATAACACGAGTTGGGTCATCTTTATCGATCTGAAAAAATGCCCAGGCTATGCAAGGCTTAGCACCCATGCGACCTGAAGAGCCACCACGACTTGTGGTGAGAGGCAGAGTTGTGTTTGAGGATGCAGTTGTTGACGTGCTTCCAGTACTACGTCTCTGTTCAGGAAGGCGCAACCTGACCTCGTCGTCACTAGCATCTTCCTCCACCTCCTCTGCTGACCTCATCTCTTGGCTGACTGTGGGTTGACAGTAAGTGGGATCTCCAACCTCATCATCATCACCCTGTGCGTTATCACACCCGTCGTCCTCAGAGCCAACCTGTTCCTGCCCTGACAAAAAACTAAAGTTGTCGCTCCAATCAGGTATTTGAGTCTTATCATCGTCTTCCTCATTGTCTCCACCAACAGGAGTTACAGTTTGGGAATGAGGGTCTACATTATGGTCAGAACCTTCTGCGTCTGGTCCTGGATCCGACTCATAAAGATTCTGGGCATCAGTGCAGATCATTTCCTCATCTGGATTCACAGAAGCGCTGGAGTCGACCTCTGATTCCCAGGCTATAGTATGAGTAAACAGCTCTGCAGACTCAACCATCTGTTCTACCTCATACTCAGACGGGCAGCTGGAGATTTGGGAGCTGTGAGGAAGCAAGTGCGATTGGGGTGACACCTTTGAGGACTGGAGTATTTGTGATGTTGAAGTTGATGTGGAGGAGAGTCCACTTAAAGGAGCACTTGATATCCGTTGAAGCACCTGCTGTTTTTGTGCCTCATCTGGAATTTGTAGCGATTGGCGTGGCTGTAAGAAAGGGATCTTATCACATTGTCCGCTAAAAGAAGTAGACATTTTAGTTTGGCTGGAAGATGGTCTTTCTTCTGCAGATGTTACTGTTGCTTTAACACCTACCCCACGGACACAACCTTTTTTCCCCTTCCCAACACGCCTATTCCCCTTTCCACCAGCAGCAGGCCTTTTTCCACTCATTTTGGTGGTTAACTAATTAACAACTCTGGAGTTGTTTGCACAAAAAAACAATGGATGGGAACCGAGCAGAGCTGAGTGGCCAAACTGTGGTATTAGGCCAAAACTATTGGCTGGGTTAGATGCAGAAAAAAAATTATATTCAATTTGCAACCTGATGGAGGTCAGTATAGATGGACTAATAGAGAAAGTCCCACACACTGCTAGAAGGCCAAATATTTTTTCAGAGCTAGATGCAGAAAAAAATATATTCAGTTTGCAACCTGATGGAGGTCTGTATAGATGGATTAATAGAACAAGTCCCACACACAGCTAGAAGCCCAATATTTTTTCAGAGGTAGATGCAGAAAAAAATATATTCAGTTTGCAACCTGATGGAGGTCAGTATAGATGGACTAATACAACAAGTCCCACACACAGCTAGAAGCCCAATATTTTTTCAGAGGTAGATGCAGAAAAAAATATATTCAGTTTGCAACCTGATGGAGGTCTGTATAGATGGACTAATACAACAAGTCCCACACACAGCTAGAAGCCCAATATTTTTTCAGAGGTAGATGCAGAAAAAAATATATTCAGTTTGCAACCTGATGGAGGTCAGTATAGATGGACTAATACAACAAGTCCCACACACAGCTAGAAGCCCAATATTTTTTCAGAGGTAGATGCAGAAAAAAATATATTCAGTTTGCAACCTGATGGAGGTCTGTATAGATGGATTAATAGAACAAGTCCCACACACAGCTAGAAGCCCAATATTTTTTCAGAGGTAGATGCAGAAAAAAATATATTCAGCTTGCAACCTGATGGAGGTCTGTATAGATGGATTAATAGAACAAGTCCCACACACAGCTAGAAGCCCAATATTTTTTCAGAGCTAGATGCAGAAAAAAATTATATTCAATTTGCAACCTGATGGAGGTCAGTATAGATGGACTAATAGAATGATGCTATGCCCAAAAGATTTTACTTCACTAGGTGCAGTAAAAATATTGGTATTCTATACACAGGTGGTATATCTTGCAACACAGATAGGCTACTCCACTGACTAACACACTCTGCAATAGGCCAAAAAGGATTAGCTTTGCTAGATTCAGCCAAATGCTGTGAAAAAAACTTGCACAGCACTGGCACAGACCTGCCTGGCAAAAACTGATAGGAACTGATGTAACCTAGTCCTGAAAAGGACTCCAATTACAATTAGTCTTTACTCCCACAATCTATCTATTTAAGAGCACAGACCTGCCTGATAAAAGTCGTAGGAAATGCTGTAACCTAGTCCTTAAAAGGACTGCAATCACAACTATTCCCTACTCCCAAGCTATCTGTAGATTTGTGCGAAAATTGGCTTGAAATTAACAAGGTATAGCGCACACAGCAACAGCGGTGCCGTCTAACACGCAGCTGCAGCAGTCAGAAAATGGTGGCGACGGGGAAAATGGCTTGGTCTTATAGGGCAAGGACATGTGACATACACTGCCAATGAAACATGCCCTTGCTTGTGTGAAAAAAAGCACTTCACTCCGTGTGTGCGCTGCTGATAGGCTGACAGATTGCACCTCCCCACTGTAAATGCGAGAAAGAGGAAAAAAAATGGAGATCTTCATTGTTCCTGCAGAGATCCATCCCCTGCCCCTCCCCCCACCCCGCTGTACACTCAAACTGCGTATTAACATTAATTTTCATCATTACTGAGAAAAAATCCAGTTATGATTTTGGTGCACGAACAGTTATCGAACATAACCTCGAACAGCCGAATTTTTCTCAAATTGTTCGTGTTCGCCGAACGGCTCGAACACCGCCCAAAACAGCTCGAATTTGAGATTGGCGAACAGTTCGAGTAGAACAACGCTCATCTCTAATGACTAAGTCCAAAAAAAACTTTTTTTTTCAACTTTTTTCAATTTTACCCCCGTGGGATATATATTCTACCCACACACATTTGGAACTCTCATGGGGTACCCTCACACATATTATTCCCTCATTTAGCGAATATTTTCACAAAAAAAGTGAAATTTTCCAAAATTCAGAAAATTGGCTGAAAACGACTAAATATCAAGGACTCATCGGGCAAATCGCTCTGGAACTGAAATCGGAACGCTCAATGACCTTTCTCCTATCTGAAAGTCTGATAAACGCCGGAAAAATGACTAAGTCCAAAAAAGTTTTTTTTTTCAACTTTTTTCAATTTCACCCCCGTGGGATATATATTCTACCCACACACATTTGGAACTTTCCTCGGGTACCCTCACACATATTATTCCCTTATTTAGCAGATATTTTCACAAAAAAGTGAAATTTTCAAAAATTCAGACAATTGACTGAAAACGACTAAATATCAAGGACTCATCGGGCAAATCGCTCTCCAACTGAAATCGGAACGCTCAATGACCTTTCCCTGATCTGAAAGTCTGATAAACGACGGAAAAATGAATAAGCCCAAAAAAAATTTTTTTTAAACTTTTTTCAATTTTACTCCCGTGGGATATATATTCCACCCACGCACATTTGGAACTCTCCTCGGGTACCCTCACACATATTATTCCCTCATTTAGTGGATATTTTCACAAAAAAGTGAAATTTTCAAAAATTCAGACAATTGACTGAAAACGACTAAATATCAAGGACTCATCGGGCAAATCGCTCTCCAACTGAAATCGGAACGCTCAATGACCTATCTGAAAGTCTGATAAATGCCGGAAAAATGACTAAGTCCAAAAAAACCTTTTTTTTCAACTTTTTTCAATTTTACCCCCGTGGGATATATATCCTACCCACACACATTTGGAACTCTCCTGGGGTACCCTCACACATATTATTTCCTCATTTAGTGAATATTTTCCCAAAAAAGTGAAATTTTCAAAAATTCAGAAAATTGACTGAAAACGACTAAATATCAAGGACTCATCGGGCAAATCGCTCTCCAACTGAAATCGGAACGCTCAATGACCTTTCCCCTATCTGAAAGTCTGAAAAACGCCGGAAAAATGACTAAGTCCAAAAAAGTCTTTTTTTTCAACTTTTTTCAATTTTACCCCCGTGGGATATATATTCTACCCACACACATTTGGAATTCTCCTGGGGTACCCTCACACATATTATTCCCTCATTTAGTGAATATTTTCACAAAAAAGTGAAATTTTCAAAAATTCAGAAAATTGGCTGAAAACGACTAAATATCAAGGACTCATCGGGCAAATCGCTCTGGAACTGAAATCAGAATGCTCAATGACATTTCCCCGATCTGAAAGTCTGATAAACGCCGGAAAAATGACTAAGTCCAAAAAAACCTTTTTTTTCAACTTTTTTCAATTTTATCCCCGTGGGATATATATTCTACCCACACACATTTGGAACTCTCCTGGGGTACCCTCACACATATTATTCCCTTATTTAGCAGATATTTTCACAAAAAAGTGAAATTTTCAAAAATTCAGAAAATTGACTGAAAACTACTAAAATTCAAGGACTCATCGGGCAAATCGCTCTGGAACTGAAATCGGAACGCTCAATGACCTTTCCCCTATCTGAAAGTCTGATAAACGCCGGAAAAATGACTTAGTCCAAAAAAATCTTTTTTTTCAACTTTTTTCAATTTTACCCCCGTGGGATATATATTCTACCCACACACATTTGGAACTCTCCTGGGGTACCCTCACACATATTATTCCCTCATTTAGTGAATATTTTCACAAAAAAGTGAAATTTTCAAAAATTCAGAAAATTGACTGAAAACGACTAAATATCAAGGACTCATCGGGCAAATCGCTCTGCAACTGAAATCGGAATGCTCAATGACATTTCCCCAATCTGAAAGTCTGATAAACGACGGAAACATGAATAAGCCCAAAAAAAAATTTTTTTAAACTATTTTCAATTTTACTCCCGTGGGATATATATTCCACCCACGCACATTTGGAACTCTCCTCGGGTACCCTCACACATATTATTCCCTCATTTAGTGGATATTTTCACAAAAAAGTGAAATTTTCAAAAATTCAGAAAATTGGCTGAAAACGACTAAATATCAAGGACTCATCGGGCGAATCGCTCTGGAACTGAAATCGGAACGCTTATTGAAATTTCCCCTTTCTGAAAGTCTGATAAACGCTGGAAAAATGACTAAGTCCAAAAAAGTCTTTTTTTTCAACTTTTTTCAATTTTACCCCTGTGGGATATATATTCTACCAACACACATTTGTATCTCTCCTGGGGTACCCTCACACATATTATTCCCTCATTTAGCGGATATTTTCGCAAAAAAAGTGAAATTTTCAAAAATTCTGAAAATTGGCTGAAAACGACTAAATATCAAGGACTCATCGGGCGAATCGCTCTGGAACTGAAATCGGAACGCTCATTGACATTTAACCTTTCTGAAAGTCTGATAAATGCCGGAAAAATGACTAAGTAAAAAAAAAATCTTTTTTTTCAACTTTTTCAATTTTACCCCCGTGGGATATATATTCTACCCACACACATTTGGAACTCTCATGGGGTACCCTCACACATATTATTCCCTCATTTAGCGAATATTTTCACAAAAAAGTGAAATTTTCCAAAATTCAGAAAATTGGCTGAAAACGACTAAATATCAAGGACTCATCGGGCAAATCGCTCTGGAACTGAAATCGGAACGCTCAATGACCTTTCTCCTATCTGAAAGTCTGATAAACGCCGGAAAAATGACTAAGTCCAAAAAAGTTTTTTTTTTCAACTTTTTTCAATTTCACCCCCGTGGGATATATATTCTACCCACACACATTTGGAACTTTCCTCGGGTACCCTCACACATATTATTCCCTTATTTAGCAGATATTTTCACAAAAAAGTGAAATTTTCAAAAATTCAGACAATTGACTGAAAACGACTAAATATCAAGGACTCATCGGGCAAATCGCTCTCCAACTGAAATCGGAACGCTCAATGACCTTTCCCTGATCTGAAAGTCTGATAAACGACGGAAAAATGAATAAGCCCAAAAAAAATTTTTTTTAAACTTTTTTCAATTTTACTCCCGTGGGATATATATTCCACCCACGCACATTTGGAACTCTCCTCGGGTACCCTCACACATATTATTCCCTCATTTAGTGGATATTTTCACAAAAAAGTGAAATTTTCAAAAATTCAGACAATTGACTGAAAACGACTAAATATCAAGGACTCATCGGGCAAATCGCTCTCCAACTGAAATCGGAACGCTCAATGACCTATCTGAAAGTCTGATAAATGCCGGAAAAATGACTAAGTCCAAAAAAACCTTTTTTTTCAACTTTTTTCAATTTTACCCCCGTGGGATATATATCCTACCCACACACATTTGGAACTCTCCTGGGGTACCCTCACACATATTATTCCCTCATTTAGTGAATATTTTCCCAAAAAAGTGAAATTTTCAAAAATTCAGAAAATTGACTGAAAACGACTAAATATCAAGGACTCATCGGGCAAATCGCTCTCCAACTGAAATCGGAACGCTCAATGACCTTTCCCCTATCTGAAAGTCTGAAAAACGCCGGAAAAATGACTAAGTCCAAAAAAGTCTTTTTTTTCAACTTTTTTCAATTTTACCCCCGTGGGATATATATTCTACCCACACACATTTGGAACTCTCATGGGGTACCCTCACACATATTATTCCCTCATTTAGCGTATATTTTCGCAAAAAAAGTGAAATTTTCAAAAATTCAGAAAATTGGCTGAAAACGACTAAATATCAAGGACTCATCGGGCGAATCGCTCTGGAACTGAAATCGGAACGCTCACTGACATTTCCCCTATCTGAAAGTCTGATAAACGCCGGAAAAATGACTAAGTCCAAAAAAACCTTTTTTTTCAACTTTTTTCAATTTTATCCCCGTGGGATATATATTCTACCCACACACATTTGGAACTCTCCTGGGGTACCCTCACACATATTATTCCCTCATTTAGTGAATATTTTCACAAAAAAGTGAAATTTTCAAAAATTCAGAAAATTGACTGAATACGACTAAATATCAAGGACTCATCGGGCAAATCGCTCTGCAACTGAAATCGGAATGCTCAATGACATTTCCCTGATCTGAAAGTCTGATAAACGACGGAAAAATGAATAAGCCCAAAAAAAATTTTTTTTTAACTATTTTCAATTTTACTCCCGTGGGATATATATTCCACCCACGCACATTTGGAACTCTCCTGGGGTACCCTCACACATATTATTCCCTCATTTAGTGAATATTTTCACAAAAAAGTGAAATTTTCAAAAATTCAGAAAATTGACTGAAAACAACTAAATATCAAGGACTCATCAGGCAAATCGCTCTGGAACTGAAATCGGAACGCTCAATGACCTTTCCCCTATCTGAAAGTCTGATAAACGCCGGAAAAATGACTAAGTCCGAAAAAAACTTTTTTTTCAACTTTTTTCAATATTATCCCCGTGGGATATATATTCTACCCACACACATTTGGAACTCTCATGGGGTACCTTCACACATATTATTCCCTCATTTAGTGGATATTTTCACAAAAAAGGGAAATTTTCAAAAATTCAGAAATTTGTCTGAAAACGACTAAATATCAAGGACTCATCGGGCGAATCGCTCTGGAACTGAAATCGGAACGCTCACTGACATTTCCCCTATCTGAAAGTCTGATAAACGCCGGAAAAATGACTAAGTCCAAAAAAACCTTTTTTTTCAACTTTTTTCAATTTTATCCCCATGGGATATATATTCTACCCACACACATTTGGAACTCTCCTGGGGTACCCTCACATATATTATTCCCTCATTTAGTGAATATTTTCACAAAAAAGTGAAATTTTCAAAAATTCAGAAAATTGACTGAAAACGACTAAATATCAAGGACTCATCGGGCAAATCGCTCTGCAACTGAAATCGGAATGCTCAATGACATTTCCCCAATCTGAAAGTCTGATAAACGACGGAAACATGAATAAGCCCAAAAAAAAATTTTTTTAAACTATTTTCAATTTTACTCCCGTGGGATATATATTCCACCCACGCACATTTGGAACTCTCCTCGGGTACCCTCACACATATTATTCCCTCATTTAGTGGATATTTTCACAAAAAAGTGAAATTTTCAAAAATTCAGAAAATTGGCTGAAAACGACTAAATATCAAGGACTCATCGGGCGAATCGCTCTGGAACTGAAATCGGAACGCTTATTGAAATTTCCCCTTTCTGAAAGTCTGATAAACGCTGGAAAAATGACTAAGTCCAAAAAAGTCTTTTTTTTCAACTTTTTTCAATTTTACCCCTGTGGGATATATATTCTACCAACACACATTTGTATCTCTCCTGGGGTACCCTCACACATATTATTCCCTCATTTAGCGGATATTTTCGCAAAAAAAGTGAAATTTTCAAAAATTCTGAAAATTGGCTGAAAACGACTAAATATCAAGGACTCATCGGGCGAATCGCTCTGGAACTGAAATCGGAACGCTCATTGACATTTAACCTTTCTGAAAGTCTGATAAATGCCGGAAAAATGACTAAGTAAAAAAAAAATCTTTTTTTTCAACTTTTTCAATTTTACCCCCGTGGGATATATATTCTACCCACACACATTTGGAACTCTCATGGGGTACCCTCACACATATTATTCCCTCATTTAGCGAATATTTTCACAAAAAAAGTGAAATTTTCCAAAATTCAGAAAATTGGCTGAAAACGACTAAATATCAAGGACTCATCGGGCAAATCGCTCTGGAACTGAAATCGGAACGCTCAATGACCTTTCTCCTATCTGAAAGTCTGATAAACGCCGGAAAAATGACTAAGTCCAAAAAAGTTTTTTTTTTCAACTTTTTTCAATTTCACCCCCGTGGGATATATATTCTACCCACACACATTTGGAACTTTCCTCGGGTACCCTCACACATATTATTCCCTTATTTAGCAGATATTTTCACAAAAAAGTGAAATTTTCAAAAATTCAGACAATTGACTGAAAACGACTAAATATCAAGGACTCATCGGGCAAATCGCTCTCCAACTGAAATCGGAACGCTCAATGACCTTTCCCTGATCTGAAAGTCTGATAAACGACGGAAAAATGAATAAGCCCAAAAAAAATTTTTTTTAAACTTTTTTCAATTTTACTCCCGTGGGATATATATTCCACCCACGCACATTTGGAACTCTCCTCGGGTACCCTCACACATATTATTCCCTCATTTAGTGGATATTTTCACAAAAAAGTGAAATTTTCAAAAATTCAGACAATTGACTGAAAACGACTAAATATCAAGGACTCATCGGGCAAATCGCTCTCCAACTGAAATCGGAACGCTCAATGACCTATCTGAAAGTCTGATAAATGCCGGAAAAATGACTAAGTCCAAAAAAACCTTTTTTTTCAACTTTTTTCAATTTTACCCCCGTGGGATATATATCCTACCCACACACATTTGGAACTCTCCTGGGGTACCCTCACACATATTATTCCCTCATTTAGTGAATATTTTCCCAAAAAAGTGAAATTTTCAAAAATTCAGAAAATTGACTGAAAACGACTAAATATCAAGGACTCATCGGGCGAATCGCTCTGGAACTGAAATCGGAACGCTCACTGACATTTCCCCTATCTGAAAGTCTGATAAACGCCGGAAAAATGACTAAGTCCAAAAAAACCTTTTTTTTCAACTTTTTTCAATTTTATCCCCGTGGGATATATATTCTACCCACACACATTTGGAACTCTCCTGGGGTACCCTCACACATATTATTCCCTCATTTAGTGAATATTTTCACAAAAAAGTGAAATTTTCAAAAATTCAGAAAATTGACTGAATACGACTAAATATCAAGGACTCATCGGGCAAATCGCTCTGCAACTGAAATCGGAATGCTCAATGACATTTCCCTGATCTGAAAGTCTGATAAACGACGGAAAAATGAATAAGCCCAAAAAAAATTTTTTTTTAACTATTTTCAATTTTACTCCCGTGGGATATATATTCCACCCACGCACATTTGGAACTCTCCTGGGGTACCCTCACACATATTATTCCCTCATTTAGTGAATATTTTCACAAAAAAGTGAAATTTTCAAAAATTCAGAAAATTGACTGAAAACAACTAAATATCAAGGACTCATCAGGCAAATCGCTCTGGAACTGAAATCGGAACGCTCAATGACCTTTCCCCTATCTGAAAGTCTGATAAACGCCGGAAAAATGACTAAGTCCGAAAAAAACTTTTTTTTCAACTTTTTTCAATATTATCCCCGTGGGATATATATTCTACCCACACACATTTGGAACTCTCATGGGGTACCTTCACACATATTATTCCCTCATTTAGCGAATATTTTCACAAAAAAAGTGAAATTTTCAAATATTCAGAAAATTGGCTGAAAACGACTAAATATCAAGGACTCATTGGGCAAATCACTCTGGAACTGAAATCGGAACGCTCAATGACCTTTCCCCTATCTGAAAGTCTGATAAACGCCGGAAAAATGACTAAGTCCAAAAAAGTTTTTTTTTTCAACTTTTTTCAATTTTACCCCCGTGGGATATATATTCAACCCACACACATTTGGAACTCTCATGGCGTACCCTCACACATATTAGTCCCTCATTTAGTGGATATTTTCGCAAAAAAAGTGAAATTTTGAAAAATTCAGAAAATTGGCTGAAAACGACTAAATATCATGGACTCATCGGGCGAATCACTCTGGAACTGAAATCGGAACGCTCATTGACATTTCCCCTTTCTGAAAGTCTGATAAACGCCGGAAAAATGACTAAGTCCAAAAAAAACTTTTTTTCCAAGTTTTTTCAATTTTACCCCCGTGGGATATATATTCTACCCACACACATTTGGAAATCTTCTGGGGTACCCTCACACATATTATTCCCTCATTTAGTGAATATTTTCACAAAAAAGTGAAATTTTCAAAAATTCAGAAAATTGACTGAAAACGACTAAATATCAAGGACTCATCAGGAAAATCGCTCTGGAACTGAAACCGGAACGCTCAATGACCTTTCCCCTATCTGAAAGTCTGATAAACGCCGGAAAAATGACTAAGTCCAAAAAAATCTTTTTTTTCAACGTTTTTCAATTTTACCCCCGTGGGATATATATTCTACCCACACACATTTGGAACTCTCCTGGGGTAACCTCACACATATTATTCCCTCATTTAGTGGATATTTTCACAAAAAAGGGAAATTTTCAAAAATTCAGAAATTTGTCTGAAAACGACTAAATATCAAGGACTCATCGGGCGAATCGCTCTGGAACTGAAATCGGAACGCTCACTGACATTTCCCCTATCTGAAAGTCTGATAAACGCCGGAAAAATGACTAAGTCCAAAAAAACCTTTTTTTTCAACTTTTTTCAATTTTATCCCCATGGGATATATATTCTACCCACACACATTTGGAACTCTCCTGGGGTACCCTCACATATATTATTCCCTCATTTAGTGAATATTTTCACAAAAAAGTGAAATTTTCAAAAATTCAGAAAATTGACTGAATACGACTAAATATCAAGTACTCATCGGGCAAATCGCTCTGCAACTGAAATCGGAATGTTCAATGACATTTCCCCGATCTGAAAGTCTGATAAACGACGGAAAAATGAATAAGCCGAAAAAAATTTTTTTTTTAACTATTTTCAATTTTACTCCCGTGGGATATATATTCCACCCACGCACATTTGGAACTCTCCTGGGGTACCCTCACACATATTATTCCCTCATTTAGTGAATATTTTCACAAAAAAGTGAAATTTTCAAAAATTCAGAAAATTGACTGAAAACGACTAAATATCAAGGACTCATCAGGCAAATCGCTCTGGAACTGAAATCGGAACGCTCAATGACCTTTCCCCTATCTGAAAGTCTGATAAACGCCGGAAAAATGACTAAGTCCAAAAAAGTTTTTTTTTTCAACTTTTTTCAATTTTACCCCCATCGGATATATATTCTACCCACACACATTTGGAACTCTCATGGCGTACCCTCACACATATTATTCCCTCATTTAGTGGATATTTTCGCAAAAAAAGTGAAATTTTCAAAAATTCAGAAAATTGGCTGAAAACGACTAAATATCATGGACTCATCGGGCGAATCGCTCTGGAACTGAAATCGGAACGCTCATTGACATTTCCCCTTTCTGAAAGTCTGATAAACGACGGAAAGATGAATAAGCCCAAAAAAAAATTTTTTTTAACTATTTTCAATTTTACTCCCGTGGGATATATATTCCACCCACGCACATTTGGAACTCTCCTGGGGTACCCTCACACATATTATTCCCTCATTTAGTGAATATTTTCACAAAAAAGTGAAATTTTCAAAAATTCAGAAAATTGACTGAAAACGAATAAATATCAAGGACTCATAAGGCAAATCGCTCTGGAACTGAAATCGGAACGCTCAATGACCTATCCCCTATCTGAAAGTCTGATAAACGCCGGAAAAATGACTAAGTCCAAAAAAGTTTTTTTTTTCAACTTTTTTCAATTTTACCCCCGTGGGATATATATTCTACCCACACACATTTGGAACTCTCATGGCATACCCTCACACATATTATTCCCTCATTTAGTGGATATTTTCGCAAAAAAAGTGAAATTTTCAAAAATTCAGAAAATTGGCTGAAAACGACTAAATATCATGGACTCATCGGGCGAATCGCTCTGGAACTGAAATCGGAACGCTCATTGACATTTCCCCTTTCTGAAAGTCTGATAAACGTCGGAAAATTACTAAGTCCAAAAAAAACTTTTTTTTCAACTTTTTTCAATTTTACCCCCGTGGGATATATATTCTACCCACACACATTTGGAACTCTTCTGGGGTACCCTCACACATATTATTCCCTCATTTAGTGAATATTTTCACAAAAAAGTGAAATTTTCAAAAATTCAGAAAATTGGCTGAAAACGACTAAATATCAAGGACTCATCGGGCAAGTCGCTCTGCAACTGAAATCGGAATGCTCAATGACATTTCCCCTATCTGAAAGTCTGATAAACGATGGAAAAATGAATAAGCAGAAAAAAAAATTTGTTTCAACTTTTTTCTATTTTACCCTGTGGGATATATATTATACCCACACACATTTGGAACTCTCCTGGGGTACCCTCACACAAATTATTTCCTCATTTAGTGGATATTTTCACAAAAAAGTGAAATTTTCAAAAATTCAGAAAATTGGCTGAAAACGACTAAATATCAAAGACTCATCGGGCGAATCGCTCTGGAACTGAAATCGGAACTCTCACTGACACTTCCCCTATCTGAAAGTCTGATAAACGCCGGAAAAATGACTAAGTCTAAAAAAAAAATTTTTTCAACTTTTTTCAATTTTACCCCCGTGGGATATACATTCTACCCACACACATTTGGAACTCTCCTGGGGTAGCCGAACACATATTATCACCTCATTTAGTGGACATTTTCACAAAAAAGTGAAATTTTCAAAAATTCTGAAAATTGGCTGAAAACAACTAAATATTAAGGACTCATCGGGCGAATCGCTCTGGAACTGAAATCGAAACGCTCACTGACATTTCCCCTATCTGAAAGTCTGATAAACGCCGGAAAAATGACTACAAAAAACCTTTTTTTCAACTTTTTCCAATTTTATCCCCGTGGGAAATATATTCTACACACACACATTTGGAACTCTCCTGGGGTACCCTCACACAAATAATTTCCTCATTTAGTGGATATTTTCACAAAAAAGTGAAATTTTCAAAAATTCAGAAAATTGACAGAAAATGACTAAATGTCAAGGACTCATCGGGCAAATCGCTCTGGAACTGAAATCGGAACGCTCATTGACATTTCCCCTTTCTGAAAGTCTGATAAACGATGGAAAGATGAATAAGTCCAAGAAAAACTTTTTTTTTAATTTTTTTCAATTTTAAACTCCGTGGGATATACATTCTACGCACACACATTTGGAACTCTCCTGGGGTACCCTCACACAAATTATTTCCTCATTTAGTGGATATTTTCACAAAAAAGTGAAATTTTCAAAAATTCAGAAAATTGACTGAAAACGCCTAAATATCAAGGACTCATCGGGCAAATTGCTTTGGAACTGAAAATGGAATGCTCAATGACCTCTCCCCTATCTGAAAGTCTGATAAACGCCGGAAAAATGACTAAGTCCAAAAAAACCTTTTTTTTCAACTTTTTTCAATTTTATCCCCATGGGATATATATTCTACCCACACACATTTGGAACTCTCCTGGGGTACCCTCACATATATTATTCCCTCATTTAGTGAATATTTTCACAAAAAAGTGAAATTTTCAAAAATTCAGAAAATTGACTGAATACGACTAAATATCAAGTACTCATCGGGCAAATCGCTCTGCAACTGAAATCGGAATGTTCAATGACATTTCCCCGATCTGAAAGTCTGATAAACGACGGAAAAATGAATAAGCCCAAAAAAAAATTTTTTTTTAACTATTTTCAATTTTACTCCCGTGGGATATATATTCCACCCACGCACATTTGGAACTCTCCTGGGGTACCCTCACACATATTATTCCCTCATTTAGTGAATATTTTCACAAAAAAGTGAAATTTTCAAAAATTCAGAAAATTGACTGAAAACGACTAAATATCAAGGACTCATCAGGCAAATCGCTCTGGAACTGAAATCGGAACGCTCAATGACCTTTCCCCTATCTGAAAGTCTGATAAACGCCGGAAAAATGACTAAGTCCAAAAAAGTTTTTTTTTTCAACTTTTTTCAATTTTACCCCCATGGGATATATATTCTACCCACACACATTTGGAACTCTCATGGCGTACCCTCACACATATTATTCCCTCATTTAGTGGATATTTTCGCAAAAAAAGTGAAATTTTCAAAAATTCAGAAAATTGGCTGAAAACGACTAAATATCATGGACTCATCGGGCGAATCGCTCTGGAACTGAAATCGGAACGCTCATTGACATTTCCCCTTTCTGAAAGTCTGATAAACGACGGAAAAATGAATAAGCCCAAAAAAAAATTTTTTTTAACTATTTTCAATTTTACTCCCGTGGGATATATATTCCACCCACGCACATTTGGAACTCTCCTGGGGTACCCTCACACATATTATTCCCTCATTTAGTGAATATTTTCACAAAAAAGTGAAATTTTCAAAAATTCAGAAAATTGACTGAAAACGAATAAATATCAAGGACTCATCAGGCAAATCGCTCTGGAACTGAAATCGGAACGCTCAATGACCTTTCCCCTATCTGAAAGTCTGATAAACGCCGGAAAAATGACTAAGTCCAAAAAAGTTTTTTTTTTCAACTTTTTTCAATTTTACCCCCGTGGGATATATATTCTACCCACACACATTTGGAACTCTCATGGCGTACCCTCACACATATTATTCCCTCATTTAGTGGATATTTTCGCAAAAAAAGTGAAATTTTCAAAAATTCAGAAAATTGGCTGAAAACGACTAAATATCATGGACTCATCGGGCGAATCGCTCTGGAACTGAAATCGAAACGCTCACTGACATTTCCCCTATCTGAAAGTCTGATAAACGCCGGAAAAATGACTACAAAAAACCTTTTTTTCAACTTTTTTCAATTTTATCCCCGTGGGAAATATATTCTACACACACACATTTGGAACTCTCCTGGGGTACCCTCACACAAATAATTTCCTCATTTAGTGGATATTTTCACAAAAAAGTGAAATTTTCAAAAATTCAGAAAATTGACAGAAAATGACTAAATATCAAGGACTCATCGGGCAAATCGCTCTGGAACTGAAATCGGAACGCTCATTGACATTTCCCCTTTCTGAAAGTCTGATAAACGATGGAAAGATGAATAAGTCCAAGAAAAACTTTTTTTTTAATTTTTTGCAATTTTAAACTCCGTGGGATATACATTCTACGCACACACATTTGGAACTCTCCTGGGGTACCCTCACACAAATTATTTCCTCATTTAGTGGATATTTTCACAAAAAAGTGAAATTTTCAAAAATTCAGAAAATTGACTGAAAACGCCTAAATATCAAGGACTCATCGGGCAAATTGCTTTGGAACTGAAAATGGAATGCTCAATGACCTCTCCCCTATCTGAAAGTCTGATAAACGCCGGAAAAATGACTAAGTCCAAAAAAAACTTTTTTTTCAACTTTTTTCAATTTTACCCCCGTGGGATATATATTCTACCCACACACATTTGGATCTCTCCTGGAGTACCCTCAAACATATTATTCCCTCATTTAGTGAATATTTTCACAAAAAAGTGAAATTTTCAAAAATTCAGAAAATTGGCTGAAAACGACTAAATATCAAAGACTCATCGGGCGAATCGCTCTGGAACTGAAATCGGAACTCTCACTGACACTTAACCTATCTGAAAGTCTGATAAACGCCGGAAAAGTGACTAAGTCTAAAAAAAGAATTTTTTTCAACTTTTTTCAATTTTACCCCCGTGGGATATACATTCTACCCACACACATTTGGTACTCTCCTGGGGTAGCCGCACACATATTATTACCTCATTTAGTGGACATTTTCACAAAAAAGTGAAATTTTCAAAAATTCTGAAAATTGGCTGAAAACAACTAAATATTAAGGATTCATCGGGCGAATCGCTCTGGAACTGAAATCGAAACGCTCACTGACATTTCCCCTATCTGAAAGTCTGATAAACGCCGGAAAAATGACTAAGTAAAAAAAAAATCTTTTTTTTCAACTTTTTTCAATTTTACCCCCGTGGGATATATATTCTACCCACACACATTTGGAACTCTCATGGCGTACCCTCACACATATTATTCCCTCATTTAGTGGATATTTTCGCAAAAAAAGTGAAATTTTCAAAAATTCAGAAAATTGGCTGAAAACGACTAAATATCATGGACTCATCGGGCGAATCGCTCTGGAACTGAAATCGGAACGCTCATTGACATTTCCCCTTTCTGAAAGTCTGATAAACGTCGGAAAATTACTAAGTCCAAAAAAAACTTTTTTTTCAACTTTTTTCAATTTTACCCCCGTGGGATATATATTCTACCCACACACATTTGGAACTCTTCTGGGGTACCCTCACACATATTATTCCCTCATTTAGTGAATATTTTCACAAAAAAGTGAAATTTTCAAAAATTCTGAAAATTTACTGAAAACGACTAAATATCAAGGACTCATCGGGCAAGTCGCTCTGCAACTGAAATCGGAATGCTCAATGACATTTCCCCTATCTGAAAGTCTGATAAACGATGGAAAAATGAATAAGTCCAAAAAAAAATTTGTTTCAACTTTTTTCAATTTTACCCCGTGGGATATATATTATACACACACATTTGGAACTCTCCTGGGGTACCCTCACACAAATTATTTCCTCATTTAGTGGATATTTTCACAAAAAAGTGAAATTTTCAAAAATTCAGAAAATTGGCTGAAAATGACTAAATATCAAGGACTCATCGTGCGAATCGCTCTGGAACTGAAATCGGAACGCTCATTGACATTTCCCCTTTCTGAAAGTCTGATAAACGCCGGAAAAATGACTAAGTCCAAAAAAACCTTTTTTTTCAACTTTTTTCAATTTTACCCCGGTGGGATATATATTCTACCCACACACATTTGGATCTCTCCTGGAGTACCCTCACACATATTATTCTCTCATTTAGTGAATATTTTCACAAAAAAGTGAAATTTTCAAAAATTCAGAAAATTGGCTGAAAACGACTAAATATCAAAGACTCATCGGGAGAATCGCTCTGGAACTGAAATCGGAACTCTCACTGACACTTCCCCTATCTGAAAGTCTGATAAACGCCGGAAAAATGACTAAGTCTAAAAAAAAAATTTTTTCAACTTTTTTCAATTTTACCCCCGTGGGATATACATTCTACCCACACACATTTGGAACTCTCCTGGGGTAGCCGAACACATATTATCACCTCATTTAGTGGACATTTTCACAAAAAAGTGAAATTTTCAAAAATTCAGAAAATTGGCTGAAAACGACTAAATATCAAGGACTCATCGGGCAAATCACTCTGGAACTGAAATCGGAACGCTCAATGACCTTTCCCCTATCTGAAAGTCTGATAAACGCCGGAAAAATGACTAAGTCCAAAAAAGTTTTTTTTATCAACTTTTTTCAATTTTACCCCCGTGGGATATATATTCTACCCACACACATTTGGAAGTCTCATGGCGTACCCTCACACATATTATTCCCTCATTTAGTGGATATTTTCGCAAAAAAAGTGAAATTTTCAAAAAATCAGAAAATTGGCTGAAAACGACTAAATATCAAGGACTCATCGGGCAAATCGCTCTGCAACTGAAATCGGAATGCTCAATGACATTTCCCCGATCTGAAAGTCTGATAAACGACGGAAAAATGAATAAGCCCAAAAAAAAAAATTTTTTAACTTTTTTCAATTTTACTCCCGTGGGATATATATTCCACCCACGCACATTTGGAACTCTCCTGGGGTACCCTCACACATATTATTCCCTCATTTACTGAATATTTTCACAAAAAAGTGAAATTTTCAAAAATTCAGAAAATTGGCTGAAAACGACTAAATATCAAAGACTCATCGGGCGAATCGCTCTGGAACTGAAATCGGAACTCTCACTGACACTTAACCTATCTGAAAGTCTGATAAACGCCGGAAAAGTGACTAAGTCTAAAAAAAGAATTTTTTTCAACTTTTTTCAATTTTACCCCCGTGGGATATACATTCTACCCACACACATTTGGTACTCTCCTGGGGTAGCCGCACACATATTATTACCTCATTTAGTGGACATTTTCACAAAAAAGTGAAATTTTCAAAAATTCTGAAAATTGGCTGAAAACAACTAAATATTAAGGACTCATCGGGCGAATCGCTCTGGAACTGAAATCGAAACGCTCACTGACATTTCCCCTATCTGAAAGTCTGATAAACGCCGGAAAAATGACTGAGTCCAAAAAAAACGTTTTTTTCAACTTTTTTCAATTTTACCCCCGTGGGATATATATTCTACCCACACACATTTGGAACTCTCCTGGGGTACCCTCACACATATTATTCCCTCATTTAGTGAATATTTTCACAAAAAAGTGAAATTTTCAAAAATTCAGAAAATTCGCTGAAAACGACTAAATATCAAGGACTCATCGGGCGAATCGCTCTGGAACTGAAATCGGAACGCTCATTGACATTTCCCCTTTCTGAAAGTCTGATAAACGCCGGAAAAATGACAGTCCAAAAAAAACTTTTTTTTCAACTTTTTTCAATTTTACCCACGTGGGATATATATTCTACCCACACACATTTGGAACTCTGCTGGGGTACCCTCACACATATTATTCCCTCATTTAGTGAACATTTTCACAAAAAAGTGAAATTTTCAAAAATTCAGAAAATTGACTGAAAACGACTAAATATCAAGGACTCATCGGGCAAATTGCTTTGGAACTGAAATCGGAACGCTCTTTGACGTTTCCCCTTTCTGAAAGTCTGATAAACGCCGGAAAAATGACTAAGTCCAAAAAACCTTTTTTTTCAACTTTTTTCAATTTTACCCCCGTGGGATATATATTCTACCCACACACATTTGGAACTCTCATGGGGTACCCTCACACATATTATTCCCTCATTTAGCGGATATTTTCACAAAAAAAGTGAAATTTTCAAAAATTCAGAAAATTGGCTGAAAACGACTAAATATCAAGGACTCATCGGGCGAATCGCTCTGGAACTGAAATCGGAACGCTCATTGACATTTCCCCTTTCTGAAAGTCTGATAAACGCCGGAAAAATGACTAAGTCCAAAAAAAACGTTTTTTTCAACTTTTTTCAATTTTACCCCCGTGGGATATATATTCTACCCACACACATTTGGAACTCTCCTGGGGTACCCTCACACATATTATTCCCTCATTTAGTGAATATTTTCACAAAAAAGTGAAATTTTCAAAAATTCCGAAAATTCGCTGAAAACGACTAAATATCAAGGACTCATCGGGCGAATCGCTCTGGAACTGTAATCGGAACGCTCTTTGACATTTCCCCTTTCTGAAAGTCTGATAAACGCCGGAAAAATGACTAAGTCAAAAAAAATCATTTTTTTCAACTTTTTTCAATTTTACCCCCGTGGGATATGTATTCTACCCACACACATTTGGAACTCTCCTGGGGTACCCTCACACATATTATTCCCTTATTTAGCGGATATTTTCACAAAAAAGTGAAATTTTAAAAAATTCAGAAAATTGGCTGAAAACTACTAAATATTAAGGACTCATCGGGTGAATCGCTCTGGAACTGAAATCGGAACTCTCTCTGACATTTCCCCTATCTGAAAGTCTGATAAATGCCGGAAAAATGACTAAGTCCAAAAAAACCTTTTTTTTCAACTTTTTTAAATTTTATCCCCGTGGGATATATATTCTACCCACACAAATTTGGAACTCTCCTGGGGTACCCTCACACAAATTATTTCCTCATTTAGTGGATATTTTCACAAAAAAGTGAAATTTTCAAAAATTCAGAAAATCAACTGAAAACGACTAAATAGCAAGGGCTCATCGGGCAAATCGCTCTGGAACTGAAATCGGAATGCTCAATGAACTTTCCCCTATCTGAAAGTCTGATAAACGCCGGAAAAATGACTAAGTCCAAAAAAATCATTTTTTTCAACTTTTTTCAATTTTACCCCCGTGGGATATATATTCTACCCACACACATTTGGAACTCTCCTGGGGTACCCTCAAACATATTATTCCCTCATTTAGTGAATATTTTCACAAAAAAGTGAAATTTTCAAAAATTCTGAAAATTGACTGAAAACGACTAAATATCAAGGACTCATCGGGCGAATCGCTCTTGAACTGAAATCGGAACGCTCATTGACATTTCCACTTTCTGAAAGTCTGATAAATGCTGGAAAAATGACAGTCCAAAAAAAAATTTTTTTTCAACTTTTTTCAATTTTATCCCCGTGGGATATATATTCTACCCACACACATTTGGAACTCTCATGGGGTACCCTCACACATATTATTCCCTCATTTAGCGGATATTTTCACAAAAAAGTGAAATTTTCAAAAATTTTGAAAATTGACTGATGAAAGCGAGTAAATATCAAGGACTCATCGGGCAAATCGCTCTGGAACTGAAATCAGAACGCTCAATGACATTTCCACTTTCTGAAAGTCTGATAAATGCTGGAAAAATGACAGTCCAAAAAAAACTTTTTTTTCAACTTTTTTCAATTTTATCCCCGTGGGATATATATTCTACCCACACACATTTGGAACTCTCCTGGGGTACCCGCACACATATTATTACCTCATTTAGCGGATTATTCCCTCATTTAGCGGATATTTTCACAAAAAAGTGAAATTTTTAAAAATTTTGAAAATTGACTGATGAAAGCGACTAAATATCAAGGAATCATCGGGCAAATCGCTCTGGAACTGAAATCAGAACGCTCAATGACATTTCCACTTTCTGAAAGTCTGATAAACGCCGGAAAAATGACAGTCCAAAAAAAACTTTTTTTTCAACTTTTTTCAAATTTACCCACGTGGGATATATATTCTACCCACACACATTTGGAACTCTCCTGGGGTACCCTCACACAAAAAATTTCCTCATTTAGTGGATATTTTCACAAAAAAGTGAAATTTTCAAAAATTCAGAAAATTGACTGAAAACGACTAAATATCAAGGACTCATCGGGTGAATCGCTCTGGAACTGAAATCTGAACGCTCTCTGACATTTCCCCTATCTGAAAGTCTTATAAATGCCGGAAAAATGACTAAGTTCAAAAAAACCTTTTTTTTCAACTTTTTTCAATTTTATCCACGTGGGATATATATTCTACCCACACACATTTGGAACTCTCCTGGGGTACCCTCACACATATTATTCCCTCATTCAGCGGATATTTTCACAAAAAAAGTGAAATTTTCAAAAATTCAGAAAATTGGCTGAAAACGACTAAATATCAAGGACTCATCGGGCGAATCGCTCTGGAACTGAAATCGAAACGCTCATTGACATTTCCCCTTTCTGAAAGTCTGATAAACGCCGGAAAAATGACTAAGTCCAAAAAAACCTTTTTTTTCAACTTTTTTCAAATTTACCCACGTGGGATATATATTCTACCCACACACATTTGGAACTCTCCTGGGGTACCCTCACACAAATTATTTCCTCATTTAGCGGATATTTTCACAAAAAAGTGAAATTTTCAAAAATTCAGAAAATTAACTGAAAACGACTAAATATCAAGGGCTCATCGGGCAAATCGCTCTGGAACTGAAATCGGAACGCTCAATGACATTTCGCCGATCTGAAAGTCTGATAAACGCCGGAAAAATGACTAAGTCCAAAAAAACCTTTTTTTTCTACTTTTTTCAATTTTTTCCTCGTGGGAAATATTTTCTACACACACACATTTGGAACTCTCCTGGGATACCCTCACACAAATAATTTCCTCATTTAGTGGATATTTTCACCAAAAAGTGAAATTTTCAAAAATTCAGAAAATTTACTGAAAACGACTAAATATCAAGGACTCATCGGGTGAATCGCTCTGGAACTGAAATCTGAACGCTCTCTGACATTTCCCCTATCTGAAAGTCTGATAAATGCCGGAAAAATGACTAAGTCCAAAAAAACCTTTTTTTTCAACTTTTTTCAATTTTATCCACGTGGGATATATATTCTACCCACACACATTTGGAACTCTCCTGGGGTACCCTCACACATATTATTCCCTCATTTAGCGGATATTTTCACAAAAAAAGTGAAATTTTCAAAAATTCAGAAAATTGGCTGAAAACGACTAAATATCAAGGACTCATTGGGCGAATCGCTCTGGAACTGAAATCGAAACGCTCATTGACATTTCCCCTTTCTGAAAGTCTGATAAACGCCGGAAAAATGACTAAGTCCAAAAAAACCTTTTTTTTCAACTTTTTTCAATTTTACCCCCGTGGGATATATATTCTACCCACACACATTTGGAACTCTCCTGGGGTACCCTCAAACATATTATTCCCTCATTTAGTGAATATTTTCACAAAAAAGTGAAATTTTCAAAAATTCAGAAAATTGACTGAAAACGACTAAATATCAAGGACTCATCGGGTGAATCGCTCTGGAACTGAAATCTGAACGCTCTCTGACATTTCCCCTATCTGAAAGTCTGATAAATGCCGGAAAAATGACTAAGTCCAAAAAAACCTTTTTTTTCAACTTTTTTCAATTTTATCCACGTGGGATATATATTCTACCCACACACATTTGGAACTCTCCTGGGGTACCCTCACACATATTATTCCCTCATTTAGCGGATATTTTCACAAAAAAAGTGAAATTTTCAAAAATTCAGAAAATTGGCTGAAAACGACTAAATATCAAGGACTCATCGGGAGAATCGCTCTGGAACTGAAATCGGAACTCTCACTGACACTTCCCCTATCTGAAAGTCTGATAAACGCCGGAAAAATGACTAAGTCTAAAAAAAAAATTTTTTCAACTTTTTTCAATTTTACCCCCGTGGGATATACATTCTACCCACACACATTTGGAACTCTCCTGGGGTAGCCGAACACATATTATCACCTCATTTAGTGGACATTTTCACAAAAAAGTGAAATTTTCAAAAATTCAGAAAATTGGCTGAAAACGACTAAATATCAAGGACTCATCGGGCAAATCACTCTGGAACTGAAATCGGAACGCTCAATGACCTTTCCCCTATCTGAAAGTCTGATAAACGCCGGAAAAATGACTAAGTCCAAAAAAGTTTTTTTTATCAACTTTTTTCAATTTTACCCCCGTGGGATATATATTCTACCCACACACATTTGGAAGTCTCATGGCGTACCCTCACACATATTATTCCCTCATTTAGTGGATATTTTCGCAAAAAAAGTGAAATTTTCAAAAAATCAGAAAATTGGCTGAAAACGACTAAATATCAAGGACTCATCGGGCAAATCGCTCTGCAACTGAAATCGGAATGCTCAATGACATTTCCCCGATCTGAAAGTCTGATAAACGACGGAAAAATGAATAAGCCCAAAAAAAAAAATTTTTTAACTTTTTTCAATTTTACTCCCGTGGGATATATATTCCACCCACGCACATTTGGAACTCTCCTGGGGTACCCTCACACATATTATTCCCTCATTTACTGAATATTTTCACAAAAAAGTGAAATTTTCAAAAATTCAGAAAATTGGCTGAAAACGACTAAATATCAAAGACTCATCGGGCGAATCGCTCTGGAACTGAAATCGGAACTCTCACTGACACTTAACCTATCTGAAAGTCTGATAAACGCCGGAAAAGTGACTAAGTCTAAAAAAAGAATTTTTTTCAACTTTTTTCAATTTTACCCCCGTGGGATATACATTCTACCCACACACATTTGGTACTCTCCTGGGGTAGCCGCACACATATTATTACCTCATTTAGTGGACATTTTCACAAAAAAGTGAAATTTTCAAAAATTCTGAAAATTGGCTGAAAACAACTAAATATTAAGGACTCATCGGGCGAATCGCTCTGGAACTGAAATCGAAACGCTCACTGACATTTCCCCTATCTGAAAGTCTGATAAACGCCGGAAAAATGACTGAGTCCAAAAAAAACGTTTTTTTCAACTTTTTTCAATTTTACCCCCGGGGGATATATATTCTACCCACACACATTTGGAACTCTCCTGGGGTACCCTCACACATATTATTCCCTCATTTAGTGAATATTTTCACAAAAAAGTGAAATTTTCAAAAATTCAGAAAATTCGCTGAAAACGACTAAATATCAAGGACTCATCGGGCGAATCGCTCTGGAACTGAAATCGGAACGCTCATTGACATTTCCCCTTTCTGAAAGTCTGATAAACGCCGGAAAAATGACAGTCCAAAAAAAACTTTTTTTTCAACTTTTTTCAATTTTACCCACGTGGGATATATATTCTACCCACACACATTTGGAACTCTGCTGGGGTACCCTCACACATATTATTCCCTCATTTAGTGAACATTTTCACAAAAAAGTGAAATTTTCAAAAATTCAGAAAATTGACTGAAAACGACTAAATATCAAGGACTCATCGGGCAAATTGCTTTGGAACTGAAATCGGAACGCTCTTTGACGTTTCCCCTTTCTGAAAGTCTGATAAACGCCGGAAAAATGACTAAGTCCAAAAAACCTTTTTTTTCAACTTTTTTCAATTTTACCCCCGTGGGATATATATTCTACCCACACACATTTGGAACTCTCATGGGGTACCCTCACACATATTATTCCCTCATTTAGCGGATATTTTCACAAAAAAAGTGAAATTTTCAAAAATTCAGAAAATTGGCTGAAAACGACTAAATATCAAGGACTCATCGGGCGAATCGCTCTGGAACTGAAATCGGAACGCTCATTGACATTTCCCCTTTCTGAAAGTCTGATAAACGCCGGAAAAATGACTAAGTCCAAAAAAAACGTTTTTTTCAACTTTTTTCAATTTTACCCCCGTGGGATATATATTCTACCCACACACATTTGGAACTCTCCTGGGGTACCCTCACACATATTATTCCCTCATTTAGTGAATATTTTCACAAAAAAGTGAAATTTTCAAAAATTCCGAAAATTCGCTGAAAACGACTAAATATCAAGGACTCATCGGGCGAATCGCTCTGGAACTGAAATCGGAACGCTCTTTGACATTTCCCCTTTCTGAAAGTCTGATAAACGCCGGAAAAATGACTAAGTCAAAAAAAATCATTTTTTTCAACTTTTTTCAATTTTACCCCCGTGGGATATGTATTCTACCCACACACATTTGGAACTCTCCTGGGGTACCCTCACACATATTATTCCCTTATTTAGCGGATATTTTCACAAAAAAGTGAAATTTTAAAAAATTCAGAAAATTGGCTGAAAACTACTAAATATTAAGGACTCATCGGGTGAATCGCTCTGGAACTGAAATCGGAACTCTCTCTGACATTTCCCCTATCTGAAAGTCTGATAAATGCCGGAAAAATGACTAAGTCCAAAAAAACCTTTTTTTTCAACTTTTTTAAATTTTATCCCCGTGGGATATATATTCTACCCACACAAATTTGGAACTCTCCTGGGGTACCCTCACACAAATTATTTCCTCATTTAGTGGATATTTTCACAAAAAAGTGAAATTTTCAAAAATTCAGAAAATTAACTGAAAACGACTAAATAGCAAGGGCTCATCGGGCAAATCGCTCTGGAACTGAAATCGGAATGCTCAATGAACTTTCCCCTATCTGAAAGTCTGATAAACGCCGGAAAAATGACTAAGTCCAAAAAAACCTTTTTCTTCAACTTTTTTCAATTTTATCCACGTGGGATATATATTCTACCCACACACATTTGTAACTCTCCTGGGGTACCCTCACACATATTATTCCCTTATTTAGCGGATATTTTCACAAAAAAGTGAAATTTTCAAAAATTCAGAAAATTGGCTGAAAACAACTAAATATTAAGGACTCATCGGGCAAATGGCTCTGGAACGGAAATCGGAATGCTCACTGACATTTCCCCTATCTGAAAGTCTGATAAACGCCGGAAAAATGACTAAGTCCAAAAAAATCATTTTTTTCAACTTTTTTCAATTTTACCCCCGTGGGATATATATTCTACCCACACACATTTGGAACTCTCCTGGGGTACCCTCAAACATATTATTCCCTCATTTAGTGAATATTTTCACAAAAAAGTGAAATTTTCAAAAATTCTGAAAATTGACTGAAAACGACTAAATATCAAGGACTCATCGGGCGAATCGCTCTTGAACTGAAATCGGAACGCTCATTGACATTTCCACTTTCTGAAAGTCTGATAAATGCTGGAAAAATGACAGTCCAAAAAAAAATTTTTTTTCAACTTTTTTCAATTTTATCCCCGTGGGATATATATTCTACCCACACACATTTGGAACTCTCATGGGGTACCCTCACACATATTATTCCCTCATTTAGCGGATATTTTCACAAAAAAGTGAAATTTTCAAAAATTTTGAAAATTGACTGATGAAAGCGAGTAAATATCAAGGACTCATCGGGCAAATCGCTCTGGAACTGAAATCAGAACGCTCAATGACATTTCCACTTTCTGAAAGTCTGATAAATGCTGGAAAAATGACAGTCCAAAAAAAACTTTTTTTTCAACTTTTTTCAATTTTATCCCCGTGGGATATATATTCTACCCACACACATTTGGAACTCTCCTGGGGTACCCGCACACATATTATTACCTCATTTAGCGGATTATTCCCTCATTTAGCGGATATTTTCACAAAAAAGTGAAATTTTTAAAAATTTTGAAAATTGACTGATGAAAGCGACTAAATATCAAGGAATCATCGGGCAAATCGCTCTGGAACTGAAATCAGAACGCTCAATGACATTTCCACTTTCTGAAAGTCTGATAAACGCCGGAAAAATGACAGTCCAAAAAAAACTTTTTTTTCAACTTTTTTCAAATTTACCCACGTGGGATATATATTCTACCCACACACATTTGGAACTCTCCTGGGGTACCCTCACACAAAAAATTTCCTCATTTAGTGGATATTTTCACAAAAAAGTGAAATTTTCAAAAATTCAGAAAATTGACTGAAAACGACTAAATATCAAGGACTCATCGGGTGAATCGCTCTGGAACTGAAATCTGAACGCTCTCTGACATTTCCCCTATCTGAAAGTCTTATAAATGCCGGAAAAATGACTAAGTTCAAAAAAACCTTTTTTTTCAACTTTTTTCAATTTTATCCACGTGGGATATATATTCTACCCACACACATTTGGAACTCTCCTGGGGTACCCTCACACATATTATTCCCTCATTCAGCGGATATTTTCACAAAAAAAGTGAAATTTTCAAAAATTCAGAAAATTGGCTGAAAACGACTAAATATCAAGGACTCATCGGGCGAATCGCTCTGGAACTGAAATCGAAACGCTCATTGACATTTCCCCTTTCTGAAAGTCTGATAAACGCCGGAAAAATGACTAAGTCCAAAAAAACCTTTTTTTTCAACTTTTTTCAAATTTACCCACGTGGGATATATATTCTACCCACACACATTTGGAACTCTCCTGGGGTACCCTCACACAAATTATTTCCTCATTTAGCGGATATTTTCACAAAAAAGTGAAATTTTCAAAAATTCAGAAAATTAACTGAAAACGACTAAATATCAAGGGCTCATCGGGCAAATCGCTCTGGAACTGAAATCGGAACGCTCAATGACATTTCGCCGATCTGAAAGTCTGATAAACGCCGGAAAAATGACTAAGTCCAAAAAAACCTTTTTTTTCTACTTTTTTCAATTTTTTCCTCGTGGGAAATATTTTCTACACACACACATTTGGAACTCTCCTGGGATACCCTCACACAAATAATTTCCTCATTTAGTGGATATTTTCACCAAAAAGTGAAATTTTCAAAAATTCAGAAAATTTACTGAAAACGACTAAATATCAAGGACTCATCGGGTGAATCGCTCTGGAACTGAAATCTGAACGCTCTCTGACATTTCCCCTATCTGAAAGTCTGATAAATGCCGGAAAAATGACTAAGTCCAAAAAAACCTTTTTTTTCAACTTTTTTCAATTTTATCCACGTGGGATATATATTCTACCCACACACATTTGGAACTCTCCTGGGGTACCCTCACACATATTATTCCCTCATTTAGCGGATATTTTCACAAAAAAAGTGAAATTTTCAAAAATTCAGAAAATTGGCTGAAAACGACTAAATATCAAGGACTCATTGGGCGAATCGCTCTGGAACTGAAATCGAAACGCTCATTGACATTTCCCCTTTCTGAAAGTCTGATAAACGCCGGAAAAATGACTAAGTCCAAAAAAACCTTTTTTTTCAACTTTTTTCAATTTTACCCCCGTGGGATATATATTCTACCCACACACATTTGGAACTCTCCTGGGGTACCCTCAAACATATTATTCCCTCATTTAGTGAATATTTTCACAAAAAAGTGAAATTTTCAAAAATTCAGAAAATTGACTGAAAACGACTAAATATCAAGGACTCATCGGGTGAATCGCTCTGGAACTGAAATCTGAACGCTCTCTGACATTTCCCCTATCTGAAAGTCTGATAAATGCCGGAAAAATGACTAAGTCCAAAAAAACCTTTTTTTTCAACTTTTTTCAATTTTATCCACGTGGGATATATATTCTACCCACACACATTTGGAACTCTCCTGGGGTACCCTCACACATATTATTCCCTCATTTAGCGGATATTTTCACAAAAAAAGTGAAATTTTCAAAAATTCAGAAAATTGGCTGAAAACGACTAAATATCAAGGACTCATCGGGCGAATCGCTCTGGAACTGAAATCGAAACGCTCATTGACATTTCCCCTTTCTGAAAGTCTGATAAACGCCGGAAAAATGACTAAGTCCAAAAAAAAACTTTTTTTTCAACTTTTTTCAATTTTACCCCCGTGGGATATATATTCTACCCACACACATTTGGAACTCTCCTGGGGTACCCTCAAACATATTATTCCCTCATTTAGTGAATATTTTCACAAAAAAGTGAAATTTTCAAAAATTCAGAAAATTGACTGAAAACACTAAATATCAAGGACTCATCGGGCGAATCGCTCTTGAACTTAAATCGGAACGCTCATTGACATTTCCCCTTTCTGAAAGTCTGATAAACGCTGGAAAAATGACAGTCCAAAAAAAACTTTTTTTTCAACTTTTTTCAATTTTATCCCCGTGGGATATATATTCTACCCACGCACATTTGGAACTCTCATGGGGTACCCTCACACATATTATTCCCTCATTTAGTGAATATTTTCACAAAAAAGTGAAATTTTCAAAAATTCAGAAAATTGGCTGAAAACGACTAAATATCAAGGACTCATCGGGCGAATCGCTCTGGAACTGAAATCGGAACTCTCACTGACACTTCCCCTATCTGAGAGTCTGATAAACGCCGGAAAAATTACTAAGTCCAAAAAAAACTTTTTTTTCAACTTTTTTCAATTTTACCCCCGTGGGATATACATTCTACCCACACACATTTGGAACTCTCCTCGGGTACCCGCACACATATTATTACCTCATTTAGCGGATATTTTGACAAAAAAGTGAAATTTTCAAAAATTTTGAAAATTGACTGATGAAAACGACTAAATATCAAGGACTCATCGGGCAAATCCCTCTGAAACTGAAATCAGAGCGCTCAATGACATTTCCCCGATCTGAAAGTCTGATAAACGCCGGAAAAATGACTACAAAAAAAACTTTTTTTCAACTTTTTTCAATTTTATCCCCGTGGGAAATATATTCTACACACACACATTTGGAACTCTCCTGGGGTACCCTCACACAAATAATTTCCTCATTTAGTGGATATTTTCACAAAAAAGTGAAATTTTCAAAAATTCAGAAAATTGACTGAAAACGACTAAATATCAAGGACTCATCGGGCGAATCGCTCTGGAACTGAAATCGGAACGCTCATTGACATTTCCCCTTTCTGAAAGTCTGATAAACGCTGGAAAAATGACAGTCCAAAAAAACCTTTTTCTTCAACTTTTTTCAATTTTATCCACGTGGGATATATATTCTACCCACACACATTTGGAACTCTCCTGGGGTACCCTCACACATATTATTCCCTCATTTAGCGGATATTTTCACAAAAAAAGTCAAATTTTCAAAAATTCAGAAAATTGGCTAAAAACGACTAAATATCAAGGACTCATCGGGCGAATCGCTCTGGAACTGAAATCGGAACGCTCATTGACATTTCCCCTTTCTGAAAGTCTGATAAACGCTGGAAAAATGACAGTCCAAAAAAACCTTTTTCTTCAACTTTTTTCAATTTTACCCACTTGGGATATATATTCTACCCACACACATTTGGAACTCTCCTGGGGTACCCTCAAACATATTATTCCCTCATTTAGTGAACATTTTCACAAAAAAGTGAAATTTTAAAAAATTCAGAAAATTGACTGAAAACGACTAAATATCAAGGACTCATCGGGCAAATCGCTCTGGAACTGAAATCGGAATGCTCATTGACATTTCCCCGTTCTGAAAGTCTGATAAACGCCGGAAAAATGACTAAGTCCAAAAAAACCTTTTTTTTCAACTTTTTTCAATTTTATCCACGTGGGATATATATTCTACCCACACACATTTGGAGCTCTCCTGGGGTACCCTCACACATATTATTCCCTCATTTAGCGGATATTTTCACAAAAAAAGTCAAATTTTCAAAAATTCAGAAAATTGGCTGAAAACGACTAAATATCAAGGACTCATCGGGCGAATCGCTCTGGAACTGAAATCCGAACGCTCACTGACATTTCCCCTATCTGAAAGTTTGATAAACGCCAGAAAAATGACTACAAAAAAACCTTTTTTTCAACTTTTTTCAATTTTATCCCCGTGGGAAATATATTCTACACACACACATTTGGAACTCTCCTGGGGTACCCTCACACAAATAATTTCCTCATTTAGTGGATATTTTCACAAACAAGTGAAATTTTCAAAAATTCAGAAAATTGACTGAAAACGACTAAATATCAAGGACTCATCGGGCAAACCGCTCTGGAACTGAAATCGGAATGCTCATTGACATTTCCCCTTTCTGAAAGTCTGATAAACGCCGGAAAAATGACTAAGTCCAAAAAAAACTTTTTTTTCAACTTTTTTCAATTTTATCCACGTGGGATATATATTCTACCCACACACATTTGGAACTCTCCTGGGGTACCCTCACACATATTATTCCCTCATTTAGCGGATATTTTCACAAAAAAAGTCAAATTTTCAAAAATTCAGAAAATTGGCTGAAAACGACTAAATATCAAGGACTCATCGGGCGAATCGCTCTGGAACTGAAATCGGAACGCTCATTGACATTTCCCCTTTCTGAAAGTCTGATAAACGCTGGAAAAATGACAGTCCAAAAAAACCTTTTTCTTCAACTTTTTTCAATTTTACCCACGTGGGATATAAATTCTACCCACACACATTTGGAACTCTCCTGGGGAACCCTCACACATATTATTCCCTTATTTAGCGGATATTTTCACAGAAAAGTGAAATTTTCAAAAATTCAGAAAATTGGCTGAAAACAACTAAATATTAAGGACTCATCGGGTGAATCGCTCTGGAACTGAAATCGGAATGCTCACCGACATTTCCCCTATCTGAAAGTCTGATAAATGCCGGAAAAATGACTAAGTCCAAGAAAACCTTTTTTTTCAACTTTTTTCAATTTTATCCCCGTGGGATATGTATTCTACCCACACACATTTGGAACTCTCCTGGGGTACCCTCACACATATTATTCCCTCATTTAGTGAATATTTTCACAAAAAAGTGAAATTTTCAAAAATTCAGAAAATTCGCTGAAAATGACTAAATATCAAGGACTCATCGGGCGAAGCGCTCTGGAAATGAAATCGGAACGCTCACTGACATTTCCCCTATCTGAAAGTCTGATAAACGCCGGAAAAATGACTAAGTCCAAAAAAACCTTTTTTTTCAACTTTTTTCAATTTTATCCACGTGGGATATATATTCTACCCACACACATTTGGAACTCTCCTGGGGTACCTCACACATATTATTCCCTTATTTAGCGGATATTTTCACAAAAAAGTGAAATTTTCAAAAATTCAGAAAATTGGCTGAAAACAACTAAATATTAAGGACTCATCGGGCAAAACGCTCTGGAACTGAAATCGGAACGCTCACTGACATTTCCCCTATCTGAAAGTCTGATAAACGCCGGAAAAATGACTAAGTACAAATAAACCTTTTTTTCAACTTTTTTCAATTTTATCCCCGTGGGATATATATTCTACACACACACATTTGGGACTCTCCTGGGGTACCCTCACACAAATTATTTCCTCATTTAGTGGATATTTTCACAAAAAAGTGAAATTTTCAAAAATTCAGAAAATTGACTGAAAACGACTAAATATCAAGGACTCATCGGGCACATCGCTCTGGAACTGAAATCGGAACGCTCAATGACCTTTCCCCTATCTGAAAGTCTGATAAACGCCGGAAAAATGACTAAGTCCAAAAAAATCTTTTTTTTCAACCTTTTTCAATTTTATCCCCTTGGGATATATATTCTACCCACACACATTTGGAACTCTCCTGGGGTACCCTCACACATATTATTTCCTCATTTAGTGGATATTTTCACAGAAAAGTAAAATTTTCAAAAATTCAGAAAATTGACTGAAAATGACTAAATATCAAGGACTCATCGGGCAAATTGCTCTCCAACTGAAATCGGAATGCTCAATGACATTTCCCCTATCTGAAAGTCTGATAAACGACGGAAAAATGACTAACTCGAAAAAAAAATTTTTTTTCAACTTTTTTTAATTTTACCCACGTCGGATATATATTCTACCCACACACATTTGGAACTCTTCTGGGGTAACCTCACACATATTATTCCCTCATTTAGCGGATATTTTCACAAAAAAGTGAAATTTTCAAAAATTGAGAAAATTGCCTGAAAACGACTAAATATCAAGGACTCATCGGGCGAATCGCTCTGGAACTGAAATCGGAATGCTCAATGAGATTTCCCCTATCTCAAAGTCTGATAACCGCCGGAAAAATGACTAAGTCAAAAAAACCTTTTTTTTCAACTTTTTTCAATTTTATCCCCGTGTGATATTTATTCTACCCACACACATTTGGAACTCTCCTGGGGTACCCTCACACAAATTATTTCCTCATTTAGTGGATATTTTCACAGAAAAGTGAAATTTTCAAAAATTCAGAAAATTGACTGATAGCGACTAAATATCAAGGACTCATCGGGCAAATCGCTCTCCAACTGAAATCGGAAGGCTCAATGACATTTCCCCTATCTGAAAGTCTGATAAACGACGGAAAAATGACTAAGTCCAAAAATTTTTTTTTTTTTAACTTTTTTCAATTTTACCCACGTGGGATATATATTCTACCCACACACATTTGGGACTCTCCTGGGGTACCCTCACACAAATTATTTCCTCATTTAGTGGATATTTTCACAAAAAAGTGAAATTTTCAAAAATTCAGAAAATTGACTGAAAACGACTAAATATCAAGGACTCATCGGGCAAATCGTTCTCCAACTGAAATCGGAATGCTCAATGACATTTCCCCTATCTGAAAGTCTGATAAACGACGGAAAAATGACTAAGTCCAAAAAAAAATTTTTTTTCAACTTTTTTTAATTTTACCCACGTCAGATAAATATTCTACCCACACACATTTGGAACTCTCCTGGGGTACCCTCACACATATTATTCCCTCATTTAGCGGATATTTTCACAAAAAAGTGAAATTTTCAAAAATTGAGAAAATTGGCTGAAAACGACTAAATATCAAGGACTCATCGGGCGAATCGCACTGGAACTGAAATCGGAATGCTCATTAACATTTCCCCGTTCTGAAAGTCTGATAAACGCCGGAAAAATGACTAAGTCGAAAAAAAACTTTTTTTCAACTTTTTTCAATTTTACCCCCGTGGGATATATATTCTACCCACACACATTTGGAACTCTCCTGGGGTACCCTCACACATATTATTCCCTCATTTAGTGAATATTTTCACAAAAAAGTGAAATTTTCAAAAATTCAGAAAATTGGCTGAAAACAACTAAATATTAAGGACTCATCGGGTGAATCGCTCTGGAACTGAAATCGGAACGCTCACTGACATTTCCCCTATCTGAAAGTCTGATAAACGCCGGAAAAATGACTAAGTCCAAATAAACCTTTTTTTTCAACTTTTTTCAATTTTATCCACGTGGGATATATATTCTACCCACACACATTTGGAACTCTCCTGGGGTACCCTCACACATATTATTCCCTCATTTAGTGAATATTTTCAGAAAAAAGTGAAATTTTTAAAAGTCAGAAAATTCGCTGAAAACGACTAAATATCAAGGACTCATCGGGCGAAGCGCTCTGGAACTGAAATCGGAATGCTCACTGACATTTCCCCTATCTTTAAGTCTGATAAACGCCGGAAAAATGACTAAGTACAAAAAAACCTTTCTTTCAACTTTTTTCAATTTTATCCACGTGGGATATATATTCTACACACACATATTTGAAACTCTCCTGGGGTACCCTCACACAAATTATTTCCTGATTTAGTGGATATTTTCACAAAAAAGTGAAATTTTGAAAAAGTCAGAAAATTGACTGAAAACGACTAAATATCAAGGACTCATCAGGCAAATAGCTCTGGAACTGAAATCGGAACTCTCACTGACACTTCCCCTATCTGAAAGTCTGATAAACGCCGGAAAAATGACTAAGTCCAAAAAAAACCTCTTTTTTCAACTTTTTTCAATTTTATCCCCGTGGGATATATATTCTACCCACACACATTTGGAACTCTCCGGGGGTACCCTCACACAAATTATTTCCTCATTTAGTGGATATTTTCACAGAAAAGTGAAATTTTCAAAAATTCAAAAAATTGACTAAATATCAAGGACTCATCGGGCAAATCGCTCTCCATTGAAATTGGAAGGCTCAATGACATTTCCCCTATCTGAAAGTCTGATAAACGACGGAAAAATGACTAAGTCAAAAAAACCTTTTTTTTCAACTTTTTTCAATTTTATCCGCGTGGGATATTTATTCTACCCACACACATTTGGAACTCTCCTGGGGAACCCTCACACATATTATTCCCTCATTTAGTGAATATTTTCACAAAAAAGAGAAATTTTCAAAAATTCTGAAAATTGGCTGAAAACGAATAAATATCAAGGACTCATCGGGCACATCGCTCTGGAACTGAAATCGGAACGCTCACTGATATTTCCCCTACATGAAATTCTGATAAACGCCGTAAAAATGACTAAGTCGAAAAAAAAATTTTATTCAACTTTTTTCAATTTTACCCCCGTGGGATATATATTCTACCCACACACATTTGGAACTCTCCTGGGGTACCCTCACACATATTATGCCCTCATTTAGTGGATAGTTTCACAAAAAAGTGAAATTTTCAAAAATTCAGAAAATTGGCTGAAAACGACTAAATATCATGGACTCATCGGGCGAATCGCTCTGGAACAGAAATCGGAACGCTCACTGACATTTCCCCTATCTAAAAGTCTGATAAACGCGGGAAAAATGACTAAATCCAAAAATTAATTTTTTTAAACTTTTTTCAATTTTATCCCTGTGGAATATATATTCTACCCACACACATTTGGAACTCTCCTGGGGTACCCTCACACATATTATGCCCTCATTTAGTGGATAGTTTCACAAAAAAGTGAAATTTTCAAAAATTCAGAAAATTGGCTGAAAATGACTAAATATCAAGGACTCATCGGTCGAATCGCTATGGAACTGAAATCGGAATGCTCACTGACATTTCCCCTATCTGAAAGTCTGATAGACGCCGGAGAAATGACTAAGTCCAAAAAAATTTTTTTTTCAACTTTTTTCAATTTTACCCCCGTGGGATCTATATTCTACCCACTCACATTTGGAACTCTCCTGGGATACCCTCACACATATTATTCCCTCATATAGTGGATATTTTCACAAAAAAGTGAAATTTTCAAAAATACAGAAAATTGTATGAAAACGACTATATATCAAGGACTCATCGGGCGAATCGCTCTGGAACTGACATTTTCACTATCTGAAAATCTGATAAACGCCGGAAAAATGACAGTCCAAAAAAAAAAAATTTTTCAACTTTTTTCAATTTTACCCCCATGGGATATATATTCTACCAATGCATATTTGGAACTCTCCTGTGGTACCCTCACACATATTATTCCCTCATTTATCGGATATTTTCACAAAAAAGTGAAATTTTCGAAAATTGGCTGAAAACGACAAAATATCAAGGACTCATCGTGTCGAATCGCTCTGGAACGGAAATCGGAACGCTCACTGACATTTCCCCTTTCTGAAAGTCTGATAAACGACGGAAAAATGATTAAGTCCAAAAAAAAAATAGTTTTCAACTTTTTTCAATTTTACCCCCCAGGGATATATCTTTTACCCACACACATTTGGAACTATCCTGGGGTACCCTCACACATATTAGTCCCTCATTTAGCGGATATTTTCACAAAAAAGGGAAATTTTCAAAAATTCAGAAAATTGGCTGAAAACGACTAAATATCAAGGACTCATCGGGCGAATCGCTCTGGAACAGAAATCGGAACGCTCACTGACATTTCCCCTATCTAAAAGTCTGATAAACGCGGGAAAAATGACTAAATCCAAAAATTATTTTTTTAAACTTTCTTCAATTTTATCCCTGTGGGATATATATTCTACCCACACACATTTGGAACTCTCCTGGGGTACCCTCACACATATTATTCCCTCATTTAGTGGATATTTTCACAAAAAAGTGATATTTTCAAAAATTCAGAAAATTGGCAGAAAACTACTAAATATCAAGTATTCATCGGGCGAATCGCTCTGGAACTGACATTTTAACTATTTGAAAATCTGATAAACGACGGAAAAATGACTAAGTCCAAAAAAAAAATATTTTTCAACATTTTTCAATTTTACCCCGTGGGATATATTTTCTACCCACACACATTTGGAACTCTCCTGGGGTACCCTCACACATATTATGCCCTCATTTAGTGGATATTTTCACAAAAAAGTGAAATTTTCAAAAATTCAGAAAATTGGCTGAAAATGACTAAATATCAAGGACTCATCGGTCGAATCGCTATGGAACTGAAATCGGAATGCTCACTGACATTTCCCCTATCTGAAAGTCTGATAGACGCCGGAGAAATGACTAAGTCCAAAAAAAATTTTTTTTCAATTTTACCCCCGTGGGATCTATATTCTACCCACACACATTTGGAACTCTCCTGGGGTACCCTTACACATATTATTCCCTCATTTAGTGGATACTTTCACAATAAAGTGAAATTTTCAAAAATTAAGAAAATTGGCTGAAAATGACTAAATATCAAGGACTCATCGGGCGAATCGCTCTGGAACTGAAATCGGAAAGCTCACTGACATTTCTGATAAACGCCGGAAAAATGACTAAGTACAAAAAAAAAAAAATTTTCAACTTTTTTCAATTTTACCCCCGTGGGATATATATTCTACCCGTACACATTTGGAACTCTCCTGGGGTACCCTCACACATATTATTCCCTTATTTAGTGGATATTTTCACAAAAAAGAGAAATTTTCAAAAATTCAGAAAATTGGCTGAAAACGAATAAATATCAAGGACTCATCGGGCGAATCGCATCGGGCGAATCGCTCTGGAACTGAAATCGGAATGCTCACTGACATTTCTCTTATCTGAAAGTCTGATGAATGCCGGAAAAATGACTAAGTCCCCAAAAAAATTTTTTTAAACTTTTTACAATTTTACCCCTGTGGGATATATAATCTATCCACACACATTGGGAACTCTCCTGGGGTACCCTCACACATATAATTCCCTCATTTAGCGGATATTTTCACAAAAAAAGGGGAATTTTCAAAAATTCATAAAATTGGCTGAAAATGACTAAATTTCAAGGACTGATCATTCGAATCGCTCTGGAACTGAAATCGGAATGCTCACTGACAATTCCCCTATCTGAAAGTCTGATAAACACCGGAAAAATGACTAAGTCCAATAAAAAAAAATTTTCAACTTTTTTCAATTTTACCCCCGTGGGATATATAGTCTACCCACACACATTTGGAACTCTCCTGGGGAACCCTCACACATATTATTCCCTCATTTAGTGGATATTTTCACAAAAAAGTGAAATTTTCAAAAATTCAGAAAATTGGCTGAAAACGACTAAATATCAAGGACTCATCGGGCGAATCTCTCTGGAACTGAAATGGGAAGGCTCCCTGACATTTCCGCTATCTGAAAGTCTGATAAACGCCGGAAAAATGACTAAGTCAAAAAAAAATTTTTTTTCAACTTTTTTCAATTTTACCCCCGTGGGATATATAGTCTACCCACACACATTTGGAACTCTCCTGGGGTACCCTCACACATATTATTCCCTCCTTTAGTGGATATTTTCACAAAAAAGTGAAATTTTCAAAAATTCAGAAAATTGGCTGAAAACGACTAAATATCAAGGACTCATCATTCGAATCGCTCTGGAACTGAAATCGGAATGCTCACTGACATTTCCCCTATCTGAAAGTCTGATAAACACCGGAAAAATGACTAAGTCCAATAAAAAAAAGTTTTCAACTTTTTTCAATTTTACCCCCGTGGGATATATATTCTACCCACACACATTTGGAACTTTCCTGGGGTACCCTCACATATATTATTCCCTCATTTAGTGGATATTTTCACAAAAAAGAGAAATTTTCAAAAATTCAGAAAATTGGCTAAAAACAACTAAATATCAAGGACTCATCGGGCGAATCGCTCTGGAACTGAAATCGGAAAGCTCACTGACATTTCCCCTATCTGAAAGTCTGATAAACGCCGGAAAAATGACTAAGTCCAAAAAAAAAAATTTTTAAACTTTTTTCAATTTTACCGCCGTGGGATATATATTCTACCCACACACATTTGGAACTCTCCTGGGGTACCCTCACACATATTATTCCCTCATTTAGTGGATATTTTCACAAAAAAGTGAAATTTTCAAAAATTCAGAAAATTGGCTGAAAACGACTAAATATCAAGCACTCATCATTCGAATCGCTCTGGAACTGAAATCGGAATGCTCACTAACATTTCCCCTATCTGAAAGTCTGATAAACGCCGGAAAAATGACTAAGTCCAATAAAAAAAATGTTCAACTTTTTTCAATTTTACCCCCGTGGGATATATAGTCTACCCACACACATTTGGAACTCTCCTGGGGAACCCTCACACATATTATTCCCTCATTTAGTGGATATTTTCACAAAAAAGTGAAATTTTCAAAAATTCAGAAAATTGGCTGAAAACGACTAAATATCAAGGACTCATCGGGCGAATTTCTCTGGAACTGAAATGGGAAGGCTCCCTGACATTTCCCCTATCTGAAAGTCTGATAAACGCCGGAAAAATGACTAAGTCAAAAAAAAATTTTTTTTCAACTTTTTTCAATTTTACCCCCGTGGGATATATAGTCTACCCACACACATTTGGAACTCTCCTGGGGTACTCTCACACATATTATTCCCTCCTTTAGTGGATATTTTCACAAAAAAGTGAAATTTTCAAAAATTCAGAAAATTGGCTGAAAACGACTAAATATCAAGGACTCATCGGGCTAATCTCTCTGGAACTGAAATGGGAAGGCTCCCTGACATTTCCCCTATCTGAAAGTCTGATAAACGCCGGAAAAATGACTTATTCCATAAAAAAAAAAATTTCAACTATTTTCAATTTTACCCCCGTGGGATATATATTCTACCCACACACATTTGGAACTCTCCTGGGGTACCCTCACACATATTATTCCCTCATTTAGTGGATACCTTCACAAAAAAGTGAAATTTTCAAAAATTCAGATAATTGGCTGAAAATGACTAAATATCAAGGACTCATCGGGCGAATCGCTCTGGAACTGAAATCGGAAAGCTCACTGACATTTCCCCTATCTGAAAGTCTGATAAACGCCGGAAAAATGACTAAGTACAAAAAAAAAAATTTTCAACTTTTTTCAATTTTACCCCCGTGGGATATATATTCTACCCGTACACATTTGGAACTCTCCTGGGGTACCCTCACACATATTATTCTGGAACTGAAATCGGAATGCTCACTAACATTTCCCCTATCTGAAAGTCTGATAAACGCCGGAAAAATGACTAAGTCCAATAAAAAAAAATTTTCAACTTTTTTCAATTTTACCCCCGTGGGATATATAGTCTACCCACACACATTTGGAACTCTCCTGGGGAACCCTCACACATATTATTCCCTCATTTAGTGGATATTTTCACAAAAAAGTGAAATTTTCAAAAATTCAGAAAATTGGCTGAAAACGACTAAATATCAAGGACTCATCGGGCGAATCTCTCTGGAACTGAAATGGGAAGGCTCCCTGACATTTCCCCTATCTGAAAGTCTGATAAACGCCGGAAAAATGACTAAGTCAAAAAAAAATTTTTTTTCAACTTTTTTCAATTTTACCCCCGTGGGATATATAGTCTACCCGTACACATTTGGAACTCTCCTGGGGTACCCTCACACATATTATTCCCTTATTTAGTGGATATTTTCACAAAAAAGAGAAATTTTCAAAAATTCAGAAAATTGTCTGAAAACGACTAATTATCAATGACTCATCGTTCGAATCACTCTGGAACTGAAATCGGAAAGCTCACTGATATTTCCCCTATCTGAAAGTCTGATAAACGCCGGAAAAATGACTAAGTCCAATAAAAAAAAATTTTCAACTTTTTTCAATTTTACCCCCGTGGGATATATATTCTACCCACACACATTTGGAACTCTCCTGGGGTACCCTCACACATATTATTCCCTCATTTAGTGGATATTTTCACAAAAAAAGTGAAATTTTCAAAAAATCAGAAAATTGGCAGAAAACGACTAATTATCAAGGACTCATCGATCGAATCGCTCTGGAACTGAAATCGGAAAGCTCACTGACATTTCCCCTATCTGAAAGTCAGGTAAATGCCTGAAAAATGACTAAATCCCCCCCAAAAAATGTTTCAACTTTTTTCAATTTTACCCCCATGGGATATATATTCTACCCACACACATTTGGAACTCTCCTGGGGAACCCTCACCCATATTATTCCCTCATTTAGTGGATATTTTCACAAAAAAGTGAAATTTTCAAAAATTCTGAAAATTGGCTGAAAACGACTAAATATCAAGGACTAGTGTTGAGCATTCCGATACTGTAATATCGGGTATCGGCCGATATTCGCGGTATCGGAATTCCGATACTTAATTCCGATACTTTTACAATATCGGATACCGGAATCGGAAGTTCCCATAATGCCTGCGCTCTGTAGTGTCTGTGAAGGATGACAAGTTGGATGGCAGCGCGATCCAGCCTGTCATCAGAATGCCATCCCAGCGGGGGAGAATTCTCCTGATTGTTTAAAAGCCGGCGGGCGGTATAAAGCCGCCGGCTTTTAAACAATCACACAGCCCCATACTGCTTCCCCGCAGCCTCCCACCCCGATCCTCCGCTCCCCTCGCCACCTCCCATCCCGATCGTAAGTTAGGACCGGGCGGGGAGCGCAGCTCCAAGGAGCGGGGAGTGAAGGACCCGGGCGGGGAACCCGGCAGTGAAAAGACTTCACCGCCGGCTTTCCCGTTCTGTGCTGCGCTTTCCCGCCGGTTATTTCAAATGAACAGCTGAGGTATCAGGTGATGCCGATCAGCTGTTCATTTGAAGTCGCCGCGTTGCCCTCAGAGGGTTCATGTGAGTTCATGCTTGACTGCATGAACTCACATGAACTTTCCCACGGCCGCACAGGTCAGCCTCACCTCCCAGACCCGTCATGATTAGTGTGTGTGCGGGGTGTGTGTGTGGGGTGTGTGCGCGATGTTTGTGCGGGTGTGCGCGGTGTCTGTACGATGTGTGCGGGGTGTGTGTGCGGGGTGTGTGTGCGGGGTGTCTGTGCGATGTGTGCGGGTGTGTGCGGTGTGTGTGCGTGCAGGCAGACATAGGCCGATGTGACACTACTACTCCCATCGGCCTATGTCTGTCCCCCGTCCACTCCTGCCAGCAGGATCAGCTCGATGGGAGCAGTAGTTCCCATCAGACTGATCCTGCTATTTAAATTGCCCTACTGTGTCCCCAATAAATGTTAAATACATGTCATTGGTGGCCAGTGGTTACCTAAAAGAAATTAGTTCATACATTACCTGTCCCCGCCGATCGCCACCTAAAATAAAGTAAAAAATAAAAAACTACACCTATACTCACCAAGACACCTAATTCCCCGAAGCCATCGATCTCCTGTAATAAAATATAAAATAATAAACCACAACCTTATCCTTACCCCTCCGTAGTAGTCCACGAGTGTCCCACGAAGATCTCCAGTTCAGAGCAGCCACATAGAATGTGACCGCTCTGAACCGCTGCCGCCGCTAGAATGACAGCATAAGCGGGTTCACCGGAGTTCAGGCAGCGCTGCTCCGGTTAGCTGCTTTACGGCCCTGCTGTATAGTGAGAAATTCCCACGGTACAGCAGTGCCGTAAAGGAGGTCTCCGGAGCTGCGCTGACTGAATGCACTCCGGTGACCTCAGTCAGTGGCTCCCGCTGCCGGGAGCGGACGTGTTCCCGGCAGCGTGAGCTTACAGCAGCCATGCACAGCTGTCACCATCTCCAGATGTGACAGCTGTGCATGGGAGATCAGCGCAGGAATGTGGACAGGTAACTATTATTTTTAGTAAACTAAGAATTAAATAAAATTGTGTGTTTTATTTCAAATAAATTATTTTTTTCTGGGTGTAGTGTGTGTTTTTTCTTTTTAACACTTTGTAGGTTAGTAATGGGGGTGTCTTATAGACGCCCATCATTACTAACCTGGGCTTCATGGCAGCTGGCGCTGACATGAACCCCACCACTATTACCCCCTGCCACCGCACCAGGGCAGCGTGGAAGAGCGAGGCTAAGTGCCAGAGTTGGCGCATCCTATGGATGCGCCATTTCTGGGGCGGCTGACGACTGGTGTTTCTAGCCTGGGAGGGGGCCAATATTCATGGCACCCTTCCTGGGCTATTAATATCAGCCCCCAGCTGTCTGCCTAGCCTTTGCTAGCTATTAAAATAGGGGGGACCCCACGTCATTTTTTTTGGGGGGGTCCCCCATTTTAATAGCTAGTAAAGGCTAGGTATTCAGCTGGGGGCTGATATTAGTAGCCTGGGAAGCTCCGTGGGTTTTACCCCCTTCCCAGGCTTCAAACATCTGCCCCAGCCGTCTGCTTAACCTCCGCTAGAGACTAAAATTATGGGGGATCCCACGCCATTTTTTTTTTAAATAAATCCATTATTTTAACACTAAATGACATTTGAGGAGTTAATAAAGATGCAGTCCCTAAATTATTATTTATTTTTTAATTAATTTTTCCCAAAACTTTTGACGTGGGCTTCGCCATATTTTTGTATGCCAGCCAGGTACAGCATCCAGCTTCTATGAACGCGCCATTTTCCGGGGCGGCTGCGGACTGCAATTTTCAGCGGGGGGCAGAAAGCTTGGGCCTCCCTGCACTGCAGATTCCATCCCCCAGCTGCCTAGTTGTACCTGGCTGGACACAAAAATAGGGAGAAGCTCCACGTTTTTTTTTTTTTAATTATTTCATGAAATTCATGGAATAATTAAGAAAAAAAGGGCTTCCCTATATTGTTGTGTCCAACCAGGTACAAATAGGCAGCTGGTGGTTGGGGGCAGCCCGTTCCTGCCTGCTGTACCTGGCTGGACCCAAATATAGTGCAAAGCCCCACGTCAATTTTTTTTTAATTATTTCAGGAAATTCATGAAATAATTAAAAAAAAATTATGTGGGGCTTCGCCCTATATTTGTGTCCAGTCAGGTACAGCAGGCAGGAACGGGCTGCCCCCAACCACCAGCTGCCTATTTGTACCTAGCCGGACACAACAATATAGGGAAGCCCTTTTTTTCTTAATTATTCCATGAATTTCATGAAATAATTAAAAAAAAAAAATACTTGAAGCTTCTCCCTATTTTTGTGTCCAGCCAGGTACAACTAGGCAGCTGGGGGATGGAATCTGCAGCGCAGGGAGGCCCAAGCTTTCTGCCCCCCCCGCTGAAAATTGCAGTCCGCAGCCACCCCGGAAAATGGCGCGTTCATAGAAGCTGGATGCTGTACCTGGCTGGCATACAAAAATATGGCGAAGCCCACGTCAAAAGTTTTGGGAAAAATTAATTAAAAAATAAATAATAATTTAGGGACTGCATCTTTATTAACTCCTCAAATGTCATTTAGTGTTAAAATAAAGGATTTATTTTAAAAAAAATTGACGTGGGGCTTCGCCCTATATTTGTGTCCAGCCAGGTACAGCAGGCAGGAACAGGCTGCCCCCAACCACCAGCTGCCTATTTGTACCTGGCCGGACACAACAATATAGGGAAGCCCTTTTTTAAAAAAATTATTTCATGAAATAATTAAAAAAAAATTGACGTGGGGCTTCGCACTATATTTGTGTCCAGCCAGGTACAGCAGGCAGGAATGGGCTGCCCCCAACCACCAGCTGCCTATTTGTACCTGGTTGGACACAACAATATAGGGAAGCCCTTTTTTTCTTAATTATTCCATGAATTTCATGAAATAATTTAAAAAAAAAATGCGTGGGGCTTCGCCCTATTTTTGTGCCCAGCCAGATACAACTAGGCAGCTGGGGGCTGGAATCCGCAGCGCAGGGAGGCCCAAGCTTTCTGGGCCACCCGCGCTGCAAATTGCAGTCCGCAGCCGCTCCAGAAAATGGCGCGTTCATAGAAGCGCCATCTTCTGGCGCTGTACCCAACTCATCCAGGGCCCTGGTGCGGTGGCTCACTGGGTAATAAAGGGGTTAAGGCCAGCTTGGCATTATCAGCTGGCCCTAAGCCCGAAATTCATGGGGTCACGCCAATATTAGACATGACCACCATGAATTTCTAGTAAAGTATTTAAAAAAACACAACACCCAGAAAAAAGTCCTTTAATTGAAATAAACACACAATTCTTTATTGTTCTAAATTAAACCATACTTACCATCACGCCCATTCCAGCTGAAGCCAACGATCTCCTGCAATAAAAGTAAAATAATAAAGCAACATCATCCTTACCTTTCCATGGCTCCCACGACAGCTTCAGCTCTGCTACATCGAGATGACAGGCTGGACCGCAGCAGAACGCTGCCATCCATCCTGTCATTCCGCAGACACTGAGAAGCGCAGGCATACTTCCACTCCTCAGTGTCTGGCTGTGACGGCATCCAGATGAGCCGAGGTCATGTCCAATGAACTCAGCTCACCTCATGTACGTCACTGACAGCGTGGGAAAATTCTCCTGCACTCAGCACTTCAGCGTGAGAATTTTCCCACGCTGTCAGTGACGTGCATGAGGTGAGCTGAGTTCATTGGACATGAACTCGGCTCATCTGGATGACGTCACAGAGAGACACTGAGGAGCGCAAGCATGCCTGCGCTTCTCAGTGTCTGCGGGATGACAGGCTGGATGGCAGCGTTCTGCTGCGGTCCAGCCTGTCATCTCGATGTAGCAGAGCTGAAGCTGTCGTGGGAACCATGGAAAGGTAAGGATGAGGTTGCTTTATTATTTTACTTTTATTGCAGGAGATCGTTGGCTTCAGCTGGAATGGGCGTCATGGTAAGTATGGTTTAATTTAGAACAATAAAGGATTGTGTCTTTATTTCAATTAAAGGACTTTATTCTGGGTGTTTGTGTTTTTCTTTAACTTTGACTATGGGGTTAGTAATGGGGGTGTCTTATAGACGCCTCTCCATTACTAACCTGGGCTTGATGTCAGCTGGCATTATAAGCTGACATCAACCCCAACCCTATTACCCCCTGCCACCGCACCAGGGCAGCGTGGAAGAACGAGGCTAAGTGCCAGAATTGGCGCATCCTATGGATGCGCCATTTCTGGGGCGGCTGACGGCTGGTGTTTCTAGCCTGGGAGGGGGCCAATATTCATGGCACCCTTCCTGGGCTATTAATATCAGCCCCCAGCTGTCTGCCTAGCCTGTGCTAGCTATTAAATTAGGGGGGACCCCACGTTATTTTTTTGGGGGGGTTCCCCCATTTTAATAGCTAGTAAAGGCTAGGTATTCAGCTGGGGGCTGATATTAGTAGCCTGGGAAGCTCCGTGGGTATTACCCCCTTCCCAGGCTTCAAACATTTGCCCCAGCTGTCTGCTTAACCTCTGCTAGAGCCTAAAATTAAGGGGAACCCCACGCCAATTTTTTTTTAAATAAATCCTTTATTTTAACACTAAATGACAAGTACAGTAATCAACACTATCACTGTACTTCATATATATGTGACTGACATGTTTCTATCTATCTAATCTATGTGTGAATCTCTATTCTGTCTGTTATAAATTGTCGGGTACAGATGCTGAATTGCCGGTCGGCTTTCTTAAGGAGACGGTGCATGAAAACACTATTATTTTTTTAAATAAATCCTTTACACTAAATGACAAGTACAGTAAGCAACACTGTCACTGTACTTCTTATATATGTGGCTGACATGTTTCTATCTATCTAATCTATGTGTGAAGCTCTATTCTGTCTGTTATAAATTGTCGGGTACCGCTGCTGAATTGCCGGCCGGCTTTTTTAAAGAGACGGTGCACGAAAACACTAATATTTTTTTTAATAAATCCTTTACACTAAATGACAAGTACAGTAAGCAACACTGTCACTGTACTTCATATATATGTGACTGACATGTTTCTATCTATCTAATCTATGTGTGATGCTCTATTCTTTCTGTTGTAAATTGTCGGGTACCGGTGAATGCCGCTGCTGAATTGCCGGCTTTTCATGTCATTCTACATTATTCTTAGTTGTTTTACTTCATGTAGAATTAACCTACAAGGAAAGAAAGGGTTTATTTTCATTCCGATATTTGTGTCCCATTGACTTGCATTGGTTTCCGGTATCGGAATCGGCGATATCCGATACTTTTTGGGTATCGGCCCGACCCAATCCGATACGATATTTTTCTGATATCGGAAGGTATCGCTCAACAATATCAAGGACTCATCGGTCAAAACTTTCTGAACTGAAATCGGAACGCTCACTGACATTTCCCCTATCTGAAAGTCTGATAAACGCCGGAAAAATGACTAAGTCCAATAAAAAAATTTTTTCAACCTTTTTCAATTTTACCCCCGTGGGATATATAGTCTACCCACACACATTTGGAACTCTCCTGGGGTACCCTCACACATATTATTCCCTCATTTAGTGGATATTTTCACAAAAAAGTGAAATTTTCAAAAATTCAGAAAATTGGCTGAAAACGACTAAATATCAAGGACTCATGGGTCAAAACTTTCTGAACTGAAATCGGAATGCTCACTGACATTTCCCCTATCTGAAAGTCTGATAAATGCCGGAAAAATGACTAAGTCTCCAAAAAATTTTTTTTCAACTTTTTTCAATTTTACCCCTGTGGGATATATAATCTATCCACACACATTTGGAACTCTCCTGGGGTACCCTCACACATATTATTCCCTCATTTAGTGGATATTTTCACAAAAAAGTGAAATTTTCAAAAATTCAGAAAATTGGCTGAAAACGACTAAATATCAAGGACTCATCATCCGAAACTTTCTGAACTGAAATCGGAACGCTCACTGACATTTCCCCTATCTGAAAGTCTGATAAATGCCGGAAAAATGACTAAGTCTCCAAAAAATTTTTTTTCAACTTTTTTCAATTTTACCCCTGTGGGATATATAATCTATCCACACACATTTGGAACTCTCCTGGGGTACCCTCACACATATTATTCCCTCATTTAGTGGATATTTTCACAAAAAAGTGAAATTTTCAAAAATTCAGAAAATTGGCTGAAAACGACTAAATATCAAGGACTCATCATCCGAAACGTTCTGGAACTGAAATCGGAATGCTCACTGACATTTCTCCTATCTGAAAGTCTGATAAATGCCGGAAAAATGACTAAGTCTCCAAAACATTTTTTTTCAACTTTTTTCAATTTTACCCCTGTGGGATATATAATCTATCCACACACATTGGGAACTCTCCTGGGGTACCCTCACACATATTATTCCCTCATTTAGCGGATATTTTCACAAAAAAGTGGAAATTTCAAAAATTCATAAAATTGGCTGAAAACGACTAAATATCAAGGACTCATCATTCGAAACGTTCTGGAACTGAAATCAGAACGCTCACTGACATTTCCCCTATCTGAAAGTCTGATAAACGCCGGAAAAATGACTAAGTCAAAAAAAAATTTTTTTTCAACTTTTTTCAATTTTACCCCCGTGGGATATATAGTCTACCCACACACATTTGGAACTCTCCTGGGGTACCCTCACACATATTATTCCCTCCTTTAGTGGATATTTTCACAAAAAAGTGAAATTTTCAAAAATTCAGAAAATTGGCTGAAAACGACTAAATATCAAGGACTCATCGGGCTAATCTCTCTGGAACTGAAATGGGAAGGCTCCCTGACATTTCCCCTATCTGAAAGTCTGATAAACGCCGGAAAAATGACTAATTCCATAAAAAGAATAAATTTCAACTTTTTTCAATTTTACCCCCGTGGGATATATATTCTACCCACACACATTTGGAACTCTCCTGGGGTACCCTCACACATATTATTCCCTCATTTAGTGGATACTTTCACAAAAAATGAAATTTTCAAAAATTCAGAAAATTGGCTGAAAATGACTAAATATCAAGGACTCATCGGGCGAATCGCTCTGGAACTGAAATCGGAAAGCTCACTGACATTTCCCCTATCTGAAAGTCTGAAAAACGCCGGAAAAATGAGTAAGTACAAAAAAAAAAATTTTCAACTTTTTTCAATTTTACCCCCGTGGGATATATATTCTACCCGTACACATTTGGAACTCTCCTGGGGTACCCTCACACATATTATTCCCTTATTTAGTGGATATTTTCACAAAAAAGAGAAATTTTCAAAAATTCAGAAAATTGTCTGAAAACGACTAATTATCAATGACTCATCGTTCGAATCACTCTGGAACTGAAATCGGAAAGCTCACTGATATTTCCCCTATCTGAAAGTCTGATAAACGCCGGAAAAATGACTAAGTCCAATAAAAAAAAATTTTCAACTTTTTTCAATTTTACCCCCGTGGGATATATATTCTACCCACACACATTTGGAACTCTCCTGGGGTACCCTCACACATATTATTCCCTCATTTAGTGGATATTTTCACAAAAAAGTGACATTTTCAAAAAATCATAAAATTGACAGAAAACGACTAATTATCAAGGACTCATCGATCGAATCGCTCTGGAACTGAAATCGGAAAGCTCACTGACATTTCCCCTATCTGAAAGTCAGATAAATGCCTGAAAAATGACTAAATCCCCCCCAAAAAATGTTTCAACTTTTTTCAATTTTATCCCCATGGGATATGTATTCTACCAACACACATTTGGAACTCTCCTGGGGTACCCTCACACATATTATTCCCTCATTTAGTGGATATTTTCACAAAAAAGTGAAATTTTCAAAAATTCAGAAAATTGGCTGAAAACGACTAAATATCAAGGACTCATGGGTCAAAACTTTCTGAACTGAAATCGGAACGCTCACTGACATTTCCCCTATCTGAAAGTCTGATAAATGCCGGAAAAATGACTAAGTCTCTAAAAAATTTTTTTTCAACTTTTTTCAATTTTACCCATGTGGGATATATAATCTATCCACACACATTTGGAACTCTCCTGGGGTACCCTCACACATATTATTCCCTCATTTAGTGGATATTTTCACAAAAAAGTGAAATTTTCAAAAATTCAGAAAATTGGCTGAAAACGACTAAATATCAAGGACTCATCATTCGAAACGTTCTGGAACTGAAATCAGAACGCTCACTGACATTTCCCCTATCTGAAAGTCTGATAAACGCCGGAAAAATGACTAAGTCCAAAAAAAATTTTTTTTAAACTTTTTTCAATTTAACCCCCGTGGGATATATATTCTACCCGTACACATTTGGAACTCTCCTGGGGTACCCTCACACATATTATTCCCTTATTTAGTGGATATTTTCACAAAAAAGAGAAATTTTCAAAAATTCAGAAAATTGTCTGAAAACGACTAATTATCAATGACTCATCGTTCGAATCACTCTGGAACTGAAATCGGAAAGCTCACTGATATTTCCCCTATCTGAAAGTAAGATAAATGCCGGAAAAATGACTAAGTCCAAAAAAAAATTTTTTTCAACTTTTTTCAATTTTACCCCCATGTGATATATAGTCTATCCACACACATTTGGAACGCTCCTGGGGTACCCTCACACATATTATTCCCTCATTTAGTGAATGTTTTCACAAAAAAGAGAAATTTTCAAAAATTCAGAAAATTGGCTGAAAACGAATAAATATCAAGGACTCATCGGGCGAATCGCATCGGGCGAATCTCTCTGGAACAGAAATCGGAAGGCTCCCTGACATTTCCCCTATCTGAAAGTCTGATAAACGCCGAAAAATGACTAAGTCCAATAAAAAAAATTTTTCAACTTTTTTCAATTTTACCCCCGTGGGATATATAGTCTACCCGCACACATTTGGAACTCTCCTGGGGTACCCTCACACATATTATTCCCTCATTTAGTGGATATTTTCACAAAAAAGTGAAATTTTCAAAAATTCAGAAAATTGGCTGAAAACGACTAAATATCAAGGACTCATGGGTAAAAACTTTCTGAACTGAAATCGGAACGCTCACTGACATTTCCCCTATCTGAAAGTCTGATAAATGCCGGAAAAATGACTAAGTCTCCAAAAATTTTTTTTCAACTTTTTTCAATTTTACCCCTGTGGGATATATAATCTATCCACACACATTTGGAACTCTCCTGGGGTACCCTCACACATATTATTCCCTCATTTAGCGGATATTTTCACAAAAAAGTGAAATTTTCAAAAATTCAGAAAATTGGCTGAAAACGACTAAATATCAAGGACTCATCATTCGAAACATTCTGGAACTGAAATCAGAACGCTCACTGACATTTTCCCTATCTGAAAGTCTGATAAACGCCGGAAAAATGACTAAGTCCAAAAAAAATTTTTTTTAAACTTTTTTCAATTTTACCCCCGTGGGATATATATTCTACCCGTACACATTTGGAACTCTCCTGGGGTACCCTCACACATATTATTCCCTCATTTAGTGAATGTTTTCACAAAAAAGAGAAATTTTCAAAAATTCAGAAAATTGGCTGAAAACGAATAAATATCAAGGACTCATCGGGCGAATCGCATCGGGCGAATCTCTCTGGAACAGAAATCGGAAGGCTCCCTGACATTTCCCCTATCTGAAAGTCTGATAAACACTGGAAAAATGACTAAGTCCAAAAAAAATTTTTTTTCAAACTTTTTCAATTTTACCCCCGTGGGATATATATTCTACCCATACACATTTGGAACTCTCCTGGGGTACCCTCACACATATTATTCCCTCATTTAGTGGATATTTTCACAAAAAAGTTAAATTTTTAAAAATTCAGAAAATTGGCTGAAAACGACTAAATATCAACGACTCATCGGGCGAATCTCTCTGGAACAGAATTCGGAAGGCTCCCTGACATTTCCCCTATCTGAAAGTCTGAAAAACGCCGGAAAAATGACTAAGTCCAAAAAAAAAATTTTTTCAACTTTTTTCAATTTTACCCCCGTGGGATATACAGTCATGGCCAAAAGTATTGAGAATGAGACAAATAGTAATTTTTCCAAAGTTTACTGCTTCATTTTTTGTAATGGCAATTTGCATATACTCCTGAATGTCAAAGAGTGATCAGCTTAACAGCAATTACTGTACTTGCAAAGTCAATATTTGCCCAGAAAATGAACTTTAACCCCCAAAACACATTTCAACATCATTGCAGTCCTGCCTTAAAAGGAGCAGCTATCATCGTTTTAGTGATTGATCCATTAACACAGGTGTGGGTGTTGATGAGGACAGGGCTGGCAATCAATCAGTCATGATTAAGTAAGAATGACATCACTGGACACTTTAAAAGGAGGCTGGTTCTTGGTATCATTGTTTCTCTTCAGTTAACCATGGTTATCTCTAAAGAAACATGTGCAGCCATCATTGCACTACACAAAAATGGCCTAACAGGAAAGAGTATCGCAGCTACAAAGATTGCACCTCAGTCAACAATCTTTCGCATCATCAAGAACTTCAAGGAGAGAGCTTCCATTGTTGTCAAAAAGGCTCCAGGGTGCCCAAGAAAGACCAGCAAGCGCCAGGACCATATCTTAAAACTGTTTCAGCTGCGGGATCGGACTACCAGCAGTGCCGAGCTTGCTCAGGAATGGCAGCAGGCTGGTGTGAGTGCTTCTGCATGCACTGTGAGGCGGAGACTCTTTGAGCAAGGGCTGGTTTCAAGGAGGGCAGCAAAGAAGCCACTTCTCTCCAGAAAAAACATCAGGGACCGACTGATATTCTGCAAAAGGTACAGGGAGTGGACTGCTGAGGACTGGGGCAAAGTCATTTTCTCTGATGAATCCCCTTTTCGATTGTTTGGGACATCTGGAAAACAGCTTATTCGGAGAAGAAGAGGTGAGCGCTACCACCAGTCTTGTCTCATGCCAACTGTAAAGCATCCTGAAACCATTCATGTGTGGGGTTGCTTCTCAGCCAAGGGAATCGGCTCACTCACAGTCTTGCCTAAAAACACAGTCATGAATAAAGAATGGTACCAGAATGTCCTCCAAGAGCAACTTCTCCCAACCGTCCAAGAGCAGTTTGGTGCCCAACAATGCCTTTTCCAGCATGATGGAGCACCTTGCCATAAAGCAAAGGTGATAACTAAATGGCTCATGGAACAAAACATAGAGATTTTGGGTCCATGGCCTGGAAACTCCCCAGATCTTAATCCCATTGAGAACTTGTGGTCAATCATCAAGAGACGGGTGGACAAACAAAAACCTACAAATTCTGGCAAAATGCAAGCATTGATTATGCAAGAATGGACTGCTATCAGTCAGGATTTGGTCCAAAAGTTGATTGAGAGCATGCCAGGGAGAATTACAGAGGTCTTGAAGAAGAAGGGGCAACACTGCAAATATTGACTTGCTGCATTAACTCATTCTAACTGTCAATATAACCTATTGGTACTCATAATATGATTGCAATTATATTTCTGTATGTGATATAAACATCAGACAAACACTAATAAAAACCAGAGGCCAGCAGATCATGTGAAAATATAATTTTGGTGTCATTCTCAAAACTTTTGGCAATGACTTTATATTCTACCCACACACATTTGGAACTCTCCTGGGGTACCCTCACACATATTATTCCCTCATTTAGTGGATATTTTCACAAAAAAGTGAAATTTTCAAAAATTCAGAAAATTGGCTGAAAACGACTAATTATCAATGACTCATCGTTCGAATTGCTCTGGAACTGAAATCAGAAAGCTCACTGACATTTCCCCTATCTGAAAGTCAGATAAATGCCGGAAAAATTACTAAGTCCCAAAAAAAAATTTTTTCAACTTTTTTCAATTTTACCCCTGTGTGATATATATTCTACCCATACACATTTGGAACTCTCCTGGGGTACCGTCACACATATTATTCCCTCATTTAGTGGATATTTTCACAAAAAAGTGAAATTTTCAAAAATTCAGAAAATTGGCTGAAAACGACTAAATATCAAGGACTCATCGGGCGAATCTCTCTGGAACTGAAATCGGAAGGCTCCCTGACATCTCCCCTATCTGAAAGTCTGATAAACGCCGGAAAAATGACTAATTCCAAAAAAAAATGTTTTCAACTTTTTTCAATTTTACCCCCGTGTGATATATATTCTACCCACACACATTTGGAACTCTCCTGGGGTACCCTCACACATATTATTCCCTCATTTAGTGGATGTTTTCACAAAAAAGTGAAATTTTCAAAAATTCAGAAAATTGGCTGAAAACGACTAAATATCAAGGACTCATCGGGCGAATCTCTCTGGAACTGAAATGGGAAGGCTCCCTGACATTTCCCCTATCTGAAAGTCTGATAAACGCTGGAAAAATGACTAAGTCGAAAAAAAAATTTTTTTCAACTTTTTACAATTTTACCACTGTGGGATATATAATCTATCCACACACATTGGGAACTCTCCTGGGGTACCCTCACACATATTATTCCCTCATTTAGCGGATATTTTCACAAAAAAAGGGGAATTTTCAAAAATTCAGAAAATTGGCTGAAAATGACTAAATATCAAGGACTCATCATTCGAATCGCTCTGGAACTGAAATCGGAACGCTCACTGACATTTCCCCTATCTGAAAGTCTGATAAACGCTGGAAAAATGACTAAGTCGAAAAAAAAATTTTTTTAAACTTTTCTCAATTTTACCCCCGTGTGATATAGAGCCTACCCACACACATTTGGAACTCTTCTGGGGAACCCTCACACATATTATTCCCTCATTTAGTGGATATTTTCACAAAAAAGTGAAATTTTCAAAAATTCAGAAAATTGGCTGAAAACGACTAAATATCAAGGACTCATGGTGCGAATCGCTCTGGAACTGAAATCGGAATGCTCACTGGCATTTCTCCTATCTGAAAGTCTGATAAACGCCGGAAAAATGACTAAGTCCTAAAAAAAATTTTCTTAAACTTTTTTAAATTTTACCCCCGTGAAATATATTATCTATCCACACACATTTGGAACTCTCCTGAGGTACCATCACACATATTATTCCCTCATTTAGCGGATATTTTCACAAAAAAAGTGGAATTTTCAAAAATTCAGAAAATTGGCTGAAAACGACTAAATATCAAGGACTCATGGGGCGAAACGTTCTGGAACTGAAATCGGAACGCTCACTGACATTTCCCCTATCTGATAGTCTGATAAACGGCGGAAAAATGACTAAGTCCTAAAAAAAATTTTCAACTTTTTTCAATTTTACCCTCGTGGGACATATATTCTACCCACACACATTTGGAACTCTCCTGGGGTACCATCACACATATTATTCCCTCATTTAGCTGATATTTTCACAAAAAAAGTGAAATTTTCAAAAATTCAGAAAATTGGCTGAAAACGACTAAATATCAAGGACTCATGGGGCGAAACGTTCTGGAACTGAGATCGGAACGCTCACTGACATTTCCCCTATCTGATAGTCTGATAAACGCCGGAAAAATGACTAAGTCCTAAAAAAAATTATTTTCAACTTTTTTCAATTTTACCCCCGTGGGATATATATTCTACCCACACACATTTGGAACTCTCCTGGGGTACCCTCACACATATTATTCCCTCATTTAGCGGATATTTTCACAAAAAAAGTGGAATTTTCAAAAATTCAGAAAATTGGCTGAAAACGACTAAATATCAAGGACTTATCATTCGAATCGCTCTGGAACTGAAATCGGAATGCTCACTGACATTTCCCCTATCTGAAAGTCTGATAAACGCCGGAAAAATGAATAAGTCCAAAAAAAAATTTTTTTTCAACTCTTTTCAATTTTACCCCCGTGTGATATATGTTCTACCCATACACATTTGGCACTCTCCTGGGGTACCCTCACACATATTATTCCCTCATTTAGTGGATATCTTCACAAAAAAGAGAAATTTTCAAAAATTCAGAAAATTGGCTGAACACGATTAAATATCAAGGACTCATCGGGCGAATCGCTCTGGAACTGAAATCGGAAAGCTCACTGACATTTCCGCTATCTGAAAGTCTGATAAACGCCGGAAATATGACTAAGTCCAAAAAAAAAATTTTTCAACTTTTTTCAATTTTACCCCCGTGTGATATATAGTCTACCCACACACATTTGGAACTCTTCTGGGGAACCCTCACACATATTATTCCCTCATTTAGTGGATATTTTCACAAAAAAGTGAAATTTTCAAAAATTCAGAAAATTGGCTGAAAACGACTAATTATCAAGGACTTATCTTTCGAATCGCTCTGGAACTGAAATCGGAATGCTCACTGGCATTTCCCCTATCTGAAAGTCTGATAAACGCTGGAAAAATGACTAAGTCCCCAAAAAATTTTTTTTTCAACTTTTTTCAATTTTACCCCCGTGGGATATATATTCTACCCACACACATTTGGAACTCTCCTGGGTTACCCTCACACATATTATGCCCTCATTTAGTGGATATTTTCGCAAAAAAGTGACATTTTCAAAAATTCTGAAAATTGGCTGAAAACGACTAAATATCAAGGACTCATGGGGCGAAACGTTCTGGAACTGAAATCGGAATGCTCACTGACATTTCCCCTATCTGAAAGTCTGATAAACGCTGGAAAAATTATTAAGTCCAAAAAAAAATTTTTTTCAACTTTTTTCAATTTTACCCCCGTGGATTATATATTCAACCCACACACATTTGGAACTCCCCTGGGGTACCCTCACACATATTATTCCCTCATTTAGTGGATATTTTCACAAAAAAGAGAAATTTTCAAAAATTCAGAAAATTGGCTGAAAACGACTAAATATCAAGGACTCATTGGGCGAATCGCTCTGGAACTGAAATCGGAATGCTCACTGGCATTTGCCCTATCTGAAAGTCAGATAAACGCCGGAAAAATGACTAAGTCCAAAAAAAAATTTTTTTCAACTTTTTTCAATTTTACCCCCGTGTGATATATATTCTACCCACACACATATGGAACTCTTCTGGGGAACCCTCACACATATTATTCCCTCATTTAGTGGATATTTTCACAAAAAAGAGAAATTTTCAAAAATTCTGAAAATTGGCTGAAAACGACTAAATATCAAGGACTCATGGGGCGAAACGTTCTGGAACTGAAATCGGAACGCTCACTGACATTTCCCCTATCTGATAGTCTGATAAACGCCGGAAAAATGACTAAGTCCTAAAAAAAATGTTTTTCAACTTTTTTCAATTTTACCCCCGTGTGATATATATTCTACCCACACACATATGGAACTCTTCTGGGGAACCCTCACACATATTATTCCCTCATTTAGCGGATATTTTCACAAAAAAGTGGAATTTTCAAAAATACAGAAAATTGGCTGAAAATGACTAAATAGCACGGACTCATCGGGCGAATCGCTCTGGAACTGAAATCGGAACGCTCAGTAACATTTCCCCTATCTGAAAGTCTGATAAACGCCGGAAAAATGACTAAGTCCAAAAAAAAATTTTTTTCAACTTTTTTCAATTTTACCCCGTGGATTATATATTCAACCCACACACATTTGGAACTCTCCTGGGGTACCCTCACACATATTATTCCCTCATTTAGTGGATATTTTCAGAAAAAAAGAGAAATTTTCAAAAATTCAGAAAACGACTAAATATCAAGGACTCATCGGGCGAATCGCTCTGGAACTGAAATCGGAACGCTCACTGTCATTTCCCCTATCTGAAAGTCTGATAAACACCAGAAAAATGACTAAGTTCTAAAAAAAAAATTTTTTTCAACTTTTTTCAATTTTACCCCCGTGTGATATATAGTCTACCCACACACATTTGGAACTCTTCTGGGGAACCCTCACACATATTATTCCCTCATTTAGTGGATATTTTCACAAAAAAGAGAAATTTTCAAAAATTCAGAAAATTGGCTGAACACGATTAAATATCAAGGACTCATCGGGCGAATCGCTCTGGAACTGAAATCGGAAAGCTCACGGACATTTCCCCTATCTGAAAGTCTGATAAACGCCGGAAATATGACTAAGTCCAAAAAAAAAATTTTTCAACTTTTTTCAATTTTACCCCCGTGTGATATATAGTCTACCCACACACATTTGGAACTCTTCTGGGGAACCCTCACACATATTATTCCCTCATTTAGTGGATATTTTCAGAAAAAAAAAGAAATTTTCAAAAATTCAGAAAACGACTAAATATCAAGGACTCATGGGGTGAAACGTTCTGGAACTGAAATCGGAACGCTCACTCACATTTCCCTTATCTGAAAGTCTGATAAACGCCGGAAAAATGATTAAGTCCCAAAAAATTTTTTTTTTAAACTTTTTTCAATTTTACCCCCGTGGGATATATATTCTACCCACACACAATTGGAACTCTGCTGGGGTACCCTCACACATATTATTCCCTCATTTAGCGGATATTTTCACAAAAAAGTTGAATTTTCAAAAATTCAGAAAATTGGCTGAAAATGACTAAATAGCACGGACTCATCGGGCGAATCGCTCTGGAACTGAAATCGCAACGCTCACTGACATTTCCCCTATCTGATAGTCTGATAAACGCCGGAAAAATGATTAAGTCCTAAAAAAATTTTTTTTCAACTTTTTACAATTTTACCCCCGTGGGATATATAATCTATCCACACACATTTGGAACTCTCCTGGGGTACCCTCATTTAGCAGATATTTTCACAAAAAAAGTGGAATTTTCAAAAATTCTGAAAATTTGCTGAAAACGACTAAATATCAAGGACTCATCGTTCGAATCGCTCTGGAACTGAAATCGGAATGCTCACTGACATTTCTCCTATATGAAAGTCTGATAAATGCCAGAAAAATGACTAAGTCCAAAATAAAAAAAATTTCAATTTTTTTCAATTTTACCCCCGTGGGATATATATTCTACCCACACACATTTGGAACTCTCCTGGGGTACCCTCACACATATTATTACCTCATTTAGTGGATATTTTCAAAAAAAGTGAAATTTTCAAAAATTCTGAAAATTGGCTGAAAACGACTAAATAACAAGTACTCTTCAGGCGAATCGCTCTGGAACTGAAATCGGAACGATCACTGATATTTCCCCTCTCTGAAAGTCTGATAAACGCCGGAAAAATGAATAAGTCCAAAAAAAAAATTTTTCAACTCTTTTCAATTTTACCCCCGTGGGATATATAATCTATCCACACACATTTGGAACTCTCCTGGGGTACCCTCACACATATTATTCCCTCATTTAGTGGATATTTTCACCAAAAAGTAAAATTTTCAAAAATTCTGAAAATTGGCTGAAAACGACTAATTATCAAGGACTCATCATTCAAATCGCTCTGGAACTGAAATCGGAAAGCTCACTGACATTTCCCCTATCTGAAAGTCTGGTACATGCCGGAAAAATGACTAAGACCAAAAAAAATTTTTTTTCAACTTTTTTCAATTTTACCCCCGTGGTATATATATTCTACTCACAAACATTTGGAACTCTCCTGGGGTACCTCACACATATTATTCCCTCATTTAGTGGATATTTTCACAAAAAAGTGAAATTTTCAAAAATTCAGAAAATTGGCTGAAAATGACAAAATATCAAGGACTCATGGGGCGAATCGCTCTGAAACTGAAATCGGAACGCTCACTGACATTTCCCCTATCTGAAAGTCTGATAAACGCCGGAAAAATGACTAAGTCATAAAAAAAAAATTTTTCAACTTTTTTCAATTTTACCCCCGTGGTATATATATTCTACCCACACACATTTGGAACTCTCCTGGGGTACCGTCACACATATCATTCCCTCATTTAGAGGATATTTTCACAAAAAAGTGAAATTTTCAAAAGTTCTGAAAATTGTCTGAAAACGACTAAATATCAAGGACTCATGGGGCGAAACGTTCTGGAACTGAATTCAGAATGCTCACTGACATTTCCCCTATCTGAAAGTCTGATAAATGCCGGAAAAATGACTAAGTCTCCAAAAAAATTTTTTTCAACTTTTTTCAATTTTACCCCCGTGGGATATATAATCTTGCCACACACATTTGGAACTCTTCTGGGGTACCCTCACACATATTGTTACCCTCATTTAGCAGATATTTTCACAAAAAAAGTGAAATTTTCAAAAATTCAGAAAATTGGCTGAAAACGACTAAATATCAAATAGTGATCATTCGAATCGCTCTGGAACTGAAATCGGAACGCTGACTGACATTTCCCCTATCTGAAAGTCTGATAAACGGCGGAAAAATGACTAAGTCCAAAAAAAAATAATTTTCACCTTTTTTCTATTTTACTCCCGTGGGATATATATTCTAACCACACACATTTGGAACTCTCAAGGACTCATCGGGCGAATCGCTCTGGAACTGAAATTGGAATGCTTACTGACATTTCCCCTATCTGAAAGTCTGATAAACACCGGAAAAATGACTAAGTCCAAAAAAAAATTTTTTTAAACTTTTTTCAATTTTACCCCCGTGGTATATATATTCTACCCACGCACATTTGGAACTCTCTTAGGGCACCCTCACACATATTATTCCCTCATTTAGTGCATATTTTCACAAAAAAGTTACATTTTCAAAAATTCAGAAAATTGGCTGAAAACGACTAAATATCAAGGACTCATCGGGCGAAATGCTCTGGAACTGAAATCGGAACGCTCACTGACATTTCCCCTATCTGAAAGTCTGATAAACGCTGGAAAATTGACTAAGTCCAAAAAATTTTTTTTTTCAACTTTTTTCAATTTTACTCCCGTGGGATAAATATTCTACCCACACACATTTGGAACTCTCCTGGGGTACCCTCACACATATTATTCCCTCATTTAGTGGATATGTTCACAAAAAAGTGAAATTTTCAAAAATTCAGAAAATTGGCTGAAAACTACTAAATATGAAGGACTCATGGGGCGAATTGCTCTGGAACTGAAATCGGAACGCTCTCTGACATTTACCCTATCTGAAAGTCTGATGAATGCCGGAAAAAAGACTCAATCCCCCCAAAAAATTTTTCAACTTTTTTCAATTTTACCGACTTGGGATATATATTCTACCCGCCCACAGTTGGAACTCTCCTGGGGTACCCTCACACATATTATTCCCTCATTTAGTGAATATTTTCACAAAAAAGTGAAATTTTAAAAAATTCAGAAAATTGGCTGAAAATGACTAAATATCAAGTGCTCTTCAGGCGAATCGCTCTGGAACTGAAATCGGAACGCTCACTGACACTTCCCCTATCTGAAAGTCTGATCAACGCCGGAAAATTGACTAAGTCCCAAAATTTTTTTTTTTTCAACTTTTTTCAATTTTACTCCCGTGGGATATATATTCTACCCACACACATTTGGAACTCTCCTGGGGTACCCTCACACATATTATTCCCTCATTTAGTGGATATGTTCACAAAAAAGTAAAATTTTCAAAAATTCAGAAAATTGGCTGAAAACTACTAAATATCAAGGACTCATGGGGCGAATTGCTCTGGAACTGAAATCGGAACGCTCTCTGACATTTACCCTATCTGAAAATCTGATGAACGCCGGAAAAATGACTGAATCCCCCCAAAAAATTTTTCAACTTTTTTCAATTTTACTCCCGTGAGATATATATTCTACCCACAAACATTTGGCACTCTCCTGGGGTACCCTCACACATATTATTCCCTCATTTAATGGATATTTTCACAAAAAAAGTGAAATTTTCAAAAATTCAGAAAATTGGCTGAAAACTACTAAATATCAAGGACTCATCAGGCGAATCGCTCTGGAACTGAAATTGGAACGCTCACTGACATTTCCCCTTTCTGAAAGTCTGATGAACGCCGGAAAAATGACTGAATCTCCCCAAAAAAATTTTCAACTTTTTTCAATTTTACCCCCGTGGGATATATATTCTACCCGCCCACAGTTGGAACTCTCCTGGGGTACCCTCACACATATTGTTCCCTTATTTAGTGGATATTTTCTTAAAAAAGTGAAATTTTCAAAAATTCAGAAAATTGGCTGAAAATGACTAAATATCAAGTGCTCTTCAGGCGAATCGCTCTGGAACTGAAATCGGAACGCTCACTGACATTTCCCCTATCTGAAAGTCTGATAAACGCCGGAAAAATTACTAAGTCCAAAAAATTTTTTTTTTCAACTTTTTTCAGTTTTACTCCCGTGGGATAAATATTCTACCCACACACATTTGGAACTCTCCTGGGGTACCCTCACACATATTATTCCCTCATTTAGTGAATATTTTCACAAAAAAGGGAAATATTCAATATTTCTGAAAATTGGCTGAAAACTACTAAATATCAAGGACTCATGGGGCGAATTGCTCTGGAACTGAAATCGGAATGCTTACTGACATTACATATCTGAAAGTCTGAAAAACGCCGGAAAAATGACCAAGTCCAAAAAAAAAATCTTTCAACTTTTTTCAATTTTACCCCCGTGGGATATATATTCTACCCACACACATTTGAACTCTCCTGGGGTACCCTCACACATATTATTCCCTCATTTAGCGGATATTTTCACAAAAAAAGTGGAATTTTCAAAAATTAAGAAAATTGGCTGAAAACGGTTAAATATCAAGGACTCATCGTTCGAATCACTCTGGAACTGAAATAGGAATGCTCACTGACATTTCCCCTATCTGAAAGTCTGATAAATGCTGGAAAAATGACTAAGTAAAAAAAAAAATTTTTTCAACCTTTTTCAATTTTACCACCGTGGGATATAAATTCTACCCATGCACATTTGAACTCTCCTGGGGTACCCTCACACTTATTATTCCCTCATTTAGTGGATATTTTCACAAAAAAGTGAAATTTTCAAAAATTCTGAAAATTGGCTGAAAACGACTAAATATCAAGGACTCATCGGGCAAATCGCTATGGATCTGAAATCGGAATGGTCTCTGACATTTACCCTATCTGAAAGTCTGATAAACGCCAGAAAAATGACTGAGTCCAAAAAAAAATTATTTCAACTTTTTTCAATTTTACCCCCCGTGGGATATCTTTTCTACCCACACACATTTGGAACTCTCCTGGGGTACCCTCACACATATTATTCCCTCATTTAGCGGATATTTTCACAAAAAGGTGAAATTTACAAAAATTCAGAAAATTGGCTGAAAACGACTAAATATCAAGGACTCATGGGGCGAATTGCTCTGGAACTGAAATCGGAATGGTCTCTGACATTTACCCGATCTGAAAGTCTGATAAACACCAGAAAAATGACAGTCCAAAAAAAAATTTTTTTCAACTTTTTTCAATTTTACCCCCGTGGGATATATATTCTACCCGCACACATTTGGAACTCTGCTGGAGTACCCTCACACATATTATTCCCTCATTTAGCGGATATTTTCACAAAAAGGTGAAATTTTCAAAAATTCATAAAATTGGCTGAAAACGACTAAATATCAAGGACTCAAGGGGTGAATTGCTCTGGAACTGAAATCGGAGCGCTCTCTGACATTTACCCTATCTGAAAGTCTGATAAACGTCGGAAAATTGACTAAGTCCAAAAATTATTTTTTTTCAACTTTTTTCAATTTTACTCACGTGGGATATATATTCTACCCACACACATTTGGCACTCTCCTGGGGTACCCTCACTCATATTATTCCCTCATTTTGTGGATATTTTCACAAAAAAGTGACATTTTCAAAAATTCTGAAAATTGGCTGAAAACGACTAAATATCAAGGACTCATGGGGCGAATCGCTCTGGAACTGAAATCGGAATGCTCACTGACATTTCACCTATCTGAAAGTCTGATAAACGCCGGAAAAATGACCAAGTCCAAAAAAAAAATTTTTCAACTTTTTTCAATTTTACCCCCGTGGGATATATATTCTACCCTCGCACATTTGGAACTCTCTTATGGCACCCTCACACATATTATTCCCTCAATTAGTGGATATTTTCACAAAAAAGTGAAATTTTCAAAAATTCAGAAAATTGGCTGAAAACGACTAAATATCAAGGACTCATGGGGCGAATCGCTCTCGAACTGAAATTGGAACGCTCACTGACATTTGCCCTATCTGAAAGTCTGATAAAAGCCGGAAAAATGACTAAGTACAAAAAAAAAATTTTTTTTAAACTTTTTACAATTTTACCCCCCCGTGGGATATCTATTGTATCCACACACATTTGGAACTCTCCTGGGGTACCCTCACACATATTATTTACTCATTTAGCGGATATTTTCACAAAAAAGTGGAATTTTCAAAAATTCAGAAAATCGGCTGAAAACGACTAAATATCAAGGTCTCATGGGGCGAATCCCTCTGGAACTGAAATCGGAACGCTCACTGACATTTCCCCTAACTGAAAGTCTGATGAATGCCGGAAAAATGACTAAGTCCAAAAAAAAAATTTTTTCAACTTTTTTCAATTTTACCCCCTGTGGGATATATATTCTATCCACACACATTTGGAACGCTTCTGGGGTACCCTCACACATATTATTCCCTCATTTAGTAGATATTTTCACAAAAAAGTGAAATTTTCAAAAACTCAGAAAATTGGCTTAAAACGACCAAATATCATGTACTCATTGGGCGAATCACTCTGGAACTGAAATCGGAACGCTCACTGACATTTACCCTATTGAAAGTCTGATAAACACCAGAAAAATGACAGTCTAAAAAATTTTTTTTTTCAACTTTTTTCAATTTTACCCACGTGGGATATATATTCTACCCGCCCACAGTTGGAACTCTCCTGGGGTACCCTCACACATATTATTCCCTCATTTAGTGGATATTTTCTTAAAAAAGTGAAATTTTCAAAAATTCGGAAAATTGGCTGAAAACGACTAAATAACAAGGACTCATGGGGTGAATCGCTCTGGAACTGAAATCGGAATGCTCACTGACGTTTCCCCTATCTGAAAGTCTGATAAACGCCAGAAAAATGACTAAGTCCGAAAAAACATTTTTTCAACTTTTTTCAATTTTACCCCCCGTGGCATATCTTTTCTACACACACACATTTGGAACTCTCCTGGGGCACCCTCACACATATTATTCCCTCATTTAGCGGTTATTTTCACAAAAAAAGTAGAATTTTAAAAAAATTCAGAAAATTTGCTGAAAACGACTAAATATCAAGGACTCATCGGGTGCATCGCTCTGGAACTGAAATCGGAATGCTCACTGACATTTCCCCTAACTGAAAGTCTGATGAATGCCGGAAAAATGACTAAGTCCAAAAAAAAAATTTTTTCAACTTTTTTCAATTTTACCCCCTGTGGGATATATATTCTATCCACACACATTTGGAACGCTTCTGGGGTACCCTCACACATATTATTTACTCATTTAGCGGATATTTTCACAAAAAAGTGGAATTTTCAAAAATTCTGAAAATTGGCTGAAAACGACTAAATATCAAGGTCTCATGCGGCGAATCCCTCTGGAACTGAAATCGGAACACTCACTGACATTTCCCCTAACTGAAAGTCTGATGAATGCCGGAAAAATGACTAAGTCCAAAAAAAAAATTTTTCAACTTTTTTCAATTTTACCCCGTGGGATATATATTCTACCCACACACATTTGGAAAGCTTCTGGGGTACCCTCACACATATTATTCCCTCATTTAGTGGATATTTTCACAAAAAAGTGAAATTTTCAAAAATTCTGAAAATTGGCTGAAAACGACTAAATATCAAGGACTCATCGGGCGAATCGCTCTGGAACTGAAATCGGAAAACTCACTGACATTTTCCCTCTCTGAAAGTCTGATAAACGCCGGAAAAATGACAAAGTCCCCAAAAAAATTTTTTTCAACTGTTTTCAATGTTACCCCCGTGGAATATCTATTCTACCCACACACATTTGGAACTCTCCTGGGGTACCCTCACACATACAGTGCTGGCCAAAAGTATTGGCACCCCTGCAATTCTGTCAGATAATACTCAGTTTCTTCCTGAAAATGATTGCAAGCACAATTTCTTTGTTATTATTATCTTCATTTAATTTGTCTTCAATGAAAAAATACAAAAAGAATTGTCCTAAAGCCAAATTGGATATAATTCCACACCAAACCTAAAAAATGGAGTGGACAAAAGTATTGGCACCGTTTGAAAAATCATATGATGCTTCTCTAATTCATGTAATTAACAGCACCTGTAACTTACCTGTGGCACCTAACAGGTGTTGGAAATAACTAAATCACACTTGCAGCCAGTTAACATGGATTAAAGTTGACTCAACCTGTGTCCTTGTGTGTACCACAATGAGCATGGAGAAAAGAAAGAAGACCAAAGAACTGTCTGAGGACTTGAGAAACCAAATTGTGAGGAAGCATGAGCAATCTCAAGGCTACAAGTCCATCTCCAAAGACCTGAATGTTCCTGTGTCTTCCATGCGCAGTGTCATCAGAAGTTTAAAGCCCATGGCACTGTGGCTAACCTCCCTAGATGTGGACGGAAAAGAAAAATTGACAAGAGATTTCAGCGCAAGATTGTGCGGATGGTGGATAAAGAACCTCGACTAACATCCAAACAAGTTCAAGCTGCCCTGCAGTCCGAGGGTACTACAGTGTCAACCCGTATTATCCGTCGGCGTCTGAATGAAAAGGTACTGTATGGTAGGATACCCAGGAAGACCCCACTTCTTACCCCGAGACATAAAAAAGCCAGGCTGGAGTTTGCCAAAACTTACCTGAGAAAGCTTAAAACGTTTTGGAAGAATGTTCTCTGGTCAGATGAGACAAAAGTAGAGCTTTTTGGGAAAAAGCATCAACATAGAGTGTACAGGAAAAAAAAAAGGCATTCAAAGAAAAGAACACGGTCCCTACAGTCAAACATGGCGGAGGTTCCCTGATGTTTTGGGGTTGCTTTGCTACATCTGGTACTGGACTGCTTGACCGTGTGCATGGCATTATGAAGTCTGAAGACTACCAACAAATTTTGCAGCATAATGTAGGGCACAGTGTGAGAAAGCTGGGTCTCCCTCAAAGGTCATGGGTCTTCCAGCAGGACAATGACCCAAAACACACTTCCAAAAGCACTATAAAATGGTTTGAGAGAAAGCACTGGAGACTTCTAAGGTGGCCAGCAATGAGTCCAGACCTGAATCCCATAGAACACCTGTGGAGAGATCTCAAAATGGCAGTTTGGAGAAGGCACCCTTCAAATATCAGGGACCTGGAGCAGTTTGCCAAAGAATAGGCTACAATTCCAGCAGAGCATTGTAAGAAACTCATTGATGGTTACCGGAAGCAGTTGTTCGCAGTTATTTTGGCTAAAGGTTGTGCAACCAAGTATTAGGCTGAGGGTGCCAATACTTTTGTCCGGCCCTTTTTTGGAGTTTTGTGTGAAATGATCAATGATTTGATTTTTGCTTCATTCTCTTTTGTGTTTTATCCTTGCAAGCAAATTAAATGAAGAGAGTAATACCAAAGAATTTGTGATTGCAATCATTTTCAGGAAGAAACTGTTTATTATCTGACAGAATTGCAGGGGTGCCAATACTTTTGGCCAGCACTGTATTATTCCCTCATTTAGTGGATATTTTCTCAAAAAAGTGAAATTTTCAAAAATTCAGAAAATTGGCTGAAAACGACAAAATATCAAGGACTCATCGGGCGCATTGCTCTGGAACTGAAATCGGAACGCTCACTTACATTTCCCCTATCTGAAAGTCTGATAAACGCCGGAAAAATGTCTAAGACCAAAAAAATTTTTTTTTAACTTTTTTCAATTTTACCCCTATGGGATATATACTCTACCCACACACATTTAGAACTCTCCTGGGGCACCTTTACCCATATTATTCCCTCATTTAGTGGATATTTTCACAAAAAAGTGACATTTACAAAAATTCAGAAAATTGGCTGAAAATGACTAAATATCAAGTACCCATCGGGCGAATCGCTCTGGAACTGAAATGGGAACGCTCACTGCTATTTACCCTATCTGAAAGTCTGATAAACGCCGGAAAAATGACTAAGTCTCAAAAAATTAATTTCAACTTTTTTCAATTTTACCCCGCGTGGGATATATATTCTACCCACACACATTTGGAACTCTCCTGGGGTACCCTCACACATATTATTCCCTCATATACTGGATATTTTCACAAAAAAGTGAAATTTTCAAAAATTCAGAAAATTGGCTGAAAACGACTAAATATCAAGGACTTATGGGGCGAATCGCTCTGGAACTGAAATCGGAACGCTCACTGACATTTCCCCTCTCTGAAAGTCTGATAAACGCCGGAAAAATGCCTAAGTCCCCCAAAAAATTTTTTTCAACTGTTTTCAATGTTACCCCCGTGGGATATCTATTCTACCCACACACATTTGGAACTCTCCTGGAGTACCCTCACAGATATTATTCCCTCATTTAGTGGATATTTTCACAAAAAAAGTGAAATTTTCAAAAATGCAGAAAATTGGCTGAAAACGACTAAATATCAAGGACTCATGGGGCGAATCGCTCTGGAACTGAAATCGGAATGCTCACTGACATTTCCCCTATCTGAAAGTCTGATAAACGCCGGAAAAATGACTAAGTCCAACAAAAATTTTTTTTCAACTTTTTTCAATTTTACCCCCGTGGGATATATATTCTACCCTCACACATTTGGAACTCTCCTGGGGTACCCTCACACATATTATTCCCTCATTTAGTGGATATTTTCACAAAAAAGTCACATTTTCAAAATTCTGAAAATTGGCAGAAAACGACTAAATATCAAGTACTAATACGGCGAATCGCTCTGGAACTGAAATCGGAACGCTCACTGACATTTCCCCTATCTGAAAGTCTGATAAACGGCGGAAAAAAGACTAAGTCCAAAAAAAAATTGTTTTCAACGTTTTTCAATTTACCCCCTTGTGATATTAATTCTACCCACACACATTTGGAACTCTCCTGGGGTACCCTCACACATAGTATTCCCTCATTTAGTGGATATTTTCACAAAAAAGTAAAATTTTCAAAAATTCAGAAAATTGGCTGAAAACGACTAAATATCAAGGACTCATGGGGCGAATCGCTCTGGAACTGAAATCGGAATGCTCACTGACATTTCCCCTATCTGAAAGTCTGATAAATGGCGGTAAAATGACTAAGTCCAAAAAAATTTTTTTTAAACTTTTTTCAATTTTACGCCCGTGGCATATATATTCTACCCACACACATTTGGAACTCTCCTGGGGTACCCTCACACATATTATTCCCTCATTTAGTGGATATTTTCACAAAAAAGTGAAATTTTCAAAATTCTGAGAATTGGCACAAAACGACTAAATATCAAGTACTAATAGGGCGAATCGCTCTGGAACTGAAATCGGAACGCTCACTGACATTTCCCCTATCTGAAAGTCTGATAAACGCCAGAAAAACGACTAAGTCCAAAAAAAAATTGTTTTCAACGTTTTTCAATTTTACCCCCCGTGGGATATTAATTCTATCCACACACATTTGGAACTCTCCTGGGGTACCTTCACACATATTATTCCCTCATTTAGTGGATATTTTCACAAAAAAGTAAAATTTTAAAAAATTCAGAAAATTGGCTGAAAACGACTAAATATCAAGGATTCATGGGGCGAATCGCTCTAGAACTGAAATCGGAATGCTCACTGACATTTCCCCTATCTGAAAGTCTGATAAACGCCGGAAAAATGACTAAGTCCAACAAAAAATTTTTTTTCAACTTTTTTCAATTTTACCCCCGTAGGATATATATTCTACCCTCACACATTTGGAACTCTCCTGGGGTACCCTCACACATATTATTCCCTCATTTAGTGGATATTTTCACAAAAAAGTGAAATTTTCAAAATTCTGAAAATTGGCAGAAAACGACTAAATATCAAATACTAATAGGGCGAATCGCTCTGGAACTGAAATCGGAACGCTCACTGACATTTCCCCTATCTGAAAGTCTGATAAACGGCGGAAAAAAGACTAAGTCCAAAAAAAATAGTTTTCAACGTTTTTCAATTTACCCCCTTGTGATATTAATTCTACCCACTCACATTTGGAACTCTCCTGGGGTACCCTCAAACATAGCATTCCCTCATTTAGTGGATAATTTCACAAAAAAAGTAAAATTTTCAAAAATTCAGAAAATTGGCTGAAAACGACTAAATATCAAGTACTCATGGGGCGAATCACTCTGGAACTGAAATCGGAATGCTAACTGACATTTCCCCTATCTGAAAGTCTGATAAATGCCGGAAAAATGACTAATCCCCCCAAAATTTTTTTTCAACTGTTTTCAATGTTACCCCCGTGGGATATCTATTCTACCCACACACATTTGGAACTCTCCTGGGGTACCCTCACACATATTATTCCCTCATTTCGTGGATATTTTCACAAAAAAGTGAAATTTTCAAAAATTCAGAAAATTGTCTGAAAACGACTAAATATCAAGGACTCATCGGGCGAATCGCTCTGGAACTGAAATCGGAACGCTCACTGACATTTCCCCTCTCTGAAAGTCTGATAAATGCTGTAAAAATGACTAATCCCCCCAAAATTTTTTTTCAACTGTTTTCAATGTTACCCCCGTGGGATATCTATTCTACCCACACACATTTGGAACTCTCCTGGGGTACCCTCACACATAGTATTCCCTCATTTAGTGGATATTTTCACAAAAAAGTGAAATTTTCAAAAATACAGAAAATTGGCTGAAAACGACTAAATATCAAGGACTCATGGGGCGAATCGCTCTGGAACTGAAATCGGAATGCTCACTGACATTTCCCCTATTTGAAAGTCTGATAAATGCCAGAAAAATGACTAAGTCCAAAAAAAAATTTTTTTAAACTTTTTTCAATTTTACCCACGTGGGATATCTATTCTACCCACTCACATTTGGAACTCTCCTGGGGTACCCTCACATATATTATTCCCTCATTTAGTGGATATTTTCACAAAAAAGTGAAATTTTCAAAATTCTGAGAATTGGCATAAAACGACTAAATATCAAGTACTAATAGGGCGAATCACTCTGGAACTGAAATCGGAACGCTCACTGACATTTCCCCTATCTGAAAGTCTGATAAACGCCAGAAAAACAACTAAGTCCAAAAAAAAATTGTTTTCAACGTTTTTCAATTTTACCCCCGTGGGATATTAATTATACCCACACACATTTGGAACTCTCCTGGGGTACCCTCACACGTATTATTCCCTCATTTAGTGGATATTTTCACAAAAAAAGTGAAATTTTCAAAAATTCAGAAAATTGGCTTGAAAATGACTAAATATCAAGGGCTCATGGGGCGAATCGCTCTGGAACTGAAATCGGAATGTTCACTGACATTTCCCCTATCTGAAAGTCTGATAAATGCCGGAAAAATGAATAAGTCCAACAAAAAAATTTTTTAAACTTTTTTCAATTTTACCCCCGTGGGATATATATTCTACCCTCACACATTTGGAACTCTCCTGGGGTACCCTCACACATATTATTCCCTCATTTAGTCGATATTTTCACAAAAAAGTGAAATTTTCAAAATTCTGAAAATTGGCAGAAAACGACTAAATATCAAGTACTAATAGGGCAAATCGCTCTGGAACTGAAATCGGAACGCTCACTGACATTTCCCCTATCTGAAAGTCTGATAAACGCCGGAAAAAAGACTAAGTCCAACAAAAAATTTTTTTCAACTTTTTTTAATTTTACCCCCGTGGGATATATATTCTACCCACACACATTTGGAACTCTCCTCGGGTACCCTCACACATAATATTCCCTCATTTAGTGGATATTTTCACAAAAAAGTGAAATTTTCAAAAATTCTGAAAATTGGCTGAAAACGACTAAATATCAAGGACTCATGGAGCGAATCGCTCTGGAACTGAAATCGGAATGCTCACTGACATTTCCCCTATCTGAAAGTCTGATAAACGCCGGAAAAATGACTAAGTCCAACATAAAAATTTTTTCAACTTTTTTTAATTTTACCCCCGTGGGATATATATTCTACCCTCACACATTTGGAACTCTCCTGGGGTACCCTCACACATAGTACCCTCATTTAGTGGATATTTTCACAAAAAAATTAAAATTTTCAAAAATTCAGAAAATTGGCTGAAAACGACTAAATAACAAGGACTCATGGGGTGAATTGCTCTGGAACTGAAATCAGAATGCTCACTCACATTTCCCCTATCTGAAAGTCTGATAAACGCCGGAAAAATGACTAAGTCCAAAAAAAATTTTTTTCATCTTTTTTCAATTTTACCCCCGTGGGATTTATATTCTACCCACACACATTTGGAACTCTCCTGGGGTACCCTCACACATATTATTCCCTCATTTAGTGGATATTTTCACAAAAAAAAGTGAAATTTTCAAAAATTCAGAAAATTGGCTGAAAACGACTAAATATCAAGGACTCATGGGGCGAATCGCTCTGGAACTGAAATCGGAACACTCACTGACATTTCCCCTATCTGAAAGTCTGATAAACGCCGGAAAAAAGACTAAGTCCAAAAAAAAATTGTTTTCAACGTTTTTCAATTTTACCTTCTTGTGATATTCATTCTACCCACACACATTTGGAACTCTCCTGGGGTACCCTCACACATATTATTCCCTCATTTAGGGGATATTTTCACAAAAAAGTGAAATTTTCAAAAATTCAGAAAATTGGCTGAAAACGACTAAATATCAAGGACTCATGGGTAGTGTTGAGCATTCCGATACTGAAATATCGGGTATCGGCCGATATTCACTGTATCGGAATTCCGATACTTAATTCCGATACTTTTATAATATCGAATACCGGAATCGGAAGTTCCCATAATGCCTGCGCTCTGCAGTGTCTGTGAAGGATGACAAGCTGGATGGCAGCGCTCAGCTGCGATCCAGCTTGTCATCAGAATGCCATCCCAGCGTGGGAGAATTCTCCTGATTGTTTAAAAGCCGCCGGCTTTTAAACAATCACACAGCCCCATACTGCTTCCCCGCAGCCTCCCACCCCGATCCTCCTCTCCCCTCGCCACCTCCAATCCCAATCGTAAATTAGGACCGGGCGGGGAGCGCAGCACCAAGGAGCGAAGGACCCAGGCGGGGAAGCCGGCAGTGAAAAGACTTCACCGCCGGCTTTCCCGTTCTGTGCTGCGCTTTCCCGCCGGTTATTTCAAATGAACAGCTGAGGTATCAGGTGATGCCGATCAGCTGTTCATTTGAAGTAGCCGCGGTGCCCTCAGAGGGTTCATGTGAGTTCATGCTTGACTGCATTGCATGAACTCACATGAACTTTCCCACGGCCGCACAGGTCAGCCACTCCTCCCAGACCCGTCATGATTAGTGTGTGCGCGGTGTGTGTGCGGGGTGTGTGTGCGGGGTGTGTGTGCGGGGTGTGTGTGCGGGGTGTGTGTGCGGGGTGTGTGTGTGCGGGGTGTGTGTGTGCGGGGTGTGTGTGTGTGCGGGGTGTGTGTGTGCGGGGTGTGTGTGTGTGCGGGGTGTGTGTGTGTGCGGGGTGTCTGTGCGTGCAGGCAGACATAGGCCGATGTGACACTACTACTCCCATCGGCCTATGTCTGTCCCCGGTCCACTCGTGCCAGCAGGATCAGCTCGATGGGAGCAGTAGTTCCCATCAGCCTGATCCTGCTATATAAATTGCCCTACTGTGTCCCCAATAAATGTTAGATACATGTCATTGGTGGCCAGTGGTTACCTAAAAGAAATTAGTTTATACATTACCTGTCCCCGCCGATCGCCACCTAAAATAAAGTAAAAAATAAAAAACTACACCTATACTCACCTAGACACCTAATTCCCCGAAGCCATCGATCTCCTGTAATAAAATATAAAATAATAAACCACAACCTTATCCTTACCCCTCCGTAGTAGTCCACGTGTGTCCCACGAAGATCTCCAGTTCAGAGCAGCCACATAGAATGTGACCGCTCTGAACCGCTGCCGCCGCTAGAATGACGGGGCCGTAAGGGTTCACCAGAGTTAAGGCAGCGCTGCTCCGGTTAGCTGCTTGACGGCACTGCTGTATCGTGAGAAATTCCCACGATACAGCACTGCCGTAAAGGAGGTCTCCGGAGCTGCGCTGCCTGAATGCACTCCGGTAACCTCAGTCAGTGGCTCCCGATGCCGGGAGCGGACGTGTTCCCGGCAGCGTGAGCTTACAGCAGCCATGCACAGCTGTCACCATCTCCAGATGTGACAGCTGTGCATGGGAGATCAGCGCAGGAACGTGGACAGGTAACTATTTTTTTTTAGTAAACTAAGAATTAAATAAAATGGTGTTTTATTTCAAATAAATTATTTTTTTCTGGGTGTAGTGTGTTTTTTCTTTTTAACACTTTGTAGGTTAGTAATGGGGGTGTCTTATAGACACACATCATTACTAACCTGGGCTTCATGGCAGCTGGCGCTGACATGAACCCCACCACTATTACCCCCTGCCACCGCACCAGGGCAGCGTGGAAGAGCGAGGCTAAGTGCCAGAATTGGCGCATCCTATGGATGCGCCATTTCTGGGGCGGCTGACGGCTGGTGTTTCTAGCCTGGGAGGGGGCCAATATTCTTGGCACCCTTCCTGAGCTATTAATATCAGCCCCCAGCTGTCTGCCTAGCCTTTGCTAGCTATTAAAATAGGGGGGACCCCACGTCATTTTTTTGGGGGGGGTCCCCCATTTTAATAGCTAGTAAAGGCTAGGTATTCAGCTGGGGGCTGATATTAATAGCTCAGGAAGGGTGCCATGAATATTGGCCCCCTCCCAGGCTAGAAACACCAGCCGTCAGCCGCCCCAGAAATGGCACATCCATAGGATGCGCCAATTCTGGCACTTAGCCTCGCTCTTCCACGCTGCCCTGGTGCGGTGGCAGGGGGTAATAGTGGTAGGGTTCATGTCAGCGCCATTTCTGGGGCGGCTGACGGCTGGTGTTTCTAGCCTGGGAGGGGGCCAATATTCATGGCACCCTTCCTGGGCTATTAATATCAGCCCCCAGCTGTCTGCCTAGCCTGTGCTAGCTATTAAATTAGGGGGGACCCCACGTTATTTTTTTGGGGGGGTTCCCCCATTTTAATAGCTAGTAAAGGCTAGGTATTCAGCTGGGGGCTGATATTAGTAGCCTGGGAAGCTCCGTGGGTATTACCCCCTTCCCAGGCTTCAAACATTTGCCCCAGCTGTCTGCTTAACCTCCGCTAGAGACTAAAATTAAGGGGAACCCCACGCCAATTTTTTTTTAAATAAATCCTTTATTTTAACACTAAATGACAAGTACAGTAATCAACACTGTCACTGTACTTCATATATATGTGACTGACATGTTTCTATCTATCTAATCTATGTGTGATTCTCTATTCTTTCTGTTCTAAATTGTCGGGTACAGATGCTGAATTGCCGGCCGGCTTTCTTAAAGAGACGGTGCATGAAAACACTATTATTTTTTTAAATAAATCCTTTACACTAAATGACAAGTACAGTAAGCAACACTGTCACTGTACTTCATATATATGTGACTGACATGTTTCTATCTATCTAATCTATGTGTGAAGCTCTATTCTTTCTGTTATAAATTGTCGGGTACCGCTGCTGAATTGCCGGCCGGCTTTTTTAAAGAGACGGTGCACGAAAACACTAATATTTTTTTTAATAAATCCTTTACACTAAATGACAAGTACAGTAAGCAACACTGTCACTGTACTTCATATATATGTGACTGACATGTTTCTATCTATCTAATCTATGTGTGAAGCTCTATTCTTTCTGTTGTAAATTGTCGGGTACCGGTGTATGCCGTTGATGAATTGCCGGCTTTTCATGTCATTCTACATAATTCTTAGTTGTTTTACTTCATGTAGAATTAACCTACAAGGAAAGAAAGGGTTTATTTTCATTCCGATATTTGTGTCCCATTGACTTGCATTGGTTTCCGGTATCGGAATCGGCGATATCCGATACTTTTTGGGTATCGGCCCGATCCAATCCGATACGATATTTCCTGATATCGGAAGGTATTGCTCAACACTACTCATGGGGCGAATCGCTCTGGTACTGAAATCGGAATGCTCACTGACATTTCCCCTATCTGAAAGTCTGATAAACGGCTGAAAAATGACTAAGTCCAAAAAAATTTTTTTTAAACTTTTTTCAATTTTACGCCCGTGGGATATATATTCTACCCACACACATTTGGAACTCTCCTGGGGCACCCTCACACATATTATTCCCTCATTTAGTGGATATTTTCACAAAAAAGTGAAATTTTCAAAATTCTAAGAATTGGCAGAAAACGACTAAATATCAAGTACTAATAGGGCGAATCGCTCTGGAACTGAAATCGGAACGCTCACTGACATTTCCCCTATCTGAAAGTCTGATAAACGCCAGAAAAATGACTAAGTCCAAAAAAAAATTGTTTTCAACGTTTTTCAATTTTACCCCCGTCGGATATTAATTCTACCCACACACATTTGGAACTCTCCTGGGGTACCCTCCCACATATTATTCCCTCATTTAGTGGATATTTTCACAAAAAAAGTAAAATTGTCAAAAATTCAGAAAATTGGCTGAAAACGACTAAATATCAAGGACTCATGGGGCGAATCGCTCTGAAACTGAAATCGGAATGCTCACTGACATTTCACCTATCTGAAAGTCTGATAAATGCCGGAAAAATGACTAAGTCCAACAAAAAATTTTTTTCAACTTTTTTCAATTTTACCCCCGTGGGATATTACTTCTACCCACACACATTTGGAACTCTCCTGGGGTACCCTCACACATATTATTCCCTCATTTAGTGGATATTTTTACAAAAAAGTGAAATTTTAAAAAATTCAGAAAATTAGCTGAAAACGACTAAATATCAAGGACTCATGGGTCGAATCGCTCTGGAACTGAAATCGGAATGCTCACTGACATTTCCCCTATCTGAAAGTCTGATAAACGCCGGAAAAATGACTAAGTCCAACAAAAAAATTTTTTCAACTTTTTTCAATTTTACCCCCGTGGGATATATATTCTACCCTCACACATTTGGAACTCTCCTAGGGTACCCTCACACATATTATTCCCTCATTTAGTGGATATTTTCACAAAAAAGTGAAATTTTAAAAATTCTGAAAATTGGCAGATAACGACTAAATATCAATTGCTAATAGGGCGAATCGCTCTGGAACTGAAATCGGAACGCTCACTCACATTTCCCCTATCTGAAAGTCTGATAAACGGCGGAAAAAAGACTAAGTCCAAAAAATAATTGTTTTCAACGTTTTTCAATTTACCCCCTTGTGATAATAATTCTACCCACACACATTTGGAACTCTCCTGGGGTACCCTCACACATAGTATTCCCTCATTTAGTGGATATTTTCACAAAAAAGTAAAATTTTCAAAAATTCAGAAAATTGGCTGAAAACGACTAAATATCTAGGACTCATGGGGCAAATCACTCTGGAACTGAAATCGGAATGCTCACTGACATTTCACCTATCTGAAAGTCTGATAAATGCCGGAAAAATGACTAAGTCCAACAAAAAATTTTTTTCACATTTTTCAATTTTCCCCCATGGGATATATATTCTACCCACACACATTTGGAACTCTCCTGGGGTACCCTCACACATATTATTTCCTCATTTAGTGGATATTTTCACAAAAAAGTGAAATTTTCAAAAATTCTGAAAATTGGCTGAAAACGACTAAGTATCAAGGAATCATGAGGCGAATCGCTCTGGAACTGAAATCGGAATGCTCACTAACATTTCCCCTATCTGAAAGTCTGATAAATGCTGGAAAAATGACTAAGTCCAAAAAAAAATTTTTTCAAACTTTTTTCAATTTTACCCATGTGGGATATCTATTCTACCCACACACATTTGGAACTCTCCTGGGGTACCCTCACACATATTATTCCCTCATTTAGTGGATATTTTCACAAAAAAATGAAATTTTCAAAATTCTGAGAATTGGCAGAAAATGACTAAATATCAAGTACTAATAGGGCGAATCGCTCTGGAACTGAAATCGGAATGCTCACTGACATTTCCCCTATCTGAAAGTCTGATAAACGCCGGAAAAATGACTAAGTCCAAAAAAAAATTGTTTTCAACGTTTTTCAATATTACCCCCGTGGGATATTAATTCTACCCACACACATTTGGAACTCTCCTGGGGTATCCTCACACATATTATTCCCTCATTTAGTGTATATTTTCACAAAAAAAGTGAAATTTTCAAAATTCTGAAAATTGGCAGAAAACGACTAAATATCAAGTACTAATAGGGCGAATCGCTCTGGAACTGAAATCGGAACGCTCACTGACATTTCCCCTATCTGAAAGTCTGATAAACGCCGTAAAAAAGACTAAGTCCAAAAAAAAATTGTTTTCAATATTTTTCAATTTTACCCCCTTGTGATATTAATTCTACCCACACACATTTGGAACTCTCCTGGGGTACCCTCACACATAGTATTCCCTCATTTAGTGGATATTTTCACAAAAAAGTGAAATTTTCAAAAATTCAGAAAATTGGCTGAAAACGACTAAATATCAAGGACTCATGAGGCGAATCGCTCTGGAACTGAAATCGGAATGCTCACTGACATTTCCCCTATCTGAAAGTCTGATAAACGCCGGAAAAATGACTAAGTCCAACAAAATTTTTTTTTAACTTTTTTCAATTTTACCCCCATGGGATATATATTCTACCCACACACATTTGGAACTCTCCTGGGGTACCCTCACACATATTATTCCCTCATTTAGTGGATATTTTCACAAAAAAATGAAATTTTAAAAATTCTGAGAATTGGCAGAAAACGACTAAATATCAAGTACTAATAGGGCGAATCGCTCTGGAACTGAAATCGGAACGCTCACTGACATTTCCCCTATCTGAAAGTCTGATAAACGCCGGAAAAAAGACTAAGTCCCAAAAATAATTGTTTTCAACGTTTTTCAATTTACCCCCTTGTGATAATAATTCTACCCACACACATTTGGAACTCTCCTGGGGTAACCTCACACATAGTATTCCCTCATTTAGTGGATACTTTCACAAAAAAGTAAAATTTTCAAAAATTCAGAAAATTGGCTGAAAACGACTAAATATCTAGGACTCATGGGGCGAATCGCTCTGGAACTGAAATCGGAATGCTCACTGACATTTCCCCTATCTGAAAGTCTGATAAATGCTGGAAAAATGACTAAGTCCAAAAAAAAATTTTTTAAAACTTTTTTTCAATTTTACCCACGTGGGATATCTATTCTACCCACACACATTTGGAACTCTCCTGGGGTACCCTCACACATATTATTCCCTCATTTAGTGGATATTTTCACAAAAAAATGAAATTTTAAAAATTCTGAGAATTGGCAGAAAACGACTAAATATCAAGTACTAATAGGGCGAATCGCTCTGGAACTGAAATCGGAACGCTCACTGACATTTCCCCTATCTGAAAGTCTGATAAACACCGGAAAAATGACTAAGTCCAAAAAAAAATAGTTTTCAACGTTTTTCAATATTACCCCCGTGGGATATTAATTCTACCCACACACATTTTTAACTCTCCTGGGGTATCCTCACACATATTATTCCCTCATTTAGTGGATATTTTCACAAAAAAGTCAAATTTTCAAAATTCTGAAAATTGGCTGAAAACGACTAAATATAAAGTACTCATCGGGCAAATCGCTCTGGAACTGAAATCGGAACGCTCACTGTCATTTACCCTATCTGAAAATCTGATAAACGCTGGAAAAATGACTAAGTCCAAATAAAACATTTTTTCATCTTTTTTCAATTTTACACCCGTGGGATATATATTCTACCCACACGCATTTGGAACTCTCCTGGGGTACCCTCACACATATTATTCCCTCATTTAGTGGATATTTTCACAAAAAAGTGAAATTTTCAAAAATTCAGAAAATTGGCTGAAAACGACTAAATATGAAGGACTCATCGGGCGCATCGCTCTGGAACTGAAATCGGAACGCTCACTGACATTTACCCTATCTGAAAGTCTGATAAACGCCGCAAAAATAACTAAGTCCAAAAATTTTTTTTTTCAACTTTTTTCAATTTTACCCCCCGTGGGATATCTATTCTACCCACACACATTTGGAACTCTCCTGGGGTACCCTCACACATATTATTCCCTCATTTAGTGGATATTTTCACAAAAAAGTGAAATTTTCAAAAATTATGAAAATTGGCTGAAAACGACTAAATAGCAAGGACTCATCGGGCGCATCGTTCTGGAAGTGAAATCGGAACGCTCACTGACATTTCTCCTATCTGAAAGTCTGATAAACGCCGGAAAAATGACTAAGTCCAAAAAAAAATTTTTTAAACTTTTTTCAATTTTACCCCTGTGGGATATATATTCTACCCACACACATTTGAAACTCTCCTGGGGTACCCTCACACATATTATTCCCTCATTTAGTGGATATTTTCACAAAAAAGTGAAATTTTCAAAATTCTGAGAATTGGCAGAAAATGACTAAATATCAAGTACTCCTCGGGCGAATCGCTCTGGAACTGAAATCGGAATGCTCACTGACATTTACCCTATCTGAAAGTCTGATAAACACTGGAAAAATGACTAAGTCCAAAAAAATATTTTTTCAACTTTTTTCAATTTTACCCCCCGTGGGATATCTATTCTTCTTACACACATTTGGAACTCTCCTGGGGTACCCTCACACATATTATTCCCTCATTTAGTGGATATTTTCACAAAAAAGTGAAATTTTCAAAAATTCAGAAAATTGGGTGAAAACGACTATTTATCAAGTACCCATCAGGCGAATCGCTCTGGAACTGAAATCGGAATGCTCACTGACATTTACCCTATCTGAAAGTCTGATAAACGCTGGAAAAATGACTAAGTCCAAATAAAAAAATTTTTCATCTTTTTTCAATTTTACCCCCGTGGGATATATATTCTACCCACACACATTTGGAACTCTCCTGGGGTACCCTCACACATATTATTCCCTCATTTAGTGGATATTTTCACAAAAAAGTGAAATTTTCAAAAATTCGGAAAATTGGCTGAAAACGACTAAATATCAAGGACTCATGGGGCGAATCGCTCTCGAACTGAAATCGGAATGCTCACTAACATTTACCCTATCTGAAAGTCTGATAAACGCCAGAAAAATGACTAGGTCCAAAAAAATATTTTTTCAACTTTTTTCAATTTTACCCCCCGTGGGATATATATTCTACCCACACACATTTGGAACTCTCCTGGGGTACCCTCACACATATTATTTCCTCATTTAGTGGATATTTTCACAAAAAAGTGAAATTTTCAAAAATTCAGAAAATTGGGTGAAAACGACTATATATCAAGTACCTATCAGGCGAATCGCTCTGGAACTGAAATCGGAATGCTCACTGACATTTCCCCTATCTGAAAGTCTGAAAAATGGCGGAAAAATGACTAAGTCCAAAAAAAATTTTTTTCAACTTTTTTCAACTTTAACCCCGTGGGATATATATTCTACCCACACACATTTGGAACTCTCCTGGGGTATCCTCACACATACTATTCCCTCATTTAGTGGATATTTTCACAAAAAAAGTGAAATGTTCAAAAATTCAGAAAATTGGCTGAAAACGACTAAATATCAAGGACTCATGGGGCGAATCGCTCTGGAACTGAAATCGGAACGCTCACTGACATTTCCCCTATCTGAAAGTCTGATAAACGCCAGAAAAATGACTAGGTCCAAAAAAATATTTTTTCAACTTTTTTCAATTTTACCCCCCGTGGGATATCTATTCTACCCACACACATTTGGAACTCTCCTGTGGTACCCTCACACATCTTATTCCCTCATTTAGTGGATATTTTCACAAAAAAGTGAAATTTTCAAAAATTCAGAAAATTGGCTGTAAACGACTAAATATCAAGGACTGATTGGGCGCATCGCTCTGGAATTGAAATCGGAACGCTCACTGACATTTACCCTATATGAAAGTCTGATAAACGCCGGAAAAATTACTAAGTCCAAAAAAATTTTTTTTCATTTTTTTTCAATTTTACCCCCCGTGGGATATATATTCTACCCACACACATTTGGAACTTTCCTGGGGCACCCTCACACATATTATTCCCTCATTTAGTGGATATTTTCACAAAAAAGTGAAATTTTCAAAAATTCAGAAAATTGGGTGAAAACGACTATATATCAAGTACCCATCAGGCGAATCACTCTGGAACTGAAATCGGAATGCTCACTGACATTTACCCTATCTGAAAGTCTGATAAACGCTGGAAAAATGACTAAGTCCAAATAAAAAAATTTTTCATCTTTTTTCAATTTTACCCCCGTGGGATATATATTCTACCCACACACATTTGGAACTCTTCTGGGGTACCCTCACACATATTATTCCCTCATTTAGTGGATATTTTCACAAAAAAGTGAAATTTTCAAAAATTAAAAAAATTGGCTGAAAACGACTAAATATCAAGGACTGATCGGGCGCATCGCTCTGGAACTGAAATCGGAACGCTCACTGACATTTCTCCTATCTGAAAGTCTGATAAACGCCGGAAAAATGACTAAGTCCAAAAAAAAAATTTTTTAAACTTTTTTTAATTTTACCCCTGTGGGATATATATTCTACCGACACACATTTGAAACTCTCCTGGGGTACCCTCACACATATTATTCCCTCATTTAGTGGATATTTTCACAAAAAAGTGAAATTTTCAAAATTCTGAGAATTGGCAGAAAACGACTAAATATCAAGTACTCATCGGGCGAATCGCTTTGGAACTGAAATCGGAATGCTCACTGACATTTACCCTATCTGAAAGTCTGATAAACACTGGAAAAATGACTAAGTCCAAAAAAATATTTTTTCAACTTTTTTCAATTTTACCCCCGTGGGATATCTATTCTTCTTACACACATTTGGAACTCTCCTGGGGTACCCTCACACATATTATTCCCTCATTTAGTGGATATTTTCACAAAAAAGTGAAATTTTCAAAAATTAAAAAAATTGGCTGAAAACGACTAAATATCAAGGACTGATCGGGCGCATCGCTCTGGAACTGAAATCGGAACGCTCACTGACATTTACCCTCTCTGAAAGTCTGATAAACGCCGGAAAAATTACTAAGTCCAAAAAAAATTTTTTTCCTTTTTTTTCCATTTTACCCCCCGTGGGATATCTATTCTACCCACACACATTTGGAACTTTCCTGGGGCACCCTCACACATATTATTCCCTCATTTAGTGGACATTTTCACAAAAAAGTGAAATTTTCAAAAATTCAGAAAATTGGGTGAAAACGACTATATATCAAGTACCCATCAGGCGAATCGCTCTGGAACTGAAATCGGAATGCTCACTGACATTTACCCTATCTGAAAGTCTGATAAACGCTAGAAAAATGACTAAGTCCAATTAAAAAAAATTTTCATCTTTTTTCAATTTTACCCCCGTGGGATATATATTCTACCCACACACATTTGGAACTCTTCTGGGGTACCCTCACACATATTATTCCCTCATTTAGTGGATATTTTCACAAAAAAGTGAAATTTTCAAAAATTCTGAAAATTGGCTGAAAACGACTAAATATCAAGGACTCATGGGGCGAATCGCTCTCGAACTGAAATCGGAATGCTCACTGACATTTCCCCTATCTGAAAGTCTGAAAAATGGCGGAAAAATGACAAAGTACAAAAAAAAATTTTTTCAACTTTTTTCAACTTTACCCCCGTGGGATATATATTCTACCCACACACATTTGGAACTCTCCTGGGGTATCCTCACACATATTATTCCCTCATTTAGTGGATATTTTCACAAAAAAGTGAAATTTTCAAAAATTCAGAAAATTGGCTGAAAACGACTAAATATCAAGGACTGATCGGGCGCATCGCTCTGGAACTGAAATCGGAATGCTCACTGACATTTAACCTATATGAAAGTCTGATAAACGCCGGAAAAATTACTAAGTCCAAAAAAATTTTTTTTCATTTTTTTTCAATTTTACCCCCCGTGGGATATCTATTCTACCCACACACATTTGGAACTTTCCTGGGGCACCCTCACACATATTATTCCCTCATTTAGTGGATATTTTCACAAAAAAGTGAAATTTTCAAAAATTCAGAAAATTGGGTGAAAACGACTATATATCAAGTACCCATCAGGCGAATCGCTCTGGAACTGAAATCGGAATGCTCACTGACATTTACCCTATCTGAAAGTCTGATAAACGCCGGAAAAATGACTAAGTCCAAAATAAAATTTTTTAAACTTTTTTCAATTTTACCCCCGTGGGATATATATTCTACCGACACACATTTGAAACTCTCCTGGGGTACCCTCACACATATTATTCCCTCATTTAGTGGATATTTTCACAAAAAAGTGAAATTTTAAAAAATTCAGAAAATTGGCTGAAAATGACTAAATATCAAGGATTCATCGGGAAAATCGCTCTGGAACTGAAATCGGAACGCTCACTGACATTTATTCTATCTGAAAGTCTGATAAACGCTGAAAAAATGACTAAGTCCAAATAAAAAATTTTTTCATCTTTTTTCAATTTTACCCCCGTGGGATATATATTCTACCCACACGCATTTGGAACTCTCCTGGGGTACCCTCACACATATTATTCCCTCATTTAGTGGATATTTTCACAAAAAAAGTGAAATTTTCAAAAATTCAGAAAATTGGCTGAAAACGACTAAATATCAAGGACTCATCGGGCGCATCGCTCTGGAACTGAAATCGGAACGCTCACTGACATTTACCCTATCTGAAAGTCTGATAAACGCCGCAAAAATAACTAAGTCCAAAAAATTTTTTTTTCAACTTTTTTCAATTTTACCCCCCGTGGGATATCTATTCTACCCACACACATTTGGAACTCTCCTGGGGTACCCTCACACATATTATTCCCTCATTTAGTGGATATTTTCACAAAAAAGTGAAATTTTCAAAAATTCAGAAAATTTTGTGAAAACGACTATATATTAAGTACCCATCAGGCGAATCGCTCTGGAACTGAAATCGGAATGCTCACTGACATTTACCCTATCTGAAAGTCTGATAAACGCTAGAAAAATGACTAAGTCCAAATAAAAAAATTTTTCATCTTTTTTCAATTTTACCCCCGTGGGATATATATTCTACCCACACACATTTGGAACTCTTCTGGGGTACCCTCACACATATTATTCCCTCATTTAGTGGATATTTTCACAAAAAGTGAAATTTTCAAAAATTCAGAAAATTGGCTGAAAACGACTAAATATCAAGGACTCATGGGGCGAATCGCTCTGGAACTGAAATCGGAACGCTCACTGACATTTCCCCTATCTGAAAGTCTGATAAACGCCAGAAAAATGACTAGGTCCAAAAAAATATTTTTTCAACTTTTTTCAATTTTACCCCCCGTGGGATATCTATTCTACCCACACACATTTGGAACTCTCCTGTGGTACCCTCACACATATTATTCCCTCATTTAGTGGATATTTTCACAAAAAAGTGAAATTTTCAAAAATTCAGAAAATTGGCTGAAAACGACTAAATATCAAGGACTGATCGGGCGCATCGCTCTGGAACTGAAATCGGAACGCTCACTGACATTTACCCTATATGAAAGTCTGATAAACGCCGGAAAAATTACTAAGTCCAAAAAAATTTTTTTTCATTTTTTTTCAATTTTACCCCCTGTGGGATATCTATTCTACCCACACACATTTGGAACTTTCCTGGGGCACCCTCACACATATTATTCCCTCATTTAGTGGATATTTTCACAAAAAAGTGAAATTTTCAAAAATTCAGACAATTGGGTGAAAACGACTATATATCAAGTACCCATCAGGCGAATCGCTCTGGAACTGAAATCGGAATGCTCACTGACATTTACCCTATCTGAAAGTCTGATAAATGCCGGAAAAATGACTAAGTCCAAAAAAAAAATTTTTTAAACTTTTTTCAATTTTACCCCCCGTGGGATATATATTCTACCGACACACATTTGAAACTCTCCTGGGGTACCCTCACACATATTATTCCCTCATTTAGTGGATATTTTCACAAAAAAGTGAAATTTTAAAAAATTCAGAAAATTGGCTGAAAACGACTAAATATCAAGGATTCATCGGGAAAATCGCTCTGGAACTGAAATCGGAACGCTCACTGACATTTATTCTATCTGAAAGTCTGATAAACGCTGGAAAAATGACTAAGTCCAAATAAAACATTTTTTCATCTTTTTTCAATTTTACACCCGTGGGATATATATTCTACCCACACGCATTTGGAACTCTCCTGGGGTACCCTCACACATATTATTCCCTCATTTAGTGGATATTTTCACAAAAAAGTGAAATTTTCAAAAATTATGAAAATTGGCTGAAAACGACTAAATATCAAGGATTCATCGGGCGCATCGCTCTGGAACTGAAATCGGAACGCTCACTGACATTTACCCTATCTGAAAGTCTGATAAACGCCGCAAAAATAACTAAGTCCAAAAATTTTTTTTTTCAACTTTTTTCAATTTTACCCCCCGTGGGATATCTATTCTACCCACACACATTTGGAACTCTCCTGGGGTACCCTCACACATATTATTCCCTCATTTAGTGGATATTTTCACAAAAAAGTGAAATTTTCAAAAATTATGAAAATTGGCTGAAAACGACTAAATATCAAGGACTCATCGGGCGCATCGCTCTGGAACTGAAATCGGAACGCTCACTGACATTTCTCCTATCTGAAAGTCTGATAAACGCCGGAAAAATGACTAAGTCCAAAAAAAAAATTTTTTAAACTTTTTTCAATTTTACCCCCGTGGGATATATATTCTACCGACACACATTTGAAACTCTCCTGTGGTACCCTCACACATATTATTCCCTCATTTAGTGGATATTTTCACAAAAAAGTGAAATTTTCAAAATTCTGAGAATTGGCAGAAAACGACTAAATATCAAGTACTCATCGGGCGAATCGCTCTGGAACTGAAATCGGAATGCTCACTGACATTTCCCCTATCTGAAAGTCTGAAAAATGGCGGAAAAATGACTAAGTCCAAAAAAAATTTTTTTCAACTTTTTTCAACTTTACCCCCGTGGGATATATATTCTACCCACACACATTTGGAACTCTCCTGGGGTATCCTCACACATACTATTCCCTCATTTAGTGGATATTTTCACAAAAAAAGTGAAATGTTCAAAAATTCAGAAAATTGGCTGAAAACGACTAAATATCAAGGACTCATGGGGCGAATCGCTCTGGAACTGAAATCGGAACGCTCACTGACATTTCCCCTATCTGAAAGTCTGATAAACGCCAGAAAAATGACTAGGTCCAAAAAAATATTTTTTCAACTTTTTTCAATTTTACCCCCCGTGGGATATATATTCTACCCACACACATTTGGAACTCTCCTGGGGTACCCTCACATATATTATTCCCTCATTTAGTGGATATTTTCACAAAAGAGTGAAATTTTCAAAAATTCTGAAAATTGGCTGAAAACGACTAAATATCAAGGACTGATCGGGCGCATCGCTCTGGAATTGAAATCGGAACGCTCACTGACATTTACCCTATATGAAAGTCTGATAAACGCTGGAAAAATGACTAAGTCCAAATAAAAAAATTTTTCATCTTTTTTCAATTTTACCCCCGTGGGATATATATTCTACCCACACACATTTGGAACTCTTCTGGGGTACCCTCACACATATTATTCCCTCATTTAGTGGATATTTTCACAAAAAGGTGAAATTTTCAAAAATTCAGAAAATTGGCTGAAAACGACTAAATATCAAGGACACATGGGGCGAATCGCTCTCGAACTGAAATCGGAATGCTCACTGACATTTCCCCTATCTGAAAGTCTGAAAAATGGCGGAAAAATGACTAAGTCCCAAAAAAATTTTTTTCAACTTTTTTCAACTTTACCCCCGTGGGATATATATTCTACCCACACACATTTGGAACTCTCCTGGGGTATCCTCACACATACTATTCCCTCATTTAGTGGATATTTTCACAAAAAAGTGAAATTTTCAAAAATTAAAAAAATTGGCTGAAAACGACTAAATATCAAGGACTGATCGGGCGCATCGCTCTGGAACTGAAGTCGGAACGCTCACTGACATTTCTCCTATCTGAAAGTCTGATAAACGCCGGAAAAATGACTAAGTCCAAAAAAAAAATTTTTTAAACTTTTTTTAATTTTACCCCTGTGGGATATATATTCTACCGACACACATTTGAAACTCTCCTGGGGTACCCTCACACATATTATTCCCTCATTTAGTGGATATTTTCACAAAAAAGTGAAATTTTCAAAATTCTGAGAATTGGCAGAAAACGACTAAATATCAAGTACTCATCGGGCGAATCGCTTTGGAACCGAAATCGGAATGCTCACTGACATTTACCCTATCTGAAAGTCTGATAAACACTGGAAAAATGACTAAGTCCAAAAAAATATTTTTTCAACTTTTTTCAATTTTACCCCCGTGGGATATCTATTCTTCTTACACACATTTGGAACTCTCCTGGGGTACCCTCACACATATTATTCCCTCATTTAGTGGATATTTTCACAAAAAAGTGAAATTTTCAAAAATTAAAAAAATTGGCTGAAAACGACTAAATATCAAGGACTGATCGGGCGCATCGCTCTGGAACTGAAATCGGAACGCTCACTGACATTTACCCTCTCTGAAAGTCTGATAAACGCCGGAAAAATTACTAAGTCCAAAAAAATTTTTTTTCCTTTTTTTTCCATTTTACCCACCGTGGGATATCTATTCTACCCACACACATTTGGAACTTTCCTGGGGCACCCTCACACATATTATTCCCTCATTTAGTGGACATTTTCACAAAAAAGTGAAATTTTCAAAAATTCAGAAAATTGGGTGAAAACGACTATATATCAAGTACCCATCAGGCGAATCGCTCTGGAACTGAAATCGGAATGCTCACTGACATTTCCCCTATCTGAAAGTCTGAAAAATGGCGGAAAAATGACAAAGTACAAAAAAAAATTTTTTCAACTTTTTTCAACTTTACCCCCGTGGGATATATATTCTACCCACACACATTTGGAACTCTCCTGGGGTATCCTCACACATACTATTCCCTCATTTAGTGGATATTTTCACAAAAAAAGTGAAATGTTCAAAAATTCAGAAAATTGGCTGAAAACGACTAAATATCAAGGACTCATGGGGCGAATCGCTCTGGAACTGAAATCGGAACGCTCACTGACATTTCCCCTATCTGAAAGTCTGATAAACGCCAGAAAAATGACTAGGTCCAAAAAAATATTTTTTCAACTTTTTTCAATTTTACCCCCCGTGGGATATCTATTCTACCCACACACATTTGGAACTCTCCTGTGGTACCCTCACACATATTATTCCCTCATTTAGTGGATATTTTCACAAAAAAGTGAAATTTTCAAAAATTCAGAAAATTGGCTGAAAACGACTAAATATCAAGGACTGATCGGGCGCATCGCTCTGGAACTGAAATCGGAATGCTCACTGACATTTAACCTATATGAAAGTCTGATAAACGCCGGAAAAATTACTAAGTCCAAAAAAATTTTTTTTCATTTTTTTTCAATTTTACCCCCCGTGGGATATCTATTCTACCCACACACATTTGGAACTTTCCTGGGGCACCCTCACACATATTATTCCCTCATTTAGTGGATATTTTCACAAAAAAGTGAAATTTTCAAAAATTCAGAAAATTGGGTGAAAACGACTATATATCAAGTACCCATCAGGCGAATCGCTCTGGAACTGAAATCGGAATGCTCACTGACATTTACCCTATCTGAAAGTCTGATAAACGCCGGAAAAATGACTAAGTCCAAAATAAAATTTTTTAAACTTTTTTCAATTTTACCCCCGTGGGATATATATTCTACCGACACACATTTGAAACTCTCCTGGGGTACCCTCACACATATTATTCCCTCATTTAGTGGATATTTTCACAAAAAAGTGAAATTTTAAAAAATTCAGAAAATTGGCTGAAAACGACTAAATATCAAGGATTCATCGGGAAAATCGCTCTGGAACTGAAATCGGAACGCTCACTGACATTTATTCTATCTGAAAGTCTGATAAACGCTGAAAAAATGACTAAGTCCAAATAAAAAATTTTTTCATCTTTTTTCAATTTTACCCCCGTGGGATATATATTCTACCCACACGCATTTGGAACTCTCCTGGGGTACCCTCACACATATTATTCCCTCATTTAGTGGATATTTTCACAAAAAAAGTGAAATTTTCAAAAATTCAGAAAATTGGCTGAAAACGACTAAATATCAAGGACTCATCGGGCGCATCGCTCTGGAACTGAAATCGGAACGCTCACTGACATTTACCCTATCTGAAAGTCTGATAAACGCCGCAAAAATAACTAAGTCCAAAAAATTTTTTTTTCAACTTTTTTCAATTTTACCCCCCGTGGGATATCTATTCTACCCACACACATTTGGAACTCTCCTGGGGTACCCTCACACATATTATTCCCTCATTTAGTGGATATTTTCACAAAAAAGTGAAATTTTCAAAAATTCAGAAAACTTTGTGAAAACGACTATATATCAAGTACCCATCAGGCGAATCGCTCTGGAACTGAAATCGGAATGCTCACTGACATTTACCCTATCTGAAAGTCTGATAAACGCTAGAAAAATGACTAAGTCCAAATAAAAAAATTTTTCATCTTTTTTCAATTTTACCCCCGTGGGATATATATTCTACCCACACACATTTGGAACTCTTCTGGGGTACCCTCACACATATTATTCCCTCATTTAGTGGATATTTTCACAAAAAGTGAAATTTTCAAAAATTCAGAAAATTGGCTGAAAACGACTAAATATCAAGGACTCATGGGGCGAATCGCTCTGGAACTGAAATCGGAACGCTCACTGACATTTCCCCTATCTGAAAGTCTGATAAACGCCAGAAAAATGACTAGGTCCAAAAAAATATTTTTTCAACTTTTTTCAATTTTACCCCCCGTGGGATATCTATTCTACCCACACACATTTGGAACTCTCCTGTGGTACCCTCACACATATTATTCCCTCATTTAGTGGATATTTTCACAAAAAAGTGAAATTTTCAAAAATTCAGAAAATTGGCTGAAAACGACTAAATATCAAGGACTGATCGGGCGCATCGCTCTGGAACTGAAATCGGAACGCTCACTGACATTTACCCTATATGAAAGTCTGATAAACGCCGGAAAAATTACTAAGTCCAAAAAAATTTTTTTTCATTTTTTTTCAATTTTACCCCCTGTGGGATATCTATTCTACCCACACACATTTGGAACTTTCCTGGGGCACCCTCACACATATTATTCCCTCATTTAGTGGATATTTTCACAAAAAAGTGAAATTTTCAAAAATTCAGACAATTGGGTGAAAACGACTATATATCAAGTACCCATCAGGCGAATCGCTCTGGAACTGAAATCGGAATGCTCACTGACATTTACCCTATCTGAAAGTCTGATAAACGCTGGAAAAATGACTAAGTCCAAATAAAAAATTTTTTCATCTTTTTTCAATTTTACCCCCGTGGGATATATATTCTACCCACACACATTTGGAACTCTTCTGGGGTACCCTCACACATATTATTCCCTCATTTAGTGGATATTTTCACAAAAAAGTGAAATTTTCAAAAATTCAGAAAATTGGCTGAAAACGACTGAATATCAAGGACTCATGGGGCGAATCGCTCTCGACTGAAATCGGAATGCTCACTGACATTTCCCCTATCTGAAAGTCTGATAAACGCCAGAAAAATGACTAGGTCCAAAAAAATATTTTTTCAACTTTTTTCAATTTTACCCCCCGTGGGATATCTATTCTACCCACACACATTTGGAACTCTCCTGTGGTACCCTCACACATATTATTCCCTCATTTAGTGGATATTTTCACAAAAAAGTGAAATTTTCAAAAATTCAGAAAATTGGCTGAAAACGACTAAATATCAAGGACTCATCAGGCGCATCGCTCTGGAACTGAAATCGGAACGATCACTGACATTTCCCCTATCTGAAAGTCTGATAAACGCCGGAAAAATGACTAAGTCCAAAAAAAAAATTTTTTAAACTTTTTTCAATTTTACCCCCCGTGGGATATATATTCTACCGACACACATTTGGAACTCTCCTGGGGTACCCTCACACATATTATTCCCTCATTTAGTGGATATTTTCACAAAAAAGTGAAATTTTAAAAAATTCAGAAAATTGGCTGAAAACGACTAAATATCAAGGATTCATCGGGAAAATCGCTCTGGAACTGAAATCGGAACGCTCACTGACATTTATTCTATCTGAAAGTCTGATAAACGCTGGAAAAATGACTAAGTCCAAATAAAACATTTTTTCATCTTTTTTCAATTTTACACCCGTGGGATATATATTCTACCCACACGCATTTGGAACTCTCCTGGGGTACCCTCACACATATTATTCCCTCATTTAGTGGATATTTTCACAAAAAAGTGAAATTTTCAAAAATTATGAAAATTGGCTGAAAACGACTAAATATCAAGGACTCATCGGGCGCATCGCTCTGGAACTGAAATCGGAACGCTCACTGACATTTACCCTATCTGAAAGTCTGATAAACGCCGCAAAAATAACTAAGTCCAAAAATTTTTTTTTTTCAACTTTTTTCAATTTTACCCCCCGTGGGATATCTATTCTACCCACACACATTTGGAACTCTCCTGGGGTACCCTCACACATATTATTCCCTCATTTAGTGGATATTTTCACAAAAAAGTGAAATTTTCAAAATTCTGAGAATTGGCAGAAAACGACTAAATATCAAGTACTCATCGGGCGAATCGCTCTGGAACTGAAATCGGAATGCTCACTGACATTTACCCTATCTGAAAGTCTGATAAACACTGGAAAAATGACTAAGTCCAAAAAAATATTTTTTCAACTTTTTTCAATTTTACCCCCCGTGGGATATCTATTCTTCTTACACACATTTGGAACTCTCCTGGGGTGCCCTCACACATATTATTCCCTCATTTAGTGGATATTTTCACAAAAAAGTGAAATTTTCAAAAATTAAAAAAATTGGCTGAAAACTACTAAATATCAAGGACTGATCGGGCGCATCGCTCTGGAACTGAAATCGGAACGCTCACTGACATTTACCCTATCTGAAAGTCTGATAAAAGCCGGAAAAATTACTAAGTCCAAAAAATTTTTTTTTCATTTTTTTTCAGTTTTACCCCCCGTGGGATATCTATTCTACCCACACACATTTGGAGCTTTCCTGGGGCACCCTCACACATATTATTCCCTCATTTAGTGGATATTTTCACAAAAAAGTGAAATTTTCAAAAATTCAGAAAATTGGCTGAAAACGAATAAATATCAAGTACTCATCGGGCGAATCGCTCTGGAACTGAAATCGGAACGCTCACTGACATTTCCCCTATCTGAAAGTCTGATAAACGCCAGAAAAATGACTAGGTCCAAAAAAATATTTTTTCAACTTTTTTCAATTTTACCCCCCGTGGGATATCTATTCTACCCACACACATTTGGAACTCTCCTGTGGTACCCTCACACATATTATTTCCTCATTTAGTGGATATTTTCACAAAAAAGTGAAATTTTCAAAAATTCAGAAAATTGGCTGAAAACGACTAAATATCAAGGACTGATCGGGTGCATCGCTCTGGAACTGAAATCGGAACGCTCACTTACATTTACCCTATATGAAAGTCTGATAAACGCCGGAAAAATTACTAAGTCCAAAAAAATTTTTTTTCATTTTTTTTCAATTTTACCCCCTGTGGGATATCTATTCTACCCACACACATTTGGAACTTTCCTGGGGCACCCTCACACATATTATTCCCTCATTTAGTGGATATTTTCACAAAAAAGTGAAATTTTCAAAAATTCAGACAATTGGGTGAAAACGACTATATATCAAGTACCCATCAGGCGAATCGCTCTGGAACTGAAATCGGAATGCTCACTGACATTTACCCTATCTGAAAGTCTGATAAACGCCAGAAAAATGACTAGGTCCAAAAAAATATTTTTTCAACTTTTTTCAATTTTACCCCCCGTGGGATATCTATTCTACCCACACACATTTATAACTCTCCTGTGGTACCCTCACACATATTATTCCCTCATTTAGTGGATATTTTCAGAAAAAAGTGAAATTTTCAAAAATTCAGAAAATTGGCTGAAAACGACTAAATATGAAGTACTCATTGGCCGAATCGCTCTGGACCTGAAATCGGAAAGCTCACTGACATTTACCCTCTCTGAAAGTCTGATAAATGCTGGAGAAATGACTCAGTCCAAATACAATAAATTTTCATCTTTTTTCAATTTTACCGCCGTGGGATATATATTCTACCCACACACATTTGGAACTCTCCTGGGGTACCCTCACACATATTATTCCCTCATTTAGTGGATATTTTCACAAAAAAGTGAAATTTTAAAAAATTCAGAAAATTGGCTGAAAACGACTAAATATCAAGGATTCATCGGGAAAATCGCTCTGGAACTGAAATCGGAATGCTCACTGACATTTATTCTATCTGAAAGTCTGATAAACGCTGAAAAAATGACTAAGTCCAAATAAAAAAATTTTTCATCTTTTTTCAATTTTACCCCCGTGGGATACATATTCTACCCACACACATTTGGAACTCTCCTGGGGTACCCTCACACATATTATTCCCTCATTTAGTGGATATTTTCACAAAAAAGTGAAATTTTCAAAAATTCAGAAAATTGGCTGAAAACGACTAAATATCAAGTACTCATCGGGCAAATCGCTCTGGAACTGAAATCGGAACGCTCACTGTCATTTATCCTATCTGAAAGTCTAATTAACGCCGGAAAAATGACTGAGTCCAAAAAAATTTTTTTGCAACTTTTTTCAATTTTACCCCCCGTGGGATATCTATTCTACCCACACACATTTGGAACTCTCCTGGGGTACCCTCACACATATTATTCCCTCATTTAGTGGATATTTTCACAAAAAAGTGAAATTTTCAAAAATTCAGAAAATTGGCTGAAAACGACTAAATATCAAGTACTCATCGGGCGAATCACTCTGGAACTGAAATCGGAACGCTCACTGACATTTCTACTATCTGAAAGTCTGATAAACGCCAGAAAAATGACTAAGTCAAAAAAAATATTTTTTCAACTTTTTTCAATTTTACCCCCCGTGGGATATCTTATCTACCCACACACATTTGGAACTCTCCTGGGGTACCCTCACGCATATTATTCCCTCATTTATAGTGGATATTTTCACAAAAAAGTTAAATTTTCAAAAATTCAGAAAATTGAGTGAAAACGACTAAATATCAAAGACTCATCGGGCGCATCGCTCTGGAACTGAAATCGGAACGCTCACTGACATTTCCCCTATCTGAAAGTCTGATAAACGCCGGAAAAATGACTAAGTCTAAAAAAAAAATTTTTTCAACTTTTTTTCAATTTTACCCCCTTGGGATATATATTCTACCCACACACATTTGGAACTCTCCTGGGGTACCCTCACACATATTATTCCCTCATTTAGTGGATATTTTCACAAAAAAGTGAAACTTTCAAAAATTCATAAAATTGGCTGAAAACGACTAAATATCAAGGACTCATCGTGCGCATCGCTCTGGAACTGAAATCGGAACGCTCACTGACATTTCCCCTATCTGAAAGTCTGATAAACGCCGGAAAAATGACTAAGTCCAAAAAAAAAATTTTTTCAACTTTTTTATATTTTACCCCCCGTGGGATATCTATTCTACCCACACACATTTGGAACTCTCCTGGGGTAACCTCACACATATTATTCCCTCATTTAGTGGATATTTTCACAAAAAAGTGAAATTTTAAAAAATTCAGAAAATTGGCTGAAAACTACTAAATATCAAGGATTCATTGGGAAAATCGCTCTGGAACTGTAATCGGAACGCTCACTGACATTTATTCTATCTGAAAGTCTGATAAACGCTGAAAAAAGACTAAGTCAAATAAAAAAATTTTTCATCTTTTTTCAATTTTACCCCCGTGGGATATATATTCTACCCACACACATTTGGAACTCTCCTGGGGTACCCTCACACATATTATTCCCTCATTTAGTGGATATTTTCACAAAAAAGTTGAATTTTCAAAAATTCTGAAAATTGAGTGAAAACGACTAAATATCAAGTACCCATCAGGCGAATCGCTCTGCAACTGAAATCGTAACGCTCACTGACATCTCCCCTATCTGAAAGTCTGCGAAACGCCGGAAAAATTACTAAGTCTAAAAAAAAAATGTTTTCAACTTTTTTTCAATTTTACCCCCGTGGGATATATATTCTACCCACACACATTTGGAACTCTCCTGGGGTACCCTCACACATATTATTCCCTCATTTAGTGGATATTTTCACAAAAAAGTGAAACTTTCAAAAATTCAGAAAATTGGCTGAAAACGACTAAATATCAAGGACTCATCATGCGCATCGCTCTGGAACTGAAATCGGAACGCTCACTGACATTTCTACTATCTGAAAGTCTGATTAACGCCGGAAAAATGACTAAGTCCAAAAAAAATTTTTTCACCTTTTTCAAATTTTACCCCCCGTGGGATATCTATTCTACCCACACACATTTGGAACTCTCCTGGGGTACCCTCACACATATTATTCCCTCATTTAGTGGATACTTTCACAAAAAAGTGAAATTTTAAAAAATTAAAAAAATTGGCTGAAAACGACTAAATATCAAGGATTCATCGGGAAAATCGCTCTGGAACTGAAATCGGAACGCTCACTGACATTTATTCTATCTGAAAGTCTGATAAACGCTGAAAAAATGACTAAGTCCAAATAAAAAATTTTTTCATCTTTTTTTAATTTTACCCCTGTGGGATATATATATACTACCCACACACATTTGGAACTCTCCTGGGGTACCCTCACACATATTATTCCCTCATTTAGTGGATATTTTCACAAAAAAGTGAAATTTTCAAAAATTCGGAAAATTGGCTGAAAACGACTATATATCAAGTACCCATCAGGCGAATTGCTGTGGAACTGTAATCGGAATGCTCACTGACATTTACTCTATCTGGAAGCCTGATAAACCCCGGAAAAATGACTAAGTCCAAAAAAAAATTTTTTTCAACTTTTTTCAATTTTACCCCCTTGTGATATATATTCTACCCACACACATTTGGAACTCTCCTGGGGTACCCTCACACATATTATTTCCTCATTTAGTGGATATTTTCAGAAAAAAAGTGACATTTTCAAAAATTCAGAAAATTGGCTGAAAACGACTAAATATCAAGGACTCATCGGCGAATCGCTCTGGAACTGAAATCGGAACGCACACTGTCATTTATCCTATCTGAAAGTCTAATTAACGCCGGAAAAATGACAAAGTCCAAAAAAATTTTTTTAAACTTTTTTCAATTTTACCCCCCATGGGATATCTATTCTACCCACACACATTTGGAACTCTCCTGGGGTACCCTCACACATATTATTCCCTCATTTAGTGGATATTTTCACAAAAAAGTGAAATTTTCAAAAATTCAGAAAATTGGCTGAAAACGACTAAATATCAAGTATTCATCGGGTGAATCGCTCTGGAACTGAAATCGGAATGCTCACTGACATTTACCCTATCTGAAAGTCTGATAAACGCCGGAAAATGACTAAGTCCCAAAAAATATTTTTTCAACTTTTTTAAATTTTACCCCCGTGGAATGTCTATTCTACCCACACACATTTGGAACTCTCCTGGAGTACCCTCACACATATTATTCCCTCATTTAGTGGATATTTTCACAAAAAAGTGAAACTTTCAAAAATTCAGAAAATTGGCTGAAAACGACTAAATATCAAGGACTCATCGTGCGCATCGCTCTGGAACTGAAATCGGAATGCTCACTGACATTTCTACTATCTGAAAGTCTGATAAACGCCAGAAAAATGACTAAGTCCAAAAAAATATTTTTTCAACTTTTTGCAATTTTACCCCCCGTGGGATATCTTATCTACCCACACACATTTGGAACTCTCCTGGGGTACCCTCACGCATATTATTCCCTCATTTAGTGGATATTTTCACAAAAAAGTGAAATTTTCAAAAATTCAGAAAATTGGCTGAAAACGACTAAATATCAAGTACTCATCGGGCAAATCGCTCTGGAACTGAAATCGGAATGCTCACTGACATTTACCCTATCTGAAAGTCTGATAAACGGCGGAAAAGCGACTAAGCCTAAAAAAAAATTTTTTTAAACTTTTTTACAATTTTACCCCCGTGGGATATATATTCTACCCACACACATTTGGAACTCTCCTGGGGTACCCTCACACGTATTATTTCCTCATTTAGTGGATATTTTCACAAAAAAGTGAAATTTTCAAAAATTCAGAAAATTGGCTGAAAACGACTAAATATCAAGGACTGATCGGGCGCATCGCTCTGGAACTGAAATCGGAACGCTCACTTACATTTACCCTATATGAAAGTCTGATAAACGCCGGAAAAATTACTAAGTCCAAAAAAAATTTTTTTCATTTTTTTTCAATTTTACCCCCTGTGGGATATCTATTCTACCCACACACATTTGGAACTTTCCTGGGGCACCCTCACACATATTATTCCCTCATTTAGTGGATATTTTCACAAAAAAGTGAAATTTTCAAAAATTCAGACAATTGGGTGAAAACGACTATATATCAAGTACCCATCAGGCGAATCGCTCTGGAACTGAAATCGGAATGCTCACTGACATTTACCCTATCTGAAAGTCTGATAAACGCCAGAAAAATGACTAGGTCCAAAAAAATATTTTTTCAACTTTTTTCAATTTTACCCCCCGTGGGATATCTATTCTACCCACACACATTTATAACTCTCCTGTGGTACCCTCACACATATTATTCCCTCATTTAGTGGATATTTTCACAAAAAAGTGAAATTTTCAAAAATTCAGAAAATTGGCTGAAAACGACTAAATATCAAGGATTCATCGGGAAAATCGCTCTGGAACTGAAATCGGAACGCTCACTGACATTTGTTCTATCTGAAAGTCTGATAAACGCTGAAAAAATGACTAAGTCCAAATAAAAAATTTTTTCATCTTTTTTCAATTTTACCCCCGTGGGATATATATTCTACCCACACACATTTGGAACTCTCCTGGGGTACCCTCACATATATTATTCCCTCATTTAGTGGATATTTTCACAAAAAAGTGAAATTTTCAAAAATTCAGAAAATTGGCTGAAAACGAATAAATATCAAGTACTCATCGGGCAAATCGCTCTGGAACTGAAATCGGAATGCTCACTGTCATTTATCCTATCTGAAAGTCTAATTAATGCCGGAAAAATGACTAAGTCCAAAAAAAATTTTTTGCAACTTTTTTCAATTTTACCCCCCGTGGGATATCTATTCTACCCACACACATTTGAAACTCTCCTGGGGTACCCTCACACATATTATTCCCTCATTTAGTGGATATTTTCACAAAAAAGTGAAACTTTCAAAAATTCAAAAAATTGGCTGAAAACGACTAAATATCAAGGACTCATCGTGCGCATCGCTCTGGAACTGAAATCGGAATGCTCACTGACATTTCTACTATCTGAAAGTCTGATAAACGCCAGAAAAATGACTAAGTCCAAAAAAATATTTTTTCAACTTTTTGCAATTTTACCCCCCGTGGGATATCTTATCTACCCACACACATTTGGAACTCTCCTGGGGTACCCTCACGCATATTATTCCCTCATTTAGTGGATATTTTCACAAAAAAGTGAAATTTTCAAAAATTCAGAAAATTGAGTGAAACGACTAAATATCAAGAACCCATCTGGCGAATCGCTCTGGAACTGAAATTGGAACGCTCACTGACATTTCCCCTATCTGAAAGTCTGATAAACGCCGGAAAAATGACTAAGTCTAAAAAAAAAATTTTTTCAACTTTTTTTCAATTTTACCGCCGTGGGATATATATTCTACCCACACACATTTGGAACTCTCCTGGGGTACCCTCACACATATTATTCCCCCATTTAGTGGATATTTTCACAAAAAAGTGAAACTTTCAAAAATTCAGAAAATTGGCTGAAAACGACTAAATATCAAGGACTCATCGTGCGCATCGCTCTGGAACTGAAATCGGTACGCTCACTGACATTTCTACTATCTGAAAGTCTGATTAACGCTGGAAAAATGACTAAGTCCAAAAAAATTTGTTGCCAACGTTTTTCAATTTTACCCCCCGTGGGATATCTATTCTACCGACACACATTTGGAACTCTCCTGGGGTACCCTCACACATATTATTCCCTCATTTAGTGGATATTTTCACAAAAAAGTGAAATTTTCAAAAATTCAGAAAATTGTCTGAAAACGACTAAATATCAAGTACTCATCGGGCAAATCGCTCTGGAACTGAAATCGGAACGCTCACAGTCATTTATCATATCTGAAAGTCTAATTAATGCCTGAAAAATGACTAAGTCCAAAAAAAAATTTTTCAACTTTTTTAAATTTTACCCCCTGTGGGATATCTATTCTACCCACACACATTTGGAACTCTCCTGGGGTACCCTCACACATATTATTCCCTCATTTAATGGATATTTTCACAAAAAAGTGAAATTTTAAAAAATTCAGAAAATTGGCTGAAAACGACTAAATATCAAGGATTCATCGGGAAAATCGCTCTGGAACTGAAATCGGAACGCTCACTGACATTTATTCTATCTGAAAGTCTGATAAACGCTGAAAAAATGACTAAGTCCAAAGAAAAAATTTTTTCATCTTTTTTCAATTTTACCCCCGTGGGATATATATTCTACCCACACACATTTGGAACTCTCCTGGGGTACCCTCACACATATTATTCCCTCATTTAGTGGATATTTTCACAAAAAAGTGAAATTTTCAAAAATTCAGAAAATTGGCTGAAAACGACTAAATATCAAGTACTCATCGGGCAAATCGCTCTGGAACTGAAATCGGAGCGCTCACTGTCATTTATCCTATCTGAAAGTCTAATTAACGCCGGAAAAATGACTAAGTCCAAAAAAATATTTTTTCAACTCTTTTCAATTTTACACCCCGTGGGATATCTATTCTACTTACACACATTTGGAACTGTCCTGGAGTACCCTCACACATATTATTCCCTCATTTAGTGGATATTTTCACAAAAAAGTGAAATTTTCAAAAATTCAGAAAATTGGGTGAAAACGACTATATATCAAGTACCCATCAGGCGAATCGCTGTGGAACTGAAATCGGAATGCTCACTGACATTTCCCCTATCTGGAAGTCTGATAAACCCCGGAAAAATGACTAAGTCCAAAAAAAAATTTTTTTCAACTTTTTTCAATTTTACCCCCGTGTGATATATATTCTACCCACACACATTTGGAACTCTCCTGGGGTACCCTCACACATATTATTCCCTCATTTAGTGGATATTTTCAGAAAAAAAGTGAAATTTTCAAAAATTCTGAAAATTGTCTGAAAACGACTAAATATCAAGGATTCATCGGGAAAATCGCTCTGGAACTGAAATCGGAACGCTCACTGACATTTATTCTATCTGAAAGCCTGATAAACGCTGAAAAAATGACTAAGTCCAAATAAAAAAATTTTTCATCTTTTTTCAATTTTACCCCCGTGGGATATCTATTCTACCCACACACATTTGGAACTCTCCTGGGGTACCCTCACACATATTATTCCCTCATTTAGTGGATATTTATACAAAAAAGTGAAATTTTCAAAAATTCAGAAAATTGGCTGAAAACGACTAAATATCAAGTACTCATCGGGCAAATCGCTCTGGAACTGAAATCGGAACGCACACTGTCATTTATCCTATCTGAAAGTCTAATTAACGCCGGAAAAATGACTAAGTCCAAAAAAATTTTTTTGCAACTTTTTTCAATTTTACCCCCCGTGGGATATCTATTCTACCCACACACATTTGGAAATCTCCTGGCGTACCCTCAAACATATTATTCCCTCATTTAGTGGATATTTTCACAAAAAAGTGAAATTTTCAAAAATTCAGAAAATTGGCTGAAAACGACTAAATATCAAGTACTCATCGGGCGAATCGCTCTGGAACTGAAATCGGAACGCTCACTGACATTTACCCTATCTGAAAGTCTTATAAATGCCGGAAAAATGATTAAATCCCCACAAAAATTTTTTAAACTTTTTTCAATTTTACCCCCGTGGGATATATATTCTACCCACACACATTTGGAACTCTCCTGGGGTACCCTCAAAGATATTATTCCCTAATTTAGTGGATATTTTCACAAAAAAGTGAAATTTTCAAAAATTCAGAAAATTGGCTGAAAACGACTAAATATCAAGTACTCATCGGGCGAATCGCTCTGGAACTAAAATCGGAACGCCCACTGATATTTCCCCTATCTGAAAGTCTGATAAACGCCGGAAAAATGACTAAGACCTCAAAAAAAATTTTTCAACTCTTTTCAATTTTACCCCCCATGGGATATCTATTCTACCCACACATTTGGAATGCTCCTGGGGTACCCTCACACATATTATTCCCTCATTTAGTGGATATTTTCACAAAAAAGTGAAATTTTCAAAAATTCAGAAAATTGGCTGAAAACGACTAGATATCAAGGACTCATCGGGCGAATCGCTCTGGAACTGAAATCGGAATGCTCACTGACATTTCCCCTATCTGAAAAGTCTGATAAACGCCGAAAAAATGACTAAGTCCAAAAAAAAATTTTTTTCAACTTTTTTTCAATTTTACCCCCGTGGGATATATATTCTACCCACACACATTTGGAACTCTCCTGGGGTACCCTCACACATATTACTCCCTTATTTAGTGTATATTTTCCCAAAAAAGTGAAATTTTCAAAAATTCAGAAAGTTGGCTGAAAACGACTAGATATCAAGGACTCATCGGGCGAATCGCTCTGGAACTGAAATCGGAATGCTCACTGACATTTCTCCTATCTGAAAGTCTGATAAACGCCGGAAAAATGACTAAGTCCAAAAAAATTTTTTCAACTTTTTTCAATTTTATCCCCCGTGGGATATCTATTCTACCCACACACATTTGGAACTCTCCTGGGGTACTCTCACACATATTATTCCCTCATTTAGTGGATATCTTCACAAAAAAGTTAAATTTTCAAAAATTCTGAAAATTGGCTGAAAACGACTAAATATCAAGGACTCATAAGGCAAATTGCTGTAGAACTGAAATCGGAACGCTCACTGACATTTACCCTATCTGAAATTCTAGTAAATGCAAGAAAAATGACTAAATCCCCCCAAAAAATTTTTTTCAACTTTTTTCAATTTTACCCCCCGTGGGATATATATTCTACCCACACACATTTGGAACTCTCCTGGGGTACTCTAACACATATTACTCCTTATTTAGTGGATATTTTCACAAAATAGTGAAATTTTCAAAAATTCAGAAAGTTGGCTGAAAACGACTAAATATCAAGGATTCATCGGGAACATTGCTCTGGAACTGAAATCGGAACGCTCACTGACATTTATCCCATCTGAAAGCCTGATAAACGCCGCAAAAAATGACTAAGTCCAAAAAAAAATTGTTTTAAACTTTTTTTCAATTTTACCCCCGTGGGAGATATATTTTACCCACACACATTTGGAACTCTCCTGGGGTACCCTCACACATATTACTCCCTTATTTAGTGGATATTTTCACAAAAAAGTGAAATTTTCAAAAATGCAGAAAGTTGGCTGAAAACGACTAAATATCAAGGACTCATCGGGAGAATCGCTCTGGAACTGAAATTGGAATGCTCACTGACATTTCCCCTATCTGAAAGTCTGATAAACGCCGGAAAAATGACTAAGTCCAAAAAAAAAATTTTTTCAACTTTTTTTCAGTTTTACCCCCGTGGGATATATATTCTACCCACACACATTTGGAACTCTCCTGGGGTACCCTCACACATATTACTCCATTATTTAGTGGATATTTTCACAAAAAAGTGAAATTTTCAAAAATTCTGAAAATTGGCTGAAAACGACTAAATATCAAGGACTCATCGGGAGCATCGCTCTGGAACTGAAATCGGAACGCTCACTGACATACTAAGTCCAAAAAAAATTTTTTTCAACTTTTTTTCAGTTTTACCCCCATGGGATATATATTCTACCCACACACATTTGGAACTCACCTGGGGTACCCTCACACATATTATTCCCTCATTTAGTGGATATTTTCACAAAAAAGTGACATTTTCAAAAATTCTGAAAATTGGCTGAAAACGACTAAACATCAAGGACTCATCGGGCGCATTGCTCTGTAACTGAAATCGGAACGCTCACTGACATTTCCCCTATCTGAAAGTCTGATAAACGCTGGAAAAATGACTAAGTCCAAATAAATTTTTTTTCAACTTTTTTCAATTTTACCCCGAGTGGCATATCTATTCTACCCACACACATTTGGAAATCTCTTGGGGTATCCTCCCACATATTATTCCCTCATTTAGTGGATATTTTCACAAAAAAATGAAATTTTCAAAAATTGTGAAAATTGTCTGAAAACGACTAAATATCAAGGAATCATGGGGCAAATAGCTCTGAAACTGAAATCGGAACGCTCACTGACATTTCCCCTATCTGAAAGTCTGATAAACGCCGGAAAAATGACTAAGTCCAAAAAAATTTTTTCAACTTTTTTCAATTTTACCCCCCGTGGGATATCTATTCTACCCACACACATTTGGAACTCTACTGGGGTACTCTCACACATATTATTCCCTCATTTAGTAGATATTTTCACAAAAAAGTGAAATTTTCAAAAATTCTGAAAATTGGCTGAAAACGACTAAATATCAAGGACTCATCGGGAGCATCGCTCTGGAACTGAAATCGGAACACTCACTGACATACTAAGTCCAAAAAAAATTTTTTTCAACTTTTTTTCAGTTTTACCCCCATGGGATATATATTCTACCCACACACATTTGGAACTCACCTGGGGTACCCTCACACATATTATTCCCTCATTTAGTGGATATTTTCACAAAAAAGTGACATTTTCAAAAATTCTGAAAATTGGCTGAAAACGACTAAACATCAAGGACTCATCGGGCGCATTGCTCTGTAACTGAAATCGGAATGCTCACTGACATTTCCCCTATCTGAAAGTCTGATAAACGCTGGAAAAATGACTAAGTCCAAATAAATTTTTTTTCAACTTTTTTCAATTTTACCCCGAGTGGCATATCTATTCTACCCACACACATTTGGAAATCTCTTGGGGTATCCTCACACATATTATTCCCTCATTTAGTGGATATTTTCACAAAAAAATGAAATTTTCAAAAATTGTGAAAATTGGCTGAAAACGACTAAATATCAAGGAATCATGGGGCAAATAGCTCTGGAACTGAAATCGGAACGCTCACTGACATTTCCCCTATCTGAAAGTCTGATAAACGCCGGAAAAATGACTAAGTCCAAAAAAATTTTTTCAACTTTTTTCAATTTTACCCCCTGTGGGATATCTATTCTACCCACACACATTTGGAACTCTCCTGGGGTACTCTCACACATATTATTCCTTCATTTAGTAGATATTTTCACAAAAAAGTGAAATTTTCAAAAATTCTGAAAATTGGCTGAAAACGACTAAATATCAAGGACTCATAAAGCGAATTGCTGTAGAACTGAAATCGGAACGCTCACTGACATTTACCCTATCTGAAAGTCTGATAAATGCCAGAAAAATGACTAAATCCCCCCAAAAAAATTTTTCAACTTTTTTCAATTTTACCCCCGTGGGATATTAATTCTACCCACACACATTTGGAACTCTCCTGGGGTACCCTCACACATATTACTCCCTTATTTAGTGGATATTTTCACAAAATAGTGAAATTTTCAAAAATTCAGAAAGTTGGCTGAAAACGACTAAATATCAAGGACTCATCGGGCGAATCGCTCTGGAACTGAAATCGGAATGCTCACTGACATTTCCCCTATCTGAAAAGTCTGATAAACGCCGAAAAAATTACTAAGTCCAAAAAAAAATTTTTTTCAACTTTTTTTCAATTTTACCCCCGTGGGATATATATTCTACCCACACACATTTGGAACTCTCCTGGGGTACCCTCACACATATTACTCCCTTATTTAGTGTATATTTTCCCAAAAAAGTGAAATTTTCAAAAATTCAGAAAGTTGGCTGAAAACGACTAGATATCAAGGACTCATCGGGCGAATCGCTCTGGAACTGAAATCGGAATGCTCACTGACATTTCTCCTATCTGAAAGTCTGATAAACGCCGGAAAAATGACTAAGTCCAAAAAAATTTTTTCAACTTTTTTCAATTTTACCCCCCGTGGGATATCTATTCTACCCACACACATTTGGAACTCTCCTGGGGTACTCTAACACATATTATTCCCTCATTTAGTGGATATTTTCACAAAAAAGTGAAATTTTCAAAAATTCTGAAAATTGGCTGAAAACAACTAAATATCAAGGACTCATAAGGCAAATTGCTGTAGAACTAAAATCGGAACGCTCACTGACATTTACCCTATCTGAAAGTCTAATAAATGCCAGAAAAATGACTAAATCCCCCCAAAAAATTTTTTTCAACTTTTTTCAATTTTACCCCCCGTGGGATATATATTCTACCCACACACATTTGGAACTCTCCTGGGGTACCCTCACACATATTACTCCCTTATTTAGTGGATATTTTCACAAAATAGTGAAATTTTCAAAAATTCAGAAAGTTGGCTGAAAACGACTAAATATCAAGGATTCATCGGGAGCATTGCTCTGGAACTGAAATCGGAACGCTCACTGACATTTATCCCATCTGAAAGCCTGATAAACGCCGGAAAAATGACTAAGTCCAAAAAAAAATTGTTTTAAACTTTTTTTCAATTTTACCCCCGTGGGAGATATATTCTACCCACACACATTTGGAACTCTCCTGGGGTACCCTCACACATATTACTCCCTTATTTAGTGGATATTTTCACAAAAAAGTGAAATTATCAAAAATGCAGAAAGTTGGCTGAAAACGACTAAATATCAAGGACTCATCGGGCGCATTGCTCTGGAACTGAAATCGGAACGCTCACTGACATTTATCCCATCTGAAAGTCTGATAAACGCCAGAAAAATGACTAAGTCCAAAAAAAATTTTTTTCAACTTTTTTTAATTTTACCCCCCGTGGGATATCTATTCTACCCACACACATTTGGAACTCTCCTGGGGTACCCTCACACATATTATTCCCTCATTTAGTGGATATTTTCACAAAAAAGTGACATTTTCAAAAATTCAGAAAATTGGCTGAAAACGACTAAATATCAAGGACTCATGGGGCAAATCGCTCTGGATCTGAAATCGGAATGCTCACTGACATTTCCCCTATCTGAAAGTCTGATAAACGCCGGAAAAAAGACTAAGTCCAAAAATAAATTGTTTTAAACTTTTTTCAATTTTACCCCCGTGTGATATTAATTCTACCCACACACATATGGAACTCTCCTGGGGTACCTCACACATATTATTCCCTCATTTAGTGGATATTTTCACAAAAAAGTAAAATTTTCAAAAATTCAGAAAATTGGGTGAAAACGACTAGATATCAAGGACTCATCGGGCGAATCGCTCTTGAACTGAAATTGGAATGCTCACTGACATTTCCCCTATCTGAAAGTGTGATAAACGCCGGAAAAATGACTAAGTCCAAAAAAAATTTTTTCAACTTTTTTCAATTTTACCCCCCATGGGATATGTATTCTACCCACACACATTTGGAACTGTCCTGGGGTACCCTCAAACATATTATTCCCTCATTTAGTGGATATTTTCACAAAAAAGTGAAATTTTCAAAAATTCAGAAAATTGGGTGAAAACGACTATATATCAAGTAACTATCAGGCGAATCGCTCTGGAACTGAAATCGGAACGCTCACTGACATTTACCCTATCTGAAAGTCTGATAAACGCCGGAAAAATGACTAAGACCAAAAAAATATTTTTCAACTTTTTTCAATTTTACCCCCCGTGGGATATCTATTCTACCCACACACATTTGGAACTCTCCTGGGGTACCCTCACACATATTATTCCCTCATTTAGTGGATATTTTCACGAAAAAAGTGAAATTTTCAAAAATTCTGAAAATTGGCTGAAAACGACTAAATATCAAGGACTCATGGGGCAAATCGCTCTGGAACTGAAATCGGAACGCCCACTGACATTTCCCCTATCTGAAAGTATGATAAACACCGGAAAATTACTAAGTCTAAAAAAAAATTTTTTTCAACTTTTTTCAATTTTACCCCACGTGGGATATATATTCCACCACACACATTTGGAACTCTCCTGGGGTACCCTCACACATATTATTCCCTCATTTAGTGGATATTTTCACAAAAAAGTGAAATTTTCAAAAATTGTGAAAATTGGCTGAAAACGACTAAATATCAAGGACTCATCGGGCGCATTGCTCTGTAACTGAAATCGGAATGCTCACTGACATTTCCCCTATCTGAAAGTCTGATAAACGCCGGAAAAATGACTAAGTCCAAAAAAATATTTTTTCAACTTTTTTCAATTTTACCCCCCGTGGAATATCTATTCTACCCACACACATTTGGAACTCTCCTGGATTACCCTCACACATATTATTTCCTCATTTAGTGGATATTTTCACAAAAAAAGTGAAAATTTCAAAAATTCTGAAAATTGGCTGAAAACGACTAAATATCAAGGACTCATGGGGCAAATCGCTCTGGAACTGAAATCGGAACGCCCACTGACATTTCCCCTATCTGAAAGTATGATAAACGCCGGAAAATTACTAAGTCTAAAAAAAAATTTTTTTCAACTTTTTTCAATTTTACCCCACGTGGGATATATATTCCACCACACACATTTGGAACTCTCCTGGGGTACCCTCACACATATTATTCCCTCATTTAGTGGATATTTTCACAAAAAAGTGAAATTTTCAAAAATTGTGAAAATTGGCTGAAAACGACTAAATATCAAGGACTCATCGGGCGCATTGCTCTGTAACTGAAATCGGAATGCTCACTGACATTTCCCCTATCTGAAAGTCTGATAAACGCCGGAAAAATGACTAAGTCCAAAAAAACATTTTTTTAACTTTTTTCAATTTTACCCCTGTGGGATATATATTCTACCCACACACATTTAGAACTCTCCTGGGGTACCCTCACACATATTATTCCATCATTTAGTGGATATTTTCACAAAAAAGTGAAATTTTCAAAAATTCAGAAAATTGGCTGAAAACGACTAAATATCAATGACTCATCGGGCGCATTGCTCTGTAACTGAAATCGGAATGCTCACTGACATTTCCCCTATCTGAAAGTCTGATAAACGCCGGAAAAATGACTAAGTCCAAAAAAAATTTTTTCAACTTTTTTCAATTTTACCCCCCATGGGATATGTATTCTACCCACACACATTTGGAACTGTCCTGGGGTACCATCACACATATTATTCCCTCATTTAGTGGATATTTTCACAAAAAAGTGAAATTTTCAAAAATTCAGAAAATTGGCTGAAAACGACTAAATATCAAGGACTCATGGGGCAAATCGCTCTGGATCTGAAATCGGAATGCTCACTGACATTTCCCCTATTTGAAAGTCTGATAAACGCCGGAAAATGACTAAGTCCGAAAAAAAAAATTATCCAACTTTTTTCAATTTTACCAGCGTGGGATATATATTCTGCTCACACACATTTTGAACTCTCCTGGGGTACCCTCACACATATTATTCCCTCATTTAGTGGATATTTTCAGAAAAAAGTGAAATTTTCAAAAATTCTGAAAATTGGCTGAAAACGACTAAATATCAAGGAATCATGGGGCAAATCGCTCTGGATCTTTAATCGTAATGCTCACTGACATTTCCCCTATCTGAAAGTCTGATAAACGCCGGAAAATTACTAAGTCCAAAAAAACATTTTTTTTAACTTTTTTCAATTTTACCCCTGTGGGATATATATTCTACCCACACACATTTGGAACTCTCCTGGGGTACCCTCACACATATTATTCCCTCATTTAGTGGATATTTTCACAAAAAAGTGAAATTTTCAAAAATTCAGAAAATTGGGTGAAAACGACTATATATCAAGTACCCATCAGGCGAATCGCTCTGGAACTGAAATCAGAACGCTCACTGACATTTACCCTATCTGAAAGTCCGATAAACGCCGGAAAAATGACTAAGTGTAAAAATAAATTTTTTCCAACTTTTTTTCAAATTTACCCCCGTGGGACATATATTCTACACACACATTTGGAACTCTCCTGGGGTACCCTCACACATATTATTCCCTCATTTAGTGGATATTTTCACAAAAAAGTGAAATTTTCAAAAATTCTGAAAATTGGCTGAAAACGACTAAATATCAAGTACTCATCAGGCGAATCGCTCTGGAACTGAAATCGGAACTCTCACTGACATTTCCCCTTTCTGAAAGTCTGACAAACGCCGGAAAAATGACTAAGTCCAAAAAAACATTTTTTTAACTTTTTCAATTTTACCCCTGTGGGATATATATTCTACCCACACACATTTGGAACTCTCCTGGGGTACCCTCACACATATTATTCACTCATTTAGTGGATATTTTCACAAAAAAGTGAAATTTTCAAACATTGTGAAAATTGGCAGAAAACGACTAAATATCAAGGACTCATGGGGCGAATCGCTCTGGAACTGAAATCGGAATGCTCACTGACATTTCTCCTATCTGAAAGTCTGATAAAAGTTGGAAAAATGATTCAGACAAAAAAAAAATTTTTTTCAACTTTTTTCAATATTACCCCCTTGGGATATATATTCTACCCACACACATTTGGAACTCTCCTGGGGTACCCTCACACATATCATTCCCTCATTTAGTGGATATTTTCACAAAAAAGTGAAATTTTCAAACATTGTGAAAATTGGCTGAAAACGACTAAATATCAAGGACTCACGGGGAAAAATCGCTCTGAAACTGAAATCGGAATGCTCACTGACATTTCCCCTATCTGAAAGTCTGATAAACGCCGGAAAAATGACTAAGTCCAAAAAAAAATTGTTTTCAACTTTTTTCAATTTTACCCCCGTGGGATATTAATTCTACCCACACACATTTGGAACTCTCCTGGGGTACCCTCACACATATTATTCCCTCATTTAGTGGATATTTTCAGAAAAAAGTGAAATTTTCAAAAATTCTGAAAATTGGCTGAAAACGACTAAATATCAAGTACTCATCAGGCAAATCGCTCTGGAACTGAAATCGGAACGCTCACTGACATTTCCCCTATCTGAAAGTCTGATAAACGCCGGAAAAATGACTAAGTCAAAAAAAAATTTTTTCAACTTTTTTCAATTTTACCCCCCATGGGATATGTATTCTACCCACACACATTTGGAACTGTCCTGGGGTACCATCACACATATTATTCCCTCATTTAGTGGATATTTTCAGAAAAAAGTGAAATTTTCAAAAATTCTGAAAATTGGCTGAAAACAACTAAATATCAAGGAATCATGGGGCAAATCGCTCTGGATCTTTAATCGTAATGCTCACTGACATTTCCCCTATCTGAAAGTCTGATAAACGCCGGAAAATTACTAAGTCCAAAAAAACATTTTTTTAACTTTTTTCAATTTTACCCCTGTGGGATATATATTCTACCCACACACATTTGGAACTCTCCTGGGGTACCCTCACACATATTATTCCCTCATTTAGTGGATATTTTCACAAAAAAGTGAAATTTTCAAAAATTCAGAAAATTGGGTGAAAACGACTATATATCAAGTACCCATCAGGCGAATCGCTCTGGAACTGAAATCAGAACGCTCACTGACATTTACCCTATCTGAAAGTCCGATAAACGCCGGAAAAATGACTAAGTGTAAAAATAAATTTTTTCCAACTTTTTTTCAAATTTACCCCCGTGGGACATATATTCTACACACACATTTGGAACTCTCCTGGGGTACCCTCACACATATTATTCCCTCATTTAGTGGATATTTTCACAAAAAAGTGAAATTTTCAAAAATTCTGAAAATTGGCTGAAAACGACTAAATATCAAGTACTCATCAGGCGAATCGCTCTGGAACTGAAATCGGAACTCTCACTGACATTTCCCCTTTCTGAAAGTCTGACAAACGCCGGAAAAATGACTAAGTCCAAAAAAACATTTTTTTAACTTTTTCAATTTTACCCCTGTGGGATATATATTCTACCCACACACATTTGGAACTCTCCTGGGGTACCCTCACACATATTATTCACTCATTTAGTGGATATTTTCACAAAAAAGTGAAATTTTCAAACATTGTGAAAATTGGCAGAAAACGACTAAATATCAAGGACTCATGGGGCGAATCGCTCTGGAACTGAAATCGGAATGCTCACTGACATTTCTCCTATCTGAAAGTCTGATAAAAGTCGGAAAAATGATTCAGAGAAAAAAAAAATTTTTTTCAACTTTTTTCAATTTTACCCCCATGGGATATATATTCTACGCACACACATTTGGAACTCTCCTGGGGTACCCTCACACATATCATTCCCTCATTTAGTGGATATTTTCACAAAAAAGTGAAATTTTCAAACATTGTGAAAATTGGCTGAAAACGACTAAATATCAAGGACTCACGGGGAAAAATCGCTCTGAAACTGAAATCGGAATGCTCACTGACATTTCCCCTATCTGAAAGTCTGATAAACGCCGGAAAAATGACTAAGTCCAAAAAAACTTTTTTTTAACCTTTTTCAATTTTACCCCTGTGGGATATATATTCTACCCACACACATTTGGAACTCTCCTGGGGTACCCTCACACATATTATTCCCTCATTTAGTGGATATTTTCACAAAAAAGTGAACTTTTCAAAAATTTAGAAAATTGGCTGAAAACGACTAAATATCAAGGACTCATGGGGCGATTCGCTCTGGAACTGAAATCGGAATGCTCACTGACATTTCTCCTATCTGAAAGTCTGATAAAAGTCGGAAAAATGATTAAGTCCGAAAAAAAAAAATTTCTTTCAACTTTTTTCAATTTTACCCCCGTGGGATATATATTCTGCCCACACACATTTGGAACTCTCCTGGGGTACCCTCACACATATTATTCCCTCATTTAGTGGATATTTTCAGAAAAAAGTGAAATTTTCAAAAATTCTGAAAATTGGCTGAAAACGACTAAATATCAAGTACTCCAGGCAAATCGCTCTGGAACTGAAATCGGAACGCTCACTGACATTTCCCCTATCTGAAAGTCTGATAAAAGTCGGAAAAATGATTAAGTCCAAAAAAAAATTTTTTTCAACTTTTTTCAATTTTACCCCCGTGGGATATATATTCTACCCACACACATTTGGAACTCTCCTGGGGTACCCTCACACATATTATTCCCTCATTTAGTGGATATTTTCACAAAAAAGTGAAATTTTCAAACATTGTGAAAATTGGCTGAAAACGACTAAATATCAAGGACTCACGGGGCAAATCGCTCTGAAACTGAAATCGGAATGCTCACTGACATTTCCCCTATCTGAAAGTCTGATAAACGCCGGAAAAATGACTAAGTCTAAAAAAACATTTTTTTAACTTTTTTCAATTTTACCCCCGTGGGATATTAATTCTACCCACACACATTTGGAACTCTCCTGGGGTACCCTCACACATATTATTCCCTCATTTAGTGGATATTTTCACAAAAAAGTGAAATTTTCAAAAATTCAGAAAATTGGGTGAAAATGACTATATGTCAAGTACCCATCAGGCGAATCGCTCTGGAACTGAAATCGGAACGCTCACTGACATTTACCCTATCTGAAAGTCTGATAAATGCCAGAAAAATGACTAAATCCCCCCAAAAAAATTTTTCAACTTTTTTCAATTTTACCCCCGTGGGATATATATTCTACCCACACACATTTGGAACTCTCCTGGGGTACCCTCACAGATACTATTCCCTCATTTAGTGGATATTTTCACAAAAAAGTGACATTTTCAAAATTCTGAAAATTGGCAGAAAAGGACTAAATATCAAGTACTAATAGGGCGAATCGCTCTGGAACTGAAATCGGAACGCTCACTGACATTTCTCCTATCTGAAAGTCTGATAAAAGTCAGAAAAATGATTAAGTCCAAAAAAAAATTTTTTTAAACTTTTTTCAATTTTACCCCCGTGGGATATAAATTCTACCCACACACATTGGGAACTCTCCTGGGGTACCCTCACACATATTATTCCCTTATTTAGTGGATATTTTCACGAATAAAGTGAAATTTTCAAAAATTCTGAAAATTGGCTGAGAACGACTAAATATCAAAGACTCATGGGTCAAATCGCTCTGGATCTGAAATCGTAATGCTCACTGACATTTCCCTTATCTGAAAGTCTGATAAACGCCGGAAAAATGACTAAGTCCAAAAAAACATTTTTTTAACTTTTTTCAATTTTACCCCTGTGGGATATATATTCTACCCACACACATTTGGAACTCTCCTGGGGTACCCTCACACATATTATTCCCTCATTTAGTGGATATTTTCACAAAAAAGTGAAATTTTCAAAAATTCAGAAAATTGGCTGAAAACGACTAAATTTCAAGGACTCATCGGGCGCATTGCTGTGTAACTGAAATCGGAAAGCTCACTGACATTTCCCCTATCTGAAAGTCTGATAAATGCCAGAAAAATGACTAAATCCCCGAAAAAAAATTTTTCAACTTTTTTCAATTTTACCCCCGTGGGATATATATTCTACCCACACACATTTGGAACTCTCCTGGGGTACCCTCACACATATTATTCCCTCATTTAGTGGATATTTTCACAAAAATGTGAAATTTTCAAAATTTATGAAAATTGGCTGAAAACGACTAAATATCAAGGACTCACGGGGCAAATAGCTCTGAAACTGAAATCGGAATGCTCACTGACATTTCCCCTATCTGAAAGTCTGATAAACGCCAGAAAAATGACTAAGTACAAATAAAATTTTTTTTCATCTTATTTCAATTTTACCCCCATGGGATATATATTCTACCCACACACATTTGGAACTTTCCTGGGGTACTCTCACACATATTATTCCCTCATTTAGTGGATATTTTCACAAAAAAGTGAAATTTTCAAAAATTCAGAAAATAGGCTGCAAACGACTAAATATCAAGGACTCATCGGGCGCATCGCTCTGGAACTGAAATCGGAATGCCCACTGACATTTCCCCTATCTGAAAGTCTGATAAACGCCGGAAAAATGACGAAGTCCAAAAAAAATTTTTTTAAACTTTTTTCAATTTTACCCCCGTGGGATATATATTCTACCCACACACATTTGGATCTCTCCTGGGGTACCCTCACACATATTATTCCCTCACTTAGTGGATATTTTCACGAATAAAGTGAAATTTTCAAAAATTCTGTAAATTGGCTGAGAACGACTAAATATCAAAGACTCATGGGGCAAATCGCTCTGGATCTGAAATCGTAATGCTCACTGACATTTCCCCTATCTGAAAGTCTGATAAACGCCGGAAAAATGACTAAGTCCAAAAAAACATTTTTTCAACTTTTTTCAATTTTACCCCTGTGGGATATATATTCTACCCACACACATTTGGAACTCTCCTGGGGTACCCTCACACATATTATTCCCTCATTTAGTGGATATTTTCACAAAAAAGTGAAATTTTTAAAAATTCTGAAAATTGGCTGAAAACGACTAAATATATAGGACTCATGGGGCGAATCGCTCTGGAAATGAAATCGGAATGCTCACTGACATTTCTCCTATCTGAAAGTCTGATAAAAGTCGGAAAAATGATTAAGTCCAAAAAAAAATTTTTTTTTAACTTTTTTCAATTTTACCCCGTGGAATATATATTCTACCCACACACATTTGGAACTCTCCTGGGGTACCCTCACACATATTATTCCCTCATTTAGTGGATATTTTCACAAAAAAGTGAAATTTTCAAAAATTCAGAAAATTGGCTGAAAACGACTAAATATCAAGTACTCATTGGGCAAATCGCTCTGGATCTGAAATCTGAATGCTCACTGATATTTCCCCTATCTGAAAGTCTGATAAACGCCGGAAAAATGACTAAGTTCCAAAAAAATTTTTTTTTAACTTTTTTCAATTTTACCCCCCATGGGATATATATTCTACCCACACACATTTGGAACTCTCCTGGGGTACCCTCACACATATTATTCTCTCATTTACTGGATATTTTCACAAAAAAGTGAAATTTTCAAAAATTCTGAAAACTGGCTGAAAACGACTAAATATCAAGTACTCATCAGGCGAATCGCCCTGGAACTGAAATCGGAACGCTCACTGACATTTACCCTATCTGAAAGTCTGATAAATGCCAGAAAAATGACTAAATCCCCCCAAAAAAATTTTTCAACTTTTTTCAATTTTACCCCCGTGGGATATATATTCTATCCACACACATTTGGAACTCTCCTGGGGTACCCTCACAGATACTATTCCCTCATTTAGTGGATATTTTCACAAAAAAGTGAAATTTTCAAAATTCTGAAAATTGGCAGAAAACGACTAAATATCAAGTACTAATAGGGCGAATCGCTCTGGAACTGAAATCGGAACACTCACTGACATTTCCCCTTTCTGAAAGTCTGATAAACGCTGGAAAAATGACTAAGTCCAAAAAAAAATTGTTTTCAACTTTTTTCAATTTTACCCCCGTGGGATATTAATTCTACCCACACACATTTGGAACTCTCCTGGCGTACCCTCACACATATTATTCCCTCATTTAGTGGATATTTTCACAAAAAAGTTAAATTTTCAAAAATTCAGAAAATTGGGTGAAAACGACTAAATATCAAGTACCCATCGGGCGAATCGCTCTGGAACTGAAATCGGAACGCTCACTGACATTTACCCTATCTGTGTTATGATCTGCTACAGAGACTAAGGAAAGACAGGAGATCTGTCCCTACAATAGAACTAAACCTGGGTGTATGAATTATTGATGAAAGAAAGGACCTATACAATTATTATTTAAATTATATTATAACATTATAATAATGTTTTTTTTTTTTTTGTTGTTTTTTTCATACTAAACTGTGCCTTGTTTAATTCACTGTTTATTTTTGATTGTTATTACTATTGTATACTATGCTATTTGGGATGACGCTCATTGTATACAAAGACTGATCTTAGTCATTTAGATATAATTGGGATCAGTTGGATATATTCATCTTATTCAAATCTTTTGTGTTTGTTATTATTTTGATTAATCATTATGTATTGTATATACACTTTGCAAAGGGATCTTCTTTTAAGAGGGATGAATATGTATATGAGAACAGTATCTGTTCCAATTGTATAGTATCTGCAATACTGTCCTCTATATGGTATACTAGCTTATATTGTAATTGATATGGATCAAAATCATTCTCTGGAAGTTTGTGGACTGGCCACCTACCTACTTACCGATGACTGATACTTGGTTGCATGTCACACTCCCCCTCTGTTTCAGGTGCGCGTCCGGTCTCTGCTGGTCCCCGCTCGCGTGTTGTGATCCGAGCGTTGTGGGCGTGCCCTTGGTCGCCCGGACGACAGGGAAGTGATGTGTTTGCTCTTCCTGTTCTGCCGGGTGGCGGGGGTATCGTCTGCACGCCGGAGCGGATGGGACGCCGCGACTGGAGGCGCAACTATTGGACGCCTCTGCTTATTATGTTATATAAATATACTCACCTGCCCTGTCTGGCCACGCCTCCTGACGAAGCCATTCAGGTGAAACGCGCGTCGAGGCGCGTTGTTTGTTTCCCGTTCTGCAGACCGTATACCTCTATATCTCAATATGACTCAAGGTAATGTGTGACCATATACTATGTGGACGTCTATGTGATTTTTGTACTTATCTGGTTCTATTGACCAGATTGGTCACACTCTTTACTTGCTTATACCTAGTCATTGCACTTTTCTGTGTCCTTGTGTAGTCTAAGATCTGGGCATGAGCCCCAGGACTTGCACTTGGACACATTATACGGATAGCTGTCTGCAGGAGGGTTGAGTCCTCCTTTCTCTTTGTTGGGGTTTGCTTTTGCTCACCCCCGACCGTACCTTTTATCTTAGTCATCTATTTTCATATATATTCTCTATATTTTTTTATTTTGGAATATTGTCTGTTATTTAATAAAATATCATTATATGTTTCATTCTTAACAGCATTCCTTTGTTTTTGTATTAGTGTGAGCAGTGTCCTTCACGATATTTTGTGGATATTGGTTTCACTTCTCCATTCTTGGCTCTTTTTTGGTTACATTTACTTTGGCTGGTTAGCTTCTTTTATAGGTTTAAATAGAACTAAACTAGATCCCTACGATGTAACGGGGAACCTGATCCTCCGATCAGACCCGCTAAAGTCCTCGGCTAGTCTGTACGAAGACCTATAGATGTGAGGGAGGAATCCCTACAAGTACTAGGGACTGGGAAAAGTTGGACACCTCCTAGCAGAAATCGTAGCAGTCAAAGACAAACACACAACAAAAAGTAAAGAGGTCAGAAGACCTAGCAAAACTAACAGAGAACGGCAACAGAGCACCAAGCTAGCTCAACAGTAGTAAATACAAATGAAGTCCAGCAATGCCAGGAGGGCGGAGCCGGATTAAATAGGCAAAACTGGTCATGTGACCAGCAAACTAAAAAAAACCTAACAGGAGAGTTGTAACAGTACCCCCTCTTCTAAGAGGATCCTCCCGATCCCCTAGGCCCAGGCTTACCAGGAAACCTCCTGTGAAACGCTCAGACAAGTCTGGAAGCAGAAACATCATCCGCCCTCACCCACGAGTTATCCTCAGGTCCGAAACCCTTCCAAGCGACGAGATACTGCAAACTCCCTCTATACCGTCTAGAATTTAGGATGCGGGAAATTTCATATTCCCCGTCCTCCACCACCGGAGGAACAGTGGCAGAGGCGTCACCATCCGACACATCAGCTTTTTTCAACAGAGAAACATGAAACACCGGATTAATCCTCCAGGACGTAGGAACCTCCAGCCTAACAGCAGATTGGTTAACTATCTGAAGCACCTTAAAGGGCCCTACGAACTTGGGACCCAATTGTTTAGAAGGAATCCTCAATCGCAGATTCTTAGAGGACAACCAAACCATGTCACCAACAGCAAACAAAACCTCTCGCCGTTTCCTATCAAAGTACCTCTTAGATTTTTTGTTAGCCTCCTGAAGATTACCACGCACATCCGTCCAAACTCTCTCCAAATCACCGAAAAAACTCTCCTCCTCAGGCACAGCCGAAACCAATTTGGAGAATGACCCAAAAGACGGATGTCTCCCAGGACAACAAAAAAAAGGCGAACAGCCAGCAGAAAAGGATGTATGGTTGTTAAGAGCAAATTCAGCAAGTGGCAGAAACTCAGACCACCCCTGTTGATTGTCTGCCACAAAACAACGCAAGAACTGCTCAACATCCTGGTTCTTCCTTTCTGTCTGGCCATTAGACTCAGGATGATATCCGGATGAAAACGACAAATGGACTCCCAACCTGTCACAAAAGGCACGCCAAAAACGAGCCACGAACTGAGGTCCCCTATCAGAAACAATGTCAGTAGGAACACCATGTAGTCTGACAATCTCCTTGACAAAGGCCTTAGCGAGTGTCTTAGCGCAAGGCAGTTTGATAAAGGGAACCAAGTGACACATCTTGCTAAAACGGTCCACGACCACCCAGATGACTGTGAAACCTTCAGAGGGAGGAAGGTCAGTAATAAAGTCCATAGCCAGATGTGTCCAAGGTGCACTAGGAACCTCCAGAGGGCAAAGCAACCCCGCAGCAGGAGCATGCGAAGACTTGGATCTAGCACACACAGTACATTGGCGCACCCACTTAATGACTTCCTTCTGCCATCCAGGCCACCAAAAACTGCGACCCACAAGTCTCTTGGTCTCAGAAATTCCTGGATGACCTGCCAACCGAGACTCATGACACTCAACAAACAAATCTCTCCTAAAGGTCCTAGCCACAAACAACCTCCCATGGGGAGTGTTAGATGGGGCATTCTCCTGTGCTTTAAGAATCTCATCCTCCAAAACGGAGTCCAAAGCAGCAATCACAACACCTTCTTGTAAAATGGTCTCCTCTTCCTCCTCAACACCGACCATGGGAGAAAAGCTGTGAGACAAAGCATCCGCTTTAACATTCTTGGTACCCGGGATGTAAGTAACGGAAAAATTAAACCGCGAGAAAAAAAGTGCCCACCTAGCCTGACGGGCATTCAAGCGCTTGGCAGCATCAAGATAGATCAGATTTTTATGATCAGTGAAAACCTGAATGGGAAAATCAGCACCTTCCAAGAGGTGACGCCAGTGTTCAAATGCGAGTTTAATCGCCAGCAATTCCCGATTACCAATATCGTAATTAAGTTCAGTCTCGGAAAAATTTTTTTGAAAAAAAGGCACAGGGATGTACTCCATCCTTGTTTTCCTGAGACAACACCGCACCAACCCCCACCGAAGAAGCATCAACCTCAACCAAAAACGGCTTAGTCACATCAGGCTGCATAAGGATGGGAGCAGAGGTGAACCTCTCCTTTAAAAACACAAAAGCTTCAATGGCCTCAGAAGTCCACTGAACCGCATTAGCACCTTTCCTGGTGAGATCGGTCAGCGGTTTGACAATAATAGAATTTTTTTTTATGAATTTTCTGTAATAATTGGCGAAACCCAAAAACCTCTGTATCGATTTCAAACCAATAGGCCTAGGCGATTCCTGCACAGCTTGAACTTTAACCGGGTCCATCTCAAAACCTTCACTGGAGATAATGTAGCCCAAAAAACTAATTCTCTGTACAGCGAACTCACATTTCTCCAGCTTAGCAAAAAGCGAATTGTCCATTAATAACTGTAATACCTCACGTACGCTCCGCCAATGAGACTCCAGATCAGGCGAATAAATCAAAATGTCATCCAAATACACAACCACATTTTTGCCGATTAAAGGTCTAAGGATATCGTTAATAAGATTCTGAAAAAATGCTGGAGCATTGGTGAGACCAAAAGGCATAACCAGATTCTCAAAATGACCCACAGGAGTGTTAAAAGCAGTCTTCCATTCATCACCCTCCTTCATGCGCAACAAATTGTATGCCCCCTGGAGATCAATTTTAGAGAACCACTTGGCCCCCACTAACTGGTTAAATAAATCAGGAATCAATGGCAGTGGGTAAGGATTGCGTACAGTAATTTTATTAATCTCACGAAAGTCCAGACAAGGACGTAAACCGCCATCTTTTTTTTTTACAAAAAAAAAATCCAACAGCCACAGGAGACTTGGAAGGCCTAATGTGACCAGCGGCCAAGCTTGTCTGTATGTATTCCTCCAAAGCCTTTCTCTCAGGAATAGTAAGATTAAATAAACGACTCTTAGGAAGAGTCGCTCCAGGGACAAATTCAATGGTACAATCATAGTCTCTATGAGGAGGCAAAACCTGCGACTCCTCCTCAGAAAAAACTCTCCAAAAATCCTGAATAGGTACAGGCAATTCCCCTCTATCCACAGCAGCAATGCGCCCGTTACAACACTTGTCATAACACTTAGGGCTCCAGGACTTAATTTCATTGGTAGACCAATCCAGTACAGGATTGTGCAATTTTAACCAGGGTAACCCCAATATTACTGGAGAAGGCAAATTATCCAATACCACCAAATCCAAATTCTCTTGATGAATACCATTAATAGTGAGGGGAAATTCACAGACCTTGTGAGTAACACTCTTCAAGGGAGAGCCATCGACAGAAACCACAGCAATAGGGGATGACAAAGTTTTAGGTTCTAATCTAAGTTTTTCCAAGAATCCCCCATCAATCACATTCAGAGTAGATCCACAATCCACAAATACCCGAAATTCAATTAATTCATCCTGAGCAGCAGTAGTGGCAGATAGGAATACTCCCTTAGAATTTAAACAGGCAATACGGGCATGACTGACCATTTTTTTTTCTTTCTTCATACGAAGCACACAGCTCTTAATAAAATGACCAGAATTTCCGCAATAGAAACACAAGCCTTCAGAAAGTCGGCGGTCTTTTTCCTGAGAGCGGGGTGTCATCGCCCCAATTTCCATCGGCTCACCATTGTCAGCACTGAACCTCTCAGGACTCGAAGCTGACATAGCAGAGGATTTGCTCTCATTAACCCTTGCACGCAGTCTCCTGTCCACCCGTATAGCTAATTGCATTGCCTCCTGCAAGTTTCCAGGTGTGGGATAAGCAATCAGTAAATCCTTAACCCTTTCACCTAGTCCTGCAAGAAACAAGCTTTTCAAAGCTGAATCGTTCCACCCCACCTGGGCAGACCACCGACGGAAGTGAGAACAATATTTTTCCACATTACCTGATCCCTGCCTCAAACGTCTTAATTCAGACTCAGCAGATGAGACACGATCAGGATCATCGTACAATAAACCCAAAGCAGAAAAAAAACTATCCACTGATCTAAAGCACGGATCACTAGGTTGGAGAGAGAAGGCCCATCCCTGAGGATTTTTGCGCAAAAGTGACATTATGAACCCTATGCGCAGTGATTCATCACCAGAGGATCCGGGTCTCAAACGAAAATATAATAGACAAGCATTTTTAAAAGAAAAAAAATCTTGTTGTTCGCCAAAAAATAGATCAGGCAGACGTACCTTTGGTTCCACAAAATGCGCTCCGGAACAGCTACTCACGTGTTGTTGGAGCTTGGCCACCTCCAGAGAGAGTCCCTGCAAGCGTTGAGCCAAATCTTGCACCGAGACCATGATGGAAAACTGGAGGTCTTTCCTTAGAGAAAAATATTTTTTTTTTTTTTTTTTTAAGGCTGGACTTACTGTTATGATCTGCTACAGAGACTAAGGAAAGACAGGAGATCTGTCCCTACAATAGAACTAAACTAGATCCCTACGATGTAACGGGGAACCTGATCCTCCGATCAGACCCGCTAAAGTCCTCGGCTAGTCTGTACGAAGACCTATAGATGTGAGGGAGGAATCCCTACAAGAACTAGGGACTGGGAAAAGTTGGACACCTCCTAGCAGAAATCGTAGCAGTCAAAGACAAACACACAACAAAAAGTAAAGAGGTCAGAAGACCTAGCAAAACTTACAGAGAACGGCAACAGAGCACCAGGCTAGCTCAACAGTAGTAAATACAAATGAAGTCCAGCAATGCCAGGAGGATGGAGCCGGATTAAATAGGCAAAACTGGTCATGTGACCAGCAAACTAAAAAAACCTAACAGGAGAGTTGTAACAATCTGAAAGTCTGATAAACGCCAGAAAAATGACTAAGTCCAAAAAAATATTTTTTCAACTTTTTTCAATTTTACCCCTCGTGGGATATCTATTCTACCCACACACATTTGGAACTCTCCTGGGGTACCCTCACACATATTATTCCCTCATTTAGTGGATATTTTCACAAAAAAGTGAAATTTTCAAAAATTCAGAAAATTGTCTGAAAACGACTAAATATCAAGTACTCATCGGGAAAAAAATCGCTCTGGATCTGAAATCGGAATGCTCACTGATATTTCCCCTATCTGAAAGTCTGATAAACGCCGTAAAAATGACTAAGTTCCAAAAAAATTTTTTTTAACTTTTTTCAATTTTACCCCCCGTGGGATATATATTCTACCCACACACATTTGGAACTCTCCTGGGGTACCCTCACACATATTATTCCCTCATTTAGTGGATATTTTCACAAAAAAGTGAAATTTCAAAAATTGTGAAAATTGGCTGAAAACAACTAAATATCAAGGACTCACGGGGCAAATCGCTCTGAAACTGAAATCGGAATGCTCACTGACATTTACCCTATCTGAAAGTCTGATAAACGCCGGAAAAATGACTAAGTCCAAAAAAATATTTATTTTACTTTTTTCAATTTTACCCCTGTGGGATATATATTCTACCCACACACATTTGGAACTCTCCTGGGGTACTCTCACAAATATTACTCCCTTATTTAGTGGATATTTTCACAAAATTGAAATTTTCAAAAATTCAGAAAATTCGGTGAAAACGACTAAATATCAATACCCATCGGGCGAATCGCTCTGGAACTGAAATCGGAACGCTCACTGACATTTACCCTATCTGAAAGTCTGATAAACGCCGGAAAAATGACTAAGTCTAAAAAAAAAAATTTTTTTCAACTTTTTTTCAATTTTACCCCCGTGGGATATATATTCTACCCACACACATTTGGAACTCTCCTGGGGTACCCTCACACATATTATTCCCTCATTTAGTGGATATTTTCACAAAAAAGTGAAATTTTCAAAAATTCAGAAAATTGGCTGAAAACGACTAAATAACAAGTACTCATCGGGAAAAAATCGCTCTGGAACTGAAATCAGAATGCTCACTGATATTTCCCCTATCTGAAAGTCTGATAAACGCCGAAAAATGACTAAGTTCCAAAAAAATTTTTTTTAACTTTTTTCAATTTTACCCCCTGTGGGATATATATTCTACCCACACACATTTGGAACTCTCCTGGGGTACCCTCACACATATTATTCCATCATTTAGTGGATATTTTCACGAAAAAGTGAAATTTTCAAAAATTCAGAAAATTGGCTGAAAACGACTAAATATCATGTACACATCGGGAGAATCGCTCTGGAACTGAAATCGGAATGCTCACTGACATTTCTCTTATCTGAAAGTCTGATTAACGCGGGAAAAATGACTAGGTCCAAAAAAATTTTTTTTAAAACTTTTTTCAATTTTACTACCGTGGGATGTATACTCTATCCACACACATTTGGAACTCTCCTGGGGTACCCTCACACATATTATTCCCTCATTTAGTGAATATTTTCACAAAAAAGTGAAATTTTCAAAAATTCTGAAAATTGGCTGAAACTGACTAAATATCAAGGAATCATCAGGCGAATCACTCTGGAACTGAAATTGGAATGCTCGCTGTCATTTCCCCTATCTGAAAGTCTGATAAAAGCCAGAAAAATGAGTAAGTACAAAAAAAATTTTTTTTCACCTTTTTTCAATTTTACCCCCGTGGGATATATATTCTACCCACACACATTTGGAACTCTCCTGGGGTACCTTCACATATATTATTCCCTCATTTAGTGGATATTTTCACAAAAAGGTGAAATTTTCAAAAATTCAGAATATTGGCTGTATATGACTAAATATCAAGGACTCATCGCGCGAATCGCTCTGGAACTGAAATCGGAACGCTCACTGACATTTCCCCTATCTAAAAGTCTGATAAACTCCGGAAAAATGACTAAGTCCCCAAAAAAAATTTTTTCAACTGTTTTCAATTTTACTCCCGTGGGATATATATTCTAACCACACACATTTGGAACTCTACTGGGGTACCCTCACACATATTATGACCTCATTTAGTCGATATTTTCACAAAAAAGTGAAATTTTCAAAAATTCAGAAAATTGGCTGAAAACGACTAAATATTAAGGACTCATCAGGCGAATCGCTCTGGAACTGAAATCGGAATGCTCACTGACATTTCCCCTCTCTGAAAGTATGATAAACAGCGGAAGAATGATCAAGTCCAAAAAAAAAATTTTTTTCAACTTTTTTCAATTTTATCCCCGTGGGATATATATTCTACCCACACACATTTGGAACTCTCCTGGGGAACCCTTACACATATTATTACCTCATTTAGTGAATATTTTCACAAAAAAGTAAAATTTTCAAAAATTCAGAAAATTGGCTGAAAATGACAAAATACAAGGACTCATCAGGCGAATCACTCTGGATTAGAAATCGGAACGCTCACTGACATTTCCCCTATCTGAAAGTCTAATAAACGCCGGAAAAATAACTAAGTCCAAAAAAATTTTTTTTTTTACTTTTTTCAAATTTACCCACGTGGGATATATATTCTACCCACACACATTTGGAACTCTCCTGGGGTACCCTCACACATATTATTCCCTCATTTAGTGGATATTTTCACAAAAAAGTGAAATTTTCAAAAATTCAGAAAATTGGCTGAAAACGATTTAATATCAAGGAATCATCGGGCGAATCGCTCTGGAACTGAAATCTGAACGCTCACTGACATTTCCCCTATCTCAAAGTCTGATAAAAGCCGGAAAAATGGCTAAGTCCAAAAAAATAATTTTTTTAAACTTTTTTCAATTTTACCCCCGTGGGATATATATTCTACCCACACACATTTGGAACTCTCCTGGGGTACCCTCACACATATTATTACCTCATTTAGTGGATATTTTCACAAAAAAGTGACATTTTCAAAAATTCAGAAAATTGGCTGAAAACGACTAAATACAAGGACTCATAGGGCGACTCGCTCTGGAATAGAAATCAGAATGCTCACTAACATTTCCCCTATCTGAAAGTCTAATAAACGCCGGAAAAATAACTAAGTCCAAAAAAAAAAGTTTTTCAACTTTTTTCAATTTTACCCCCGTGGGATATATATTCTACCCACACACATTTGGAACTCTCCTGGGTGACCCTCACACATATTATTCCCTCATTTAGTGAATATTTTCACAAAAAAGTGAAATTTTCAAAAATCGAGAAAATTGGCTGAAACCGACTAAATATTAAGGAATCATCGGGCGAATCGCTCTGGAACTGAAATTGGAACGCTCACTGACATTTCCCGTATCTGAAAGTCTGATAAACGCCGTAAAAATGACTAAGTCCAAAATAAAATGTTTTTCAACTTTTTTCAATTTTACCCCCGTGGGATATATATTCTACCCACACACATTTGGAACTCTCCTGGGGTACCCTCACACATATTATTACCTCATTTAGTGGATATTTTCACAAAAAAAGTGACATTTTCAAAAATTCAGAAAATTGGCTGAAAACGACTAAATATAAGGACTCATCGGGCGACTCGCTCTGGAATAGAAATCAGAATGCTCACTAACATTTCCCCTATCTGAAAGTCTAATAAACGCCGGAAAAATAACTAAGTCCAAAAAAAAAAGTTTTTCAACTTTTTTCAATTTTACCCCCGTGGGATATATATTCTACCCACACACATTTGGAACTCTCCTGGGTTACCCTCACACATATTATTCCCTCATTTAGTGAATATTTTCACAAAAAAGTGAAATTTTCAAAAATTCAGAAAATTGGCTGAAACCGACTAAATATTAAGGAATCATCGGGCGAATCGCTCTGGAACTGAAATTGGAACGCTCACTGACATTTCCCGTATCTGAAAGTCTGATAAACGCCGTAAAAATGACTAAGTCCAAAAAAAAATTTTTTTAAACTTTTTTCAATTTTACCCCCGTGTGATGTATATTCTACCCACACACATTTGGAACTCTCCTGGGGTACCCTCACACATATTATTACCTCATTTAGTGAATATTTTCACAAAAAAGTGAAATTTCCAAAAATTCAGAAAATTGGCAGAAAACGACTAAATGCAAGGACTCATCGGTCGAATCGCTCTGGAACTGAAATCGCAACGCTCACTGACATTTCCCCTATCTGAAAGTGTGATAAACGCCGGAAAAATGACTAAGTCCAAAAAAAAATTTTTTTCACCTTTTTTCAATTTTACCCCCGTGGGATATATATTCTACCCACACACATTTGGAACTCTCCTGGGGTACACTCACACATATTATTACCTCATTTAGTGGATATTTTCACAAAAAAGTAAAATTTTCAAAAATTAAGAAAATTGTCAGAAAACGACTAAATACAAGGACTCATCGGGCTAATCGCTCTGGAACTGAAATCGGAACGCTCACTGACATTTCCCCTATCTGAAAGTCTGATAAACGCCGGAAAAATGATAAAGTCCAAAAAATATTTTTTTTCACCTTTTTTCAATTTTACCCCCGTGGGATATATATTCTACCCACACACATTTGGAACTCTCCTGGGGTACACTCACATATATTATTACCTCATTTAGTGGATATTTTCACAAAAAAGTGAAATTTTCAAAAATTCAGAAAATTGGCTGAAAACGACTAAATATCAAGGAATCATCTGGCAAATCGCTTTGGAACTGAAATTGGAACGCTCACTTACATTATCTGAAAGTCTGATAAACGCCGGAAAATAGTCTAAGTCCCCAAAAAATTTTTTTTCAACTTTTTTCAATTTTACCCCCGTGGGATATATATTCTACTCAAACATTTGGAACTCTCTTGGGGTACCCTCTCACATATTATTACCTCATTTAGTGAATATTTTCACAAAAAAGTGAAATTTTCAAAAATTCAGAAATTTGGCTGAAAACGACTACATATCAAGGACTCATCGGGCGAATCGCTCTGGAACTGAAATCGGAACACTCACTGACATTTCCCCGATCTGAAAGTGTGATAAACGGAGGAAAAATGAGTAAGTACAAAAAAAAATTTTTTTCACCTTTTTTCAATTTTACCCCCGTGGGATATATATTCTACCCAGACACATTTGGAACTCTCCTGGGGTACCTTCACATATATTATTCCCTCATTTAGTGAATATTTTCACAAAAAAAGTGAAATTTTAAAAAATTCAGAAAATTGGCTGAAAATGACTAAATATCAAGGACTCATCGCGCAAATCGCTCTGGAACTGAAACCGGAACGCTCACTGACATTTCCCCTATCTAAAAGTCTGATAAACCCCGGAAAAATGACTAAGTCCCCAAAAAAAATTTTTTCAACTGTTTTCAATTTTACTCCCGTGGGATATATATTCTAACCACGCACATTTGGAACTCTCCTGGGGTACCCTCACACATAGTATGACCTCATTTAGTGGATATTTTCACAAAAAAGTGAAATTTTCAAAAATTCAGAAAATTGGCTGAAAACGACTAAATATCAAGGACTCATCAGGCGAATCGCTCTGGAACTGAAATCGGAATGCTCACTGACATTTCCCCTCTCTGAAAGTCTGATAAACGGCGGAAGAATGACTAAGTCCAAAAAAAAAATTTTTTTCAACTTTTTTCAATTTTACCCCCGTGGGATACATATTCTACCCACACACATTTGGAACTCTCCTGGGGAACCCTTACACATATTATTACCTCATTTAGTGAATATTTTCACAAAAAAGTGAAATTTTCAAAAATTCAGAAATTTGGCTGAAAATGACAAAATACAAGGACTCACCGAGCGAATCGCTCTGGAATAGAAATAGGAACGCTCACTGACATTTCCCCTATCTAAAAGTCTGATAAACCCCGGAAAAATGACTAAGTCCCAAAAAAAAATTTTTTCAACTGTTTTCAATTTTACTCCCGTGGGATATATATTCTAACCACGCACATTTGGAACTCTCCTGGGGTACCCTCACACATATTATGACCTCATTTAGTGGATATATTCACAAAAAAGTGAAATTTTCAAAAATTCAGAAAATTGGCTGAAAACGACGAAATATCAAGGACTCATCAGGCGAATCGCTCTGGAACTGAAATCGGAATGCTCACTGACATTTCCCCTCTCTGAAGGTCTGATAAACGGCGGAAGAATGACGAAGTCCAAAAAAAAAAATTTTTTCAACTTTTTTCAATTTTACCCCCGTGGGATATATATTCTACCCACACACATTTGGAACTCTCCTGGGGAACCCTTACACATATTATTACCTCATTTAGTGAATATTTTCACAAAAAAGTGAAATTTTCAAAAATTCAGAAAATTGGCTGAAAATGACAAAATACAAGGACTCACCGAGCGAATCGCTCTGGAATAGAAATAGGAACGCTCACTGACATTTCCCCTATCTGAAAGTCTGATAAACAGCGTTAAAATGACTAAGTCCCAAAAAAATTTTTTTTCAAGTTTTTTTAATTTTACTCCCGTGGGATATATATTCTACCCACACACATTTGGAACTCTCCTGGGGTACCCTCACACATATTATTCCCTCATTTAGTGGATATTTTCACAAAAAAGTGAAATTTCCAAAAATTCAGAAAATTGGCAGAAAACGACTAAATGCAAGGACTCATCGGTCGAATCGCTCTGGAACTGAAATCGGAACGCTCACTGACATTTCCCCTATCTGAAAGTGTGATAAACGCCAGAAAAATGACTAAGTCCAAAAAAAAATTTTTTTCACCTTTTTTCAATTTTACCCCCGTGGGATATATATTCTACCCACACACATTTGGAACTCTCCTGGGGTACACTCACACATATTATTACCTCATTTAGTGGATATTTTAACAAAAAAGTGAAATTTTCAAAAATTCAGAAAATTGGCTGAAAACGACTAAATATCAAGGAATCATCTGGCAAATCGCTTTGGAACTGAAATTGGAACGCTCACTGACATTTCCCCTATCTGAAAGTCTGGTAAACGCCGGAAAATAGTCTAAGACCCCAAAAAAAATTTTTTTTAACTTTTTTCAATTTTACCCCCGTGGGATATATATTTTACTCACACATTTGGAACTCTCCTGGGGTACCCTCTCACATATTATTACCTCATTTAGTGAATATTTTCACAAAAAAGTGACATTTTCAAAAATTCAGAAAATTGGCTGAAAACGACTAAATACAAGGACTCATCGGGCGAATCACTCTGGAACTGATATCGGAACGCTCATTGACATTTCCCCTATCTGAAAGTGTGATAAATGCCGAAAAAATGACTAAGTCCATAAAAAATTTTTCCAACTTTTTTCAATTTTACCCCCGTGGGATATATATTCTACCCACACACATTTGGAACTCTCCTGGGGTACACTCACACATATTATTACCTCATTTAGTGGATATTTTCACAAAAAAGTTAAATTTTCAAAAATTCAGAAAATTGGCAGAAAACGACTAAATACAAGGACTCATCGGGCGAATCACTCTGGAACTGATATCTGAACGCTCACTGACATTTCCCCTATCTGAAAGTGTGATAAACGCCGGAAAAATGACTAAGTCCAAAAAAAAATTTTTTTCACCTTTTTTCAATTTTACCCCCGTGGGATATACAGTGGTGGCCAAAAGTATTGGCACCATTGCAATTCTGTCAGATAATACTTAGTTTCTTCCTGAAAATGATAGCAATCACAAATTCTTTGGTATTATTATCTTCATTTAATTTGTCTTTAATGAAAAAACACAAAAAGAATTTTCCTAAAGCCACATTGGATACAATTCCACACCAAACCTAAAAAAGGGGGTGGACAAAAGTATTTGCACTGTTTGAAAAATCATGTGATGCTTCTCTAATTCGTGTAATTAACAGCACCTGTAACTTTCCTGTGGTACCTAACAGGTGTTGGCAATAACTAAATCACACTTGCAGCCAGTTAACATGGATTAAAGTTGACTCAACCTCTGTCCTGTGTCCTTGTGTGTACCACATTGAGCATGGAGAAAAGAAAGAAGACCAAAGAACTGTCTGAGGACTTGAGAAACCAAATTGTGAGGAAGCATGAGCAATCTCAAGGCTACAAGTCCATCTCCAAAGACCTGAATGTTCCTGTGTCTTCCGTGCGCAGTGTCATCAAGAAGTTTAAAGCCCATGGCACTGTGGCTAACCTCCCTAGATGTGGACGGAAAAGAAAAATTGACGAGAGATTTCAACGCAAGATTGTGCGGATGTTAGATAAAGAGCCTCGACTAACATCCAAACAAGTTCAAGCTGCCCTGCAGGCCGAGGGTACAACAGTGTCAACCCGTACTATCCGTTTGCATCTGAATGAAAAGGGACTATATGGTAGGATACCCAGGAAGACCCACTTCTTACCCCGAGACATAAAAAAGCCAGGTTGGAGTTTGTCAAAACTTACCTGAGAAAGCCTAAAACGTTTTGGAAGAATGTTCTCTGGTCAGATGAGACAAAAGTAGAGCTTTATGGCAAAAAGCATCAACATAGAGTGTACAGGAAAAAAGGCATTCAAAGAAAAGAACACGGTCCCTACAGTCAAACATGGCGGAGGTTCACTGATGTTTTGGGGTTGCTTTGCTGCCTCTGGCACTGGACTGCTTGGCCGTGTGCATGGCATTATGAAGTCTGAAGACTACCAACAAATTTTGCAGCATCATGTAGGGTCCAGTGTGAGAAAGCTGGGTCTCCCTCAGAGGTCATGGGTCTTCCAGCAGGACAATGACCCAAAACACACTTCCAAAAACACTATAAAATGGTTTGAGAGAAAGCACTGGAGACTTCTAAGGTGGCCAGCAATGAGTCCAGACCTGAATCCCATAGAACACCTGTGGAGAGATCTCAAAAAGGCAGTTTGGAGAAGGCACCCTTCAAATATCAGGGACCTGGAGCAGTTTTCCAAAGAAGAATGGTCTACAATTCCAGCAGAGCATTGTAAGAAACTCATTGATGGTTACCGGAAGCGGTTGTTCGCAGTTATTTTGGCTAAAGGTTGTGAAACCAAGTATTAGGCTGAGGGTGCCAATACTTTTGTCTGGCCCATTTTTGGAGTTTTGTGTGAAATGATCAATGATTTGATTTTTGCTTCATTCTCTTTTGTGTTTTTTCCTTGCAAGCAAATTAAATGAAGATAATATTACCAAAGATTGTGATTGCAATCATTTTCAGGAAGAAACTGAGTATTATCTGACAGAATTACAGGGGTGCCAATACTTTTGGCCACCACTGTATATTCTACCCACACACATTTGGAACTCTCCTGGGGTACACTCACACATATTATTACCTCATTTAGTGGATATTTTCACAAAAAAGTTAAATTTTCAAAAAATCTGAAAATTGGCTGAAAACGACTAAATACAAGGACTCATCGTTCGAATTGCTCTGCAACTGAAATCGGAACGCAAACTGACATTTCCCCTATCTGAAAATCTGATAAACGCCGGAAAAATGACTAAGTTGAAAAAAAATTTTTTTTCAACTTTTTTCAATTTTACCCCCGTGGGATATATATTCTACCAACAAACATTTGCAACTCTCCTGGAGTACCTTCACACATGTTATTCCCTCATTTAGCGGATATTCTCACAAAAAAGTGAAATTTTCAAACATTCAGAAAATTGGCTGAAAACGACTAAATATCAAGGACTCATTGGGCGAATCGCTCTGGAACTGAAATCAGAATGCTTACTGACATTAACCTTATCTTAAAGTTTGATAAATGCCGGAAAAATGACTAAGTAAAAAAAAAAAAATTTTTCCAACTTTTTTCAATTTTACTTTCGTGGGATATATATTCCACCCACGCACATTTGGAACTCTCCTGCTGTACCCTCACACTTATTGTTCCCTCATTTAGTGGATATTTTCACAAAAAAGTGAAATTTTCAAAAATTCAGAAAATTGGCTGAAAACGACTAAATATTAAGGACTCATCGGGCAAAACGTTCTGGATCTGAAATCGGAAATCTTACTGACATTTTCCCTATCTGAAAGTCTGAAAAAAGCTGGAAAAATAACTAAGTCCAAGAAAAAATGTTTTTCAACTTTTTTCAATTTTACCCCCGTGAGATATATATTCTACCCACACACATTTGGAGCTCTCCTGGGGTACTCTTCCTCATATTCCCTTATTTAGTGGATATTTTCACAAAAAAGTGAAATTTTCAAAAATTCATAAAATTGGCTGAAAACGACTAAATATCAAGGACTCATGGGACGAATCTCTCTGGAACCGAAATCTGAACGCTCAGTGACATTTTCCCTATCTGAAAGTCTGATAAACGCAAGAAAAATGACTAAGTCCAAAAAAAATTTTTTTTCAACTTTTTTTCATTTTACCCCCGTGGGATATATATTCTACCCACAAACATTTGGAACTGTCCTGGGGTACCCTCACACATATTATTCCCTCATTTAGTGGATATTTTCACAAATAAGTGAAATTGTCAATAATTCAGAAAATTGGCTGAAAACGACTAAATATCAAGAACTCATCGGGCAAATCGCACTGGAACTGAAATTGGAACGCTAACTGACATTTCCCCTATCTGAAAATCTGATAAACGCCGGAAAAATGACTAAGTTGAAAAAAAAATTTTTTTCAACTTTTTTCTCTTTTACCCCCGTGGGATATATATTCTACCCACAAACATTTGGAACTCTCCTGGGGTACCCTCACACATGTTATTCCCTCATTTAGCGGATATTCTCACAAAAAAGTGAAATTTTCAAAAATTCAGAAAATTGTCTGAAAACGACTAAGTATCAAGGACTCATCGGGCGAATCGCTCTGGAACTGAAATCGGAACGCTCACTGACATATCCCTTATCTTAAAGTTTGATAAACGCCGGAAAAATGACTAAGTAAAAAAAAACATTTTTCCAACTTTTTTCAATTTTACTTTCGTGGGATATATATTCCACCCACGCACATTTGGAACTCTCTTGCGGTACCCTCACACTTATTGTTCCCTCATTTAGTGGACATTTTCACAAAAAAGTGAAATTTTCAAAAATTCATAAAATTGGCTGAAAACGACTAAATATCAAGGACTCATGGGACGAATCTCTCTGGAACCGAAATCTGAACGCTCAGTGACATTTTCCCTATCTGAAAGTCTGATAAACGCAAGAAAAATGACTAAGTCCAAAAAAAATATTTTTTCAACTTTTTTCAATTTTACCCCCGTGGGATATATATTCTACCCACACACATTTGGAATTCTCCTGGGGTACCCTCACACATATTATTCCCTCATTTAGCGGATATTTTCACAGAAAAGTGAAATTTTCAAAAATTCTGAAAATTGGCTGAAAACGACTAAATATCAAGGACTCATCAGGCGAATCGCTCTGGAACTGAAATCGGAACGGTCACTCACATTTCCCCTATCTAAAAGTCTGATAAACGCCGGAAAAATGACTAAGTCCAAAAAAAATATTTTTTCAACTTTTTTAAATTTTACCCCCGTGGGATATATATTCTACCCACACACATTTGGAACTCTCCTGGGGTACCCTCACACATATTATTCCCTCATTTAGCGGATATTTTCACAAAAAAGTGAAATTTTCAAAAATTCTGAAAATTGGCTGAAAATGACTAAATATCAAGGACTCATGGGCCAATCGCTCTGCAACTGAAATCGGACTACACACTTACATTACCCCTTTCTGAAAGTCTGATAAACGCCGGAAAAATGACTAAGTCCAAAAAAAATTTTTTTCAACTTTTATCACTTTTACCCCCGTGGGATATATATTCTACCCACGCACATATGGAACTCTCCTGGGGTACCCTCACACATATTATTTCCTCATTTAGTGGATATTTTCACAAAAAAGTGAAATTTTCAAAAATTTTGAAAATTGGCTGAAAACGACTAAATATCTAGGACTCATCGGGCGAGTCGCTCTGGAACTGAAATCGGAACGCTCACTGACATTTCCCTTATCTGAAAGTCTGATTAACAGCGGAAAAATGACTAAGTCCACAAAAAAAATTTATTCAAGTTTTTTCAATTTTAGCCGGTGGGATATATATTCTACCCACACACATTTGGAACTCTCCTGGGGTACCCTCACACATATTATTCCCTCATTTAGCGGATATTTTCACAAAAAAGTGGAATTTTCAAAAATTCAGAAAATTCTCTGAAAACGACTAAATATCAAGGACTCATGGGGCGAATCGCTCTGGATCTGAAATCGGAATGCTCACTGACATTTCCCCTATCTGAAAGTCTGATAAACCCCCGAAAAATGACTAAGTACAAAAACATTTTTTTTTAAACTTTTTTCAATTTTACCCCCGTGGGATATATATTCTACCCACACACATTTGGAACTCTCCTGGGGTACACTCACACATATTATTCCCTCATTTAGTGGATATTTTCACAAAAAAGTGAAATTTTCAAAAATTCTGAAAATTGGCTGAAAACGTCTAAATATCAAGGACTCATGCTGCGAATCGCTCTGGAAATGAAATCGGAAAGCTCACTGACATTTCCCCGATCTGAAAGTCTGATAAACACAGGAAAAATGACTGTCCAAAAAAATGTTTTTTTCAACTTTTTTCAGTTTTACCCCCGTGAGATATATATTTTACCCACACACATTTGGAACTCTCCTGGGGTACCCTCACATATATTACTCCCTCATTTAGTGGATATTTTCACAAAAAAGTGAAATTTTCCAAAATTCAGAAAATTGGCTAAAAACAACTAAATATCAAGGACTCATCGTTCGAATCGCTCTGAAACTGAAATCGGAATGTTCACTGACATTTCCCCTGTCTAAAAGTCTGATAAACACCGGAAAAATGACTAAGTCCCAAAAAATATTTTTTTAAACTTTTTTCAATTTTACCCCCGTGGGATACATATTCTATCCACACACATTTGGAACTCTCCTGGGGTACCCTCAAACATATTATTCCCTCATTTAGCGGATATTTTCCCAAAAAAGTGGAGTTTTCAAAAATTCAGAAAATTGGCTGAAAACGACTAAATGTCAAGGACTCATGGGTTGAATCGCTCTGGAACTGAAATCGGAACACTCACTGACATTTCCCCTATCTGAAAGTCTGATCAACGCCGGAAAAATGACTAAGTCCAAAAAAAAATTTTTTTCAACTTTTTTCACTTTTACCCCCGTGGGATATATATTCTTCCCACGCACATTTGGAACTCTCCTAGGGTACCCTCACACATATTATTCCCTCATTTAGTGGATATTTTCAGAAAAAAGTGAAATTTTAAAAAATTCAGAAAATTGGCTGAAAACGACTAAATATCAAGCACTCATCGTTCGAATCGCTCTGGAACTGAAATCGGAATGCTCACTGACATTTCCCCTTTCTGAAAGTCTGATAAACCCCGGAAAAATGACTAAGTCGAAAAAAAAAATTTTTAAAACTTTTTTCAATTTTACCCCGTGGGATATATATTCTACCCACACACATTTGGAACTCTCCTGGTGTACCCTCACACGTATTATTCCCTCATTTAGTGGATATTTTCACAAAAAAGTGAAATTTTCAAAAATTTAGAAAACTTGCCCAAAACGACTAAGTATCAAGGACTCATCGGGCGAATCGCTCTGGAGGTGAAATCGAAACGCTCACTGATATTTCCCCTATCTGAAAGTCTGATAAACCCCCGAAAAATGACTAAGTACAAAAACATTTTTTTTTAAACTTTTTTCAATTTTACCCCCGTGGGATATATATTCTACCCACACACATTTGGAACTCTCCTGGGGTACCCTCACACATATTATTCCCTCATTTAGTGGATATTTTCACAAAAAAGTGAAATTTTAAAAAATTCTGAAAATTGGCTGAAAACGTCTAAATATCAAGGACTCATGCGGCGAATCGCTCTGGAAATGAAATCGGAAAGCTCACTGACATTTCCCCGATCTGAAAGTCTGATTAACACTAGAAAAATGACTAAGTCCACAAAAAAATTTTATTCAACTTTTTTCAATTTTACCCCCGTGGGATATATATTCTACTCACACAAATTTGGAACTCCCCTGGGCTACCCTCACACATATTATTTCCTCATTTAGCGGATATTTTCACAAAAAAGTGGAATTTTCAAAAATTCAGAAAATTGGCTGAAAACGACTAAATATCAAGTACTCATGGGGCGAATCGCTCTGGATCTGAAATCGGAACGCTCACTGACATTTCCCCTATCTGAAAGTCTGATAAACGTCGAAAAAATGACTAAGTCCAAAAAAATTTTTTTTTAAACTTTTTTCAATTTTACCTCCTTGGGATATATATTCTACCCACACACATTTGGAACTCCCCTGGGGTACCCTCACACATATTATTCCCTCATTTAGTGGATATTTTCACAAAAAAGTGAACTTTTCAAAAATTTAGAAAATTGGCTGAAAACGACTAAATATCAAGGACTCATGGGGCGATTCGCTCTGGAACTGAAATCGGAATGCTCACTGACATTTCCCATATCTGAAAGTCTGATCAACGCCGGAAAAATGACTAAGTCTAAAAAAAAATTTTTTTCAACTTTTTTCACTTTTACCCCCGTGGGATATATATTCTACCCACGCACATTTGGAACTCTCCTAGGGTACCCTCACACATATTATTCCCTCATTTAGTGGATATTTGCAGAAAAAAGTGCAATTTTAAAAAATTTAGAAAATTGGCTGAAAACGACTAAATATCAAGCACTCATCGTTCGAATCGCTCTGGAACTGAAATCGGAATGCTCACTGACATTTCCCCTATCTGAAAGTCTGATAAACCCCGGAAAAATGACTAAGTCGAAAAAAAAAAATTTTAAAACTTTTTTCAATTTTACCCCGTGGGATATATATTCTACCCACACACATTTGGAACTCTCCTGGTGTACCCTCACACAAATTATTCCCTCATTTAGTGGATATTTTCACAAAAAAGTGAAATTTTCAAAAATTTAGAAAATTGGCCGAAAATGACTAAATATCAAGGACTCATCGGGCGAATCGCTCTGGAACTGAAATCGAAATGCTCACTGACATTTCCCCTACCTGAAAGTCTGATAAACACAAGAAAAATGACTGTCCAAAAAAATGTTTTTTTTCAACTTTTTTCAATTTTACCCCCGTGAGATATATATTTTACCCACACACATTTGGAACTCTCCTGGGGTACCCTCACACATATTACTCCCTCATTTAGTGGATATTTTCACAAAAAAGTGAAATTTTCAAAAATTCAGAAAATTGGCTAAAAACAACTAAATATCAAGGACTCATCGTTCGAATCGCTCTGAAACTGAAATCGGAATGTTCACTGACATTTCCCCTGTCTGAAAGTCAGATAAACACTGGAAAAATGACTAAGTCCAAAAAAAAAAATTTTTCCACTTTTTTCAATTTTGCCCCCGTGGGATATATATTCTACCCACACACATTTGGAACTCTCCTGGGGTACCCTCACACTTATTATTCCCTCATTTAGTGGATATTTTCACAAAAAAGTGAAATTTGCAAAAATTTAGAAAATTGGTTGAAAACGACTAAATATCAAGGACTCATGGGGCGAATCGCTCTGGAACTGAAATCGGAACTCTCACTGACATTTCCCCTATCTGAAAGTCTGATTAACACCGGAAAAATGACTAAGTCCCCAAAAAAATTTTATTCAACTTTTTTCAATTTTACCCACGTGGGATATATATTCTACCCAAACACATTTGGAACTCTCCTGGGGTACCCTCACATATATTATTCCCTCATTTAGCGGATATTTTCACACAAAAAGTGGAATTTTTAAAAAATTCAGAAAATTGGCTGAAAACGACTAAATATCCAGGACTCATCAGGTGAATCGCTCTGTAGGTGAAATCGAAAAGCTCACTGACATTTTTCCTATCTGAAAGTCTGATAAACCCCCGAAAAATGACTAAGTAGAAAATTTTTTTTTTTTTTAACTTTTTCAATTTTCCCCCCGTGGGATGTATATTCTACCCACACACATTTAGAACTCTCCAGGGGTACCCTCACACATATTATTCCCTCATTTAGCGGATATTTTCACAAAAAAGTGAAATTTTCAAAAATTCAGAAAATTGGCTGAAAACGACTAAATATCAAGGACTCATCGTTCGAATCGCTCTGAAACTGAAATCGGAATGCTCACTGATAATTTCCCTATCTGAAAGTCTGATAAGCACCGGAAAAATGACTAAGTCCCCAAAAAAAATTTTTTCCACTTTTTTCAATTTTGCCCCAGTGGGATATATATTCTACTCACACACATTGGAACTCTCCTGGGGTACACTCACACATTATTCCCTCATTTAGTGGATATTTTCACAAAAAAGTGAAATTTTCAAAAATTCTGAAAATTGTCTGAGAACGACTAAATATCAAGCACTCATAGTTCGAATCACTCTGGAACTGAAATCAGAATGCTCACTGACATTTCCCCTATCTGATGTCTGATAAACGCCGGAAAAATGACTAAGTCCGAAAAAAAAATTTTTTAAACTTTTTTCAATTTTACCCCCGTGGGATATATATTCTACCCACACACATTTAGAACTCTCCTGGGGTACCCTCACACATATTATTCCCTCATTTAGTGGATATTTTCACAAAAAAATGAATTTTCAAAAATTCTGAAAATTGGCTGAAAACGACTAAATATCAAGGACTCATCGGGCGTATCGCTCTGGAACTGAAATTGGAATGCTTACTGACATTTTCCCTAACTGAAAGTCTGATAAACCCCGGAAAAATGACTAAGTCCAAAAAACATTTTTTTTCAACTTTTTTCAATTTTACCCCCGTGGGATATATATTCTACCCACACACATTTGGAACTCTCCTGGGGTACCCTCACACATATTATTCCCTCATTTAGCGGATATTTTTCCAAAAAAGTGAAATTTTCAAAAATTCAGAAAATTGGCTGAAATCAACTAAATATCAGGACTCATCGGTAGTGTTGAGCCACCCCCGTAGTGTTCGAGTTCGGTTCGGTTCGTCGAACACCCGTGTGTTCGCCGAACTGTTCGTCGAACTGTTCGTCGAACACCTTCGAACACCGTTAAAACCAATGGCAGGCAAACAAAAACACATAGAAACACATAGAAAACACCTTCAAAGGTGTCCAAAAGCTGACAAACTGCTCAGAAGACACAACTAACACATGGAAAAGTGACAAGTACATATAGTCATGCGAAAAGAAAAGAGGTGGAGGAGTAAAAGGAGGGGGAGACACAGATATAGGCATGTCATGCCCTTCTAAAATCCAAAAAGTGAGAAGCCGACACGGCCAGTCCGTTCCTGCCCGTGCCACCTCTGTGTCGCCGGGTTTGTGCCAGAGCCGCGGTAGACCCTGACGGCCAGCCCCCCTATCCCAATACTTTTGCCTGTCCGCCGGTGGGTCGAGGCCCCCCACGGTGGGGGGGAGTAACATCTGCAGAAGAAAGACCATCTTCCAGCCAAACTAAGATGTCGACTTCTTTTCGTGGACAATGTGATACGATCCCATTCTTACGGACACGCCCATCGCTACAAATTCTAAATGAGGCACAAAAACAGCAGGTGCTTCAACGGATATCAAGTGCTCCTTCAAGTGGGCTCTCCATCACCTCAATTTCAACATCACAAATACTCCAGTCCTCAGAGGTGTCACCCCAATCTCACTTGCTTCCTCACAGCTCCCAAGTCTCCAGCTGACCGTCTGAGTATGGGGTAGCACAGATGGTTGAGTCTGCACAGCTGTTTACTCATACTATAGCCTGGGAAACGGAGGTCTGCTCCAGAGCTTCTGTTAATCCAGATGAGGAAATGATCTGATCTGATGCCCAGAATCTTTATAAGTCGGATCCAGGACCAGATGAAGAAGGTTCTGAGCATAATGTAGACCCTTGTTCCCAAACTGTAACTCCTGTTGGTGGAGACAATGATGAAGACGATGATGAGACTCAAGTACCTGATTGGAGCGACAATTTGACTTTTCGGTCAGGGCAGGAAGAGGTTGGCTCTGAGGACGACGGGTGTGATAACACACAGGGTGATGATGACGAGGTTGGAGATCCCACTTACTGTCAACCCACAGTCAGCCAGTCGATGAGGTCAGTAGAGGAGGTGGAGCAGGATGTGACTAGCCCTGGGGATGGGGATGACTCGGTACCCGGGCATTTGCCTGGCCTTGGGGATGTCGCGGTGGTCGGCTCCCTGGCCCATACCCTGGGGCCTCTCTTTAAAAGGGTGGATAATTGTTAATTTTATAAGAGTTCATGAAGCCACCCGTGGTATCTGGTGACAAGCACCAGCGCTGCAGCAGTCCACTGAGGCCGGTGATAAGGCAGCTCGATGGTATAGCTCCCCACAGGTGGACCTAGGTCTCAGGGCAGCGTATGCAGGGGGAATGCAGGACAGGCGAGACCCAGCTGGGTCAGAGCAAGAACGGGAACGGACACGGTAGTCACTTCAGTACCTTTTACTGGTGGAAATTCAGGCACATCCCGGAGCACTGTAGGGTGAAGGGTGCATATCAGGATCCTCCCCAATGAGCGGGTGTAGGGCCTCCTGTTTCTTGCCTCTGCGTAGTAAGTTTCTGACCTGCCTGGAGCTAGGCCTAACTTTGTCTCTGTCCTGCGCTGGCTGACCTTGTGGTAGGGCCTTCTCTTGGAGTTCACGCTCCCAGTATGCGGGGCCTAAGCGTCTCCTGGCTCTGTTACATATCAGCACCTTAGCGATCCTGGGACTTGTAGTTCTCCAGGGATTCCGGTTATGCCTTACTGGGTCATAGAGATACCGGTAAGCTCGGATCCTGTGTCCGGTAAATGCTTCGGGGTGAGCTGGTCAAGCTCCTCTGCCCCTTATGTACTAACTCGCCACTCGCCTTCGGCCTACTCGGGCCCTCACTAGGCTATACACACTAACGGCAGCTTGCCGCGCTTCACTGATCTTACGGCACCGGCACACCTTAAGCTCTATCTGGGCTCCCTGAATCTAGCAAGCAGGAGCCTCGTGCTCCACTGCTGAACTATTAACTGCGTTCTCTAGACTAGACTGAGCTCCACTGCAGACTGACCTCTCTTAGGCTTCTCTACTGCAGGAACTCTTCAGAGGAACTGAACTGCCTAGCTCCACCTTCCCTATTTATATCCCTAACGGGCTCCCTCTGCTGGTCTGAGGTGGAAGGTGGAGATGTGTGAATGTTTATGGGGGCCTCTTGTGGAGGATTCCATCAATGCACTCTTCTAGGATCTGTGATACCAAGCGCAGCGGGGCATCACAGATGCTATTGACGACGAGGTTAGGTTGCGCCTTCCTGAACAGAGACGGAGTACTGGAAGCACGTCAACAACTGCATCCTCAACCACAACTCTGCCTCTGACCACAAGTCGTAGTGGCTCTTCAGGTCACATGGGCTCTAAGCCTTGCATAGCCTGGGCATTTATTCAGATCGATAAGGATGACCCAACTCGTGTTATCTGTAATATTTGTCAGGAAAAGCTAAGCAGAGGCCAAAAAATCCATAGTTTGAGTACTTCATGCATGTACCGTCACATGGATATGAAGCATAAGTTGCAGTGGGAAGATCACTGTGCTACAATGCGGCCTAGCCGGCTGGGCCAACCACTGTCTGCCCCATCTTGTGCATCCGCAGCCTCTTCATCCTCTGTGACTGGGGGGACAGCAGTCACACATGTTTTTGGACGCAGACCTGCCACCTCTTTACCCGCAACAGCCAGTGTGATTGGCAGGTCGTCAGTTCATTGGGAAGTGGAAACACCTGCTAGTGTTGAGCGCTCTCCGACATCGAGAGCACCACCTTTGGATCAAGGCAACCTAACATGTCCGCCTGCGTCTTCCTCACAGACCGGCAGTTTGCCGGGGACACCCTACTCAACACCGTCTAAGCACAACAGCCAGCCCTCGGTCCCTCAGATGTGGAAAAGTAAAAGACCATTTCCTCCTAGCCATGAGAAAGCTAAGAGGTTGAATTTCACCATCTGCAAGCTGTTGGCTACAGAAATTCTGCCTTTCCACCTGGAGGACACAGAGGATTTTCAAGACCTTATGTCCGTCACAGTGCCCCAGTACCAGATGCCCAGTCGGCACTACTTCTCAAAGAAAGGTGTGCCTGCGCTCCACTAGCATGTCGCACACAACATCACCGCTTCTTTGAGAAACTCTGTGTGTGACAGGGTGCACTTCACCACAGACACTTGGACGAGAAGGCATGGACAGGGGCGTTACATGTCGCTGACTGGGCACTGGGTAACTATGGTGACAGCAGGACAAGGGGCTGCTGTCCAAGTCTTACCGTCCCCACGAGTTGTGCGTCAATCCTCTTTATCTCGAAGTTCCTCCACTGCTTCTGCCTCCTCAACCTCCTCTCGGTCCTCCACCTGCACCCAAAGCCTGTCTGGTAATGCCACCTGCTTTCTAACTGCGCAGAAGGAATCCTGCACACCTCCTTACTATGCTGGCAGCAGGGCTCAACGGCATCAGTGTTTACTTTGAAAGGTCTGGGAAATGTGAGTCACACAGCTGAGGAGTTGTGGTCAGCTCTGGAGACCCAGTTTCATGAAAGGTTGTCTCCACTGGACCTGCAACCAGGGAAGGCCATGTGTGACAATGCTGCAAACCTGGGTCTGGCACTTCGCCGGGGCAATGTCACACACGTGCCTTGTATGGCTCACGTGTTGAACCTGGTTGTCCAGCAATTTTTAGCCCACTATCCCGGACTAGATGGCCTTCTGCAGAGGGCACGGTCGCTGTGTGCTCACTTCCGCCGTTCGCATCCCGCAGTTCAACGACTTACATCTCTACAGAAGTCGTTGGGCCTGCCAGTTCAAAGGCTGAAATGCGATGTGCCGACACGGTGGAATTCAACTCTGCACATGTTGCAGCGACTGTGGCAGCACCGACAAGCCCTGGTGCAATACTTTCTGACATATAGCCTGGGCCAACGAGATCCAGAGGTGGGGCAAATCACGCTGCAGGAGTGGTCTCAGATCAGGGACCTATGAAGTTGACGCGCCCCCTGGGCCATGGGGTACCCTGAGCCGGGCCGGTAGACGCTGGGGGTTGTAGTCACTGTGGCGGTGACCCAGTCCGTGACCCAGGGCGGTCAATCCAAGGGTAATTTGTATATATGGATTTAATAATGTCTGACTACGCCACCTGTGGAGTGCGGCCAAAGGGGCCGTCGCTGCGGAACAGTCCTCTGAAGCTGGTGGTTTTGCAGCAACGGTATTATTACTCACCACAGGAAGAGTGTAGCTTCAGGGCAGTGTGGGTGGATGATGGTGGTTGTAGTGCAGGGAGTCAGTAATGAACACAGAGTCCGTGTGATGCCGTCTCAATATATTACTCACAGTTGTTGTAGTCCAGATTACAGGTACCAGAGCAATCTCCCCCGTCGTGCTGTGCATACTCAGTGAGGGGCTCAGTGCACCACCAGATAGCTCCGGAGTACTTAGCAGTAGAGATGAGCGTTGTTCTACTCGAACTGTTCGCCAATCTCAAATTCAAGCTGTTTTGGGCGGTGTTCGAGCCGGTCGGCGAACACGAACAATTTGAGAAAAATTCGGCTGTTCGAGGTTATGTTCGATAACTGTTCGTGCACCAAAATCATAACTGGATTTTTTCTCAGTAATGATGAAAATTAATGTTAATACACAGTTTGAGTGTACAGCGGGGCGGGGGGAGGGGCAGGGGATGGATCTCTGCAGGAACAATGAAGATCTCCATTTTTTTTTCTCTTTCCCGCATTTGCAGTGGGGAGGTGCAATCTGTCAGCCTATCAGCAGCGCACACACGGAGCGAAGTGCTTTTTTTTCACACAAGCAAGGGCATGTGTGATTGGCAGTGTATGTCACATGTCCTTGCCCTATAAGACCAAGCCATTTTCCCCGTCGCCACCATTTTCTCACTGCTGCAGCTGCGTGTTAGACGGCACCGCTGTTGCTGTGTGCGCTATACCTTGTTAATTTCAAGCCAATTTTCGCACAAATATACAGATAGCTTGGGAGTAGGGAATAGTTGTGATTGCAGTCCTTTTAAGGACTAGGTTACAGCATTTCCTACGACTTTTATCAGGCAGGTCTGTGCTCTTAAATAGATAGATTGTGGGAGTAAAGACTAATTGTAATTGGAGTCCTTTTCAGGACTAGGTTACATCAGTTCCTATCAGTTTTTGCCAGGCAGGTCTGTGCCAGTGCTGTGCAAGTTTTTTTCACAGCATTTGGCTGAATCTAGCAAAGCTAATCCTTTTTGGCCTATTGCAGAGTGTGTTAGTCAGTGGAGTAGCCTATCTGTGTTGCAAGATATACCACCTGTGTATAGAATACCAATTTTTTTACTGCACCTAGTGAAGTAAAATCTTTTGGGCATAGCATCATTCTATTAGTCCATCTATACTGACCTCCATCAGGTTGCAAACTGAATATAATTTTTTTCTGCATCTAGCTCTGAAAAAATATTTGGGCTTCTAGCAGTGTGTGGGACTTGGTCTATTAGTCCATCTATACTGACCTCCATCAGGTTGCAAATTAAAAATAATTTTTTTCTGCATCTAGCTCTGAAAAAATATTTGGGCTTCTAGCAGTGTGTGGGACTTGGTCTATTAGTCCATATATACTGACCTCCATCAGGTTGCAAATTAAAAATAATTTTTTTCTTCATTTATCTCTGAAAAAATATTTGGGCTTCTAGCAGCGTGTGGGACTTGTTCTATTAGTCCATCTATACTGACCTCCATCAGGTTGCAAATTAAAAATAATTTTTTTCTGCATGTAGCTCTGAAAAAATATTTGGGCTTCTAGCAGTGTGTGGGACTTGGTCTATTAGTCCATCTATACTGACCTCCATCAGGTTGCAAATTAAAAATATTTTTTTTCTGCATCTAGCTCTGAAAAAATATTTGGGCTTCTAGCAGTGTGTGGGACTTGGTCTATTAGTCCATCTATACTGACCTCCATCAGGTTGCAAATTGAATAAAAAAAATTTCTGCATCTAGCTCTGAAAAAATATTTGGGCTTCTAGCAGTGTGTGGGACTTGGTCTATTAGTCCATCTATACTGACCTCCATCAGGTTGCAAATTGAATAAAAAAAATTTCTGCATCTAGCTCTGAAAAAATATTTGGGCTTCTAGCGGTGTGTGGGACTTGGTCTATTAGTCCATCTATACTGACCTCCATCAGGTTGCAAATTAAAAATATTTTTTTTCTGCATCTAGCTCTGAAAAAATATTTGGGCTTCTAGCAGTGTGTGGGACTTGGTCTATTAGTCCATCTATACTGACCTCCATCAGGTTGCAAATTAAAAATAATTTTTTTCTGCATCTAGCTCTGAAATAATATTTGGGCTTCTAGCAGTGTGTGGGACTTGGTCTATTAGTCCATCTATACTGACCTCCATCAGGTTGCAAATTAAAAATAATTTTTTTCTTCATTTATCTCTGAAAAAATATTTGGGCTTCTAGCAGCGTGTGGGACTTGTTCTATTAGTCCATCTATACTGACCTCCATCAGGTTGCAAATTAAAAATAATTTTTTTCTGCATCTAGCTCTGAAAAAATATTTGGGCTTCTAGCAGTGTGTGGGACTTGGTCTATTAGTCCATCTATACTGACCTCCATCAGGTTGCAAATTAAAAATAATTTTTTTCTGCATCTAGCTCTGAAAAAATATTTGGGCTTCTAGCAGTGTGTGGGACTTGGTCTATTAGTCCATCTATACTGACCTCCATCAGGTTGCAAATTAAAAATAATTTTTTTCTTCATTTATCTCTGAAAAAATATTTGGGCTTCTAGCAGCGTGTGGGACTTGTTCTATTAGTCCATCTATACTGACCTCCATCAGGTTGCAAATTAAAAATAATTTTTTTCTGCATCTAGCTCTGAAAAAATATTTGGGCTTCTAGCAGTGTGTGGGACTTGGTCTATTAGTCCATCTATACTGACCTCCATCAGGTTGCAAATTAAAAATAATTTTTTTCTGCATCTAGCTCTGAAAAAATATTTGGGCTTCTAGCGGTGTGTGGGACTTGGTCTATTAGTCCATCTATACTGACCTCCATCAGGTTGCAAATTAAAAATAATTTTTTTCTGCATCTAGCTCTGAAAAAATATTTGGGCTTCTAGCAGTGTGTGGGACTTGGTCTATTAGTCCATCTATACTGACCTCCATCAGGTTGCAAATTAAAAATAATTTTTTTCTGCATCTAGCTCTGAAAAAATATTTGGGCTTCTAGCAGTGTGTGGGACTTGGTCTATTAGTCCATCTATACTGACCTCCATCAGGTTGCAAATTAAAAATAATTTTTTTCTTCATTTATCTCTGAAAAAATATTTGGGCTTCTAGCAGCGTGTGGGACTTGTTCTATTAGTCCATCTATACTGACCTCCATCAGGTTGCAAATTAAAAATAATTTTTTTCTGCATCTAGCCCAGCCAATAGTTTTGGCCTAATACCACAGTTTGGCCACTCAGCTCTGCTCGGTTACCATCCATTGTTTTTTTGTGCAAACAACTCCAGAGTTGTGAATTAGTTAACCACCAAAATGAGTGGAAAAAGGCCTGCTGCTGGTGGAAAGGGGAATAGGCGTGTTGGGAAGGGGAAAAAAGGTTGTGTCCGTGGGGTAGGTGCAGAAGAAAGACCATCTTCCAGCCAAACTAAAATGTCTACTTCTTTTAGCGGACAATGTGATAAGATCCCTTTCTTACGGCCACGCCAATCGCTACAAATTCCAGATGAGGCACAAAAACAGCAGGTGCTTCAACGGATATCAAGTGCTCCTTTAAGTGGGCTCTCCTCCACATCAACTTCAACATCACAAATACTCCAGTCCTCAAAGGTGTCACCCAAATCGCACTTGCTTCCTCACAGCTCCCAAATCTCCAGCTGCCCGTCTGAGTATGAGGTAGAACAGATGGTTGAGTCTGCAGAGCTGTTTACTCATACTATAGCCTGGGAATCAGAGGTCGACTCCAGCGCTTCTGTGAATCCAGACGAGGAAATGATCTGCACTGATGCCCAGAATCTTTATGAGTCGGATCCAGGACCAGACGCAGAAGGTTCTGACCATAATGTAGACCCTCATTCCCAAACTGTAACTCCTGTTGGTGGAGACAATGAGGAAGACGATGATAAGACTCAAATACCTGATTGGAGCGACAACTTTAGTTTTTTGTCAGGGCAGGAACAGGTTGGCTCTGAGGACGACGGGTGTGATAACGCACAGGGTGATGATGATGAGGTCGGAGATCCCACTTACTGTCAACCCACAGTCAGCCAAGAGATGAGGTCAGCAGAGGAGGTGGAGGAAGATGCTAGTGACGACGAGGTCAGGTTGCGCCTTCCTGGACAGAGACGTAGTACTGGAAGCACGTCAACAACTGCATCCTCAAACACAACTCTGCCTCTCACCACAAGTCGTGGTGGCTCTTCAGGTCGCATGGGTGCTAAGCCTTGCATAGCCTGGGCATTTTTTCAGATCGATAAAGATGACCCAACTCGTTTTATCTGTAACATTTGTCAGCAAAAGCTAAGTAGAGGCCAAAAAATACATAGTTTGAGTACTTCATGCATGAACCGGCACATGGACATGAAGCATAAGTTGCAGTGGGAAGCTCAGTGTGCTACAATGCGGCCTAGCCGGCCGGGCCAATCACCGTCTGCCATATCTTGTGCATCCGCGGCCTCTTCATCCTCTGTGACTGGGGGGACAGCAGTCACACCTGTTTTGGGGCGCAGACCTGCCACCTCTTTACCCGCAACAGCCAGCGTGATTGGCAGGTCATCATTTTCTTTGGAGGTGGTAACACCAGCTGGTGTTGAGCGCTGTCCGACATCGATAGCACCACCTTTGGATCAAGGCAACCTAACATGTCCGCCTGCATCTTCCTCACAGACCGGCAGTTTGCCGGGGACACCCTTATCAACCCCGTCTAAGCACAATAGCCAGCCCTCGGTCCCTCAGATGTGGACAAGTAAAAGACTATTTCCTCCTAGCCATGAGAAAGCTAAGAGGTTGAATTTCACCATCTGCAAGCTCTTGGCTACAGAAATGCTGCCTTTCCGCCTGGTGGACACAGAGAATTTTCGAGACATTATGTCCGTCGCAGTGCCCCAGTACCAGATGCCCAGTCGGCACTACTTCTCAAAGAAAGGTGTGCCTGCGCTCCACCAGCATGTCGCACACAACATCACCGCTTCTTTGAGAAACTCTGTGTGTGACAGGGTGCATTTCACCACAGACACTTGGACGAGTAGGCATGGACAGGGGCGTTACATGTCGCTGACTGGGCACTGGGTAACTATGGTGACAGCAGGACAAGGGGCTGCTGTCCAAGTCTTGCCGTCCCCACGAGTTGTGCGTCAATCCTCTTTATGTCAAAGTTCCTCCACTGCTTCTGCCTCCTCAACCTCCTCTCGGTCTTACACCTGCACCCAAAGCCTGTCTGGTCATGCCACAAGCTTTCTAACTGCGCAGAAGGGATCCTGCACACCTCCTTACTATGCTGGCAGTAGGGCTCAACGTCATCAGGCGGTTTTTACATTGAAATGTCTGGGAAATGTGAGTCACACAGCTGAGGAGTTGTGGTCAGCTCTGGAGAACCAATTTCATGAATGGTTGTCTCCACTGGACCTGAAACCAGGGAAGGCCGTGTGCGACAATGCTGCAAACCTGGGTGCGACCCTTCGCCGGGGCAATGTCACACACGTGCCTTGTATGGCTCACGTGTTGAACCTGGTTGTCCAGCAATTTTTAGCCCACTATCCCAGACTAGATGGCCTTCTGCAGAGGGCACGGTCGCTGTGTGCTCACTTCCGCCGTTCGCATCCCGCAGCTCAGCGACTTACATCTCTACAGAAGTCGTTGGGCCTGCCACTTCACCGGCTAAAATGCGATGTGCCTACCCGGTGGAATTCAACTCTGCACATGTTGCAGCGACTGTGGCAGCACCGACAAGCCCTGGTGCAATACGTTCTGACGTATAGCCTGGGCCAACGAGATTCAGAGGTGGGGCAAATCACGCTGGAGGAGTGGTCTCAGATCAGGAACCTATGCACCCTTCTGCACAGTTTTGAAATGGCGACGAAGATGTTTAGTGCTGACGATGCCATTATCAGCATGACTATTCCGGTGATTTACATGCTGGAGCACATGTTAAACAGAATTCGGAGTCAGGTGGTGGCACAAGAGGAGGTGGAGGAAGTAGAGGAGGAGGAGTTGTATGCGGAAGGGCTAACATCTGCAAGGTCCAGACGGTCGGCAGCACCAAGGCGGCAGGCATGTGAGGGTGGGGGAGATGGTTTTACCAGGGCGCATGGTAGCAGCCAAACTAGTGAGGAAGGTGCAGGAGCCCAGGAAGAAGTGGAGGACGAACTGATGGAAGACTCATCAGATGAGGGAGACCTTGATCACATTTCTGTTGTGCGAGGTTGGGGGGAGAGGACAGAGGAAGGAAGCATGATTGTTACCTCGCCACCAACACAACAGGGACTTGGTGCTCCTGGATGCGCAACACACATGAGTGCCTTCTTGCTGCACTACCTGCAACATGACCCTCGAATTGTGAGAATTAGAAATAATCCTGACTACTGGGTTGCCACACTGTTAGATCCCCGGTACAAAAGTAAATTTGCAGAAATTATTCCTGCCATAGAAAGGGATGCACGCATGCAGGAGTATCAGCAGAGACTGTTGCAGAATCTTACATGTGCTTTTCCACAAAATACCAGTGGTGCACGTAGTGAATCTCACAGTTCCAACTTGCCAACCGTGGGACCGTGAAGTGTTCAGCACTCAAACCGTAACAGAACCACAGTATCTGCTGGTAACATCAATTTTGCGGAATCATTTCACCACTTTTTTAGCCCATCCTTTGCAAGGCCACAGGAGACAAGAAGTCTGACACATAGTCAACGCCTAGAGACGATGGTACAGGAGTATCTCCAAGTAAACATTGAAGCCACGACTGTGTCACTGGACGCTTGCTCTTTTTGGGCTTCCAATCTGGATAAATGGCCGGAGCTAGCCACTTACGCCTTGGAGATCTTGTCATGCCCCGCAGCCAGCGTTCTGTCTGAACGTGTGTTCAGCGCTGCTGGTGGTGTGCTGACAGATAAGCGCACGCGGCTCTCCACTGATAATGTAGACAGACTCACGTTCATAAAGATGAACAAATCATGGATCCGAAACGACTTTTCTACCCCTGTGTCATCCTGGGGAGAGTAAAAGCTTGATGATTGGTTAAAATCACCCTACCAACCGTTTTAAGCTTTCAAATTACTAATCATGTTTATCTGTATCTTGACTGGAAAATAATTTGGGCTTTGTAGCAGTGTGCAGCACTGATCCTATTAGGCCATCTATAATAAGCTTCACCAGATTTAAAATTAAAAATAATTTTTAGCTGCATCTAGCCCGGAAAATAATTTTGGGGCTCCGAGATGCGCAAGACACATAAGTGCCTTCTTGCTGCACTACCTGCAGCATGACCCTCATATTGTCAGAATTCGAAGTAATCATGACTACTGGGTTGCCACACTCTTAGATCCCCCAAACTTTTCGATCAACCTTTTCATTTTAATAAAGACCAAAAAAATGGTCATTTTTGAAATTATAAGCATTAGCAGGTTGTTAGAAACTGAAATCAAACAGTTTTCAACTCAAAACTTTATTCTACGTGATGTTACATTTTCACATAAGACCCCTTGTTCGAAAGGAGCTTCTGAACTCTCTCGTCCATTGAATTTGTCAGGTTTTGGATGGTTTCTGCTTCAATTGTTTTGCATGATGACAGAATACCCTCCCAGAGCTGTTGCTTAGATGTGAACTGCCTCCCGCCATCATAGACACTCCTTTTAATGATGCTCCAAAGGTTATGAATGGGGTAGAGGTCAGGGGAGCATGGGGGTCACACCATAAGTTTGTCCCCTTTTATGCCCATATCAGCCAGAGATGCAGATGTTTTATGTGCAGCATGAGATGGTGCATTATCATGCAGAAAAATGATCTTGCTGTGAAATACACGGTTCTTCTTCTTGAACCATGGCAGGAAGTGCTGTTTGAGAAAATCCACATACATTATGGAGTTCATCTTTAGCGCCTTCAGGGATCCTAAAGGGGCCGACAATCTCTCTCCCCATGATTCCAGCCCAAAACATTACTCCACCTCCTCCTTGTTGGCGCTGTAGCCGTGTTTGCGTGGGGTGTCCATCAACCAGCCATCCTCCACTCCATTCATCTGGACCATCGAGCGCTGCACGGCACTCATCCGTGAACAAAACAGTTTTGAAATCAGTCTTCATGTAATGTTTGGCCCACTGGAGCCGTTTCTGCTTGTGTGAAGTGGATAGAGGAGGTCGACAGGATGGCATATGCACAGCTGCAAACCTCTGAAGGACCCTGCATCTTGTTGTTCGGGGGACGTTGGAGGCACAAGCAGCTTCAAAAACTTGTCTGCTGCTATGACAAGGCTTTTTTGCCGCTGCTGTTTCAACCTGACGTAATTGCCTGTAGGAAAGAGTCCTCAATTTGCCCTTATCAGCACGCACACGTGTGTACTGTGAATCAGCTACATACTTCTTGATTGTCAAGACACTTCATCCTGATCATCGCACAATGTTGATTGTAGTCATGCCTTGACCTAAACACTCCACAATTTGTTGCTTCTCAGCAGCCGACACATCCTTTTTCTTTCCCATTTTGGCAGAAAATGTAGGCTGCTTAATAATGTGAGACAGCCTTCTTAAGTAGTCTTGCCTTTCATTGGACACACCTGCCAAACTAATTAGCACAGGTGTCTGCAATTGCTTACAGTGATATAAAGAGCCCTGACACACATCACCATCAATGAGTTTAACTGACAAACAAACAAATTCTTCCCTTATCACTCCTAAACACTTTTTGCATAATAATTTGGAACGCGGTGTACATGTGCTTTTCCACAAAACACCAGTGGTTCACGTAGTGAATCTTACAGTTCTAACTTGCCAACCGTGGTCTGTATGGAATTGTTCAATAAAGGGCCCAAAATTAAGATAACATAGATGGGAGAGGTCTCTATGAATAGGAATTCCTAAGTATTTGATACCCTGTGAGGGCCAGGCAAAGGGAAAGTTGGACTGGATGGAATCCTATATGGATTTAGGGAGGGAGACATCGAGGGCCTCAGACTTCGCTGCATTGATTTTAAAATTTTACCATGTAACAAAGTGATCTATTTCAGCCATAACAGCAGGGATGGATATATGTGATTGAGTGATATATACTAGGACATCATCAGCAAATAGAGAGCACTTGTACTCGGTGCCTCCCACCTCAATCCACCTAATATTGGGGTTATGGCGAATTGATGAGAGCAGGTGCTCCGTCACTAGGATGTATAAGAGAGGGGACAGAGGACATCCCTGCCTTGTCCCATTGGTGATTGTGAAAGGTGATGAAAATGTTCTGACGCACCCCCTGGGCCTTGGGACACCCGGAGCCGGACCCTTTTTGGTGGATGCTGGTGGTTGTAGTCTTCGTGGCGGCGACCCGGTTCCGTGGCTCAGGGCGGTCAAACCAGTGGCGGAACTATTTATGTGGTTTTGATGTTTAAATGTCCGACTACGCCACCCGTGGATTGCGGTCAGAGTGAACCGCCGCTACAGGGCAGACCGCTAAGGCTGGTGTTGTGGGTGCAGCAGAGCGTAGCATAACTCCCCACGGGAGGAGTATAGCCTCAGGGCAGTGTATGCGGAGGATGGGGGTGATGGTGCAGGGCAGCAGCAGTAACGACACGGAGTCAGTGATGCAGTTCAGGGCCTTTACTCACAGTTCTTATTATCCAGACCACGTCTGCAGGTAACGGCTGCCCACGTCGTACTGTGCTCACCAGGTGAGGGGCTCAGACAACTCCCAGATAACTTTGGAGCGCTTCACAGGACCCCCTTTGTGTGTCCTTTGTCTGGCCTTTCTTACCAACACTTCTGTCCGGCTGCCTCGGGCCTCCTCTTGGTAAACTTGGCGCCAGTTTCCCTGACCCTATGTGGTGCCTTCCTAGCGGGTGTAGCGAGGGGCTGCGCCACATAAAATGTCAGAGCCTCCGGTTTCTAGCTGAGGGTCGTTTCCTGCCTCCACTAGTTCGGGGACCGGTCTCCCCCTTTGGCCTGACCCCTCCACGCAGGTGGATTCGGGCGTGCGGTGGCGACTCGCCCGTCCGCACCCCTGGGATCCCTTCATTCCTCGTTCCTGGAGCCTTCTCCGCTCCTCTTCCTTCCTTCTCCCTCTTGCAGGCCTGGGCCTCTGTTACTAGGCCCGCCTCCGGAGCAGAGCTCATGCAGAGCCCCTGCTCCCTGCCACTTCTGCTCAGACTTCTCTGCACTGAACTAAGATGGTGCCCACCTTTTATACTCCCTTCTCAATGCACCCAGGAACTGCTTCCTCCCTGCTCCTGCACTGCAGGGTTCCCCTTCCTCAGTGTTCCCTCCCCCCACTCCAGCCAGGGACAGGGACTGTCGTGCCCATCTCAGGGGCATATTGGTCGCCCTGCCCCACGGCAATGTGGTGTAATGCATGCAGGTGTCGGGTCCTGATCCACACTCCATCCTTATCTGAGAGTGAGATATCACACCTCTGGGTGAGGTGCAATACGTCTGTAGCAACCGAGCCCTCGGTGCTACAGTTCCATTTATCTTCAGCCTAGGTGACGTATTGTGATACAGGGCCGTGATTTTGGCTATAAAAGGGTCCCCTAGACCCCTACCCCAAGCTTTTTAAGAGAATCATATATGGCGTGCCAGGAGACTCTTTGGAATGCTTTCTCAGCATCCAACGAGAGTATCTACTTACAAATTTTTAACTGCATCTAGCCCAGGAAATACTTTGTGCCTAGTAGCAGTGTCTGCTAGTCAGCGGATTATCCCGGCTGTTAAGCAAGCTACACCACCTGTAGTTTGGACACTTAATTTTTTCAAAGGAAATGCTTCGGGACCACGGGATACTTAGTGAAGAGGATCAGGAGGCACCCCAAGGCATAGGGGCTGGGACTGGCACTAGGATGCCTTGCGGTGGACAGCCGAGCTCGATCATTATAAAAGCTTTTTAACTGCAGCAGCTTTAGTGGACGCTACTGGAGCTGGAATTACGCGGCTGCTGGCATGAGACTTGCCCTCCAATAGATCCTTGTAAATGGATTTAAAGTGTATTCATTCAAATTAGAGGGACAATTTAAATTAAAAGGCTTAGAGCTGCCTCCACCACAGGGGGGCTCTCTCGACCCACCAGCGGACAGGCACCAGTATTGGGAGAGGGGGGCTGGCCGTCAGGGTTCACCGCGGCTCTGGCACAAACCCGGCGACACGGAGGTGGCACGGGCAGGAGCGGACTGGCTGTGTCGGCTTCTCACTTTTTGGATTTTAGAAGGGCATGACATGCCTATATCTGTGTCTCCCCCTCCTTTTACTCCTTCACCTCTTTTCTTTTCGCATGACTATATGTACTTGTCACTTTTCCATGTGTTAGTTGTGTCTTCTGAGCAGTTTGTCAGCTTTTGGACACCTTTGAAGGTGTTTTCTATGTGTTTCTATGTGTTTTTGTTTGCCTGCCATTGGTTTTAACGGTGTTCGAAGGTGTTCGACGAACAGTTCGACGAACAGTTCGGCGAACACACGGGTGTTCGACGAACCGAACCGAACTCGAACACTACGGGGGTGGCTCAACACTACTTAGCAGGACCCCCTTCTGTGTGTCCTTTCTCTGGCCTTCTCCCTGCACCTCACACCCAGTGACACTTCTATCCGGTATCCTCGGGCCTTGGCGGGTGACGTGTGTTCCGTCCCCTGGGTCCTATGTGGCTACCTTCTTAGTGAGACTGGTGTGGACTTTGGCCTGCAGTACATGAAATGCAGCAGCCTCCGGTTTCTAGTTGAGCCTTGCTGTTTCTCCGCTAGTTGAGGGACCGGTTCCCCTTATCTGGCCTGACCCCTCTACCTCCTGGTAGCAGCGGGAGTACGGTTGGCCTTCTGCACGGCCCGTAGCCGTAGGGTCCCTTCGGTTCCTGGAGCCTTCCAGCTCCCACTCCTCTCTTCTCTCCTTCAGTCCTGGGCCTCCCAGGCTAGGCCCGCCTCCGGAGCAGAGCTCATGCCTAGTCTCTGCTCCTGTCACTTTTCCTCCTCTGTCTGGCTTGCTCTTTCTAAGATGGCTTCCTATTTATACTCTCCTTGTCATGTGCTCCCCTAAGCTGCTCCCCTAAGCACCCACTACATAGGACCCTCAAACCAGCTAGGGACCTGGGACTGTGCTCTCCCTTAGGAGCAATCTCGCCCTACCCCCACTGCGGGTATGTGTTGGATGCAGGAGTCAGGGTCCCGAGCCATACGCCTTCCTTACCTGAGGGTGAGATACCACACCTCTGGGTGAGATGCAGTAACTCTGTGGCGACTGAACCCTCAGGGGCGCCACACACCCTTCTGCACAGTTTTGAAATGGCGACGAAGATGTTTAATGCTGATGACGATGCCATTATCAGCATGACTATTCCGGTGATTTACATGCTGGAGCACACATTAAACAGAATTCAGAGTCAGGTGGTGGGACAAGAGGAGGTGGAGGAAGCAGAGGAGGAGTCGTATGCAGAAGGGATAACATCTCCAAGGTCCAGACGGTTGGCAGCACCAAGGCAGCAGGCATGGGAGGGTGGGGGAGAGGGATTAACCAGGGCGCATGGTAGCAGCCAAACTGTTGAGGAAGGTGCAGGAGCTGAGGAAGAAGTGGAGGACGAACTGGCGATGGGCATGGAAGACTCATCAGATGAGGGAGACCTTGATCACATTTCTGTTGTGCGAGGTTGGAGGGAGAGGGCAGAGGAAGGAAGCATGATTCTTACCTCGCTACCAACACAACAAGGACTTGGTACTTCTGGATGCGCAAGACACATGAGTGCCTTCTTGCTGCACTACCTGCAACATGACCCTCCGGAATGTCAGAATTCGAAGTAATCCCGACTACTGGGTTGCCACACTCTTAGATCCCCGGTACAAAAGTATATTTGCCGAAATAATTCCTGCCATAAAAAGGTATTGACGAATGCAGGAGTATCTGCAGACGCTGTTGCAGAATCTTACATGTGCTTTTCCACAAAACACCAGTGGTGCACGTAGTGAATCTCACAGTTCTAACTTGCCAACGGTGGGACTGTCGAGTCTTCATCACTCAAACAGTAACAGTAACACAGTATCTGCTGGTAACAGCAATTTTGTGGAATCGTTTCACCACTTTTGTAGACCATCCTTTGCAAGGCCACAGGAGACAAGAAGTCTGACACATAGTCAATGCCTAGAGAGGATGGTACAGGAGAATCTCCAAGTGAACATCGAAGCGATGACTGTGTCACTGGACCCTTGCTCATTTTGGTATTCCAATCTGGAATAATCGCCGGAGCTCGCCACTCACGCCTTGGAGATCTTGTCATGCCATGCAGCCAGCGTTCTCTCTGAACGTGTGTTCAGCGCTGCTGGTGGTGTGCTGACAGATAAGCGCACACGGCTGTCCAATGAGAATGTAGACAGACTTACGTTCATAAAGATGAACAAATCATGGATTCGCAAGGACATTTCTACCCCTGTGTCATCCTTGGGAGACTAAAAGCTTGGGGATTTGGTAAAATCACCTCACCAACCGTTTTAAGCAACAGTGGGGCAATTGATGCCACTTAACCCTAGAACGCATGACCATAAAAATCTACACTTTCACATACCTGGGGCCCTTTAGGCCCGTGTGCAAATAACATGGAATAACTCAAACTCAAATGACAAACAACTATATACATGAAGAATACCTAGAGTTTCAAAATTCTAACTAAAGTAATCTTGCAGAAAATAGAAAACAATTAACTGGGCGGGCCTGCAAGGCCACAGGTATGCGTTCTAGGGTTAAGTGGTGTCTGTGCCACAATTTTGGGAGTCCCCTTGCTGTGTCTTACGTGACGTTGGCATTGTCAATTCCAGGTGGGTTCGGTCGCACACCCCCCTTTTAACTGTAAGAAACTACATACACTATGGCTTGGGGTAACACAGATGGTTGAGTCTGAAGAGCTGTTTACTCAGAGGTCTGCTCCAAATCTTCAGTGTCTGCTAGTCAGCGTAGAATTTTTAACTGCATCTAGCCTAGGCAATACTTTGGGCGTAGTAGCCCAGCTGCGAAGCAAGCTGCACCGCCTGTGTATCTAATAAGAATTTTTAAATGAATCTAGCCTAGGCAAACTGTGGGGACCCCCAACCAAACCCAGACGCTCAGCCCCCCTACCGCCCCCCTTTCATGGACAATACAATAATGTAACTCTTACAACTGGATGGGTGAGGATCGGTCACAGCTTTATTAACTCTTTATACTCATTCCATTAGAAAGGCATTTTATTTCTAAAATAATTCAGCTTGTTGCAGCATGCCCTGGGTCCCCACTCCGGCAAGTTGGCCAACAAGTGTAACTCTCCAACATGTCCTTTCTATTTCCAGGCCATGGAGGATCCAGCGTACTCGTATGCAGGACTCTGACCCCCACCCATCACTCTTAACGCTTGTTCCACTCCGTCCTGGAGTCCTGACAGGAATATGTCCAGTCCAATATCTATTAAGTGAACACCGTCGGGCCGTATGAGGCCTGCTTTATCTCCTTCCAGTTGTCGGTGTCGTATCACTACACCGCCTCTGTCTCTTCTAAATTTTGCCATCCAAATATTTATTACCCGCCTTGTCCATTCGATTGCCGTGATGTCTCGCGCACCTTGCCATACCGCTATCGGCACAATCTCTGACCATACTATAGCTAATTTTGTGAAAAATTCTCTGAAGCGCTCAGTGTCTAGTTTCATTATTGCCATTAGTTATGCGCTCTTGTGATGACCTAGGTTGTTTCCCCCGGCCTGTATAACTAAGATGACCGGACCTCTTGCCTCTCTCCCTACCTTGATTACCTCCATTAGTACCTGTGGCCATAGCAGTACCCCTGCCCGCTGGAACCGTTTTCGATTGGTGTATGCGTAGACGTATTGCATTATTGGCTATGACTACGTCCTGGTGTAATAAGCCTCCACTGGTGGTAATTTTGGATTGAGGGACTAATTCGCTTATACATAGCGCCCCGAAGAAGGCGATCACAAATGCAGTAGACATTAGCGTTGCTTCAAATTGTGAGTGTCATGTTAATGGTGTTAGGGATATGATGTGAGAAATCAGTTTTAGTGACACGGGACGGGACGTCTACATTCCTGACTTGGCTGACCCCTTTTCCACCCTTTTATGGATTGTCTGATGATGAATCTTTGTCACATCTCCCCAATTCAGTAGTTGGAAGTGAAATGCTACTCCGGTCAGACATCGCTGCGCTGACGCTCCTGATATGCCCCTCATCATTAGCTGGTGGAGAAATTCTATGGTGACTTGTGATCTGGCTTGTTCACATTGGTCAACCCGTCTGCCTGCTACTAGTCGTGTCCACTCTTCCCATGCCTTACCGTATGCTTGCCACGTTGACGGGGCAACTGACGCTCTGATTAATGGCATCAACTATTCGCCACTAGATCCCATAGGGAGGGTGGGCAACTGTTGCCCGATGGGTGGGCGTTGTGGAAGAGCTCTGTGAAAATCTGCCAATTGAATTGTTATAAAGCGTTAGCAGCAGCTTTATACCCCTCAGCATAGTGGCTAGCGCGGACCCATACATTGTGTTTTAGGCACAGGAATGCTAGCCTGCGTAGTAGGCCTAGCACTGGGAGAGACGATGATGCCATCTTATTAATGCAGTGCGCTAGGCTGGTGTTTTGTGTTATGAAGCGTATATTTTTGTTAGCCAGGCGCGCGCCCCATATTTCTATTGCTACCACTCTTGGGAAAAATTATTTTCAGGGCTAGATGCAGCTAAAAATTATTATTCATTTCAAAGCTGGTGGAGCTTGGTATAGATGGCCTAATACAATGAGTCCCACACACTGCTAGAAGCCCAAATATTTTTTCAGAGCTAGATGCAGATAAAAATTATTTTTAATTTGCAACCTGATGGAGGTCAGTATAGATGAACTAATAGACCCAGTCCCACACACTGCTAGAAGCCCAAATATTTTTTCAGAACTAGATGCAGAAAAAAATTATATTCAATTTGCAGCCTGATGGAGGTCAGTATAGATGGACTAATAGAACAAGTCCCACTCACTGCTAGAAGCCCAAATATTTTTTCCGAGCTAGATGCAGAAAAAAATGATATTCAATTTGCAACCTAATGGAGGTCAGTATAGATGGACTAATAGACCAAGTCCCACACACTGCTAGAAGCCCAAATACTTTTTCAGAGCTAGATGCAGATAAAAATTATTTTTAATTTGCAACCTGATGGAGATCAGTATAGATGGACTAATAGACCAAGTCCCACACACTGCTAGAAGCCCAAATATTTTTTCAGAGCTAGATGCAGATAAAAATTATTTTTAATTTGCAACCTGATGGAGGTCAGTGTAGATGGACTAATAGACCAAGTCCCACACACTGCTAGAAGCCCAAATATTTTTTCAGAAGTAGATGCAGAAAAAAATTATATTCAATTTGCAACCTGATGGAGGTCAGTATAGATGGACTAATAGAACAAGTCCCACACACTGCTAGAAGCCCAAATTTTTTTTCTGAGGTAGATGCAGAAAAAAATGATATTCAGTTTGCAATCTGATGGAGGTCAGTATAGATGGACTAATAGAACAAGTCCCACACACAGCTAGAAGCCCAAATATTTTTTCAGAGCTAGATGCAGATAAAAATTATTTTTAATTTGCAACCTGATGGAGATCAGTATAGATGGACTAATAGACCAAGTCCCACACACTGCTAGTAGCTCAAACATTTTTTCAGAAATAGATGCAGAAAAAAATGATATTCAATTTGCAACCTGATGGAGGTCAGTATAGATGGACTAATAGACCAAGTCCCACACACTGCTAGAAGCCCAAATACTTTTTCAGAGCTAGATGCAGATAAAAATTATTTTTAATTTGCAACCTGATGGAGATCAGTATAGATGGACTAATAGAACAAGTCCCACACACTGCTAGAAGGCCAAATATTTTTTCAGAGGTAGATGCAGATAAAAATTATTTTTAATTTGCAGCCTGATGGAGGTCAGTATAGATGGACTAATAGAGAAAGTCCCACACACTGCTAGAAGGCCAAATATTTTTTCAGAGCTAGATGCAGATATAAATTATTTTTAATTTGCAACCTGATGGAGGTCAGTATAGATGGACTAATAGAGAAAGTCCCACACACTGCTAGAAGGCCAAATATTTTTTCAGAGCTAGATGCAGAAAAAAATTATATTCAGTTTGCAACCTGATGGAGGTCAGTATAGATGGACTAATAGAACAAGTCCCACACACAGCTAGAAGCCCAAATATTTTTTCAGAGGTAGATGCAGATAAAAATTATTTTTAATTTGCAGCCTGATGGAGGTCAGTATAGATGGACTAATTGAGAAAGTCCCACACACTGCTAGTAGCTCAAACATTTTTTCAGAAATAGATGCAGAAAAAAATGATATTCAATTTGCAACCTGATGGAGGTCAGTATAGATGGACTAATAGACCAAGTCCCACACACTGCTAGAAGCCCAAATACTTTTTCAGAGCTAGATGCAGATAAAAATTATTTTTAATTTGCAACCTGATGGAGATCAGTATAGATGGACTAATAGACCAAGTCCCACACACTGCTAGAAGCCCAAATATTTTTTCAGAAGTAAATGCAGAAAAAAATGATATTCAATTTGCAACCTGATGGAGGTCAGTATGGATGGACTAATAGAACAAGTCCCACACACTGCTAGAAGGCCAAATATTTTTTCAGACGTAGATGCAGATAAAAATTATTTTTAATTTGCAACCTGATGGAGGTCAGTATAGATGGACTAATAGAGAAAGTCCAACACACTTCTAGAAGGCCAAATGTTTTTTCAGAGCTAGATGCAGATATAATTTATTTTTAATTTGCAACCTGATGGAGGTCAGTATAGATGGATTAATAGAGAAAGTCCCACACACTGCTAGAAGGCCAAATATTTTTTCAGAGCTAGATGCAGAAAAAAATGATATTCAGTTTGCAACTTGATGGAGGTCAGTATAGATGGACTAATAGAACAAGTCCCACACACAGCTAGAAGCCCAAATATTTTTTCAGAGGTAGATGCAGATAAAAATTATTTTTAATTTGCAGCCTGATGGAGGTCAGTATAGATGGACTAATTGAGAAAGTCCCACACACTGCTAGAAGGCCAAATATTTTTTCAGAGCTAGATGCAGACAAAAAATTATTTTGAATTTGCAACGTGATGAAGGTCAGTATATATGGACTAATAGAACAAGTCCCACACACTGCTAGAAGCAAAAATATTTTTTCAGAGCTAGATGCAGAAAAAAATTATATTCAATTTGCAACCTGATGGAGGTCAGTATAGATGGACTAATAGAATGATGCTATGCCCAAAAGGTTTTACTTCACTAGGTGCAGTAAAAAAATTGGTATTCTATACACAGGTGGTATGTCTTGCAACACAGATAGGCTACTCCACTGACTAACACACTCTGCAATAGGCCAAAAAGGATTAGCTTTGCTAGATTCAGCCAAATGCTGTGAAAAAAACTTGCACAGCACTGGCACCGACCTGCCTGGCAAAAACTGATAGGAACTGATGTAACCTAGTCCTGAAAAGGACTGCAATTACAATTAGTCTTTACTCCCACAATCTATCTATTTAAGAGCACAGACCTGCCTGATAAAAGTCGTAGGAAATGCTGTAACCTAGTCCTTAAAAGGACTGCAATCACAACTATTCCCTACTCCCAAGCTATCTGTAGATTTGTGCGAAAATTGGCTTGAAATTAACAAGGTATAGCGCACACAGCAACAGCGGTGCCGTCTAACACGCAGCTGCAGCAGTGAGAAAATGGTGGCGACAGAGAAAATGGCTGGGTCTTAAAGGGCAAGGACATGTGACATACACTGCCAATGACACATGCCCTTGCTTGTGTGAAAAAAAGCACTTCGCTACGTGTGTGCGCTGCTGATAGGCTGACAGATTGCACCTCCCCACTGTAAATGCGGGAAAGAGAAAAAAAAATGGAGTTCTTCATTATTCCTGCAGAGATCCATCCCCTGCCCCTCCCCCCACCCCGCTGTACACTCAAACTGCGTATTAACATTAATTTTCATCATTACTGAGAAAAAATCCAGTTATGATTTTGGTGCACGAACAGTTATCGAACATAACCTCGAACAGCCAAATTTTTCTCAAATCGTTCGTGTTCGCCGAACGGCTTGAACACCGCCCAAAACAGCTCGAATTTGAGATTGGCGAACAGTTCGAGTAGAACAACGCTCAACTCTACGCATCGGGTGAATCGCTCTGGAACTGAAATCGGAACGGTCACTGACATTTCCCCTATCTGTAAGTCTGATAAACCCCGGAAAAATGACTAAGTCCAAAAAAATTTTTTTTTCAACTTTTTTCAATTTTACCCCCGTGGGATATATATTCTACCCACACACATTTGGAACTCTCCTGGGGTACCCTCACACATATTATTCCCTCATTTAGCGGATATTTTCCCAAAAAAGTGAAATTTTCAAAAATTCAGAAAATTGGCTGAAAATGACTAAATATCAAGGACTCATAGTTCGAATCGCTCTGGAACTGAAATCGGAATGCTCACTGACATTTCCCCTATCTGAAAGTCTGATAAACCCCGGAAAAATGACTAAGTCCAAAAAAATTTTTTTTTCAACTTTTTTCAATTTTACCCCCGTGTGATATATATTCTACCCACACACATTTGCAACTCTCCTGGGGTACCCTCACACATATTATTCCCTCATTTAGCAGATATTTTCCCAAAAAATTAAAATTTTCAAAAATTCTGAAAATTGGCTGAAAACGACTAAATATCAAGGACTCATCGGGCGAATTGCTCTGGAACTGAAATTGGAATGTTTACTGACATTTTCCCTTACTGATAGTCTGATAAACGGCAGAAAAATGACTAAGTCCCAAAACATTTTTTTTAAAACTTTTTTCAATTTTACCCCCGTGGGATATATATTCTACCCACACACATTTAGAACTCTCCTGGGGTACCCTCACACATATTATTCCCTCATTTAGCGGATATTTTCACAAAAAAATGAATTTTCAAAAATTCAGAAAATTGGCTGAAAACGACTAAATATCAAGGACTCATCGGGCGAATCGCTCTGGAACTGAAATCAGAATGCTCACTGACATTTCCCCTATCTGATAGTCTGATAAACGCCGGAAAAATGTTAAGTCCCAAACAAAAATTTTTTAAACTTTTTTCAATTTTACCCCCGTGATATATATATTCTACCCACACACATTTAGAACTCTCCTGGGGTACCCTCACACATATTATTCCATCATTTAGTGGATATTTTCACAAAAAAATGAATTTTCAAAAATTCAGAAAATTTCCTGAAAACGACTAAATATCAAGGACTCATCGGGCGAATCGCTCTGGAACTGAAATCGGAACGCTCACTGACATTTCCCCGATCTGAAAGTCTGATAAATCCTGGAAAAATGACTAAGTCAAAAAAAAATTTTTTCAACTTTTTTCAATTTTACCCCCGTGGGATATATATTCTACCCACACACATTTGGAACTCTCCCGGGGTACCCTCACACATATTATTCCATCATTTAGCGGATATTTTCACAAAAAAGTGAAATTTTCAAAAATTCAGAAAATTGGCTGAAAATGACTAAATATCAAGGACTCATAGTTCGAATCGCTCTGGAACTGAAATCGGAATGCTCACTGACATTTCCCCTATCTGAAAGTCTGATAAACCCCGGAAAAATGACTAAGTCCAAAAAAATTTTTTTTTCAACTTTTTTCAATTTTACCCCCGTGTGATATATATTCTACCCACACACATTTGCAACTCTCCTGGGGTACCCTCACACATATTATTCCCTCATTTAGCAGATATTTTCCCAAAAAATTAAAATTTTCAAAAATTCTGAAAATTGGCTGAAAACGACTAAATATCAAGGACTCATCGGGCGAATTGCTCTGGAACTGAAATTGGAATGTTTACTGACATTTTCCCTTACTGATAGTCTGATAAACGGCAGAAAAATGACTAAGTCCCAAAACATTTTTTTTAAAACTTTTTTCAATTTTACCCCCGTGGGATATATATTCTACCCACACACATTTAGAACTCTCCTGGGGTACCCTCACACATATTATTCCCTCATTTAGCGGATATTTTCACAAAAAAATGAATTTTCAAAAATTCAGAAAATTGGCTGAAAACGACTAAATATCAAGGACTCATGGGGCGAATCTCTCTGGAACTGAAATCAGAACGCTCACTGACATTTCGCCTATCTGAAGGTCTGATAAACGCCGGAAAAATAACTAAGTCCAAAAAAAAATTTTTTTCAACTTTTTTCATTTTTACCCCCGTGAGATATATATTCTACCCACACACATTTGGAGCTCTCCTGGGGTACTCTCACATATATTCCCTCATTTAGTGGATATTTTCACAAATAAGTGAAATTTTCAAAAATTCATAAAATTGTCTGAAAACGACTAAATATCAAGGACTCATGGGGCGAATCTCTCTGGAACTGAAATCAGAACGCTCACTGACATTTCCCCTATCTGAAAGTCTGATAAACGCAAGAGAAATGACTAAGTCCAAAAAAAATAATGTTTTCAACTTTTTTCAATTTTACCCTTGTGGGATATATATTCTACCCACACACATTTGGAACATTCCTGGGGTACCCTCACACATATTATTCCCTCATTTAGCGGATATTTTCACAAGAAAGTGAAATTTTCAAAAATTCAGAAAATTGGCTGAAAACGACTAAATATCAAGGACTCATCGTTCGAATTGCTCTCGAACTGAAATCGGAATGCTCACTGACATTTCCCCTATCTGAAGGTCTGATAAACGCCGGAAAAATAACTAAGTGCAAAAAAAAAATTTTTTTCAACTTTTTTCAATTTTACCCCCGTGAGATATATATTCTACCCACACACATTTGGAGCTCTCCTGGGGTACTCTCACACATATTCCCTCATTGAGAGGATATTTTCCAAATAAGTGAAATTTTCAAAAATTCATAAAATTGGCTGTAAACGACTAAATATCAAGGACTCATGGGGCGAATCTCTCTGGAACTGAAATCAGAACGCTCACTGACATTTCCCCTATCTGAAAGTCTGATAAACGCCAGAGAAATGACTAAGTCCAAAAAAAATAATGTTTTCAACTTTTTTCAATTTTACCCCCGTGGGATATATATTCTACCCACACACCTTTGGAACTCTCTTGGGATACTCTCACACATATTCTCTCATTTAGTGGATATTTGCACAAAAAAGTGAAATTTTCAAAAATTCATAAAATTGGCTGAAAACGACTAAATATCAAGGACTCATCGTTCGAATTGCTCTCGAACTGAAATCGGAATGCTCACTGACATTTCCCCTATCTGAAAGTCTGATAAACGCCAGAAAAATGACTAAGTCCAAAAAAAATTTGCTTTCCACTTTTTTCAATTTTACCCCCGTGGGATATATATTCTACCCACATACATTTGAAACTCTCCTGGGGTACCCTCACATATATCATTCCCTCATTTAGTGGATATTCTCACAAAAAAGTGAAATTTTCAAAAATTCAGAAAATTGTCTGAAAACGACTAAATATCAAGCACTCATCGTTCGAATCGCTCTGGAACTGAAATCAGAATGCTCACTGACATTTCCCCTATCTGAAAGTCTGATAAATGCCGTAAAAATGACTAAGTCTAAAAAAAAATTGTATTCAACTTTTTTCAATTTTACCCCCGTGGGATATATATTCTACCCACACACATTTGGAACTCTCCTGGGGTACCCTCACACATATTATTCCCTCATTTAGCAGAAATGTTCACATAAAAGTGGAATTTTCAAAAATTCAGAAAATTGGCTGAAAACGACTAAATATCAAGGACTCATCGGGCGAATCGCCCTGGAACTGAAATCGGAATGCTCACTGTCATTTCCCCAATGTGAAAGTCTGATAAACGCCGGAAAAATGACTAAGCCCAAAAAAATTTTTTTTTCAACTTTTTGCAATTTTACCCCCGTGGGATATATAGTCTACGCACAGACATTTGGAACTCTCCTGGGGTACCCTCACACATATTATTCCCTCATTTAGTGGACATTTTCACAAAAAAGTGAAATTTTCAAAAATTCCGAAAATTGGCTGAAAACGACTAAATATCAAGGACTCATCGGGCGAATCGCTCTGGAACTGAAATCTGAATGCTCACTGACATTTCCCCTATCTGAAAGTCTGATAAACGCCAGAAAAATGACTAAGTCCCAAAAAAAAATTTTTTCAACTTTTTTCAATTTTACCCCCGTGGGATATATATTCTACCCACACACATTTGGAACTCTCCTGGGGTACCCTCACACATATTATTCCCTCATTTAGTGGATATTTTCACAAAAAAGTGGAATTTTCAGAAATTCAGAAAATAGGCTGAAAACGACTAATTATCAAGGACTCATGGGGCGAATCGCTCTGGAGCTGAAATCAGAATGCTCACTGACATTTCCCCAATCTTAAAGTCTGATAAACGCCGGAAAAATGACTAATTGCAAAAAAATTTTTTTTTTAACTTTTTTCAATTTTACCCCCGTGGGATATATATTCTACCCACACACATTTGGAACTCTCCTGGGGTACCCTCACACATATTATTTCCAAATTTAGCAGATATGTTCACTAGAGATGAGCGGTGTTCGACTAGAACTGTTCGCCAATCTCAAATTCGAGCTGTTTTGGGCGGTGTTCGAGTTGTTCGACGAAAACGAACGATTTGCAAAAAATTCGCCTGTTTGAGGTTATGTTCGATAACAGTTCGTGCACCAAAAGCGTGTCATGCATGTCTGGCGCTATTTAGAGCACCAATCATGCAGGGATTGTCTGCCACTCACTGTAATGCCACAGCCATGGTGGTTGTGGCATTAGAGTGATTGCCCAAATCGATGGGAACTGTGCTCACAGTGAAACATGAAAAGCAGACAATTCAGCAGTGGCATACACCAGTACCCGACAATTTAGAACCGAAAGAATAGAGCTTCACACATAGATTAGATAGATAGAAACATGTCAGTCACAAATATAAGAAGTACAGTGACAGTGTTGATTACTGTACTTGCCATTTAGTGTAAAGGATTTATTAAAAAAAATATTAGTGTTTTCATGCACCGTCTCTTTAAAAAAGCTGGCCGGCAATTCAGCAGCGGTACCCGACAATTTAGAATAGAAGGAATAGAGAATCACACATAAATTAGATAGATAGAAACATGTCAGTCACATATATAAGAAGTACAGTGACAGTGTTGATTACTGTACTTGCCATTTAGTGTAAAGGATTTATTAAAAAAAATAATAGTGTTTTCATGCACCGTCTCTTTAAAAAAGCCGGCCGGCAATTCAGCAGCGGTACCCGACAATTTAGAATGGAAGGAATAGAGCATCACACATAGATTAGATAGATAGAAACATGTCAGTCACATATATATGAAGTACAGTGACAGTGTTGATTACTGTACTTGTCATTTAGTGTTAAAATAAAAGATTTATTTAAAAAAAAATTGGCGTAGGGTTCCCCATAATTTTAGGCTCCAGCGGAGGTTAAGCAAACAGCTGGGGCAGATGTTTGAAGCCTGGGAAGGGGTAATACCCACGGAGCTTCCCAGGCTACTAATATCAGCCCCCAGCTGAATGCCTAGCCTTTACTAGCTATTAAAATGGGGGACCCCCCAAAAAATTGACGTGGGGTCCCCCCTATTTTAATAGCTAGCAAAGGCTAGGCAGACAGCTGGGGGCTGATATTAATAGCCCAGGAAGGGTGCCATGAATATTGGCCCGCTCCCAGGCTAGAAACACCAGCCGTCAGCTGCCCCAGAAATGGCACATCCATAGGATGCGCCAATTCTGGCACTTAGCCTCGCTCTTCCCACTGCCCTGTAGCGGTGGCAGTGGGGTAATAGGGCTGGGGTTGATGTCAGCTTATAATGCCAGCTGACATCAAGCCCAGGTTAGTAATGGAGAGGCGTCTATAAGACACCCCCATTACTAACCCCATAGTCAAAGTTAAAAAAAAACACAAACACCCAGAATAAAGTCCTTTTCAACTTTTTTCAATTTTACCCCCGTGGGATATATAGTCTACCCACAGACATTTGGAACTCTCCTGGGGTACCCTCACACATATTATTCCCTCATTTAGTGGACATTTTCACAAAAAAGTGAAATTTTCAAAAATTCGGAAAATTGGCTGAAAAAGACCAAATATCAAGGACTCATCGGGCGAATCGCTCTGGAACTGAAATCGGAATGCTTACTGACATTTCCCCTACCTGAAAGTCTGATAAACACCGGAAAAATGACTAAGTCCAAAAAAATTTTTTTTCAACTTTTTTTAATTTAACCCCCGTGGGATATAGATTCTACCCACACACATTTGGAACTCTCCTGGTTTACCCTCACACATATTATTCCCTCATTTAGTGGATATTTTCACAAAAAAGTGAAACTTTCAAAAATTCAGAAAATTGGCTGAAAATAACTAAATATCAAGGACTCATTGGGCGAATCGCTCTGGAGCTGAAATCAGAATGCTCACTGACATTTCCCCGATCTTAAAATCTGATAAACGCCGGAAAAATGACTAAGTGCAAAAAAATTTATTTTTCAACTTTTTTCAATTTTACCCCCGTGGGATATATATTCTACCCACACACATTTGGAACTCTCCTGGGGTACCCTCACACATATTATTCCCTCATTTAGCGGATATTTTCACAAAAAAGTGAAATTTTCAAAAATTCTGAAAATTTGCTGAAAATGACTAAATATCAAGGACTCATCGTTCAAATTGCTCTGGAACTGAAATTGGAATGCTCACTGACATTTCCTCTATCTGAAAGTCTGATAAACTCCAGAAAAATAACTAAGTCCAAACAAAAAATTTTTTTCAACTTTTTTCAATTTTACCCTCGTGAGATATATATTCTACCCAAACACATTTGGAGCTCTCCTGGGGTACTCTCACACATATTCCCTCATTTAGTGGATATTTTCACAAAAAAGTGAAATTTTCCAAAAATTCATAAAATTGGCTGAAAACGACTAAATATCAAGGACTCAATGGGCGAATCGCTCTGGAACTGAAATCGGAATGTTCACTGACATTTCCCCTATCTGAAAGTCTGATAAACGCCGGAAAAATGACTAAGTCCAAAAAATTTTTTTTAAAACTTTTTTCAATTTTACCCCCGTGGGATATATATTCTACCCATGCAAATTTGGAACTCTCCTGGGGTACCCTCACGCATATTATTCCCTCATTTAGCAGATATTTTCCCAAAAAAGTGGAATTTTCAAAAATTCAGAAAATTGGCTGAAAACGACTAAATATCAAGGACTCATGGGGTGAATCGCTCTGGAACTGAAATCGGAACGCTCACTGACATTTCCGTTATCTGAAAGTCTGATTAACACCGGAAAAATGACTAAGTCCACAAAAAAATTTTATTCAACTTTTTTCAATTTTAGCCCCGTGGGATATCTATTCTACCCAAACACATATGGAACTCTCCTGGGGTACCCTCACACATATTATTCCCTCATTTAGTGGATATTTTCAGAAAAAAGTGAAATTTTCAAAAATTCAGAAAATTTTCTGAAAACGACTAAATATCAAGCACTCATCGTTCGAATCGCTCTGGAACTGAAATCGGAATGCTCACTGACAATTCCCCTATCTGAAAATCTGATAAACCACGGAAAAATTACTAAGTCGAAAAAAAAAATTTTTAAAACTTTTTTCAATTTTACCCCGTGGGATATATATTCTACCCACACACATTTGGAACTCACCTGGTGTACCCTCACACATATTATTCCCTCATTTAGCGGATATTTTCACAGAAAAGTGAAATTTTCAAAAATTCTGAAAATTGGCTGAAAACGACTAAATATCAAGGACTCATCAGGCGAATCGCTCTGGAACTGAAATCGGAAAGGTCACTCACATTTCCCCTATCTGAAAGTCTGATAAACGCTGGGAAAAATGACTAAGTGCAAAAAAAAATTTTTTTCAACTTTTTTCAATTTTACCCCCATGTGATATATATTGTACCCACACACATTTGGAACTCTCCTGGGGTACCCTCACACATATTATTTCCTCATTTAGTGGATATTTTCACAAAAAAGTGAAATTTTCAAAAATTTAGAAAATTGGCTGAAAACGACTACCTATTTAGGACTCATCAGGCGAATAGCTCTGGAACTGAAAAATAAATGCTCACTGACAGTTCCCCTTTCTGAAATTCTGATAAACGCCGGAAAAATGACTAAGTCCAAAAAAAATATTTTTTCAACTTTTTTCAATTTTACCCCCGTGGGATATATATTCTACCCACACACATTTGGAACTCTCCTGGGGTACCCTCACACATATTATTCCCTCATTTAGCGGATATTTTCACAAAAAAATGAAATTTTCAAAAATTTAGAAAATTGGCTGAAAACGACTAAATATCAAGGACTCATGGGGTGAATGGCTCTGGAACTGAAATCGGACTGCACCCTTACATTTCCCCTTTCTGAAAGTCTGATAAACGCCGGAAAAATGACTAAGTCCAAAATATTTTTTTAAAAATTTTTTTCAATTTTACCCCCGTGGGATATATATTCTACCCACACACATTTGGAACTCTCCTGGGGTACCCTCACATATATTATTCCCTCATTTAGCGGATATTTTCCCAAAAAAGTTAAATTTTCAAAAATTTAGAAAATTGGCTGAAAACGACTAAATATCAAGGACTCATGGGTTGAATCGCTCTGGAACTGAAATCGGAACACTCACTGACATTTCCCCTATCTGAAAGTCTGATTAACGCCGGAAAAATGACTAAGTCCAAAAAAAATTTTTTTCAACTTTTATCACTTTTACCCCCGTGGGATATATATTCTACCGACGCACATTTGGAACTCTCCTGGGGTATCCTCACACATATTATTTCCTCATTTAGTGGATATTTTCACAAAAAAGTGAAATTTTCAAAAATTTAGAAAATTGGCTGAAAACGACTAAATATCTAGGACTCATCGGGCGAATCGCTCTGGAACTGAAATTGGAACGTTCACTGACATTTCCCTTATCTGAAAGTCTGATAAACACCGGAAAAATGACGAAGTCTAAAAAAAAAAATTCTTCAACTTTTTTCAATTTTACCCCCGTGTGAAATATATATTCTACCCACACACATTTAGAACTCTCCTGGGGTACCCTCACACATATTATTCCCTCTTTTAGTGGATATTTTCACAAAAAAATGAATTTTCAAAAATTCTGAAAATTGGCTGAAAACGACTAAATATCAAGGACTCATCAGGCATATCGCTCTGGAACTGAAATTGGAATGCTTACTGGCATTTTCCCTAGCTGAAAGTCTGATAAACCCCGGAAAAATGACTAAGTCCAAAAAAAATTTTTTTTCAACTTTTTTCAATTTTACCCCCGTGGGATATATATTCTACCCACACACATTTGGAACTCTCCTGGGGTACCCTCACACATATTATTCCCTCATTTAGCGGATATTTTTCCAAAAAAGTTAAATTTTCAAAAATTCTGAAAATTGGCTGAAAACGACTAAATATCAAGGACTCATCGTTCGAATCGCTCTGAAACTGAAATCGGAATGCTCACTGACATTTTCCCTATCTGAAAGTATGAAAAATGCCGGAAAAATGACTAAGTCCAAAAAATAATTTTTTTCAACTTTTTCAATTTTACCCCCGTGGGATATATATTCTACCCACACACATTTAGAACTCTCCTGGTGTACCCTCACACATATTATTCCCTCATTTAGTGGATATTTTCACAAAAAAGTGAAATTTTCAAAAATTCAGAAAATTGGCTGAAATCGACTAAATATCAGGACTCATCGGTAGTGTTGAGCCACCCCCGTAGTGTTCGAGTTCGGTTCGGTTCGTCGAACACCCGTGTGTTCGCCGAACTGTTCGTCGAACTGTTCGTCGAACACCTTCGAACACCGTTAAAACCAATGGCAGGCAAACAAAAACACATAGAAACACATAGAAAACACTTTCAAAGGTGTCCAAAAGCTGACAAACTGCTCAGAAGACGCAACTAACACATGGAAAAGTGACAAGTACATATAGTCATGCGAAAAGAAAAGAGGTGGAGGAGTAAAAGGAGGGGGAGACACAGATATAGGCATGTCATGCCCTTCTAAAATCCAAAAAGTGAGAAGCCGACACGGCCAGTCCGTTCCTGCCCGTGCCACCTCTGTGTCGCCGGGTTTGTGCCAGAGCCGCGGTGGACCCTGACGGCCAGCCCCCCTATCCCAATACTTTTGCCTGTCCGCCGGTGGGTCGAGGCCCCCCACGGTGGGGGGGGAGTAACTTCTGCAGAAGAAAGACCATCTTCCAGCCAAACTAAGATGTCGACTTCTTTTCGTGGACAATGTGATACGATCCCATTCTTACGGACACGCACATCGCTACAAATTCTAAATGAGGCACAAAAACAGCAGGTGCTTCAACGGATATCAAGTGCTCCTTCAAGTGGGCTCTCCATCACCTCAATTTCAACATCACAAATACTCCAGTCCTCAGAGGTGTCACCCCAATCGCACTTGCTTCCTCACAGCTCCCAAGTCTCCAGCTGCCCGTCTGAGTATGGGGTAGCACAGATGGTTGAGTCTGCACAGCTGTTTACTCATACTATAGCCTGGGAAACGGAGGTCTGCTCCAGAGCTTCTGTTAATCCAGATGAGGAAATGATCTGATCTGATGCCCAGAATCTTTATAAGTCGGATCCAGGACCAGATGAAGAAGGTTCTGAGCATAATGTAGACCCTTGTTCCCAAACTGTAACTCCTGTTGGTGGAGACAATGATGAAGACGATGATGAGACTCAAATACCTGATTGGAGCGACAACTTGACTTTTCAGTCAGGGCAGGAAGAGGTTGGCTCTGAGGACGACGGGTGTGATAACACACAGGGTGATGATGACGAGGTTGGAGATCCCACTTACTGTCAACCCACAGTCAGCCAGTCGATGAGGTCAGCAGAGGAGGTGGAGGAGGATGTGACTAGCCCTGGGGATGGGGATGACTCGGTACCCGGGCATTTGCCTGGCCTTGGGGATGTCGCGGTGGTCGGCTCCCTGGCCCGTACCCTGGGGTCTCTCTTTAAAAGGGTGGATAATTGTTAATTTTATAAGAGTTCATGACGCCACCTGTGGTAATTGGTGACAAGCACCAGCGCTGCAGCAGTCCACTGAGGCCGGTGATAAGGCAGCTCGATGGTATAGCTCCCCACAGGTGGACCTAGGTCTCAGGGCAGCGTATGCAGGGGGAATGCAGGACAGGCGAGACCCAGCTGGGTCAGAGCAAGAACGGGAACGGACACGGTAGTCACTTCAGTACCTTTTACTGGTGGAAATTCAGGCACATCCCGGAGCACTGTAGGGTGAAGGGTGCATATCAGGATCCTCCCCAATGAGCGGGTGTAGGGCCTCCTGTTTCTTGCCTTTGCGTAGTAAGTTTCTGACCTGCCTGGAGCTAGGCCTAACTTTGTCTCTGTCCTGCGCTGGCTGACCTTGTGGTAGGGCCTTCTCTTGGAGTTCACGCTCCCAGTATGCGGGGCCTAAGCGTCTCCTGGCTCTGTTACATATCAGCACCTTAGCGATCCTGGGACTTGTAGTTCTCCAGGGATTCCGGTTATGCCTTACTGGGTCATAGAGATACCGGTAAGCTCGGATCCTGTGTCTGGTAAATGCTTCGGGGTGAGCTGGTTAAGCTCCTCTGCCCCTTATGTACTAACTCACCACTCGCCTTCGGCCTACTCGGGCCCTCACTAGGCTATACACACTAACGGCAGCTTGCCGCGCTTCACTGATCTTACGGCACCGGCACACCTTAAGCTCTATCTGGGCTCTCTGAATCTAGCAAGCAGGAGCCTCGTGCTCCACTGCTGAACTATTAACTGCGTTCTCTAGACTAGACTGAGCTCCACTGCAGACTGACCTCTCTTAGGCTTCTCTACTGCAGGAACTCTTCAGAGGAACTGAACTGCCTAGCTCCACCTTCCCTATTTATATCCCTAACGGGCTCCCTCTGCTGGTCTGAGGTGGAGATGTGTGAATGTTTATGGGGGCCTCTTGTGGAGGATTCCATCAATGCACTCTTCTAGGATCTGTGATACCAAGCGCAGCGGGGCATCACAGATGCTATTGACGACGAGGTTAGGTTGCGCCTTCCTGAACAGAGACGGAGTACTGGAAGCACGTCAACAACTGCATCCTCAACCACAACTCTGCCTCTGACCACAAGTCGTAGTGGCTCTTCAGGTCACATGGGCTCTAAGCCTTGCATAGCCTGGGCATTTATTCAGATCGATAAGGATGACGCAACTCGTGTTATCTGTAATATTTGTCAGCAAAAGCTAAGTAGAGGCCAAAAAATCCATAGTTTGAGTACTTCATGCATGTACCGTCACATGGATATGAAGCATAAGTTGCAGTGGGAAGCTCACTGTGCTACAATGCGGCCTAGCCGGCTGGGCCAACCACCGTCTGCCCCATCTTGTGCATCCGCAGCCTCTTCATCCTCTGTGACTGGGGGGACAGCAGTCACACATGTTTTTGGACGCAGACCTGCCACCTCTTTACCCGCAACAGCCAGTGTGATTGGCAGGTCGTCAGTTCATTGGGAAGTGGAAACACCTGCTAGTGTTGAGCGCTCTCCGACATCGAGAGCACCACCTTTGGATCAAGGCAACCTAACATGTCCGCCTGCATCTTCCTCACAGACCGGCAGTTTGCCGGGGACACCCTACTCAACACCGTCTAAGCACAACAGCCAGCCCTCGGTCCCTCAGATGTGGAAAAGTAAAAGACCATTTCCTCCTAGCCATGAGAAAGCTAAGAGGTTGAATTTCACCATCTGCAAGCTGTTGGCTACAGAAATGCTGCCTTTCCACCTGGAGGACACAGAGGATTTTCAAGACCTTATGTCCGTCACAGTGCCCCAGTACCAGATGCCCAGTAGGCACTACTTCTCAAAGAAAGGTGTGCCTGCGCTCCACTAGCATGTCGCACACAACATCACCGCTTCTTTGAGAAACTCTGTGTGTGACAGGGTGCACTTCACCACAGACACTTGGACGAGAAGGCATGGACAGGGGCGTTACATGTCGCTGACTGGGCACTGGGTAACTATGGTGACAGCAGGACAAGGGGCTGCTGTCCAAGTCTTACCGTCCCCACGAGTTGTGCGTCAATCCTCTTTATCTCGAAGTTCCTCCACTGCTTCTGCCTCCTCAACCTCCTCTCGGTCCTCCACCTGCACCCAAAGCCTGTCTGGTAATGCCACCTGCTTTCTAACTGCGCAGAAGGAATCCTGCACACCTCCTTACTATGCTGGCAGCAGGGCTCAATGGCATCAGTGTTTACTTTGAAATGTCTGGGAAATGTGAGTCACACAGCTGAGGAGTTGTGGTCAGCTCTGGAGACCCAGTTTCATGAAAGGTTGTCTCCACTGGACCTGCAACCAGGGAAGGCCATGTGCGACAATGCTGCAAACCTGGGTGCGGCACTTCGCCGGGGCAATGTCACACACGTGCCTTGTATGGCTCACGTGTTGAACCTGGTTGTCCAGCAATTTTTAGCCCACTATCCCGGACTAGATGGCCTTCTGCAGAGGGCACGGTCACTGTGTGCTCACTTCCGCCGTTCGCATCCCGCAGTTCAACGACTTACATCTCTACAGAAGTCGTTGGGCCTGCCAGTTCACCGGCTGAAATGCGATGTGCCGACACGGTGGAATTCAACTCTGCACATGTTGCAGCGACTGTGGCAGCACCGACAAGCTCTGGTGCAATACGTTCTGACGTATAGCCTGGGCCAACGAGATCCAGAGGTGGGGCAAATCACGCTGCAGGAGTGGTCTCAGATCAGGGACCTATGAAGTTGACGCGCCCCCTGGGCCATGGGGTACCCTGAGCCGGGCCGGTAGACGCTGGGGGTTGTAGTCACTGTGGCGGTGACCCAGTCCGTGACCCAGGGCGGTCAATCCAAGGGTAATTTGTATATATGGATTTTATAATGTCTGACTACGCCACCTGTGGAGTGCGGCCAAAGGGGCCGTCGCTGCGGAACAGTCCTCTGAAACTGGTGGTTTTGCAGTAACGGTATTATTACTCACCACAGGAAGAGTGTAGCTTCAGGGCAGTGTGGGTGGATGATGGTGGTTGTAGTGCAGGGAGTCAGTAATGAACACAGAGTCCGTGTGATGCCGTCTCAATATATTACTCACAGTTGTTGTAGTCCAGATTACAGGTCCCAGAGCAATCTCCCCCGTCGTGCTGTGCATACTCAGTGAGGGGCTCAGTCCACCCCCAGATAGCTCCGGAGTACTTAGCAGGACCCCCTTCTGTGTGTCCTTTCTCTGGCCTTCTCCCTGCACCTCACACCCAGTGACACTTCTATCCGGTATCCTCGGGCCTTGGCGGGTGACGTGTGTTCCGTCCCCTGGGTCCTATGTGGCTACCTTCTTAGTGAGACTGGTGTGGACTTTGGCCTGCAGTACATGAAATGCAGCAGCCTCCGGTTTCTAGTTGAGCCTTGCTGTTTCTCCGCTAGTTGAGGGACCGGTTCCCCTTATCTGGCCTGACCCCTCTACGTCCTGGTAGCAGCGGGAGTACGGGTGGCCTTCTGCACGGCCCGTAGCCGTAGGGTCCCTTCGGTTCCTGGAGCCTTCCAGCTCCCACTCCTCTCTTCTCTCCTTCAGTCCTGGGCCTCCCAGGCTAGGCCCGCCTCCAGAGCAGAGCTCATGCCTAGTCTCTGCTCCTGTCACTTTTCCTCCTCTGTCTGGCTTGCTCTTTCTAAGATGGCTTCCTATTTATACTCTCCTTGTCATGTGCTCCCCTAAGCTGCTCCCCTAAGCACCCACTACATAGGACCCTCAAACCAGCTAGGGACCTGGGACTGTGCTCTCCCTTAGGAGCAATCTCGCCCTACCCCCACTGCGGGTATGTGTTGGATGCAGGAGTCAGGGTCCCGAGCCATACGCCTTCCTTACCTGAGGGTGAGATACCACACCTCTGGGTGAGATGCAGTAACTCTGTGGCGACTGAACCCTCAGGGGCGCCACACACCCTTCTGCACAGTTTTGAAATGGCGACGAAGATGTTTAGTGCTGACGACGATGCCATTATCAGCATGACTATTCCGGTGATTTACATGCTGGAGCACACATTAAACAGAATTCAGAGTCAGGTGGTGGGACAAGAGGAGGTGGAGGAAGCAGAGGAGGAGTCGTATGCGGAAGGGATAACATCTCCAAGGTCCAGACGGTTGGCAGCACCAAGGCGGCAGGCATGGGAGGGTGGGGGAGAGGGATTAACCAGGGCGCATGGTTAATTGCCGAAATAATTCCTGCCATAAAAAGGTATTAACGAATGCAGGAGTATCTGCAGACGCTGTTGCAGAATCTTACATGTGCTTTTCCACAAAACACCAGTGGTGCACGTAGTGAATCTCACAGTTCTAACTTGCCAACGGTGGGACTGTCGAGTCTTCATCACTCAAACAGTAACAGCAACACAGTATCTGCTGGTAACAGCAATTTTGTGGAATCGTTTCACCACTTTTTTAGACCATCCTTTGCAAGGCCACAGGAGACAAGAAGTCTGACACATAGTCAATGCCTAGAGAGGATGGTACAGGAGAATCTCCAAGTGAACATCGAAGCGATGACTGTGTCACTGGACCCTTGCTCATTTTGGTATTCCAATCTGGAATAATCGCCGGAGCTCACCACTCACGCCTTGGAGATCTTGTCATGCCATGCAGCCAGCGTTCTCTCTGAACGTGTGTTCAGCGCTGCTGGTGGTGTGCTGACAGATAAGCGCACGCGGCTGTCCACTGAGAATGTAGACAGACTCACGTTCATAAAGATGAACAAATCATGGATTCGCAAGGACATTTCTACCCCTGTGTCATCCTTGGGAGACTAAAAGCTTGGGGATTTGGTAAAATCACCTCACCAACCGTTTTAAGCAACAGTGGGGCAATTGATGCCACTTAACCCTAGAACGCATGACCATAAAAATCTACACTTTCACATACCTGGGGCCCTTTAGGCCCGTGTGCAAATAACATGGAATAACTCAAACTCAAATGACAAACAACTATATACATGAAGAATACCTAGAGTTTCAAAATTCTAACTAAAGTAATCTTGCAGAAAATAGAAAACAATTAACTGGGCGGGCCTGCAAGGCCACAGGTATGCGTTCTAGGGTTAAGTGGTGTCTGTGCCACAATTTTGGGAGTCCCCTTGCTGTGTCTTACGTGACGTTGGCATCGTCAATTCCAGGTGGGTTGGGTTGCACCCCCCCCTTTTAACTGTAAGAAACTACATACACTATGGCTTGGGGTAACACAGATGGTTGAGTCTGAAGAGCTGTTTACTCAGAGGTCTGCTCCAAATCTTCAGTGTCTGCTAGTCAGCGTAGAATTTCTAACTTCATCTAGCCTAGGCAATACTTTGGGCGTAGTAGCCCAGCTGCGAAGCAAGCTGCACCGCCTGTGTATCTAATAAGAATTTTTAAATGAATCTAGCCTAGGCAGACTGTGGGGACCCCCAACCAAACCCAGACGCTCAGCCCCCCTACCGCCCCCCTTTCATGGACAATACAATAATGTAACTCTTACAACTGGATGGGTGAGGATCGGTCACAGCTTTATTAACTCTTTATACTCATTCCATTAGAAAGGCATTTTATTTCTAAAATAATTCAGCTTGTTGCAGCATGCCCTGGGTCCCCACTCCGGCAAGTTGGCCAACAAGTGTAACTCTCCAACATGTCCTTTCTATTTCCAGGCCACGGAGGATCCAGCGTACTCGTATGCAGGACTCTGACCCCCACCCATAACTCTTAACGCTTGTTCCACTCCGTCCTGGAGTCCTGACAGGAATATGTCCAGTCCAATATCTATTAAGTGAACACCGTCGGGCCGTATGAGGCCTGCTTTATCTCCTTCCAGTTTTCGGTGTCGTATCACTACACCGCCTCTGTCTCTTCTAAATTTTGCCATCCGAATATTTATTACCCGCCTTGTCCATTCGATGGCCGTGATGTCTCGCGCACCTTGCCATACCGCTATCGGCACAATCTCTGACCATACTATAGCTAATTTTGTGAAAAATTCTCTGAAGCGCTCAGTGTCTAGTTTCATTATTGCCATTAGTTATGCGCTCTTGTGATGACCTAGGTTGTTTCCCCCGGCCTGTATAACTAAGATGACCGGACCTCTTGCCTCTCTCCCTACCTTGATTACCTCCATTAGTACCTGTGGCCATAGCAGGCCTCTAATACCTCTCCAGTTGAAATATGTGTTATGAAACTCTAATTTCCTCCCGCCTGGGCGGACTTTGCCCTTTTTTGTGCCCAATATATATACGAGTGGCCTATCACTCACACTGTTGGCTTAGCGTCACCTGTAAAAGAAACAAACCACGTTAGGATAACAAGTCCGGTCTTATGTATCTTGCCAAACACGTGGATCGCCATCTCCCTATCCTCTGAACTTTCGTTTCTGACAGTCCTGCTCTTGCTGCCTCCGTGGCCGCACCTATGCGGAATGAGTGTGTCCCGTAATCTTTGGGGTGGTTCCCTGCCGATGTTATGCATTTATTAAATATAGCTTGGAACAGGTATCTTGATAATGGCGTTCCATCAATGTGTGATAGGAAGAAATTACTTTGTGATCTGATGGTTAGATATGTTTTTACTATTGTTACCCGACTCAGTGTACCGTTTGTGGGTTGTAGAAGTACCCGAGTACCCCTGCCCGCTGGAACCGTTTTCGATTGGTGTATGCGTAGACGTATTGCATTATTGGCTATGACTACGTCCTGGTGTAATAAGCCTCCACTGGTGGTAATTTTGGATTGAGGGACTAATTCGCTTATACATAGCGCCCCGAAGAAGGCGATCACAAATGCAGTAGACATTAGTGTTGCTTCAAATTGTGAGTGTCATGTTAATGGTGTTAGGGATATGTGAGAAATCAGTTTTAGTGACACGGGACGGGACGTCTACATTCCTGACTTGGCTGACCCCTTTTCCACCCTTTTATGGATTGTCTGATGATGAATCTTTGTCACATCTCCCCAATTCAGTAGTTGGAAGTGAAATGCTACTCCGGTCAGACACCGCTGCGCTGACGCTCCTGATATGCCCCTCATCATTAGCTGGTGGAGAAATTCTATGGTGACTTGTGATCTGGCTTGTTCACATTGGTCAACCCGTCTGCCTGCTACTAGTCGTGTCCACTCTTCCCATGCCTTACCGTATGCTTGCCATGTTGACGGGGCAACTGACGCTCTGATTAATGGCATCAACTATTCGCCACTAGATCCCATAGGGAGGGTGGGCAACTGTTGCCCGATGGGTGGGCGTTGTGGAAGAGCTCTGTGAAAATCTGCCAATTGAATTGTTATAAAGCGTTAGCAGCAGCTTTATACCCCTCAGCATAGTGGCTAGCGCGGACCAATACATTGTGTTTTAGGCACAGGAATGCTAGCCTGCGTAGTAGGCCTAGCACTGGGAGAGACGATGATGCCATCTTATTAATGCAGTGCGCTAGGCTGGTGTTTTGTGTTATGAAGCTTATATTTTTGTTAGCCAGGCGCGCGCCCCATATTTCTATTGCTACCACTATTGGGAAAAAATATTTTCAGGGCTAGATGCAGCTAAAAATTATTATTCATTTCAAAGCTGGTGGAGCTTGGTATAGATGGCCTAATACAATGAGTCCCACACACTGCTAGAAGCCCAAATATTTTTTCAGAGCTAGATGCAGAAAAAAATTATATTCAATTTGCAGCCTGATGGAGGTCAGTATAGATGGACTAATAGAACAAGTCCCACTCACTGCTAGAAGCCAAAATATTTTTTCAGAGCTAGATGCAGAAAAAAATGATATTCAATTTGCAACCTGATGGAGGTCAGTATAGATGGACTAATAGAATAAGTCCCACACACTGCTAGAAGCCCAAATACTTTTTCAGAGCTAGATGCAGATAAAAATTATTTTTAATTTGCAACCTGATGGAGATCAGTATAGATGGACTAATAGACAAAGTCCCACACACTGCTAGAAGCACAAATATTTTTTCAGAGCTAGATGCAGATAAAAATTATTTTTAATTTGCAACCTGATGGAGGTCAGTGTAGATGGACTAATAGACCAAGTCCCACACACTGCTAGAAGCCCAAATATTTTTTCAGAAGTAGATGCAGAAAAAAATGATATTCAATTTGCAACCTGATGGAGGTCAGTATAGATGGACTAATAGAACAAGTCCCACACACTGCTAGAAGCCCAAATTTTTTTTCTGAGGTAGATGCAGAAAAAAATGATATTCAGTTTGCAACCTGATGGAGGTCAGTATAGATGAACTAATAGACCCAGTCCCACACACTGCTAGAAGCCCAAATATTTTTTCAGAGCTAGATGCAGAAAAAAATGATATTCAATTTGCAGCCTGATGGAGGTCAGTATAGATGGACTAATAGACCAAGTCCCACACACTGCTAGAAGCCCAAACATTTTTTCAGAAGTAGATGCAGAAAAAAATGATATTCAATTTGCAACCTGATGGAGGTCAGTATAGATGGACTAATAGAACAAGTCCCACACACTGCTAGAAGCCCAAATATTTTTTCAGAGCTAGATGCAGAATAAAATTATATTGAATTTGCAACCTGGTGTAGGTTAGTATAGATGGACTAATAGAACAAGTCCCACACACTGCTAGAAGCCCAAATATTTTTTCAGAGCTAGATGCAGAAAAAAATGATATTCAATTTGCAACCTGATGGAGGTCAGTATAGATGGACTAATAGACCAAGTCCCACACACTGCTAGAAGCCCAAATACATTTTCAGAGCTAGATGCAGATAAAAATTATTTTTAATTTGCAACCTGATGGAGATCAGTATAGATGGACTAATAGACCAAGTCCCACACACTGCTAGAAGCCCAAATATTTTTTCAGAGCTAGATGCAGATAAAAATTATTTTTAATTTGCAACCTGATGGAGATCAGTATAGATGGACTAATAGACCAAGTCCCACACACTGCTAGAAGCCCAAACATTTTTTCAGAAGTAGATGCAGAAAAAAATGATATTCAATTTGCAACCTGATGGAGGTCAGTATAGATGGACTAATAGAACAAGTCCCACACACTGCTAGAAGGCCAAATATTTTTTCAGAGGTAGATGCAGATAAAAATTATTTTTAATTTGCAGCCTGATGGAGGTCAGTATAGATGGACTAATAGAGAAAGTCCCACACACTGCTAGAAGGCCAAATATTTTTTCAGAGCTAGATGCAGACAAAAAAATATTTTTATTTTGCAACCTGATGGAGGTCAGTATAGATGGACTAATAGAGAAAGTCCCACACACTGCTAGAAGGCCAAATATTTTTTCAGAGCTAGATGCAGATAAAAATTATTTTTAATTTGCAACCTGATGGAGGTCAGTATAGATGGACTAATAGAGAAAGTCCCACACACTGCTAGAAGGCCAAATATTTTTTCAGAGCTAGATGCAGAAAAAAATTATATTCAGTTTGCAACCTGATGGAGGTCAGTATAGATGGACTAATAGAACAAGTCCCACACACAGCTAGAAGCCCAAATATTTTTTCAGAGCTAGATGCAGATAAAAATTATTTTTAATTTGCAACCTGATGGAGATCAGTATAGATGGACTAATAGACCAAGTCCCACACACTGCTAGAAGCCCAAACATTTTTTCAGAAGTAGATGCAGAAAAAAATGATATTCAATTTGCAACCTGATGGAGGTCAGTATAGATGGAGTAATAGAACAAGTCCCACACACTGCTAGAAGGCCAAATATTTTTTCAGAGGTAGATGCAGATAAAAATTATTTTTAATTTGCAGCCTGATGGAGGTCAGTATAGATGGACTAATAGAGAAATCCCACACACTGCTAGAAGGCCAAATATTTTTTCAGAGCTAGATGCAGACAAAAAATTATTTTTAATTTGCAACCTGATGGAGGTCAGTATAGATGGACTAATAGAGAAAGTCCCACACACTGCTAGAAGGCCAAATATTTTTTCAGAGCTAGATGCAGATATAAATTATTTTTAATTTGCAACCTGATGGAGGTCAGTATAGATGAACTAATAGAGAAAGTCCCACACACTGCTAGAAGGCCAAATATTTTTTCAGAGCTAGATGCAATAAAAAATTATATTCAGTTTGCAACCTGATGGAGGTCAGTATAGATGGACTAATAGAACAAGTCCCACACACAGCTAGAAGCCCAAATATTTTTTCAGAGGTAGATGCAGATAAAAATTATTTTTAATTTGCAGCCTGATGGAGGTCAGTTTAGATGGACTAATTGAGAAAGTCCCACACACTGTTAGAAGGCCAAATATTTTTTCAGAGCTAGATGCAGACAAAAAATTATTTTGAATTTGCAACGTGATGAAGGTCAGTATATATGGACTAATAGAACAAGTCCCACACACTGCTAGAAGCCTAAATATTTTTTCAGAGCTAGATGCAGAAAAAAATTATATTCAATTTGCAACCTGATGGAGGTCAGTATAGATGGACTAATAGAATGATGCTATGCCCAAAAGATTTTACTTCACTAGGTGCAGTAAAAAAATTGGTATTCTATACACAGGTGGTATGTCTTGTAACACAGATAGGCTACTCCACTGACTAACACACTCTGCAATAGGCCAAAAAGGATTAGCTTTGCTAGATTCAGCCAAATGCTGTGAAAAAAACTTGCACAGCACTGGCACAGACCTGCCTGGCAAAAACTGATAGGAACTGATGTAACCTAGTCCTGAAAAGGACTGCAATTACAATTAGTCTTTACTCCCACAATCTATCTATTTAAGAGCACAGACCTGCCTGATAAAAGTCGTAGGAAATGCTGTAACCTAGTCCTTAAAATGACTGCAATCACAACTATTCCCTACTCCCAAGCTATCTGTAGATTTGTGCGAAAATTGGCTTGAAATTAACAAGGTATAGCACACACAGCAACAGCGGTGCCGTCTAACACGCAGCTGCAGCAGTGAGAAAATGGTGGCGACAGGGAAAATGGCTGGGTCTTATAGGGCAAGGACATGTGACATACACTGCCAATGACACATGCCCTTGCTTGTGTGAAAAAAAGCACTTCGCTCCGTGTGTGCGCTGCTGATAGGCTGACAGATTGCACCTCCCCACTGTAAATGCGGGAAAGAGAAAAAAAAATGGAGTTCTTCATTATTCCTGCAGAGATCCATCCCCTGCCCCTCCCCCCACCCCGCTGTACACTCAAACTGCGTATTAACATTAATTTTCATCATTACTGAGAAAAAATCCAGTTATGATTTTGGTGCACGAACAGTTATCGAACATAACCTCGAACAGCCGAATTTTTCTCAAATCGTTCGTGTTCGCCGAAAGGCTTGAACACCGCCCAAAACAGCTCGAATTTGAGATTGGCGAACAGTTCGAGTAGAACAACGCTCATCTCTACTCATTGGGCGAATCGCTCTGGAACTGAAATTGGAATGCTTACTGACATTTCCCTAACTGAAAGTCTGATAAACACCGGAAAAATGACTAAGTCCAAAAAAAACTTTTTTAAAACTTTTTTCAATTTTACCCCCGTGGGATATATATTCTACCCACACACATTTGGAACTCTCCTGGGGTACCCTCACACATATTATGCCCTCATTTAGTGGATATTTTCACAAAAAAATGAATTTTCAAAAATTCAGAAAATTGGCTGAAAACGACTAAATATCAAGGACTCATCGGGCGAATCGCTCTGGAACTGAAATAGGAAAGGTCATTGACATTTCCCCTATCTGTAAGTCTGATAAACCCCGGAAAAATGACTAAGTCCAAAAAAATTTTTTTTTCAACTTTTCTTTCAATTTTACCCCCGTGGGATATATATTCTACCCACACACATTTGGAACTCTCCTGGGGTACCCTCACACATATTATTCCCTCATTTAGTGGATATTTTCACAAAAAAATGAATTTTCAAAAATTCAGAAAATTGGCTGAAAACGACTAAATATCAAGGACTCATCGTTCGAATCGCTCTGAAACTGAAATCGGAATGCTCACTGACATTTTCCCTATCTGAAAGTCTGAAAAATGCCGGAAAAATGACTAAGTCCAAAAAAATTTTTTTTTCAACTTTTTTCAATTTTATTCCCGTGGGATATATATTCTACCCAAACACATTTGGAAATCTCCTGGGGTACCCTCACACATATTATTCCCTCATTTAGCGGATATTTTCACAAAAAAGTGAAATTTTAAAAAATTCAGAAGATTGGCTGAAAAAGACTAAATATCAAGGACTCATAGTTCGAATCGCTCTGGAACTGAAATCGGAACGCTCACTGACATTTCCCCTATCTGAAAGTCTGATAAACCCCGGAAAAATGACTAAGTCCAAAAAAAATTTTTTTTCAACTTTTTTCAATTTTATCCCCCGTGGGATATATATTCTACCCACACACATTTGGAACTCTCCTGAGGTACCCTCACACATATTATTCCCTCATTTAGTGGATATTTTCACAAAAAAATGAATTTTCAAAAATTCAGAAAATTGGCTGAAAAAGACTAAATATCAAGGACTCATAGTTCGAATCGCTCTGGAACTGAAATCGGAACGCTCACTGACATTTCCCCTGTCTGAAAGTCTGATAAACCCCGGAAAAATGACTAAGTCCAAAAAAATTTTTTTTTCAACTTTTTTCAATTTTACCCCCGTGTGATATATATTCTACCCACACACATTTGCAACTCTCCTGGGGTACTCTCACACATATTATTCCCTCATTTAGCGGATATTTTCCCAAAAAATTGAAATTTTCAAAAATTCTGAAAATTGGCTGAAAACGACTAAATATCAAGGACTCATTGGGCTAATCGCTCTGGAACTGAAATTGGAATGCTTACTGACATTTTCCCTTACTGATAGTCTGATAAACGGCAGAAAAATGTTGTCCCAAAAAAAAATTTTTTAAACTTTTTTCAATTTTACCCCCGTGATATATATATTCTACCCACACACATTTAGAACTCTCCTGAGGTACCCTCACACATATTATTCCATCATTTAGTGGATATTTTCACAAAAAAATGAATTTTCAAAAATTCAGAAAATTGGCTGAAAACGACTAAATATCAAGGACTCATCAGACGAATCGCTCTGCAATTGAAATTGGAACGCTTGCTGACATTTCCCCTACCTGAAAGGCTGATAAACACCGGAAAAATGACTAAGTATAAAAAAATGTTTTATTCAACTTTTTTCAGTTTTACCCCCGTGGGATATATATTCTACCCGCACACATTTGGAAATCTCCTGGGGTACCCTCACACATATTATTCCCTCATTTAGTGGATATTTTCACAAAAAAGTTAAATTTTCAAAAATTCAAAAAATTGGCTGAAAACGACTAAATATCAAGAACTCATAGTTCGAATCGCTCTGGAACTGAAATCGGAATGCTCACTGTCATTTCCCCTATCTGAAAGTCTGAAAAACGCCAGAAAAATGACTAAGTCTAAAAAAATGTTTTTTACAACTTTTTTCAATTTTACACCCCCGTGAGATATCTATTCTACCCACACACATTTGGAACTCTCCTGGGGTACCCTCACACATATTATTCCCTCATTTAGTGGATATTTTCACAAAAAAGTGAAATTTTCAAAAATTCAGAATATTGACTGAAAACGACTAAATATCAAGGACTTATGGGGCGAATCACTGTGGAACTGAAATTGGAATGCTCACTGACATATCCCCTATCTGAAAGTCTGATAAACGCCGGAAAAATGCCTAAGTTCAAGAAATATTTTTTTTCAACTTTTTTCAATTTTACCCCTGTGGGATATATATTCTACCCACACACATTTGGAACTCTCCTGGGGTACCCTCACACATATTATTCCCTCATTTAGCGTATATTTTCACAAAAAAGTGAAATTTTCAAAAATTCAGAAAATTGGCTGAAAATGACTAAATATCAAGGATTCATCATTCGAATCGCTCTGGAACTGAAATTGGAATGCTCACTGACATTTCACCTATCTGAAAGTCTGAAAAACGCCGTAAAAATGAATAAGTCCAAAAGTTTTTTTTTTCAAGTTTTTTCAATTTTACCCCCGTGGGATATATATTCTACCCACACACATTTAGAACTCTCCTGGGGTACCCTCACACATATTGTTCCCTCATTTAGTGGATGTTTTCACAAAAAAATGAATTTTCAAAAATTCAGAAAATTGGCTGAAAACGACTAAATATCAAGGACTCATCGGGCGAATCGCTCTGGAACTGAAATCGGAATGCTCACTGACATTTCCCCTGTCTGAAAGTCTGATAAACCCCGGAAAAATAACTAAGTCCAAAAAAATTTTTTTTTAAACTTTTTTCAATTTTACCCCCGTGGGATATATATTCTACCCACACACATTTGGAACTTTCCTGGGGTACCCTAACACATATTATTCCCTCATTTAGCGGATATTTTCACAAAAAAGTGAAATTTTCAAAAATTCAGAAAATTGGCTGAAAATGACTAAATATCAAGGATTAATTTTTCCTATCGCTCTGGAACTGAAATCAGAATGCTCACTGACATTTCCCCTCTTGGATAGTCTGATAAACGCCGGAAAAATGACTAAGTTCAAGAAATAATTTTTTTCAACTTTTTTCAATTTTACCCCCGTGGGATATATATTCTACCCACACACATTTGGAACTCTCCTGGGGTACCCTCACACATATTATTCCCTCATTTAGTGGATAATTTCACAAAAAAATGAATTTTCAAAAATTCTGAAAATTGGCTGAAAAGGACTAAATATCAAGGAATCATCGTGCGAATCGCTCTGGAACTGAAATTGGAACGCTTACTGACATTTCCTCTACCACAAAGGCTGATAAACACCGGAGAAATGACTAAGTCTAAAAAACTGTTTTTTTCAACTTTTTTCAATTTTACCCCCGTGGGATATATATTGTAACCACACACATTTGGAACTCTCCTGGGGTACCCTCACACATATTATTCCCTCATTTAGCGGATATTTTCACAAAAAGTGAAATTTTCAAAAATTCAGAAAATTGGCTGAAAACGACTAAATATGAAGGACTCATCGTTCGAATCGCTCTGGAACTGAAATCGGAATGCTCACTGACATTTCCCCTATCTGAAAGTCTGAAAAACGCCGGAAAAATTACTAAGTCTAAAAAAATGTTTTTTTCAACTTTTTTCAATTTTACCCCCGTGGGATATATATTCTACCCACACACATTTGGAACTTTCCTGGGGTACCCTCACACATATTATTCCCTCATTTAGTGGATATTTTCACAAAAAAGTGAAATTTTCAAAAATTCAGAATATTGACTGAAAACGACTAAATATCAAGGACTCATCGGGCGAATCGCTCTGGAACTGAAATCGGAACGCTCACTGACATTTTCCCTACCTGAAAATCTGATAAACACCGGAAAAATGACTAAGTCCCAAAAAAATTTTTTTTCAACTTTTTTCAATTTTACCCCTGTGGGATATATATTCTACCCACACACATTTGGAACTCTCCTGGGGTACCCTCACACATATTATTCCCTCATTTAGTGGATAATTTCACAAAAAAATTAATTTTCAAAAATTCAGAAAATTGGCTGAAAACGACTAAATATCAAGGACTCATCGTTCGAACCGCTCTGGAACTGAAATCGGAATGCTCACTGACTTTTCCCCTATCTGAAAGTCTGATAAACACCGGAAAAATGACTAAGTCCCCAAAAAAAATTTTTCCAACCTTTTTCAATTTTTCCCCAGTGGGATATATATTCTACTCACACACATTTACAACTCTCCAGGGGTACCCTCACACATATTATTCCCTCATTTAGCAGATATTTTCACAAAAAAATTGAATTTTCAAAAATTCAGAAAATTGGCTGAAAACGACTAAATATCAAGGACTCATCGTTCGAATCGCTCTGGAACTGAAATCGGAATGCTCACTGACATTTCCCCTATCTGAAAGTCTGATAAATGCCGGAAAAAAGACTAAGTCCCAAAAAAATTTTTTCAACTTTTTTCAATTTTACCCTTGTGGGATATATATTTTACCCACACACATTTGGAACTCTCCTGGGGTACCCTCACACATATTATTCCCTCATTTAGTGGATATTTTCACAAAAAAGTGAAATTTTCAAAAATTCAGAATATTGACTGAAAACGACTAAATATCAAGGACTCATGGGGCGAATCACTGTGGAACTGAAATCGGAATGCTCACTGACATTTCCCCTATCTGAAAGTCTGATAAACGCCGGAAAAATGACTAAGTTCAAGAAATAATTTTTTTCAACTTTTTTCAATTTTACCCCCGTGGGATATATATTCTACCCACACACATTTGGAACTCTCCTGGGGTACCCTCACACATATTATTCCCTCATTTAGTGGATAATTTCACAAAAAAATGAATTTTCAAAAATTCTGAAAATTGGCTGAAAACAACTAAGTATCAAGGACTCATCGTTCCAATCACTCTGGAACTGAAATTGGAATGCTCACTGACATTTGCCCTATCTGAAAGTCTGATAAATGCCGGAAAAATGACTAAGTCCCAAAAAAAATTTTTTCAACTTTTTTCAATTTTACCCCCGTGGGATATATATTCTACCCACACACATTTGGAACTCTCCTGGGGTACCCTCACACATATTATTCCCTCATTTAGTGGATATTTTCACAAAAAAATTGAAATTTTCAAAAATTCAGAAAATTGGCTGAAAAAGACTAAATATCAAGGACTCATGGGGCGAATCACTCTGGAACTGAAATTGGAATGCTCACTGACATTTCCCCTATCTGAAAGTCTGAAAAACGAAAGAAAAATGACTAAGTCCAAAAAGAAATTTTTTTAAACTTTTTTCAATTTTACCCCCGTGGGATATATATTCTACCCACACACATTTGGAACTCTCCTGGGGTGCCCTCACACATATTATTCCCTCATTTAGTGGATAATTTCACAAAAAAATGAATTTTCAAAAATTCTGAAAATTGGCTGAAAACGACTAAATATCAAGGAATCATCGTGCGAACCGCTCTGGAACTGAAATTGGAACGCTTACTGACATTTCCTCTACCTGAAAGGCTGATAAACACCGGAGAAATGAGTAAGTCTAAAAAACTGTTTTTTTCAACTTTTTTCAATTTTACCCCCGTGGGATATATATTCTACCCACACACATTTGGAACTCTCCTGGGGTACCCTCACACATATTATTCCCTCATTTAGCGGATATTTTCACAAAAAGTGAAATTTTCAAAAATTCAGAAAATTGGCTGAAAACGACAAAATATCAAGGACTCATCGTTCGAATCGCTCTGGAACTGAAATCGGAATGCTCACTGACATTTCCCCTATCTGAAAGTCTGATACACGCGGGAAAAAAGACTAAGTCCCCAAAAAATTTTTTCAACTTTTTTCAATTTTACCCCCGTGGGATATATATTCTACCCACACACATTTGGAACTCTCCTGGGGTACCCTCACACATATTATTCTCTCATTTAGCGGATATTTTCACAAAAAAGTGAAATTTTCAAAAAATTCAGAAAATTGGCTGAAAACGACTAAATATGAAGGACTCATCGTTCGAATCGCTCTGGAACTGAAATCGGAATGCTCACTGACATTCCCCCTATCTGAAAGTCTGAAAAACGCCGGAAAAATGACTAAGTCTAAAAAAATGTTTTTTTCAACTTTTTTCAATTTTACCCCCGTGGGATATATATTCTACCCACTCACATTTGGAACTCTCCTGGGGTACCCTCACACATATTATTCCCTCATTTAGCGGATATTTTCACAAAAAAGTGAACTTTTCAAAAATTCAGAAAATTGGCTGAAAACGACCAAATATCAAGGATTCATCGGGCGAATCGCTCTGGAACTGAAATCGGAATGCTCACTGACATTTTCCCTACCTGAAAGTCTGATAAACACCGGAAAAATGACTAAGTCCCAAAAAAATTTTTTTTCAACTTTTTTCAATTTTACCCCTGTGGGATATATATTCTACCCACACACATTTGGAACTCTCCTGGGGTACCCTCACACATATTATTCCCTCATTTAGTGGATAATTTCACAAAAAAATGAATTTTCAAAAATTCAGAAAATTGGCTGAAAACGACTAAATATCAAGGACTCATCGTTCGAACCGCTCTGGAACTGAAATCGGAATGCTCACTGACTTTTCCCCTATCTGAAAGTATGATAAACACCGGAAAAATGACTAAGTCCCCAAAAAAATTTTTTCCAACCTTTTTCAATTTTTCCCCCGTGGGATATATATTCTACTCACACACATTTGCAACTCTCCTGGGGTACCCTCACACATATTATTCCCTCATTTAGCAGATATTTTCACAAAAAAATTGAATTTTCAAAAATTCAGAAAATTGGCTGAAAACGACTAAATATCAAGGACTCATGGGGCAAATCACTCTGGAACTGAAATTGGAATGCTCACTGACATTTCCCCTATCTGAAAGTCTGAAAAACGCCAGAAAAATGACTAAGTCCAAAAAGAAATTTTTTTAAACTTTTTTCAATTTTACCCCCGTGGGATATATATTCTACCTACACACATTTGGAACTCTCCTGGGGTACCCTCACACATATTATTCCCTCATTTAGTGGATAATTTCACAAAAAAATGAATTTTCAAAAATTCAGAAAATTGGCTGAAAACGACTAAATATCAAGGAATCATCGTGCGAATCGCTCTGGAACTGAAATTGGAACGCTTACTGACATTTCCTCTACCTGAAAGGCTGATATACACCGGAGAAATGACAAAGTCTAAAAAACTGGTTTTTTCAACTTTTTTCAATTTTACCCCCGTGGGATATATATTCTACCCACACACATTTGGAACTCTCCTGGGGTACCCTCACACATATTATTCCCTCATTTAGCAGATATTTTCACAAAAAAATTGAATTTTCAAAAATTCAGAAAATTGGCTGAAAACGACTAAATATCAAGGTCTCATCGTTCGAATCGCTCTGGAACTGAAATCGGAATGCTCACTGACATTTCCCCTATCTGAAAGTCTGATAAATGCCGGAAAAAAGACTAAGTCCCAAAAAAATTTTTTCAACTTTTTTTCAATTTTACCCTTGTGGGATATATATTCTACCCACACACATTTGGAACTCTCCTGGGGTACCCTCACACATATTATTCTCTCATTTAGCGGATATTTTCACAAAAAGTGAAATTTTCAAAAATTCAGAAAATTGGCTGAAAACGACAAAATATCAAGGACTCATCGTCCGAATCACTCTGGAACTGAAATCGGAATGCTCACTGACATTTCCCCTATTTGAAAGTCTGATAAACGCCGGAAAAATGACTAAGTCCAAAAAAAAATTTTTTTCAATTTTACCCCCGTGGGATATATATTCTACCCACACACATTTGGAACTCTCATGGGGTACCCTCACACATACTATTCCCTCATTTAGAGGATATTTTCACAAACAAATGAATTTTCAAAAATTCAGAAAATTGACTGAAAACGACTAAATATCAAGGAATCATTGTGCGAATCGCTCTGGAACTGAAATTTGAATGCTTACTAACATTTCCTCTAGCTAAAAGGCTGATAAACATCGGAAAAATGACTAAGTCTAAAAAAATGTTTTTTTCAACTTTTTTCAATTTTACCCCCGTGGGATATATATTCTACCCACGCACATTTGGAACTCTCCTGGGGTACCCTCACACATATTATTACCTCATTTAGTGGATAATTTCACAAAAAAATGTATTTTCAAAAATTCAGAAAATTGGCTGAAAACAACTAAATATCAAGGACTCATCGTTCCAATCACTCTGGAACTGAAATCGGAATGCTCACTGACATTTGCCCTATCTGAAAGTCTGATAAACACCGTAAAAATGACTAAGTCACCAAAAAAATTTTCAACTTTTTTCAATTTTACCCTTGTGGGATATATATTCTACTCACACACATTTGCAACTCTCCTGGGGTACCCTCACACACATTATTCCCTCATTTAGCAGATATTTTCACAAAAAAATTGAATTTTCAAAAATTCAGAAAATTGGCTGAAAATGACTAAATATCAAGGACTCATGGGGCGAATTGCTCTGGAACTGAAATCGGAATGCTCACTGACATTTTCCCTACCTGAAAGTCTGATAAACGCCGGGAAAATGACTAAGTCCCAAAAAAAATTTTTTCAACTTTTTTCAATTTTACCCCCGTGGGATATGTATTCTACCCACACACATTTGGAAATCTCCTGGAGTACCCTCAAACATATTATTCCCTCATTTAGTGGATAATTTCACAAAAAAATGAATTTTCAAAAATTCAGAAAATTGGCTGAAAACGACTAAATATCAAGGACTCATCGTGCGAATCGCTCTGGAACTTAAATTGAAACGCTTACTGACTTTTCCCCTACCTGAAAGGCTGATAAACACCGGAAAAATGACTTAGTCTTAAAAAAATGTTTTTTTCAACTTTTTTCAATTTTACCCCCGTGGGGTATATATTCTACCCAAGCACATTTGGAACTCTCCTGGGGTACCCTCACACATATTATTACTAGTGTTGAGCCACCCCCGTAGTGTTCGAGTTCGGTTCGGTTCGTCGAACACCCGTGTGTTCGCCGAACTGTTCGTCGAACTGTTCGTCGAACACCTTCGAACACCGTTAAAACCAATGGCAGGCAAACAAAAACACATAGAAACACATAGAAAACACCTTCAAAGGTGTCCAAAACCTGACAAACTGCTCAGAAGACACAACTAACACATGGAAAAGTGACAAGTACATATAGTCATGCGAAAATAAAAGAGGTGGAGGAGTAAAAGGAGGGGGAGACACAGATATAGGCATGTCATGCCCTTCTAAAATCCAAAAAGTGAGAAGCCGACACGGCCAGTCCGCTCCTGCCCGTGCCACCTCCGTGTCGCCGGGTTTGTGCCAGAGCCGCGGTGAACCCTGATGGCCAGCCCCCCTCTCCCAATACTGGTGCCTGTCCGCTGGTGGGTCGAGCGAGCCCCCCTGTGGTGGAGGCAGCTCTAAGCTTTTTAATTTAAATTGTCTCTCTAATTTGAATGAATACACTTTAAATCCATTTACAAGGATCTATTGGAGGGCAAGTCTCATGCCAGCAGCCGCGTAATTCCAGCTCCAGTAGCGTCCACTAAAGCTGCTGCAGTTAAAAAGCTTTTATAAGGATCGAGCTCGGCTGTCCACCGCAAGGCATCCTACTGCCAGTCCCAGCCCCTATGCCTTGGGTTGCCTCCTGATGCTCTTCACTGAGTATCCCATGGTCCCGAAGCATTTCCTTTGAAAAAATTAAGTGTCTAAACTACAGGTGGTGTAGCTTGCTTAACAGCCGGGATAATCCGCTGACTAGCAGACACTGCTACTAGGCACAAAGTATTTCCTGGGCTAGATGCAGTTAAAAATTTGTAATTAGATACTCTCGTTGGATGCTGAGAAAGCATTCCATAGAGTCTCCTGGCACGCCATATATGATTCTCTTAAAAAGCTTGGGGTAGGGGTCTAGGGGACCCTTTTATAGCCAAAATCACGGCCCTGTATCGCAATACGTCACCTAGGCTGAAGATAAATGGAACTGTAGCACCCTGAGGGCTCGGTTGCTACAGACGTATTGCACCTCACCCAGAGGTGTGATATCTCACTCTCAGGTAAGGATGGAGTGTGGATCAGGACCCGACACCTGCATGCATTACACCACATTGCCGTGGGGCAGGGCGACCAATATGCCCCTGAGATGGGCACGACAGTCCCTGTCCCTGGCTGGAGTGGGGGGAGGGAACACTGAGGAAGGGGAACCCTGCAGTGCAGGAGCAGGGAGGAAGCAGTTCCTGGGTGCATTGAGAAGGGAGTATAAAAGGTGGGCACCATCTTAGTTCAGTGCAGAGAAGTCTGAGCAGAAGTGGCAGGGAGCAGGGGCTCTGCATGAGCTCTGCTCCGGAGGCGGGCCTAGTAACAGAGGCCCAGGCCTGGAAGAGGGAGAAGGAAGGAAGAGGAGCGGAGAAGGCTCCAGGAACGAGGAATGAAGGGATCCCAGGGGTGCGGACGGGCGAGTCGCCACCGCACGCCCGAATCCACCTGCGTGGAGGGGTCAGGCCAAAGGGGGAGACCGGTCCCCGAACTAGTGGAGGCAGGAAACGACCCTCAGCTAGAAACCGGAGGCTCTGACATTTTATGTGGCGCAGCCCCTCGCTACACCCGCTAGGAAGGCACCACATAGGGTCAGGGAAACTGGCGCCAAGTTTACCAAGAGGAGGCCCGAGGCAGCCGGACAGAAGTGTTGGTAAGAAAGGCCAGACAAAGGACACACAAAGGGGGTCCTGTGAAGTGCTCCAAAGTTATCTGGGAGTTGTCTGAGCCCCTCACCTGGTGAGCACAGTACGACGTGGGCAGCCGTTACCTGCAGACGTGGTCTGGATAATAAGAACTGTGAGTAAAGGCCCTGGACTGCATCACTGACTACGTGTCGTTACTGCTGCTGCCCTGCACCATCACCCCCATCCTCCGCATACACTGCCCTGAGGCTATACTCCTCCCGTGGGGAGTTATGCTACGCTCTGCTGCACCCACAACACCAGCCTCAGCGGTCTGCCCTGTAGCGGCGGTTCACTCTGACCGCAATCCACGGGTGGCGTAGTCGGACATTTAAACATCAAAACCACATAAATAGTTCCGCCACTGGTTTGACCGCCCTGAGCCACGGAACCGGGTCGCCGCCACGAAGACTACAACCACCAGCATCCACCAAAAAGGGTCCGGCTCCGGGTGTCCCAAGGCCCAGGGGGTGCGTCAGAACATTTTCATCACCTTTCACAATCACCAATGGGACAAGGCAGGGATGTCCTCTGTCCCCTCTCTTATACATCCTAGTGACGGAGCACCTGCTCTCATCAATTCGCCATAACCCCAATATTAGGTGGATTGAGGTGGGAGGCACCGAGTACAAGTGCTCTCTATTTGCTGATGATGTCCTAGTATATATCACTCAATCACATATATCCATCCATGCTGTTATGGCTGAAATAGATCACTTTGTTACATGGTAAAATTTTAAAATCAATGCAGCGAAGTCTGAGGCCCTCGATGTCTCCCTCCCCAAATCCATATAGGATTCCATCCAGTCCAACTTTCCCTTTGCCTGGCCCTCACAGGGTATCAAATACTTAGGAATTCCTATTCATAGAGACCTCTCCCATCTATGTTATCTTAATTTTGGGCCCTTTATTGAACAATTCCATACAGACCACGGTTGGCAAGTTAGAACTGTAAGATTCACTACGTGAACCACTGGTGTTTTGTGGAAAAGCACATGTACACCGCGTTCCAAATTATTATGCAAAAAGTGTTTAGGAGTGATAAGGGAAGAATTTGTTTGTTTGTCAGTTAAACTCATTGATGGTGATGTGTGTCAGGGCTCTTTATATCACTGTAAGCAATTGCAGACACCTGTGCTAATTAGTTTGGCAGGTGTGTCCAATGAAAGGCAAGACTACTTAAGAAGGCTCTCTCACATTATTAAGCAGCCTACATTTTCTGCCAAAATGGGAAAGAAAAAGGATGTGTCGGCTGCTGAGAAGCAACAAATTGTGGAGTGTTTAGGTCAAGGCATGACTACAATCAACATTGTGCGATGATCAGGATGAAGTGTCTTGGCAATCAAGAAGTATGTAGCTGATTCACAGTACACACGTGTGCGTGCTGATAAGGGCAAATTGAGGACTCTTTCCTACAGGCAATTACGTCAGGTTGAAAGAGCAGCGGCAAAAAAGCCTTGTCATAGCAGCAGACAAGTTTTTGAAGCTGCTTGTGCCTCCAACGTCCCCCGAACAACAAGATGCAGGGTCCTTCAGAGGTTTGCAGCTGTGCATACGCCATCCTGTCGACCTCCTCTATCCACTTCACACAAGCAGAAACGGCTCCAGTGGGCCAAACATTACATGAAGACTGATTTCAAAACTGTTTTGTTCACGGATGAGTGCCGTGCAGCGCTCGATGGTCCAGATGGATGGAGTGGAGGATGGCTGGTTGATGGACACCCCACGCAAACACGGCTACAGCGCCAACAAGGAGGAGGTGGAGTAATGTTTTGGGCTGGAATCATGGGGAGAGAGATTGTCGGCCCCTTTAGGATCCCTGAAGGCGCTAAAGATGAACTCCATAATGTATGTGGATTTTCTCAAACAGCACTTCCTGCCATGGTTCAAGAAGAAGAACCGTGTATTTCACAGCAAGATCATTTTTCTGCATGATAATGCACCATCTCATGCTGCACATAAAACATCTGCATCTCTGGCTGATATGGGCATAAAAGGGGACAAACTTATGTTGTGACCCCCATGCTCCCCTGACCTCTACCCCATTCAGAACCTTTGGAGCATCATTAAAAGGAGTGTCTATGATGGCGGGAGGCAGTTCACATCTAAGCAACAGCTCTGGGAGGGTATTCTGTCCTCATGCAAAACAATTGAAGCAGAAACCATCCAAAACCTGACAAATTCAATGGACGAGAGAGTTCAGAAGCTCCTTTCGAACAAGGGGTCCTATGTGAAAATGTAACATCACCTAGAATAAAGTTTTGAGTTGAAAACTGTTTGATTTCAGTTTCTAACAACCTGCTAATGCTTATAATTTCAAAAATGACCATTTTTTTGGTCTTTATTAAAATGAAAAGGTTGATCGAAAAGTTTGGGGGATCTAAGAGTGTGGCAACCCAGTAGTCATGATTACTTCGAATTCTGACAATATGAGGGTCATGCTGCAGGTAGTGCACCAAGAAGGCACTTATGTGTCTTGCGCATCTCGGAGCCCCAAAATTATTTTCCGGGCTAGATGCAGCTAAAAATTATTTTTAATTTTAAATCTGGTGGAGCTTATTATAGATGGCCTAATAGGATCAGTGCTGCACACTGCTACAAAGCCCAAATTATTTTCCAGTCAAGATACAGATAAACATGATTAGTAATTTGAAAGCTTAAAACGTTTGGTAGGGTGATTTTAACCAATCATCAAGCTTTTACTCTCCCCAGGATGACACAGGGGTAGAAAAGTCGTTTCGGATCCATGATTTGTTCATCTTTATGAACGTGAGTCTGTCTACATTATCAGTGGAGAGCCGCGTGCGCTTATCTGTCAGCACACCACCAGCAGCGCTGAACACACGTTCAGACAGAACGCTGGCTGCGGGGCATGACAAGATCTCCAAGGCGTAAGTGGCTAGCTCCGGCCATTTATCCAGATTGGAAGCCCAAAAAGAGCAAGGGTCCAGTGACACAGTCGTGGCTTCAATGTTTACTTGGAGATACTCCTGTACCATCGTCTCTAGGCGTTGACTATGTGTCAGACTTCTTGTCTCCTGTGGCCTTGCAAAGGATGGGCTAAAAAAGTGGTGAAATGATTCCGCAAAATTGATGTTACCAGCAGATACTGTGGTTCTGTTACGGTTTGAGTGCTGAACACTTGACGGTCCCACGGTTGGCAAGTTGGAACTGTGAGATTCACTACGTGCACCACTGGTATTTTGTGGAAAAGCACATGTAAGATTCTGCAACAGTCTCTGCTGATACTCCTGCATGCGTGCATCCCTTTCTATGGCAGGAATAATTTCTGCAAATTTACTTTTGTACCGGGGATCTAACAGTGTGGCAACCCAGTAGTCAGGATTATTTCTAATTCTCACAATTCGAGGGTCATGTTGCAGGTAGTGCAGCAAGAAGGCACTCATGTGTGTTGCGCATCCAGGAGCACCAAGTCCCTGTTGTGTTGGTGGCGAGGTAACAATCATGCTTCCTTCCTCTGTCCTCTCCCCCCAACCTCGCACAACAGAAATGTGATCAAGGTCTCCCTCATCTGATGAGTCTTCCATCAGTTCGTCCTCCACTTCTTCCTGGGCTCCTGCACCTTCCTCACTAGTTTGGCTGCTACCATGCGCCCTGGTAAAACCATCTCCCCCACCCTCACATGCCTGCCACCTTGGTGCTGCCGACCTTCTGGACCTTGCAGATGTTAGCCCTTCCGCATACCACACCTCCTCCTCTACTTCCTCCACCTCCTCTTGTGCCACCACCTGACTCCGAATTCTGTTTAACATGTGCTCCAGCATGTAAATCACCGGAATAGTCATGCTGATAATGGCATCGTCAGCACTAAACATCTTCGTCGCCATTTCAAAACTGTGCAGAAGGGTGCATAGGTCCCTGATTTGAGACCACTCCTCCAGCGTGATTTGCCCCACCTCTGAATCTCGTTGGCCCAGGCTATACGTCAGAACGTATTGCACCAGGGCTTGTCGGTGCTGCCACAGTCGCTGCAACATGTGCAGAGTTGAATTCCACCGGGTAGGCACATCGCATTTTAGCCGGTGAAGTGGCAGGCCCAACGACTTCTGTAGAGATGTAAGTCACTGAGCTGCGGGATGCGAACGGCGGAAGTGAGCACACAGCGACCGTGCCCTCTGCAGAAGGCCATCTAGTCTGGGATAGTGGGCTAAAAATTGCTGGACAACCAGGTTCAACACGTGAGCCATACAAGGCACGTGTGTGACATTGCCCCGGCGAAGGGCCGCACCCATGTTTGCAGCATTGTCGCACACGGCCTTCCCTGGTTTCAGGTCCAGTGGAGACAACCATTCATGAAATTGGTTCTCCAGAGCTGACCACAACTCCTCAGCTGTGTGACTCACATTTCCCAGACATTTCAATGTAAAAACCGCCTGATGACGTTGAGCCCTACTGCCAGCATAGTAAGGAGGTGTGCAGGATCCCTTCTGCGCAGTTAGAAAGCTTGTGGCATGACCAGACAGGCTTTGGGTGCAGGTGGAAGACCGAGAGGAGGTTGAGGAGGCAGAAGCAGTGGAGGAACTTTGACATAAAGAGGATTGACGCACAACTCGTGGGGACGGCAAGACTTGGACAGCAGCCCCTTGTCCTGCTGTCACCATAGTTACCCAGTGCCCAGTCAGCGACATGTAACGCCCCTGTCCATGCCTACTCGTCCAAGTGTCTGTGGTGAAATGCACCCTGTCACACACAGAGTTTCTCAAAGAAGCGGTGATGTTGTGTGCGACATGCTGGTGGAGCGCAGGCACACCTTTCTTTGAGAAGTAGTGCCGACTGGGCATCTGGTACTGGGGCAGTGCGATGGACATAAGGTCTCGAAAATCCTCTGTGTCCACCAGGCGGAAAGGCAGCATTTCTGTAGCCAAGAGCTTGCAGATGGTGAAATTCAACCTCTTAGCTTTCTCATGGCTAGGAGGAAATGGTCTTTTACAGAGGTACTGTAGATGCAGATAAAAATTAGTTTTAATTTGCAACCTGATGGAGGTCAGTATAGATGGACTAATAGAGAAAGTCCGACACACTACTAGAAGGCCAAATATTTTTTCAGAGCTAGATGCAGAAAAAAATTATATTCAGTTTGCAACCTGATGGAGGTCAGTATAGATGGACTAATAGAGAAAGTCCGACACACTACTAGAAGGCCAAATATTTTTTCAGAGGTAGATGCAGAAAAAAATATATTCAGTTTGCAACCTGATGGAGGTCAGTATAGATGGACTAATAGAACAAGTCCCACACACTGCTAGAAGCCCAAATATTTTTTCAGAGGTACTGTAGATGCAGATAAAAATTAGTTTTAATTTGCAACCTGATGGAGGTCAGTATAGATGGACTAATAGAGAAAGTCCGACACACTACTAGAAGGCCAAATATTTTTTCAGAGGTAGATGCAGAAAAAAATATATTCAGTTTGCAACCTGATGGAGGTCAGTATAGATGGATTAATAGAACAAGACCCACACACAGCTAGAAGCCCAATATTTTTTCAGAGGTAGATGCAGAAAAAAATATATTCAGTTTGCAACCTGATGGAGGTCAGTATAGATGGATTAATAGAACAAGACCCACACACGGCTAGAAGCCCAATATTTTTTCAGAGGCAGATGCAGAAAAAAATATATTCAGTTTGCAACCTGATGGAGGTCAGTATAGATGGACTAATAGAACAAGTCCCACACACTGCTAGAAGCCCAAATATTTTTTCAGAGGTAGTGTAGATGCAGATAAAAATTATTTTTAATTTGCAACCTGATGGAGGTCAGTATAGATGGACTAATAGAGAAAGTCCGACACACTACTAGAAGGCCAAATATTTTTTCAGAGCTAGATGCAGAAAAAAATTATATTCAGTTTGCAACCTGATGGAGGTCAGTATAGATGGACTAATAGAGAAAGTCCGACACACTACTAGAAGGCCAAATATTTTTTCAGAGGTAGATGCAGAAAAAAATATATTCAGTTTGCAACCTGATGGAGGTCAGTATAGATGGACTAATAGAACAAGTCCCACACACTGCTAGAAGCCCAAATATTTTTTCAGAGGTACTGTAGATGCAGATAAAAATTAGTTTTAATTTGCAACCTGATGGAGGTCAGTATAGATGGACTAATAGAGAAAGTCCGACACACTACTAGAAGGCCAAATATTTTTTCAGAGGTAGATGCAGAAAAAAATATATTCAGTTTGCAACCTGATGGAGGTCAGTATAGATGGATTAATAGAACAAGACCCACACACAGTTAGAAGCCCAATATTTTTTCAGAGGTAGATGCAGAAAAAAATATATTCAGTTTGCAACCTGATGGAGGTCAGTATAGATGGATTAATAGAACAAGACCCACACACAGCTAGAAGCCCAATATTTTTTCAGAGGTAGATGCAGAAAAAACTATATTCAGTTTGCAACCTGATGGAGGTCAGTATAGATGGACTAATAGAACAAGTCCCACACACTGCTAGAAGCCCAAATATTTTTTCAGAGGTACTGTAGATGCAGATAAAAATTATTTTTAATTTGCAACCTGATGGAGGTCAGTATAGATGGACTAATAGACAAAGTCCGACACACTACTAGAAGGCCAAATATTTTTTCAGAGCTAGATGCAGAAAAAAATTATATTCAGTTTGCAACCTGATGGAGGTCAGTATAGATGGACTAATAGAGAAAGTCCGACACACTACTAGAAGGCCAAATATTTTTTCAGAGGTAGATGCAGAAAAAAATATATTCAGTTTGCAACCTGATGGAGGTCAGTATAGATGGACTAATAGAACAAGTCCCACACACTGCTAGAAGCCCAAATATTTTTTCAGAGGTACTGTAGATGCAGATAAAAATTAGTTTTAATTTGCAACCTGATGGAGGTCAGTATAGATGGACTAATAGAGAAAGTCCGACACACTACTAGAAGGCCAAATATTTTTTCAGAGGTAGATGCAGAAAAAAATATATTCAGTTTGCAACCTGATGGAGGTCAGTATAGATGGATTAATAGAACAAGACCCACACACAGCTAGAAGCCCAATATTTTTTCAGAGGTAGATGCAGAAAAAAATATATTCAGTTTGCAACCTGATGGAGGTCAGTATAGATGGATTAATAGAACAAGACCCACACACAGCTAGAAGCCCAATATTTTTTCAGAGGTAGATGCAGAAAAAACTATATTCAGTTTGCAACCTGATGGAGGTCAGTATAGATGGACTAATAGAACAAGTCCCACACACTGCTAGAAGCCCAAATATTTTTTCAGAGGTACTGTAGATGCAGATAAAAATTATTTTTAATTTGCAACCTGATGGAGGTCAGTATAGATGGACTAATAGAGAAAGTCCGACACACTACTAGAAGGCCAAATATTTTTTCAGAGGTAGATGCAGAAAAAAATATATTCAGTTTGCAACCTGATGGAGGTCAGTATAGATGGACTAATAGAGAAAGTCCGACACACTACTAGAAGGCCAAATATTTTTTCAGAGGTAGATGCAGAAAAAAATATATTCAGTTTGCAACCTGATGGAGGTCAGTATAGATGGACTAATAGAACAAGTCCCACACACTGCTAGAAGCCCAAATATTTTTTCAGAGGTACTGTAGATGCAGATAAAAATTAGTTTTAATTTGCAACCTGATGGAGGTCAGTATAGATGGACTAATAGAGAAAGTCCGACACACTACTAGAAGGCCAAATATTTTTTCAGAGGTAGATGCAGAAAAAAATATATTCAGTTTGCAACCTGATGGAGGTCAGTATAGATGGACTAATAGAGAAAGTCCGACACACTACTAGAAGGCCAAATATTTTTTCAGAGGTAGATGCAGAAAAAAATATATTCAGTTTGCAACCTGATGGAGGTCAGTATAGATGGATTAATAGAACAAGACCCACACACAGCTAGAAGCCCAATATTTTTTCAGAGGTAGATGCAGAGAAAACTATATTCAGTTTGCAACCTGATGGAGGTCAGTATAGATGGACTAATAGAACAAGTCCCACACACTGCTAGAAGCCCAAATATTTTTTCAGAGGTACTGTAGATGCAGATAAAAATTAGTTTTAATTTGCTACCTGATGGAGGTCAGTATAGATGGACTAATAGAGAAAGTCCGACACACTACTAGAAGGCCAAATATTTTTTCAGAGCTAGATGCAGAAAAAAATTATATTCAGTTTGCAACCTGATGGAGGTCAGTATAGATGGACTAATAGAGAAAGTCCGACACACTACTAGAAGGCCAAATATTTTTTCAGAGGTAGATGCAGAAAAAAATATATTCAGTTTGCAACCTGATGGAGGTCAGTATAGATGGACTAATAGAACAAGTCCCACACACTGCTAGAAGCCCAAATATTTTTTCAGAGGTACTGTAGATGCAGATAAAAATTAGTTTTAATTTGCAACCTGATGGAGGTCAGTATAGATGGACTAATAGAGAAAGTCCGACACACTACTAGAAGGCCAAATATTTTTTCAGAGGTAGATGCAGAAAAAAATATATTCAGTTTGCAACCTGATGGAGGTCAGTATAGATGGATTAATAGAACAAGACCCACACACAGCTAGAAGCCCAATATTTTTTCAGAGGTAGATGCAGAAAAAAATATATTCAGTTTGCAACCTGATGGAGGTCAGTATAGATGGATTAATAGAACAAGACCCACACACAGCTAGAAGCCCAATATTTTTTCAGAGGTAGATGCAGAAAAAACTATATTCAGTTTGCAACCTGATGGAGGTCAGTATAGATGGACTAATAGAACAAGTCCCACACACTGCTAGAAGCCCAAATATTTTTTCAGAGGTACTGTAGATGCAGATAAAAATTATTTTTAATTTGCAACCTGATGGAGGTCAGTATAGATGGACTAATAGAGAAAGTCCGACACACTACTAGAAGGCCAAATATTTTTTCAGAGGTAGATGCAGAAAAAAATATATTCAGTTTGCAACCTGATGGAGGTCAGTATAGATGGACTAATAGAACAAGTCCCACACACTGCTAGAAGCCCAAATATTTTTTCAGAGGTACTGTAGATGCAGATAAAAATTAGTTTTAATTTGCAACCTGATGGAGGTCAGTATAGATGGACTAATAGAGAAAGTCCGACACACTACTAGAAGGCCAAATATTTTTTCAGAGGTAGATGCAGAAAAAAATATATTCAGTTTGCAACCTGATGGAGGTCAGTATAGATGGATTAATAGAACAAGACCCACACACAGCTAGAAGCCCAATATTTTTTCAGAGGTAGATGCAGAAAAAAATATATTCAGTTTGCAACCTGATGGAGGTCAGTATAGATGGATTAATAGAACAAGACCCACACACAGCTAGAAGCCCAATATTTTTTCAGAGGTAGATGCAGAAAAAACTATATTCAGTTTGCAACCTGATGGAGGTCAGTATAGATGGACTAATAGAACAAGTCCCACACACTGCTAGAAGCCCAAATATTTTTTCAGAGGTACTGTAGATGCAGATAAAAATTATTTTTAATTTGCAACCTGATGGAGGTCAGTATAGATGGACTAATAGAGAAAGTCCGACACACTACTAGAAGGCCAAATATTTTTTCAGAGCTAGATGCAGAAAAAAATTATATTCAGTTTGCAACCTGATTAGTGTTGAGCCACCCCCGTAGTGTTCGAGTTCGGTTCGGTTCGTCGAACACCCGTGTGTTCGCCGAACTGTTCGTCGAACTGTTCGTCGAACACCTTCGAACACCGTTAAAACCAATGGCAGGCAAACAAAAACACATAGAAACACATAGAAAACACCTTCAAAGGTGTCCAAAAGCTGACAAACTGCTCAGAAGACACAACTAACACATGGAAAAGTGACAAGTACATATAGTCATGCGAAAAGAAAAGAGGTGGAGGAGTAAAAGGAGGGGGAGACACAGATATAGGCATGTCATGCCCTTCTAAAATCCAAAAAGTGAGAAGCCGAGACGGCCAGTCCGCTCCTGCCCGTGCCACCTCCGTGTCGCCGGGTTTGTGCCAGAGCCGCAGTGAACCCTGACGGCCAGCCCCCCTCTCCCAATACTGGTGCCTGTCCGCTGGTGGGTCGAGAGAGCCCCCCTGTGGTGGAGGCAGCTCTAAGCTTTTTAATTTAAATTGTCCCTCTAATTTGAATGAATACACTTTAAATCCATTTACAAGGATCTATTGGAGGGCAAGTCTCATGCCAGCAGCCGCGTAATTCCAGCTCCAGTAGCGTCCACTAAAGCTGCTGCAGTTAAAAAGCTTTTATAAGGATCGAGCTCGGCTGTCCACCGCAAGGCATCCTAGTGCCAGTCCCAGCCCCTATGCCTTGGGGTGCCTCCTGATGCTCTTCACTGAGTATCCCGTGGTCCCGAAGCATTTCCTTTGAAAAAATTAAGTGTCCAAACTACAGGTGGTGTAGCTTGCTTAACAGCCGGGATAATCCACTGACTAGCAGACACTGCTACTAGGCACAAAGTATTTCCTGGGCTAGATGCAGTTAAAAATTTGTAAGTAGATACTCTCGTTGGATGCTGAGAAAGCATTCCATAGAGTCTCCTGGCACGCCATATATGATTCTCTTAAAAAGCTTGGGGTAGGGGTCTAGGGGACCCTTTTATAGCCAAAATCACGGCCCTGTATCACAATATGTCACCTAGGCTGAAGATAAATGGAACTGTAGCACCGAGGGCTCGGTTGCTACAGACGTATTGCACCTCAGCCCAGAGGTGTGATATCTCACTCTCAGATAAGGATGGAGTGTGGATCAGGACCCGACACCTGCATGCATTACACCACATTGCCGTGGGGCAGGGCGACCAATATGCCCCTGAGATGGGCACGACAGTCCCTGTCCCTGGCTGGAGTGGGGGGAGGGAACACTGAGGAAGGGGAACCCTGCAGTGCAGGAGCAGGGAGGAAGCAGTTCCTGGGTGCATTGAGAAGGGAGTATAAAAGGTGGGCACCATCTTAGTTCAGTGCAGAGAAGTCTGAGCAGAAGTGGCAGGGAGCAGGGGCTCTGCATGAGCTCTGCTCCGGAGGCGGGCCTAGTAACAGAGGCCCAGGCCTGCAAGAGGGAGAAGGAAGGAAGAGGAGCGGAGAAGGCTCCAGGAACAAGGAATGAAGGGATCCCAGGGGTGCGGACGGGCGAGTCGCCACCGCACGCCCGAATCCACCTGCGTGGAGGGGTCAGGCCAAAGGGGGAGACCGGTCCCCGAACTAGTGGAGGCAGGAAACGACCCTCAGCTAGAAACCGGAGGCTCTGACATTTTATGTGGCGCAGCCCCTTGCTCCACCCGCTAGGAAGGCACCACATAGGGTCAGGGAAACTGGCGCCAAGTTTACCAAGAGGAGGCCCGAGGCAGCCGGACAGAAGTGTTGGTAAGAAAGGCCAGACAAAGGACACACAAAGGGGGTCCTGTGAAGCGCTCCAAAGTTATCTGGGAGTTGTCTGAGCCCCTCACCTGGTGAGCACAGTACGACGTGGGCAGCCGTTACCTGCAGACGTGGTCTGGATAATAAGAACTGTGAGTAAAGGCCCTGAACTGCATCACTGACTCCGTGTCATTACTGCTGCTGCCCTGCACCATCACCCCCATCCTCCGCATACACTGCCCTGAGGCTATACTCCTCCCGTGGGGAGTTATGCTACGCTCTGCTGCACCCACAACACCAGCCTTAGCGGTCTGCCCTGTAGCGGCGGTTCACTCTGACCGCAATCCACGGGTGGCGTAGTCGGACATTTAAACATCAAAACCACATAAATAGTTCCGCCACTGGTTTGACCGCCCTGAGCCACGGAACCGGATCGCCGCCACGAAGACTACAACCACCAGCATCCACCAAAAAGGGTCCGGCTCCGGGTGTACCAAGGCCCAGGGGGTGCGTCAGAACATTTTCATCACCTTTCACAATCACCAATGGGACAAGGCAGGGATGTCCTCTGTCCCCTCTCTTATACATCCTAGTGACGGAGCACCTGCTCTCATCAATTCGCCATAACCCCAATATTAGGTGGATTGAGGTGGGAGGCACCGAGTACAAGTGCTCTCTATTTGCTGATGATGTCCTAGTATATATCACTCAATCACATATATCCATCCCTGCTGTTATGGCTGAAATAGATCACTTTGTTACATGGTAAAATTTTAAAATCAATGCAGCGAAGTCTGAGGCCCTCGATGTCTCCCTCCCTAAATCCATATAGGATTCCATCCAGTCCAACTTTCCCTTTGCCTGGCCCTCACAGGGTATCAAATACTTAGGAATTCCTATTCATAGAGACCTCTCCCATCTATGTTATCTTAATTTTGGGCCCTTTATTGAACAATTCCATACAGACCACGGTTGGCAAGTTAGAACTGTAAGATTCACTACGTGAACCACTGGTGTTTTGTGGAAAAGCACATGTACACCGCGTTCCAAATTATTATGCAAAAAGTGTTTAGGAGTGATAAGGGAAGAATTTGTTTGTTTGTCAGTTAAACTCATTGATGGTGATGTGTGTCAGGGCTCTTTATATCACTGTAAGCAATTGCAGACACCTGTGCTAATTAGTTTGGCAGGTGTGTCCAATGAAAGGCAAGACTACTTAAGAAGGCTCTCTCACATTATTAAGCAGCCTACATTTTCTGCCAAAATGGGAAAGAAAAAGGATGTGTCGGCTGCTGAGAAGCAACAAATTGTGGAGTGTTTAGGTCAAGGCATGACTACAATCAACATTGTGCGATGATCAGGATGAAGTGTCTTGGCAATCAAGAAGTATGTAGCTGATTCACAGTACACACGTGTGCGTGCTGATAAGGGCAAATTGAGGACTCTTTCCTACAGGCAATTACGTCAGGTTGAAAGAGCAGCGGCAAAAAAGCCTTGTCATAGCAGCAGACAAGTTTTTGAAGCTGCTTGTGCCTCCAACGTCCCCCGAACAACAAGATGCAGGGTCCTTCAGAGGTTTGCAGCTGTGCATACGCCATCCTGTCGACCTCCTCTATCCACTTCACACAAGCAGAAACGGCTCCAGTGGGCCAAACATTACATGAAGACTGATTTCAAAACTGGTTTGTTCACGGATGAGTGCCGTGCAGCGCTCGATGGTCCAGATGGATGGAGTGGAGGATGGCTGGTTGATGGACACCCCACGCAAACACGGCTACAGCGCCAACAAGGAGGAGGTGGAGTAATGTTTTGGGCTGGAATCATGGGGAGAGAGATTGTCGGCCCCTTTAGGATCCCTGAAGGCGCTAAAGATGAACTCCATAATGTATGTGGATTTTCTCAAACAGCACTTCCTGCCATGGTTCAAGAAGAACCGTGTATTTCACAGCAAGATCATTTTTCTGCATGATAATGCACCATCTCATGCTGCACATAAAACATCTGCATCTCTGGCTGATATGGGCATAAAAGGGGACAAACTTATGGTGTGACCCCCATGCTCCCCTGACCTCTACCCCATTCAGAACCTTTGGAGCATCATTAAAAGGAGTGTCTATGATGGCGGGAGGCAGTTCACATCTAAGCAACAGCTCTGGGAGGGTATTCTGTCCTCATGCAAAACAATTGAAGCAGAAACCATCCAAAACCTGACAAATTCAATGGACGAGAGAGTTCAGAAGCTCCTTTCGAACAAGGGGTCCTATGTGAAAATGTAACATCACCTAGAATAAAGTTTTGAGTTGAAAACTGTTTGATTTCAGTTTCTAACAACCTGCTAATGCTTATAATTTCAAAAATGACCATTTTTTTGGTCTTTATTAAAATGAAAAGGTTGATCGAAAAGTTTGGGGGATCTAAGAGTGTGGCAACCCAGTAGTCATGATTACTTCGAATTCTGACAATATGAGGGTCAGCTGCAGGTAGTGCAGCAAGAAGGCACTTATGTGTCTTGCGCATCTCGGAGCCCCAAAATTATTTTCCGGGCTAGATGCAGCTAAAAATTATTTTTAATTTTAAATCTGGTGAAGCTTATTATAGATGTCCTAATAGGATCAGTGCTGCACACTGCTACAAAGCCCAAATTATTTTCCAGTCAAGATACAGATAAACATGATTAGTAATTTGAAAGCTTAAAACGGTTGGTAGGGTGATTTTAACCAATCATCAAGCTTTTACTCTCCCCAGGATGACACAGGGGTAGAAAAGTCGTTTCGGATCCATGATTTGTTCATCTTTATGAACGTGAGTCTGTCTACATTATCAGTGGAGAGCCGCGTGCGCTTATCTGTCAGCACACCACCAGCAGCGCTGAACACACGTTCAGACAGAACGCTGGCTGCGGGGCATGACAAGATCTCCAAGGCGTAAGTGGCTAGCTCCAGCCATTTATCCAGATTGGAAGCCCAAAAAGAGCAAGGGTCCAGTGACACAGTCGTGGCTTCAATGTTTACTTGGAGATACTCCTGTACCATCGTCTCTAGGCGTTGACTATGTGTCAGACTTCTTGTCTCCTGTGGCCTTGCAAAGGATGGGCTAAAAAAGTGGTGAAATGATTCCGCAAAATTGATGTTACCAGCAGATACTGTGGTTCTGTTACGGTTTGAGTGCTGAACACTTGACGGTCCCACGGTTGGCAAGTTGGAACTGTGAGATTCACTACGTGCACCACTGGTATTTTGTGGAAAAGCACATGTAAGATTCTACAACAGTCTCTGCTGATACTCCTGCATGCGTGCATCCGTTTCTATGGCAGGAATAATTTCTGCAAATTTACTTTTGTACCGGGGATCTAACAGTGTGGCAACCCAGTAGTCAGGATTATTTCTAATTCTCACAATTCGAGGGTCATGTTGCAGGTAGTGCAGCAAGAAGGCACTCATGTGTGTTGCGCATCCAGGAGCACCAAGTCCCTGTTGTGTTGGTGGCGAGGTAACAATCATGCTTCCTTCCTCTGTCCTCTCCCCCCAACCTCGCACAACAGAAATGTGATCAAGGTCTCCCTCATCTGATGAGTCTTCCATCAGTTCGTCCTCCACTTCTTCCTGGGCTCCTGCACCTTCCTCACTAGTTTGGCTGCTACCATGCGCCCTGGTAAAATCATCTCCCCCACCCTCACATGCCTGCCGCCTTGGTGCTGCCGACCGTCTGGACCTTGCAGATGTTAGCACTTCCGCATACAACTCCTCCTCCTCTACTTCCTCCACCTCCTCTTGTGCCACCACCTGACTCCGAATTCTGTTTAACATGTGCTCCAGCATGTAAATCACCGGAATAGTCATGCTGATAATGGCATCGTCAGCACTAAACATCTTCGTCGCCATTTCAAAACTGTGCAGAAGGGTGCATAGGTCCCTGATCTGAGACCACTCCTCCAGCGTGATTTGCCCCACCTCTGAATCTCGTTGGCCCAGGCTATACGTCAGAACGTATTGCACCAGGGCTTGTCGGTGCTGCCACAGTCGCTGCAACATGTGCAGAGTTGAATTCCACCGGGTAGGCACATCGCATTTTAGCCGGTGAAGTGGCAGGCCCAACGACTTCTGTAGAGATGTAAGTCGCTGAGCTGCGGGATGCGAACGGTGGAAGTGAGCACACAGCGACCGTGCCCTCTGCAGAAGGCCATCTAGTCTGGGATAGTGGGCTAAAAATTGCTGGACAACCAGGTTCAACACGTGAGCCATACAAGGCACGTGTGTGACATTGCCCCGGCGAAGGGCCGCACCCATGTTTGCAGCATTGTCGCACACGGCCTTCCCTGGTTTCAGGTCCAGTGGAGACAACCATTCATGAAATTGGTTCTCCAGAGCTGACCACAACTCCTCAGCTGTGTGACTCACATTTCCCAGACATTTCAATGTAAAAACCGCCTGATGACGTTGAGCCCTACTGCCAGCATAGTAAGGAGGTGTGCAGGATCCCTTCTGCGCAGTTAGAAAGCTTGTGGCATGACCAGACAGGTTTTGGGTGCAGGTGGAAGACCGAGAGGAGGTTGAGGAGGCAGAAGCAGTGGAGGAACTTTGACATAAAGAGGATTGACGCACAACTCGTGGGGACGGCAAGACTTGGACAGCAGCCCCTTGTCCTGCTGTCACCATAGTTACCCAGTGCCCAGTCAGTGACATGTAACGCCCCTGTCCATGCCTACTCGTCCAAGTGTCTGTGGTGAAATGCACCCTGTCACACACAGAGTTTCTCAAAGAAGCGGTGATGTTGTGTGCGACATGCTGGTGGAGCGCAGGCACACCTTTCTTTGAGAAGTAGTGCCGACTGGGCATCTGGTACTGGGGCACTGCGACGGACATAAGGTCTCGAAAATCCTCTGTGTCCACCAGGCGGAAAGGCAGCATTTCTGTAGCCAAGAGCTTGCAGATGGTGAAATTCAACCTCTTAGCTTTCTCATGGCTAGGAGGAAATGGTCTTTTACTTGTCCACATCTGAGGGACCGAGGGCTGGCTATTGTGCTTAGACGGGGTTGATAAGGGTGTCCCCGGCAAACTGCCGGTCTGTGAGGAAGATGCAGGCGGACTTGTTAGGTTGCCTTGATCCAAAGGTGGTGCTATCGATGTCGGACAGCGCTCAAGACCAGCTGGTGTTACCACCTCCAAAGAAAATGATGACCTGCCAATCACGCTGGCTGTTGCGGGTAAAGAGGTGGCAGGTCTGCGCCCCAAAACAGGTGTGACTGCTGTCCCCCCAGTCACAGAGGATGAAGAGGCCGCGGATGCACAAGATATGGCAGACGGTGGTTGGCCCGGCCGGCTAGGCCGCATTGTAGCACACTGAGCTTCCCACTGCAACTTATGCTTCATGTCCATGTGCCGGTTCATGCATGAAGTACTCAAACTATGTATTTTTTGGCCTCTACTTAGCTTTTGCTGACAAATGTTACAGATAACACGAGTTGGGTCATCTTTATCGATCTGAAAAAATGCCCAGGCTATGCAAGGCTTAGCACCCATGCGACCTGAAGAGCCACCACGACTTGCGGTGAGAGGCAGAGTTGTGTTTGAGGATGCAGTTGTTGACGTGCTTCCAGTACTACGTCTCTGTCCAGGAAGGCGCAACCTGACCTCCTCGTCACTAGCATCTTCCTCCACCTCCTCTGCTGACCTCATCTCTTGGCTGACTGTGGGTTGACAGTAAGTGGGATCTCCGACCTCATCATCATCACCCTGTGCGTTATCACACCCGTCGTCCTCAGAGCCAACCTGTTCCTGCCCTGACAAAAAACTAAAGTTGTCGCTCCAATCAGGTATTTGAGTCTTATCATCGTCTTCCTCATTGTCTCCACCAACAGGAGTTACAGTTTGGGAATGAGGGTCTACATTATGGTCAGAACCTTCTGCGTCTGGTCCTGGATCCGACTCATAAAGATTCTGGGCATCAGTGCAGATCATTTCCTCCTCTGGATTCACAGAAGCGCTGGAGTCGACCTCTGATTCCCAGGCTATAGTATGAGTAAACAGCTCTGCAGACTCAACCATCTGTTCTACCTCATACTCAGACGGGCAGCTGGAGATTTGGGAGCTGTGAGGAAGCAAGTGCGATTTGGGTGACACCTTTGAGGACTGGAGTATTTGTGATGTTGAAGTTGATGTGGAGGAGAGCCCACTTAAAGGAGCACTTGATATCCGTTGAAGCACCTGCTGTTTTTGTGCCTCATCTGGAATTTGTAGCGATTGGCGTGGCCGTAAGAAAGGGATCTTATCACATTGTCCGCTAAAAGAAGTAGACATTTTAGTTTGGCTGGAAGATGGTCTTTCTTCTGCACCTACCCCACGGACACAACCTTTTTTCCCCTTCCCAACACGCCTATTCCCCTTTCCACCAGCAGCAGGCCTTTTTCCACTCATTTTGGTGGTTAACTAATTCACAACTCTGGAGTTGTTTGCACAAAAAAACAATGGATGGTAACCGAGCAGAGCTGAGTGGCCAAACTGTGGTATAAGGCCAAAACTATTGGCTGGGTTAGATGCAGAAAAAAATTATTTTTAATTTGCAACCTGATGGAGGTCAGTATAGATGGACTAATAGACCAAGTCCCACACACCGCTAGAAGCCCAAATATTTTTTCAGAGCTAGATGCAGAAAATTTTTTTATTCAATTTGCAACCTGATGGAGGTCAGTATAGATGGACTAATAGACCAAGTCCCACACACTGCTAGAAGCCCAAATATTTTTTCAGAGCTAGATGCAGAAAAAAAATATTTTTAATTTGCAACCTGATGGAGGTCAGTATAGATGGACTAATAGACCAAGTCCCACACACCGCTAGAAGCCCAAATATTTTTTCAGAGCTAGATGCAGAAAATTTTTTTATTCAATTTGCAACCTGATGGAGGTCAGTATAGATGGACTAATAGACCAAGTCCCACACACTGCTAGAAGCCCAAATATTTTTTCAGAGCTAGATGCAGAAAAAAATTATTTTTAATTTGCAACCTGATGGAGGTCAGTATAGATGGACTAATAGACCAAGTCCCACACACCTCTAGAAGCCCAAATATTTTTTCAGAGCTAGATGCAGAAAAAAATTATATTCAATTTGCAACCTGCTGGAGGTCAGTATAGAAGGACTAATAGAACAAGTCCCACACACTGCTAGAAGCCCAAATATTTTTTCAAAGCTAAATGAAGAAAAAAATTATTTTTAATTTGCAACCTGATGGAGGTCAGTATAGATGGACTAATAGACCAAGTCCCACACACTGCTAGAAGCCCAAATATTTTTTCAGAGCTAGATGCAGAAAAAAATTATTTTTAATTTGCAACCTGATGGAGGTCAGTATAGATGGACTAATAGACCAAGTCCCACACACCGCTAGAAGCCCAAATATTTTTTCAGAGCTAGATGCAGAAAATTTTTTTATTCAATTTGCAATCTGATGGAGGTCAGTATAGATGGACTAATAGACCAAGTCCCACACACTGCTAGAAGCCCAAATATTTTTTCAGAGCTAGATGCAGAAAAAAATTATTTTTAATTTGCAACCTGATGGAGGTCAGTATAGATGGACTAATAGACCAAGTCCCACACACTGCTAGAAGCCCAAATATTTTTTCAGAGCTAGATGCAGAAAAAAATTATTTTTAATTTGCAACCTGATGGAGGTCAGTATAGATGGACTAATAGAACAAGTCCCACACGCTGCTAGAAGCCCAAATATTTTTTCAGAGATAAATGAAGAAAAAAATTATTTTTAATTTGCAACCTGATGGAGGTCAGTATAGATGGACTAATAGACCAAGTCCCACACACTGCTAGAAGCCCAAATATTTTTTCAGAGCTAGATGCAGAAAAAAATTATTTTTAATTTGCAACCTGATGGAGGTCAGTATAGATGGACTAATAGAAAAAGTCCCACACGCAGCTAGAAGCCCAAATATTTTTTCAGAGATAAATGAAGAAAAAAATTATTTTTAATTTGCAACCTGATGGAGGTCAGTATAGATGGACTAATAGACCAAGTCCCACACACTGCTAGAAGCCCAAATATTTTTTCAGAGCTAGATGCAGAAAAAAATTATTTTTAATTTGCAACCTGATGGAGGTCAGTATAGATGGACTAATAGACCAAGTCCCACACACCGCTAGAAGCCCAAATATTTTTTCAGAGCTAGATGCAGAAAAAAATTATATTCAATTTGCAACCTGCTGGAGGTCAGTATAGAAGGACTAATAGAACAAGTCCCACACACTGCTAGAAGCCCAAATATTTTTTCAGAGCTAAATGAAGAAAAAAATTATTTTTAAATTGCAACCTGATGGAGGTCAGTATAGATGGACTAATAGACCAAGTCCCACACACTGCTAGAAGCCCAAATATTTTTTCAGAGCTAGATGCAGAAAAAAATTATATTCAGTTTGCAACCTGATGGAGGTCAGTATAGATGGACTAATAGAATGATGCTATGCCCAAAAGATTTTACTTCACTAGGTGCAGTAAAAAAATTGGTATTCTATACACAGGTGGTATATCTTGCAACACAGATAGGCTACTCCACTGACTAACACACTCTGCAATAGGCCAAAAAGGATTAGCTTTGCTAGATTCAGCCAAATGCTGTGAAAAAAACTTGCACAGCACTGGCACAGACCTGCCTGGCAAAAACTGATAGGAACTCATGTAACCTAGTCCTGAAAAGGACTCCAATTACAATTAGTCTTTACTCCCACAATCTATCTATTTAAGAGCACAGACCTGCTTGATAAAAGTCGTAGGAAATGCTTTAACCTAGTCCTTAAAAGGACTGCAATCACAACTATTCCCTACTCCCAAGCTATCTGTATATTTGTGCGAAAATTGGCTTGAAATTAACAAGGTATAGCGAACACAGCAACAGCGGTGCCGTCTAACACGCAGCTGCAGCAGTGAGAAAATGGTGGCGACGGGGAAAATGGCTTGGTCTTATAGGGCAAGGACATGTGACATACACTGCCAATCACACATGCCCTTGCTTGTGTGAAAAAAAGCACTTCGCTCCGTGTGTGCGCTGCTGATAGGCTGACAGATTGCACCTCCCCACTGCAAATGCGGGAAAGAGAAAAAAAAATGGAGATCTTCATTGTTCCTGCAGAGATCCATCCCCTGCCCCTCCCCCCGCCCCGCTGTACACTCAAACTGCGTATTAACATTAATTTTCATCATTACTGAGAAAAAATCCAGTTATGATTTTGGTGCACGAACAGTTATCGAACATAACCTCGAACAGCCGAATTTTTCTCAAATTGTTCGTGTTCGCCGACCGGCTCGAACACCGCCCAAAACAGCTCGAATTTGAGATTGGCGAACAGTTCGAGTAGAACAACGCTCATCTCTAAACCTGATGGAGGTCAGTATAGATGGACTAATAGAGAAAGTCCGACACACTACTAGAAGGCCAAATATTTTTTCAGAGGTAGATGCAGAAAAAAATATATTCAGTTTGCAACCTGATGGAGGTCAGTATAGATGGACTAATAGAACAAGTCCCACACACTGCTAGAAGCCCAAATATTTTTTCAGAGGTACTGTAGATGCAGATAAAAATTAGTTTTAATTTGCAACCTGATGGAGGTCAGTATAGATGGACTAATAGAATGATGCTATGCCCAAAAGATTTTACTTCACTAGGTGCAGTAAAAAAATTGGTATTCTATACACAGGTGGTATATCTTGCAACACAGATAGGCTACTCCACTGACTAACACACTCTGCAATAGGCCAAAAAGGATTAGCTTTGCTCGATTCAGCCAAATGCTGTGAAAAAAACTTGCACAGCACTGGCACAGACCTGCCTGGCAAAAACTGATAGGAACTCATGTAACCTAGTCCTGAAAAGGACTCCAATTACAATTAGTCTTTACTCCCACAACCTATCTATTTAAGAGCACAGACCTCCCTGATAAAAGTCGTAGGAAATGCTGTAACCTAGTCCTTAAAAGGACTGCAATCACAACTATTCCCTACTCCCAAGCTATCTGTATATTTGTGCGAAAATTGGCTTGAAATTAACAAGGTATAGCGCACACAGCAACAGCGGTGCCGTCTAACACGCAGCTGCAGCAGTGAGAAAATGGTGGCGACGGGAAAATGGCTTGGTCTTATAGGGCAAGGACATGTGACATACACTGCCAATGACACATGCCCTTGCTTGTGTGAAAAAAAGCACTTCGCTCCGTTTGTGCGCTGCTGATAGGCTGACAGATTGCACCTCCCCACTGTAAATGCGGGAAAGAGAAAAAAAAATGGAGATCTTCATTGTTCCTGCAGAGATCCATCCCCTGCCCCTCCCCCCACCCCGCTGTACACTCAAACTGCGTATTAACATTAATTTTCATCATTACTGAGAAAAAATCCAGTTATGATTTTGGTGCACGAACAGTTATCGAACATAACCTCGAACAGCCGAATTTTTCTCAAATTGTTCGTGTTCGCCGAACGGCTCGAACACCGCCCAAAACAGCTCGAATTTGAGATTGGCGAACAGTTCGAGTAGAACAACGCTCATCTCTAATTATTACCTCATTTAGTGGATATTTTCACAAAAAAGTGAAATTTTCAAAAATTCAGAAAATTGGCTGAAAACAAATAAATATCAAGGACTCATCGTGTGAATCGCTCTGGAACTGAAATCGGAATGCTCACTGACATTTCCCCTATCTGAAAGTCTGATAAACGCCGGGAAAATGACTAAGTCCCAAAAAATTTTTTTTCAACTTTTTTCAATTTTACCCCCGTGGGATATATATTCTACCCACACACATTTGGAAATCTCCTGGGGTACCCTCACACATATTATTCCCTCATTTAGTGGATAATTTCACAAAAAAATGAATTTTCAAAAATTCAGAAAATTGGCTGAAAACGACTAAATATCAAGGACTCATCGTGTGAATCGCTGTGGAACTGAAATTGGAACGCTTACTGACATTTCCCCGACCTGAAAGGCTGATAAACACCGGAAAAATGACTAAGTCTAAAATAATGTTTTTTTCAACTTTTTTCAATTTTACCCCCGTGGGATATATATTCTACCCACGCACATTTGGAACTCTCCTGGGGTACCCTCACACACATTATTACCTCATTTAGAGGATATTTTCACCAAAAAGTGAAATTTTCAAAAATTCAGAAAATTGGCTGAAAACAACTAAATATCAAGGACTCATCGTTCCAATCACTCTGGAACTGAAATCGGAATGCTCACTGACATTTGCCCTATCTGAAAGTCTGATAAACGCCGGAAAAATGACGAAGTCCGAAAAAAAATTTTTTCAACTTTTTTCAATTTTACCCCCGTGGGATATATATTCTACCCACACACATTTGGAACTCTCCTGGGGTACCCTCACACATATTATCCCCTCATTTAGTGGATATTTTCACAAAAAAAGTGAAATTTTCAAAAATTCAGAAAATTGGCTGAAAACGACTAAATATCAAGGACTCATGGGGCGAATCACTCTGGAACTGAAATAGGAATGCTCACTGACATTTCCCCTATCTGAAAGTCTGAAAAACGCCAGAAAAATGACTAAGTCCAAAAAAAAATTTTTTTAAACTTTTTTCAATTTTACCCCCGTGGGATATATATTCTACCCACGCACATTTGCAAAATCTCCTGGGGTACCCTCACACATATTATTCCCTCATTTAGTGGATAATTTCACATTAAAATGAATTTTCAAAAATTCTGAAAATTGGCTGAAAACGACTAAATATCAAGGAATCATAGTGCGAATCGCTCTGGAACTGAAATTGGAACGCTTACTGACATTTCCTCTACCTGAAAGGCTGATAAACACCGGAAAAATGACTAAGTCCTCAAAAAAATTTTTTTCAACCTTTTTCAATTTTACCCCCGTGGGATATATATTCTACCCACACACATTTGGAACTCTCCTGGTGTACCCTCACACATATTATTCCCTCATTTAGCGGATATTTTCACAAAAAGTGAAATTTTCAAAAATTCAGAAAATTGGCTGAAAACGACTAAATATCAAGGACTCATTGTTCGAACCGCTCTGGAACTGAAATCGGAATGCTCACTGACATTTCCCCTATCTGAAAGTCTGATAAACACCGGAAAAATGACTAAGTCCCCAAAAAAATTTTTTCCAACCTTTTTCAATTTTTCCCCCGTGGGATATATATTCTACTCACACACATTTGCAACTCTCCTGTGGTACCCTCACACATATTATTCCCTCATTTAGCGGATATTTTCACAAAAAAATTGAATTTTCAAAAATTCAGAAAATTGGCTGAAAATGACTAAATATCAAGGACTCATGGGGCGAATTGCTCTGGAACTGAAATCAGAATGCTCACTGACATTTTCCCTATCTGAAAGTAAGATAAACGCCGGGAAAATGACTAAGTCCCAAAAAAATTTTTTTCAACTTTTTTCAATTTTACCCCCGTGGGATATGTATTCTACCCACACACATTTGGAAATCTCCTGGAGTACCCTCACACATATTATTCCCTCATTTAGTGGATAATTTCACAAAAAAATGAATTTTCAAAAATTCAGAAAATTGGCTGAAAACGACTAAATATCAAGGACTCATCGTGCGAATCGCTGTGGAACTTAAATTGAAACGCTTACTGACTTTTCCCCTACCTGAAACGCTGATAAACACCGGAAAAATGACTAAGTCTAAAAAAATGTTTTTTTCAACTTTTTTCAATTTTACCCCCGTGGGATATATATTCTACCCACGCACATTTGGAACTCTCCTGGGGTACCCTCACACATATTATTACCTCATTTAGTGGATATTTTCACAAAAAAGTGAAATTTTCAAAAATTCAGAAAATTGTCTGAAAACGACTAAATATCAAGGACTCATGGAGAGAATCACTCTGGAACTGAAATCGGAATGCTCACTGACATTTCCCCTATCTGAAAGTCTGAAAAACGCCAGAAAAATGACTAAGTCCAAAAAAATGTTTTTTTCAACTTTTTTCAATTTTACCCCCGTGGGATATATATTCTTCCCACACACATTTGGAACTTTCCTGTGGTACCCTCACACCTATTATTCCCTCATTTAGTGTTTATTTTCACAAAAAAATGAATTTTCAAAAATTCAGAAAATTGGCTGAAAACGACTAAATATCAAGGACTCATCGTGCGAATCGCTGTGGAACTTAAATTGAAACGCTTACTGACTTTTCCCCTACCTGAAACGCTGATAAACACCGGAAAAATGACTAAGTCCAAAAAAAAATTTTTTTAAACTTTTTTCAATTTTACCCCCGTGGGATATATATTCTACCCACACACATTTGGAAATCTCCTGGGGTACCCTCACACATATTATTCCCTCATTTAGTGGATAATTTCACAAAAAAATGAATTTTCAAAAATTCAGAAAATTGGCTGAAAACGACTAAATATCAAGGACTCATCGTGTGAATCGCTGTGGAACTGAAATTGGAACGCTTACTGACATTTCCCCGACCTGAAAGGCTGATAAACACCGGAAAAATGACTAAGTCTAAAATAATGTTTTTTTCAACTTTTTTCAATTTTACCCCCGTGGGATATATATTCTACCCACGCACATTTGGAACTCTCCTGGGGTACCCTCACACACATTATTACCTCATTTAGAGGATATTTTCACCAAAAAGTGAAATTTTCAAAAATTCAGAAAATTGGCTGAAAACAACTAAATATCAAGGACTCATCGTGCGAATCGCTCTGGAACTGAAATTGGAACGCTTACTGACATTTCCTCTACCTGAAAGGCTGATAAACACCGGAAAAATGACTAAGTCCTCAAAAAAATTTTTTTCAACCTTTTTCAATTTTACCCCCGTGGGATATATATTCTACCCACACACATTTGGAACTCTCCTGGTGTACCCTCACACATATTATTCCCTCATTTAGCGGATATTTTCACAAAAAGTGAAATTTTCAAAAATTCAGAAAATTGGCTGAAAACGACTAAATATCAAGGACTCATTGTTCGAACCGCTCTGGAACTGAAATCGGAATGCTCACTGACATTTCCCCTATCTGAAAGTCTGATAAACACCGGAAAAATGACTAAGTCCCCAAAAAAATTTTTTCCAACCTTTTTCAATTTTTCCCCCGTGGGATATATATTCTACTCACACACATTTGCAACTCTCCTGTGGTACCCTCACACATATTATTCCCTCATTTAGCGGATATTTTCACAAAAAAATTGAATTTTCAAAAAATTCAGAAAATTGGCTGAAAATGACTAAATATCAAGGACTCATGGGGCGAATTGCTCTGGAACTGAAATCGGAATGCTCACTGACATTTTCCCTATCTGAAAGTATGATAAACGCCGGGAAAATGACTAAGTCCCAAAAAAATTTTTTTCAACTTTTTTCAATTTTACCCCCGTGGGATATGTATTCTACCCACACACATTTGGAAATCTCCTGGAGTACCCTCACACATATTATTCCCTCATTTAGTGGATAATTTCACAAAAAAATGAATTTTCAAAAATTCAGAAAATTGGCTGAAAACGACTAAATATCAAGGACTCATCGTGCGAATCGCTGTGGAACTTAAATTGAAACGCTTACTGACTTTTCCCCTACCTGAAACGCTGATAAACACCGGAAAAATGACTAAGTCTAAAAAAATGTTTTTTTCAACTTTTTTCAATTTTACCCCCGTGGGATATATATTCTACCCACGCACATTTGGAACTCTCCTGGGGTACCCTCACACATATTATTACCTCATTTAGTGGATATTTTCACAAAAAAGTGAAATTTTCAAAAATTCAGAAAATTGTCTGAAAACGACTAAATATCAAGGACTCATGGAGCGAATCACTCTGGAACTGAAATCGGAATGCTCACTGACATTTCCCCTATCTGAAAGTCTGAAAAACGCCAGAAAAATGACTAAGTCCAAAAAAATGTTTTTTTCAACTTTTTTCAATTTTACCCCCGTGGGATATATATTCTTCCCACACACATTTGGAACTTTCCTGTGGTACCCTCACACCTATTATTCCCTCATTTAGTGGATATTTTCACAAAAAAATGAATTTTCAAAAATTCAGAAAATTGGCTGAAAACAAATAAATATCAAGGACTCATCGTTCGAATCACTCTGGAACTGAAATCGGAATGCTCACTGACATTTCCCCTATCTGAAAGTCTGATAAAAGCCGGGAAAATGACTAAGTCCCAAAAAATTTTTTTCAACTTTTTTCAATTTTACCCCCGTGGGATATATATTCTACCCACGCACATTTGGAAATCTCCTGGGGTACCCTCACACATATTATTCCCTCATTTAGTGGATAATTTCACAAAAAAATGAATTTTCAAAAATTCAGAAAATTGGCTGAAAACGACTAAATATCAAGGACTCATCGTGTGAATCGCTCTGGAGCTGAAATTGGAACGCTTACTGACATTTCCCCGACCTGAAAGGCTGATAAACACCGGAAAAATGACTAAGTCTAAAATAATGTTTTTTTCAACTTTTTTCAATTTTACCCCCGTGGGATATATATTCTACCCACGCACATTTGGAACTCTCCTGGGGTACCCTCACACATATTATTACCTCATTTAGAGGATATTTTCACCAAAAAGTGAAATTTTCAAAAATTCAGAAAATTGGCTGAAAACAAATAAATATCAAGGACTCATCGTTCGAATCACTCTGGAACTGAAATCGGAATGCTCACTGACATTTCCCCTACCTGAAAGTCTGATGAACGCCGGAAAAAAGACTAAGTCACAAAAAAAAATTTTCAACTTTTTTCAATTTTACCCTTGTGGGATATATATTCTACCCACACACATTTGGAACTCTCCTGGGGTACCCTCACACATATTATTCCCTCATTTAGTGGATAATTTCACAAAAAAATGAATTTTCAAAAATTCAGAAAATTGGCTGAAAACAACTAAATATCAAGGACTCATCGTTCCAATCACTCTGGAACTGAAATCGGAATGCTCACTGACATTTGCCCTATCTGAAAGTCTGATAAACGCCGGAAAAATGACGAAGTCCGAAAAAAAAAATTTTCAACTTTTTTCAATTTTACCCCCGTGGGATATATATTCTACCCACACACATTTGGAACTCTCCTGGGGTACCCTCACACAAATTATTCCCTCATTTAGTGGATATTTTCACAAAAAAAGTGAAATTTTCAAAAATTCAGAAAATTGGCTGAAAACGACTAAATATCAAGGACTCATGGGGCGAATCACTCTGGAACTGAAATAGGAATGCTCACTGACATTTCCCCTATCTGAAAGTCTGAAAAACGCCAGAAAAATGACTAAGTCCAAAAAAAAATTTTTTTAAACTTTTTTCAATTTTACCCCCGTGGGATATATATTCTACCCACGCACATTTGGAACTCTCCTGGGGTACCCTCACACATATTATTACCTCATTTAGAGGATATTTTCACCAAAAAGTGAAATTTTCAAAAATTCAGAAAATTGGCTGAAAACGACTAAATATCAAGGACTCATGGCGCGAATCACTCTGGAACTGAAATCGGAATGCTCACTGTCATTTCCCCTACCTGAAAGTCTGATAAACGCCGGAAAAAAGACTAAGTCACAAAAAAAAATTTCAACTTTTTTCAATTTTACCCTTGTGGTATATATATTCTACCCACACACATTTGGAACTCTCCTGGGGTACCATCACACATATTATACCCTCATTTAGCAGATATTTTCACAAAAAAATTGAATTTTCAAAAATTTAGAAAATTGGCTGAAAACAAATAAATATCAAGGACTCATCGTTCGAATCACTCTGGAACTGAAATCGGAATGCTCACTGACATTTCCCCTACCTGAAAGTCTGATGAACGCCAGAAAAAAGACTAAGTCACAAAAAAAAATTTTCAACTTTTTTCAATTTTACCCTTGTGGGATATATATTCAACCCACACACATTTGGAACTCTCCTGGGGTACCCTCACACATATTATTCCCTCATTTAGTGGATCATTTCACAAAAAAATGAATTTTCAAAAATTCAGAAAATTGGCTGAAAACAACTAAATATCAAGGACTCATCGATCCAATCACTCTGGAACTGAAATCGGAATGCTCACTGACATTTGCCCTATCTGAATTCTGAAAAACGCCAGAAAAATGACTAAGTCCAAAAAAAAATTTTTTTCAACCTTTTTCAATTTTTCCCCCGTGGTATATATATTCTACCCACACACATTTGGAACTCTCCTGGGGTACCCTCACACATATTATTCCCTCATTTAGCGGATATTTTCACAAAAAGTGAAATTTTCAAAAATTCAGAAAATTGGCTGAAAGCGACTAAATATCAAGGAATCATCGTGCGAATCGCTCTGGAACTGACATTGGAACGCTTACTGACATTTCCTCTACCTGAAAGGCTGATAAACACCGGAAAAATGACTAAGTCCTCAAAAAAATTTTTTTCAACCTTTTTCAATTTTTCCCCCGTGGTATATATATTCTACCCACACACATTTGGAACTCTCCTGGGGTACCCTCACACATATTATTCCCTCATTTAGCGGATATTTTCACAAAAAGTGAAATTTTCAAAAATTCAGAAAATTGGCTGAAAGCGACTAAATATCAAGGACTCATTGTTCGAACCGCTCTGGAACTGAAATCGGAATGCTCACTGACATTTCCCCTATCTGAAAGTCTGATAAACACCGGAAAAATGACTAAGTCCTCAAAAAAATTTTTTCCAACCTTTTTCAATTTTTTTCCGTGGGATATATATTCTACTCACACACATTTGCAACTCTCCTGGGGTACCCTCACACATATTATTCCCTCATTTAGCGGATATTTTCACAAAAAAATTGAATTTTCAAAAATTCTGAAAATTGGCTGAAAATGACTAAATATCAAGGACTCATGGGGCGAATTGCTCTGGAACTGAAATCGGAATGCTCACTGACATTTTCCCTATCTGAAAGTCTGATAAACGCCGGGAAAATGACTAAGTCCCAAAAAAATTTTTTTCAACTTTTTTCAATTTTTCCCCCGTGGGATATATATTCTACTCACACACATTTGCAACTCTCCTGGGGTACCCTTACACATATTATTCCCTCATTTAGCAGATATTTTCACAAAAAAATGAATTTTCAAAAATTCAGAAAATTGGCTGAAAACGACTAAATATCAAGGACTCATCGTGCGAATCGCTCTGGAACTTAAATTGAAATGCTTACTGACTTTTCCCCTACCTGAAACGCTGATAAACACCGGAAAAATGACTAAGTCTAAAAAAATGTTTTTTTCAACTTTTTTCAATTTTACCCCCGTGGGATATATATTCTACCCACGCACATTTGGAACTTTCCTGGGGTACCCTCACACCTATTATTCCCTCATTTAGTGGATATTTTCACAAAAAAATGAATTTTCAAAAATTCAGAAAATTGGCTGAAAACGACTAAATATCAAGGACTCATGGGGCGAATTACTGTGGAACTGAAATCGGAATGCTCACTGACATTTCCCCTATCTGAAAGTCTGATAAACACCGGAAAAATGACTAAGTCCCAAAAAAAATTTTTTTCAACTTTTTTCAATTTTACCCCTGTGGGATAAATATTCTACCCACACACATTTGGAACTCTCCTGGGGTACCCTCACACATATTATTACCTCATTTAGAGGATATTTTCACCAAAAAGTGAAATTTTCAAAAATTCAGAAAATTGGCTGAAAACGACTAAATATCAAGGACTCATGGCGCAAATCACTCTGGAACTGAAATCGGAATGCTCACTGTCATTTCCCCTACCTGAAAGTCTGATAAACGCCGGAAAAAAGACTAAGTCACAAAAAAAAAATTTCAACTTTTTTCAATTTTACCCTTGTGGTATATATATTCTACCCACACACATTTGGAACTCTCCTGGGGTACCCTCACACATATTATAACCTCATTTAGCAGATATTTTCACAAAAAAAATGAATTTTCAAAAATTTAGAAAATTGGCTGAAAACGACTAAATATCAAGGACTCATCGTTCGAATCACTCTGGAACGGAAATCGGAATGGTCACTGTCGTTTCCCCTACATGAAAGTCTGATAAACACCGGAAAAATGACTAAGTCCAAAAAAATTCTTTTCCAACTTTTTTCAATTTTACCCCGGTGGGATATATATTCTACTCACACACATTTGCAACTCTCCTGGGGTACACTCACACATATTATTCCCTCATTTAGTGGATATTTTCACAAAAAAAATGAATTTTCAAAAATTCAGAAAATTGGATGAAAGCGGCTAAATATCAAGTACTCATCATTCGAATCGCCCTGGAACTGAAATCAGAATGCTCACTGACATTTCCCCTATCTGAAAGGCTGATAAACACCGGAAAAATGACTAAGTCCAAAAAGATGTTTTTTTAACTTTTTTCAATTTTACCCCCGTGGGATACATATTATACCCACACACATTTGGAACTCTCCTGGGGTACCCTCACACATATTATTCCCTCATTTAGCGGATATTTTCACAAAAAAGTGAAATTTTCAAAAATTCAGAAAATTGGCTGAAAACGGTTAAATATCAAGGACTCATCGTGCGAATCACTCTGGAACTGAAATTGGAACGCTTACTGACATTTCCCCTACCTGAAAGGCTGATAAACACCGGAAAAATGACTAAGTCTAAAAAAATGTTTTTTTCAACTTTTTTCAATTTTACCCCCGTGGGATATATATTCTACCCACACACATTTGGAACTCTCCTGGGGTACCCTCACACATACTATTCCCTCATTTAGAGGATATTTTCACAAACAAATGAATTTTCAAAAATTCAGAAAATTGGCTGAAAACGACTAAATATCAAGGACTCATTGTTCGAACCGCCCTGGAACTGAAATCGGAATGCTCACTGACATTTCCCCTATCTGAAAGTCTGATAAACACTGGAAAAATGACTAAGTCCCCAAAAAAAGTTTTTCCAACCTTTTTCAATTTTTCCCCCGTGGGATATATATTCTACTCACACACATTTGCAACTCTCCTGGGGTACCCTCACACATATTATTCCCTCATTTAGCATATATTTTCACAAAAAAATTGAATTTTCAAAAATTCAAAAAATTGGCTGAAAATAACTAAATATCAAGGACTCATAGGGCGAATTGCTCTGGAACTGAAATCAGAATGCTCACTGACATTTCCCCTACCTGAAAGGCTGATAAACACCGGAAAAATGACTAAGTCTAAAAAAATGTTTTTTTCAACTTTTTTCAATTTTACCCCCGTGGGATATATATTCTACCCACACACATTTGGAACTCTCCTGGGGTACCCTCACACATATTATTCCCTCATTTAGTGGATATTTTCACAAAAAGTGAAATTTTCAAAAATTCTGAAAATTGTCTGAAAATGACAAAATATCAAGGACTCATCGTTCGAATCGCTCTGGAACTGAAATCGGAATGCTCACTGACATTTCCCCTATCTGAAAGTCAGATAAACGCTGGAAAAATGACTAAGTCCAAAAAAAAAATTTTTTCAACTTTTTTCAATTTTACCCCCGTGGGATATATATTGTACCCACACACATTTGGAACTCTCCTGGGGTACCCTCACACATACTATTCCCTCATTTAGTGGATAATTTCACAAAAAAATGAATTTTCAAAAATTCAGAATATTGACTGAAAACGACTAAATATCAAGGACTCATCGTGTGAATCGCTCTGGAACTGAAATTGGAACGCTTACTGACATTTCCCCTACCTGAAAGGCTGATAAACACCGGAAAAATGACTAAGTCTAAAATAATGTTTTTTTCAACTTTTTCAATTTTACCCCCGTGGGATATATATTCTACCCACGCAAATTTGGAACTCTCCTGGGGTACCCTCACACATATTATTACCTCATTTAGTGGATATTTTCACAAAAAAGTGAAATTTTCAAAAATTCAGAAAATTGTCTGAAAACGACTAAATATCCAGGACTCATGGCGCGAAGCACTCTGGAACTGAAATCGGAATGCTCACTGATATTTACCCTATCTGACAGTCTGAAAAACGCCGGAAAAATGACTAAGTCCAAAAAAATGTTTTTTTCAACTTTTTTCAATTTTACCCCCGTGGGATATATATTCTTCCCACACACATTTGGAACTTTCCTGGGGCACCCTCACACCTATTATTCCCTCATTTAGTGGATATTTTCACAAAAAAATGAATTTTCAAAAATTCAGAAAATTGGCTGAAAACAAATAAATATCAAGGACTCATCGTTCGAATCGCTCTGGAACTGAAATCGGAATGCTCACTGACATTTCCCCTATTGGAAAGTCTGATAAACGCCGGGAAAATGACTAAGTCCCAAAAATTTTTTTTTCAACTTTTTTCAATTTTACCCCCGTGGGATATATATTCTACCCACACACATTTGGAACTCTCCTGGGGTACCCTCACACATATTATTCCCTCATTTAGTGGATATTTTCACAAAAAAGTGAAATTTTCAAAAATTCAGAATATTGACTGAAAACGACTAAATATCAAGGACTCATGGGGCGAATTACTGTGGAACTGAAATCGGAATGCTCACTGACATTTCCCCTATCTGAAAGTCTGAAAAGTGCCGGAAAAATGACTAAGTCCAAAAAATAATTTTTTTCAACTTTTTTCAATTTTACCCCCGTGGGATATATATTTTACCCACACACATTTGGAACTCTCCTGGGGTACCCTCACACATATTATTCCCTCATTTAGTGGATAATTTCACAAAAAAAAGAATTTTCAAAAATTCAGAAAATTGGCTGAAAACGACTAAATATCAAGGACTCATCGTGTGAATCACTCTGGAACTGAAATTGGAACGCTTACTGACATTTCCCCTACCTGAAAGGCTGATAAACACTGGAAAAATGACTAAGTATAAAATAATGTTTTTTTCAACTTTTTTCAATTTTACCCCCGTGGGATATATATTCTACCCACGCACATTTGGAACTCTCCTGGGGTACCATCACACATATTATTACCTCATTTAGAGGATATTTTCACCAAAAAGTGAAATTTTCAAAAATTCAGAAAATTGGCTGAAAACGACTAAATATCAAGGACTCATGGCGCGAATCACTCTGGAACTGAAATCGGAATGCTCACTGTCATTTCCCCTACCTGAAAGTCTGATAAGCGCCGGAAAAAAGACTAAGTCACAAAAAAAAAATTTCAACTTTTTTCAATTTTACCCTTGTGGTATATATATTCTACCCACACACATTTGGAACTCTCCTGGGGTACCCTCACACATATTATACCCTCATTTAGCAGATATTTTCACAAAAAAATTGAATTTTCAAAAATTTAGAAAATTGGCTGAAAATAACTAAATATCAAGGACTCATGGGGCGAATTGCTCTGGAACTGAAATCGGAATGCTCACTGACATTTTCCCTATCTGAAAGTCTGATAAACGCCGGGAAAATGACTAGGTCCCAAAAAAATTTTTTTCAACTTTTTTCAATTTTACCCCCGTGTGATATGTATTCTACCCACACACATTTGGAAATCTCCTAGAGTACCCTCACACATATTATTCCCTCATTTAGTGGATAATTTCACAAAAAAATAAATTTTCAAAAATTCAGAAAATAGTCTGAAAACTACTAAATATCAAGGACTCATCGTGCGAGTCGCTCTGGAACTTAAATTGAAACGCTTACTGACTTTTCCCCTACCTGAAAGGCTGATAAACACCGGAAAAATGACTAAGTCTAAAAAAATGTTTTTTTCAACTTTTTTCAATTTTACCCCCGTGGGATATATATTCTACCCACACACATTTGGAACTCTCCTGGGGTACCCTCACACATACTATTCCCTCATTTAGCAGATATTTTCACAAAAAAATAGAATTTTCAAAAATTCCAAAAATTGGCTCAAAACAACTAAATATCAAGGACTCATGGGGCGAATCACTCTGGAACGGAAATCGGAATGCTCACTGACGTTTCCCCTACGTGAAAGTCTGATAAACACCGGAAAAATGAATAAGTCCCAAAAAATTATTTTTCCAACTTTTTTCAATTTTACCCCCGTGGGATATATATTCTTCCCACACACATTTGGAACTTTCCTGGGGTACCCTCACACATATTATTCCCTCATTTAGCAGATATTTTCACAAAAAAATTGAAAGTTCAAAAATTCTGAAAATTGGCTGAAAACAACTAAATATCAAGGACTCATGGAGCGAATTGCTCTGGAACTGAAATCGGAATGCTCACTGACATTTCCCCTACCTGAAAGTCTGATAAGTGCCGGAAAAATGACTAAGTCCCCAAAAAAATTTTTTTCAACCTTTTTCAATTTTACCCCCGTGGGATATATTTTCTACTCACACACATTTGCAACTCTCCTGGGGTACCCTCACACATATTATTCCCTCATTTAGCGGATATTTTCACAAAAAAGTGAAATTTTCAAAAATTCAGAAAATTGGCTGAAAACGACTAAATATCAAGGACTCATCGTTCGAATCACTCTGGAACGGAAATCGGAATGCTCACTGACGTTTCCCCTACCTGAAAGTCTGATAAACACCGGAAAAATGACTAAGTCCAAAAAAATTATTTTCCAACTTTTTTCAATTTTACCCCCGTGGGATACATATTATACCCACACACATTTGGAACTCTCCTGGGGTACCCTCACACATATTATTCCCTCATTTAGCGGATATTTTCACAAAAAAGTGAAATTTTCAAAAATTCAGAAAATTGGCTGAAAACGGTTAAATATCAAGGACTCATCGTGCGAATCACTCTGGAACTGAGATTGGAACGCTTACTGACATTTCCCCTACCTGAAAGGCTGATAAACACCGGAAAAATGACTAAGTCTAAAAAAATGTTTTTTTTCAACTTTTTTCTATTTTACCCCCATGGGATATATATTCTACCCACACAAATTTGGAACTCTCCTGGGGTACCCTCACACATATTATTCCCTCATTTAGTGGATATTTTCGCAAAAAAGTGAAATTTTCAAAAATTCAGAAAATTGGCTGAAAACGACTAAATATCAAGTACTCATGCGGCGAATCACTATGGAACTGAAATCGGAATGCTCACTGACATTTCCCCTATCTGAAAGTCTGATAAACGCCGGAAAAATGACGAAGTCCAAAAATATGTTTTTTTCAAATTTTTTCAATTTTACCCCCGTGGGATATATATTATACCCACACACATTTGGAACTCTCCTGGGGTACCCTCACACATATTATTCCCTCATTTAGCGGACATTTTCACAAAAAAGTGAAATTTTCAAAAATTCTGAAAATTGGCTGAAAACAACTAAATATCAAGGATTCATCGTTCGCATCGCTCTGGAATTGAAATCGGAATGCTCACTGACATTTCCCGTATCTGAAAGGCTGATAAACACCGGAAAAATGACAGTCTTAAAAAATGTTTTTTTCAACTTTTTTCAATTTTACCCCCGTGGGATATATATTCTACCCACACACATTTGGAACTCTCCTGGGGTACCCTCACACATACTATTCCCTCATTTAGTGGATAATTTCATAAAAAATGAATTTTCAAAAATTCAGAAAATTGGCTGAAAACAACTAAATATCAAGGACTCATCGTGCGAATCGCTCTGGAACTGAAATTGGAAAGCTCACTGACATTTCCCCTATCTGAAAGTCTGATAAATGCTAGAAAATTGACTAAGTCCAAAAAGAATTTTTTTCCATCTTTTTTCAATTTTACCTCCGTGGGATATATATTCTACCCACACACATTTGGAACTCTCCTGGGGTACCCTCACACATATTATTCCCTCAGCGGATATTTTCACAAAAAAGTGAAATTTTCAAAAATTCAGAAAATTGGCTGAGAACGACTAAATATCAAGGACTCATGGGGCAAATCACTCTGGAACTGAAATCGGAATGCTCACTGACATTTCCCCTATCTGAAAGGCTGATAAACACCGGAAAAATGACTAAGTCTAAAAAAATGTTTTTTTCAACTTTTTTCAATTTTACCCCCGTGGGATATATATACTACCCACACACATTTGGAACTCTCCTGGGGTACCCTCACACATTTTATTCCCTCATTTAGTGGATATTTTCACAAAAAGTGGAATTTTCAAAAATTCTGAAAATTGGCTGAAAATGACTAAATATCAAGGACTCATCGTTCGAATCGCTCTGGAACTGAAATCGGAATGCTCACTGACATTTCCCCTATCTGAAAGTCTGATAAACGCCGGAAAAATGACTAAGTCCAAAAAAATTTTTTTTCCAACTTTTTTCAATTTTACCCCCGTGGGATATATATTCTACCCACACACATTTGGAACTCTCCTGGGGTACACTCACACATACTATTCCCTCATTTAGCAGATATTTTCACAAAAAAATTGAATTTTCAAAAATTCCGAAAATTGGCTCAAAACAACTAAATATCAAGGACTCATGGGGCGAATCGCTCTGGAACTGAAATCATAATGCTCACTGACATTTCCCCTATCTGAAAGTCTGATAAACGCCAGAAAAATGACTAAGTCCCCAAAAAAATTATTTTCAACTTTCTTCAATTTTACCCCCGTGGGATATATATTCTACCCACACACATTTGGAACTCTCCTGGGGTACACTCACACATACTATTCCCTCATTTAGCAGATATTTTCACAAAAAAATTGAATTTTCAAAAATTCCGAAAATTGGCTCAAAACAACTAAATATCAAGGACTCATGGGGCGAATCGCTCTGGAACTGAAATCGGAATGCTCACTGACATTTCCCCTATCTGAAAGTCTGATGAACGCCAGAAAAATGACTAAGTCCCCAAAAAAATTATTTTCAACTTTCTTCAATTTTACACCCGTGGGATATATATTCTACCCACACACATTTGGAACTCTCCTGGGGTACCCTCACACATATTATTCCCTCATTTAGCGGATATTTTCACAAAAAAGTAAAATTTTCAAAAATTCAGAAAATTGGCTGAAAACGACTAAATATCAAGGACTTATCGTTCGAATCGCTCTGGATCTGAAATCGGAATGCTCACTGACATTTCCCCTATCTGAAAGTCTGATAAACGCCGGAAAAATGACTAAGTGAAAAAAATAATTTTTTTTTACATTTTTTCAATTTTACCCCCGTGGGATATATATTCTACCCACACACATTTGGAACTCTCCTGGGGTACCCTCACACATATTATTCCCTCATTTAGTGGATATTTTCACAAAAAAGTGAAATTTTCAAAAATTCTGGAAATTGGCTGAAAACGACTAAATATCAAGGACTCATGGGGCGAATCGCTCTGGAATTGAAATTGGAATGCTCACTGACATTTCCCCTATCTGAAAGTCTGATAAACGCCGTAAAAATGACTAAGTCCCCAAAAAAATTACTTTCAACTTTTTTCAATTTTACCTCCGTGGGATATATATTCTACCCACACACATTTGGAACTCTTCTGGGGTACCCTCACACATATTATTCCCTCATTTAGTGGATATTTTCACAAAATAGTGAAATTTTCAAAAACTCAGAAAATTGGCTGAAAACTACTAAATATCAAGGACTCATCGTTCGCATCGCTCTGGAATTGAAATCGGAATGCTCACTGACATTTCCCCTATCTGAAAGTCTGATAAATGCTAGAAAATTGACTAAGTCCAAAAAGAATTTTTTTTTCATCTTTTTTCAATTTTACCTCCGTGGGATATATATTCTACCCACACACATTTGGAACTCTCCTGGGGTACCCTCACACATATTATTCCCTCAGTTAGCGGATATTTTCACAAAAAAATGAAATTTTCAAAAATTCAGAAAATTGGCTGAGAACGACTAAATATCAAGGACTCATGGGGCAAATCACTCTGGAACTGAAATCGGATTGCTCACTGACATTTCCCCTATCTGAAAGGCTGATAAACACCGGAAAAATGACTAAGTCTAAAAAAATGTTTTTTTCAACTTTTTTCAATTTTACCCCCGTGGGATATATATACTACCCACACACATTTGGAACTCTCCTGGGGTACCCTCACACATATTATTCCCTCATTTAGTGGATATTTTCACAAAAAGTGGAATTTTCAAAAATTCTGAAAATTGGCTGAAAATGACTAAATATCAAGGACTCATCGTTCGAATCGCTCTGGAACTGAAATCGGAATGCTCACTGACATTTCCCCTATCTGAAAGTCTGATAAACGCCGGAAAAATGACTAAGTCAAAAAAAATTTTTTTTCAACTTTTTTCAATTTTATCCCCGTGGGATATTTATTCTATCCACACACATTTGGAGCTCTCCTGGTGTACCCTCACGCATATTATTCCCTCATTTAGTGGATATTTTCACAAAAAAGTGGAATTTTCAAAAATTCTGAAAATTGGTGAAAACGACAAAACATCAAGGAATCATGGGGCGAATCGCTCTGGAACTGAAATCATAATGCTCACTGACATTTCCCCTATCTGAAAGTCTGATAAACGCCGGAAAAATGACTAAGTCCCCAAAAAAATTATTTTCAACTTTTTTCAATTTTACACCCGTGGGATATATATTCTACCCACACACATTTGGAACTCTCCTGGGGTACCCTCACACATATTATTCCCTCATTTAGCGGATATTTTCACAAAAAAGTAAAATTTTCAAAAATTCTGAAAATTGGCTGAAAACAACTAAATATCAAGGACTCATCGTTCAAATCGCTCTGGATCTGAAATCGGAATGCTCACTGACATTTCCCCTATCTGAAAGTCTGATAAACGCCGGAAAAATGACTAAGTGAAAAAAATAATTTTTTTTTACATTTTTTCAATTTTACCCCCGTGGGATATATATTCTACCCACACACATTTGGAACTCTCCTGGGGTACCCTCACACATATTATTCCCTCATTTAGTGGATATTTTCACAAAAAAGTGAAATTTTCAAAAATTCAGGAAATTGGCTGAAAACGACTAAATATCAAGGACTCATGGGGCGAATCGCTCTGGAATTGAAATCGGAATGCTCACTGACATTTCCCCTATCTGAAAGTCTGATTAACGCCGGAAAAATGACTAAGTCCCAAAAAAAATTAATTGCAACTTTTTTCAATTTTACCCCCGTGGGATATATATTCTATCCACACACATTTGGAACTCTCCTGGGGTACCCTCACACATATTATTCCCTCATTTAGTGGATATTTTCACAAAAAAGTGAAATTTTTAAAAATTCAGAAAATTGGCTGAAAATGACTAAATATCAAGGACTCATCGTTCACATCGCTCTGGAACTGAAATCGTAATGCTCACTGACATTTCCCCTATCTGAAAGTCTGATAAACGCTGGAAAAATGACTAAGTCCAAAAAAAATTTTTTTTCATCTATTTTCAATTTTACCCCCGTGGGATATATATTCTACCCACACACATTTGGAACTCTCCTGGGGTACCCTCACACATATTATTTCCTCATTTAGCGGATATTTTCACAAAAAAGTGAAATTTTCAAAAATTCAGAAAATTGGCTGAAAACAACTAAATATCAAGGACTCATCATTCGAATCGCTCTGGAACTGAAATTGGAATGCTCACTGACTAGTGTTGAGCATTCCGATACTGTAATATCGGGTATCGGCCGATATTCGCGGTATCGGAATTCCGATACTTAATTCCGATACTTTTACAATATCGGATACCGGAATCGGAAGTTCCCATAATGCCTGCGCTCTGCAGTGTCTGTGAAGGATGACAAGTTGGATGGCAGCGCGATCCAGCCTGTCATCAGAATGCCATCCCAGCGGGGGAGAATTCTCCTGATTGTTTAAAAGCCTTTGGGCGGTATAAAGCCGCCGGCTTTTAAACAATCACACAGCCCCATACTGCTTCCCCGCAGCCTCCCACCCCGATCCTCCGCTCCCCTCGCCACCTCCCATCCCGATCGTAAGTTAGGACCGGGTGGGGAGCGCAGCTCCAAGGAGCGGGGAGTGAAGGACCCGGGCGGGGAAGCCGGCAGTGAAAAGACTTCACCGCCGGCTTTCCCGTTCTGTGCTGCGCTTTCCCGCCGGTTATTTCAAATGAACAGCTGAGGTATCAGGTGATGCCGATCAGCTGTTCATTTGAAGTCGCCGCGTTGCCCTCAGAGGGTTCATGTGAGTTCATGCTTGACTGCATGAACTCACATGAACTTTCCCACGGCCGCACAGGTCAGCCTCACCTCCCAGACCCGTCATGACTAGTGTGTGTGCGGGTGTGTGTGCGATGTGTGCGGGGTGTGTGCGCGATGTTTGTGCGGGTGTGCGCGGTGTCTGTGCGATGTGTGCGGGTGTGTGCGGTGTGTGTGCGTGCAGGCAGACATAGGCCGATGTGACACTACTACTCCCATCGGCCTATGTCTGTCCCCCGTCCACTCCTGCCAGCAGGATCAGCTCGATGGGAGCAGTCGTTCCCATCAGCCTGATCCTGCTATTTAAATTGCCCTACTGTGTCCCAATAAATGTTAGATACATGTCATTGGTGGCCAGTGGTTACCTAAAATAAATTAGTTCATACATTACCTGTCCCCGCCGATCGCCACCTAAAATAAAGTAAAAAATAAAAAACTACACCTATACTCACCAAGACACCTAATTCCCCGAAGCCATCGATCTCCTGTAATAAAATATAAAATAATAAACCACAACCTTATCCTTACCCCTCCGTAGCAGTCCACGAGTGTCCCACGAAGATCTCCAGTTCAGAGCAGCCACATAGAATGTGACCGCTCTGAACCGCTGCCGCCGCTAGAATGACGGGGCCGTAAGGGTTCACCGGAGTTCAGGCAGCGCTGCTCCGGTTAGCTCCTTTACGGCCCTGCTGTATCGTGAGAAATTCCCACGGTACAGCAGTGCCGTAAAGGAGGTCTCCGGAGCTGCGCTGCCTGAATGCACTCCGGTGACCTCAGTCAGGGGCTCCCGCTGCCGGGAGCGGACGTGTTCCCGGCAGCCTGAGCTTACAGCAGCCATGCACAGCTGTCACCATCTCCAGATGTGACAGCTGTGCATGGGAGATCAGCGCAGGAACGTGGACAGGTAACTATTATTTTTAGTAAACTAAGAATTAAATAAAATTGTGTGTTTTAATTCAAATAAATTATTTTTTTCTTGGTGTAGTGTGTTTTTTCTTTCTAACACTTTGTAGGTTAGTAATGGGGGTGTCTTATAGACGCCCATCATTACTAACCTGGGCTTCATGGCAGCTTGCGCTGACATGAACCCCACCACTATTACCCCCTGCCACCGCACCAGGGCAGCGTGGAAGAGCGAGGCTAAGTGCCAGAGTTGGCGCATCCTATGGATGCGCCATTTCTGGGGCGGCTGACGACTGGTGTTTCTAGCCTGGGAGGGGGCCAATATTCATGGCACCCTTCCTGGGCTATTAATATCAGCCCCCAACTGTCTGCCTAGCCTTTGCTAGCTATTAAAATAGGGGGGACCCCACGTCATTTTTTTGGGGGGGGTCCCCCATTTTAATAGCTAGTAAAGGCTAGGTATTCAGCTGGGGGCTGATATTAGTAGCCTGGGAAGCTCCGTGGGTTTTACCCCCTTCCCAGGCTTCAAACATCTGCCCCAGCCGTCTGCTTAACCTCCGCTAGAGACTAAAATTATGGGGGATCCCACGCCATTTTTTTTTTAAATAAATCCATTATTTTAACACTAAATGACATTTGAGGAGTTAATAAAGATGCAGTCCCTAAATTATTATTTATTTTTTAATTCATTTTTCCCAAAACTTTTGACGTGGGCTTCGCCATATTTTTGTATGCCAGCCAGGTACAGCATCCAGCTTCTATGAACGCGCCATTTTCCGGGGCGGCTGCGGACTGCAATTTTCAGCGGGGGGCAGAAATCTTGGGCATCCCTGCACTGCAGATTCCATCCCCCAGCTGCCTAGTTGTACCTGGCTGGACACAAAAATAGGGAGAAGCTCCACGTTTTTTTTTTTTTAATTATTTCATGAAATTCATGGAATAATTAAGAAAAAAAGGGCTTCCCTATATTGTTGTGTCCAACCAGGTACAAATAGGCAGCTGGTGGTTGGGGGCAGCCCGTTCCTGCCTGCTGTACCTGGCTGGACCCAAATATAGTGCAAAGCCCCACGTCAATTTTTTTTTAATTATTTCAGGAAATTCATGAAATAATTAAAAAAAAATTATGTGGGGCTTCGCCCTATATTTGTGTCCAGTCAGGTACAGCAGGCAGGAACGGGCTGCCCCTAACCACCAGCTGCCTATTTGTACCTAGCCGGACACAACAATATAGGGAAGCCCTTTTTTTCTTAATTATTCCATGAATTTCATGAAATAATTAAAAAAAAAAATACGTGGGGCTTCGCCCTATTTTTGTGTCCAGCCAGGTACAACAAGGCAGCTGGGGGCTGGAATCCGCAGCGCAGGGAGGCCCAAGCTTTCTGGGCCCCACCCGCTGCAAATTGCAGTCCGCAGCCGCCCCGGAAAATGGCGCGTTCATAGAAGCGCCATCTTCTGGCGCTGTACCCAACTCATCCAGGGCCCTGGTGCGGTGGCTCACTGGGTAATAAAGGGGTTAAGGCCAGCTTGGCATTATCAGCTGGCCCTAAGCCCGAAATTCATGGGGTCACGCCAATATTAGACATGACCACCATGAATTTCTAGTAAAGTATTTAAGAAAAACACAAACACCCTGAAAAAAGTCCTTTAATTGAAATAAAGACACAATTCTTTATTGTTCTAAATTAAACCATACTTACAGTCACGCCCATTCCAGCTGAAGCCAACGATCTCCTGCAATAAAAGTAAAATAATAAAGCAACCTCATCCTTACCTTTCCATGGTTCCCAGGACAGCTTCAGCTCTGCTACATCGAGATGACAGGCTGGACCGCAGCAGAACGCTGCCATCCAGCCTGTCATCCCGCAGACACTGAGAAGCGCAGGCATGCTTGCGCTCCTCAGTGTCTCGCTGTGACGGCATCCAGATGAGCGGAGGTCATGTCCAATGAACTCAGCTCACCTCATGCACGTCACTGACAGCGTGGGAAAATTCTCCTGCACTCAGCGCTTCAGCGTGAGAATTTTCCCACGCTGTCAGTGACGTGCATGAGGTGCGCCGAGTTCATTGGACATGACCTCACCTCATGCACGTCACTGACAGCGTGGAAAAATTCTCACGCTGAAGCGCTGAGTGCAGGAGAATTCTCCCACGCTGTCAGTGACGTACATGAGGTGAGCCGAGTTCATTGTCGGCTCATCTGGATGCCGTCACAGCCAGACACTGAGGAGTGGAAGTATGCCTGCGCTTCCCAGTGTCTGCGGGATGACAGGCTGGATGGCAGCGTTCTGCTGCGGTCCAGCCTGTCATCTCGATGTAGCAGAGCTGGAGCCGTCGTGGGAGCCATGGAAAGGTAAGGATGAGGTTGCTTTATTATTTTTCTTTTATTGCAGGAGATCGTTGGCTTCAGCTGGAATGGGCGTGATGGTAAGTATGGTTTAATTTAGAACAATAAAGAATTGTGTGTTTATTTCAATTAAAGGACTTTTTTCTGGGTGTTTGTGTTTTTTTTAAATACTTTACTAGAAATTCATGGTGGTCATGTCTAATATTGGCGTGACCCCATGAATTTCGGGCTTAGGGCCAGCTGATAATGCCAAGCTGGCCTTAACCCCTTTATTACCCAGTGAGCCACCGCACCAGGGCCCTGGATGAGTTGGGTACAGCGCCAGAAGATGGCGCTTCTATGAACGCGCCATTTTCCGGGGCGGCTGCGGACTGCAATTTGCAGCGGGTGGGGCCCAGAAAGCTTGGGCCTCCCTGCGCTGCAGATTCCAGCCCCCAGCTGCCTAGTTGTACCTGGCTGGACACAAAAATAGGGCGAAGCTCCACGTTTTTTTTTTTAAATTCATGAAATTCATGGAATAATTAAGAAAAAAAGGGCTTCCCTATATTGTTGTGTCCGGCTAGGTACAAATAGGCAGCTGGTGGTTGGGGGCAGCCCGTTCCTGCCTGCTTTACCTGACTGGACACAAATATAGGGCGAAGCCCCACATCAATTTTTTTTAATTATTTCATGAATTTCCTGAAATGATTTAAAAAAAATTGACGTGGGGCTTCGCACTATATTTGTGTCCAGCCAGGTACAGCAGGCAGGAACGGGCTGCCCCCAACCACCAGCTGCCTATTTGTACCTGGTTGGACACAACAATATAGGGAAGCCCTTTTTTTCTTAATTATTTCATGAATTTCATGAAATAATTAAAAAAAAAAAATACGTGAAGCTTCTCCCTATTTTTGTGTCCAGCCAGGTACAACTAGGCAGCTGGGGGATGGAATCTGCAGCGCAGTGAGGCCCAAGCTTTCTGCCCCCCCCCCCGCTGAAAATTGCAGTCCGCAGCGACCCCGGAAAATGGCGCGTTCATAGAAGCTGGATGCTGTACCTGGCTGGCATACAAAAATATGGCGAAGCCCACGTCAAAAGTTTTGGGAAAAATTAATTAAAAAATAAATAATAATTTAGGGACTGCATCTTTATTAACTCCTCAAATGTCATTTAGTGTTAAAATAAAGGATTTATTTAAAAAAAAATTGACGTGGGGCTTCGCCCTATATTTGTGTCCAGCCAGGTACAGCAGGCAGGAACAGGCTGCCCCCAACCACCAGCTGCCTATTTGTACCTGGCCGAACACAACAATATAGGGAAGCCCTTTTTTAAAAAAATTATTTCATGAAATAATTTAAAAAAAATTGACGTGGGGCTTCGCACTATATTTGTGTCCAGCCAGGTACAGCAGGCAGGAATGGGCTGCCCCCAACCACCAGCTGCCTATTTGTACCTGGTTGGACACAACAATATAGGGAAGCCCTTTTTTTCTTAATTATTCCATGAATTTCATGAAATAATTTAAAAAAAAAATGCGTGGGGCTTCACCCTATTTTTGTGCCCAGCCAGATACAACTAGGCAGCTGGGGGCTGGAATCCGCAGCGCAGGGAGACCCAAGCTTTCTGGGCCACCCCCGCTGCAAATTGCAGTCCGCAGCCGCCCCAGAAAATGGCGCGTTCATAGAAGCGCCATCTTCTGGCGCTGTACCCAACTCATCCAGGGCCCTGGTGCGGTGGCTCACTGGGTAATAAAGGGGTTAAGGCCAGCTTGGCATTATCAGCTGGCCCTAAGCCCAAAATTCATGGGGTCACGCCAATATTAGACATGACCACCATGAATTTCTAGTAAAGTATTTAAAAAAACACAACACCCAGAAAAAAGTCCTTTAATTGAAATAAACACACAATTCTTTATTGTTCTAAATTAAACCATACTTACCATCACGCCCATTCCAGCTGAAGCCAACGATCTTCTGCAATAAAAGTAAAATAATAAAGCAACATCATCCTTACCTTTCCATGGCTCCCACGACAGCTCCAGCTCTGCTACATCGAGATGACAGGCTGTACCGCAGCAGAACGCTGCCATCCATCCTGTCATCCCGCAGACACTGAGAAGCGCAGGCATACTTCCACTCCTCAGTGTCTGGCTGTGACGGCATCCAGATGAGCCGAGGTCATGTCCAATGAACTCAGCTCACCTCATGTACGTCACTGACAGCGTGGGAAAATTCTCCTGCACTCAGCACTTCAGCGTGAGAATTTTCCCACGCTGTCAGTGACGTGCATGAGGTGAGCTGAGTTCAATGGACATGAACTCGGCTCATCTGGATGACGTCACAGAGAGACACTGAGGAGCGCAAGCATGCCTGCGCTTCTCAGTGTCTGCGGGATGACAGGCTGGATGGCAGCGTTCTGCTGCGGTCCAGCCTGTCATCTCGATGTAGCAGAGCTGGAGCTGTCCTGGGAACCATGGAAAGGTAAGGATGAGGTTGCTTTATTATTTTACTTTTATTGCAGGAGATCGTTGGCTTCAGCTGGAATGGGCGTGATGGTAAGTATGGTTTAATTTAGAACAATAAAGAATTGTGTCTTTATTTCAATTAAAGGACTTTATTCTGGGTGTTTGTGTTTTCTTTTAACTTTGACTATGGGGTTAGTAATGGGGGTGTCTTATAGACGCCTCTCCATTACTAACCTGGGCTTGATGTCAGCTGGCATTATAAGCTGACATCAACCCCAACCCTATTACCCCCTGCCACCGCACCAGGGCAGCGTGGAAGAGCGAGGCTAAGTGCCAGAATTGGCGCATCCTATGGATGCGCCATTTCTGGGGCGGCTGACGGCTGGTGTTTCTAGCCTGGGAGGGGGCCAATATTCATGGCACCCTTCCTGGGCTATTAATATCAGCCCCCAGCTGTCTGCCTAGCCTGTGCTAGCTATTAAATTAGGGGGGACCCCACGTTATTTTTTTTGGGGGGTTCCCCCATTTTAATAGCTAGTAAAGGCTAGGTATTCAGCTGGGGGCTGATATTAGTAGCCTGGGAAGCTCCGTGGGTATTACCCCCTTCCCAGGCTTCAAACATTTGCCCCAGCCGTCTGCTTAACCTCCGCTAGAGACTAAAATTAAGGGGAACCCCACGCCAATTTTTTTTTAAATAAATCCTTTATTTTAACACTAAATGACAAGTACAGTAATCAACACGGTCACTGTACTTCATATATATGTGACTGACATGTTTCTATCTATCTAATCTATGTGTGATTCTCTATTCTTTCTATTCTAAATTGTCGGGTACAGATGCTGAATTGCCGGCCGGCTTTCTTAAAGAGACGGTGCATGAAAACACTATTATTTTTTTAAATAAATCCTTTACACTAAATGACAAGTACAGTAAGCAACACTGTCACTGTACTTCTTATATATGTGGCTGACATGTTTCTATCTATCTAATCTATGTGTGAAGCTCTATTCTGTCTGTTATAAATTGTCGGGTACCGCTGCTGAATTGCCGGCCGGCTTTTTTAAAGAGACGGTGCACGAAAACACTAATATTTTTTTTAATAAATCCTTTACACTAAATGACAAGTACAGTAAGCAACACTGTCACTGTACTTCATATATATGTGACTGACATGTTTCTATCTATCTAATCTATGTGTGATGCTCTATTCTTTCTGTTGTAAATTGTCGGGTACCGGTGTATGCCGCTGATGAATTGCCGGATTTTCATGTCATTCTACATTATTCTTAGTTGTTTTACTTCATGTAGAATTAACCTACAAGGAAAGAAAGGGTTTATTTTCATTCCGATATTTGTGTCCCATTGACTTGCATTGGTTTCCGGTATCGGAATCGGCGATATCCGATACTTTTTGGGTATCGGCCCGATCCAATCCGATACGATATTTCCTGATATCGGAAGGTATTGCTCAACACTATCACTGACATTTCCCCTATCTGAAAGTCTGATAAACGCCGGAAAAATGACTAAGTCCAAAAAAAAAATTTTTTCAACTTTTTTCAATTTTACCCCCGTGGGATATATATTCTACTCACAAACATTTGGAACTCTCCTGGTGTACCCTCACACATACTATTCATTCATTTAGAGGATATTTTCACAAACAAATGAATTTTCAAAAATTTAGAAAATTGGCTGAAAACGACTAAATATCAAGGACTCATCGTTCGAATCGCTCTGGATCTGAAATCGGAATGCTCACTGACATTTCCCCTTTCTGAAAGTCTGATAAACGCCGGAAAAATGACTTAGTGAAAAAAAATATTTTTTCAAGTTTTTTCAATTTTACCCCAGTGGGATCTTTATTCTACCCACACACATTTGGAACTCTCCTGGTGTACCCTCAAACATATTATTCCCTCAGTTAGCGGATAATTTCACAAAAAAGTGACATTTTCAAAAATTCCGAAAATTGGCTGAAAACGACAAAATATCAAGAACTCATCGTTCACATCGCTCTGGAACTGAAATCTTAATGCTCACTGACATTTCCCCTATCTGAAAGTCTGATAAACGCCGGAAAAATGACTAAGTGAAAAAACAAATTTTTTTCAACTTTTTTCAATTTTACCCCCGTGGGATATATATTATACCCACACACATTTGGAACTCTACTGGGGTACCCTCACACATATTATTCCCTCATTTAGCGGATATTGTCACAAAAAAGTGAAATTTTCAAAAATTCTGAAAATTGGCTGAAAACAACTAAATATCAAGGACTCATCGTTCGAATCGCTCTGGAACTGAAATCGGAATGCTCACTGACATTTCCCCTATCTGAAAGTCTGATAAACGCCGGAAAAATGGCTAAGTCAAAAAAAAAATTTTTTTTTACATTTTTTCAATTTTACCCCCGTGGGATATATATTCTACCCACACACATTTGGAACTCTCCTGGGGTACCCTCACACATATTATTCCCTCATTTAGCAGATATTTTCACAAAAAAGTGGAATTTTCAAAAATTCAGAAAATTGTCTGAAAACGACTAAATATCAAGAACTCATGGGTAGTGTCAGTCTGGCTGTGACGGCATCCAGATGAGCCGAGGTCATGTCCAATGAACTCAGCTCACCTCATGCACGTCACTGACAGCGTTGGGAAAATTCTCACGCTGAAGCGCTGAGTGCAGGAGAATTTTCCCACGCTGTCAGTGACGTGCATGAGATGAGCTGAGTTCATTGTCGGCTCATCTGGATGCCGTCACAGCCAGACACTGAGGAGCGCAAGCATGCCTGCGCTTCTCAGTGTCTGCGGGATGACAGGCTGGATGGCAGCGTTCTGTTGCGGTCCAGCCTGTCATCTCGATGTAGCAGAGCTGAAGCTGTCGTGAGAGCCATGGAAAGGTAAGGATCAGGTTGCTTTATTATTTTACTTTTATTGCAGGAGATCGTTGGCTTCAGCTGGAAAGGGCGTGATGGTAAGTATAGTTTAATTTAGAACAATAAAGAATTGTGTGTTTATTTCAATTAAAGGACTTTATTCTGGGTGTTGTGTTTTTTTAAATACTTTACTAGAAATTCATGGTGGTCATGTCTAATATTGGCGTGACCCCATGAATTTCGGGCTTAGGGCCAGCTGATAATGCCAAGCTGGCCTTAACCCCTTTATTACCCAGTGAGCCACCGCACCAGGGCCCTGGATGAGTTGGGTACAGCGCCAGAAGATGGCGCTTCTATGAACGAACCATTTTCTGGGGCGGCTGCGGACTGCAATTTGCAGCGGGGGTGGCCCAGAAAGCTTGGGTCTCCCTGCGCTGCGGATTCCAGCCCCCAGCTGCCTAGTTGTACCTGGCTGGGCACAAAAATAGGGCGAAGCCCCACGCATTTTTTTTTTTAATTATTTCATGAAATTCATGGAATAATTAAGAAAAAAAGGGCTTCCCTATATTGTTGTGTCCAACCAGGTACAAATAGGCAGCTGGTGGTTGGGGGCAGCCCGTTCCTGCCTGCTGTACCTGGCTGGACACAAATAAAGTGCGGAGCCCCACGTCAATTTTTTTTTAAATAAATCCTTTATTTTAACACTAAATGACATTTGAGGAGTTAATAAAGATGCAGTCCCTAAATTATTATTTATTTTTTAATTAATTTTTCCCAAAACTTTTGACGTGGGCTTCGCCATATTTTTGTATGCCAGCCAGGTACAACATCCAGTTTCTATGAACGCGTCATTTTCCGGGGTGGCTGCGGGCTGCAATTTTCAGCGGGGGGGGCAGAAAGCTTGGGCCTCCCTGCGCTGCAGATTCCATCCCCCAGCTGCCTAGTTGTACCTGGCTGGACACAAAAATAGGGAGAAGCCCCACGTATTTTTTTTTAATTATTTCAGGAAATTCATGAAATAATTAAAAAAAATTGATGTGGGGCTTCGCCCTATATTTGTGTCCAGTCAGGTACAGCAGGCAGGAAGGGGCTGCCCCCAACCACCAGCTGCCTATTTGTACCTAGCCGGACACAACAATATAGGGAAGCCCTTTTTTTCTTACTTATTCCATGAATTTCATGAATTTAAAAAAAAAATACGTGGAGCTTCGCCCTATTTTTGTGTCCAGCCAGGTACAACTAGGCAGCTGGGGGCTGGAATCTGCAGCGCAGGGAGGCCCAAGCTTTCTGGGCCCCACCCGCTGCAAATTGCAGTCCGCAGCCGCCCCGGAAAATGGCGCGTTCATAGAAGCGCCATCTTCTGGTGCTGTACCCAACTCATCCAGGGCCCTGGTGCGGTGGCTCACTGGGTAATAAAGGGGTTAAGGCCAGCTTGGCATTATCAGCTGGCCCTAAGCCCGAAATTCATGGGGTCACGCCAATATTAGACATGACCACCATGAATTTCTAGTAAAGTATTTAAAAAAAACACAAACACCCAGAAAAAAGTCCTTTAATTGAAATAAACACACAATTCTTTATTGTTCTAAATTAAACCGTACTTACAGTCACGCCCATTCCAGCAGAAGCCAACGATCTCCTGCAATAAAAGTAAAATAATAAAGCAACATCATCCTTACCTTTCCATGGCTCCCACGACAGCTTCAGCTCTGCTACATCGAGATGACAGGCTGGACCGCAGCAGAACGCTGCCATCCAGCCTGTCATCCCGCAGACACTGAGAAGCGCAGGCATGCTTGCGCTCCTCAGTGTCTGGCTGTGACGGCATCCAGATGAGCCGACAATGAACTCAGCTCACCTCATGCACGTCACTGACAGCGTGGGAAAATTCTCCTGCACTCAGCGCTTCAGCGTGAGAATTTTCCCACGCTGTCAGTGACGTGCATGAGGTGAAGTCATGTCCAATGAACTCGGCCCACCTCATGCACGTCACTGACAGCGTGGGAAAATTCTCACGCTGAAGCGCTGAGTGCAGGAGAATTTTCCCACGCTGTCAGTGACGTGCATGAGGTGAGCTGAGTTCATTGGACATGACCTCCGCTCATCTGGATGCCGTCACAGTGAGACACTGAGGAGCGCAAGCATGCCTGTGCTTCTCAGTGTCTGCGGGATGACAGGCTGGATGGCAGCTATCGGCTGCGGTCCAGCCTGTCATCTCGATGTAGCAGAGCTGGAGCTGTCGTGGGAACCATGGAAAGGTAAGGATGAGGTTGCTTTATTATTTTTCTTTTATTGCAGGAGATCGTTGGCTTCAGCTGGAATGGGTGTGACGGTAAGTATGGTTTAATTTAGAACAATAAAGAATTGTGTGTTTATTTCAATTAAAGGACTTTTTTCTGGGTGTTGTGTTTTTTTTAAATACTTTACTAGAAATTCATGGCGGTCATGTCTAATATTGGCGTGACCCCATGAATTTCGGGCTTAGGGCCAGCTGATAATGCCAAGCTGGCCTTAACCCCTTTATTACCCAGTGAGCCACCGCACCAGGGCCCTGGATGAGTTGGGTACAGCGCCAGAAGATGGCGCTTCTATGAACGCGCCATTTTCCGGGGCGGCTGCGGACTGCAATTTGCAGCGAGTGGGGCCCAGAAAGCTTGGGCCTCCCTGCGCTGAAGATTCCAGCCCCCAGCTGCCTAGTTGTACCTGGCTGGACACAAAAATAGGGAGAAGCTCCACGTATTTTTTTTTAAAATTATTTCATGAAATTCATGGAATAATTAAGAAAAAAAGGGCTTCCCTATATTGTTGTGTCCGGCTAGGTACAAATAGGCAGCTGGTGGTTGGGGGCAGCCCGTTCCTGCCTGCTGTACCTGACTGGACACAAATATAGGGCGAAGCCCCACATCAATTTTTTTTAATTATTTCATGAATTTCCTGAAATAATTAAAAAAAAATTGACGTGGGGCTTTGCACTATATTTGTGTCCAGCCAGGTACAGCAGGCAGGAACGGGCTGCCCCCAACCACCAGCTGCCTATTTGTACCTGGTTGGACACAACAATATAGGGAAGCCCTTTTTTTCTTAATTATTCCATGAATTTCATGAAATAATTAAAAAAAAAAAAAAAAAAACGTGGAGCTTCTCCCTATTTTTGTGTCCAGCCAGGTACAACTAGGCAGCTGGGGGATGGAATCTGCAGTGCAGGGAGGCCCAAGCTTTCTGCCCCTCCCCCCCCGCTGAAAATTGCAGTCCGCAGCTGCCCCGGAAAATGGCGCGTTCATAGAAGCTGGATGCTGTACCTGGCTGGCATACAAAAATATGGCGAAGCCCACGTCAAAAGTTTTGGAAAAAATTAATTAAAAAATAAATAATAATTTAGGGACTGCATCTTTATTAACTCCTCAAATGTCATTTAGTGTTAAAATAAAAGATTTATTTAAAAAAAAAAATGGCGTGGGATCCCCCATAATTTTAGTCTCTAGCGGAGGTTAAGCAGACGGCTGGAGCAGATGTTTGAAGCCTGGGAAGGGGGTAAAACCCACGGAGCTTCCCAGGCTACTAATATCAGCCCCCAGCTGAATACCTAGCCTTTACTAGCTATTAATATGGGGGATCCCCCCAAAAAAATGACGTGGGTTCCCCCATATTTTAATAGCTAGCAAAGGCTAGGCAGACAGCTAGGGGCTGATATTAATAGCCCAGGAAGGGTGCCATGAATAATGGCCCCCTCCCAGGCTAGAAACACCAGCCGTCAGCCGCCCCAGAAATGGCGCATCCATATGATGCGCCAATTCTGGCACTTAGCCTCGCTCTTCCACGCTGCCCTGGTGCGGTGGCAGGGGGTAATAGTGGTGGGGTTCATGTCAGCGCCAGCTGCCATGAAGCCCAGGTTAGTAATGATGGGCCTCTATAAGACACCCCCATTACTAACCTACAAAGTGTTAAAAAGAAAAAACACACTACACCCAGAAAAAAATAATTTATTTGAAATAAAACAGACCATTTTATTTAATTCTTAGTTTACTAAAAATAATAGTTACCTGTGCACGTTCCTGCGCTGATCTCCCATGCACAGCTGTCACATCTGGAGATGGTGACAGCTGTGCATGGCTGCTGTAAGCTCACGCTGCCGGGAACACGTCCGCTCCCGGCAGCGGGAGCCCCTGACTGAGGTCACCGGAGTGCATTCAGTCAGCGCTGGTCCGGAGACCTCCTTTACGGCAGTGCTGTACCGTGGGAATTTCTCACGATACAGCAGGGCCGTAAAGGAGCTAACCAGAGCAGCGCTGCCTGAACTCCGGCGAACCCGCTTATGCAGTGACGGGGCTGCTTTACGGCCCCGTCATTCTAGCGGCGGCAGCGGTTCAGAGCGGTCACATTCTATGTGGCTGCTCTGAACTGGAGATCTTCGTGGGACACTCGTGGACTACTAAGGAGGGGTAAGGATAAGGTTGTGGTTTATTATTTTATATATTATTACAGGAGATCGATGGCTTCAGGGAATTAGGTGTCTAGGTGAGTATAGGTGTAGTTTTTTCTTTTTTACTTTATTTTAGGTGGCGATCGGCGGGGACAGGTAATGTATGAACTAATTTATTGTAGGTAACCACTGGCCACCAATGACATGTATTTAACATTTATTGGGGCACAGTAGGGCAATTTAAATAGCAGGATCAGGCTGATGGGAACTACTGCTCCCATCGAGCTGATCCTGCTGGCACGAGTGGACGGGGGACAGACATAGGCCGATGGGCGTAGTAGTGTCACATCGGCCTATGTCTGCCTGCACGCACAGACACCGCGCACACCCGCACAAACATCGTACAGACACCCCGCACACACACACAGACATCACACACACACCCCGCACACACACGCACAGACACCCGCACACACACTAATCATGACGGGCTGATCGTCTGGGAGGTGAGGCTGACCTGTGCGGCCGTGGGAAAGTTCATGTGAGTTCATGCAGTCAAGCATGAACTCACATGAACCCTCTGAGGGCACCGCGGCTACTTCAAATGAACAGCTGATCGGCATCACATGATACCTCAGCTGTTCATTTGAAATAACCGGCGGGAAAGTGCAGCACAGAACGGGAAAGCCGGCGGTGAAGTCTTTTCACTGCCGGCTTCCCCGCCCGGGTCCTTCGCTCCCCGCTCCTTGGTGCTGTGCTCCCCGCCCGGTCCTAACTTACGATTGGGATTGGAGGTGGCGAGGGGAGCGGAGGATCGGGGTCGGAGGCAGCGGGGAAGCAGTATGGGGCTGTGCGATTGTTTAAAAGCCGGCGGCTTTTTACCGCGCGCCGGCTTTTAAACAATCAGGAGAATTCTCCCCCGCTGGGATGGCATTCTGATGACAGGCTGGATCTCAGCTGAGCGCTGCCATCCAGCTTGTCATTATTCAGAGACACTGCAGAGCGCAGGCATTATGGGAACTTCCGATTCCGGTATTCGATATTGTAAAAGTATCGGAATTAAGTATCGGAATTCCGATACCGCGAATATCGGCCGATACCCGATATTTCAGTATCTGAATGCTCAACACTACTCATGGGGAGAAACGCTCTGGAACTGAAATCGGAATGCTCACTGACATTTCCCCTATCTGAAAGTATGATTAACGCCGGAAAAATGACTAAGTCCAAAAAAATTTTTTTTTCAACTTTTTTCAATTTTACCCCCGTGGGATATATATTCTACCCACATACATTTGGAACTCTCCTGGGATACTCTCACACATTCTATTCCCTGGATATTTTCACAAACAAATGAATTTTGAAAAATTCAGAAAATTGGCTGAAAACGACTAAATATCAAGGACTCATCAGGCGAATCGCTCCGGAACTGAAATCGGAACGCTCACTGACATTTCCCCTACCTGAAAGTCTGATAAACACCGGAAAAATAACTAATTCCCCCCAAAAAAATTTTAAAACTTTTTTCAATTTTACCCCCGTGGGATATATATTCTACCCTCATACATTTGGAACTCTCCTGGGGTACCCTCACACATATTATTCCCTCATTTAGCAGATATTTTCACGAAAAGTGGAATTTTAAAAAAATTAAGAAAATTGGCTGAAAACGACTAAATATCAAGGACTCATGGGGCAAATCACTCTGGAATTGAAATCGGAATGCTCACTGACATTTCCCCTATCTGAAAGTCTGATAAACGCTGGAAAAATGACAGTCCAAAAAAAATATTTTTTCAACTTTTTTCAATTTTACCCCCGTGGGATATATATTCTACCCACACACATTTGGAACTCTCCTGGGGTACCCTCACACATATTATTCCCTCATTTAGCAGATATTTTCACAAAAAAGCGAAATTTTCAAAAATTCAGAAAATTGGCTGAAAACGACTAAATATCAAGGACTCATCGTTCGAATTGCTCTGGAACTGAAATCGGAATGCTCACTGACATTTCCCCTATCTGAAAGTCTGATTAACGCCGTAAAAATGACTAAGTCCCCAAAAATTTTTTTCAGCTTTTTTCAATTTTACCCCCGTGGGATATATATTCTACCCACACACATTTGGAACTCTACTGGGGTACTCTCACAAATACTATTCCCTGGATATTTTCACAAACAAATGAATTTTGAAAAATTCAGAAAATTGGCTGAAAACGACTAAATATCAAGGACTCATCAGGCGAATCACTCTGGAACTGAAATCGGAATGCTCACTGACATTTCCACTACCTGAAAGTCTGATAAACACCGGAAAAATAACTAATTCCCCCAATAAATTTTTTCAAACTTTTTTCAATTTTCCCCCCGTGGGATATATATTCTACCCACACACATTTGGAACTCTCCTGGGGTACCCTCACACATATTATTCCCTCATTTAGCAGATATTTTCACGAAAAGTGGAATTTTCCAAAATTCAGAAAATTGGCTGAAAATGACTAAATACCCAGGACTCATGGGGCGAATCGCTCAGGAACTAAAATCGGAATGCACACTGACATTTCCCCTATCTGAAAGTCTGAAAAACGCTGGAAAAATGACTAAGTCCAAAAAATTTTTTTTTTCAAATTTTTTCAATTTTACCCCCGTGGGATATATATTCTACCCACACACATTTGGAACTCTCCTGGGGTACCCTCACACATATTATTCCCTCATTTTGTGGATATTTTCACAAAGAAGTGAAATTTTCAAAAATTCAGAAAATTGGCTGAAAACGACTAAATATCAAGGACTCATGGGGCAAATCACTCTGGAACTGAAATCGGAATGCTCACTGACATTTCCCCTATCTGAAAGTCTGATAAACGCCGGAAAAATGACTAAGCCAAAAAAAAATTTTTTTCAACTTTTTTCAATTTTACCCCCGTGGGATATATATTCTACCCACACACATTTGGAAGTCTCCTGGGGTACCCTCACACATACTATTCCCTGGATATTTTCACAAACAAATCAATTTTCAAAAATTCAGAAAATTGGCTGAAAACGACTAAATATCAAGGACTCATCAGACGAATCGCTCTGGAACTGAAATCGGAACGCTCACTGACATTTCCCCTACCTGAAAGTCTGATAAACATAAAAATAACTAATTCCCCCAAAAAATTTTTTCAAACTTTTTTCAATTTTACCCCCTTGGGATATATATTCTACCCACACACATTTGGAACTCTCCTGGGGTACCCTCATACATATTATTCCCTCATTTAGCAGATATTTTCACGAAAAGTGGAATTTTCAAAAATTCAGAAAATTGGCTGAAAACGACTAAATATCAATGACTCATGGGGTGAATCGCTCTGGAACTGAAATCGGAATGCTCACTGACATTTCCCCTTTCTGAAAGTCTCATAAACGCCGGAAAAATGACTAAGTCCCATAAAAAAAAATTTTCAACTTTTTTCAATTTTCCCCCGTGGGATATATATTCTACCCACACACATTTGGAACTCTCCTGGGGTACCCTCACACATATTATTCCCTCATTTAGTGGATATTTTCACAAAAAAGTGAAATTTTCAAAAATTCAGAAAATTGGCTGAAAACGACTAAATATCAAGGACTCATCATTCGAATCGCTCTGGCACTGAAATCGGATTGCTCACTGACATTTCCCCTATCTGAAAGTCTGATAAAAGCCGGAAAAATGACTAAGTCCCAAAAATTTTTTTTTTTAACTTTTTTCAATTTTACCCCCGTGGGATATATATTCTACCCAGACACATTTGGAACTCTCCTGGGGTACCCTCACACATATTATTCCCTCATTTAGCAGATATTTTCACAAAAAAGTGAAATTTTAAAAAATCCAGAAAATTGTCTGAAAACGACTAAATATCAAGGACTCATCGTTCGAATCGCTCTGGAACTGAAATCGGAATGCTCACTGACTTTTCCCCTATCTGAAAGTCTGATAAACGCTGGAAAAATGACTAAGTCCCCAAAATTTTTTTTTTTAACTTTTTTCAATTTTACCCCCGTGGGATATATATTCTACCCAGACACATTTGGAACTCTCCTGGGGTACCCTCACACATATTATTCCCGCATTTAGTGGATATTTTCACAAAAAAGTGAAATTTTCAAAAATTCAGAAAATTGGCTGAAAATGACTAAATATCAATCACTCATCGGGCGAATCGCTCTGGAACTGAAATTGGAACACTTACTGACATTTCCCCTACCTGAAAGTCTGATAAACACCGGAAAAATGACTAAGTCTAGAAAAATGTTTTTTTCAACTTTTTTCAATTTTACCCCCGTGGGATATATATTCTACCCACACACATTTGGAACTCTCCTGGGGTACCCTCACACATATTATTCCCTCATTTAGTGGATATTTTCACAAAAAAATGAAATTTTCAAACATTCTGAAAATTGGCTGAAAACTACTAAATTTCAAGGACTCATCGTTCGCATCGCTCTGGAGCTGAAATCGGAATGCTCACTGACATTTCCCATATCTGAAAGTCTGAAAAACGCCGGAAAAATGACTAAATCCCCCCAAATTTTTTTTTCAACTTTTTCAATTTTACCCCCGTGGGATATATATTCTACCCACACACATTTGGACCTCTCCTGGAGTACCCTCACACATATTATTCCCTCATTTAGTGGATATTTTCACAAAAAAATGAAATTTTCAAAAAGTCAGAAAATTGGCTGAAAACTACTAAATATCAAGGACTCATCGTTCGCATCGCTCTGGAGCTGAAATCGGAATGCTCACTGACATTTCCCCTACCTGAAAGTCTGATAAACCCCGGAAAAATGACAGTCTAGAAAAATGTTTTTTTCAACTTTTTTCAATTTTACTCCCTTGGGATACATATTCTTCCCACACACATTTGGAACTCTCCTGGGGTACCCTCACACATATTATTCCCTCATTTAGCGGATATTTTCATAAAAAAGTGAAATTTTGAAAAATTCAGAAAATTGGCTGAAAACGGCTAAATATCAAGGACTCATCGGGCGAATCGCTCTGGAACTGAAATCGGAACGCTCACTGACATTTCCCCTATCTGAAAGTCTGATAAACCCCGAAAAATGACTTAATTCCAAAAAAATTATCTTTTCAACTTTTTTCAATTTTACCCCCGTGGGATATATATTCTACCCACACACATTTGGAACTCTCCTGGGGTACCCTCACACATATTATTCCCTCATTTAGCGAATATTTTCACAAAAAAGTGAAATTTTCAAAAATTCTGAAAATTGGCTGAAAACGACTAAATATCACGGACTCATCATTCGAATCGCTCTAGAATAGTGTTGAGCATTCCGATACTGAAATATCGCGTATCGGCCGATATTCGCGGTATCGGAATTCCGATACTTAATTCCGATACTTTTGCAATATCGTCTACCGGAATAGGAAGTTCCCATAATGCAATGAGCCATTTTCATTTTATTCAGCCAATGAGGATCCTAAGAAGTGTGGGCACATCCTGTTAGGCATGTAGGCATCTTTACTAATGGCATGGCTGTGATTGGCTGCTGAAATGATGTCATGATGCACTATAAAAGCCGCCGCCGCCATTTTGAGCTCACTCTGCTGTGAATTCAGTTAGGGATAGGACGCTGTTGTTCTGAGGGACAGTTTTAGCTACCTATTTGGTCTATTCTGCTTTACCCAAGCTACTTTATAAATCGCTGTGCCTTGCAGTGCTAGTGCACAGCTCTCTGTGCAGTTCACCGCTTTCTGCAAGGTCTCTGTGTGTGAGTGCAGCTCACCCTGTAGTGTGTGCTTCAGCCACGTCTGGTTATAGTGCACTCAGTGTGTGTCACTGCCTCATACATTGTCCTTTCTTGCCAATTCATAATTTTTCCTGATATCTCCTATTAGTGTGGTGGTTCCATCCGTATTCAGCTAAATTGGTTCCAAACACACTATATAGGAGTAGATAGAGAAATTGTTTTGGTCTTGCAGCGCTAGTGCACAGTGCTCTGCATCTGTACTGTTCACCTCTGTCTGCAATGTCTGGTGTGTGAGTGCAGCTCACCCTGTTGTGTGTGCTTCAACCACGTCTGGTTGTAGTGCACTCAGTGTGTGTCACTGCCTCATACATTGTCCTTTTTTGCCAATTCATAATTTTTCCTGATATCTCCTATTAGTGTGGTGGTTCCATCCGTATTCAGCTAAATTGGTTCCAAACACACTATATTGGAGTAGATAGAGAAATTTTTTTGGTCTTGCAGCGCTAGTGCACAGTGCTCTGCATCTGTACTGTTCACCGCTGTCTGCAAGGTCTGGTGTGTGAGTGCAGCTCACCCTGTAGTGTGTGCTTCAACCACGTCTGGTTGTAGTGCACTCAGTGTGTGTCACTGCCTCATACATTGTCCTTTTTTGCTAATTCATAATTTTTCCAGATTTCTCCTATTAGTGTGGTGGTTCCATCCGTATTCAGCTAAATTGGTTCCAAACACACTATATAGGAGTAGATAGAGGAGCCTTTCTGCAGCATTGGGCCCTGCAGCCCCAGCCAGATTAGTATTAGCCTATTTTTTGTAGCCTCATCTATTGCATTGTAGGTTACCTTCCTACATTGTAATAGCTACAAAAAGTTTGTGATACTATCGTTATTACATCTTTAGGCACATCCAGTGTCTTTTTGTGACAAGAAAAACCTAAATAAAGTTCACCAAACACTCCACTTTACAGTTGTGTAGGCCACATTAGCTCATATTAAAGTCTAGTCCACACTTTATAAAATTAGTGTTTCTTATACCTGTTAGCAGCTGTTCAGGAATAAGCACACTAAGCCCTTAGTACTTTTCTGCCTATCTTTATCAGTCTACCAAGATGAAGAAGGCAGGGAGTAAGGCATGTGGTCGTGGGCGTGGGCGTGGAGTTTCTGCAGGGAGAGGACGTGAGGATTCTGTGCCTGCAGGGAGAGGACGTGGGGATTCTGTGCCTGCTGCGGGCACCAGTGACTCAGCATCCCCCAGTTTTACCAGGGAACAGTCCTTTATGCGCAGCTTTGTAGGAGCTAGCTGTACCCCACTGCTGCGGGAGGACCAAATTGAAGCCGTTGTCGGATGGATGGCAGCTAACGCATCGACTTCAATTAGTTCCAGATCCTCTCAGGTCCTGAGCACTGAAGAGCACCCATCTGTCTCTTCACCACCTGCCAAATTGCCCAGGCAGTCAGAGAGCCCTGGACAGGAGCCATCTCTACTTCTGTTCTCTGAATCTCTTGGCTTGGAAAGAGGGGGCCAGCCAAGCAGAATTCGAGAATTTGAAGAAGAGGTAGTATGCAGTGATGCGCAACCATTTTGTCTCTCTGAATCTGAAGAGGTGAGTGGGCCAGTGCCTATGGTCAGCAGCACACCTCAGTACGCATCTGATGATGAGACTCAGGTGCCACTTTCTGGTGCGTACTGTGCTGTCGAGACTACCCAGGAGAAGCAGTTGTTTGAAGAGGGTGGTGTAGATGATGAGGTCCTTGACCCATCATGGCGTGAGGGACAGGAAGGTGGTGGGAGCAGCTCTGAGGAAGAGATTCCCCGAACAGCCCAAAAAGGAGGGAGAGGGAGGGGCAGACTTGGTTGCCTGCAGCCTCCACTTCGGCACCCATTAGGAGCATGGCTCTTCCAAAATCCAAAGCGGGCGCTCCCAAGACTTGCAGTGCCTGGTCCTTTTTTGACACAGTTGCAGATGACATTTGCTTTGTCAAATGCAAGCTGTGTAATCAGAAGGTGAAAAGAGGGAAAAGTGTCAGCAACCTCAATACCACAAATATGTGGAAACATGTGCGGATCAAGCACGTGGTGGAGTTACAAAAACACACTGAAGACCTAGGCCAACCTACAGCGCCACCTACCACCTCTTCAGCTCATGTTGTAGCCTCTTCCTCCAGCTCACACACAGCTGGTTCGGCTTCCTCACAGGATCGCCATGGAAGAATCTCTGGCACTGTTGTACAGAGACACAGTGTAATTCCACCCACAGCACCACTTTCCCAGTCATCCTCACACTCCCAGGCCAGTCTACAGCCATCGTTAGCACAGGCATGGGAGAAAAGGCGCCCATACTCGGCAAACCACCCCCGAGCACAGGCTCTGAATGCTGGCATTGCTAAACTACTGGCCCTTGAAATGCTATCATTCAGGCTGGTGGAGACTGACACATTCCGTAACTTTATGGCATTGGCAGTCCCACAATACAACGTGCCCAGCCGCTTTTATTTCAGCAGGCAAGCCGTCCCTGCCCTGCAACATCATGTGGAGGGAAAAGTTAAACATGCGCTACAAAACGAGGTCGGTAGCAAGGTCCACCTGACCACCGATGTGTGGACCAGTAAGCATGGACAGGAACGATACCTTTCCCTCACTGCCCATTGGGTAAATGTTGTGGAGCCGGGTACAGATCTTGAGAGTGGCGCTGTACGTGTTCTGCCAACTCCAATGATTGCAGGAATCCAGTCTGTACACATTGACTCCTCCTCATACTCAAGTTCCTCTGAATCAGCGCTGCAGGAGCCGTCACGGTCTACCTCCACATCGACCCGTGAACGGTTACCTGTTATGGTGACCAATATGAGCACAGCCGTGGCCAAACATCAACAGGCCGTATTAAAATTAATTTCTTTGGGGAATCGAAGCCACACAGCGCAGGAGCTCTGGAATGCCATCAAGCAGCAGAGCGACGTGTGGTTTGTGCCAGCGAATCTCCAGCCAGGCATGGTAGTGTGTGACAATGGCCGAAATCTGGTGGCAGCTCTGGGCCTAGGCAACCTCACTCACATCCCATGTCTGGCACATGTGCTCAACTTGGTCGTGCAGAGTTTTTTGAGGGACTATCCGGATCTTGATGCACTGCTTCACAAGGTCCGCATAGAGTGCGCTCACTTGCGGCGTTCCAGCAATGCAAGATCACGCATTACAGCTCTGCAGCGCCGATTACGTCTTCCGGAACATCGCATCATATGTGACCTACCCACCAGGTGAAATTCAACGTTACATATGTTGGAGAGGTTGTGTGAGCAGCAGGCAGCAGTAATGGAGTACCAGCTGCAGCAGGCGCAAACAAGTCGCAGTGCACGCCGTTCACACTTCACCACCACTGAGTGGGCCTCTATGAAGGACATTTGCCACGTTTTGCGTGCCTTCGATTATTCCACGCGGATGGCGAGTGCAGATGATGCACTAGTCAGCATGACTATCCCCCTTATCTGCCTGCTTGAAAAAACACTGCAAGCACTAAGGGACGAGGTTTTGGAAGAGGTGGAGGATGAGGAGTCACAAATGCCATCTGCTTCTCTACAGTCTGCACAACATGGTTCCTCACAAAGGCCTAGGCAGGGGACACTTTGTGAGGAGGATGAGGAGGAGTCAATGGATGAGGAAGACATCTGTCCAGAGGAGGGAGGTACACAATGCTCTAGTAGTCAGTATCTAGAGTGAGGGTGGGGTGATGCAGAGCAGGCAGAGATCACGCCTCAAGCAGGGGACAGCGTTTCTTGGCCAGTTGGCAGTCTGCAGCACATGGTTGATTTCATACTGCAGTGCCTGAGAAACGACCGCCGCATCGCCCACATTCTCAACACGGCTGATTATTGGGTGTCCACCCTCCCTGATCCTCGCTACCGGGACAACTTACAAAGCCTCATAACACCGTTGAACCGGGAGCGTAAAATGCGGGAGTACCAAGACGCACTGGTGCATTCCATCATGTTCTCCATTCCAACCGAGAGCAGTGCTGCTAGTGCTTTACAAAGCAGCTCAGTGCGTCGAGGCAGTGGAGGAAGCTCTGCACAAAGAGGGAGCAGAAGCAGCGCCTCAGCACAAGGCAAGACCAGTATGGCCGAAATGTGGCAAAGTTTTGTGTCCCCGCCGCCACAAATGTCTACACCATCACAGACGGCTCCAGTCAGCAGGAGGCAACGTTTCCGTCAGATGGTGACAGACTACATGACTTGCCCTCTTAGTGTACTTACAGATGGCTCTTCTCCCTTCAAGTTTTGGGTCTGTAAGCTGGATACATGGCCAGAGCTTAGTCAGTGTGCATTGGAGGTGCTAGCTTGCCCTGCTGCTAGTGTATTATCGGAACGCGTCTTTAGTGCCGCAGGTGGTGTACTAACAGACCGTCGCATGCGACTATCCTCCGATAACGTTGACCAGCTTACTTTTCTCAAAATGAACAAGGCCTGGATCTCTCATGAATTTGCCAGTCCTCTTCCAGAATAAATAATTGGTTGGCAACAGTATCCAGGTGTGAGGTTCTGAGACTTTCTATCATGGTTTTTTCATGTTGTGCTTAGATCTTGTTTTTTCCCTGCAGCCATCTTGCTTTCTGTTTTGTGCATCCATTTTGCCCTCAGTTGTAATGGAGTCTTCAGCCTCTATGTCTCCACCCTGTTTTTCTGCCATTTGCACTTAAGCAGCCTCAGCTGTTAGTTCAGTGCTTCTGAATCCTGTCTGCAGCCAGTCTGTAACATTGCTTCCTGAAGCCTCTGGACTAAGCTCTTCAGTCAGCTTCACTCTCTGAGGAATCCTCATAGTTTACCTGCCTGTCTGAAGTTCCCATTTATGGATCTGAGTCTTCTTACCTGCTGGATCACTGGACTACTGCTTAACTCAAAGGACTTCTCAGCACCCGTAAGAGAGACTTTGCTTATTGCTTAAAGACTGTCTTTTGTTGTTGTGCCTTTTGCAACTCCGGGGAATCCGGGGTTAATCCAGTTACACCAGGAGGTGTTCCCTTTTGCTCAGAGACTTGTATATTACTGTGCATCTGCTTGTATGACGTAATACGAGAATATTACTTTATCAAGACCTGTGTTTCTTGTACTTCCTTGCACTCATGCCAAGACTCCATATACACTGAATTCTAACACTTTACAAGATTCAGAAGCCATAAGATGGATTCAGCTGGGTCTGGGAGTACTGATGCCCGCATTAAGAAATTGTATGAGGTGACTAACTCAATCCTCACTGATTTGCAGACTTTAAAGGCGAACTTTGCAGGTCTGCAGGATCGTAGCGATCACAGCCTACAGGTGCTTGGTCAAAATTTTCGAGATTTCTGCACCCGGACTGAAGCTTTGGAGGAGTTAGTTCGTGCACCAGTTCCTACCCCGGTATCGGGCCTCCCCAAGTTACCACCTTTTCGCTTTGGCGGAGAACGAGAAAAATTCAGGGGATTCCTCAATCAATGCAAACTGTTTTTTGCCACCCAGGCATCACAATACCCTACTGACCGATCTAAGGTACTAACAATAATCATGCTTCTCACTGACAGGGCCCTAGCATGGGCGAACCCTTTGATTGAGACTAATGATGCATGTCTGGACGATCTAAATACTTTCATATTGGCCCTGGGGCAAATGTTTGATGATCCCAATCGCAGTGCTACAGCAGAAGCTGCCATGCTAACCTTGCGTCAAGGTAAACGCTCAGTAGCAGAATATGCGCTGGATTTTAGGAGATGGGCCCTCGACACTACTTGGAATAGCTCCGCCAAGAAATCCATTTTCCGGAAGGGGTTGTCTTCTGAAGTTAAAGATGAGCTCGCCCGTGCTGACCCTCCCACTGCTTTGGGAGATTTCATCAATTTCTGCATCCGGATCGATGCCCGGCTTACGGAACGTAGACAGGAGAGATGGTCGGCAATTAATCGTGTTAACAGATACCTTCCTCCCTCTCCAACTAGAGACTTTGTTCCTCGGACTCCTCGAGAAGCTGAACCTGAACCCATGCAAGTGGACTCTCTACAGAAACGGGTCAGTGACGCACGTAAGGAGCATCGGTTGAAGGAGAATCTATGTTTCTACTGCGGTAAGTCTGGGCACTTCATTATAAACTGTCCCAGCCATTCCCGTAAGGCTACTGCTGCAGTTATACACTGTGAATGCTGTGAAAAGGGGTCTGTGATGGCGGCTCGGGAACTCTTGTCTGACCCGGCTGCACCTATAGATATTGACTATTCAGACTTAAACTCTGTCACATCTGAGCCTGATTCACATATCAATGCTGCAATTTTTCCGGTTTCCTCTGCTGTGTCTCGTCCGAACTGCAACAAAAACAGTTCTCATTGTCTTCTTTCTATTAAACTCTGGATTAATGCTGTTTGGGTGTCCACTTCAGCTATGATTGATTCTGGAGCTAGCGGCAATTTTATGGACATTTCCTTTGCCCAAAGACACGGAATACGTTCTGTGAAGAGGACAACCCCTATACAGATGGAGACAGTGGATGGTTCTCTGTTAAGTTCAGGACCCGTGGATCAGGAGACGGTACCCGTCAAGGTTTTCATGGGGAAAGGTCATCTAGAGAGACTGTCATTTATGCTCATCACTTCTCCACATTTCCCCATTATTTTAGGATTACCTTGGTTGCAGATTCAGAACCCTACAATAGATTGGGAAACCAAGGAGCTGCATTTCCCGGAGAAGAAGACAATTCCCGGGGTTATGATTTGCTCCACTCCGGTAATTTCCACACCATCAGTCTTCAAGCTGCCGCCCATGTATAGTGAGTATGCTGACATCTGTGATAAGAAGAATGCTGACCAGCTTCCTCCCCACCGTCCCTATGACTGCCCAATTGAACTATTACCAGGTGCAGCAATACCCTTTGGTAATATTTACCCTCTGGCAGGCCCAGAACTAAAGGCGTTGAAAGACTATATCGATGAAAATCTAGCTAAAGGCTTTATACGTCCCTCTTCTTCCCCTGCAGGTGCACCCATCTTTTTTGTAAAGAAAAAGGACGGATCTCTTAGACCCTGTATAGATTATCGGGAGCTTAATAAGATCACCATCAGGAATCGCTACCCACTACCCTTGATCCCCGAATTGTTGGAGAGGGTACGACAGGCTAAGATTTTTACTAAATTAGATCTTCGTGGGGCCTACAATCTGGTCCGCATTAGGCCAGGTGATGAGTGGAAGACAGCTTTCAGGTCACGTTACGGACATTTTGAATATCAAGTCATGCCGTTCGGCTTATGCAATGCGCCAGCAACATTTCAACATTTAGCCAATGACCTCTTCAGGGATCTTTTGGATACATTTGTGGTGATTTATTTGGACGATATTTTAATTTTCTCTAATTCCATAGATGAACATCATGAACATGTGAGGACCGTCTTGGGACGTCTAAGAATGCACCGCCTCTATATCAAGCCTGAGAAATGCGAGTTTCATGTAACTAAGATCCAGTTTTTGGGGTACGTAATTTCTTCACAGGGAATAACCATGGATGTGAGGAAGACTCAGGCTATTCAGGACTGGCCAGTGCCCAGGAATGTGAAAGAGGTTCAGCGCTTCATCGGGTTTGCAAATTTTTACAGGCGTTTTATCAGGAACTTTTCTGAAATAGTGTCACCCATCACACAGCTGACCCGTAAGAAGTCTACCTTTGCCTGGACCTCTCAAGCCCAAGAAGCATTCTCCCGTCTTAAGACCAGATTCACGACGGCACCCATCTTGGTGCACCCAGATCCTGAACTCGCTTTCATAATAGAGGTGGATGCTTCGGACTGTGCCATTGGAGCTATACTCTCCCAAAGGATAGGTGAGAACAGTATTTTACATCCTTGTGCTTTCTTTTCTCAGCGATTGTCGTCAGCAGAAAAGAACTATGACGTAGGGAACAGAGAACTGCTGGCCATTATTGCCGCCTTCAAGGAATGGAGACATCATCTTCAAGGAGCATCTCAGCAGATAGTTGTACTGACGGACCACCGCAATCTGGAATTCATTAGGTCGGCCAAGTGCCTGACCCCTCGTCAGGCCCGCTGGAGTCTTTTTCTAAATCAATTTAATTTCGTAATTTCCTATAGGCCTGGTTCCCGCAATGGAAAGGCCGATGCATTATCTAGGATCCACTCAATTGAGACCACTCCAATCATGACACCTAAGACCATTCTTCCTGATTCCAAGGTCCTGGGGGTGATCCATAATCAAGATTTACTAAACGACATTAAGGAAGCTTATCAACTGGATTCCTTGTTAGAACAACCTTCTAACGAGGTAAGTCTGACTTATAAGAATGGTGTGTGGATGCAGGGACAACGCTTGTATATACCTGAGACTGTCAGATTGAGAGTACTGCATTTAGTTCATGACTCTAAGATGGCGGGTCACAGAGGAAGTCTAAAGACTCAGGAGTTTCTATCCCGTTTCTTTTGGTGGCCCACCTACAGGAAGGATGTCCTAAATTATGTTGCTTCTTGTGAAATCTGCGCCAGATTCAAGACACCACGTTCCTCACCTACAGGTCTTTTGCAGCCCTTGCCCATCCCATCCCGCCCTTGGGGCTCAATTTCTATGGATTTCATTGTGGAATTGCCAAACTCTCAGGGGAAAAACTCCATTTTGGTGGTGGTGGATCGTTTGACAAAGGCAGCTCACTTTATTGCTTGTACCGGTTTACCTTCTGCCAAACAGACATCAGACTTAATCGTTCAAAATGTGTTTCGCCTACATGGAGTACCAGATGAAGTCATTTCTGATCGGGGGGTGCAATTCACTTCAAAATTTTGGCAGAGTTTCTGCGCTGCTTTAGACATTAAAGTTAATCTCTCTTCTGCATTTCACCCCCAGACAAATGGACAAACTGAACGCACCAATCAGACCCTGGAGCAATATCTCCGCTGCTTTATTTGCCATCTGCAGGATGATTGGGTGGATCTTCTCCCATTGGCTGAGTTTTCATATAATAACTCACAGAGCGCTTCCACAAAGCAATCTCCATTTTTTGCCAATTTAGGCTATCATCCTAACATTCTTCCTCGGTTTCCCATAGATACGCCTCTACCAGCTGTGGCCGACAGAATTTCTTCCCTACAACAAAATCTGGAGGTGTTAAAGGAGAATCTGGAATCAGCTCGGGAAAGGTATAAAAAAGCAGCCGATAAATTTCGAAAGCCAGCACCAGACTTCAAGGTAGGAGATTTAGTCTGGTTGTCAACCAAGAATTTGAACTTAAGAATTCCATCATCTAAACTTGGACAAAAGTACGTGGGTCCTTATAAGATTAACAAGATTATAAGTGCAGTGGCTTATCGTCTTCAACTTCCTAAATCTATGAGAATTCACCCAGTGTTTCACATGTCTTTACTTAAGGCAGCAGTTCCTAATATATTTCTTGGACGGTCTCCTTCCCCTCCTGATCCAGTGTTGATCGATGGACAGGAAGAATTTGTGGTGGAAAAGATTCTGGACTCTAGGCTGCACAGAAATCGTCTCCAATACTTGATCAAATGGCAGGGCTACTCAGTGGAAGATAACTCTTGGGAACCAGTTGACAACATCAATGCCCCCCGTTTACTCCGCCAGTTCCATCAGAGGTACCCAGACAAACCTGGTTCGGAGCCGTCCGGAGGCCGTCCTCAAGGGGGGAGTAATGTGAGGTTCTGAGACTTTCTATCATGGTTTTTTCATGTTGTGCTTAGATCTTGTTTTTTCCCTGCAGCCATCTTGCTTTCTGTTTTGTGCATCCATTTTGCCCTCAGTTGTAATGGAGTCTTCAGCCTCTATGTCTCCACCCTGTTTTTCTGCCATTTGCACTTAAGCAGCCTCAGCTGTTAGTTCAGTGCTTCTGAATCCTGTCTGCAGCCAGTCTGTAACATTGCTTCCTGAAGCCTCTGGACTAAGCTCTTCAGTCAGCTTCACTCTCTGAGGAATCCTCATAGTTTACCTGCCTGTCTGAAGTTCCCATTTATGGATCTGAGTCTTCTTACCTGCTGGATCACTGGACTACTGCTTAACTCAAAGGACTTCTCAGCACCCGTAAGAGAGACTTTGCTTATTGCTTAAAGACTGTCTTTTGTTGTTGTGCCTTTTGCAACTCCGGGGAATCCGGGGTTAATCCAGTTACACCAGGAGGTGTTCCCTTTTGCTCAGAGACTTGTATATTACTGTGCATCTGCTTGTATGACGTAATACGAGAATATTACTTTATCAAGACCTGTGCTTCTTGTACTTCCTTGCACTCATGCCAAGACTCCATATACACTGAATTCTAACACTTTACACCAGGTCTCCTGTTCTGTTCATGTTTCTACCACCTGAACTGTAATCCCTGAGCTCCAACACCGCGAGTTGGCGCTCGGAAGTGCCGTCTGCACAGTCAACACTTGCTGCCGTGTTATTGGGGTTCAGTTACGTCAGCTGTTCCCCTGCTGTGCGGACGGCAATTACTCCTGCTCTGTCCACATCCACTGCACTACTGATTTAAAACCTCCTCCAAATACACCTCTGGCTCCACTGTTTTCAGTATTATCCCTGAGCTCCAACACTGCCAGTTGGTGCTCGGAAGTGCCGTCTGCACAGACAACACTTGCTGCCATGTTATTGGGGTTCAGTAACGTCAGCTGTTCCCCTGCTGTGCGGACGGCAATTTCTCCTGCTCTGTCCACATTCTCACTACTACAGATTTTAAAGTTGCTCCAATTACACCTCTGGCTTCTCTGTTTTCAGTATTATCCCTGAGCTCTAACACCGCCAGTTGGCGCTCGGAAGTGCCGCCTGCACAGTCAACACTTGCTGCCGTGTTATTGGGGTTCAGTTACGTCAGCTGTTCCCCTGCTGTGCTGACGGCAATTTCTCCTGCTCTGTCCACATCCACTGTACTACTGATTTAAAACCTCCTCCAAATTCACCTCTGCCTCCTCTGTTTTCAGTATTATCCCTGAGCTCCAACACCGCCAGTTGGCGCTTGGAAGTGCCATCTGCACAGTCAACACTTGCTGCCATGTTATTGGGGTTCAGTTACGTCTGCTGTTCCCCTGCTGTGCGGACGGCAATTTCTCCTGCTCTGTCCACATTCTCACTACTACAGATTTTAAAGTTGCTCCAATTACACCTCTGGCTCCTCTGTTTTCAGTATTATCCCTGAGCTCCAACACAGCCAGTTGGCGCTAGGAAGTGCCGTCTGCACAGTCAACACTTGCTGCCGTGTTATTGGGGTTCAGTAACGTCAGCTGTTCCCCTGCTGTGCGGACGGCAATTTCTCCTGCTCTGTCCACATTCTCACTACTACAGATTTTAAAGTTGCTCCAATTACAACTCTGGCTCCTCTGTTTTCAGTATTATCCCTGAGCTCCAACACCGCCAGTTGGCGCTTGGAAGTGCCGTCTGCACAGTCAACACTTGCTGGCGTGTTATTGGGGTTCAGTAACGTCAGCTGTTCCCCTGCTGTGCGTCCGGCAAATTCTCCTGCTTTGACCACATCCACTGTACTACTGATTTAAAACTTGCTCCAATTACACCTCTGGCTCCTCTGTTTTTAGTATTTACCCTGGGTTCCAATACCGCTAGTTGCTGCTCAGAAGTGCCGTCTGCGCAGTCAATGATTGCTCCAGTGTTATTGGGGTTCAGTTACGTCAGCTGTTCCCCTGCTGTGCGGACGGCAATTTCTCCTGCTCTGTCCACATCCACTGTACTACTGATTTAAAACCTCCTCCAAATACACCTCTGGCTCCTCTGTTTTCCGTATTATCCCTGAGCTCCAACACCGCCAGTTGGCGCTCGGAAGTGCCGTCTGCACAGTCAACACTTGCTGCCATGTTATTGGGGTTCAGTAACGTCAGCTGTTCCCCTGCTGTGCGGACGGCAATTTCTCCTGCTCTGTCCACATCCACTGTACTACTGATTTAAAACCTCCTACAAATACACCTCTGGCTCCTCTGTTTTCAGTATTATCCCTGAGCTCCAACACTGCCAGTTTGCGCTCGGAAGTGCCGTCTGCACAGTCAACACTTGCTGCCATGTTATTGGGGTTCAGTAACGTCAGCTGTTCCCCTGCTGTGCGGACGGCAATTTCTCCTGCTCTGTCCACATTCTCACTACTACAGATTTTAAAGTTGCTCCAATTACACCTCTGGCTCCTCTGTTTTCAGTATTATCCCTGAGCTCCAACACCGCCAGTTGGCGCTCGGAAGTGCCGTCTGCACAGTCAACACTTGCTGCCATGTTATTGGGGTTCTGTAACGTCAGCTGTTCCCCTGCTGTGCGGACGGCAATTTCTCCTGCTCTGTCCACATTCTCACTACTACAGATTTTAAAGTTGCTCTAATTACACCTCTGGCTCCTCTGTTTTCAGTATTATCCCTGAGCTCCAACACCGCTAGTTGGTGCTCGGAAGTGCCGTTTGCACAGTCAACACTTGCTGGCGTGTTATTGGGGTTCAGTAACGTCAGCTGTTCCCCTGCTGTGCATCCGGCAAATTCTCCTGCTTTGTCCACATCCACTGTACTACTGATTTAAAACTTGCTCCAATTACACCTCTGGCTCCTCTGTTTTTAGTATTTACCCTGGGCTCCAATACCGCTAGTTGCTGCTCAGAAGTGCCGTCTGCACAGTCAACGCTTGCTCCAGTGTTATTGGGGTTCAGTAACGTCAGCTGATTCCCAGCTGTGTGTCCGGCAAATTCTCCTGCTTTGTCCACATCCACTGTACTACTGATTTAAAACTTGCTCCAATTACACCTCTGGCTCCTCTGTTTTTAGTGTTTACCCTGGGCTCCAATACCGCTAGTTGCTGCTCAGAAGTGCCGTCTGCACAGTCAACGCTTGCTCCAGTGTTATTGGGGTTCAGTAACGTCAGCTGATCCCCAGCTGTGTGTCCGGCAAATTCTCCTGCTTTGTCCACATCAACTGTACTACTGATTTAAAACCTCCTCCAAATACACCTCTGGCTCCTGTTTTTAGTATTTACCCTGGGCTCCAATACCGCTAGTTGCTGCTCAGAAGTGCCGTCTGCACAGTCAACGCTTGCTCCAGTGTTATTGGGGTTCAGTAACGTCAGCTGATTCCCAGCTGTGTGTCCGGCAAATTCTCCTGCTTTGTCCACATCCACTGTACTACTGATTTAAAACTTGCTCCAATTACACCTCTGGCTCCTCTGTTTTTAGTATTTACCCTGGGCTTCAATACCGCTAGTTGCTGCTCAGAAGTGCCGTCTGCACAGTCAACGCTTGCTCCAGTGTTATTGGGGTTCAGTAACGTCAGCTGATCCCCAGCTGTGTGTCCGGCAAATTCTCCTGCTTTGTCCACATCCACTGTACTACTGATTTAAAACTTGCTCCAATTACACCTCTGGCTCCTCTGTTTTTAGTATTTACCCTGGGCTCCAATACCGCTAGTTGCTGCTCAGAAGTGCCGTCTGCACAGTCAACGCTTGCTCCAGTGTTATTGGGGTTCAGTAACGTCAGCTGTTCCCCTGCTGTGTGTCCGGCAAATTCTCCTGCTTTGTCCACATCCACTGTACTACTGATTTAAAACTTGCTCCAATTACACCTCTGGCTCCACTCTGTTTTTAGTATTTACCCTGGGTTCCAGCACCGCCAGCTGGTTCTTGGTAGTTCCATTTGCTCTTGTACCTTCTACTACCCATCCGGGTTCCAGTACCGTCAGCTGGTTCTCGGCAGTGCCTTTGGATTAGGTGCCTCCTTCTCGGTATCCAAGTTCCACCAACGTCTGCTGGTCCTTGGTAGTGCTTTCTGGCACAGGTACCTCCTGCTTAGTAACCGAGTTCCAGTACCGTCAGCTGGTCTTCGGCAGTTCCATTGGCTCTTGCACCTTCTGCTACCCATCCGGGCTCCAGTACCGTCAGCTGGTCCTCGGTAGTTCCATTTGCTCTTGTACCTTCTACTACCCATCCGGGTTCCAGTACCGTCAGCTGGTTCTCGGCAGTGACTTTGGCACGGGTACTCCCTCCTGCCCAGCCTGGTTCCAGCACGCCAGCTGTTTCCGGGTAGTGTCAACGTCACTTTGCCTCCAATGCGTTGTCCTGTCGTGTTGTGGTCGGGTTAGCCGACTCTATGGTGCCTGCAGTTTAGGTGACTCCTATGTGGGCTGCGTGATCTGGCAATGAAGGCTGGTTCCATAGTGCCAATAGGACAAGCACCCCCTGTAGGACTGTGGGTTTTGGTAACTGCGGCCGGCTCGCGGTCTTGAACTTTTTTTTACATGGGTACCTTCTGCTACCCATCCGGGTTCCAGTACCGTCAGCTGGTTCTCGGCAGTGCCTTTGGATTAGGTGCCTCCTTCTCGGTATCCAAGTTCCACCAACGTCTGCTGGTCCTTGGTAATTCTTTCTGGCACAGGTACCTCCTGCTTAGTAACCGAGTTCCAGTACCGTCAGCTTGTCTTCGGCAGTTCCATTGGCTCTTGTACCTTCTGCTACCCATCCGGGTTCCAGTACCGTCAGCTGGTTCTCAGCAGTGTCTTTGGCATGGGTACTCCCTCCTGCCCAGCCTGGTTCCAGCACGCCAGCTGTTTCCGGGTAGTGTCAACGTCACATTGCCTCCAATGCATTATCCTGTAGTGTTGCGGTCGGGTTAGCTGACTCTATGGTGCCTGCAGTTTAGGTGACTCCTATGTGTGCTGCGGGATCTGGCAATGAAGGCTGGTTCCATAGTGCCAATAGGACAAGCACCCCCTGTAGGACTGTGGGTTTTGGTAACTGCGGCCGGCTCGCGACCTTGAACTTTTTTTTACATGGGTACCTTCTGCTACCCATCCGGGTTCCAGTACCGTCAGCTGGTTCTAGGCAGTGCCTTTGGATTAGGTGCCTCCTTCTCGGTATCCAAGTTCCACCAACGTCTGCGGGTCCTTGGTAGTGCTTTCTGGCACAGGTACCTCCTGCTTAGTAACCGAGTTCCAGTACCGTCAGCTGGTCTTTCGCAGTTCCATTGGCTCTTGTACATTCTGCTACCCATCCGGGTTCCAGTACCGTCAGCTGGTCCTCGGTAGTTCCTCAGCTTTCTTGTACCTTCTGCTACATTTCCAAGTTCAAGCTTTTTGAAATGGTTCTTGGTAATCACTCTGGATCTCCCTGACGAGGACCCTGAAGACGAGGACCCTGAAGACCAACCCTAAGAAGACGAGGACCCCGAAGATGACGACCCTGAAGACGAGGACCCTGAAGACCACCCCGAAGAAGACGAGGACCCTGAAGACCACCTCGAAGAAGACGAGGACCCTGAAGACCACCCCGAAGAAGACGAGGACCCCGAAGACGAGGACCCAGAAGACCAACCCGAAGAAGACGAGGACCCCGAAGACGAGGACCCCCGAAGACGACGACCCTGAAGACCACCCCGAAGAAGACCAAGAAGATGACCCTGAAGAAGTTGACCAATAGGACAAAGAAGAGAAGACAAGCACCAAGATACAGAAGAACAAGAGACAGAAAACCAAGAAGCAGAAATACAAGAAGCTGCAGAACAAAAAGCGGAAGAACATTAAGCATAAGACTAAAAATCAGAGCAAAAGATAATATCTAAATTATAAGCAGAAGATGAGTAAGCAGTGTATTGGGGTGAGTCCGTTCCTCCTCGTGGTGCCCCTGGAAAAGACCTGCTGCTGCAGGCCAAACTGAACGCGGACAAATCCTGTTGTAAATCTTTTGTGACGGGCAGAACGAAAGGTGTAATGTCCAACCTTTTATAGATAACAACTACAGGAATGCCTGTCACAAATAAGAGTATGATGAAGAAGAAGATGAAGAAGTAGAATATGAAGAAAGTAAAAAAAAAGAATAATACGAAGAAGGAGAAGAAGAAGAAGATGAAGAAGGTGAAGAAGAAGTGGATGAAAAAGATGCTGAGGATGATGAAGGATAAAGTGTGGGAGAAGTAAAAAAGAAGGTGAAGAGCATGGAAGTAGTGAAACATAAATATCTGACAAAATATAAAAATACTTAACATAGTCAATATTTCCGTAACTCAGAACGTCTTAAAAAAAAATATTAATTCCTGCTATTTCATTTGATTGGGCTAAACCTCTATGCCTTTATTGTCTCCCCCACCTCCCCCAATACATTCTACATTATTCTTAGTTGTTTTCCTTCATGTAGAATTAACCTACAAGGAAAGAAAGGGTTTATTTTCATTACGATATTTCTGTCCCATTGACTTGCATTGGTTTCCGGTATCGGAATTGGCGATATCCGATACTTTTTCGGTATCGGTCCGATCCAATCCGATCCGATATATCCCGATATCGGAAGGTATCACTCAACACTACTCTGGAACTGAAATCGGAATGCTCACTGAAATTTCCCCTATTTGAAAGTCTGATAAATGCCGGAAAAATGACTAATTCCAAAAAAAAAATTTTTTCAACTTTTTTCAATTCTACCCCCGTGGGATATATATTCTTCCCACACACATTTGGAACTCTCCTGGGATACCCTCACACATATTATTCCCTCATTTAGTGGATATTTTCACAAAAAAAGTGAAAATTTCAAAAATTCAGAAAATTGGCTGAAAACGACTAAATATCAAGGACTCATCGTTAAAATCGCTCTGGAACTGAAATCTGAATGCTCTCTGGCATTTCCCTTATCTGAAAGTCTGATAAACGACGGAAAAATGACTAAGTCCAAAAAAAAATTTTTTTCAACTTTTTTCTATTTTACCCCCGTGAGATATATATTCTACCCACACACATTTGGAACTCTCCTGGGGTACCCTCACACATATTATTCCCTCATTTAGAGGATATTTTCACAAAAAAATGAATTTTCAAAAATTCAGAAAATTGGCTGACAACGACTAAATATCAAGGACTCATCGGACGAATCGCTCTGGAACTAAAATCGGAATGCTCACTTACATTTCCCCTACCTGAAAGTCTGATAAACACCGGAAAAATGACTAAGTCCAAAAAAATTTTTTTTTCAACTTTTTTCAATTTTACCCCCGTGGGATATATATTCTACCCACACACATTTGGAACTCTCCTGGAGTACCCTCACACATATTATTCCCTCATTTAGCGGATATTTTCACAAAATAGGTGAAATTTTCAAAAATTCAGAAAATTGGCTGAAAACGAATAAATATCAAGGACACATCGTTCGAATCGCTCTGGAACTGAAATCGGAATGCTCACTGACATTTCCCCTATCTGAAAGTCTGATAAACGCTGGAAAAATGACTAAGTCCCAAAAAATTTTTTTTTCAACTTTATTCAATTTTACCCCCGTGGGATATATATTCTACCCACACACATTTGGAACTCTCCTGGGGTACCCTCACACATATTATTCCCTCATTTAGTGGATATTTTCACAAAAAATGAAATTTTCAAAAATTCAGAAAATTGGCTGAAAACGACTAAATATCAAGGACTCATCGTTCGCATCGCTCTGGAGCTGAAATCGGAATGCTCACTGACATTTCCCCTACCTGAAAGTCTGATAAACACCGGAAAAATGACTAAGTTAAAAAAAATTTTTTTCAACTTTTTTCAATTTTACCCCGGTGGGAAATATATTCTATCCACACACATTTGGAACTCTCCTGGGGTACCCTCACACATTTTATTCCCTCATTTAGTGGATATTTTCACAAAAAAGTGAAATTTTCAAAAATTCTGAAAATTGGCTGAAAACGACTAAATATCAAGGACTCATAGTTCGAATCGCTCTGGTACTGAAATCAGAATGCTCTCTGACATTTCCCCTATCTGAAAGTCTGATAAACCCCTGAAAAATTACTAAGTCCAAAAAAATTTTTTTTTCAACTTTTTTCAATTTTACCCCCGTGGGATATATATTTAACGCACACACATTTGGAAATCTCCTTGTGTACCCTCACACATATTTTTCCATCATTTAGCGGATATTTTCACAAAAAAGTGAAATTTTCAAAAATTCAGAAAATTGGCTGAAAACGACTAAATATCAAGGACTCATCGGGCGAATCGCTCTGGAACTGAAATCGGAATGCTCACTGACATTTCCCCTATCTGAAAGTCTGATAAACCCCTGAAAAATTACTAAGTCCAAAAAAATTTTTTTTTCAACTTTTTTCAATTTTACCCCTGTGGGGTATATATTCTATCCACACACATTTGGAACTCTCCTGGGGTACCCTCACACATATTATTCCCTCATTTAGCGGATATTTTCACAAAAAAGTGAAATTTTAAAAAATTCAGAAAATTGGCTGAAAACGACTAAATATCAAGGACTCATCGGGCGAATTGCTCTGGAACTGAAATCGGAATGCTCACTGACATTTCCACTATCTGAAAGTCTGATAAACCCATGAAAAATGACTAAGTCCAAAAAAAATTTTTTTTCAACTTTTTTCAATTTTACCCCCGTGGGATATAAATTCTACCCACACACATTTGGAACTCTCCTGGGGTACCCTCACACATATTATTCCCTCATTTAGCGGATATTTTCACAAAAAAGTGAAATTTTCAAAAATTCAGAAAATTGGCTGAAAACGACTAAATATCAAGGACTCATCGTTCGAATCGCTCTGGAACTGAAATCGGAATGCTCACTGACATTTCCCTTATCTGAAAGTCTGATAAATGCCAGAAAAATGACTAATTCCAAAAAAAATTTTTTTTCAACTTTATTCAATTTTACCCCCGTGGGATATATATTCTACCCACACACATTTGGAACTCTCCTGGGGTACCCTCACACATATAATTCCCTCATTTAGCGGATATTTTCACAAAAAAGTGAAATGTTCAAAAATTCAGAAAATTGGCTGAAAACGACTAAATATTAAGGACTCATAGTTCGAATCGCTCTGGTACTGAAATCGGAATGCTCACTGACATTTCCCCTATCTGAAAGTCTGATAAACGCCGGAAAAATGACTAAGTCCAAAAAAAAATAATTTTTCTCCTTTTTCAATTTTACCCCCGTGGGATATATATTCTACCCACACACATTTGGAACTCTTCTGGGGTACCCTCACACATATTATTCCCTCATTTAGTGGATATTTTCACAAAAAAGTGAAATTTTCAAAAATTCAGAAAATTAGCTGAAAACAACTACACATGAAGGACTCATGGGGCGAATCGCTCTGGAACTGAAATCGGAATACTCACTGACATTTACCCTATCTGAAAGTCTGATAAACCCATGAAAAATGACTAAGTCCAAAAAAATTTTTTTTTCAACTTTTTTCAATTTTACCCCTGTGGGATAAATATTCTACCCACACACATTTGGAACTCTCCTGGGGTACCCTCACACATATTATTCCCTCATTTAGCGGATATTTTCACAAAAAAGTGAAATTTTCAAAAATTCTGAAAACTGGCTGAAAACGACTAAGTATCAAGGACTCATCTGGCACATGGCTCTGGAACTGAAATCGGAATGCTCACTGACATTTCCCCTATCTGAAAGTCTGAAAATCCCCGGAAAAATGACTAAGTCCAAAAAAAAAATTTTCCACTTCTTTCAATTTTACCCCTGTGGGATATATATTCTACCCACATACATTTGGAACTCTCCTGGGGTACCCTCACACATGTTATTCCCTCATTTAGTGGATATTTTCACAAAAAAGTGAAATTTTCAAAAATTCAGAAAATTGGCTGAAAACGACTAAATATTAAGGACTTATTGGGCGAATCGCTCTGGAACTGAAAGTGGAACGCTTGCTGACATTTCCTCTACCTGAAAGTCCGATAAACACCGGAAAAATTACTAAGTCCAAAAAAATTTTTTTTCAACTTTTTTCAATTTTACCCCCGTGGGATATATATTCTACCCACACACATTTGGAACTCTCCTATGGTACCCTCACACATATTATTCCCTCATTTAGCGGATATTTTCACAAAAAAGTGACATTTTCAAAAATTCTGAAAATTGGCTGAAAACGACTAAATATCAAGGACTCATGGGGCGAATCACTCTGGAACTGAAATCGGAATGCTCACTGACATTTCTCCTATCTGAAAGTGTGAAAAACACCGGAAAAATGACTAAGTCGAAAAAAAAAATTTTTAAACTTTTTTCAATTTCACCCCCGTGGGATATACAATGCCTACAAGTAGTATTCAACCCCCTGCAGATTTAGCTGGTTGACACATGCGGAATTAGCTTGGCATTGTGACATTTGTACTATAGATCAGCCTGGAAGTGGGAAATGCACTGCAGCAAATTTTTTTTTTTTTTTTTTTAAAACGTTAAAAGTTAATTCAGAGTGTCATTTATTATTCAACCCCTCAAACCACAAGAATTCTGTTTGGTCTCCCTAAAGTATTAAGAAGTAGTTCAGGCACCAAGAATAATGAGCTTCACATGTGTGGATTAAAGATCTCTTTTGCCAGCCTTTTCTGACTATTTAAGACCCTCCCCAAACTTGTGAACAGCACTCAGACATGGTCAACATGGGAAAGACAAAGGAGCATTCCAAGGCCATCAAAGACAAGATCCTGGAGGGTCACAAGGCTGGCAGGGGTACAAAACCCTTTCCAAGGAGTTGGGCCTACCTGTCTCCACTGTTGGGAGCATCATCCGTAAGTGGAAGGCTTATGAAACTACTATTAGCCTTCCACGGCCTGGACAGCCTTTGAAAGTGTCCTCCCGTGCCGAGGCCAGGCTTCTCCGAAGAGTCAAGGCTAACCCAAGGACAACAAGGAAGGAGCTCCGGGAAGATCTCATGGCAGTGGGGACATTGGTTTCAGTCAATACCATAAGTAACGTACTCCACCGCAATGGTCTCCGTTCCAGACGAGCCCGTAAGGTACCTTTACTATCAAAGCGTCATGTCAAGGCTCGTCTACAGTTTGCTCATGATCACTTGGAGGACTCTGAGACAGACTGGTTCAAGGTTCTATGGTCTGATGAGACCAAGATCGAGATCTTTGGTGCCAACCACACACGTGACGTTTGGAGACTGGATGGCACTGCATACGACCCCAAGAATACCATCCCTACAGTCAAGCATGGTGGTGGCAGCATCATTCTGTGGGGCTGTTTCTCAGACAAGGGGCCTGGCCATCTGGTCCGCATCCATGGGAAGATGGATAGCACGGCCTACCTGGAGATTTTGGCCAAGAACCTCCGCTCCTCCATCAAGGATCTTAACATGGGTCGTAATTTCATCTTCCAACAAGACAACAACCCAAAGCACACAGCCAAGAAAACCAAGGCCTGGTTCAAGAGGGAAAAAGTCAAGGTGTTGGAGTGGCCTAGTCAGTCTCCTGACCTTAACCCAATTGAAAACTTGTGGAAGGAGCTCAAGAATAAAGTACACATGAGACACCCAAAGAACCTAGATAACTTGGAGAAGATCTGCATGGAGGAGTGGGCCAAGATAACTCCATAGACCTGTGCTGGCCTGATCAGGTCTTATAAAAGACGATTATTAGCTGTAATTGCAAACAAGGGTTATTCCACAAAATATTAAACATAGGGGTTGTATAATAATTGACCCACACTTTTATGTTTAAAATTTAATAAAATTCAACTGAGCAACATAACTTTTTGGTTTGTAAGATTTATGCTTCTGTTCATAAAACCTACTCTCGTTTGCAGTTTGAAGGCTCTAACTTATTTGCATCTTATCAAACCAGCTAAATCTGCAGGGGGTTGAATACTACTTGTAGGCACTGTATAATCTGCCCACACATATTTGGAACTCTCCTGGGGTACCCTCACACATATTATTCCCTCATTTAGCGGATATTTTCACAAAAAAGTGAAATTTTCAAAAATTCTGAAAATTGGCTGAAAACGACTAAATATCAAGGACTCATAGTTCGAATCGCTCTGGTACTGAAATCAGAATGCTCTCTGACATTTCCCCTATCTGAAAGTCTGATAAACCCCTGAAAAATTACTAAGTCCAAAAAAATTTTTTTTTCAACTTTTTTCAATTTTACCCCCGTGGGATATATATTTAACGCACACACATTTGGAAATCTCCTTGTGTACCCTCACACATATTTTTCCATCATTTAGCGGATATTTTCACAAAAAAGTGAAATTTTCAAAAATTCAGAAAATTGGCTGAAAACGAATAAATATCAAGGACTCATCGGGCGAATCGCTCTGGAACTGAAATCGGAATGCTCACTGACATTTCCCCTATCTGAAAGTCTGATAAACCCCTGAAAAATTACTAAGTCCAAAAAAATTTTTTTTTCAACTTTTTTCAATTTTACCCCTGTGGGGTATATATTCTATCCACACACATTTGGAACTCTCCTGGGGTACCCTCACACATATTATTCCCTCATTTAGCGGATATTTTCACAAAAAAGTGAAATTTTAAAAAATTCAGAAAATTGGCTGAAAACGACTAAATATCAAGGACTCATCGGGCGAATTGCTCTGGAACTGAAATCGGAATGCTCACTGACATTTCCACTATCTGAAAGTCTGATAAACCCATGAAAAATGACTAAGTCCAAAAAAAATTTTTTTTCAACTTTTTTCAATTTTACCCCCGTGGGATATAAATTCTACCCACACACATTTGGAACTCTCCTGGGGTACCCTCACACATATTATTCCCTCATTTAGCGGATATTTTCACAAAAAAGTGAAATGTTCAAAAATTCAGAAAATTGGCTGAAAACGACTAAATATTAAGGACTCATAGTTCGAATCGCTCTGGTACTGAAATCGGAATGCTCACTGACATTTCCCCTATCTGAAAGTCTGATAAACGCCGGAAAAATGACTAAGTCCAAAAAAAAATAATTTTTCTCCTTTTTCAATTTTACCCCCGTGGGATATATATTCTACCCACACACATTTGGAACTCTTCTGGGGTACCCTCACACATATTATTCCCTCATTTAGTGGATATTTTCACAAAAAAGTGAAATTTTCAAAAATTCAGAAAATTAGCTGAAAACAACTACACATGAAGGACTCATGGGGCGAATCGCTCTGGAACTGAAATCGGAATACTCACTGACATTTACCCTATCTGAAAGTCTGATAAACCCATGAAAAATGACTAAGTCCAAAAAAATTTTTTTTTCAACTTTTTTCAATTTTACCCCTGTGGGATAAATATTCTACCCACACACATTTGGAACTCTCCTGGGGTACCCTCACACATATTATTCCCTCATTTAGCGGATATTTTCACAAAAAAGTGAAATTTTCAAAAATTCTGAAAACTGGCTGAAAACGACTAAGTATCAAGGACTCATCTGGCACATGGCTCTGGAACTGAAATCGGAATGCTCACTGACATTTCCCCTATCTGAAAGTCTGAAAATCCCCGGAAAAATGACTAAGTCCAAAAAAAAAATTTTCCACTTCTTTCAATTTTACCCCTGTGGGATATATATTCTACCCACATACATTTGGAACTCTCCTGGGGTACCCTCACACATGTTATTCCCTCATTTAGTGGATATTTTCACAAAAAAGTGAAATTTTCAAAAATTCAGAAAATTGGCTGAAAACGACTAAATATTAAGGACTTATTGGGCGAATCGCTCTGGAACTGAAAGTGGAACGCTTGCTGACATTTCCTCTACCTGAAAGTCCGATAAACACCGGAAAAATTACTAAGTCCAAAAAAATTTTTTTTCAACTTTTTTCAATTTTACCCCCGTGGGATATATATTCTACCCACACACATTTGGAACTCTCCTATGGTACCCTCACACATATTATTCCCTCATTTAGCGGATATTTTCACAAAAAAGTGACATTTTCAAAAATTCTGAAAATTGGCTGAAAACGACTAAATATCAAGGACTCATGGGGCGAATCACTCTGGAACTGAAATCGGAATGCTCACTGACATTTCTCCTATCTGAAAGTGTGAAAAACACCGGAAAAATGACTAAGTCGAAAAAAAAAATTTTTAAACTTTTTTCAATTTCACCCCCGTGGGATATACAATGCCTACAAGTAGTATTCAACCCCCTGCAGATTTAGCTGGTTGACACATGCGGAATTAGCTTGGCATTGTGACATTTGTACTATAGATCAGCCTGGAAGTGGGAAATGCACTGCAGCAAATTTTTTTTTTTTTTTTTTTAAAACGTTAAAAGTTAATTCAGAGTGTCATTTATTATTCAACCCCTCAAACCACAAGAATTCTGTTTGGTCTCCCTAAAGTATTAAGAAGTAGTTCAGGCACCAAGAATAATGAGCTTCACATGTGTGGATTAAAGATCTCTTTTGCCAGCCTTTTCTGACTATTTAAGACCCTCCCCAAACTTGTGAACAGCACTCAGACATGGTCAACATGGGAAAGACAAAGGAGCATTCCAAGGCCATCAAAGACAAGATCCTGGAGGGTCACAAGGCTGGCAGGGGTACAAAACCCTTTCCAAGGAGTTGGGCCTACCTGTCTCCACTGTTGGGAGCATCATCCGTAAGTGGAAGGCTTATGAAACTACTATTAGCCTTCCACGGCCTGGACAGCCTTTGAAAGTGTCCTCCCGTGCCGAGGCCAGGCTTGTCCGAAGAGTCAAGGCTAACCCAAGGACAACAAGGAAGGAGCTCCGGGAAGATCTCATGGCAGTGGGGACATTGGTTTCAGTCAATACCATAAGTAACGTACTCCACCGCAATGGTCTCCGTTCCAGACGAGCCCGTAAGGTACCTTTACTATCAAAGCGTCATGTCAAGGCTCGTCTACAGTTTGCTCATGATCACTTGGAGGACTCTGAGACAGACTGGTTCAAGGTTCTATGGTCTGATGAGACCAAGATCGAGATCTTTGGTGCCAACCACACACGTGACGTTTGGAGACTGGATGGCACTGCATACGACCCCAAGAATACCATCCCTACAGTCAAGCATGGTGGTGGCAGCATCATTCTGTGGGGCTGTTTCTCAGACAAGGGGCCTGGCCATCTGGTCCGCATCCATGGGAAGATGGATAGCACGGCCTACCTGGAGATTTTGGCCAAGAACCTCCGCTCCTCCATCAAGGATCTTAACATGGGTCGTAATTTCATCTTCCAACAAGACAACAACCCAAAGCACACAGCCAAGAAAACCAAGGCCTGGTTCAAGAGGGAAAAAGTCAAGGTGTTGGAGTGGCCTAGTCAGTCTCCTGACCTTAACCCAATTGAAAACTTGTGGAAGGAGCTCAAGAATAAAGTACACATGAGACACCCAAAGAACCTAGATAACTTGGAGAAGATCTGCATGGAGGAGTGGGCCAAGATAACTCCATAGACCTGTGCTGGCCTGATCAGGTCTTATAAAAGACGATTATTAGCTGTAATTGCAAACAAGGGTTATTCCACAAAATATTAAACATAGGGGTTGTATAATAATTGACCCACACTTTTATGTTTAAAATTTAATAAAATTCAACTGAGCAACATAACTTTTTGGTTTGTAAGATTTATGCTTCTGTTCATAAAACCTACTCTCGTTTGCAGTTTGAAGGCTCTAACTTATTTGCATCTTATCAAACCAGCTAAATCTGCAGGGGGTTGAATACTACTTGTAGGCACTGTATAATCTGCCCACACATATTTGGAACTCTCCTGGGGTACCCTCACACATATTATTCCCTCATTTAGCGGATATTTTCACAAAAAAGTGAAATTTTCAAAAATTCTGAAAATTGGCTGAAAACGACTAAATATCAAGGACTCATAGTTCGAATCGCTCTGGTACTGAAATCAGAATGCTCTCTGACATTTCCCCTATCTGAAAGTCTGATAAACCCCTGAAAAATTACTAAGTCCAAAAAAATTTTTTTTTCAACTTTTTTCAATTTTACCCCCGTGGGATATATATTTAACGCACACACATTTGGAAATCTCCTTGTGTACCCTCACACATATTTTTCCATCATTTAGCGGATATTTTCACAAAAAAGTGAAATTTTCAAAAATTCAGAAAATTGGCTGAAAACGAATAAATATCAAGGACTCATCGGGCGAATCGCTCTGGAACTGAAATCGGAATGCTCACTGACATTTCCCCTATCTGAAAGTCTGATAAACCCCTGAAAAATTACTAAGTCCAAAAAAATTTTTTTTTCAACTTTTTTCAATTTTACCCCTGTGGGGTATATATTCTATCCACACACATTTGGAACTCTCCTGGGGTACCCTCACACATATTATTCCCTCATTTAGCGGATATTTTCACAAAAAAGTGAAATTTTAAAAAATTCAGAAAATTGGCTGAAAACGACTAAATATCAAGGACTCATCGGGCGAATTGCTCTGGAACTGAAATCGGAATGCTCACTGACATTTCCACTATCTGAAAGTCTGATAAACCCATGAAAAATGACTAAGTCCAAAAAAAATTTTTTTTCAACTTTTTTCAATTTTACCCCCGTGGGATATAAATTCTACCCACACACATTTGGAACTCTCCTGGGGTACCCTCACACATATTATTCCCTCATTTAGCGGATATTTTCACAAAAAAGTGAAATTTTCAAAAATTCAGAAAATTGGCTGAAAACGACTAAATATCAAGGACTCATCGTTCGAATCGCTCTGGAACTGAAATCGGAATGCTCACTGACATTTCCCTTATCTGAAAGTCTGATAAATGCCAGAAAAATGACTAATTCCAAAAAAAATTTTTTTTCAACTTTATTCAATTTTACCCCCGTGGGATATATATTCTACCCACACACATTTGGAACTCTCCTGGGGTACCCTCACACATATAATTCCCTCATTTAGCGGATATTTTCACAAAAAAGTGAAATGTTCAAAAATTCAGAAAATTGGCTGAAAACGACTAAATATTAAGGACTCATAGTTCGAATCGCTCTGGTACTGAAATCGGAATGGTCACTGACATTTCCCCTATCTGAAAGTCTGATAAACGCCGGAAAAATGACTAAGTCCAAAAAAAAATAATTTTTCTCCTTTTTCAATTTTACCCCCGTGGGATATATATTCTACCCACACACATTTGGAACTCTTCTGGGGTACCCTCACACATATTATTCCCTCATTTAGTGGATATTTTCACAAAAAAGTGAAATTTTCAAAAATTCAGAAAATTAGCTGAAAACAACTACACATGAAGGACTCATGGGGCGAATCGCTCTGGAACTGAAATCGGAATACTCACTGACATTTACCCTATCTGAAAGTCTGATAAATGCCCCAAAAATGACTAAGTCCAAAAAAATTTTTTTTAAACTTTTTTCAATTTTACCCCCGTGGGATATATATTCTATACACACACATTTGGAACTCTCCTGGGGTACCCTTACACATATTATTCCCTCATTTAGCGGATATTTTCACAAAAAAGTGAAATTTTCAAAAATTCAGAAAATTGGCTGAAAACGACTAAATATCAAGGACTCATCGGGCGAATCGCTCTGGAACTGAAATCGGAATGCTCACTGACATTTCCACTATCTGAAAGTCTGATAAACCCATGAAAAATGACTAAGTCCAAAAAAATTTTTTTTTCAACTTTTTTCAATTTTACCCCTGTGGGATAAATATTCTACCCACACACATTTGGAACTCTCCTGGGGTACCCTCACACATATTATTCCCTCATTTAGCGGATATTTTCACAAAAAAGTGAAATTTTCAAAAATTCTGAAAACTGGCTGAAAACGACTAAGTATCAAGGACTCATCTGGCGCATGGCTCTGGAACTGAAATCGGAATGCTCACTGACATTTCCCCTATCTGAAAGTCTGAAAATCCCCGGAAAAATGACTAAGTCCAAAAAAAAAATTTTCCACTTCTTTCAATTTTACCCCTGTGGGATATATATTCTACCCACATACATTTGGAACTCTCCTGGGGTACCCTCACACATGTTATTCCCTCATTTAGTGGATATTTTCACAAAAAAGTGAAATTTTCAAAAATTCAGAAAATTGGCTGAAAACGACTAAATATTAAGGACTTATTGGGCGAATCGCTCTGGAACTGAAAGTGGAACGCTTGCTGACATTTCCTCTACCTGAAAGTCCGATAAACACCGGAAAAATTACTAAGTCCAAAAAAATTTTTTTTCAACTTTTTTCAATTTTACCCCCGTGGGATATATATTCTACCCACACACATTTGGAACTCTCCTATGGTACCCTCACACATATTATTCCCTCATTTAGCGGATATTTTCACAAAAAAGTGACATTTTCAAAAATTCTGAAAATTGGCTGAAAACGACTAAATATCAAGGACTCATGGGGCGAATCACTCTGGAACTGAAATCGGAATGCTCACTGACATTTCTCCTATCTGAAAGTGTGAAAAACACCGGAAAAATGACTAAGTCGAAAAAAAAAATTTTTAAACTTTTTTCAATTTCACCCCCGTGGGATATACAATGCCTACAAGTAGTATTCAACCCCCTGCAGATTTAGCTGGTTGACACATGCGGAATTAGCTTGGCATTGTGACATTTGTACTATAGATCAGCCTGGAAGTGGGAAATGCACTGCAGCAAATTTTTTTTTTTTTTTTTTTAAAACGTTAAAAGTTAATTCAGAGTGTCATTTATTATTCAACCCCTCAAACCACAAGAATTCTGTTTGGTCTCCCTAAAGTATTAAGAAGTAGTTCAGGCACCAAGAATAATGAGCTTCACATGTGTGGATTAAAGATCTCTTTTGCCAGCCTTTTCTGACTATTTAAGACCCTCCCCAAACTTGTGAACAGCACTCAGACATGGTCAACATGGGAAAGACAAAGGAGCATTCCAAGGCCATCAAAGACAAGATCCTGGAGGGTCACAAGGCTGGCAGGGGTACAAAACCCTTTCCAAGGAGTTGGGCCTACCTGTCTCCACTGTTGGGAGCATCATCCGTAAGTGGAAGGCTTATGAAACTACTATTAGCCTTCCACGGCCTGGACAGCCTTTGAAAGTGTCCTCCCGTGCCGAGGCCAGGCTTGTCCGAAGAGTCAAGGCTAACCCAAGGACAACAAGGAAGGAGCTCCGGGAAGATCTCATGGCAGTGGGGACATTGGTTTCAGTCAATACCATAAGTAACGTACTCCACCGCAATGGTCTCCGTTCCAGACGAGCCCGTAAGGTACCTTTACTATCAAAGCGTCATGTCAAGGCTCGTCTACAGTTTGCTCATGATCACTTGGAGGACTCTGAGACAGACTGGTTCAAGGTTCTATGGTCTGATGAGACCAAGATCGAGATCTTTGGTGCCAACCACACACGTGACGTTTGGAGACTGGATGGCACTGCATACGACCCCAAGAATACCATCCCTACAGTCAAGCATGGTGGTGGCAGCATCATTCTGTGGGGCTGTTTCTCAGACAAGGGGCCTGGCCATCTGGTCCGCATCCATGGGAAGATGGATAGCACGGCCTACCTGGAGATTTTGGCCAAGAACCTCCGCTCCTCCATCAAGGATCTTAACATGGGTCGTAATTTCATCTTCCAACAAGACAACAACCCAAAGCACACAGCCAAGAAAACCAAGGCCTGGTTCAAGAGGGAAAAAGTCAAGGTGTTGGAGTGGCCTAGTCAGTCTCCTGACCTTAACCCAATTGAAAACTTGTGGAAGGAGCTCAAGAATAAAGTACACATGAGACACCCAAAGAACCTAGATAACTTGGAGAAGATCTGCATGGAGGAGTGGGCCAAGATAACTCCATAGACCTGTGCTGGCCTGATCAGGTCTTATAAAAGACGATTATTAGCTGTAATTGCAAACAAGGGTTATTCCACAAAATATTAAACATAGGGGTTGTATAATAATTGACCCACACTTTTATGTTTAAAATTTAATAAAATTCAACTGAGCAACATAACTTTTTGGTTTGTAAGATTTATGCTTCTGTTCATAAAACCTACTCTCGTTTGCAGTTTGAAGGCTCTAACTTATTTGCATCTTATCAAACCAGCTAAATCTGCAGGGGGTTGAATACTACTTGTAGGCACTGTATAATCTGCCCACACATATTTGGAACTCTCCTGGGGTACCCTCACACATATTATTCCCTCATTTAGCGGATATTTTCACAAAAAAGTGAAATTTTCAAAAATTCTGAAAATTGGCTGAAAACGACTAAATATCAAGGACTCATCGTTCGAACCGCTCTGGAACTGAAATCGGAATGCTCACTGACATTTCCCCTATCTGAAAGACGCCGGAAAAATTACTGTCCAAAAAATTTTTTTTTCAATTTTTTTCAATTTTACCCCCGTGGGATATATATTCTACCCACACACATTTGGAACTCTCCTGGGGTACCCTCACACATATTATTCCCTCATTTAGCGGATATTTTCACAAAAAAGTAAAATTTTCAAAAATTCAGAAAATAGGCTGAAAACGACTAAATATCAAGGATTCATCGGGCGAATCACTCTGGAACTGAAATTGGAATGCTCACTGACATTTCCCCTATCTGAAAGTCTGAAAATCACCGGAAAAATGACTCAGTCCAAAAAAAAAATTTTCCACTTCTTTCAATTTTACCCCTGTGGGATATATATTCTACCCACATACATTTGGAACTCTCCTGGGGTACCCTCACACATGTTATTCCCTCATTTAGTGGATATTTTCACAAAAAAGTGAAATTTTCAAATATTCAGAAAATTGGCTGAAAACGACTAAATATTAAGGACTCATCGGGCGAATCGCTCTGGAAATGAAATCGGAACGCTCACTGACATTTCCCCTATCTGAAAGTCTGATAAACCCATGAAAAATGACTAAGTCCAAAAAAAATTTTTTTTCACCTTTTTTCAGTTTTACCCCCGTGGGATATAAATTCTACCCACACACATTTGGAACTCTCCTGGGGTACCCTCACACATATTATTCCCTCATTTAGCGGATATTTTCACAAAAAAGTGAAATTTTCAAAAATTCACAAAATTGGCTGAAAACGACTAAATATCAAGGACTCATCGTTCGAATCGCTCTGGAACTGAAATCGGAATGCTCACTGACATTTCCCCTATCTGAAAGTCTGATAAACGCCAGAAAAATGACTAATTCCAAAAAAAATTTTTTTTCAACTTTATTCAATTTTACCCCCGTGGGATATATATTCTACCCACACACATTTGGAACTCTCCTGGGGTACCCTCACACATATAATTCCCTCATTTAGCGGATATTTTCACAAAAAAGTGAAATGTTCAAAAATTCAGAAAATTGGCTGAAAACGACGAAATATTAAGGACTCATAGTTCGAATCGCTCTGGTACTGAAATCGGAATGCTCACTGACATTTCCCCTATCTGAAAGTCTGATAAACGCCGGAAAAATGACTAAGTCCAAAAGAAAATAATTTTTCTCCTTTTTCAATTTTACCCCCGTGGGATATATATTCTACCCACACACATTTGGAACTCTTCTGGGGTACCCTCACACATATTATTCCCTCATTTAGTGGATATTTTCACAAAAAAGTGAAATTTTCAAAAATTCAGAAAATTAGCTGAAAACAACTACACATCAAGGACTCATGGGGCGAATCGCTCTGGAACTGAAATCGGAATACTCACTGACATTTACCCTATCTGAAAGTCTGATAAATGCCCCAAAAATGACTAAGTCCAAAAAAATTTTTTTTAAACTTTTTTCAATTTTACCCCCGTGGGATATATATTCTATACACACACATTTGGAACTCTCCTGGGGTACCCTTACACATATTATTCCCTCATTTAGCGGATATTTTCACAAAAAAGTGAAATTTTCAAAAATTCAGAAAATTGGCTGAAAACGACTAAATATCAAGGACTCATCGGGCGAATCGCTCTGGAACTGAAATCGGAATGCTCACTGACATTTCCACTATCTGAAAGTCTGATAAACCCATGAAAAATGACTAAGTCCAAAAAAATTTTTTTTTCAACTTTTTTCAATTTTACCCCTGTGGGATAAATATTCTACCCGCACACATTTGGAACTCTCCTGGGGTACCCTCACATATATTATTCCCTCATTTAGCGGATATTTTCACAAAAAAGTGAAATTTTCAAAAATTCTGAAAATTGGCTGAAAACGACTAAATATCAAGGACTCATCGGGCGAATGGCTCTGGAACTGAAATCGGAATGCTCACTGACATTTCCCCTATCTGAAAGTCTGAAAATCCCCGGAAAAATGACTAAGTCCAAAAAAAAAATTTTCCACTTCTTTCAATTTTACCCCTGTGGGATATATATTCTACCCACATACATTTGGAACTCTCCTGGGGTACCCTCACACATGTTATTCCCTCATTTAGTGGATATTTTCACAAAAAAGTGAAATTTTCAAAAATTCAGAAAATTGGCTGAAAACGACTAAATATTAAGGACTCATTGGGCGAATCGCTCTGGAACTGAAAGTGGAACGCTTGCTGACATTTCCTCTACCTGAAAGTCCGATAAACACCGGAAAAATTACTAAGTCCAAAAAAATTTTTTTTCAACTTTTTTCAATTTTACCCCCGTGGGATATATATTCTACCCACACACATTTGGAACTCTCCTATGGTACCCTCACACATATTATTCCCTCATTTAGCGGATATTTTCACAAAAAAGTGACATTTTCAAAAATTCTGAAAATTGGCTGAAAACGACTAAATATCAAGGACTCATGGGGCGAATCACTCTGGAACTGAAATCGAAATGCTCACTGACATTTCTCCTATCTGAAAGTGTGAAAAACACCGGAAAAATGACTAAGTCGAAAAAAAAAATTTTTAAACTTTTTTCAATTTCACCCCCGTGGGATATACAATGCCTACAAGTAGTATTCAACCCCCTGCAGATTTAGCTGGTTGACACATGCGGAATTAGCTTGGCATTGTGACATTTGTACTATAGATCAGCCTGGAAGTGGGAAATGCACTGCAGCAAATTTTTTTTTTTTTTTTTTTTTAAAACGTTAAAAGTTAATTCAGAGTGTCATTTATTATTCAACCCCTCAAACCACAAGAATTCTGTTTGGTCTCCCTAAAGTATTAAGAAGTAGTTCAGGCACCAAGAATAATGAGCTTCACATGTGTGGATTAAAGATCTCTTTTGCCAGCCTTTTCTGACTATTTAAGACCCTCCCCAAACTTGTGAACAGCACTCAGACATGGTCAACATGGGAAAGACAAAGGAGCATTCCAAGGCCATCAAAGACAAGATCCTGGAGGGTCACAAGGCTGGCAGGGGTACAAAACCCTTTCCAAGGAGTTGGGCCTACCTGTCTCCACTGTTGGGAGCATCATCCGTAAGTGGAAGGCTTATGAAACTACTATTAGCCTTCCACGGCCTGGACAGCCTTTGAAAGTGTCCTCCCGTGCCGAGGCCAGGCTTGTCCGAAGAGTCAAGGCTAACCCAAGGACAACAAGGAAGGAGCTCCGGGAAGATCTCATGGCAGTGGGGACATTGGTTTCAGTCAATACCATAAGTAACGTACTCCACCGCAATGGTCTCCGTTCCAGACGAGCCCGTAAGGTACCTTTACTATCAAAGCGTCATGTCAAGGCTCGTCTACAGTTTGCTCATGATCACTTGGAGGACTCTGAGACAGACTGGTTCAAGGTTCTATGGTCTGATGAGACCAAGATCGAGATCTTTGGTGCCAACCACACACGTGACGTTTGGAGACTGGATGGCACTGCATACGACCCCAAGAATACCATCCCTACAGTCAAGCATGGTGGTGGCAGCATCATTCTGTGGGGCTGTTTCTCAGACAAGGGGCCTGGCCATCTGGTCTGCATCCATGGGAAGATGGATAGCACGGCCTACCTGGAGATTTTGGCCAAGAACCTCCGCTCCTCCATCAAGGATCTTAACATGGGTCGTAATTTCATCTTCCAACAAGACAACAACCCAAAGCACACAGCCAAGAAAACCAAGGCCTGGTTCAAGAGGGAAAAAGTCAAGGTGTTGGAGTGGCCTAGTCAGTCTCCTGACCTTAACCCAATTGAAAACTTGTGGAAGGAGCTCAAGAATAAAGTACACATGAGACACCCAAAGAACCTAGATAACTTGGAGAAGATCTGCATGGAGGAGTGGGCCAAGATAACTCCATAGACCTGTGCTGGCCTGATCAGGTCTTATAAAAGACGATTATTAGCTGTAATTGCAAACAAGGGTTATTCCACAAAATATTAAACATAGGGGTTGTATAATAATTGACCCACACTTTTATGTTTAAAATTTAATAAAATTCAACTGAGCAACATAACTTTTTGGTTTGTAAGATTTATGCTTCTGTTCATAAAACCTACTCTCGTTTGCAGTTTGAAGGCTCTAACTTATTTGCATCTTATCAAACCAGCTAAATCTGCAGGGGGTTGAATACTACTTGTAGGCACTGTATAATCTGCCCACACACATTTGGAACTCTCCTGGGGTACCCTCACACATATTATTCCCTCATTTAGCGGATATTTTCACAAAAAAGTGAAATTTTCAAAAATTCTGAAAATTGGCTGAAAACGACTAAATATCAAGGACTCATCGTTCGAACCGCTCTGGAACTGAAATCGGAATGCTCACTGACATTTCCCCTATCTGAAAGACGCCGGAAAAATTACTGTCCAAAAAATTTTTTTTTCAATTTTTTTCAATTTTACCCCCGTGGGATATATATTCTACCCACACACATTTGGAACTCTCCTGGGGTACCCTCACACATATTATTCCCTCATTTAGCGGATATTTTCACAAAAAAGTAAAATTTTCAAAAATTCAGAAAATAGGCTGAAAACGACTAAATATCAAGGATTCATCGGGCGAATCACTCTGGAACTGAAATTGGAATGCTCACTGACATTTCCCCTATCTGAAAGTCTGAAAATCCCCGGAAAAATGACTCAGTCCAAAAAAAAAATTTTCCACTTCTTTCAATTTTACCTCTGTGGGATATATATTCTACCCACATACATTTGGAACTCTCCTGGGGTACCCTCACACATGTTATTCCCTCATTTAGTGGATATTTTCACAAAAAAGTGAAATTTTCAAATATTCAGAAAATTGGCTGAAAACGACTAAATATTAAGGACTCATCGGGCGAATCGCTCTGGAAATGAAATCGGAACGCTCACTGACATTTCCCCTATCTGAAAGTCTGATAAACGCCGGAAAAATGACTATGTCCAAAAAAAATTTTTTTTCAGCTTTTTTCAATTTTACCCCCGTGGGATATATATTCTACCCACACACATTTGGAACTCTCCTGGGGTACCCTCACACATATTATTCCCTCATTTAGTGGATATTTTCACAAAAAAAATAATTTTCAAAAATTCAGAAAATTGGCTGAAAACGACGAAATATCAAGGACTCATCGGGCGAATCGCTCTGGAACTGAAACAGGAATGCTTACTGACATTTCCCCTACCTGAAAGTCTGATAAACACCGGAAAAATGACTAAGTCCAAAAAATTTTTTTTTAAACTTTTTTCAATTTTACCCCCGTGGGATATATATTCTACCCACACACATTTGGAACTCTCCTGGTGTACCCTCCCACATATTATTCCCTCATTTAGTGGATATTTTCACAAAAAAATGAAATTTTTAAAAATTCAGAAAATTGGCTGAAAATGACTAAATATCAAGGACTCATCGTTTGAATCGCTCTGGAACTGAAATCCGAATGCTCACTGAAATTTCCCCTATCTGAAAGTCTGATAAACCCCGGAAAAATTACTAAGTCCAAAAAGTTTTTTTTTCAACTTTTTTCAGTTTTACCCCCGTGGTATATATATTCTACCCACACACATTTGGAACTCTCCTGGGGTACCCTCACACATATTATTCCCTCATTTAGTGGATATTTTAACAAAAAAGTGAAATTTTCCAAAATTCAGAAAATTGGCTAAAAATGACTAAATATCAAGGATTCATCGTTCGCATCGCTCTGGAACTCAAATCGGAATGCTCACTGATATTTCCCCTATCTGAAAGTCTGATAAACGCCGGAAAAATGACTAAGTCCAAAAAAAATTTTTTTCAACTTTTTTCAATTTTACCCCCGCACGATATATATTCTACCCACACACATTTGGAACTCTCCTGGGGTACCGTCACACATATTATTCCCTGATTTAGAGGATATTTTCACAAAAAAGTGAAATTTTCAAAAATTCAGAAAATTGGCTGAAAATGACTAAATATCAAGGATTCATTGTTCACATCACTCTAGAACTGAAATCGGAATGCTCACTGACATTTCCCCTATCTGAAAGTCTGATAAATGCCGGAAAAATGACTAAGTCCAAAAAATTTTTTTTTTCAACTTTTTTCAATTTTACCACCGTGGGATATATATTCTACCCACACACATTTGGAACTCTACTGGGGTACCCTCACACATATTATTCCCTCATTTAGTGGATATTTTCACAAAAAAAAATTATTTTCAAAAGTTCAGAAAATTGGCTGAAAACGACTAAATATCAAGGACTCATCGGGCGACTCGCTCTGGAACTGAAAGCGGAATGCTCACTGACATTTCCCCTATCTGAAAGTCTGATAAACGCCGGAAAAATGACTAAGTCGAAAAACAATTTTTTTCAACTTTTTTCAATTTTAGCCCCGTGGGATATATATTCTACCCACACACATTTGGAACTCTCCTGGGGTACCCTCCCACATATTATTCCCTCATTTAGTGGATATTTTCACAAAAAAATAAATTTTCAAAAATTCAGGAAATTTGCTGAAAACGACTAAATATATCAAGGACTCATTGGGCGAATCGCTCTGGAACTGAAATCGGAACACTCACTTACATTTCCCCTATCTGAAAGTCTGATAAACGCCGGAAAAATGACTAAGTCCAAAAAAAAATTTTTTTCAGCTTTTTTCAATTTTACCCCTATGGGATATATATTCTACCCACACACATTGGGAACTCTCCTGGGGTACCCTCACACATATTAATCCCTCATTTAGCAGATATTTTATCAAAAAAAAAAAAATTTCAAAAATTCAGACAATTGGATGAAAACGACTAAATATCAAGGACTCATCGTTTAATCTCTCTGGAACTGAAATCGAAATGCTCACTGACATTTCCACTATCTGAAAGTCTGATAAACGCCGGAAAAATGACTAAGTCCAAAAAAAATTTTTTTTTCAACTTTTTTCAATTTTAGCCCCCTGGGATATATATTCTACCCACACACATTTGGAACTCTCCTGGGGTACCCTCCCACATTTTATTCCCTCATTTAGTGGATATTTTAACAAAAAAATAAATTTTCAAAAATTCAGGAAATTGGCTGAAAACGACTAAATATCAAGGACTCATTGGGCGAATCGCTCTGGAACTGAAATCGGAACACTCACTGACATTTCCCCTATCTGAAAGTCTGATAAACGCCGGAAAAATGACTAAGTCCAAAAAAAAATTTTTTTCAGCTTTTTTCAATTTTACCCCCGTGGGATATATATTCTACCCACACACATTTGGAACTCTCCTGGGGTACCCTTACACATTTTATTCCCTCATTTAGTGGATATTTTCACAAAAAAATGAAATTTTCAAAATTCAGAAAATTGGCGGAAAATGACTAAATATCAAGGACTCATCTGGCGAATCGCTCTGGAACTGAAACGGGAATGCTTGCTGACATTTCCCCTACCTGAAAGTCTGATAAACACCGGAAAAATGAATAAGTCCAAAAAAATTTTTATTTTAACTTTTTTCAATTTTACCCCTGTGGGATATATATTCTACCACACACATTGGGAACTCTCCTGGGGTACCCTCACACATATTATTCCCTCATTTAGTGGATATTTTCACAAAAAAATTAATTTTCAAAAATTCAGAAAATTGGCTGAAAACGACTAAATATCATGGACTCATCGGGCGAATCGCTCTGGAACTGAAATCCGAATGCTCACTGACATTTACCCTATCTGAAAGTCTGATAAACGCCGGAAAAATGACTAAGTCCCCAAAAAATTTTTTTTCAACTTTTTTCAATTTTACCCCCGTGGGATATATATTCTACCCACACACATTTTGAACTCTCCTGGGGTACCCTCACACATATTATTCCCTCATTTAGTGGATATTTTCACAAAAAAATGCCATTTTCAAAAATTCAGTAAATTGGCTGAAAATCACTAAATATCAAGGACTCATCGGGAGAATCGCTCTGGAACTGAAACGGGAACGCTTGCTGACATTTTCCCTACCTGGAAGTCTGATAAACACCGGAAAAATGACTACGTCCAAAAAATTATTTTTTTTTACTTTTTTCAATTTTACCCCTGTGGGATATATATTCTACCCACACACATTGGGAACTTTCCTGGGGTACCCTCACACATATTATTCCCTCATTTAGCGGATATTTTCTCAAAAAAGTGAAATTTTCAAAAATTCAGAAAATTGGCTGAAAATGACTAAATATCAAGGACTCATCGAGCGAATCGCTCTGGAACTGAAATCGGAATGCTCACTGACATTTCCCCTATCTGAAAGTCTGATAAACGCCGGAAAAATGACAGTCGAAAAAAAATTTTTTTTCAACTTTTTCAATTTCACCCCCAGGGGATATAAATTCTACCCACACACATTTGGAACTCTCCTGGGGTACCCTCACACATATTATTCCCTCATTTAGCAGATATTTTCACAGAAGAGTGAAATTTTCAAAAATTTAGAAAATTGGCTGAAAACGACTAACTATCAAGGACTCATCGGGCGAATCGCTCTGGAACTGAAATCGGAATGATCACTGACATTTCCCCTATCTGAAAGTCTGATGAACGCCGGAAAAATGACTAAGTCCAAAAAAAAAATGTTTTCAACTTTTTTCAATTTTACACCCGTGGGATATACATTCTACCCACACAAATTTGGAACTCCCCTGGGGTACCCTCACACATATTATTCCCTCATTTAGTGGATATTTTCACAAAAAAGTGGAATTTTCAAAAATTCAGAAAATTGGCTGAAAACGACTAACTATCAAGGACTCATCGGGCGAATTGTTCTGGAACTGAAATCGGAACGCTCACTGACATTTCCCCTATCTGAAAGTCTGATAAACACCGGAAAAATGACTAAGACTAAAAAAAAATTTTTTTCAACTTTTTTCAGTTTTACTCCCGTGCGATATATATTCTACCCACGCACATTTTTAACTCTCCTGGGGTACCCTCACACATATTATTCCCTCATTTAGTGGATATTTTCACAAAAAAGTGAAATTTTCAAAAATTCAGAAAATTGGCTGAAAAATACCAAATATCAAGGACTCATTGGGCGAATCGTTCTGGAACTGAAATCAGAATGTTCACTGACATTTCCCCTATCTGAAAGTCTGATAAATGCAGGAAAAATGACTAAGTCAAAAAAAAAAATTTTTTCAACTTTTTTCAATTTTACCCCGGTGGGATATATAGTCTACCCACACACATTTGGAACTCTCTTGGGGTACCCTCACACATATTATTCCCTCATTTAGTGGATATTTTCACAAAAAAGTGAAATTTTCAAAAATTCAGAAAATAGGCTGAAAACGAATAAATATCAAGGACTCATCGGGCGAATCGCTCTGGAAATAAAATTGAAATGCTTACTGACATTTCCCCGATCTGAAAGTCTGATTAACGCCGGAAAAATGACTTATTCCCCAAAAAAATTTTTTTCAACTTTTTTCAATTTTACCCCCGTGGGATATATATTCTACCCACACACATTTGGAACTCTCCTGTGGTACCCTCACACATATTATTCCCTCATTTAGTGGATATTTTCATAAAAAAGTGAAATTTTCAAAAATTCTGAAAATTGGCTGAAAACGATTAAACATCAAGGACTCTTCGGGCGACTCGCTCTGGAACTGAAATCGGAACGCTCACTGACATTTCCCCGATCTGAAAGTCTGATAAACACCGGAAAAATGACTTATTCCAAAAAAAAGATTTTTAAAACATTTTTCACTTTTACCCCCGTGAGATATATATTCTACCCACACACATTTAGAACTCTCCTGGGGTCCTTCACACATATTATTCCCTCATTTAGCAGATATTTTCACAAAAAAGTGGAATTTTCAAAAATTCTGAAAATTGGCTGAAAACTAGCAAATATCAAGGACTCATCGGGCGAATTGTTCTGGAACTGAAATAGGAACGCTCACTGACATTTCCCCTATCTGAAAGTCTGATAAACGTCGGAAAAATGACTAAGTACAAAAAAGAATTTTTTCAATTTTACCCCCGTGGGATATATATTCTACCCACGCACATTTGTAACTCTCCTGGCGTACCCTCACACATATTATTCCCTCATTTAGTGGATATTTTCACAAAAAAAGTGAAATTTTCAAAAATTCAGAAAATTGCCTGAAAAATACCAAATATCAAGGACTCATTGGGCGAATCGTTCTGGAACTGAAATCACAATGCTCACTGACATTTCCTCTATCTGAAAGTCTGATAAACGCAGGAAAAATGACTAAGTCAAAAAAAAATTTTTTTTAAACTTTTTTCAATTTTACCCCGGTGGGACATATATTCTACCCACACACATTTGGAACTCTCCTGGGGTACCCTCACACATATTATTCCCTCATTTAGTGGATATTTTCCCAAAAAAGTGACATTTTCAAAAATTCAGAAAATTGGCTGAAAACTACCAAATATCAAGGACTCATCGGTCGAATCGTTCTGGAACTGAAATCGGAACGCTCACTGACATATCCCCTATCTGAAAGTCTGATAAACGCCGGAAAATTACTAAGTCCGAAAAAAAAAAATTTTCAACTTTTTTCAATTTTACCCTCGTGGGATATATATTCTACACACACATTTGGAACTCTCCTGGGGACCCTCACACATATTATTCCCTCATTTAGTGGATATTTTCAGAAAAGAGTGAAATTTTCAAAAATTCTGAAAATTGGCTGAAAACGACTAAATATCAAGTACTCATCGGGCGAATCGCTCTGGAACTGAAATCGAAATGCTCACTGACATTTCCACTATCTGAAAGTCTGATAAACGCCGGAAAAATTACTAAGTCCAAAAAAAATTTTTTTCTACTTTATTCAATTTTACCCCCGTGGGATATATATTCTACCCACACACATTTGGAACTCTCCTGGGGTACCCACACACATATTATTCCCTCATTTAGCGGATATTTTCACAAAAAAGTGGAATTTTCAAAAATTCGGAAAATTGGCTGAAAACAACTAAATATAAAGGACTCATTGGGAAAATCGCTCTGGAACTGAAATCTGAACGCTCACTGACATTTCCACTATCTGAAAGTCTGATAAATGCCGGAAAAATGACTAAGTCCAAAAAAAAATATTTTTTCAACTTTCTTCAATTTTACCCTTACGGGATATATATTCTTCCTACACACATTTGGAACTCTCCTGGGGTACCCTCACACATATTATTCCCTCATTTAGCAGATATTTTCACAAAAAAGTGGAATTTTCAAAAATTCAGAAAATTGTCTGAAAACGACTAAATATCAAGGACTCAATGGGCGAATCGCTCTGGAACTGAAATCGGAACGCTCACTGACACATCCCCTATCTAAAAGTCTGATAAACACCGGAAACATGATTAAGTCCAAAAAAAAAATTTTTTTCAACTTTTTTCAATTTTACCCCCTTGGGGTATATATTCTACCCACACACATTTGAAACTCTCCTGGGGACCCTCACACATATTATTCCCTCATTTAGTGGATATTTTCAGAAAAGAGTGAAATTTTCAAAAATTCAGAAAATTGGCTGAAAACAACTGAATATCAAGGACTGATTGGGCGAATTGCTATGGAACTGAAATCGGAATGCTCACTGACATTTCCCCTATCTGAAAGTCTGACAAATGCCGGAAAAATGACTAAGTCCAAAAAAATATATTTTTTCAACTTTTTTCAATTTTACCCCCGTGGGATATATATTCTACAAACACACATTTGGAGCTCTCCTGGGAACCCTCACACATATTATTCCCTCATTTAGTGGATATTTTCACAGAAAAGTGAAATTTTCAAAAATTCTGAAAATTGGCTGAAAACGACTAAATATCACGGGCCAATCAGGCGAATCGCTCTGGAACTGAAATCGGAATGCTCACTGACATTTCCCATATCTGAAATTCTGAAAAACGCCGGAAAAATGACTAAGTCTAAAAAAATGTTTTTTCAACTTTTTTCAATTTTACCCCCGTGGGATATATATTCTACCCACACACATTTGGAACTCTCCTGGGGTACCCTCACACATATTATTCCCTCATTTAGTGGATATTTTCACAAAAAAGTGAAATTTTCAAAAATTCAGAAAATTGGCTAAAAACGACTAAATATCAAGGACTCATGGGGCGAATTGCTCTGGAACTGAAATCGGAACGCTCACTGACATTTTTCCTACCTGAAAGTCTGATAATCACCGGAAAACTGACTAAGTAAAAAAAAAATTTTTTTCCAACTTTTTTCAATTTTACCCTTATGGGATATATATTCCACCACACACATTTGGAACTTTCCTGGGGTACCCTCACACCTATTATTCCCTCATTTAGTGGATATTTTCACAAAAAAATGAATTTTCAAAAATTCAGAAAATTGGCTGATAACGACTAAATATCAAAGACTCATCGTTCAAATCGCTCTGGAACTGAAATCGGAATTCTCACTGACATTTCCCCTATCTGAAAGTCTGATAAACGCCGGAAAAATGACTAAGTCCAAAAAAACCTTTTTTTTCAACTTTTTTCAATTTTATCCCCGTGGGATATATATTCTACCCACACACAGTTGGAACTATCCTGGGGTACCCTCACACAAATTATTTCCTCATTTAGTGGATATTTTCACAAAAAAGTGAAATTTTCAAAAATTCAGAAAATTGACTGAAAACGACTAAATATCAAGACTCATCGGGCAAAATCGCTCTGGAACTGAAATCGGAACGCTCAATGACCTTTCTCCCATCTGAAAGTCTGATAAACGCCGGAAAAATGACTAAGTCCAAAAAAAATTTTTTTTAAACTTTTTTTCAATTTTACCCCCGTGGGATATATATTCTACCCACAAACATTTGGAACTCTCCTGGGGTACCCTCACACATATTATTCCCTCATTTAGCGGATATTTTCACAAAAAAGTGAAATTTTCAAAAATTTTGAAAATTGACTGATGAAAACGACTTAATATCAAGGACTCATCGGGCAAATCACTCTGGAACTGAAATCGGAACGCTCACTGACATTTCCCCTATATGAAAGTCTGATAAACGCCGGAAAAATGACTAAGTCGAAAAAAAAAAATTTTTCAACTTTTTTCAATTTTACTCCCGTGGTATATATATTCCACCCACGCACATTTGGAATTCTCCTGGGGTACCCTCACACATATTATTCCCTCATTTAGTGTATATTTTCACAAAAAAGTGAAATTTTCAAAAATTCAGATAATTGGCTGAAAACGACTAAATATCAAGGACTCATCGGGCGAATCGCTCTGGAACTGAAATCGGAATGCTCACTGACATTTCCCTTACCTGAAAGTCTGATAAACCCCGGAAAAATGACAAAGTCCAAAAAAATTTTTTTTTCAACTTTTTTCAATTTTACCCTTGTGGGATATATATTCTACCACACACATTTGGAACTTTCCTGGGGTACCCTTACACCTATTATTCCCTCATTTAGTGGATATTTTCACAAAAAAATGAATTTTCAAAAATTCAGATAATTGGCTGAAAACGACTAAATATCAAGGACTCATCGGGCGAATCGCTCTGGAACTGAAATCAGAATGCTCACTGACATTTCCCCTATATGAAAGTCTGAAAAACGCCGGAAAAATGACTAAGTCTAAAAAAATGTTTTTTCGACTTTTTTCAATTTTACCCCCGTGGGATATATATTCTACCCACACACATTTGGAACTCTCCTGGGGTACCCTCACACATATTATTCCCTCATTTAGTGGATATTTTCACAAAAAAGTGAAATTTTCAAAAATTCAGAAAATTGGCTAAAAACGACTAAATACCAAGGACTCATCGGGCGAATCGCTCTGGAACTGAAATCAGAATGCTCACTGACATTTCCCCTATCTGAAAGTCTGATAAACGGCGGAAAAATGACTAAGTCCAAAAAAAAATTTTTTTTCAACTTTTTTCAATTTTACCCCCGTTGGATATCTATTATACCCCCACACATTTGGAACTCTCCTGGGGTACCCGCACACATATTATTACCTCATTTAGTGGATATTTTCACAAAAAAGTGAAATTTTCAAAAATTTTGAAAATTGGCTGAAAACGACTAAATATCAAGGACTCATGGGGCGAATTGCTCTGGAACTGAAATCGGAACGCTCACTGACATTTTCCCTACCTGAAAGTCTGATAAACACCGGAAAACTGACTAAGTCCAAAAAAAATTTTTTTCCAACTTTTTTCAATTTTACCCTTATGGGATATATATTCTACCACACACATTTGGAACTTTCCTGGGGTACCCTTACACCTATTATTCCCTCATTTAGTGGATATTTTCACAAAAAAATGAATTTTCAAAAATTCAGAAAATTGGCTGATAACGACTAAATATCAAAGACTCATCGTTCGAATCGCTCTGGAACTGAAATCGGAATTCTCACTGACATTTCACCTATCTGAAAGTCTGATAAACGCCGGAAAAATGACTAAGTCCAAAAAAAACTTTTTTTTCAACTTTTTTCAATTTTATCCCCGTGGGATATATATTCTACCCACACACAGTTGGAACTCTCCTGGGGTACCCTCACACAAATTATTTCCTCATTTAGTGGATATTTTCACAAAAAAGTGAAATTTTCAAAAATTCAGAAAATTGACTGAAAACGACTAAATATCAAGGACTCATCGGGCAAAATCGCTCTGGAACTGAAATCGGAACGCTCAATGACCTTTCTCCCATCTGAAAGTCTGATAAACGCCGGAAAAATGACTAAGTCCAAAATAAATTTTTTTTCAACTTTTTTCAATTTTACCCCCGTGGGATAATATATTCTACCCACACACATTTGGAACTCTCCTGGGGTACCCTCACACATATTGTTCCCTTATTTAGCGGATATTTTCACAAAAAAGTGAAATTTTCAAAAATTCTGAAAATTGGCTGAAAACGGCTAAATATCAAGGACTCATCCTTCGAATCGCTCTGGAACTGAAATCGGAATTCTCACTGACATTTCCCCTATCTGAAAGTCTGATAAACGCCGGAAAAATGACTAAGTCCAAAAAAACCTTTTTTTTTCAACTTTTTTCAATTTTATCCCCGTGGGATATATATTCTACCCAAACACAGTTGGAACTCTCCTGGGGTACCCTCACACAAATTATTTCCTCATTTAGTGGATATTTTCACAAAAAAGTGAAATTTTCAAAAATTCAGAAAATTGACTGAAAACGACTAAATATCAAGGACTCATCGGGCAAAATCGCTCTGGAACTGAAATCGGAACGCTCAATGACCTTTCTCCCATCTGAAAGTCTGATAAACGCCGGAAAAATGACTAAGTCCAAAAAAATCTTTTTTTTCAACTTTTTTCAATTATACCCGCGTGTGATATATATTCTACCCACACACATTTGGAACTCTCTTGGGGTACCCTCACACATATTATTCCCTCATTTAGTGGATATTTTCACAAAAAAAGTGAAATTTTCAAAAATTCAGAAAATTGGCTGAAAACGACTAAATATCAAGGACTCATCGGGCGAATCGCTCTGGAACTGAAATCGGAACGCTCAATGACCTTTCCCCGATCTGAAAGTCTGATAAACGCCGGAAAAATGACTAAGTCCAAAAAACCTTTTTTTTCAACTTTTTTCAATTTTACCCCCGTGGGATATATATTCTAGGCACACACATTTGGAACTCTCATGGGGTACCCTCACACATATTATTCCCTCATTTAGCGAATATTTTCACAAAAAAAGTGAAATTTTCAAAAATTCTGAAAATTGGCTGAAAACGACTAAATATCAAGGACTCATCGGGCGAATCGCTCTGGAACTGAAATCGGAACGCTCATTGACATTTCCCCTTTCTGAAAGTCTGATAAACGCCGGAAAAATGACTAAGTCCAAAAAAGTCTTTTTTTTCAACTTTTTTCAATTTTACCCCAGTGGGATATATATTCTACCCACACACATTTGGAACTCTCATGGGGTACCCTCACACATATTATTCCCTCATTTAGCGGATATTTTCGCAAAAAAAGTGAAATTTCCAAAAATTCAGAAAATTGGCTGAAAACGACTAAATATCAAGGACTCATCGGGCGAATCGCTCTGGAACTGAAATCGGAACGCTCATTGACATTTCCTCTTTCTGAAAGTCTGATAAACGCCGGAAAAATGACTAAGTCCAAAAAAATCTTTTTTTTCAACTTTTTTCAATTATACCCGCGTGTGATATATATTCTACCCACACACATTTGGAACTCTCTTGGGGTACCCTCCCACATATTATTCCCTCATTTAGTGGATATTTTCACAAAAAAAGTGAAATTTTCAATAATTCAGAAAATTGGCTGAAAACGACTAAATATCAAGGACTCATCGGGCGAATCGCTCTGGAACTGAAATCGGAACGCTCAATGACCTTTCCCCGATCTGAAAGTCTGATAAACGCCGGAAAAATGACTAAGTCCAAAAAACCTTTTTTTTCAACTTTTTTCAATTTTACCCCCGTGGGATATATATTCTAGGCACACACATTTGGAACTCTCATGGGGTACCCTCACACATATTATTCCCTCATTTAGCGAATATTTTCACAAAAAAAGTGAAATTTTCAAAAATTCTGAAAATTGGCTGAAAACGACTAAATATCAAGGACTCATCGGGCGAATCGCTCTGGAACTGAAATCGGAACGCTCATTGACATTTCCCCTTTCTGAAAGTCTGATAAACGCCGGAAAAATGACTAAGTCCAAAAAAGTCTTTTTTTTCAACTTTTTTCAATTTTACCCCAGTGGGATATATATTCTACCCACACACATTTTGAACTCTCATGGGGTACCCTCACACATATTATTCCCTCATTTAGCGGATATTTTCGCAAAAAAAGTGAAATTTCCAAAAATTCAGAAAATTGGCTGAAAACGACTAAATATCAAGGACTCATCGGGCGAATCGCTCTGGAACTGAAATCGGAACGCTCATTGACATTTCCCCTTTCTGAAAGTCTGATAAACGCCGGAAAAATGACTAAGTCCAAAAAAGTCTTTTTTTTCAACTTTTTTCAATTTTACCCCAGTGGGATATATATTCTACCCACACACATTTGGAACTCTCATGGGGTACCCTCACACATATTATTCCCTCATTTAGCGGATATTTTCGCAAAAAAAGTGAAATTTCCAAAAATTCAGAAAATTGGCTGAAAACGACTAAATATCAAGGACTCATCGGGCGAATCGCTCTGGAACTGAAATCGGAACGCTCATTGACATTTCCTCTTTCTGAAAGTCTGATAAACGCCGGAAAAATGACTAAGTCAAAAAAAAACTTTTTTTTCAACTTTTTTCAATTTTACCCCCGTGGGATATATATTCTACCCACACACATTTGGAACTCTCCTGGGGTACCCTCACACATATTATTTCCTCATTTAGTGAATATTTTCACAAAAAAGTGAAATTTTCAAAAATTCAGAAAATTGACTGAAAACGACTAAATATCAAGGACTCATCGGGCAAATCGCTCTGCAACTGAAATCGGAATGCTCAATGACATTTCCCCTATCTGAAAGTCTGATAAACGACAGAAAAATGAATAAGTCCAAAAAAACCTTTTTTTTCACCTTTTTTCAATTTTACCACCGTGGGATATACATTTTACGCATACACATTTGGAACTCTCCTGGGGTACCCGCACACATATTATTACCTCATTTAGTGGATATTTTCACAAAAAAGTGAAATTTTCAAAAATTTTGAAAATTGACTGATGAAAACGACTAAATATCAAGGACTCATCGGGCAAATCGCTCTGGAACTGAAATCAGAACGTTCAATGACATTTCCCCAATCTGAAAGTCTGATAAACGCCGGAAAAATGACTAAGTCCAAAAAAAAATTTTTTTCAAATTTTTTCAATTTTACCCCCGTGGGATATACATTTTACGCACACACATTTGGAACTCTCCTGGGGTACCCTCACACATATTTTTCCCTCATTTAGTGAATATTTTCACAAAAAAAGTGAAATTTTCAAAAATTCTGAAAATTGACTGAAAACGACTAAATATCAAGGACTCATCGGGCAAATCGCTCTGCTACTGAAATCGGAATGCTCAATGACATTTCGCCTTTCTGAAAGTCTGATAAACGACGGAAAAATGAATAAGTCCCAAAAAAATTTTCTTCAACTTTTTTCAATTTTACCCCCGTGGGATATATATTCTACCCACACACATTTGGAACTCTCATGGGGTACCCTCACACATATTATTCCCTCATTTAGTGAATATTTTCACAAAAAAGAGAAATTTTCAAAAATTCAGAAAATTGACTGAAAACGACTAAATATCAAGGACTCATCAGGCAAATCGCTCTGGAACTGAAATCGGAATGCTCAATGACATTTCCCCTATCTGAAAGTCTGATAAACGACGGAAAAATGAATAAGTCCAAAAATACCTTTTTTTTCAACTTTTTTCAATTTTATCCCCGTGGGATATAGATTCTACCCACACACATTTGGAACTCTCCTGGGGTACCCTCACACATATTATTCCCTCATTTAGTGGATATTTTCACAAAAAAGTGAAATTTTCAAAAATTCAGAAAATTGGCTGAAAACGACTAAATATCAAGGACTCATGGGGCGAATCGCTCTGGAACTGAAATCGGAACGTTCATTGACATTTCCCCTTTCTGAAAGTCTGATAAACGCCGTAAAAATGACTAAGTCCAAAAAAATCTTTTTTTTCAACTTTTTTCAATTTTACCCCGTGGGATATATATTCTACCCACACACATTTGGAACTCTCCTGGGGTACCCTCACACATATTATTCCCTCATTTAGCGAATATTTTCACAAAAAAAGTGAAATTTTCAAAAATTCAGAAAATTGGCTGAAAACGACTAAATATCAAGGACTCATCGGGCGAATCGCTCTGGAACTGAAATCGGAACGCTCTTTGACATTTCCCCTTTCTGAAAGTCTGATAAACGCCGGAAAAATGACTAAGTCCAAAAAAGTCTTTTTTTTCAACTTTTTTCAATTTTACCCCCGTGGGATATATATTCCACCCACACACATTTGGAACTCTCCTGGGGTACCCTCACACATATTATTCCCTCATTTAGTGAATATTTTCACAAAAAAGTGAAATTTTCAAAAATTCAGAAAATTGACTGAAAACGACTAAATATCAAGGACTCATCGGGCAAATCGCTCTGCAACTGAAATCGGAATGCTCAATGACATTTCCCCTATCTGAAAGTCTGATAAACGACGGAAAAATGAATAAATCCAAAAAAACCTTTTTTTTCACCTTTTTTCAATTTTACCACCGTGGGATATACATTTTACGCATACACATTTGGAACTCTCCTGGGGTACCCACACACATATTATTACCTCATTTAGTGGATATTTTCACAAAAAAGTGAAATTTTCAAAAATTTAGAAAATTGACTGATGAAAACGACTAAATATCAAGGACTCATCGGGCAAATCGCTCTGGAACTGAAATCAGAACGCTCAATGACATTTCCCCAATCTGAAAGTCTGATAAACGCCGGAAAAATGACTAAGTCCAAAAAAAAATTTGTTTCAACTTTTTTCAATTTTACCCCCGTGGGATATACATTCTACGCACACACATTTGGAACTCTCCTGGGGTTCCCGCACACATATTATTACCTCATTTAGTGGATATTTTCACAAAAAAGTGAAATTTTCAAAAATTTAGAAAATTGACTGAAAACGACTAAATATCAAGGACTCATCGGGCAAATTGCTCTGCAACTGAAATCGGAATGCTCAATGACATTACCCCTATCTGAAAGTCTGATAAATGCCGGAAAAATGACTAAGTCCAAAAAAAAATTTTTTTCAGCTTTTTTCAATTTTACCCCCGTGGGATATATATTCTACCCACACACATTTGGAACTCTCCTGGGGTACCCTTACACATATTATTCCCTCATTTAGTGGATATTTTCACAAAAAAATGAAATTTTCAAAATTCAGAAAATTGGCGGAAAATGACTAAATATCAAGGACTCATCGGGCGAATCGATCTGGAACTGAAACGGGAATGCTTGCTGACATTTCCCCTACCTGAAAGTCTGATAAACACCGGAAAAATGACTAAGTCCAAAAAAATTTTTTTTTTAACATTTTTCAATTTTACCCCTGTGGGATATATATTCTACCCACACACATCGGGAACTCTCCTGGGGTACCCTCACACATATTATTCCCTCATTTAGTGGATATTTTCACAAAAAAGTGAAATTTTCCAAAATTCAGAAAATTGGCTGAAAATGACTAAATATGAAGGATTCATCGTTCGCATCGCTCTGGAACTGAAATCGGAATGCTCACTGACATTTCCCCTATCTGAAAGTCTGATAAACGCCGGAAAAATGACTATGTCGAATAAAAAATTTTTTTCGGCATTTTTCAATTTTACCCCCGTGGGATATATATTCTACGCACAGACAATTGGAACTCTCCTGGGGTACCCTCACACATATTATTCCCTCATTTAGTGGATATTTTCACAAAAAAAATAATTTTCAAAAATTCAGAAAATTGGCTGAAAACGACGAAATATCAAGGACTCATCGGGCGAATCGCTCTGGAACTGAAAGCGGAATGCTCACTGACATTTCCCCTATCTGAAAGTCTGATAAATCCCGGAAAAATGAGTAAGCCCAAAAAAAATTTTTTTTAAACTTTTTTCAATTTTACCCCCGTGGGATATATATTCTACCAACAGACATTTGGAACTCTCCTGGGGTACCCTCCCACATATTATTCCCTCATTTAGTGGATATTTTCACAAAAAAATGAAATTTTTAAAAATTCAGAAAATTGGCTGAAAACGACTAAATATCAAGGACTCATCGGGCGAATCGCTCTGGAACTGAAATCAGAACGTTCATTGACATTTCCCCTTTCTGAAAGTCTGATAAACGCCGGAAAAATGACTAAGTCCAAAAAAGTCTTTTTTTTCAACTTTTTTCAATTTTACCCCCGTGGGATATATATTCTACCCACACACATTTGGAACTCTCATGGGGTACCCTCACACATATTATTCCCTCATTTAGTGGATATTTTACAAAAAAGTGAAATTTTCAAAAATTCAGAAAATTGGCTGAAAACGACTAAATATCAAGGACTCATCGGGCGAATCGCTCTGGAACTGAAATCGGAATGCTCATTGACATTTCCCCTTTCTGAAAGTCTGATAAACTCCAGAAAAATGAATAAGCCCAAAAAAAACTTTTTTTTCAACTTTTTTCAATTTTACCCCCGTGGGATACAGTTATATGAAAACGTTTGGGCACCCCTATTAATCTTAAGCTTAATGTTTTATAAAAATTGGTGTTTTTGCAACAGCTATTTCAGTTTGATATATGTAATAACTGTTTGACACAGTAATGTTTCTGCCTTGAAATGAGGTTTATTGTATTAACAGAAAATGTGCAATCTGCATTCAAACAAAATTTGACAGGTGCATAAGTATGGGCACCCTTATCATTTTCTTGTTTTAAATACTCCTACCTACTTTTTACTGACTTACTAAAGCACTTTTTTTGGTTTTATAACCTCATTGAGCTTTGAACTTCATAGCCAGGTGTATGCAATCATGAGAAAAGCTACTTAAAGTGGCCACTTGCAAGTTGTTCTTCTGTTTGAATCTCCTCTGAAGAGTGGCATCATGGGCTCCTCAAAACAACTGTCAAATGATCTGAAAACAAAGATTATTTAACATAGTTGTTCAGGGGAAGGATACAAAAAGCTGTCTCAGAGATTTAACTTGTCAGTTTCCACTGTGAGGAACCTAGTAAGGAAATGGAAGAACACAGGGACAGTTCTTGTTAAGGCCAGAAGTGTCAGGCCAAGAAAAACATCAGAAAGGCAGAGAAGAAGAATGGTGAGATCAATCAAGGACAATCCTCAGACCACCTCCAGAGAGCTGCAGCATCAACTTGCTGCAGATGGTGTCACTGTGCATCGGTCAACTATACAACGCACTTTGCACAAGCAGAAGCTGTATGGGAGAGTAATGCGAAAGAAGCCGTTTCTGCAAGCACACCACAAACAGAGTCGGCTGAGGTATGCAAAAGCACATTTGGAGAAGCCAATTTCTTTTTGGAAGAAGGTCCTGTGGACTGATGAAACCAAGATTGAGTTGTTTGGTCATACAAAAAGGCGTTATGCATGGCGGCAAAAAAACACAGCATTCCAAGAAAAACACTTGCTACCCACAGTAAAATTTGGTGCAGGTTCCATCATGCTTTGGGGCTGTGTGGCCAATGCCGGCACCGGGAATCTTGTTAAAGTTGAGGGACGCATGGATACCACTCAGTATCAGCAGATTCTTGACAATAATGTTCAAGAATCAGTGACAAACTTGAAGTTACGCAGGGGATGGATCTTTCAGCAAGGCAATGATCCAAAACACCGCTCCAAATCTACTCAGGCATTCATGCAGAGGAACAATTACAATGTTCTGGAATGGCCATCCCAGTCCCCAGACCTGAATATCATTGAACATCTGTGGGATCATTTGAAGAGGGCTGTCCATGCTCGGCGACCATCAAACTTAACTGAACTGGTATTGTTTTGTAAAGAGTAATGGTCAAAAATACCTTCATCCAGGATCCAGGAAATCATTAAAAGCTACAGGAAGCGACTAGAGGCTGTTATTTTTGCAAAAGGAGGATCTACTAAATATTAATGTCACTTTTCTGGTGAGGTGCCCATACTTATGCACCTGTCAAATTTTGTTTCAATGCAGATTGCACATTTTCTGTTAGTACAATAAACCTCATTTCAAGGCAGAAACATTACTGTGTCCAACAGGTATTACATATATCAAACTGAAATAGCTGTTGCAAAAACACCAATTTTTATAAGACATTAAGCTTAAGATTAATAGGGGTGCCCAAACTTTTTCATACAACTGTATATATTCTACCCACACACATTGGGATCTCTCCTGTGGTACCCTCACACAAATTATTTCCTCATTTAGTGGATATTTTCACAAAAAAGTGAAATTTTCAAAAATTCAGAAAATTGGCTGAAAACGACTAAATATCAAGGACTCATCGGGCGAATCGCTCTGGAACTGAAATCGGAACGCTCATTGACATTTCCCCTTTCTGAAAGTCTGATAAACGCCGGAAAAATGACTAAGTCCAAAAAAGTCTTTTTTTTCAACTTTTTTCAATTTTACCCCCGTGGGATATGTATTCCACCCACACACATTTGGAACTCTCCTGGGGTACCCTCACACATATTATTCCCTCATTTAGTGAATATTTTCACAAAAAAGTGAAATTGTCAAAAATTCAGAAAATTGACTGAAAACGACTAAATATCAAGGACTCATCGGGCAAATCGCTCTGCAACTGAAATCGGAATGCTCAATGACATTTCCCCTATCTGAAAGTCTGATAAACGACGGAAAAATGAATAAATCCAAAAAACCCTTTTTTTTCACCTTTTTTCAATTTTACCACCGTGGGATATACATTTTACGCATACACATTTGGAACTCTCCTGGGGTACCCACACACATATTATTACCTCATTTAGTGGATATTTTCACAAAAAAGTGAAATTTTCAAAAATTTAGAAAATTGACTGATGAAAACGACTAAATATCAAGGACTCATCGGGCAAATCGCTCTGCAACTGAAATCGGAATGCTCAATGACATTTCCCCTATCTGAAAGTCTGATAAATGCCGGAAAAATGACTAAGTCCAAAAAAAAATTTTTTTCAGCTTTTTTCAATTTTACCCCCGTGGGATATATATTCTACCCACACACATTTGGAACTCTCCTGGGGTACCCTTACACATATTATTCCCTCATTTAGTGGATATTTTCACAAAAAAATGAAATTTTCAAAATTCAGAAAATTGGCGGAAAATGACTAAATATCAAGGACTCATCGGGCGAATCGATCTGGAACTGAAACGGGAATGCTTGCTGACATTTCCCCTACCTGAAAGTCTGATAAACACCGGAAAAATGACTAAGTCCAAAAAAATTTTTTTTTTAACATTTTTCAATTTTACCCCTGTGGGATATATATTCTACCCACACACATCGGGAACTCTCCTGGGGTACCCTCACACATATTATTCCCTCATTTAGTGGATATTTAACAAAAAAGTGAAATTTTCCAAAATTCAGAAAATTGGCTGAAAATGACTAAATATGAAGGATTCATCGTTCGCATCGCTCTGGAACTGAAATCGGAATGCTCACTGACATTTCCCCTATCTGAAAGTCTGATAAACGCCGGAAAAATGACTATGTCGAATAAAAAATTTTTTTCAGCATTTTTCAATTTTACCCCCGTGGGATATATATTCTACGCACAGACAATTGGAACTCTCCTGGGGTACCCTCACACATATTATTCCCTCATTTAGTGGATATTTTCACAAAAAAAATAATTTTCAAAAATTCAGAAAATTGGCTGAAAACGACGAAATATCAAGGACTCATCGGGCGAATCGCTCTGGAACTGAAAGCGGAATGCTCACTGACATTTCCCCTATCTGAAAGTCTGATAAATCCCGGAAAAATGAGTAAGCCAAAAAAAAATTTTTTTTAAACTTTTTTCAATTTTACCCCCGTGGGATATATATTCTACCAACAGACATTTGGAACTCTCCTGGGGTACCCTCCCACATATTATTCCCTCATTTAGTGGATATTTTCACAAAAAAATGAAATTTTTAAAAATTCAGAAAATTGGCTGAAAACGACTAAATATCAAAGACTCATCGTTTGAATCGCTCTGGAACTGAAATCCGAATGCTCACTGACATTTCCCCTATCTAAAAGTCTGATAAACGCCGGAAAAATGACTATGTCCAAAAAAAATTTTTTTTCAACTTTTTTCAATTTTAGCCCCGTGGGATATATATTCTACCCACACACATTTGGAACTCTCCTGGGGTACCCTCACACATATTATTCCCTCATTTAGTGGATATTTTCACAAAAAAAATAATTTTCAAAAATTCAGAAAATTGGCTGAAAACGACTAAATATCAAGGACTCATCGGGCGAATCGCTCTGGAACTGAAATCGGAATGCTCACTGATATTTCCCCTATCTGAAAGTCTGAAAAACGCCAAAAAAATGACTAAGTCCAAAAAAATTTTTTTTTAAACTTTTTTAAATTTTACCCCCGTGGGATATATATTCTACCCACACACATTTGGAACTCTCCTGGGATACCCTCACACATATTATTCCCTCATTTAGTGGATATTTTCACAAAAAAATGAATTTTCAAAAATTCAGAAAATTGGCTGAAAATGACGAAATATCAAGGGCTCATCGGGCGAATCGCTCTGGAACTGAAAGCGGAATGCTCACTGACATTTCCCCTATCTGAAAGTCTGATAAACGCCGTAAAAATGACTAAGTCCAAAAAAAATTTTTTGCAACTTTTTTCAATTTTAGCCCCGTGGGATATATATTCTACCCACACACATTTGGAACTCTCATGGGGTACCCTCCCACATATTATTCCCTCATTTAGTGGATATTTTCACAAAAAAATAAATTTTCAAAAATTCAGGAAATTGGCTGAAAACGACTAAATATATCAAGGACTGATTGGGCGAATCGCTCTGGAACTGAAATCGGAACACTCACTGACATTTCCCCTATCTGAAAGTCTGATAAACGCCGGAATAATGACTAAGTCCAAAAAAAATTGTTTTCAGCTTTTTTTAATTTTACCCCCGTGGGATATATATTCTACCCACACACATTTGGAACTCTCCTGGGCTACCCTCACACATATTATTCCCTCATTTAGCAGATATTTTCAGAAAAAAGTAAAATTTTCAAAAATTCAGAAAATTGGCTGAAAACGACTAAATATCAAGGACTCATCGTTCGCATAGCTTTGGAACTGAAATCGGATCACTCACTGACATTTCCCCTATCTGAAAGTCTGATAAACGCCGGAAAAATTACTAAGTCCAAAAAAAAATTTTTTTCAGCTTTTTTCAATTTTACCCCCGTGGGATATATATTCTACCCACACACATTTGGAACTCTCCTGGGGTACCCTTACACATATTATTCCCTCATTCAGTGGATATTTTCACAAAAAAATGAAATTTTTAAAAATTCAGAAAATTGGCTGAAAATGACTAAATATCAAGGACTCATCGGGCGAATCGCTCTGGAACTGAAATCCGAATGGTCACTGACATTTCCCCTATCTGAAAGTCTGATAAACCCCGGAAAAATGACTAAGTCCAAAAAAATTTTCTTTTTAACTTTTTTCAGTTTTACTCCCGTGGGATATATATTCTACCCACAAACATTTGGAACTCTCCTGGGGTACCGTCACACATATTATTCACTCATTTAGTGGATATTTTCACAAAAAAGTGAAATTTTCCAATATTCAGAAAATTGGCTGAAAATGACTAAATATCAAGGATTCATCGTTCGCATCGCTCTGGAACTGAAATCGGAATGCTCACTGACATTTCCCCTATTTGAAAGTTTTTTAAACACCGGAAAAATGACTATGTCCAAAAAAAATTTTTTTTCAGCTTTTTTCAATTTTACCCCCGTGGGATATATATTCTACCCACACACAATTGGAACTCTCCTGGGGTACCCTCACACATATTATTCCCTCATTTAGTGGATATTTTCACAAAAAAAAGAATTTTCAAAAATTCTGAAAATTGGCTGAAAACGACTAAATATCAAGGACTCATCAGGCGAATCGCTCTGGAACTGAAATCCGAATGCTCACTGACATTTCCCCTATCTGAAAGTCTGATAAACCCCGGAAAAATGACTAAGTCCAAAAAAATTTTCTTTCCAACTTTTTTCAGTTTTACTCCCGTGGGATATATATTCTACCCACACACATTTGGAACTCTCCTGGGGTACCGTCACACATATTATTCCCTCATTTAGTGGATATTTTCCCAAAAAAGTGAAATTTTCCAATATTCAGAAAATTGGCTGAAAATGACTAAATATCAAGGATTCATCGTTCGCATCGCTCTGGAACTGAAATCGGAATGCTCACTGACATTTCCCCTATCTGAAAGTCTGATAAACGCCGGAAAAATGACTGTCCAAAAAAAATTTTTTTTCAGCTTTTTTCAATTTTATCCCCGTGGGATATATATTCTACCCACACACAACTGGAACTCTCCTGGGGTACCCTCACACATATTATTCCCTCATTTAGTGGATATTTTAAAAAAAAAATTAATTTTCAAAAATTCAGAAAATTGGCTGAAAACGACTAAATATCAAGGACTCATTGGGCGAATCGCTCTGGAACTGAAACGGGAACGCTTGCTCACATTTCCCTTACCTGAAAGTCTGATAAACCCCGGAAAAATGACTAAGTCGAAAAAAAATTTTTTTTCAACTTTTTTAGATTTTACCCCCGTGGGATATATATTCTACCCACACACATTTGGAACTCTCCTGGGGTACCCTCACACATATTATTCCCTCATTTAGTGGCTATTTTCACAAAAAAATTAATTTTCAAAAATTCAGAAAATTGGCTGAAAACGACGAAATATCAAGGACTCATCGGGCGAATCGCTCTGGAACTGAAATCAGATCACTCACTGACATTTCCCCTATCTGAAAGTCTGATAAACCCCGGAAAAATGACTAAGTCAAAAAAAAAAATGTTTTTCAACTTTTTTCAATTTTACCCCCGTGGGATATATATTCTACCCACACACATTGGGAACTCTCCTGGGGTACCCTCACACATATTATTCCCTCATTTAGTGGATATTTTTGCAAAAAAGTGAAATTTTCCAAAATTCACAAAATTGGCTGAAAATGACTAAATATCAAGGATTCATCGTTCGCATCGCTATGGAACTGAAATCGGAATGCTCACTGACATTTCCCCTATCTGAAAGTCTGATAAACGCCGGAAAAATGAAAAAATTTTTTTTAATTTTTTTTCAATTTTACCCCCGTGGGATATATATTCTACCCACACACATTTGGAACTCTCCTGGGGTACCCTCACACATATTATTCCCTCATTTAGCAGATATTTTCTCAAAAAGTGAAATTTTCAAAAATTCAGAAAATTGGCTGAAAACGACTAAATATCAAGGACTCATCGTTTGAATGGCTCTGGAACTGAAATTCGAATGCTCACTGACATTTCCCCTGTCTGAAAGTCTGATAAACCCCGGAAAAATGACTAAGTCCAAAAAAATTTTTTTTTTTACTTTTTTCAATTTTACCCCTGTGGGATATATATTCTACCCACACACATTGGGAACTCTCCTGGGATACCCTCACACATATTATTCCCTCATTTAGTGGATATTTTCACAAAAAAGTGAAATTTTCAAAAATTCAGAAAACTGGCTGAATATGACTAAATATCAAGGACTCATCGTACGATTCACGCTGGAACGGAAATCGGAATGCTCACTGACATTTCCCCTATCTGAAAGTCTGAAAAACGCCAGAAAAATGACTAAGTCGAAAAAAAAAAATTTTTCAACTTCTTTAAATTTTACCCCCGTGGGATATATATTCTACCACACACATTTGGAACTCTCCTGGGGTACCATCACACATATTATTCCCTCATTTAGTGGATATTTTCACAAAAAAATGAATTTTCAAAAATTCAGAAAATTGGCTGAAAACGAAGAAATATCAAGGACTCATCGGGCGAATCACTCTGGAACTGAAATCGGAACGCTCACTGACATTTCCCCTATCTGAAAGTCTGATAAACGCCAGAAAAATGACTAAGTCCAAAAAAACCTTTTTTTTCAACTTTTTTCAATTTTATCCCCGTGGGATATATATTCTACCCACACACAATTGGAACTCTCCTGGGGTGCCCTCACACATATTATTCCCTCATTTAGTGGATATTTTCACAAAAAAATGAATTTTCAAAAATTCTGAAAATTGGCTGAAAACGACTAAATATCAAGGACTCATTGGGCGAATCGCTCTGGAACTGAAATTGGAACGCTCACTGACATTTCCCCTAACTGAAAGTCTGATAAACCCCGGAAAAATGACTACGTCCAAAAAAAATTTTTTTTCAACTTTTTTCAGTTTTACCCCTGTGGGATATATATTCTACCCAAACACATTGGGAACTTTCCTGGGGTACCCTCACACATATTATTCCCTCATTTAGCGGATATTTTCTCAAAAAAGTGAAATTTTCAAAAATTCAGAAAATTGGCTGAAAATGACTAGAGATGAGCGTTGTTCTACTCGAACTGTTCGCCAATCTCAAATTCGAGCTGTTTTGGGCGGTGTTCGAGCCGTTCGGCGAACACGAACAATTTGAGAAAAATTCGGCTGTTCGAGGTTATGTTCGATAACTGTTCGTGCACCAAAATCATAACTGGATTTTTTCTCAGTAATGATGAAAATTAATGTTAATACGCAGTTTGAGTGTACAGCGGGGTGGGGGGAGGGGCAGGGGATGGATCTCTGCAGGAACAATCAAGATCTCCATTTTTTTTTTCTCTTTCCCGCATTTACAGTGGGGAGGTGCAATCTGTTAGCCTATCAGCAGCGCACACACGGAGCGAAGTGCTTTTTTTCACACAAGCAAGGGCATGTGTCATTGGCAGTGTATGTCACATGTCCTTGCCCTATAAGACCAAGCCATTTTCCCCGTCGCCACCATTTTCTCACTGCTGCAGCTGCGTGTTAGACGGCACCGCTGTTGCTGTGTGCTCTATACCTTGTTAATTTCAAGCCAATTTTCGCACAAATCTACAGATAGCTTGGGAGTAGGGAATAGTTGTGATTGCAGTCCTTTTAAGGACTAGGTTACAGCATTTCCTACGACTTTTATCAGGCAGGTCTGTGCTCTTAAATAGATAGATTGTGGGAGTAAAGACTAATTGTAATTGGAGTCCTTTTCAGCACTAGGTTACATCAGTTCCTATCAGTTTTTGCCAGGCAGGTCTGTGCCAGTGCTGTGCAAGTTTTTTTCACAGCATTTGGCTGAATCTAGCAAAGCTAATCCTTTTTGGCCTATTGCAGAGTGTGTTAGTCAGTGGAGTAGCCTATCTGTGTTGCAAGATATACCACCTGTGTATAGAATACCAATTTTTTTACTGCACCTAGTGAAGTAAAATCTTTTGGGCATAGCATCATTCTATTAGTCCATCTATACTGACCTCCATCAGGTTGCAAATTGAATATAATTTTTTTCTGCATCTAGCTCTGAAAAAATATTGGGCTTCTAGCTGTGTGTGGGACTTGTTGTATTAGTCCATCTATACTGACCTCCATCAGGTTGCAAACTGCATATATTTTTTTCTGCATCTACCTCTGAAAAAATATTGGGCTTCTAGCTGTGTGTGGGACTTGTTGTATTAGTCCATCTATACTGACCTCCATCAGGTTGCAAACTGAATATATTTTTTTCTGCATCTACCTCTGAAAAAATATTGGGCTTCTAGCTGTGTGTGGGACTTGTTGTATTAGTCCATCTATACAGACCTCCATCAGGTTGCAAACTGAATATATTTTTTCCTGCATCTACCTCTGAAAAAATATTGGGCTTCTAGCTGTGTGTGGGACTTGTTCTATTAATCCATCTATACAGACCTCCATCAGGTTGCAAACTGAATATATTTTTTTCTGCATCTACCTCTGAAAAAATATTGGGCTTCTAGCTGTGTGTGGGACTTGTTCTATTAATCCATCTATACAGACCTCCATCAGGTTGCAAACTGAATATATTTTTTTCTGCATCTACCTCTGAAAAAATATTGGGCTTCTAGCTGTGTGTGGGACTTGTTCTATTAATCCATCTATACTGACCTCCATCAGGTTGCAAACTGAATATATTTTTTTCTGCATCTACCTCTGAAAAAATATTGGGCTTCTAGCTGTGTGTGGGACTTGTTGTATTAGTCCATCTATACAGACCTCCATCAGGTTGCAAACTGAATATATTTTTTTCTGCATCTACCTCTGAAAAAATATTGGGCTTCTAGCTGTGTGTGGGACTTGTTCTATTAATCCATCTATACAGACCTCCATCAGGTTGCAAACTGAATATATTTTTTTCTGCATCTACCTCTGAAAAAATATTGGGCTTCTAGCTGTGTGTGGGACTTGTTCTATTAATCCATCTATACAGACCTCCATCAGGTTGCAAACTGAATATATTTTTTTCTGCATCTACCTCTGAAAAAATATTGGGCTTCTAGCTGTGTGTGGGACTTGTTGTATTAGTCCATCTATACTGACCTCCATCAGGTTGCAAACTGAATATATTATTTTCTGCATCTACCTCTGAAAAAATATTGGGCTTCTAGCTGTGTGTGGGACTTGTTCTATTAATCCATCTATACAGACCTCCATCAGGTTGCAAACTGAATATATTTTTTTCTGCATCTACCTCTGAAAAAATATTGGGCTTCTAGCTGTGTGTGGGACTTGTTTTATTAGTCCATCTATACTGACCTCCATCAGGTTGCAAACTGAATATATTTTTTTCTGCATCTACCTCTGAAAAAATATTGGGCTTCTAGCTGTGTGTGGGACTTGTTCTATTAATCCATCTATACAGACCTCCATCAGGTTGCAAACTGAATATATTTTTTTCTGCATCTACCTCTGAAAAAATATTGGGCTTCTAGCTGTGTGTGGGACTTGTTCTATTAATCCATCTATACAGACCTCCATCAGGTTGCAAACTGAATATATTTTTTTCTGCATCTAGCTCTGAAAAAATATTTGGCCTTCTAGCAGTGTGTGGGACTTTCTCTATTAGTCCATCTATACTGACCTCCATCAGGTTGCAAATTGAATATAATTTTTTTCTGCATCTAACCCAGCCAATAGTTTTGGCCTAATACCACAGTTTGGCCACTCAGCTCTGCTCGGTTCCCATCCATTGTTTTTTTGTGCAAACAACTCCAGAGTTGTTAATTAGTTAACCACCAAAATGAGTGGAAAAAGGCCTGCTGCTGGTGGAAAGGGGAATAGGCGTGTTGGGAAGGGGAAAAAAGGTTGTGTCCGTGGGGTAGGTGTTAAAGCAACAGTAACATCTGCAGAAGAAAGACCATCTTCCAGCCAAACTAAAATGTCTACTTCTTTTAGCGGACAATGTGATAAGATCCCTTTCTTACGGCCACGCCAATCGCTACAAATTCCAGATGAGGCACAAAAACAGCAGGTGCTTCAACGGATATCAAGTGCTCCTTTAAGTGGGCTCTCCTCCACATCAACTTCAACATCACAAATACTCCAGTCCTCAAAGGTGTCACCCCAATCGCACTTGCTTCCTCACAGCTCCCAAATCTCCAGCTGCCCGTCTGAGTATGAGGTAGAACAGATGGTTGAGTCTGCAGAGCTGTTTACTCATACTATAGCCTGGGAATCAGAGGTCGACTCCAGCGCTTCTGTGAATCCAGATGAGGAAATGATCTGCACTGATGCCCAGAATCTTTATGAGTCGGATCCAGGACCAGACGCAGAAGGTTCTGACCATAATGTAGACCCTCATTCCCAAACTGTAACTCCTGTTGGTGGAGACAATGAGGAAGACGATGATAAGACTCAAATACCTGATTGGAGTGACAACTTTAGTTTTTTGTCAGGGCAGGAACAGGTTGGCTCTGAGGACGACGGGTGTGATAACGCACAGGGTGATGATGATGAGGTTGGAGATCCCACTTACTGTCAACCCACAGTCAGCCAAGAGATGAGGTCAGCAGAGGAGGTGGAGGAAGATGCTAGTGACGACGAGGTCAGGTTGCGCCTTCCTGGACAGAGACGTAGTACAGGAAGCACGTCAACAACTGCATCCTCAAACACAACTCTGCCTCTCACCACAAGTCGTGGTGGCTCTTCAGGTCGCATGGGTGCTAAGCCTTGCATAGCCTGGGCATTTTTTCAGATCAATAAAGATGACCCAACTCGTGTTATCTGTAACATTTGTCAGCAAAAGCTAAGTAGAGGCCAAAAAATACATAGTTTGAGTACTTCATGCATGAACCGGCACATGGACATGAAGCATAAGTTGCAGTGGGAAGCTCAGTGTGCTACAATGCGGCCTAGCCGGCCGGGCCAACCACCGTCTGCCATATCTTGTGCATCCGCGGCCTCTTCATCCTCTGTGACTGGGGGGACAGCAGTCACACCTGTTTTGGGGCGCAGACCTGCCACCTCTTTACCCGCAACAGCCAGCGTGATTGGCAGGTCATCATTTTCTTTGGAGGTGGTAACACCAGCTGGTGTTGAGCGCTGTCCGACATCGATAGCACCACCTTTGGATCAAGGCAACCTAACATGTCCGCCTGCATCTTCCTCACAGACCGGCAGTTTGCCGGGGACACCCTTATCAACCCCGTGTAAGCACAATAGCCAGCCCTCGGTCCCTCAGATGTGGACAAGTAAAAGACCATTTCCTCCTAGCCATGAGAAAGCTAAGAGGTTGAATTTCACCATCTGCAAGTTCTTGGCTACAGAAATGCTGCCTTTCCGCCTGGTGGACACAGAGGATTTTCGAGACCTTATGTCCGTCGCAGTGCCCCAGTACCAGATGCCCAGTCGGCACTACTTCTCAAAGAAAGGTGTGCCTGCGCTCCACCAGCATGTCGCACACAACATCACCGCTTCTTTGAGAAACTCTGTGTGTGACAGGGTGCATTTCACCACAGACACTTGGACGAGTAGGCATGGACAGGGGCGTTACATGTCGCTGACTGGGCACTGGGTAACTATGGTGACAGCAGGACAAGGGGCTGCTGTCCAAGTCTTGCCGTCCCCACGAGTTGTGCGTCAATCCTCTTTATGTCAAAGTTCCTCCACTGCTTCTGCCTCCTCAACCTCCTCTCGGTCTTCCACCTGCACCCAAAGCCTGTCTGGTCATGCCACAAGCTTTCTAACTGCACAGAAGGGATCCTGCACGCCTCCTTACTATGCTGGCAGTAGGGCTCAACGTCATCAGGCGGTTTTTACATTGAAATGTCTGGGAAATGTGAGTCACACAGCTGAGGAGTTGTGGTCAGCTCTGGAGAACCAATTTCATGAATGGTTGTCTCCACTGGACCTGAAACCAGGGAAGGCCGTGTGCGACAATGCTGCAAACCTGGGTGCGGCCCTTCGCCGGGGCAATGTCACACACGTGCCTTGTATGGCTCACGTGTTGAACCTGGTTGTCCAGCAATTTTTAGCCCACTATCCCAGACTAGATGGCCTTCTGCAGAGGGCACGGTCGCTGTGTGCTCACTTTCGCCGTTCGCATCCCGCAGCTCAGCGACTTACATCTCTACAGAAGTCGTTGGGCCTGCCACTTCACCGGCTAAAATGCGATGTGCCTACCCGGTGGAATTCAACTCTGCACATGTTGCAGCGACTGTGGCAGCACCGACAAGCCCTGGTGCAATACGTTCTGACGTATAGCCTGGGCCAACGAGATCCAGAGGTGGGGCAAATCACGCTGGAGGAGTGGTCTCAGATCAGGGACCTATGCACCCTTCTGCACAGTTTTGAAATGGCGACGAAGATGTTTAGTGCTGACGATGCCATTATCAGCATGACTATTCCGGTGATTTACATGCTGGAGCACATGTTAAACAGAATTCGGAGTCAGGTGGTGGCAGAAGAGGAGGTGGAGGAAGTAGAGGAGGAGGAGTTGTATGCGGAAGGGCTAACATCTGCAAGGTCCAGACGGTCGGCAGCACCAAGGCGGCAGGCATGTGAGGGTGGGGGAGATGGTTTTACCAGGGCGCATGGTAGCAGCCAAACTAGTGAGGAAGGTGCAGGAGCCCAGGAAGAAGTGGAGGACGAACTGATGGAAGACTCATCAGATGAGGGAGACCTTGATCACATTTCTGTTGTGCGAGGTTGGGGGTGAGGACAGAGGAAGGAAGCATGATTGTTACCTCGCCACCAACACAACAGGGACTTGGTGCTCCTGGATGCGCAACACACATGAGTGCCTTCTTGCTGCACTACCTGCAATATGACCCTCGAATTGTGAGAATTAGAAATAATCCTGACTACTGGGTTGCCACACTGTTAGATCCCCGGTACAAAAGTAAATTTGCAGAAATTATTCCTGCCATAGAAAGGGATGCACGCATGCAGGAGTATCAGCAGAGACTGTTGCAGAATCTTACATGTGCTTTTCCACAAAATACCAGTGGTGCACGTAGTGAATCTCACAGTTCCAACTTGCCAACCGTGGGACCGTCAAGTGTTCAGCACTCAAACCGTAACAGAACCACAGTATCTGCTGGTAACATCAATTTTGCGGAATCATTTCACCACTTTTTTAGCCCATCCTTTGCAAGGCCACAGGAGACAAGAAGTCTGACACATAGTCAACGCCTAGAGACGATGGTACAGGAGTATCTCCAAGTAAACATTGAAGCCACGACTGTGTCACTGGACCCTTGCTCTTTTTGGGCTTCCAATCTGGATAAATGGCCGGAGCTAGCCACTTACGCCTTGGAGATCTTGTCATGCCCCGCAGCCAGCGTTCTGTCTGAACGTGTGTTCAGCGCTGCTGGTGGTGTGCTGACAGATAAGCGCACGCGGCTCTCCACTGATAATGTAGACAGACTCACGTTCATAAAGATGAACAAATCATGGATCCGAAACGACTTTTCTACTCCTGTGTCATCCTGGGGAGAGTAAAAGCTTGATGATTGGTTAAAATCACCCTACCATCCGTTTTAAGCTTTCAAATTACTAATCATGTTTATCTGTATCTTAGCTGGAAAATAATTTGGGCTTTGTAGCAGTGTGCAGCACTGATTCTATTAGGCCATCTATAATAAGCTCCACCAGATTTAAAATTACTAATCATGTTTATCTGTATCTTGACTGGAAAATAATTTGGGCTTTGTAGCAGTGTGCAGCACTGATCCTTTTAGGCCATCTATACTAAAGCTTCACCAGATTTAAAATTAATAATAATTTTTAGCTGCATCTAGCCCGGAAAATAATTTTGGGGCTCCGAGATGCGCAAGACACATAAGTGCCTACTTGCTGCACTACCTGCAGCATGACCCTCATATTGTCAGAATTCGAAGTAATCATGACTACTGGGTTGCCACACTCTTAGATCCCCCAAACTTTTCGATCAACCTTTTCATTTTAATAAAGACCAAAAACATGGTCATTTTTGAAATTATAAGCATTAGCAGGTTGTTAGAAACTGAAATCAAACAGTTTTCAACTCAAAACTTTATTCTAGGTGATGTTACATTTTCACATAGGACCCCTTGTTCGAAAGGAGCTTCTGAACTCTCTCGTCCATTGAATTTGTCAGGTTTTGGATGGTTTCTGCTTCAATTGTTTTGCATGAGGACAGAATACCCTCCCAGAGCTGTTGCTTAGATGTGAACTGCCTCCCGCCATCATAGACACTCCTTTTAATGATGCTCCAAAGGTTCTGAATGGGGTAGAGGTCAGGGGAGCATGGGGGTCACACCATAAGTTTGTCCCCTTTTATGCCCATATCAGCCAGAGATGCAGATGTTTTATGTGCAGCATGAGATGGTGCATTATCATGCAGAAAAATGATCTTGCTGTGAAATACACGGTTCTTCTTCTTGAACCATGGCAGGAAGTGCTGTTTGAGAAAATCCACATACATTATGGAGTTCATCTTTAGCGCCTTCAGGGATCCTAAAGGGGCCGACAATCTCTCTCCCCATGATTCCAGCCCAAAACATTACTCTACCTCCTCCTTGTTGGCGCTGTAGCCGTGTTTGCGTGGGGTGTCCATCAACCAGCCATCCTCTACTCCATCCATCTGGACCATCGAGCGCTGCACGGCACTCATCCGTGAACAAACCAGTTTTGAAATCAGTCTTCATGTAATGTTTGGCCCACTGGAGCCGTTTCTGCTTGTGTGAAGTGGATAGAGGAGGTCGACAGGATGGCGTATGCACAGCTGCAAACCTCTGAAGGACCCTGCATCTTGTTGTTCGGGGGACGTTGGAGGCACAAGCAGCTTCAAAAACTTGTCTGCTGCTATGACAAGGCTTTTTTGCCGCTGCTCTTTCAAGCTGACGTAATTGCCTGTAGGAAAGAGTCCTCAATTTGCCCTTATCAGCACGCACACGTGTGTACTGTGAATCAGCTACATACTTCTTGATTGCCAAGACACTTCATCCTGATCATCGCACAATGTTGATTGTAGTCATGCCTTGACCTAAACACTCCACAATTTGTTGCTTCTCAGCAGCCGACACATCCTTTTTCTTTCCCATTTTGTCAGAAAATGTAGTCTGCTTAATAATGTGAGAGAGCCTTCTTAAGTAGTCTTGCCTTTCATTGGACACACCTGCCAAACTAATTAGCACAGGTGTCTGCAATTGCTTACAGTGATATAAAGAGCCCTGACACACATCACCATCAATGAGTTTAACTGACAAACAAACAAATTCTTCCCTTATCACTCCTAAACACTTTTTGCATAATAATTTGGAACACAGTGTACATGTGCTTTTCCACAAAACACCAGTGGTTCACGTAGTGAATCTTACAGTTCTAACTTGCCAACCGTGGTCTGTATGGAGTTGTTCAATAAAGGGCCCAAAATTAAGATAACATAGATGGGAGAGGTCTCTATGAATAGGAATTCCTAAGTATTTGATACCCTGTGAGGGCCAGGCAAAGGGAAAGTTGGACTGGATGGAATCCTATATGGATTTGGGGAGGGAGACATTGAGGGCCTCAGACTTCGCTGCATTGATTTTAAAATTTGACCATGTAACAAAGTGATCTATTTCAGCCATAACAGCATGGATGGATATATGTGATTGAGTGATATATACTAGGACATCATCAGCAAATAGAGAGCACTTGTACTCGGTGCCTCCCACCTCAATCCACCTAATATTGGGGTTATGGCGAATTGATGAGAGCAGGTGCTCCGTCACTAGGATGTATAAGAGAGGGGACATAGAACATCCCTGCCTTGTCCCATTGGTGATTGTGAAAGGTGATGAAAATGTTCTGACGCGCCCCCTGGGCCTTGGGACACCTGGAGCCGGACCCTTTTTGGTGGATGCTGGTGGTTGTAGTCTCCGTGGCGGCAACCCGGTTCCGTGGCTCAGGGCGGTCAAACCAGTGGCGGAACTATTTATGTGGTTTTGATGTTTAAATGTCCGACTATGCCACCCGTGGATTGCGGTCAGAGTGAACCGCCACTCCAGGGCAGACCGCTGAGGCTGGTGTTGTGGGTGCAGCAGAGCGTAGCATAACTCCCCACGGGAGGAGTATAGCCTCAGGGCAGTGTATGCGGAGGATGGGGTTGATGGTGCAGGGCAGCAGCAGTAATGACACGGAGTCAGTGATGCAGTCCAGGGCCTTTACTCACAGTTCTTATTATCCAGACCACGTCTGCAGGTAACGGCTGCCCACGTCGTACTGTGCTCACCAGGTGAGGGGCTCAGACAACTCCCAGATAACTTTGGAGTGCTTCACAGGACCCCCTTTGTGTGTCCTTTGTCTGGCCTTTCTTACCAACCCTTCTGTCCGGCTGCCTCGGGCCTCCTCTTGGTAAACTTGGCGCCAGTTTCCCTGACCCTATGTGGTGCCTTCCTAGCGGGTGTAGCGAGGGGCTGCGCCACATAAAATGTCACAGCCTCCTGTTTCTAGCTGAGGGTCGTTTCCTGCCTCCACTAGTTTCGGGGACCGGTCTCCCCCTTTGGCCTGACCCCTCCACGCAGGTGGATTCGGGCGTGCGGTGGCGACTCGCCCGTCCGCACCCCTGAGATCCCTTCGTTCCTCATTCCTGGAGCCTTCTCCGCTCCTCTTCCTTCCTTCTCCCTCTTCCAGGCCTGGGCCTCTGTTACTAGGCCCGCCTCCGGAGCAGAGCTCATGCAGAGCACCTGCTCCCTGCCACTTCTGCTCAGACTTCTCTGCACTGAACTAAGATGGTGCCCACCTTTTATACTCCCTTCTCAATGCACCCAGGAACTGCTTCCTCCCTGCTCCTGCACTACAGGGTTCGCCTTCCTCAGTGTTCCCTCCCCCCACTCCAGCCAGGGACAGGGACTGTCGTGCACATCTCAGGGGCATATTGATCACCCTGCCCCATGGCAATGTGGTGTAATGCATGCAGGTGTCGGGTCCTGATCCACACTACATCCTTACCTGAGAGTGAGATATCACACCTCTGGGTGAGGTGCAATACCTCTGTAGCAACCGAGCCCTCAGGGTGCTACAGTTCCATTTATCTTCAGCCTAGGTGACGTATTGCGATACAGGGCCGTGATTTTGGCTATAACAGGGTCCCCTAGACCCCTAACCCAAGCTATTTAAGAGAATCATATATGGCGTGCCAGGAGACTCTATGGAATGCTTTCTCAGCATCCAACGAGAGCATCTAATTACAAATTTTTAACTGCATCTAGCCCAGGAAATACTTTGTGCCCAGTAGCAGGGTCTGCTAGTCAGCGGATTATCCCGGCTGTTAAGCAAGCTACACCACCTGTAGTTTGGACACTTCATTTTTTCAAAGGAAATGCTTCGGGACCATGGGATACTCAGTGAAGAGCATCAGGAGGCACCCCAAGGCATAGGGGCTCGGACTGGCAGTAGGATGCCTTGCGGTGGACAGCCGAGCTCGATCCTTATAAAAGCTTTTTAACTGCAGCAGCTTTAGTGGACGCTACTGGAGCTGGAATTACGCGGCTGCTGGCATGAGACTTGCCCTCCAATAGATCCTTGTAAATGGATTTAAAGTGTATTTATTCAAATTAGAGAGACAATTTAAATTAAAAAGCTTAGAGCTGCCTCCACCACAGGGGGGCTCGCTCGACCCACCAGTGGACAGGCACCAGTATTGGGAGAGGGGGGCTGGCCGTCAGGGTTCACGGCGGCTCTGGCACAAACCCGGCGACACGGAGGTGGCACGGGCAGGAGCGGACTGAACGTGTCGGCTTCTCACTTTTTGGATTTTAGAAGGGCATGACATGCCTATATCTGTGTCTCCCCCTCCTTTTACTCCTCCACCTCTTTTCTTTTCGCATGACTATATGTACTTGTCACTTTTCCATGTGTTAGTTGTGTCTTCTGAGCAGTTTGTCAGCTTTTGGACACCTTTGAAGGTGTTTATGTCTTTCTATGTGTTTTTGTTTGCATGCCATTGGTTTTAATGGTGTTCGAAGGTGTTCGACGAACAGTTCGACGAACAGTTCGGCGAACACACGGGTGTTCGACGAACCGAACCGAACTCGAACACTACCGGGGTGGCTCAACACTAAAAATGACTAAATATCAAGGACTCATCGTTTGAATCTCTCTGGAACTGAAATCGGAATGCTCACTGACATTTCCCCTATCTGAAAGTCTGATAAACGCCGGAAATATGACAGTCCAAAAAAAATTTTTTTCAACTTTTTTCAATTTTGCCCTTATGGAATATATATTCTACCCACACACATTTGGAACTCTCCTGGGGTACCCTCACACATATTATTCCCTCATTTAGCGGATATTTTCACAAAAAAAGTGGAATTTTAAAAAATTCAGAAAATTGGCTGAAAACGAATAAATATCAAGGACTCATGGGGCGAATCGCTCTGGAACTGAAATCGGAACTCTTACTGACATTTCCCCTACCTGAAAGTCTTATAAACACTGGAAAAATGACTAAGTCCCCAAAAATTTTTTTTTCAACTTTTATCAATTTTACCCCCGTGGGATATAGATTCTACCCAAACACATTTGGAACTCTCCTGGGGTACCCTCACACATATTATTCCCTCATTTAGCGGATATTTTCACAAAAAAGTGGAATTTTAAAAAATTCAAAAAATTGGCTGAAAACGACTAAATATCAAGGACTCATCGGGCGAATCGCTCTGGAACTGAAATCGGAATGCTCACTGACATTTCCCCTATCTGAAAGTCTGATAAACGCCAGAAAAATGACTAAGTACCAAAAAAAAATTTTTTCAACTTTTTTCAATTTTACCCCCGTGGGATATATATTCCACCCACACACATTTGGAACTCTCCTGGGGTACCCTCACACATATTATTCCCTCATGTAGTGGATATTTTCACAAAAAAATGAAATTTTCAAAAATTTAGAAAATTGGCTGAAAACGACTAAATATCAAGCATTCATCGTTCGAATCGCTCTGGAACTGAAATTGGAATGCTTACTGAAATTTCCCCTACCTGAAAGTCTGATAAACACTGGAAAAATGACTGTCCAAAAAATTTTTTTTTCTACTTTTTTAAATATTACCCCCATGGGATATATATTCTACCCACACACATTTGTAACTCTCCTGGGGTACCCTCACACATATGATTCCCTCATTTAGCGGATATTTTCACAGAAAAGTGAAATTTTCAAAAATTCAGAAAATTGGCTGAAAACGACTAAATATGAAGGACTCATGGGGCGAATCGCTCTGGAACTGAAATCGGAAAGCTCACTGACATTTCCCATATCTGAAAGTCTGATAAACAACAGAAAAATGACTAATTCCCAAAAAAAAATTTTTTCAACTTTTTTCAATATTACCCCCGTGGGATATATATTCTACCCACACACATTTGGAACTCTCCTGGGGTACCCTCAACACATATTATTCCCTCATTTAGTGGAAATTTTCACAAAAAAGTGAAATTTTCAAAAATTCAGAAAATTGGCTGAAAACGACTAAATATCAAGCACTCATCGTTCGAATCGCTTTGGAATTGAAATCGGAACGCTTACTGAAATTTCCCCTACCTGACAGTCTGATAAACACCGGAAAAATGACTGTCCAAAAAATTTTTTTTTTCAACTTTTTTCAATATTACCCCCATGGGATATATATTCTACCCACACACATTTGTGTGAATTGCTCTGGAACTAAAATCGGAACGCTCACTGACATTTCGCCGAACTGAAAGTCTGATAAATGGCGGAAAAATGACCTATTGCAAAAAAAAAAATTTTTCAACTTTTTTCAATTTTACCCCCGTGGGATATATATTCTACCCACGCACATTTGGAACTCTCCTGCAGAACCCTCACACATATTATTCCCTTATTTAGTGGATATTTTCACAAAAAAGTGAAATTTTCAAAAATTCAGAAAATTGCCTGAAAACAACTAAATATCAAGGAATCATCGGGCGAATCGCTCTGGAACTGAAATCGGAACACTCACTGACATTTCCCCTATCTGAAAGTCAGATAAATAACGGAAAAATGACTAAGTCCAAAAAAAATATTTTTCAACTTTTTTTCAATTTTACCCCCGTGGAATATATATTCTACCCACACACATTTGGAACTCTCCTGGGGTACCCTCACACATATTATTCCCTCATTTAGTGGATATTTTCCCAAAAAAGTGAAATTTTCAAAAATTCTGAAAATTGTCTGAAAACTACCAAATATCAAGGACTCATCAGGCGAATTGCTCTGGAACTAAAATCGGAACGCTCACTGACATTTCGCCGAACTGAAAGTCTGATAAATGGCGGAAAAATGACCTATTCCAAAAAAAAAATTTTTTCAACTTTTTTCAATTTTACCCCCGTGGGATATATATTCTACCCATGCACATTTGGAACTCTCCTGCGGAACCTTCACACATATTATTCCCTTTTTTAGTGGATATTTTCACAAAAAAGTGAAATTTTCAAAAATTCAGAAAATTGGCTGAAAACGAATAAATATGAAGGACTCATCGGGCAATTCACTCTGGAACTGAAATCGGAAAGCTCACTGACATTTCCCCTATCTAAAAGTCTGATAAATGTCGGAAAAATGACTACGTCCAAAAAAATTTTTTCAACATTTTTCAATATTACCACCGTGGGATATATATTTTCCCCACACACATTTGGAACTCTCTTGGGGTACCCTCACACATATTATTCCCTCATTTAGTGGATATTTTCACAAAAAAGTGAAATTTTGAAAAATTCAGAAAATTGGCTGAAAAATACCAAATATCAAGGACTCATCTTGCGAATTGTTCTGGAACTGAAATCGGAACGCTCACTGACATTTCCCCTATCTGAAAGTTTAATAAACGCCGGAAAAATGACTAAGTCCAAAAAAAATTTTTTCAACATTTTTCAATTTTACCACCGTGGGATATATATTTTCCCCACACACATTTGCAACTCTCTTGGGGTACCCTCACACATATTATTCCCTCATTTAGTGGATATTTTCACAAAAAAGTGAAATTTTGAAAAATTCAGAAAATTGGCTGAAAAATACCAAATATCAAGGACTCATCTTGCGAATCGTTCTGGAACTGAAATCAGAATGCTCACTGACATTTCCCCTATCTGAAAGTCTGATAAACTCTGGAATAATGACTTATTCAAAAAAAAAAAAATTTTCAACTTTTTTCAATTTTATCCCCATAGGATATATATTCTACCCACACACATTTGGAACTCTCCTGTGGTACCCTCACACATATTATTCCCTCATTTAGTGGATATTTTCACAAAAAAGTGAAATTTTCAACATTTCTGAAAATTGGCTGAAAACGACTGAATATCAAAGACTCATTGGGCAAATCGCTCTGGAACTGAAATCGGAACGCTCACTGACATTTCCCCTATCTGAAAGTCTGATAAACGCCGGAAAAATGACTAGGTAAAAAAAAAAAAATTTTTCAACTCTTTTCAATTTTGCCCCCGTGAGATATATATTCTACCCACACACATTTGGAACTCTCCTGGGGTCCCTCACACATATTATTCCCTCATTTTGCGTATATTTTCACAAAAAAGTGGAATTTTCAAAAATTCAGAAAATTTTCTGAAAATGACGAAATATCAAGGACTCATTGGGCGAATCGCTCTGGAACTGAAATCGGAACGCTCACTGACATTTCCCCTATCTGAAAGTCTGATAATCGTCGGAAAAATGACTAAGTCCAAAAATAGTTTTTTTTCAACTTTTTTCAATTTTACCCCTGTGGGATATATATTCTACCCACACACATTTGGAACTCTCCTGGGTTACCTCACGCATATTATTCCCTCATTTAGCAGATATTTTCACAAAAAAGTGGAATTTTCAAAAATTCTGAAAATTGGCTGAAAACTACTAAATATGAAGGACTCATCGGGCAATTCACTCTGGAACTGAAATCGGAACGCTCACTGACATTTCCCCTATCTAAAAGTCTGATAAACGTCGGAAAAATGACTACGTACAAAAAAAAAAAAATTTTTTTAAACTTTTTTCAATTTTACCCCCGTGGGATATATATTCTACCCACACACATTTGGAACTCTCCTGGGGTACCCTCACACATATTATTCCTTCATTTAGTGGATATTTTCCCAAAAAAGTGAAATTTTCAAAAATTCTGAAAATTGCCTGAAAAATACCAAATATCAAGGACTCATTGGGCGAATCGTTCTGGAACTGAAATCACAATGCTCACTGACATTTCCCCTATCTGAAAGTCTGATAAACGCAGGAAAAATGACTAAGTCAAAAAAAAAAAATTTTTTTTAAACTGTTTTCAATTTTACCCCCGTGGGATATATATTCTACCCACACACATTTGGAACTCTCCTGGGGTACCCTCACACATATTATTCCCTCATTTAGTGGATATTTTCAGAAAAGAGTGAAATTTTCAAAAATTCTAAAAATTGGCTGTAAACGACTAAATATCAAGGACTCATCGGGCGAATCGCTCTGGAACTGAAATCAGAACGCTCACTGACACTTTCCCTATCTGAGAGTCTGATAAACGCCGGAAAAATAACTAAGTCCAAAAAAAAATTTTTTTAAACTTTTTTCAATTTTACCCCAGTGGGATATACACTCTACCCCACACATTTGGAACTCTCCTGGGGTACCTTCACACATATTATTCCCTCATTTAGTGGATTTTTTCACAAAAAAATGGATTTTCAAAAATTCAGAAAATTGTCTGAAAACGAATAAATATCAAGGACTCATCGGGCGAATCGCTCTGGAACTGAAATCGGAACGCTCACTGACATTTCCCCTATCTGAAAGTCTGATAAACGCCGGAAAAATGACTAAGTTCAAGAAAAAATTTTTTTCAACTTTTTTCATTTTTACCCCCGTGGGATATATATTCTACCCACACACATTTGGAACTCTGATGGGGTACTCTCACACATATTATTCCCTCATTTAGCGGATATTTTCACAAAAAAGTGAAATTTTCAAAAATTCAGAAAACTGGCTGAAAATGACTAAATATCAAGGACTCATAGTTCGAATCACTCTGGAACTGAAATCGGAACGCTCACTGACATTTCCCCTATCTGAAAGTCTGATAAACGCCGGAAAAATGACTAAGTTCAAGAAAAAAAATTTTTCAACTTTTTTCAATTTTACATCCGTGGGATATATATTCTACCCACACACATTTGGAACTCTCCAGGGGTACCCTCACACAAATTATTTGCTCATTTAGTGGATATTTTCACAAAAAAGAGAAATTTTCAAAAATTCAGAAAATTGGTTGAAAACGGCTAAATATCAAAGACTCATCGAGCGAATCGCTATGGAGCTGAAATCGGAACGCTCATTGACATTTCCCCTTTCTGAAATTCTGATAAACGCCGGAAAAATGACTAAGTCCCAAAAAAAATTTTTTTAAACTTTTTTCAATTTTTCCCCTGTGGGATATATATTCTACCCACACACATTTAGAACTCTCCTGGGGTACCCTCACACATATTATTCTCTCATTTAGTGGATATTTAAAAAAAATAATGAATTTTCAAAAATTCAGAAAATTGGCTGAAAACGACTAAATATCAAGGACTCATCATTCGAATCGCTCTGGAACTGAAATCGGAATGCTCACTGACATTTCCCCTATCTGAAAGTCTGAAAAATGCCGGAAAAATGACTAATTCCGAAAAAAAAAAATTTTCAACTTTTTTCAATTTTACCCCCACACACATTTGGAACTCTCCTGGTGTACCCTCACACATATTATTCCCTCATTTAGCGGATATTTTCACAAAAAAGTGAAATTTTCAAAAATTCAGAAAATTGGCTGAAAATGACTAAATATCAAGGACTCATCGTTCGAATCGCTCTGGAACTGAAATCGGAATGCTCACTGACATTTCCCCTATGTGAAAGTCTGAAAAACGCCGGAAAAATCACTAAGTCCAAAAAAATTTTTTTTTCAACTTTTTTCAAATTTACTCACGTGGGATATATATTCTACCCACACACATTTGGAACTCTCCTGGGGTACCCTCACACAAATTATTCCCTCATTTAGCGGATATTTTCACAAAAAAGTGAAATTTTCAAAAATTCAGAAAATTGACTGAAAACGACTAAATATCAAGGACTCATGGGGCGAATCGCTCTGGAACTGAAATCGGAACGCTCACTGACATTTTCCCTACCTGAAAGTCTGATAAACACCGGAAAAATGAATAAGTCCAAAAAAAAATTTTTTTAAACTTTTTTCAATTTTACCACCGTGGGATATACATTCTACCCACACACATTTGGAACTCTCCTGGGGTACCCACACACATATTATTACCTCATTTAGTGGATATTTTCACAAAAAAGTGAAATTTTCAAAAATTCAGAAAATTGGCTAAAAACGACTAAATACCAAGGACTCATCGGGCAAATCGCTCTGGAACTGAAATCGGAAAGCTCACTGACATTTCCCCTATATGAAAGTCTGATAAACGCCGGAAAAATGAATAAGTCCAAAAAAAATTTTTTTTCAACTTTTTTCAATTTTACTCCCGTGGGATATATATTCCACCCACGCACATTTGGAACTCTCCTGGGGTACCCTCACACATATTATTCCCTCATTTAGTGGATATTTTCACAAAAAAGTGAAATTTTCAAAAATTCAGATAATTGGCTGAAAACGACTAAATATCAAGGACTCATCGGGCGAATTGCTCTGGAACTGAAATCGGAATGCTCATTGACATTTCCCCTTTCTGAAAGTCTGATCAACGCCGGAAAAATGACTAAGTCCAAAAAAAACTTTTTTTTCAACTTTTTTCAATTTTACCCCCGTGGGATATATATTCTACCCACACACATTTGGAACTCTCCTGGGGTACCGTCACACATATTATTCCCTCATTTAGTGGATATTTTCACAAAAAAGTGAAATTTTCAAAAATTCAGAAAATTAACTGAAAACGACTAAATATCAAGGACTCATCGGGCAAATCGCTCTGGAACTGAAATCAGAACGCTCAATGACATTTCCCCGATCTGAAAGTCTGATAAACGCCGGAAAAATGACTAAGTTCAAAAAAAAAATTTTTTATTACTTTTTTCAATTTTACTCCCGTGGGATATATATTCCACCCACACACATTTGGAACTCTCCTGGGGTACCCTCACACATATTATTCCCTCATTTAGTGGATATTTTCACAAAAAAGTGAAATTTTCAAAAATTCAGAAAATTGGCTGAAAACGACTAAATATCAAGGAATCATCGGGCGAATCGATCTGGACCTGAAATCGGAACTCTCACTGACACTTCCCCTATCTGAAAGTCTGATAAACGCCGGAAAAATGACTAAGTCCAAAAAAATATTTTTTTCAACTTTTTTCAATTTTACCCCCGTGGGATATATATTCTACCCACACACATTTGGAACTCTCCAGGGGTACCCTCACACATATTATTCCCTCATTTAGCGGATATTTTCACAAAAAAAGTGAAATTTTCAAAAATTCAGAAAATTGGCTGAAAACGACTAAATATCAAGGACTCATCGGGGAAATCGCTCTGGAACTGAAATCGGAATGCTCAATGACGTTTCCCCTATCTGAAAGTATGATAAACGCCGGAAAAATGACAAAGTTCAAAAAAAACTTTTTTTCAACTTTTTTCAATTTTACCCCCGTGGGATATATATTCTACCCACACACATTTGGAACTCTTCTGGGGTACCCTCACACATATTATTCCCTCATTTAGTGAATATTTTCACAAAAAAGTGAAATTTTCAAAAATTCAGAAAATTGACTGAAAACGACTAAATATCAAGGACTCATCGGGCAAATCGCTCTGGAACTGAAATCAGAACGCTCACTGACATTTCCCCTATCTGAAAGTCTGATAAACGCAGGAAAAATGAATAAGTCCAAAAAAACCTTTTTTTTCAACTTTTTTCAATTTTATCCCCGTGGGATATATATTCTACCCACACACATTTGGAACTCTCCTGGGGTACCCTCACACATATTATTCCCTTATTTAGCGGATATTTTCACAAAAAAGTGAAATTTTCAAAAATTCAGAAAATTGACTGAAAACGACTAAATATCAAGGACTCATCGGGCAAATCGCTCTGGAACTGAAATCGGAACGCTCAATGACCATTCCCCTATCTGAAAGTCTGATAAACGCCGGAAAAATGACTAAGTCCAAAAAAACCTTTTTTTTCAGCTTTTTTCAATTTTACCCCCGTGGGATATATATTCTACCCACACACATTTGGATCTCTCCTGGGGTACCCTCACACAAATTATTTTCTCATTTAGTGGATATTTTCACAAAAAAGTGAAATTTTCAAAAATTCAGAAAATTGACTGAAAACGACTAAATATCAAGGTCTCATCGGGCAAATCGCTCTGGAACTGAAATCGGAACGCTCAATGACCTTTCCCCTATCTGAAAGTCTGATAAACGCCGGAAAATGACTACAAAAAAAACTTTTTTTCAACTTTTTTCAATTTTTCCCCGTGGGAAATATATTCTACACACACACATTTGGAACTCTCCTGGGGTACCCTCACACATATTATTCCCTCATTTAGTGGATATTTTCAGAAAAGAGTGAAATTTTCAAAAATTCTAAAAATTGGCTGTAAACGACTAAATATCAAGGACTCATCGGGCGAATCGCTCTGGAACTGAAATCAGAACGCTCACTGACACTTTCCCTATCTGAGAGTCTGATAAACGCCGGAAAAATAACTAAGTCCAAAAAAAAATTTTTTTAAACTTTTTTCAATTTTACCCCAGTGGGATATACACTCTACCCCACACATTTGGAACTCTCCTGGGGTACCTTCACACATATTATTCCCTCATTTAGTGGATTTTTTCACAAAAAAATGGATTTTCAAAAATTCAGAAAATTGTCTGAAAACGAATAAATATCAAGGACTCATCGGGCGAATCGCTCTGGAACTGAAATCGGAACGCTCACTGACATTTCCCCTATCTGAAAGTCTGATAAACGCCGGAAAAATGACTAAGTTCAAGAAAAAATTTTTTTCAACTTTTTTCATTTTTACCCCCGTGGGATATATATTCTACCCACACACATTTGGAACTCTGATGGGGTACTCTCACACATATTATTCCCTCATTTAGCGGATATTTTCACAAAAAAGTGAAATTTTCAAAAATTCAGAAAACTGGCTGAAAATGACTAAATATCAAGGACTCATAGTTCGAATCACTCTGGAACTGAAATCGGAACGCTCACTGACATTTCCCCTATCTGAAAGTCTGATAAACGCCGGAAAAATGACTAAGTTCAAGAAAAAAAATTTTTCAACTTTTTTCAATTTTACATCCGTGGGATATATATTCTACCCACACACATTTGGAACTCTCCAGGGGTACCCTCACACAAATTATTTGCTCATTTAGTGGATATTTTCACAAAAAAGAGAAATTTTCAAAAATTCAGAAAATTGGTTGAAAACGGCTAAATATCAAAGACTCATCGAGCGAATCGCTATGGAGCTGAAATCGGAACGCTCATTGACATTTCCCCTTTCTGAAATTCTGATAAACGCCGGAAAAATGACTAAGTCCCAAAAAAAATTTTTTTAAACTTTTTTCAATTTTTCCCCTGTGGGATATATATTCTACCCACACACATTTAGAACTCTCCTGGGGTACCCTCACACATATTATTCTCTCATTTAGTGGATATTTAAAAAAAATAATGAATTTTCAAAAATTCAGAAAATTGGCTGAAAACGACTAAATATCAAGGACTCATCATTCGAATCGCTCTGGAACTGAAATCGGAATGCTCACTGACATTTCCCCTATCTGAAAGTCTGAAAAATGCCGGAAAAATGACTAATTCCGAAAAAAAAAAATTTTCAACTTTTTTCAATTTTACCCCCACACACATTTGGAACTCTCCTGGTGTACCCTCACACATATTATTCCCTCATTTAGCGGATATTTTCACAAAAAAGTGAAATTTTCAAAAATTCAGAAAATTGGCTGAAAATGACTAAATATCAAGGACTCATCGTTCGAATCGCTCTGGAACTGAAATCGGAATGCTCACTGACATTTCCCCTATGTGAAAGTCTGAAAAACGCCGGAAAAATCACTAAGTCCAAAAAAATTTTTTTTTCAACTTTTTTCAAATTTACTCACGTGGGATATATATTCTACCCACACACATTTGGAACTCTCCTGGGGTACCCTCACACAAATTATTCCCTCATTTAGCGGATATTTTCACAAAAAAGTGAAATTTTCAAAAATTCAGAAAATTGACTGAAAACGACTAAATATCAAGGACTCATGGGGCGAATCGCTCTGGAACTGAAATCGGAACGCTCACTGACATTTTCCCTACCTGAAAGTCTGATAAACACCGGAAAAATGAATAAGTCCAAAAAAAAATTTTTTTAAACTTTTTTCAATTTTACCACCGTGGGATATACATTCTACCCACACACATTTGGAACTCTCCTGGGGTACCCACACACATATTATTACCTCATTTAGTGGATATTTTCACAAAAAAGTGAAATTTTCAAAAATTCAGAAAATTGGCTAAAAACGACTAAATACCAAGGACTCATCGGGCAAATCGCTCTGGAACTGAAATCGGAAAGCTCACTGACATTTCCCCTATATGAAAGTCTGATAAACGCCGGAAAAATGAATAAGTCCAAAAAAAATTTTTTTTCAACTTTTTTCAATTTTACTCCCGTGGGATATATATTCCACCCACGCACATTTGGAACTCTCCTGGGGTACCCTCACACATATTATTCCCTCATTTAGTGGATATTTTCACAAAAAAGTGAAATTTTCAAAAATTCAGATAATTGGCTGAAAACGACTAAATATCAAGGACTCATCGGGCGAATTGCTCTGGAACTGAAATCGGAATGCTCATTGACATTTCCCCTTTCTGAAAGTCTGATCAACGCCGGAAAAATGACTAAGTCCAAAAAAAACTTTTTTTTCAACTTTTTTCAATTTTACCCCCGTGGGATATATATTCTACCCACACACATTTGGAACTCTCCTGGGGTACCGTCACACATATTATTCCCTCATTTAGTGGATATTTTCACAAAAAAGTGAAATTTTCAAAAATTCAGAAAATTAACTGAAAACGACTAAATATCAAGGACTCATCGGGCAAATCGCTCTGGAACTGAAATCAGAACGCTCAATGACATTTCCCCGATCTGAAAGTCTGATAAACGCCGGAAAAATGACTAAGTTCAAAAAAAAAATTTTTTATTACTTTTTTCAATTTTACTCCCGTGGGATATATATTCCACCCACACACATTTGGAACTCTCCTGGGGTACCCTCACACATATTATTCCCTCATTTAGTGGATATTTTCACAAAAAAGTGAAATTTTCAAAAATTCAGAAAATTGGCTGAAAACGACTAAATATCAAGGAATCATCGGGCGAATCGCTCTGGACCTGAAATCGGAACTCTCACTGACACTTCCCCTATCTGAAAGTCTGATAAACGCCGGAAAAATGACTAAGTCCAAAAAAATATTTTTTTCAACTTTTTTCAATTTTACCCCCGTGGGATATATATTCTACCCACACACATTTGGAACTCTCCAGGGGTACCCTCACACATATTATTCCCTCATTTAGCGGATATTTTCACAAAAAAAGTGAAATTTTCAAAAATTCAGAAAATTGGCTGAAAACGACTAAATATCAAGGACTCATCGGGGAAATCGCTCTGGAACTGAAATCGGAATGCTCAATGACGTTTCCCCTATCTGAAAGTATGATAAACGCCGGAAAAATGACAAAGTTCAAAAAAAACTTTTTTTCAACTTTTTTCAATTTTACCCCCGTGGGATATATATTCTACCCACACACATTTGGAACTCTTCTGGGGTACCCTCACACATATTATTCCCTCATTTAGTGAATATTTTCACAAAAAAGTGAAATTTTCAAAAATTCAGAAAATTGACTGAAAACGACTAAATATCAAGGACTCATCGGGCAAATCGCTCTGGAACTGAAATCAGAACGCTCACTGACATTTCCCCTATCTGAAAGTCTGATAAACGCAGGAAAAATGAATAAGTCCAAAAAAACCTTTTTTTTCAACTTTTTTCAATTTTATCCCCGTGGGATATATATTCTACCCACACACATTTGGAACTCTCCTGGGGTACCCTCACACATATTATTCCCTTATTTAGCGGATATTTTCACAAAAAAGTGAAATTTTCAAAAATTCAGAAAATTGACTGAAAACGACTAAATATCAAGGACTCATCGGGCAAATCGCTCTGGAACTGAAATCGGAACGCTCAATGACCATTCCCCTATCTGAAAGTCTGATAAACGCCGGAAAAATGACTAAGTCCAAAAAAACCTTTTTTTTCAGCTTTTTTCAATTTTACCCCCGTGGGATATATATTCTACCCACACACATTTGGATCTCTCCTGGGGTACCCTCACACAAATTATTTTCTCATTTAGTGGATATTTTCACAAAAAAGTGAAATTTTCAAAAATTCAGAAAATTGACTGAAAACGACTAAATATCAAGGTCTCATCGGGCAAATCGCTCTGGAACTGAAATCGGAACGCTCAATGACCTTTCCCCTATCTGAAAGTCTGATAAACGCCGGAAAATGACTACAAAAAAAACTTTTTTTCAACTTTTTTCAATTTTTCCCCGTGGGAAATATATTCTACACACACACATTTGGAACTCTCCTGGGGTACCCTCAAACAAATAATTTCCTCATTTAGTGGATATTTTCACAAAAAGTGAAATTTTCAAAAATTCAGAAAATTGACTGAAAACGACTAAAAATCAAGGACTCATCGGGCAAATCGCTCTGAAACTGAAATCGGAACGCTCATTGACATTTCCCCTTTCTGAAAGTCTGATAAACGCTGGAAAAATGACTAGGTCCAAAAAAACCTTTTTTTTCAACTTTTTTCAATTTTATCCCCGTGGGATATATATTCTACCCACACACATTTGGAACTCTCATGGGGCACCCTCACACATATTATTCCCTCATTTAGTGAATATTTTCACAAAAAAGTGAAATTTTCAAAAATTCTGAAAATTGGCTGAAAACGACTAAATATCAAGGACTCATCGTTCGAATCGCTCTGGAACTGAAATCGGAACTCTCACTGACACTTTCCCTATCTGAAAGTCTGATAAACGCCGGAAAAATGACTAAGTCTAAAAAAAAAATTTTTTTCAACTTTTTTCAATTTTACCCCCGTGGGATATACATTCTACCCACACACATTTGGAACTCTCCTGGGGTAGCCGCACACATATTATTACCTCATTAAGTGGACATTTTCACAAAAAAGTGAAATTTTCAAAAATTCAGAAAATTGACTGAAAACGACTAAATATCAAGGACTCATCGGGCAAATCGCTCTGCAACTGAAATCGGAATGCTCAATGACATTTCCCCTATCTGAAAGTCTGATAAACGCCGGAAAAATGACAGTCCAAAAAAAATATTTTTTCAACCTTTTTCAATTTTACCCCCGTGGGATATACATTCTACCCACACACATTTGGAACTCTCCTGGGGTACCCTCACACATATTATTACCTCATTTAGTGAATATTTTCACAAAAAAGTGAAAGTTTCAAAAATTTTGAAAATTGACTGATGAAAACGAATAAATATCAAGGACTCATCGGGCAAATCGCTCTGAAACTGAAATCGGAACGCTCATTGACATTTCCCCTTTCTGAAAGTCTGATAAACGCCGGAAAAATGACTAAGTCTAAAAAAAAAATTTTTTTCAACTTTTTTCAATTTTACCCCCGTTGGATATACATTCTACCCACACACATTTGGAACTCTCCTGGGGTAGCCGCACACATATTATTACCTCATTTAGTGGACATTTTCACAAAAAAGTGAAATTTTAAAAAATTCTGAAAATTGGCTGAAAACAACTAAATATTAAGGACTCATCGGGCGAATCGCTCTGGAACTGAAATCGAAACGCTCACTGACATTTCCCCTATCTGAAAGTCTGATAAACGCCGGAAAAATGACTACAAAAAAAACTTTTTTCAACTTTTTTCAATTTTATCCCCGTGGGAAATATATTCTACACACACACATTTGGAACTCTCCTGGGGTACCCTCACACAAATAATTTCCTCATTTAGTGGATATTTTCACAAAAAAGTGAAATTTTCAAAAATTCAGAAAATTGACTGAAAACGACTAAAAATCAAGGACTCATCGGGCAAATCGCTCTGATACTGAAATCGGAACGCTCATTGACATTTCCCCTTTCTGAAAGTCTGATAAACGCTGGAAAAATGACAGTCCAAAAAAAACATTTTTTTCAACTTTTTTCAATTTTATCCCCGTGGGATATATATTCTACCCACACACATTTGGAACTCTCATGGGGTACCCTCACACATATTATTCCCTCATTTAGTGAATATTTTCACAAAAAAGTGAAATTTTCAAAAATTCAGAAAATTGGCTGAAAACGACTAAATATCAAGGACTCATCGGGCGAATCACTCTGGAACTGAAATCGGAACTCTCACTGACACTTTCCCTATCTGAAAGTCTGATAAACGCCGGAAAAATGACAGTCCAAAAAAAAAATTTTTTCAACCTTTTTCAATTTTACCCCCGTGGGATATACATTCTACCCACACACATTTGGAACTCTCCTGGGGTACCCGCACACATATTATTACCTCATTTAGTGAATATTTTCACAAAAAAGTGAAATTTTCAAAAATTTTGAAAATTGACGGATGAAAACGAATAAATATCAAGTACTCATCGGGCAAATCGCTCTGAAAATGAAATCGGAACGCTCATTGACATTTCCCCTTTCTGAAAGTCTGATAAACGTTGGAAAAATGACTAAGTATAAAAAAAAATTTTTTTTCAACTTTTTTCAATTTTATCCCCGTGGGATATATATTCTACCCACACAAATTTGGAACTCTGCTGGGGCACCCTCACACATATTATTCCCTCATTTAGTGAATATTTTCACAAAAAAGTGAAATTTTCAAAAATTCTGAAAATTCGCTGAAAACGACTAAATATCAAGGACTCATCGGGCGAAGCACTCTGGAACTGAAATCGGAATGCTCTCTGACATTTCCCCTATCTGAAAGTCTGATAAATGCCGGAAAAATGACTAAGTCAAAAAAAAAAATTTTTTCAACCTTTTTCAATTTTACCCCCGTGGGATATACATTCTACCCACACACATTTGGAAATCTCCTGGGGTACCCGCACACATATTATTAGCTCATTTAGCGGATATTTTCACAAAAAAGTGAAATTTTCAAAAATTTTGAAAATTGACTGATGAAAACGAAAAAATATCAAGGACTCATCGGGCAAATCGCTCTGAAACTGAAATCGGAACTCTCATTGACATTTCCCCTTTCTGAAAGTCTGATAAACGCCGGAAAAATGATTAAGTATAAAAAAACTTTTTTTTCAACTTTTTTCAATTTTATCCCCATGGGATATATATTCTACCCACACACATTTGGAACTCTCCTGGGGTACCCTCACACATATTATTCCCTCATTTAGTAAATATTTTCACAAAAAAGTGAAATTTTCAAAAATTCAGAAAATTGGCTGAAAACGACTAAATATCAAGGACTCATCGGGCAAATCGCTCTGGAACTATAATCGGAACGCTCAATGACCTTTCCCCTATCTGAAAGTCTGATAAACCCCGGAAAAATGACAGTTCAAAAAATTCTTTTTTTTCAACTTTTTTCAATTTTACCCCCGTGGGATATATATTCTACCCATACACAATTGGAACTCTCCTGGGGTACCCTCACACATAATATTCCCTCATTTAGCGGATATTTTCACAAAAAAGTGAAATTTTCAAAAATTCAGAAAATTGGCTGAAAACGACTAAATATCAAGGACTCATCGGGCGAACCGCTCTTGAACTGAAATCAGAATGCTCATTGACATTTCCCCTTTCTGAAAGTCTGTTAAACGCTGGAAAAATGACAGTCCAAAAAAAACTTTTTTTTCAACTTTTTTCAATTTTATCCCCGTGGGATATATATTCTACCCACACACATTTGGAACTCTCATGGGGTACCCTCACACATATTATTCCCTCATTTAGTGAATATTTTCACAAAAAAGTGAAATTTTCAAAAATTCAGAAAATTGGCTGAAAACGACTAAATATCAAGGACTCATCGGGCGAATCGCTCTGGAACTGAAATCGGAACTCTCACTGACACTTCCCCTATCTGAAAGTCTGATAAACGCCGGAAAAATGACTACAAAAAAACCTTTTTTTCAACTTTTTTCAATTTTATCCCCGTGGGAAATATATTCTACACACACACATTTGGAACTCTCCTGGGGTACCATCACACATATTATTCCCTCATTTAGTGAATATTTTCACAAAAAAGTGAAATTTTAAAAAATTCAGAAAATTGGCTGAAAACAACTAAACTTTAAGGACTCATCGGGCGAATGGCTCTGGAACTGAAATCGAAACGCTCACTGACATTTCCCCTATCTGAAAGTCTGATAAACGCCGGAAAAATGACTACAAAAAAACCTTTTTTTCAACTTTTTTCAATTTTACCCCTTGGCAAATATATTCTACACACACACATTTGGAACTCTTCTGGGGTACCCTCACACAAATAATTTCCTCATTTAGTGGATATTTTAACAAAAAAGTGAAATTTTCAAAAATTCAGAAAATTGGCTGAAAACAACTAAATATTAAGGACTAATCGGGTGAATCGCTCTGGAACTGAAATCGGAATGCTCTCTGACATTTCCCCTATCTGAAAGTCTGATAAATGACGGAAAAATGACTAAGTCCAAAAAAACCTTTTTTTTCAACTTTTTTCAATTTTAACCCCGTGGGATATATATTCTACCCACACACATTTGGAACTCTCCTGGGGTACCCTCACACAAATTATTTCCTCATTTAGTGGATATGTTCACAAAAAAGTAAAATTTTCAAAAATTCAGAAAATAGGCTGAAAACGACTAAATATCAAGGACTCATCGGGCGAATCGCTCTGGAACAGAAATCGGAACGCTCACTGACATTTCTCCTATCTAAAAGTCTGATAAACACGGGAAAAATGACTAAATCCAAAAAATAATTTTTTTAAACTTTTTTTAATTTTACCCCTGTGGGATATGTATTCTACCCACGCCCATTTGGAACTCTCCTGGGGTACCCTCACGGACATTTTTCCCTCATTTAGCGGAAATTTTCACAAAACAGTGAAATTTTCAAAAATTCTGAAAATTGGCTGAAAACGACTAAATATCAAGGACTCATCGGGCGAATCGCTCTGGAACTGACATTTTCCCTATCTGAAAATCTGATAAACGCCGGAAAAATGACAAAGTCCAAAAAATAATAATTTTTCAACTTTTTTCAATTTTACCCCCGTGGGATATATTTTCTACCCATGCACATTTGGAACTCTCCTGTGGCACCCTCACACACATTTTCCCTCTTTTAGCGGAAATTTTCACAAAAAAGTGAAATTTTCAAAAATTCAGAAAATCGGCTGAAAATGACTAAATATCGAGGACTCATATGGCGAATCGCTCTGGAACTGAAATCGGAACGCTCACTGATATTTCCCCTATATGAAAGTCTGATAAACTCCGGAAAAATGACTAAGTCCAAAAAAATCTTTTTTTTCAACTTTTTTCAATTTTACCCCCGTGGGATATATATTCTACCCACACACATTTGGAACTCTCCAGGGTTACCCTCACACATATTATTCCCTCATTTAGTGGATATTTTCATAAAAAAAGTGAAATTTTCAAAAATTCAGAAAATTGACTGAAAACGACTAAATATCAAGGACTCATCGGGCAAATCGCTCTGGAACTGAAATCGGAACGCTCAATGACCTTTCTGAAAGTCTGATAAACGCCGAAAAAATGACTAAGTCCAAAAAAATCTTTTTTTTCAACTTTTTTCAATTTTACCCCCGTGGGATATATATTCTACCCACACACATTTGGAACTCTCATGGGGTACCCTCACACATATTATTCCCTCATTTAGCGGATATTTTCGCAAAAAAAGTGAAATTTTCAAAAATTCTGAAAATTGGCTGAAAACGACTAAATATCAAGGACTCATCGGGCGAATCGCTCTGGAACTGAAATCGGAACGCTCATTGACATTTCCCCTATCTGAAAGTCTGATAAACGCCGGAAAAATGACTAAGTCCAAAAAAAACTTTTTTTTCAACTTTTTTCAATTTTACCCCCGTGGGATATATATTCTACCCACACACATTTGGAACTCTCCTGGGGTACCCTCACACATATTATTCCCTCATTTAGCGGATATTTTCGCAAAAAAAGTGAAATTTTCAAAAATTCAGAAAATTGGCTGAAAACGACTAAATATCAAGGACTCATCGGGCGAATCGCTCTGGAGCTGAAATCGGAACGCTCATTGACATTTCCCCTTTCTGAAAGTCTGATAAATGCCAGAAAAATGCCAAAGTCCAAAAAAAACTTTTTTTCAACTTTTTTCAATTTTACCCCCGTGGGATATATATTCTACCCACACACATTTGGAACTCTCATGGGGCACCCTCACACATATTATTCCCTCATTTAGTGAATATTTTCACAAAAAAGTGAAATTTTCAAAAATTCTGAAAATTGGCTGAAAACGACTAAATATCAAGGACTCATCGTTCGAATCGCTCTGGAACTGAAATCGGAACTCTCACTGACACTTTCCCTATCTGAAAGTCTGATAAACGCCGGAAAAATGACTAAGTCTAAAAAAAAAATTTTTTTCAACTTTTTTCAATTTTACCCCCGTGGGATATACATTCTACCCACACACATTTGGAACTCTCCTGGGGTAGCCGCACACATATTATTACCTCATTAAGTGGACATTTTCACAAAAAAGTGAAATTTTCAAAAATTCAGAAAATTGACTGAAAACGACTAAATATCAAGGACTCATCGGGCAAATCGCTCTGCAACTGAAATCGGAATGCTCAATGACATTTCCCCTATCTGAAAGTCTGATAAACGCCGGAAAAATGACAGTCCAAAAAAAAAATTTTTTCAACCTTTTTCAATTTTACCCCCGTGGGATATACATTCTACCCACACACATTTGGAACTCTCCTGGGGTACCCTCACACATATTATTACCTCATTTAGTGAATATTTTCACAAAAAAGTGAAAGTTTCAAAAATTTTGAAAATTGACTGATGAAAACGAATAAATATCAAGGACTCATCGGGCAAATCGCTCTGAAACTGAAATCGGAACGCTCATTGACATTTCCCCTATCTGAAAGTCTGATAAACGCCGGAAAAATGACTACAAAAAAAACTTTTTTTCAACTTTTTTCAATTTTATCCCCGTGGGAAATATATTCTACACACACACATTTGGAACTCTCCTGGGGTACCCTCACACAAATAATTTCCTCATTTAGTGGATATTTTCACAAAAAAGTGAAATTTTCAAAAATTCAGAAAATTGGCTGAAAACGACTAAATATCAAGGACTCATCGGGCGAATCACTCTGGAACTGAAATCGGAACTCTCACTGACACTTTCCCTATCTGAAAGTCTGATAAACGCCGGAAAAATGACTAAGTCTAAAAAAAAAATTTTTTTCAACTTTTTTCAATTTTACCCCCGTGGGATATACATTCTACCCACACACATTTGGAACTCTCCTGGGGTAGCCGCACACATATTATTACCTCATTTAGTGGACATTTTGACAAAAAAGTCAAATTTTCAAAAATTCAGAAAATTGACTGAAAACGACTAAATATCAAGGACTCATCGGGCAAATCGCTCTGCAACTGAAATCGGAATGCTCAATGACATTTCCCCTATCTGAAAGTCTGATAAACGCCGGAAAAATGACAGTCCAAAAAAAAAATTTTTTCAACCTTTTTCAATTTTACCCCCGTGGGATATACATTCTACCCACACACATTTGGAACTCTCCTGGGGTAGCCGCACACATATTATTACCTCATTTAGTGGACATTTTCACAAAAAAGTGAAATTTTAAAAAATTCTGAAAATTGGTGAAAACAACTAAATATTAAGGACTCATCGGGCGAATCGCTCTGGAACTGAAATCGAAACGCTCACTAACATTTCCCCTATCTGAAAGTCTGATAAACGCCGGAAAAATGACTACAAAAAAAACTTTTTTTCAACTTTTTTCAATTTTATCCCCGTGGGAAATATATTCTACACACACACATTTGGAACTCTCCTGGGGTACCCTCACACAAATAATTTCCTCATTTAGTGGATATTTTCACAAAAAAGTGAAATTTTCAAAAATTCAGAAAATTGATGGAAAACGACTAAAAATCAAGGACTCATCGGGCAAATCGCTCTGAAACTGAAATCGGAACGCTCATTGACATTTCCCCTTTCTGAAAGTCTGATAAACGCTGGAAAAATGACTAAGTATAAAAAAAAAATTTTTTTTCAACTTTTTTCAATTTTACCCCCGTGGGATGTACATTCTACCCACACACATTTGGAACTCTCCTGGGGTAGCCGCACACATATTATTACCTCATTTAGTGGACATTTTCACAAAAAAGTCAAATTTTCAAAAATTCAGAAAATTGACTGAAAACGACTAAATATCAAGGACTCATCGGGCAAATCGCTCTGCAACTGAAATCGGAATGCTCAATGACATTTCCCCTATCTGAAAGTCTGATAAACGCCGGAAAAATGACAGTCCAAAAAAAAAATTTTTTCAACCTTTTTCAATTTTACCCCCGTGGGATATACATTCTACCCACACACATTTGGAACTCTCCTGGGGTACCCGCACACATATTATTACCTCATTTAGTGAATATTTTCACAAAAAAGTGAAATTTTCAAAAATTTTGAAAATTGACTGATGAAAACGAATAAATATCAAGTACTCATCGGGCAAATCGCTCTGAAACTGAAATCGGAACGCTCATTGACATTTCCCCTTTCTGAAAGTCTGATAAACGTTGGAAAAATGACTAAGTATAAAAAAAACTTTTTTTTCAACTTTTTTCATTTTTATCCCCGTGGGATATATATTCTACCCACACAAATTTGGAACTCTGCTGGGGTACCCTCACACATATTATTCCCTCATTTAGTGAATATTTTCACAAAAAATTGAAATTTTCAAAAATTCTGAAAATTCGCTGAAAACGACTAAATATCAAGGACTCATCGGGCGAAGCACTCTGGAACTGAAATCGGAATGCTCTCTGACATTTCCCCTATCTGAAAGTCTGATAAATGCCGGAAAAATGACTAAGTCAAAAAAAAAAAATTTTTCAACCTTTTTCAATTTTACCCCCGTGGGATATACATTCTACCCACACACATTTGGAAATCTCCTGGGGTACCCGCACACATATTATTAGCTCATTTAGCGGATATTTTCACAAAAAAGTGAAATTTTCAAAAATTTTGAAAATTGACTGATGAAAACGAAAAAATATCAAGGACTCATCGGGCAAATCGCTCTGAAACTGAAATCGGAACTCTCATTGACATTTCCCCTTTCTGAAAGTCTGATAAACGCCGGAAAAATGATTAAGTATAAAAAAACTTTTTTTTCAACTTTTTTCAATTTTATCCCCATGGGATATATATTCTACCAACACACATTTGGAACTCTCCTGGGGTACCCTCACACATATTATTCCCTCATTTAGTGAATATTTTCACAAAAAAGTGAAATTTTCAAAAATTCAGAAAATTGGCTGAAAACGACTAAATATCAAGGACTCATCGGGAAAATCGCTCTGGAACTATAATCGGAACGCTCAATGACCTTTCCCCTATCTGAAAGTCTGATAAACCCCGGAAAAATGACAGTCCAAAAAATTCTTTTTTTTCAACTTTTTTCAATTTTACCCCCGTGGGATATATATTCTACCCATACACAATTGGAACTCTCCTGGGGTACCCTCACACATAATATTCCCTCATTTAGCGGATATTTTCACAAAAAAGTGAAATTTTCAAAAATTCAGAAAATTGGCTGAAAACGACTAAATATCAAGGACTCATCGGGCGAACCGCTCTTGAACTGAAATCGGAATGCTCATTGACATTTCCCCTTTCTGAAAGTCTGTTAAACGCTGGAAAAATGACAGTCCAAAAAAAACTTTTTTTTCAACTTTTTTCAATTTTATCCCCGTGGGATATATATTCTACCCACACACATTTGGAACTCTCATGGGGTACCCTCACACATATTATTCCCTCATTTAGTGAATATTTTCACAAAAAAGTGAAATTTTCAAAAATTCAGAAAATTGGCTGAAAACGACTAAATATCAAGGACTCATCGGGCGAATCGCTCTGGAACTGAAATCGGAACTCTCACTGACACTTCCCCTATCTGAAAGTCTGATAAACGCCGGAAAAATGACTACAAAAAAACCTTTTTTTCAACTTTTTTCAATTTTATCCCCGTGGGAAATATATTCTACACACACACATTTGGAACTCTCCTGGGGTACCCTCACACATATTATTCCCTCATTTAGTGAATATTTTCACAAAAAAGTGAAATTTTAAAAAATTCAGAAAATTGGCTGAAAACAACTAAACTTTAAGGACTCATCGGGCGAATCGCTCTGGAACTGAAATCGAAACGCTCACTGACATTTCCCCTATCTGAAAGTCTGATAAACGCCGGAAAAATGACTACAAAAAAACCTTTTTTTCAACTTTTTTCAATTTTACCCCTTGGCAAATATATTCTACACACACACATTTGGAACTCTTCTGGGGTACCCTCACACAAATAATTTCCTCATTTAGTGGATATTTTAACAAAAAAGTGAAATTTTCAAAAATTCAGAAAATTGGCTGAAAACAACTAAATATTAAGGACTAATCGGGTGAATCGCTCTGGAACTGAAATCGGAATGCTCTCTGACATTTCCCCTATCTGAAAGTCTGATAAATGACGGAAAAATGACTAAGTCCAAAAAAACCTTTTTTTTCAACTTTTTTCAATTTTAACCCCGTGGGATATATATTCTACCCACGCCCATTTGGAACTCTCCTGGGGTACCCTCACGGACATTTTTCCCTCATTTAGCGGAAATTTTCACAAAACAGTGAAATTTTCAAAAATTCTGAAAATTGGCTGAAAACGACTAAATATCAAGGACTCATCGGGCGAATCGCTCTGGAACTGACATTTTCCCTATCTGAAAATCTGATAAACGCCGGAAAAATGACAAAGTCCAAAAAATAATAATTTTTCAACTTTTTTCAATTTTACCCCTGTGGGATACATTTTCTACCCATACACATTTGGAACTCTCCTGTGGCACCCTCACACACATTTTCCCTCTTTTAGCGGAAATTTTCACAAAACAGTGAAATTTTCAAAAATTCAGAAAATCGGCTGAAAATGACTAAATATCGAGGACTCATATGGCGAATCGCTCTGGAACTGAAATCGGAACGCTCACTGATATTTCCCCTATATGAAAGTCTGATAAACTCCGGAAAAATGACTAAGTCCAAAAAAATCTTTTTTTTCAACTTTTTTCAATTTTACCCCCGTGGGATATATATTCTACCCACACACATTTGGAACTCTCCAGGGTTACCCTCACACATATTATTCCCTCATTTAGTGGATATTTTCATAAAAAAAGTGAAATTTTCAAAAATTCAGAAAATTGACTGAAAACGACTAAATATCAAGGACTCATCGGGCAAATCGCTCTGGAACTGAAATCGGAACGCTCAATGACCTTTCCCCTATCTGAAAGTCTGATAAACGCCGAAAAAATGACTAAGTCCAAAAAAATCTTTTTTTTCAACTTTTTTCAATTTTACCCCCGTGGGATATATATTCTACCCACACACATTTGGAACTCTCATGGGGTACCCTCACACATATTATTCCCTCATTTAGCGGATATTTTCGCAAAAAAAGTGAAATTTTCAAAAATTCTGAAAATTGGCTGAAAACGACTAAATATCAAGGACTCATCGGGCGAATCGCTCTGGAGCTGAAATCGGAACGCTCATTGACATTTCCCCTTTCTGAAAGTCTGATAAATGCCAGAAAAATGCCAAAGTCCAAAAAAAACTTTTTTTCAACTTTTTTCAATTTTACCCCCGTGGGATATATATTCTACCCACACACATTTGGAACTCTCCTGGGGTACCCTCACACATATTATTCCCTCATTTAGTGAATATTTTCACAAAAAAGTGAAATTTTCAAAAATTCAGAAAATTTTCTGAAAACGACTAAATATCAAGGAATCATCGGGTGAATCGCTCTGGAACTGAAATCGGAACTCTCACTGACACTTCCCCTATCTGAAAGTCTGATAAACGCCGGAAAAATGACTAAGTCCAAAAAAAACTTTTTTTTCAGCTTTTTTCAATTTTACCCCCGTGGGATATATATTCTACCCACACACATTTGGAACTCTCCAGGGTTACCCTTACACATATTATTCCCTCATTTAGTGGATATTTTCATTAAAAAAGTGAAATTTTCAAAAATTCAGAAAATTGACTGAAAACGACTAAATATCAAGGACTCATCGGGCGAATCGCTCTGGAACTGAAATCGGAATGCTCATTGACATTTCCCCTTTCTGAAAGTCTGATCAACGCCGGAAAAATGACTAAGTCCAAAAAAATCTTTTTTTTCAACTTTTTTCAATTTTACCCCCGTGGGATATATATTCTACCCACACACATTTGGAACTCTCATGGGGTACCCTCACACATATTATTCCCTCATTTAGCGGATATTTTCGCAAAAAAGTGAAATTTTCAAAAATTCTGAAAATTGGCTGAAAACGACTAAATATCAAGGACTCATTGGGCGAATCGCTCTGGAACTGAAATCGGAACGCTCATTGACATTTCCCCTATCTGAAAGTCTGATAAACGCCGGAAAAATGACTAAGTCCAAAAAAAACTTTTTTTTCAACTTTTTTCAATTTTACCCCCGTGGGATATATATTCTACCCACACACATTTGGAACTCTCCTGGGGTACCCTCACACATATTATTCCCTCATTTAGCGGATATTTTCGCAAAAAAAGTGAAATTTTCAAAAATTCAGAAAATTGGCTGAAAACGACTAAATATCAAGGACTCATCGGGCGAATCGCTCTGGAGCTGAAATCGGAACGCTCATTGACATTTCCCCTTTCTGAAAGTCTGATAAATGCCAGAAAAATGCCAAAGTCCAAAAAAAACTTTTTTTCAACTTTTTTCAATTTTACCCCCGTGGGATATATATTCTACCCACACACATTTGGAACTCTCCTGGGGTACCCTCACACATATTATTCCCTCATTTAGTGAATATTTTCACAAAAAAGTGAAATTTTCAAAAATTCAGAAAATTTTCTGAAAACGACTAAATATCAAGGAATCATCGGGTGAATCGCTCTGGAACTGAAATCGGAACTCTCACTGACACTTCCCCTATCTGAAAGTCTGATAAACGCCGGAAAAATGACTAAGTCCAAAAAAAACTTTTTTTTCAGCTTTTTTCAATTTTACCCCCGTGGGATATATATTCTACCCACACACATTTGGAACTCTCCAGGGTTACCCTCACACATATTATTCCCTCATTTAGTGGATATTTTCATTAAAAAAGTGAAATTTTCAAAAATTCAGAAAATTGACTGATGAAAACGACTAAATATCAAGGACTCATCGGGCAGATCGCTCTGGAACTGAAATCAGAACGCTCAATGACATTTCCCCGATCTGAAAGTCTGATAAACACCGGAAAAATGACTAAGTCCAAAAAAAAATTTTTTTAAACTTTTTTTTTAATTTTACTCCCGTGGGATATATATTCCACCCACGCACATTTGGAACTCTCCTGGGGTACCCTCACACATATTATTCCCTCATTTAGTGGATATTTTCACAAAAGAGTGAAATTTTCAAAAATTCAGAAAATTTTCTGAAAACGACTAAATATCAAGGAATCATCGGGCGAATCGCTCTGGAACTGAAATCGGAACTCTCACTGACACTTCCCCTATCTGAAAGTCTGATAAACGCCGGAAAAATGACTAAGTCCAAAAAAAACTTTTTTTTCAGCTTTTTTCAATTTTACCCCCGTGGGATATATATTCTACCCACACACATTTGGAACTCTCATGGGGTACCCTCACACATATTATTCCCTCATTTAGCGGATATTTTCGCAAAAAAAGTGAAATTTTCAAAAATTCTGAAAATTGGCTGAAAACGACTAAATATCAAGGACTCATTGGGCAAATCGCTCTGGAACTGAAATCGGAACGCTCATTGATATTTCCCCTTTCTGAAAGTCTGATAAACGCCGGAAAAATAACAAAGTCCAAAAAAACCTTTTTTTTAACTTTTTTCAATTTTACCCCCGTGGGATATATATTCTACCCACACACATTTGGAACTCTCCTGGGGTACCCTCACACATATTATTCCCTCATTTAGTGAATATTTTCACAAAAAAGTGAAATTGTCAAAAATTTAGAAAATTGACTGATGAAAACGACTAAATATCAAGGACTCATCGGGCAGATCGCTCTGGAACTGAAATCAGAACGCTCAATGACATTTCCCCGATCTGAAAGTCTGATAAACACCGGAAAAATGACTAAGTCCAAAAAAACCTTTTTTTTCAACTTTTTTCAATTTTATCCCCGTGGGATATATATTCTACCCACACACATTTGGAACTCTCCTGGGGTACCCTCACACATATTATTCCCTCATTTAGTGGATATTTTCACAAAAAAGTGAAATTTTCAAAAATTCAGAAAATTGGCTGAAAACGACTAAATATCAAGGACTCATCGGGCGAATCACTCTGGAACTGAAATCGGAATGCTCACTGACATTTCCCCTATCTGAAAGTCTGTTGAACGCCGGAAAAATGACTATTAGTGTTGAGCCACCCCCGTAGTGTTCGAGTTCGGTTCGGTTCGTCGGACACCCATGTGTTCGCCGAACTGTTCGTCGAACTGTTCGTCGAACACCTTCGAACACCGTTAAAACCAATGGCAGGCAAACAAAAACACATAGAAACACATAGAAAACACCTTCAAAGGTGTCCAAAAGCTGACAAACTGCTCAGAAGACACAACTAACACATGGAAAAGTGACAAGTACATATAGTCATGCGAAAAGAAAAGAGGTGGAGGAGTAAAAGGAGGGGGAGACACAGATATAGGCATGTCATGCCCTTCTAAAATCCAAAAAGTGAGAAGCCGACACGTTCAGTCCGCTCCTGCCCGTGCCACCTCCGTGTCGCCGGGTTTGTGCCAGAGCCGCGGTGAACCTTGACGGCCAGCCCCCCTCTCCCAATACTGGTGCCTGTCCGCTGGTGGGTCGAGCGAGCCCCCCTGTGGTGGAGGCAGCTCTAAGCTTTTTAATTTAAATTGTCTCTCTAATTTGAATAGATACACTTTAAATCCATTTACAAGGATCTATTGGAGGGCAAGTCTCATGCCAGCAGCCGCGTAATTCCAGCTCCAGTAGCGTCCACTAAAGCTGCTGCAGTTAAAAAGCTTTTATAAGGATCGAGCTCGGCTGTCCACCGCAAGGCATCCTACTGCCAGTCCGAGCCCCTATGCCTTGGGGTGCCTCCTGATGCTCTTCACTGAGTATCCCATGGTCCCGAAGCATTTCCTTTGAAAAAATGAAGTGTCCAAACTACAGGTGGTGTAGCTTGCTTAACAGCCGGGATAATCCGCTGACTAGCAGACACTGCTACTAGGCACAAAGTATTTCCTGGGCTAGATGCAGTTAAAAATTTGTAATTAGATACTCTCGTTGGATGCTGAGAAAGCATTCCATAGAGTCTCCTGTCACGCCATATATGATTCTCTTAAAAAGCTTGGGGTAGGGGTCTAGGGGACCCTGTTATAGCCAAAATCACGGCCCTATATCACAATACGTCACCTAGGCTGAAGATAAATGGAACTGTAGCACCCTGAGGGCTCGGTTGCTACAGAGGTATTGCACCTCACCCAGAGGTGTGATATCTCACTCTCAGGTAAGGATGGAGTGTGGATCAGGACCCGACACCTGCATGCATTACACCACATTGCCGTGGGGCAGGGCGACCAATATGCCCCTGAGATGGGCACGACAGTCCCTGTCCCTGGCTGGAGTGGGGGGAGGGAACACTAAGGAAGGGGAACCCTGTAGTGCAGGAGCAGGGAGGAAGCAGTTCCTGGGTACATTGAGAAGGGAGTATAAAAGGTGGGCACCATCTTAGTTCAGTGCAGAGAAGTCTGAGCAGAAGTGTCAGGGAGCAGGGGCTCTGCATGAGCTCTGCTCCGGAGGCGGGCCTAGTAACAGAGGCCCAGGAGTGGAAGAGGGAGAAGGAAAGAAGAGGAGCGGAGAAGGCTCCAGGAACGAGGAACAAAGGGATCTCAGGGGTGCGGACGGGCGAGTCGCCACCGCACACCCGAATCCACCTGCGTGGAGGGGTCAGGCCAAAGGGGGAGACCGGTCCCCGAAACTAGTGGAGGCAGGAAATGACCCTCAGCTAGAAACAGGAGGTTGTGACATTTTATGTGGCGCAGTCCCTCGCTACACCCGCTAGGAAGGCACCACATAGGGTCAGGGAAACTGGCGCTAAGTTTACCAAGAGGAGGCCCGAGGCAGCCGGACAGAAGGGTTGGTAAGAAAGGCCAGACAAAGGACACACAAAAGGGGTCCTGTGAAGCACTCCAAAGTTATCTGGGAGTTGTCTGAGCCCCTCACCTGGTGAGCACAGTACGACGTGGGCAGCCGTTACCTGCAGACGTGGTCTGGATAATAAGAACTGTGAGTAAAGGCCCTGGACTGCATCACTGATTCCGTGTCATTACTGCTGCTGCCCTGCACCATCACCCCCATCCTCCGCATACACTGCCCTGAGGCTATACTCCTCCCGTGGGGAGTTATGCTACGCTCTGCTGCACCCACAACACCAGCCTCAGCGGTCTGCCCTGGAGCGGCGGTTCACTCTGACCGCAATCCACGGGTGGCGTAGTCGGACATTTAAACATCAAAACCACATAAATAGTTCCGCCACTGGTTTGACCGCCCTGAGCCACGGAACCGGGTGGCCGCCACGAAGACTACAACCACCAGCATCCACCAAAAAGGGTCCAGCTCCGGGTGTCCCAAGGCCCAGGGGGCGCGTCAGAACATTTTCATCACCTTTCACAATCACCAATGGGACAAGGCAGGGATGTTCTCTGTCCCCTCTCATACATCCTAGTGACGGAGCACCTGCTCTCATCAATTCGCCATAACCCCAATATTAGGTGGATTGAGGTGGGAGGCACCGAGTACAAGTGCTCTCTATTTGCTGATGATGTCCTAGTATATATCACTCAATCACATATATCCATCCATGCTGTTATGGCTGAAATAGATCACTTTGTTACATGGTCAAATTTTAAAATCAATGCAGCGAAGTCTGAGGCCCTCAATGTCTCCCTCCCCAAATCCATATAGGATTCCATCCAGTCCAACTTTCCCTTTGCCTGGCCCTCACAGGGTATCAAATACTTAGGAATTCCTATTCATAGAGACCTCTCCCATCTATGTTATCTTAATTTTGGGCCCTTTATTGAACAACTCCATACAGACCACGGTTGGCAAGTTAGAACTGTAAGATTCACTACGTGAACCACTGGTGTTTTGTGGAAAAGCACATGTACACTGTGTTCCAAATTATTATGCAAAAAGTGTTTAGGAGTGATAAGGGAAGAATTTGTTTGTTTGTCAGTTAAACTCATTGATGGTGATGTGTGTCAGGGCTCTTTATATCACTGTAAGCAATTGCAGACACCTGTGCTAATTAGTTTGGCAGGTGTGTCCAATGAAAGGCAAGACTACTTAAGAAGGCTGTCTCACATTATTAAGCAGCCTACATTTTCTGCCAAAATGGGAAAGAAAAAGGATGTGTCGGCTGCTGAGAAGCAACAAATTGTGGAGTGTTTAGGTCAAGGCATGACTACAATCAACATTGTGCGATGATCAGGATGAAGTGTCTTGGCAATCAAAAAGTATGTAGCTGATTCACAGTACACTCGTGTGCGTGCTGATAAGGGCAAATTGAGGACTCTTTCCTACAGGCAATTACGTCAGGTTGAAAGAGCAGCGGCAAAAAAGCCTTGTCATAGCAGCAGACAAGTTTTTGAAGCTGCTTGTGCCTCCAACGTCCCCCGAACAACAAGATGCAGGGTCCTTCAGAGGTTTGCAGCTGTGCATACGCCATCCTGTCGACCTCCTCTATCCACTTCACACAAGCAGAAACGGCTCCAGTGGGCCAAACATTACATGAAGACTGATTTCAAAACTGTTTTGTTCACGGATGAGTGCCGTGCAGCGCTCGATGGTCCAGATGGATGGAGTGGAGGATGGCTGGTTGATGGACACCCCACGCAAACACGGCTACAGCGCCAACAAGGAGGAGGTGGAGTAATGTTTTGGGCTGGAATCATGGGGAGAGAGATTGTCGGCCCCTTTAGGATCCCTGAAGGCGCTAAAGATGAACTCCATAATGTATGTGGATTTTCTCAAACAGCACTTCCTGCCATGGTTCAGGAAGAAGAACCGTGTATTTCACAGCAAGATCATTTTTCTGCATGATAATGCACCATCTCATGCTGCACATAAAACATCTGCATCTCTGGCTGATATGGGCATAAAAGGGGACAAACTTATGGTGTGACCCCCATGCTCCCCTGACCTCTACCCCATTCAGAACCTTTGGAGCATCATTAAAAGGAGTGTCTATGATGGCAGGAGGCAGTTCACATCTAAGCAACAGCTCTGGGAGGGTATTCTGTCCTCATGCAAAACAATTGAAGCAGAAACCATCCAAAACCTGACAAATTCAATGGACGAGAGAGTTCAGAAGCTCCTTTCGAACAAGGGGTCCTATGTGAAAATGTAACATCACCTAGAATAAAGTTTTGAGTTGAAAACTGTTTGATTTCAGTTTCTAACAACCTGCTAATGCTTATAATTTCAAAAATGACCATTTTTTTGGTCTTTATTAAAATGAAAAGGTTGATCAAAAAGTTTGGGGGATCTAAGAGTGTGGCAACCCAGTAGTCATGATTACTTCGAATTCTGACAATATGAGGGACATGCTGCAGGTAGTGCAGCAAGAAGGCACTTATGTGTCTTGCGCATCTCGGAGCCCCAAAATTATTTTCCGGGCTAGATGCAGCTAAAAATTATTATTAATTTTAAATCTGGTGAAGCTTTAGTATAGATGGCCTAATAGGATCAGTGCTGCACACTGCTACAAAGCCCAAATTATTTTCCAGTCAAGATACAGATAAACATGATTAGTAATTTTAAATCTGGTGGAGCTTATTATAGATGGCCTAATAGAATCAGTGCTGCACACTGCTACCATTTCTGTAGCCAAGAACTTGCAGATGGTGAAATTCAACCTCTTAGCTTTCTCATGGCTAGGAGGAAATGGTCTTTTACTTGTCCACATCTGAGGGACCGAGGGCTGGCTATTGTGCTTAGACGGGGTTGATAAGGGTGTCCCCGGCAAACTGCCGGTCTGTGAGGAAGATGCAGGCGGACATGTTAGGTTGCCTTGATCCAAAGGTGGTGCTATCGATGTCGGACAGCGCTCAACACCAGCTGGTGTTACCACCTCCAAAGAAAATGATGACCTGCCAATCACGCTGGCTGTTGCGGGTAAAGAGGTGGCAGGTCTGCGCCCCAAAACAGGTGTGACTGCTGTCCCCCCAGTCACAGAGGATGAAGAGGCCGCGGATGCACAAGATATGGCAGACGGTGGTTGGCCCGGCCGGCTAGGCCGCATTGTAGCACACTGAGCTTCCCACTGCAACTTATGCTTCATGTCCATGTGCCGGTTCATGCATGAAGTACTCAAACTATGTATTTTTTGGCCTCTACTTAGCTTTTGCTGACAAATGTTACAGATAACACGAGTTGGGTCATCTTTATCGATCTGAAAAAATGCCCAGGCTATACAAGGCTTAGCACCCATGCGACCTGAAGAGCCACCACGACTTGTGGTGAGAGGCAGAGTTGTGTTTGAGGATGCAGTTGTTGACGTGCTTCCAGTACTACGTCTCTGTCCAGGAAGGCGCAACCTGACCTCTTCGTCACTAGCATCTTCCTCCACCTCCTCTGCTGACCTCATCTCTTGGCTGACTGTGGGTTGACAGTAAGTGGGATCTCCAACCTCATCATCATCACCCTGTGCGTTATCACACCCGTCGTCCTCAGAGCCAACCTGTTCCTGCCCTGACAAAAAACTAAAGTTGTCGCTCCAATCAGGTATTTGAGTCTTATCATCGTCTTCCTCATTGTCTCCACCAACAGGAGTTACAGTTTGGGAATGAGGGTCTACATTATGGTCAGAACCTTCTGCGTCTGGTCCTGGATCCGACTCATAAAGATTCTGGGCATCAGTGCAGATCATTTCCTCGTCTGGATTCACAGAAGCGCTGGAGTCGACCTCTGATTCCCAGGCTATAGTATGAGTAAACAGCTCTGCAGACTCAACCATCTGTTCTACCTCATACTCAGACGGGCAGCTGGAGATTTCGGAGCTGTGAGGAAGCAAGTGCGATTGGGGTGACACCTTTGAGGACTGGAGTATTTGTGATGTTGAAGTTGATGTGGAGGAGAGCCCACTTAAAGGAGCACTTGATATCCGTTGAAGCACCTGCTGTTTTTGTGCCTCATCTGGAATTTGTAGCGATTGGCGTGGCCGTAAGAAAGGGATCTTATCACATTGTCCGCTAAAAGAAGTAGACATTTTAGTTTGGCTGGAAGATGGTCTTTCTTCTGCAGATGTTACTGTTGCTTTAACACCTACCCCACGGACACAACCTTTTTTCCCCTTCCCAACACGCCTATTCCCCTTTTCACCAGCAGCAGGCCTTTTTCCACTCATTTTGGTGGTTAACTAATTAACAACTCTGGAGTTGTTTGCACAAAAAAACAATGGATGGGAACCGAGCAGAGCTGAGTGGCCAAACTGTGGTATTAGGCCAAAACTATTGGCTGGGTTAGATGCAGAAAAAAATTATATTTAATTTGCAACCTGATGGAGGTCAGTATAGATGGACTAATAGAGAAAGTCCCACACACTGCTAGAAGGCCAATATTTTTTCAGAGCTAGATGCAGAAAAAAATATGTACAGTTTGCAACCTGATGGAGGTCTGTATAGATGGACTAATACAACAAGTCCCACACACAGCTAGAAGCCCAATATTTTTTCAGAGGTAGATGCAGAAAAAAATATATTCAGTTTGCAACCTGATGGAGGTCTGTATAGATGGACTAATACAACAAGTCCCACACACAGCTAAAAGCCCAATATTTTTTCAGAGGTAGATGCAGAAAAAAATATATTCAGTTTGCAACCTGATGGAGGTCAGTATAGATGGACTAATACAACAAGTCCCACACACAGCTAGAAGCCCAATATTTTTTCAGAGGTAGATGCAGAAAAAAATGTATTCAGTTTGCAACCTGATGGAGGTCTGTAAAGATGGATTAATAGAACAAGTCCCACACACAGCTAGAAGCCCAATATTTTTTCAGAGGTAGATGCAGAAAAAAATATATTCAGTTTGCAACCTGATGGAGATCAGTATAGATGGACTAATACAACAAGTCCCACACACAGCTAGAAGCCCAATATTTTTTCAGAGGTAGATGCAGAAAAAAATATATTCAGTTTGCAACCTGATGGAGGTCTGTATAGATGGATTAATAGAACAAGTCCCACACACAGCTAGAAGCCCAATATTTTTTCAGAGGTAGATGCAGAAAAAAATATATTCAGTTTGCAACCTGATGGAGGTCTGTATAGATGGATTAATAGAACAAGTCCCACACACAGCTAGAAGCCCAATATTTTTTCAGAGGTAGATGCAGAAAAAAATATATTCAGTTTGCAACCTGATGGAGGTCTGTATAGATGGATTAATAGAACAAGTCCCACACACAGCTAGAAGCCCAATATTTTTTCAGAGGTAGATGCAGAAAAAAATATATTCAGTTTGCAACCTGATGGAGGTCAGTATAGATGGACTAATACAACAAGTCCCACACACAGCTAGAAGCCCAATATTTTTTCAGAGGTAGATGCAGAAAAAAATATATTCAGTTTGCAACCTGATGGAGGTCTGTATAGATGGATTAATAGAACAAGTCCCACACACAGCTAGAAGCCCAATATTTTTTCAGAGGTAGATGCAGAAAAAAATATATTCAGTTTGCAACCTGATGGAGGTCTGTATAGATGGATTAATAGAACAAGTCCCACACACAGCTAGAAGCCCAATATTTTTTCAGAGCTAGATGCAGAAAAAAATTATATTCAATTTGCAACCTGATGGAGGTCAGTATAGATGGACTAATAGAATGATGCTATGCCCAAAAGATTTTACTTCACTAGGTGCAGTAAAAAAATTAGTATTCTATACACAGGTGGTATATCTTGCAACACAGATAGGCTACTCCACTGACTAACACACTCTGCAATAGGCCAAAAAGGATTAGCTTTGCTAGATTCAGCCAAATGCTGTGAAAAAAACTTGCACAGCACTGGCACAGACCTGCCTGGCAAAAACTGATAGGAACTGATGTAATGTAGTCCTGAAAAGGACTCCAATTACAATTAGTCTTTACTCCCACAATCTATCTATTTAAGAGCACAGACCTGCCTGACAAAAGTCGTAGGAAATGCTGTAACCTAGTCCTTAAAAGGACTGCAATCACAACTATTCCCTACTCCCAAGCTATCTGTAGATTTGTGCGAAAATTGGCTTGAAATTAACAAGGTATAGCGCACACAGCAACAGCGGTGCCGTCTAACACGCAGCTGCAGCAGTGAGAAAATGGTGGTGACGGGGAAAATGGCTTGGTCTTATAGGGCAAGGACATGTGACATACACTGCCAATGACACATGCCCTTGCTTGTGTGAAAAAAAGGACTTCGCTCCGTGTGTGCGCTGCTGATAGGCTGACAGATTGCACCTCCCCACTGTAAATGCGGGAAAGAGGAAAAAAAATGGAGATCTTCATTGTTCCTGCAGAGATCCATCCCCTGCCCCTCCCCCCACCCCGCTGTACACTCAAACTGCGTATTAACATTAATTTTCATCATTACTGAGAAAAAATCCAGTTATGATTTTGGTGCACGAACAGTTATCGAACATAACCTTGAACAGCCGAATTTTTCTCAAATTGTTTGTGTTCGCCGAACGGCTCGAACACCGCCCAAAACAGCTGGAATTTGAGATTGGCGAACAGTTCGAGTAGAACAACGCTCATCTCTAATGACTAAGTCCAAAAAAAACTTTTTTTTCAACTTTTTTCAATTTTACCCCCGTGGGATATATATTCTACCCACACACATTTGGAACTCTCCTGGGGTACCCTCACACATATTATTCCCTCATTTAGTGGATATTTTCACAAAAAAAGTGAAATTTTCAAAAATTCAGAAAATTGGCTGAAAACGACTAAATATCAAAGACTCATCGGGCAGCTCGCTCTGGAACTGAAATCAGAATGCTCAATGACATTTCCCTGATCTGAAAGTCTGATAAACGCCGGAAAAATGACTAAGTCCAAAAAAAAAATTTTTTTTAACTTTTTTCAATTTTACTCCCGTGGGATATATATTCTACCCACGCACATTTGGAACTCTCCTGGGGTAACCTCACACATATTATTCCCTCATTTAGTGGATATTTTCACAAAAAAGTGAAATTTTCAAAAATTCAGAAAACTGTCTGAAAACGACTAAATATCAAGGACTCATTGGGCGAATCGCTCTGGAACTGAAATCGGAACGGTTATTGACATTTCCCCTTTCTGAAAGTCTGATAAACGCCGGAAAAATGACTAAGTCCAAAAAAGTCTTTTTTTTCAACTTTTTTCAATTTTACCCCCGTGGGATATATATTCTACCCACACACATTTGGAACTCTCCTGGGGTACCCTCACACATATTATTCCCTCATTTAGTGAATATTTTCACAAAAAAGTGAAATTTTCAAAAATTCAGAAAATTGACTGAAAACGACTAAATATCAAGGACTCATCGCGCAAATCGCTCTGGAACTGAATTCGGAACGCTCAATGACCTTTCCCCTATCTGAAAGTCTCATAAACCCCGGAAAAATGACTAAGTTCAAAAAAGTATTTTTTTTCAACTTTTTTCAATTTTACCCCCGTGGGATATATATTCTACCCACACACATTTGGAACTCTCCTGGGGTACCCTCACACATATTATTCCCTCATTTAGTGGATATTTTCACAAAAAAGTGAAATTTTCAAAAATTCAGAAAATTGACTGAAAACGACTAAATATCAAGGATTCATCGGGCAAATCGCTCTGCAACTGAAATCGGAATGCTCAATGACATTTCCCCTATCTGAAAGTCTGATAAACGACGGAAAAATGAATAAGCCCAAAAAAAAAATTTTTTTCAACTATTTTCAATTTTACCCCTGTGGTATATATATTCTACCCACACACATTTGGATCTCTCCTGGGGTACCCTCACACAAATTATTTCCTCATTTAGTGGATATTTTCACAAAAAAGTGAAATTGTCAAAAATTTAGAAAATTAACTGAAAACGACTAAATATCAAGGACTCATCGGGCGAATCGCTCTGGAACCGAAATCGGAACGCTCACTGACATTTCCCCTATCTGAAAGTCTGATAAACACCGGAAAAATGACTAAGTCCGAAAAAACCTTTTTTTTCAACTTTTTTTAATTTTTAATCCCCTTGGGATATATATTCTACCCACACTCAGTTGGAACTCTCCTGCGGTACCCTCACACATATTATTCCCTTATTTAGCGGATATTTTCACAACAAAGTGAAATTTTAAAAAATTCAAAAAATTGACTGAAAACCACTCAATATCAAGGACTCATCGGGCAAATCGCTCTGGAACTGAAATCGGAATGCTCATTGACATTTCCCCTTTCTGAAAGTCTGATAAACGCCGGAAAAATGACTAAGTCCAAAAAAGTCTTTTTTTTTCAACTTTTTTCAATTTTACCCCCGTGGGATACATATTCTACCCACACACATTTGGAACTCTCATGGGGTACCCTCATACATATTATTCCCTCATTTAGCGGATATTTTCGCAAAAAAAGTGAAATTTTCAAAAATTCAGAAAATTGGCTGAAAACGACTAAATATCAAGGACTCATCGGGCGAATCGCTCTGGAACTGAAATCGGAACGCTCATTGACATTTCCCCTTTCTGAAAGTCTGATAAACGCCGGAAAAATGACTAAGTGCAAAAAAAACTTTTTTTTCAACTTTTTTCAATTTTACCCCCGTGGGATATATATTCTACCCACAAACATTTGAAACTCTCCTGGGGTACCCTCACACATATTATTCCCTTATTTAGCGGATATTTTCACAAAAAAGTGAAATTTTCAAAAATTCTGAAAATTGACTGAAAACGACTAAATATCAAGGATTCATCGGGCAAATCGCTCTGGAACTGAAATCGGAATGCTCAATGACCTTTCCCCTATCTGAAAGTCTGATAAACGACGGAAAAATGACTTAGTTCAAAAAAATCTTTTTTTTCAACTTTTTTCAATTTTACCCCCGTGGGATATATATTCTACCCACACACATTTGGAACTCTCCTGGGGTACCCTCACACATATTATTCCCTCATTTAGTGGATATTTTCACAAAAAAGTGAAATTTTCAAAAATTCAGAAAATTGGCTGAAAACGACTAAATATCAAGGACTCATCGGGCAGATCGCTCTGGAACTGAAATCAGAACGCTCAATGACATTTCCCCTTTCTGAAAGTCTGATAAACGCCGGAAAAATGACTAAGTTCAAAAAAGTCTTTTTTTTCAACTTTTTTCAATTTTACCCCCGTGGGATATATATTCTACCCACACACATTTGGAACTCTCATGGGGTACCCGCACACATATTATTCCCTCATTTAGCGGATATTTTCGCAAAAAAAGTGAAATTTTCAAAAATTCAGAAAATTGGCTGAAAACGACTAAATATCAAGGACTCATCGGGCGAATCGCTCTGGAACTGAAATCGGAACGCTCATTGACATTTCCCCTTTCTGAAAGTCTGATAAACGCCGGAAAAATGACTAAGTGCAAAAAAACCTTTTTTTTCAACTTTTTTCAATTTTACCCCCGTGGGATATATATTCTACCCACACACATTTGGAACTCTCCTGGGGTACCCTCACACATATTATTCCATCATTTAGTGAATATTTTCACAAAAAAGTGAAATTTTCAAAAATTCAGAAAATTGACTGAAAACGACTAAATATCAAGGATTCATCGGGCAAATCGCTCTGCAACTGAAATCGGAATGCTCAATGACATTTCCCCTATCTGAAAGTCTGATAAACGACGGAAAAATGAATAAGCCCAAAAAAAAAATTTTTTTCAACTATTTTCAATTTTACCCCTGTGGTATATATATTCTACCCACACACATTTGGATCTCTCCTGGGGTACCCTCACACAAATTATTTCCTCATTTAGTGGATATTTTCACAAAAAAGTGAAATTGTCAAAAATTTAGAAAATTGACTGATGAAAATGACTAAATATCAAGGATTCATCGGGCAAATCGCTCTGGAACTGAAATCGGAATGCTCAATGACATTTCCCCTTTCTGAAAGTCTGATAAACGCCGGAAAAATGACTAAGTCCAAAAAAACTTTTTTTTCCACTTTTTTCAATTTTACCCCCGTGGGATATATATTCTACCCACACACATTTGGAACTCTCCTGGGGTACCCTCACACATATTATTCCCTCATTTAGTGGATATTTTCACAAAAAAGTGAAATTTTCAAAAATTCAGAAAATTGGCTGAAAACGACTAAATATCAAGGACTCATCGGGCAGATCGCTCTGGAACTGAAATCAGAACGCTCAATGACATTTCCCCTTTCTGAAAGTCTGATAAACGCCGGAAAAATGACTAAGTTCAAAAAAGTCTTTTTTTTCAACTTTTTTCAATTTTACCCCCGTGGGATATATATTCTACCCACACACATTTGGAACTCTCATGGGGTACCCGCACACATATTATTCCCTCATTTAGCGGATATTTTCGCAAAAAAAGTGAAATTTTCAAAAATTCAGAAAATTGGCTGAAAACGACTAAATAGCAAGGACTCATTGGGCGAATCGCTCTGGAACTGAAATCGGAACGCTCATTGACATTTCCCCTTTCTGAAAGTCTGATAAACGCCGGAAAAATGACTAAGTCCAAAAAAGTCTTTTTTTTCAACTTTTTTCAATTTTACCCCCGTGGGATATATATTCTACCCACACACATTTGGAACTCTCCTGGGGTACACTCACACATATTATTCCCTCATTTAGTGAATATTTTCACAAAAAAGTGAAATTTTCAAAAATTCAGAAAATTGACTGAAAACGACTAAATATCAAGGACTCATCGGGCAAATCGCTCTGGAACTGAATCCGGAACGCTCAATGACCTTTCCCCTATCTGAAAGTCTGATAATCCCCGGACAAATGACTAAGTCCAAAAAAATCTTTTTTTTCAACTTTTTTCAATTTTACCCCCGTGGGATATATATTCTACCCACACACATTTGGAACTCTCCTGGGGTACCCTCACACATATTATTCCCTCATTTAGTGGATATTTTCACAAAAAAGTGAAATTTTCAAAAATTCAGAAAATTGGCTGAAAACGACTAAATATCAAGGACTCATCGGGCAGATCGCTCTGGAACTGAAATCAGAACGCTCAATGACATTTCCCCTTTCTGAAAGTCTGATAAACGCCGGAAAAATGACTAAGTTCAAAAAAGTCTTTTGTTTCAACTTTTTTCAATTTTACCCCCGTGGGATATATATTCTACCCACACACATTTGGAACTCTCATGGGGTACCCGCACACATATTATTCCCTCATTTAGCGGATATTTTCGCAAAAAAAGTGAAATTTTCAAAAATTCAGAAAATTGGCTGAAAACGACTAAATATCAAGGACTCATCGGGCGAATCGCTCTGGAACTGAAATCGGAACGCTCATTGACATTTCCCCTTTCTGAAAGTCTGATAAACGCCGGAAAAATGACTAAGTGCAAAAAAACCTTTTTTTTCAACTTTTTTCAATTTTACCCCCGTGGGATATATATTCTACCCACACACATTTGGAACTCTCCTGGGGTACCCTCACACATATTATTCCATCATTTAATGAATATTTTCACAAAAAAGTGAAATTTTCAAAAATTCAGAAAATTGACTGAAAACGACTAAATATCAAGGATTCATCGGGCAAATCGCTCTGCAACTGAAATCGGAATGCTCAATGACATTTCCCCTATCTGAAAGTCTGATAAACGACGGAAAAATGAATAAGCCCAAAAAAAAAATTTTTTTCAACTATTTTCAATTTTACCCCTGTGGGATATATATTCTACCCACACACATTTGGATCTCTCCTGGGGTACCCTCACACAAATTATTTCCTCATTTAGTGGATATTTTCACAAAAAAGTGAAATTGTCAAAAATTTAGAAAATTGACTGATGAAAACGACTAAATATCAAGGACTCATCGGGCAAATCGCTCTGCAACTGAAATCGGAATGCTCAATGACATTTCCCCTTTCTGAAAGTCTGATAAACGCCGGAAAAATGACTAAGTCCAAAAAAAACTTTTTTTTCAACTTTTTTCAATTTTATCCCCGTGGGATATATATTCTACCCACACACATTTGGAACTCTCCTGGGGTACCCTCACACATATTATTCCCTCATTTAGCGGATATTTTCGCAAAAAAAGTGAAATTTTCAAAAATTCAGAAAATTGGCTGAAAACGACTAAATATCAAGTACTCATCGTGCGAATCGCTCTGGAACTGAAATCGGAACGCTCAATGACCATTCCCCTTTCTGAAAGTCTGATAAACGCCGGAAAAATGACTAAGTCCAAAAAAAACTTTTTTTTCCACTTTTTTCAATTTTACCCCCGTGGGATATATATTCTACCCACACACATTTGGAACTCTCCTGGGGTACCCTCACACAAATTATTTCCTCATTTAGTGGATATTTTCACAAAAAAGTGAAATTGTCAAAGATTTAGAAAATTGACTGATGAAAACGACTAAATATCAAGGACTCATCGGGCAAATCGCTCTGCAACTGAAATCGGAATGCTCAATGACATTTCCCCTTTCTGAAAGTCTGATAAACGCCGGAAAAATGACTAAGTCCAAAAAAAACTTTTTTTTCAACTTTTTTCAATTTTACCCCCGTGGGATATATATTCTACCCACACACATTTGGAACTCTCATGGGGTACCCTCATACATATTATTCCCTCATTTAGCGGATATTTTCGCAAAAAAAGTGAAATTTTCAAAAATTCAGAAAATTGGCTGAAAACGACTAAATATCAAGGACTCATCGGGCGAATCGCTCTGGAACTGAAATCGGAACGCTCATTGACATTTCCCCTTTCTGAAAGTCTGATAAACGCCGGAAAAATGACTAAGTGCAAAAAAAACTTTTTTTTCAACTTTTTTCAATTTTACCCCCGTGGGATATATATTCTACCCACAAACATTTGAAACTCTCCTGGGGTACCCTCACACATATTATTCCCTTATTTAGCGGATATTTTCACAAAAAAGTGAAATTTTCAAAAATTCTGAAAATTGACTGAAAACGACTAAATATCAAGGATTCATCGGGCAAATCGCTCTGGAACTGAAATCGGAATGCTCAATGACCTTTCCCCTATCTGAAAGTCTGATAAACGACGGAAAAATGACTTAGTTCAAAAAAATCTTTTTTTTCAACTTTTTTCAATTTTACCCCCGTGGGATATATATTCTACCCACACACATTTGGAACTCTCCTGGGGTACCCTCACACATATTATTCCCTCATTTAGTGGATATTTTCACAAAAAAGTGAAATTTTCAAAAATTCAGAAAATTGGCTGAAAACGACTAAATATCAAGGACTCATCGGGCAGATCGCTCTGGAACTGAAATCAGAACGCTCAATGACATTTCCCCTTTCTGAAAGTCTGATAAACGCCGGAAAAATGACTAAGTTCAAAAAAGTCTTTTTTTTCAACTTTTTTCAATTTTACCCCCGTGGGATATATATTCTACCCACACACATTTGGAACTCTCATGGGGTACCCGCACACATATTATTCCCTCATTTAGCGGATATTTTCGCAAAAAAAGTGAAATTTTCAAAAATTCAGAAAATTGGCTGAAAACGACTAAATATCAAGGACTCATCGGGCGAATCGCTCTGGAACTGAAATCGGAACGCTCATTGACATTTCCCCTTTCTGAAAGTCTGATAAACGCCGGAAAAATGACTAAGTGCAAAAAAACCTTTTTTTTCAACTTTTTTCAATTTTACCCCCGTGGGATATATATTCTACCCACACACATTTGGAACTCTCCTGGGGTACCCTCACACATATTATTCCATCATTTAGTGAATATTTTCACAAAAAAGTGAAATTTTCAAAAATTCAGAAAATTGACTGAAAACGACTAAATATCAAGGATTCATCGGGCAAATCGCTCTGCAACTGAAATCGGAATGCTCAATGACATTTCCCCTATCTGAAAGTCTGATAAACGACGGAAAAATGAATAAGCCCAAAAAAAAAATTTTTTTCAACTATTTTCAATTTTACCCCTGTGGTATATATATTCTACCCACACACATTTGGATCTCTCCTGGGGTACCCTCACACAAACTATTTCCTCATTTAGTGGATATTTTCACAAAAAAGTGAAATTGTCAAAAATTTAGAAAATTGACTGATGAAAATGACTAAATATCAAGGATTCATCGGGCAAATCGCTCTGGAACTGAAATCGGAATGCTCAATGACATTTCCCCTTTCTGAAAGTCTGATAAACGCCGGAAAAATGACTAAGTCCAAAAAAACTTTTTTTTCCACTTTTTTCAATTTTACCCCCGTGGGATATATATTCTACCCACACACATTTGGAACTCTCCTGGGGTACCCTCACACATATTATTCCCTCATTTAGTGGATATTTTCACAAAAAAGTGAAATTTTCAAAAATTCAGAAAATTGGCTGAAAACGACTAAATATCAAGGACTCATCGGGCAGATCGCTCTGGAACTGAAATCAGAACGCTCAATGACATTTCCCCTTTCTGAAAGTCTGATAAACGCCGGAAAAATGACTAAGTTCAAAAAAGTCTTTTTTTTCAACTTTTTTCAATTTTACCCCCGTGGGATATATATTCTACCCACACACATTTGGAACTCTCATGGGGTACCCGCACACATATTATTCCCTCATTTAGCGGATATTTTCGCAAAAAAAGTGAAATTTTCAAAAATTCAGAAAATTGGCTGAAAACGACTAAATAGCAAGGACTCATTGGGCGAATCGCTCTGGAACTGAAATCGGAACGCTCATTGACATTTCCCCTTTCTGAAAGTCTGATAAACGCCGGAAAAATGACTAAGTCCAAAAAAGTCTTTTTTTTCAACTTTTTTCAATTTTACCCCCGTGGGATATATATTCTACCCACACACATTTGGAACTCTCCTGGGGTACACTCACACATATTATTCCCTCATTTAGTGAATATTTTCACAAAAAAGTGAAATTTTCAAAAATTCAGAAAATTGACTGAAAACGACTAAATATCAAGGACTCATCGGGCAAATCGCTCTGGAACTGAATCCGGAACGCTCAATGACCTTTCCCCTATCTGAAAGTCTGATAATCCCCGGACAAATGACTAAGTCCAAAAAAATCTTTTTTTTCAACTTTTTTCAATTTTACCCCCGTGGGATATATATTCTACCCACACACATTTGGAACTCTCCTGGGGTACCCTCACACATATTATTCCCTCATTTAGTGGATATTTTCACAAAAAAGTGAAATTTTCAAAAATTCAGAAAATTGGCTGAAAACGACTAAATATCAAGGACTCATCGGGCAGATCGCTCTGGAACTGAAATCAGAACGCTCAATGACATTTCCCCTTTCTGAAAGTCTGATAAACGCCGGAAAAATGACTAAGTTCAAAAAAGTCTTTTGTTTCAACTTTTTTCAATTTTACCCCCGTGGGATATATATTCTACCCACACACATTTGGAACTCTCATGGGGTACCCGCACACATATTATTCCCTCATTTAGCGGATATTTTCGCAAAAAAAGTGAAATTTTCAAAAATTCAGAAAATTGGCTGAAAACGACTAAATATCAAGGACTCATCGGGCGAATCGCTCTGGAACTGAAATCGGAACGCTCATTGACATTTCCCCTTTCTGAAAGTCTGATAAACGCCGGAAAAATGACTAAGTGCAAAAAAACCTTTTTTTTCAACTTTTTTCAATTTTACCCCCGTGGGATATATATTCTACCCACACACATTTGGAACTCTCCTGGGGTACCCTCACACATATTATTCCATCATTTAATGAATATTTTCACAAAAAAGTGAAATTTTCAAAAATTCAGAAAATTGACTGAAAACGACTAAATATCAAGGATTCATCGGGCAAATCGCTCTGCAACTGAAATCGGAATGCTCAATGACATTTCCCCTATCTGAAAGTCTGATAAACGACGGAAAAATGAATAAGCCCAAAAAAAAAATTTTTTTCAACTATTTTCAATTTTACCCCTGTGGGATATATATTCTACCCACACACATTTGGATCTCACCTGGGGTACCCTCACACAAATTATTTCCTCATTTAGTGGATATTTTCACAAAAAAGTGAAATTGTCAAAAATTTAGAAAATTGACTGATGAAAACGACTAAATATCAAGGACTCATCGGGCAAATCGCTCTGCAACTGAAATCGGAATGCTCAATGACATTTCCCCTTTCTGAAAGTCTGATAAACGCCGGAAAAATGACTAAGTCCAAAAAAAACTTTTTTTTCAACTTTTTTCAATTTTATCCCCGTGGGATATATATTCTACCCACACACATTTGGAACTCTCCTGGGGTACCCTCACACATATTATTCCCTCATTTAGCGGATATTTTCGCAAAAAAAGTGAAATTTTCAAAAATTCAGAAAATTGGCTGAAAACGACTAAATATCAAGTACTCATCGTGCGAATCGCTCTGGAACTGAAATCGGAACGCTCAATGACCATTCCCCTTTCTGAAAGTCTGATAAACGCCGGAAAAATGACTAAGTCCAAAAAAAACTTTTTTTTCCACTTTTTTCAATTTTACCCCCGTGGGATATATATTCTACCCACACACATTTGGAACTCTCCTGGGGTACCCTCACACAAATTATTTCCTCATTTAGTGGATATTTTCACAAAAAAGTGAAATTGTCAAAGATTTAGAAAATTGACTGATGAAAACGACTAAATATCAAGGACTCATCGGGCAAATCGCTCTGCAACTGAAATCGGAATGCTCAATGACATTTCCCCTTTCTGAAAGTCTGATAAACGCCGGAAAAATGACTAAGTCCAAAAAAAACTTTTTTTTCAACTTTTTTCAATTTTACCCCCGTGGGATATATATTCTACCCACACACATTTGGAACTCTCATGGGGTACCCTCATACATATTATTCCCTCATTTAGCGGATATTTTCGCAAAAAAAGTGAAATTTTCAAAAATTCAGAAAATTGGCTGAAAACGACTAAATATCAAGGACTCATCGGGCGAATCGCTCTGGAACTGAAATCGGAACGCTCATTGACATTTCCCCTTTCTGAAAGTCTGATAAACGCCGGAAAAATGACTAAGTGCAAAAAAAACTTTTTTTTCAACTTTTTTCAATTTTACCCCCGTGGGATATATATTCTACCCACAAACATTTGGAACTCTCCTGGGGTACCCTCACACATATTATTCCCTTATTTAGCGGATATTTTCACAAAAAAGTGAAATTTTCAAAAATTCTGAAAATTGACTGAAAACGACTAAATATCAAGGACTCATCGGGCAAATCGCTCTGGAACTGAAATCGGAATGCTCAATGACCTTTCCCCTATCTGAAAGTCTGATAAACGACGGAAAAATGACTTAGTTCAAAAAAATCTTTTTTTTCAGCTTTTTTCAATTTTACCCCCGTGGGATATATATTCTACCCACACACATTTGGAACTCTCCTGGGGTACCCTCACACATATTATTCCCTCATTTAGTGGATATTTTCGCAAAAAAAGTGAAATTTTGAAAAATTCAGAAAATTGGCTGAAAACGACTAAATGTCAAGGACTCATCGGGCGAATCGCTCTGGAACTGAAATCGGAATGCTCATTTACATTTCCCCTATCTGAAAGTCTGATAAATGCCGGTAAAATGACTAAGTCCAAAAAAGTCTTTTTTTTCAACTTTTTTCAATTTTACCCCCGTGGGATATATATTCTACCCACACACATTTGGAACTCTCATGGGGTACCCTCACACATATTATTCCCTCATTTAGCGGATATTTTCGCAAAAAAAGTGAAATTTTCAAAAATTCAGAAAATTGGCTGAAAACGACTAAATATCAAGGACTCATCGGGCGAATCGCTCTGGAACTGAAATCGGAACGCTCATTGACATTTCCCCTTTCTGAAAGTCTGATAAACGCCGGAAAAATGACTAAGTCCAAAAAAAACTTTTTTTTCAACTTTTTTCAATTTTACCCCCGTGGGATATATATTCTACCCACACACATTTGGAACTCTCCTGGGGTACCCTCACACATATTATTCCCTCATTTAGTGAATATTTTCCCAAAAAATGAAATTTTCAAAAATTCAGAAAATTGACTGAAAACGACTAAATATCAAGGACTCATCGGGCAAATCGGTCTGCAACTGAAATCGGAATGCTCAATGACATTTCCCCGATCTGAAAGTCTGATAAACGACGGAAAAATGAATAAGCCCAAAAAAAAAATTTTTTTCAACTATTTTCAATTTTACCCCTGTGGGATATATATTCTACCCACACACATTTGGATCTCTCCTGGGGTACCCTCACACAAATTATTTCCTCATTTAGTGGATATTTTCACAAAAAAGTGAAATTGTCAAAAATTTAGAAAATTGACTGATGAAAACGACTAAATATCAAGGACTCATCGGGCAAATCGCTCTGCAACTGAAATCGGAATGCTCAATGACCTTTCCCCTATCTGAAAGTCTGATAAACAACGGAAAAATGACTTAGTTCAAAAAAATCTTTTTTTTCAGCTTTTTTCAATTTTACCCCCGTGGGATATATATTCTACCCACACACATTTGGAACTCTCCTGGGGTACCCTCACACATATTATTCCCTCATTTAGTGGATATTTTCACAAAAAAGTGAAATTTTCAAAAATTCAGAAAATTGGCTGAAAACGACTAAATATCAAGGACTCATCGGGCAAATCGCTCTGCAACTGAAATCGGAATGCTCAATGACATTTCCCCGATCTGAAAGTCTGATAAACAACGGAAAAATGAATAAGCCCAAAAAAAATTTTTTTTAAACTTTTTTCAATTTTACTCCCGTGGGACATATATATTCCACCCACGCACATTTGGAATTCTCCTCGGGTACCCTCACACATATTATTCCCTCATTTAGTGGATATTTTCACAAAAAAGTGAAATTTTCAAAAATTCAGAAAATTGGCTGAAAACGACTAAATATCAAGGACTCATCGGGCGAATCTCTCTGGAACTGAAATCGGAACGCTCAATGACCTTTCCCCTATCTGAAAGTCTGATAAATGCCGGAAAAATGACTAAGTCCAAAAAAATCTTTTTTTTCAACTTTTTTCAATTTTACCCCCGTGGGATATATATTCTACCCACACACATTTGGAACTCTCCTGCGGTACCCTCACACATATTATTCCCTTATTTAGCGGATATTTTCACAACAAAGTGAAATTTTAAAAAATTCAAAAAATTGACTGAAAACCACTCAATATCAAGGACTCATCGGGCAAATCGCTCTGGAACTGAAATCGGAATGCTCATTGACATTTCCCCTTTCTGAAAGTCTGATAAACGCCGGAAAAATGACTAAGTCCAAAAAAGTCTTTTTTTTTCAACTTTTTTCAATTTTACCCCCGTGGGATACATATTCTACCCACACACATTTGGAACTCTCATGGGGTACCCTCATACATATTATTCCCTCATTTAGCGGATATTTTCGCAAAAAAAGTGAAATTTTCAAAAATTCAGAAAATTGGCTGAAAACGACTAAATATCAAGGACTCATCGGGCGAATCGCTCTGGAACTGAAATCGGAACGCTCATTGACATTTCCCCTTTCTGAAAGTCTGATAAACGCCGGAAAAATGACTAAGTGCAAAAAAAACTTTTTTTTCAACTTTTTTCAATTTTACCCCCGTGGGATATATATTCTACCCACAAACATTTGAAACTCTCCTGGGGTACCCTCACACATATTATTCCCTTATTTAGCGGATATTTTCACAAAAAAGTGAAATTTTCAAAAATTCTGAAAATTGACTGAAAACGACTAAATATCAAGGATTCATCGGGCAAATCGCTCTGGAACTGAAATCGGAATGCTCAATGACCTTTCCCCTATCTGAAAGTCTGATAAACGACGGAAAAATGACTTAGTTCAAAAAAATCTTTTTTTTCAACTTTTTTCAATTTTACCCCCGTGGGATATATATTCTACCCACACACATTTGGAACTCTCCTGGGGTACCCTCACACATATTATTCCCTCATTTAGTGGATATTTTCACAAAAAAGTGAAATTTTCAAAAATTCAGAAAATTGGCTGAAAACGACTAAATATCAAGGACTCATCGGGCAGATCGCTCTGGAACTGAAATCAGAACGCTCAATGACATTTCCCCTTTCTGAAAGACTGATAAACGCCGGAAAAATGACTAAGTTCAAAAAAGTCTTTTTTTTCAACTTTTTTCAATTTTACCCCCGTGGGATATATATTCTACCCACACACATTTGGAACTCTCATGGGGTACCCGCACACATATTATTCCCTCATTTAGCGGATATTTTCGCAAAAAAAGTGAAATTTTCAAAAATTCAGAAAATTGGCTGAAAACGACTAAATATCAAGGACTCATCGGGCGAATCGCTCTGGAACTGAAATCGGAACGCTCATTGACATTTCCCCTTTCTGAAAGTCTGATAAACGCCGGAAAAATGACTAAGTGCAAAAAAACCTTTTTTTTCAACTTTTTTCAATTTTACCCCCGTGGGATATATATTCTACCCACACACATTTGGAACTCTCCTGGGGTACCCTCACACATATTATTCCATCATTTAGTGAATATTTTCACAAAAAAGTGAAATTTTCAAAAATTCAGAAAATTGACTGAAAACGACTAAATATCAAGGATTCATCGGGCAAATCGCTCTGCAACTGAAATCGGAATGCTCAATGACATTTCCCCTATCTGAAAGTCTGATAAACGACGGAAAAATGAATAAGCCCAAAAAAAAAATTTTTTTCAACTATTTTCAATTTTACCCCTGTGGTATATATATTCTACCCACACACATTTGGATCTCTCCTGGGGTACCCTCACACAAATTATTTCCTCATTTAGTGGATATTTTCACAAAAAAGTGAAATTGTCAAAAATTTAGAAAATTGACTGATGAAAATGACTAAATATCAAGGATTCATCGGGCAAATCGCTCTGGAACTGAAATCGGAATGCTCAATGACATTTCCCCTTTCTGAAAGTCTGATAAACGACGGAAAAATGAATAAGCCCAAAAAAAAAATTTTTTTCAACTATTTTCAATTTTACCCCTGTGGTATATATATTCTACCCACACACATTTGGAACTCTCCTGGGGTACCCTCACACATATTATTCCCTCATTTAGTGGATATTTTCACAAAAAAGTGAAATTTTCAAAAATTCAGAAAATTGGCTGAAAACGACTAAATATCAAGGACTCATCGGGCAGATCGCTCTGGAACTGAAATCAGAACGCTCAATGACATTTCCCCTTTCTGAAAGTCTGATAAACGCCGGAAAAATGACTAAGTTCAAAAAAGTCTTTTTTTTCAACTTTTTTCAATTTTACCCCCGTGGGATATATATTCTACCCACACACATTTGGAACTCTCATGGGGTACCCGCACACATATTATTCCCTCATTTAGCGGATATTTTCGCAAAAAAAGTGAAATTTTCAAAAATTCAGAAAATTGGCTGAAAACGACTAAATAGCAAGGACTCATTGGGCGAATCGCTCTGGAACTGAAATCGGAACGCTCATTGACATTTCCCCTTTCTGAAAGTCTGATAAACGCCGGAAAAATGACTAAGTCCAAAAAAGTCTTTTTTTTCAACTTTTTTCAATTTTACCCCCGTGGGATATATATTCTACCCACACACATTTGGAACTCTCCTGGGGTACACTCACACATATTATTCCCTCATTTAGTGAATATTTTCACAAAAAAGTGAAATTTTCAAAAATTCAGAAAATTGACTGAAAACGACTAAATATCAAGGACTCATCGGGCAAATCGCTCTGGAACTGAATCCGGAACGCTCAATGACCTTTCCCCTATCTGAAAGTCTGATAATCCCCGGACAAATGACTAAGTCCAAAAAAATCTTTTTTTTCAACTTTTTTCAATTTTATCCCCGTGGGATATATATTCTACCCACACACATTTGGAACTCTCCTGGGGTACCCTCACACAAATTATTTCCTCATTTAGTGGATATTTTCACAAAAAAGTGAAATTGTCAAAAATTTAGAAAATTGACTGATGAAAACGACTAAATATCAAGGACTCATCGGGCAAATCGCTCTGCAACTGAAATCGGAATGCTCAATGACATTTCCCCTTTCTGAAAGTCTGATAAACGCCGGAAAAATGACTAAGTCCAAAAAAAACTTTTTTTTCAACTTTTTTCAATTTTATCCCCGTGGGATATATATTCTACCCACACACATTTGGAACTCTCCTGGGGTACCCTCACACATATTATTCCCTCATTTAGCGGATATTTTCGCAAAAAAAGTGAAATTTTCAAAAATTCAGAAAATTGGCTGAAAACGACTAAATATCAAGTACTCATCGTGCGAATCGCTCTGGAACTGAAATCGGAACGCTCAATGACCATTCCCCTTTCTGAAAGTCTGATAAACGCCGGAAAAATGACTAAGTCCAAAAAAAACTTTTTTTTCCACTTTTTTCAATTTTACCCCCGTGGGATATATATTCTACCCACACACATTTGGAACTCTCCTGGGGTACCCTCACACAAATTATTTCCTCATTTAGTGGATATTTTCACAAAAAAGTGAAATTGTCAAAGATTTAGAAAATTGACTGATGAAAACGACTAAATATCAAGGACTCATCGGGCAAATCGCTCTGCAACTGAAATCGGAATGCTCAATGACATTTCCCCTTTCTGAAAGTCTGATAAACGCCGGAAAAATGACTAAGTCCAAAAAAAACTTTTTTTTCAACTTTTTTCAATTTTACCCCCGTGGGATATATATTCTACCCACACACATTTGGAACTCTCATGGGGTACCCTCATACATATTATTCCCTCATTTAGCGGATATTTTCGCAAAAAAAGTGAAATTTTCAAAAATTCAGAAAATTGGCTGAAAACGACTAAATATCAAGGACTCATCGGGCGAATCGCTCTGGAACTGAAATCGGAACGCTCATTGACATTTCCCCTTTCTGAAAGTCTGATAAACGCCGGAAAAATGACTAAGTGCAAAAAAAACTTTTTTTTCAACTTTTTTCAATTTTACCCCCGTGGGATATATATTCTACCCACAAACATTTGGAACTCTCCTGGGGTACCCTCACACATATTATTCCCTTATTTAGCGGATATTTTCACAAAAAAGTGAAATTTTCAAAAATTCTGAAAATTGACTGAAAACGACTAAATATCAAGGACTCATCGGGCAAATCGCTCTGGAACTGAAATCGGAATGCTCAATGACCTTTCCCCTATCTGAAAGTCTGATAAACGACGGAAAAATGACTTAGTTCAAAAAAATCTTTTTTTTCAGCTTTTTTCAATTTTACCCCCGTGGGATATATATTCTACCCACACACATTTGGAACTCTCCTGGGGTACCCTCACACATATTATTCCCTCATTTAGTGGATATTTTCGCAAAAAAAGTGAAATTTTGAAAAATTCAGAAAATTGGCTGAAAACGACTAAATGTCAAGGACTCATCGGGCGAATCGCTCTGGAACTGAAATCGGAATGCTCATTTACATTTCCCCTATCTGAAAGTCTGATAAATGCCGGTAAAATGACTAAGTCCAAAAAAGTCTTTTTTTTCAACTTTTTTCAATTTTACCCCCGTGGGATATATATTCTACCCACACACATTTGGAACTCTCATGGGGTACCCTCACACATATTATTCCCTCATTTAGCGGATATTTTCGCAAAAAAAGTGAAATTTTCAAAAATTCAGAAAATTGGCTGAAAACGACTAAATATCAAGGACTCATCGGGCGAATCGCTCTGGAACTGAAATCGGAACGCTCATTGACATTTCCCCTTTCTGAAAGTCTGATAAACGCCGGAAAAATGACTAAGTCCAAAAAAACCTTTTTTTTCAACTTTTTTCAATTTTACCCCCGTGGGATATATATTCTACCCACACACATTTGGAACTCTCCTGGGGTACCCTCACACATATTATTCCCTCATTTAGTGAATATTTTCCCAAAAAATGAAATTTTCAAAAATTCAGAAAATTGACTGAAAACGACTAAATATCAAGGACTCATCGGGCAAATCGGTCTGCAACTGAAATCGGAATGCTCAATGACATTTCCCCGATCTGAAAGTCTGATAAACGACGGAAAAATGAATAAGCCCAAAAAAAAAATTTTTTTCAACTATTTTCAATTTTACCCCTGTGGGATATATATTCTACCCACACACATTTGGATCTCTCCTGGGGTACCCTCACACAAATTATTTCCTCATTTAGTGGATATTTTCACAAAAAAGTGAAATTGTCAAAAATTTAGAAAATTGACTGATGAAAACGACTAAATATCAAGGACTCATCGGGCAAATCGCTCTGCAACTGAAATCGGAATGCTCAATGACATTTCCCCTTTCTGAAAGTCTGATAAACGCCGGAAAAATGACTAAGTGCAAAAAAAACTTTTTTTTCAACTTTTTTCAATTTTACCCCCGTGGGATATATATTCTACCCACAAACATTTGGAACTCTCCTGGGGTACCCTCACACATATTATTCCCTTATTTAGCGGATATTTTCACAAAAAAGTGAAATTTTCAAAAATTCTGAAAATTGACTGAAAACGACTAAATATCAAGGACTCATCGGGCAAATCGCTCTGGAACTGAAATCGGAATGCTCAATGACCTTTCCCCTATCTGAAAGTCCGATAAACAACGGAAAAATGACTTAGTTCAAAAAAATCTTTTTTTTCAGCTTTTTTCAATTTTACCCCCGTGGGATATATATTCTACCCACACACATTTGGAACTCTCCTGGGGTACCCTCACACATATTATTCCCTCATTTAGTGGATATTTTCGCAAAAAAAGTGAAATTTTCAAAAATTCAGAAAATTGGCTGAAAACGACTAAATGTCAAGGACTCATCGGGCGAATCGCTCTGGAACTGAAATCGGAATGCTCATTTACATTTCCCCTATCTGAAAGTCTGATAAATGCCGGTAAAATGACTAAGTCCAAAAAAGTCTTTTTTTTCAACTTTTTTCAATTTTACCCCCGTGGGATATATATTCTACCCACACACATTTGGAACTCTCATGGGGTACCCTCACACATATTATTCCCTCATTTAGCGGATATTTTCGCAAAAAAAGTGAAATTTTCAAAAATTCAGAAAATTGGCTGAAAACGACTAAATATCAAGGACTCATCGGGCGAATCGCTCTAGAACTGAATTCGGAACGCTCATTGACATTTCCCCTTTCTGAAAGACTGATAAACGCCGGAAAAATGACTAAGTCCAAAAAAAACTTTTTTTTCAACTTTTTTAAATTTTACCCCCGTGGGATATATATTCTACCCACACACATTTGGGACTCTCCTGGGGTACCCTCACACATATTATTCCCTCATTTAGTGAATATTTTCCCAAAAAATGAAATTTTCAAAAATTCAGAAAATTGACTGAAAACGACTAAATATCAAGGACTCATCGGGCAAATCGCTCTGCAACTGAAATCGGAATGCTCAATGACATTTCCCCGATCTGAAAGTCTGATAAACGACGGAAAAATGAATAAGCCCAAAAAAAAATGTTTTTCAACTTTTTTCAATTTTACTCCCGTGGGATATATATTCCACCCACGCACATTTGGAACTCTCCTGGGGTACCCTCACACATATTATTCCCTCATTTAGTGGATATTTTCACAAAAAAGTGAAATTTTCAAAAATTCAGAAAATTGGCTGAAAACGACTAAATATCAAGGACTCATCGGGCAAATCGCTCTGCAACTGAAATCGGAATGCTCAATGACATTTCCCCGATCTGAAAGTCTGATAAACAACGGAAAAATGAATAAGCCCAAAAAAAATTTTTTTTAAACTTTTTTCAATTTTACTCCCGTGGGACATATATATTCCACCCACGCACATTTGGAATTCTCCTCGGGTACCCTCACACATATTATTCCCTCATTTAGTGGATATTTTCACAAAAAAGTGAAATTTTCAAAAATTCAGAAAATTGGCTGAAAACGACTAAATATCAAGGACTCATCGGGCGAATCTCTCTGGAACTGAAATCGGAACGCTCAATGACCTTTCCCCTATCTGAAAGTCTGATAAATGCCGGAAAAATGACTAAGTCCAAAAAAATCTTTTTTTTCAACTTTTTTCAATTTTACCCCCGTGGGATATATATTCTACCCACACACATTTGGAACTCTCATGGGGTACCCTCACACATATTATTCCCTTATTAGCGGATATTTTCACAAAAAAGTGAAATTTTCAAAAATTCAGAAATTGGCTGAAAACGACTAAATATCAAGGACTCAACGGGCGAATCGCTCTGGAACTGAAATCGGAATGCTCTTTGACATTTCCCCTTTCTGAAAGTCTGATAAACACTGGAAAAATGACTAAGTCCAAAAAAGTCTTTTTCTTCAACTTTTTTCAATTTTACCCCTGTGGGATATATATTCTACCAACACACATTTGGATCTCTCCTGGGGTACCCTCACACAAATTATTTCCTCATTTAGTGGATATTTTCACAAAAAAGTGAAATTTCCAAAAATTCAGAAAATTGGCTGAAAACGACTAATTATCAAGGACTCATCGGGTGAATCGCTCTGGAACTGAAATCGGAACGCTCATTGACATTTCCCCTTTCTGAAAGTCTGATAAATGCCGGTAAAATGACTAAGTCCAAAAAAGTCTTTTTTTTCAACTTTTTTCAATTTTACCCCCGTGGGATATATATTCTACCCACACACATTTGGAACTCTCCTGGGGTACCCTCACACATATTATTCCCTCATTTAGTGAATATTTTCACAAAAAAGTGAAATTTTCAAAAATTCAGAAAATTGACTGAAAACGACTAAATATCAAGGACTCATCGGGCAAATCGCTCTGGAACTGAATTCGGAACGCTCAATGACCTTTCCCCTATCTGAAAGTCTGATAAACCCCGGAAAAATGACTAAGTCCAAAAAAATCTTTTTTTTCAACTTTTTTCAATTTTACCCCCGTGGGATATATATTCTACCCACACACATTTGGAACTCTCCTGGGGTACCCTCACACATATTATTCCCTCATTTAGTGGATATTTTCACAAAAAAGTGAAATTTTCAAAAATTCAGAAAATTGGCTGAAAACGACTAAATATCAAGGACTCATCGGGCAGATCGCTCTGGAACTGAAATCAGAACGCTCAATGACATTTCCCCTTTCTGAAAGTCTGATAAACGCCGGAAAAATGACTAAGTCCAAAAAAAACTTTTTTTTCAACTTTTTTCAATTTTACCCCCGTGGGATATATATTCTACCCACACACATTTGGAACTCTCCTGGGGTACCCTCACACATATTATTCCCTCATTTAGTGAATATTTTCCCAAAAAATGAAATTTTCAAAAATTCAGAAAATTGACTGAAAACGACTAAATATCAAGGACTCATCGGGCAAATCGCTCTGCAACTGAAATCGGAATGCTCAATGACATTTCCCCGATCTGAAAGTCTGATAAACGACGGAAAAATGAATAAGCCCAAAAAAAAATGTTTTTCAACTTTTTTCAATTTTACTCCCGTGGGATATATATTCCACCCACGCACATTTGGAACTCTCCTGGGGTACCCTCACACATATTATTCCCTCATTTAGTGGATATTTTCACAAAAAAGTGAAATTTTCAAAAATTCAGAAAATTGGCTGAAAACGACTAAATATCAAGGACTCATCGGGCAAATCGCTCTGCAACTGAAATCGGAATGCTCAATGACATTTCCCCGATCTGAAAGTCTGATAAACAACGGAAAAATGAATAAGCCCAAAAAAAATTTTTTTTAAACTTTTTTCAATTTTACTCCCGTGGGACATATATATTCCACCCACGCACATTTGGAATTCTCCTCGGGTACCCTCACACATATTATTCCCTCATTTAGTGGATATTTTCACAAAAAAGTGAAATTTTCAAAAATTCAGAAAATTGGCTGAAAACGACTAAATATCAAGGACTCATCGGGCGAATATCTCTGGAACTGAAATCGGAACGCTCAATGACCTTTCCCCTATCTGAAAGTCTGATAAATGCCGGAAAAATGACTAAGTCCAAAAAAATCTTTTTTTTCAACTTTTTTCAATTTTACCCCCGTGGGATATATATTCTACCCACACACATTTGGAACTCTCATGGGGTACCCTCACACATATTATTCCCTTATTAGCGGATATTTTCACAAAAAAGTGAAATTTTCAAAAATTCAGAAATTGGCTGAAAACGACTAAATATCAAGGACTCAACGGGCGAATCGCTCTCTAACTGAAATCGGAATGCTCATTGACATTTCCCCTTTCTGAAAGTCTGATAAACACTGGAAAAATGACTAAGTTCAAAAAAGTCTTTTTCTTCAACTTTTTTCAATTTTACCCCTGTGGGATATATATTCTACCAACACACATTTGGATCTCTCCTGGGGTACCCTCACACAAATTATTTCCTCATTTAGTGGATATTTTCACAAAAAAGTGAAATTTCCAAAAATTCAGAAAATTGGCTGAAAACGACTAAATATCAAGGACTCACCGGGCAAATCGCTCTGGAACTGAAATCGGAACGCTCAATGACCTTTCCCCTATCTGAAAGTCTGATAAACGCCGGAAAAATGACTAAGTCCAAAAAAGTTTTTTTTATCAACTTTTTTCAATTTTACCCCCGTGGGATATATATTCTACGCACACACATTTGGAAGTCTCATGGCGTACCCTCACACATATTATTCCCTCATTTAGTGGATATTTTCGCAAAAAAAGTGAAATTTTCAAAAATTCAGAAAATTGGCTGAAAACGACTAAATATCAAGGACTCACCGGGCAAATCGCTCTGGAACTGAAATCGGAACGCTCAATGACCTTTCCCCTATCTGAAAGTCTGATAAACGTCGGAAAAATGACTAAGTTCAAAAAAAACTTTTTTTTCCACTTTTTTCAATTTTACCCCCGTGGGATATATATTCTACCCACACACATTTGGAACTCTCCTGGGGTACCCTCACACATATTATTCCCTCATTTAGTGAATATTTTCACAAAAAAGTGAAATTTTCAAAAATTCAGAAAATTTACTGAAAACGACTAAATATCAAGGACTCATCGGGCAAATCGCTCTGCAACTGAAATCGGAATGCTCATTGACATTTCCCCTTTCTGAAAGTCTGATAAATGCCGGTAAAATGACTAAGTCCAAAAAAATCTTTTTTTTCACCTTTTTTCAAATTTACCCCCGTGGGATATATATTCTACCCACACACATTTGGAACTCTCATGGGGTACCCTCACACATATTATTCCCTTATTAGCGGATATTTTCACAAAAAAGTGAAATTTTCAAAAATTCAGAAATTGGCTGAAAACGACAAAATATCAAGGACTCATCGGGCGAATCGCTCTGGAACTGAAATCGGAATGCTCATTGACATTTCCCCTTTCTGAAAGTCTGATAAACACTGGAAAAATGACTAAGTCCAAAAAAGTCTTTTTCTTCAACTTTTTTCAATTTTACCCCTGTGGGATATATATTCTACCCACACACATTTGGAACTCTCCTGGGGTACCCTCACACATATTATTCCCTCATTTAGTGAATATTTTCCCAAAAAATGACATTTTCAAAAATTCAGAAAATTGACTGAAAACGACTAAATATCAAGGACTCATCGGGCAAATCGCTCTGCAACTGAATTCGGAATGCTCAATGACATTTTCCCGATCTGAAAGTCTGATAAACGACGGAAAAATGAATAAGCCCCAAAAAAAATGTTTTTAAACTTTTTTCAATTTTACTCCCGTGGGATATATATTCCACCCACGCACATTTGGAACTCTCCTGGGGTACCCTCACACATATTATTCCCTCATTTAGTGGATATTTTCACAAAAAAGTGAAATTTTCAAAAATTCAGAAAATTGGCTGAAAACGACTAAATATAAAGTACTCATCGGGCGAATCGCTCTGGAACTGAAATCGGAACGCTCACTGACATTTCCCCTATCTGAAAGTCTGATAAACGCCGGAAAAATGACTAAGTCCAAAAAAACCTTTTTTTTCAACTTTTTTCAATTTTATCCCCGTGGGATGTATATTCTACCCACACACATTTGGAACTCTCCTGGGGTACCCTCACACATATTATTCCCTCATTTAGTGAATATTTTCACAAAAAAAGTGAAATTTTCAAAAATTCAGAAAATTGACTGAAAACGACTAAATATCAAGGACTCATCGGGCAAATCGCTCTGCAACTGAAATCGGAATGCTCAATGACATTTCCCCGATCTGAAAGTCTGATAAACGACGGAAAAATGAAAAAGCCCCAAAAAAATTTTTTTTAAACTTTTTTCACTTTTACTCCCGTGGGACATATATATTCCACCCACGCACATTTGGAATTCTCCTCGGGTACCCTCACACATATTATTCCCTCATTTAGTGGATATTTTCACAAAAAAGTGAAATTTTCAAAAATTCAGAAAATTGGCTGAAAACGACTAAATATCAAGGACTCATCGGGCGAATCGCTCTGGAACTGAAATTGGAACGCTCAATGACCTTTCCCCTATCTGAAAGTCTGATAAATGCCGGAAAAATGACTAAGTCCAAAAAAATCTTTTTTTTCAACTTTTTTCAATTTTACCCCCGTGGGATATATATTCTACCCACACACATTTGGAACTCTCCTGGGGTACCTTCACACATATTATTCCCTCATTTAGTGAATATTTTCACAAAAAAGTGAAATTTTCAAAAATTCAGAAAATTGACTGAAAACGACTAAATATCAAGGACTCATCGGGCAAATCGCTCTGCAACTGAAATCGGAATGCTCAATGACATTTCCCCGATCTGAAAGTCTGATAAACGCTGGAAAAATGACTAAGTCCAAAAAAGTCTTTTTTTTTCAACTTTTTTCAATTTTACCCCTGTGGGATATATATTCTACCAACACACATTTGGATCTCTCCTGGGGTACCCTCACACAAATTATTCCCTCATTTAGCGAATATTTTCACAAAAAAAGTGAAATTTTCAAAAATTCAGAAAATTGGCTGAAAACGACTAAATATCAAGGACTCATCGGGCGAATCGCTCTGGAACTGAAATCGGAACGCTCATTGACATTTCCCCTTTCTGAAAGTCTGATAAACGACGGAAAAATGAATAAGCCCAAAAAAAAATTTTTTTAAACTTTTTTCAATTTTACTCCCGTGGGATATATATTCTACCCACACACATTTGGAACTCTCATGGGGTACCCTCACACATATTATTCCCTCATTTAGTGGATATTTTCGCAAAAAAAGTGAAATTTTCAAAAATTCTGAAAATTGGCTGAAAACGACTAAATATCAAGGACTCATCATGCGAATCGCTCTGGAACTGAAATCGGAACGCTCATTGACATTTCCCCTTTCTGAAAGTCTGATAAACGCCGGAAAAATGACTAAGTCCAAAAAAACCTTTTTTTTCAACTTTTTTCAATTTTATCCCCGTGGGATATATATTCTACCCACACACATTTGGAACTCTCCTGGGGTACCCTCACACACATTATTCCCTCATTTAGTGAATATTTTCACAAAAAAAGTGAAATTTTCAAAAATTCAGAAAATTGACTGAAAACGACTAAATATCAAGGACTCATCGGGCAAATCGCTCTGGAACTGAAATTGGAACGCTCAATGACCTTTCCCCTATCTGAAAGTCTGATAAATGCCGGAAAAATGACTAAGTCCAAAAAAATCTTTTTTTTCAACTTTTTTCAATTTTACCCCCGTGGGATATATATTCTACCCACACACATTTGGAACTCTCATGGGGTACCCTCACACATATTATTCCCTTATTAGCGGATATTTTCACAAAAAAGTAAAATTTTTAAAAATTCAGAAAATTGGCTGAAAACGACTAAATATCAAGGACTCATCGGGCGAATCGCTCTGGAACTGAAATCGGAATGCTCATTGACATTTCCCCTCTCTGAAAGTCTGATAAACACTGGAAAAATGACTAAGTCCAAAAAAGTCTTTTTCTTCAACTTTTTTCAATTTTACCCCTGTGGGATATATATTCTACCAAAACACATTTGGATCTCTCCTGGGGTACCCTCACACAAATTATTTCCTCATTTAGTGGATATTTTCACAAAAAAGTGAAATTTCCAAAAATTCAGAAAATTGGCTGAAAGCGACTAATTATCAAGGACTCATCGGGCGAATCGCTCTGGAACTGAAATCGGAACGATCAATGACCTTTCCCCTATCTGAAATTCTGATAAACGCCGGAAAAATGACTAAGTCCAAAAAAGTTTTTTTTATCAACTTTTTTCAATTTTACCCCCGTGGGATATATATTCTACCCACACACATTTGGAAGTCTCATGGCGTACCCTCACACATATTATTCCCTCATTTAGTGGATAGTTTCGCAAAAAAAGTGAAATTTTCAAAAATTCAGAAAATTGGCTGAAAACGACTAAATATCAAGGACTCACCGGGCAAATCGCTCTGGAACTGAAATCGGAACGCTCAATGACCTTTCCCCTATCTGAAAGTCTGATAAACGTCGGAAAAATGACTAAGTCCAAAAAAAACTTTTTTTTCCACTTTTTTCAATTTTACCCCCGTGGGATATATATTCTACCCACACACATTTGGAACTCTCCTGGGGTACCCTCACACATATTATTCCCTCATTTAGTGAATATTTTCACAAAAAAGTGAAATTTTCAAAAATTCAGAAAATTGACTGAAAACGACTAAATATCAAGGACTCATCGGGCAAATCGCTCTGCAACTGAAATCGGAATGCTCAATGATATTTCCCCGATCTGAAAGTCTGATAAACGCTGGAAAAATGACTAAGTCCAAAAAAGTCTTTTTTTTCAACTTTTTTCAATTTTACCCCTGTGGGATATATATTCTACCAACACACATTTGGATCTCTCCTGGGGTACCCTCACACAAATTATTCCCTCATTTAGCGAATATTTTCACAAAAAAAGTGAAATTTTCAAAAATTCAGAAAATTGGCTGAAAACGACTAAATATCAAGGACTCATCGGGCGAATCGCTCTGGAACTGAAATCGGAACGCTCATTGACATTTCCCCTTTCTGAAAGTCTGATAAATGCCGGTAAAATGACTAAGTCCAAAAAAGTCTTTTTTTTCAACTTTTTTCAATTTTACCCCTGTGGGATATATATTCTACCCACACACATTTGGAACTCTCATGGGGTACCCTCACACATATTATTCCCTCATTTAGTGAATATTTTCACAAAAAAGTGAAATTTTCAAAAATTCAGAAAATTGACTGAAAACGACTAAATATCAAGGACTCATCGGGCAAATCGCTCTGCAACTGAAATCGGAATGCTCAATGACATTTCCCCGATCTGAAAGTCTGATAAACGACGGAAAAATGAATAAGCCCAAAAAAAATTTTTTTTAAACTTTTTTCAATTTTACTCCCGTGGGATATATATTCTACCCACACACATTTGGAACTCTCATGGGGTACCCTCACACATATTATTCCCTCATTTAGTGGATATTTTCACAAAAAAAGTGAAATTTTCAAAAATTCAGAAAATTGACTGAAAACGACTAAATATCAAGGACTCATCGGGCAAATCGCTCTGCAACTGAAATCGGAATGCTCAATGACATTTCCCCGATCTGAAAGTCTGATAAACGACGGAAAAATGAATAAGCCCAAAAAAAATTTTTTTTAAACTTTTTTCAATTTTACTCCCGTGGGACATATATATTCCACCCACGCACATTTGGAATTCTCCTCGGGTACCCTCACACATATTATTCCCTCATTTAGTGGATATTTTCACAAAAAAGTGAAATTTTCAAAAATTCAGAAAATTGGCTGAAAACGACTAAATATCAAGGACTCATCGGGCGAATCGCTCTGCAACTGAAATCGGAATACTCAATGACATTTCCCCGATCTGAAAGTCTGATAAACGACGGAAAAATGAATAAGCCCCAAAAAAATTTTTTTTAAACTTTTTTCAATTTTACTCCCGTGGGACATATATATTCCACCCACGCACATTTGGAATTCTCCTCGGGTACCCTCACACATATTATTCCCTCATTTAGTGGATATTTTCACAAAAAAGTGAAATTTTCAAAAATTCTGAAAATTGGCTGACAACGACTAAATATCAAGGACTCATCGGGCGAATCGCTCTGGAACTGAAATTGGAACGCTCAATGACCTTTCCCCTATCTGAAAGTCTGATAAATGCCGGAAAAATGACTAAGTCCAAAAAAATCTTTTTTTTCAACTTTTTTCAATTTTACCCCCGTGGGATATATATTCTACCCACACACATTTGGAACTCTCATGGGGTACCCTCACACATATTATTCCCTTATTAGCGGATATTTTCACAAAAAAGTGAAATTTTCAAAAATTCAGAAAATTGGCTGAAAACGACTAAATATCAAGGACTCATCGGGCGAATCGCTCTGGAACTGAAATCGGAATGCTCATTGACATTTCCCCTTTCTGAAAGTCTGATAAACACTGGAAAAATGACTAAGTCCAAAAAAGTCTTTTTCTTCAACTTTTTTCAATTTTACCCCTGTGGGATATATATTCTACCAAAACACATTTGGATCTCTCCTGGGGTACCCTCACACAAATTATTTCCTCATTTAGTGGATATTTTCACAAAAAAGTGAAATTTCCAAAAATTCAGAAAATTGGCTGAAAACGACTAATTATCAAGGATTCATAGGGCGAATCGCTCTGGAACTGAAATCGGAACGATCAATGACCTTTCCCCTATCTGAAAGTCTGATAAACGCCGGAAAAATGACTAAGTCCAAAAAAGTTTTTTTTATCAACTTTTTTCAATTTTACCCCTGTGGGATATATATTCTACCCACACACATTTGGAACTCTCCTGGGGTACCCTCACACATATTATTCCCTTATTTAGCAGATATTTTCACAAAAAAGTGAAATTTTCAAAAATTCAGAAAATTGACTGAAAACGACTAAATATCAAGGACTCATCGGGCAAATCGCTCTGGAACTGAAATCGGAACGCTCAATGACCTTTCCCCTATCTGAAAGTCTGATAAACGCCGGAAAAATGACTAAGTCCAAAAAAAACTTTTTTTTCCACTTTTTTAAATTTTACCCCCGTGGGATATATATTCTACCCACACACATTTGGAACTCTCCTGGGGTACCCTCACACATATTATTCCCTCATTTAGTGAATATTTTCACAAAAAAGTGAAATTTTCAAAAATTCAGAAAATTGACTGAAAACGACTAAATATCAAGGACTCATCGGGCAAATCGCTCTGCAACTGAAATCGGAATGCTCAATGACATTTCCCCGATCTGAAAGTCTGATAAACGCTGGAAAAATGACTAAGTCCAAAAAAGTCTTTTTTTTTCAACTTTTTTCAATTTTACCCCTGTGGGATATATATTCTACCAACACACATTTGGATCTCTCCTGGGGTACCCTCACACAAATTATTCCCTCATTTAGCGAATATTTTCACAAAAAAAGTGAAATTTTCAAAAATTCAGAAAATTGGCTGAAAACGACTAAATATCAAGGACTCATCGGGCGAATCGCTCTGGAACTGAAATCGGAACGCTCATTGACATTTCCCCTTTCTGAAAGTCTGATAAACGACGGAAAAATGAATAAGCCCAAAAAAAAATTTTTTTAAACTTTTTTCAATTTTACTCCCGTGGGATATATATTCTACCCACACACATTTGGAACTCTCATGGGGTACCCTCACACATATTATTCCCTCATTTAGTGGATATTTTCACAAAAAAAGTGAAATTTTCAAAAATTCAGAAAATTGACTGAAAACGACTAAATATCAAGGACTCATCGGGCAAATCGCTCTGCAACTGAAATCGGAATGCTCAATGACATTTCCCCGATCTGAAAGTCTGATAAACGACGGAAAAATGAATAAGCCCAAAAAAAATTTTTTTTAAACTTTTTTCAATTTTACTCCCGTGGGACATATATATTCCACCCACGCACATTTGGAATTCTCCTCGGGTACCCTCACACATATTATTCCCTCATTTAGTGGATATTTTCACAAAAAAGTGAAATTTTCAAAAATTCAGAAAATTGGCTGAAAACGACTAAATATCAAGGACTCATCGGGCGAATCGCTCTGGAACTGAAATTGGAACGCTCAATGACCTTTCCCCTATCTGAAAGTCTGATAAATGCCGGAAAAATGACTAAGTCCAAAAAAATCTTTTTTTTCAACTTTTTTCAATTTTACCCCCGTGGGATATATATTCTACCCACACACATTTGGAACTCTCATGGGGTACCCTCACACATATTATTCCCTTATTAGCGGATATTTTCACAAAAAAGTGAAATTTTCAAAAATTCAGAAAATTGGCTGAAAACGACTAAATATCAAGGACTCATCGGGCGAATCGCTCTGGAACTGAAATCGGAATGCTCATTGACATTTCCCCTCTCTGAAAGTCTGATAAACGCCGGAAAAATGACTAAGTCCAAAAAAGTCTTTTTCTTCAACTTTTTTCAATTTTACCCCTGTGGGATATATATTCTACCAAAACACATTTGGATCTCTCCTGGGGTACCCTCACACAAATTATTTCCTCATTTAGTGGATATTTTCACAAAAAAGTGAAATTTCCAAAAATTCAGAAAATTGGCTGAAAACGACTAATTATCAAGGACTCATCGGGCGAATCGCTCTGGAACTGAAATCGGAACGATCAATGACCTTTCCCCTATCTGAAAGTCTGATAAACGCCGGAAAAATGACTAAGTCCAAAAAAGTTTTTTTTATCAACTTTTTTCAATTTTACCCCTGTGGGATATATATTCTACCCACACACATTTGGAACTCTCCTGGGGTACCCTCACACATATTATTCCCTTATTTAGCAGATATTTTCACAAAAAAGTGAAATTTTCAAAAATTCAGAAAATTGACTGAAAACGACTAAATATCAAGAACTCATCGGGCAAATCGCTCTGGAACTGAAATCGGAATGCTCAATGACCTTTCCCCTATCTGAAAGTCTGATAAACGCCGGAAAAATGACTAAGTCCAAAAAAGTCTTTTTTTTCCACTTTTTTCAATTTTACCCCTGTGGGATATATATTCTACCAACACACATTTGGATCTCTCCTGGGGTACCCTCACACAAATTATTCCCTCATTTAGCGAATATTTTCACAAAAAAAGTGAAATTTTCAAAAATTCAGAAAATTGGCTGAAAATGACTAAATATCAAGGACTCATCGGGCGAATCGCTCTGGAACTGAAATCGGAACGCTCATTGACATTTCCCCTTTCTGAAAGTCTGATAAACGACGGAAAAATGAATAAGCCCAAAAAAAAATTTTTTTAAACTTTTTTCAATTTTACTCCCGTGGGATATATATTCTACCCACACACATTTGGAAGTCTCATGGGGTACCCTCACACATATTATTCCCTCATTTAGTGGATATTTTCGCAAAAAAAGTGAAATTTTCAAAAATTCTGAAAATTGGCTGAAAACGACTAAATATCAAGGACTCATCGTGCGAATCGCTCTGGAACTGAAATCGGAACGCTCATTGACATTTCCCCTTTCTGAAAGTCTGATAAACGCCGGAAAAATGACTAAGTCCAAAAAAACCTTTTTTTTCAACTTTTTTCAATTTTACCCCCTTGGGATATATATTCCACCCACGCACATTTGGAACTCTCCTGGGGTACCCTCACACATATTATTCCCTCATTTAGTGGATATTTTCACAAAAAAGTGAAATTTTCAAAAATTCAGAAAATTGGCTGAAAACGACTAAATATCAAGTACTCATCGGGCGAATCGCTCTGGAACTGAAATCGGAACGCTCACTGACATTTCCCCTATCTGAAAGTCTGATAAACGCCGGAAAAATGACTAAGTCCAAAAAAACCTTTTTTTTCAACTTTTTTCAATTTTATCCCCGTGGGATATATATTCTACCCACACACATTTGGAACTCTCCTGGGGTACCCTCACACATATTATTCCCTCATTTAGTGAATATTTTCACAAAAAAGTGAAATTTTCAAAAATTCAGAAAATTGACTGAAAACGACTAAATATCAAGGACTCATCGGGCAAATCGCTCTGCAACTGAAATCGGAATGCTCAATGACATTTCCCCAATCTGAAAGTCTGATAAACGACGGAAAAATGAATAAGCCCAAAAAAAAAATTTTTTAAACTTTTTTCAATTTTACTCCCGTGGGATATATATTCCACCCACGCATATTTGGAACTCTCCTCGGGTACCCTCACACATATTATTCCCTCATTTAGCGAATATTTTCACAAAAAAAGTGAAATTTTCAAAAATTCAGAAAATTGGCTGAAAACGACTAAATATCAAGGACTCATCGGGCAAATCGCTCTGCAACTGAAATCGGAATGCTCAATGACATTTCCCCGATCTGAAAGTCTGATAAACGCCGGAAAAATGACTAAGTCCAAAAAAGTTTTTTTTATCAACTTTTTTCAATTTTACCCCTGTGGGATATATATTCTACCCACACACATTTGGAACTCTCCTGGGCTACCCTCACACATATTATTCCCTTATTTAGCAGATATTTTCACAAAAAAGTGAAATTTTCAAAAATTCAGAAAATTGACTGAAAACGACTAAATATCAAGGACTCATCGGGCAAATCGCTCTGGAACTGAAATCGGAACGCTCAATGACCTTTCCCCTATCTGAAAGTCTGATAAACGCCGGAAAAATGACTAAGTCCAAAAAAAACATTTTTTTCCACTTTTTTCAATTTTACCCCCGTGGGATATATATTCTACCCACACACATTTGGAACTCTCCTGGGGTACCCTCACACATATTATTCCCTCGTTTAGTGAATATTTTCACAAAAAAGTGAAATTTTCAAAAATTCAGAAAATTGACTGAAAACGACTAAATATCAAGGACTCATCGGGCAAATCGCTCTGCAACTGAAATCGGAATGCTCAATGACATTTCCCCGATCTGAAAGTCTGATAAACGCTGGAAAAATGACTAAGTCCAAAAAAGTCTTTTTTTTCAACTTTTTTCAATTTTACCCCTGTGGGATATATATTCTACCAACACACATTTGGATCTCTCCTGGGGTACCCTCACACAAATTATTCCCTCATTTAGCGAATATTTTCACAAAAAAAGTGAAATTTTCAAAAATTCAGAAAATTGGCTGAAAACGACTAAATATCAAGGACTCATCGGGCGAATCGCTCTGGAACTGAAATCGGAACGCTCATTGACATTTCCCCTTTCTGAAAGTCTGATAAACGACGGAAAAATGAATAAGCCCAAAAAAAAATTTTTTTAAACTTTTTTCAATTTTACTCCCGTGGGATATATATTCTACCCACACACATTTGGAACTCTCATGGGGTACCCTCACACATATTATTCCCTCATTTAGTGGATATTTTCGCAAAAAAAGTGAAATTTTCAAAAATTCTGAAAATTGGCTGAAAACGACTAAATATCAAGGACTCATCGTGCGAATCGCTCTGGAACTGAAATCGGAACGCTCATTGACATTTCCCCTTTCTGAAAGTCTGATAAACGCCGGAAAAATGACTAAGTCCAAAAAAACCTTTTTTTTCAACTTTTTTCAATTTTACCCCCGTGGGATATATATTCCACCCACGCACATTTGGAACTCTCCTGGGGTACCCTCACACATATTATTCCCTCATTTAGTGGATATTTTCACAAAAAAGTGAAATTTTCAAAAATTCAGAAAAATGGCTGAAAACGACTAAATATCAAGTACTCATCGGGCGAATCGCTCTGGAACTGAAATCGGAATGCTCACTGACATTTCCCCTATCTGAAAGTCTGATAAACGCCGGAAAAATGACTAAGTCCAAAAAAACCTTTTTTTTCAACTTTTTTCAATTTTATCCCCGTGGGATATATATTCTACCCACACACATTTGGAACTCTCCTGGGGTACCCTCACACATATTATTCCCTCATTTAGTGAATATTTTCACAAAAAAGTGAAATTTTCAAAAATTCAGAAAATTGACTGAAAACGACTAAATATCAAGGACTCATCGGGCAAATCGCTCTGCAACTGAAATCGGAATGCTCAATGACATTTCCCCGATCTGAAAGTCTGATAAACGCTGGAAAAATGACTAAGTCCAAAAAAGTCTTTTTTTTCAACTTTTTTCAATTTTACCCCTGTGGGATATATATTCTACCAACACACATTTGGATCTCTCCTGGGGTACCCTCACACAAATTATTCCCTCATTTAGCGAATATTTTCGCAAAAAAAGTGAAATTTTCAAAAATTCTGAAAATTGGCTGAAAACGACTAAATATCAAGGACTCATCGTGCGAATCGCTCTGGAACTGAAATCGGAACGCTCATTGACATTTCCCCTTTCTGAAAGTCTGATAAACGACGGAAAAATGAATAAGCCCAAAAAAAAATTTTTTTAAACTTTTTTCAATTTTACTCCCGTGGGATATATATTCCACCCACGCACCTTTGGAACTCTCCTGGGGTACCCTCACACATATTATTCCCTCATTTAGTGGATATTTTCACAAAAAAGTGAAATTTTCAAAAATTCAGAAAATTGGCTGAAAACGACTAAATATCAAGTACTCATCGGGCGAATCGCTCTGGAACTGAAATCGGAACGCTCACTTACATTTCCCCTATCTGAAAGTCTGATAAACGCCGGAAAAATGACTAAGTCCAAAAAAACCTTTTTTTTCAACTTTTTTCAATTTTATCCCCGTGGGATATATATTCTACCCACACACATTTGGAACTCTCCTGGGGTACCCTCACACATATTATTCCCTCATTTAGTGAATATTTTCACAAAAAAGTGAAATTTTCAAAAATTCAGAAAATTGACTGAAAACGACTAAATATCAAGGACTCATCGGGCAAATCGCTCTGCAACTGAAATCGGAATGCTCAATGACATTTCCCCGATCTGAAAGTCTGATAAACGCCGGAAAAATGACTAAGTCCAAAAAAGTTTTTTTTATCAACTTTTTTCAATTTTACCCCTGTGGGATATATATTCTACCCACACACATTTGGAACTCTCCTGGGGTACCCTCACACATATTATTCCCTTATTTAGCAGATATTTTCACAAAAAAGTGAAATTTTCAAAAATTCAGAAAATTGACTGAAAACGACTAAATATCAAGGACTCATCGGGCAAATCGCTCTGGAACTGAAATCGGAACGCTCAATGACCTTTCCCCTATCTGAAAGTCTGATAAACGCCGGAAAAATGACTAAGTCCAAAAAAAACTTTTTTTTCCACTTTTTTCAATTTTACCCCCGTGGGATATATATTCTACCCACACACATTTGGAACTCTCCTGGGGTACCCTCACACATATTATTCCCTCATTTAGTGAATATTTTCACAAAAAAGTGAAATTTTCAAAAATTCAGAAAATTGACTGAAAACGACTAAATATCAAGGACTCATCGGGCAAATCGCTCTGCAACTGAAATCGGAATGCTCAATGACATTTCCCCGATCTGAAAGTCTGATAAACGCTGGAAAAATGACTAAGTCCAAAAAAGTCTTTTTTTTCAACTTTTTTCAATTTTACCCCTGTGGGATATATATTCTACCAACACACATTTGGATCTCTCCTGGGGTACCCTCACACAAATTATTCCCTCATTTAGCGAATATTTTCACAAAAAAAGTGAAATTTTCAAAAATTCTGAAAATTGGCTGAAAACGACAAAATATCAAGGACTCATCGGGCGAATCGCTCTGGAACTGAAATCGGAACGCTCATTGACATTTCCCCTTTCTGAAAGTCTGATAAACGACGGAAAAATGAATAAGCCCAAAAAAAAATTTTTTTAAACTTTTTTCAATTTTACTCCCGTGGGATATATATTCTACCCACACACATTTGGAACTCTCATGGGGTACCCTCACACATATTATTCCCTCATTTAGTGGATATTTTCGCAAAAAAAGTGAAATTTTCAAAAATTCTGAAAATTGGCTGAAAACGACTAAATATCAAGGACTCATCGTGCGAATCGCTCTGGAACTGAAATCGGAACGCTCATTGACATTTCCCCTTTCTGAAAGTCTGATAAACGCCGGAAAAATGACTAAGTCCAAAAAAACCTTTTTTTTCAACTTTTTTCAATTTTACCCCCGTGGGATATATATTCCACCCACGCACATTTGGAACTCTCCTGGGGTACCCTCACACATATTATTCCCTCATTTAGTGGATATTTTCACAAAAAAGTGAAATTTTCAAAAATTCAGAAAATTGGCTGAAAACGACTAAATATCAAGTACTCATCGGGCGAATCGCTCTGGAACTGAAATCGGAACGCTCACTGACATTTCCCCAATCTGAAAGTCTGATAAACGACGGAAAAATGAATAAGCCCAAAAAAAAAATTTTTTAAACTTTTTTCAATTTTACTCCCGTGGGATATATATTCCACCCACGCATATTTGGAACTCTCCTCGGGTACCCTCACACATATTATTCCCTCATTTAGTGGATATTTTCACAAAAAAGGGAAAGTTTCAAAAATTCAGAAATTTGGCTGAAAACGACTAAATATCAAGGACTCATCGGGCGAATCGCTCTTGAACTGAAATCGGAACGCTCACTGACATTTCCCCTATCTGAAAGTCTGATAAACGCCGGAAAAATGACTAAGTCCAAAAAAGTCTTTTTCTTCAACTTTTTTCAATTTTACCCCTGTGGACTATATATTCTACCAACACACATTTGGATCTCTTCTGGGGTACCCTCACACAAATTATTTCCTCATTTAGTGGATATTTTCACAAAAAAGTGAAATTTCCAAAAATTCAGAAAATTGGCTGAAAACGACTAATTATCAAGGACTCATCGGGCGAATCGCTCTGGAACTGAAATCGGAACGATCATTGACATTTCCCCTTTCTGAAAGTCTGATAAACGCCGGAAAAATGACTAAGTCGAAAAAAAACTTTTTTTCAACTTTTTTCAATTTTACCCCCGTGGGATATATATTCTACCCACACACATTTGGAATTCTCCTGGGGTACCCTCACACATATTATTCCCTCATTTAGCGGATATTTTCGCAAAAAAAGTAAAATTTTCAAAAATTCAGAAAATTGACTGAAAACGACTAAATATCAAGGACTCATCAGGCAAATCGCTCTGGAACTGAAATCAGAACGCTCAATGACCTTTCCCCTATCTGAAAGTCTGATAAACGCCGGAAAAATGACTAAGTAAAAAAAAAATCTTTTTTTTCAACTTTTTTCAATTTTACCCCCGTGGGATATATATTCTACCCACACACATTTGGAACTCTCCTGGGTTACCCTCACACATATTATTCCCTTATTTAGAGGATATTTTCACAAAAAAGTGAAATTTTCAAAAATTCAGAAAATTTGCTGAAAACGACTAAATATCAAGGACTCATCGGGCGTATCGCTCTGGAACCGAAATCGGAACGCTCACTGACTTTTCCCCTATCTGAAAGTCTGATAAATGCCGGAAAAATGACTAAGTCCAAAAAAGTCTTTTTTTTCAACTTTTTTCAATTTTACCCCAGTGGGATATATATTCTACCCACACACATTTGGAACTCTCATGGGGTACCCTCACACATATTATTCCCTCATTTAGCGGATATTTTCGCAAAAAATGTGAAATTTTCAAAAATTCAGAAAATTGACTGAAAACGACTAAATATCAAGGACTCATCAGGCAAATCGCTCTGGAACTGAAATCGGAACGCTCAATGACCTTTCCCCTATCTGAAAGTCTGATAAACGCCGGAAAAATGACTAAGTAAAAAAAAAATCTTTTTTTTCAACTTTTTTCAATTTTATCCCCGTGGGATACATATTCTACCCACACACATTTGGAACTCTCATGGGGTACCCTCACACATATTATTCCCTCATTTAGCGAATATTTTCACAAAAAAAGTGAAATTTTCAAAAATTCAGAAAATTGGCTGAAAACGACTAAATATCAAGGACTCATCGGGTAAATCACTCTGGAACTGAAATCGGAACGCTCAATGACCTTTCCCCTATCTGAAAGTCTGATAAACGTCGGAAAAATGACTAAGTCCAAAAAAGTTTTTTTTATCAACTTTTTTCAATTTTACCCCCGTGGGATATATATTCTACCCACACACTTTTGGAACTCTCCTGGGGTACCCTCACACATATTATTCCCTCATTTAGTGAATATTTTCACAAAAAAGTGAAATTTTCAAAAATTCAGAACATTGACTGAAAATGACTAAATATCAAGGACTCATCGGGCAAATCGCTCTGCAACTGAAATCGGAATGCTCAATGACATTTCCCCTTATTGAAAGTCTGATAAACGCCGGAAAAATGACTAAGTCCAAAAAAAACTTTTTTTTCCACTTTTTTCAATTTTACCCCCGTGGGATATATATTCTACCCACACACATTTGGAACTCTCCTGGGGTACCCTCACACATATTATTCCCTCATTTAGTGAATATTTTCACAAAAAAGTGAAATTTTCAAAAATTCAGAAAATTGACTGAAAACGACTAAATATCAAGGACTCATCGGGCAAATCGCTCTGCAACTGAAATCGGAATGCTCAATGACATTTCCCCGATCTGAAAGTCTGATAAACGCTGGAAAAATGACTAAGTCCAAAAAAGTCTTTTTTTTCAACTTTTTTCAATTTTACCCCTGTGGGATATATATTCTACCAACACACATTTGGATCTCTCCTGGGGTACCCTCACACAAATTATTCCCTCATTTAGCGAATATTTTCACAAAAAAAGTGAAATTTTCAAAAATTCAGAAAATTGGCTGAAAACGACAAAATATCAAGGACTCATCGGGCGAATCGCTCTGGAACTGAAATCGAAACGCTCATTGACATTTCCCCTTTCTGAAAGTCTGATAAACGACGGAAAAATGAATAAGCCCAAAAAAAAATTTTTTTAAACTTTTTTCAATTTTACTCCCGTGGGATATATATTCTACCCACACACATTTGGAACTCTCATGGGGTACCCTCACACATATTATTCCCTCATTTAGTGGATATTTTCGCAAAAAAAGTGAAATTTTCAAAAATTCTGAAAATTGGCTGAAAACGACTAAATATCAAGGACTCATCGTGCGAATCGCTCTGGAACTGAAATCGGAACGCTCATTGACATTTCCCCTTTCTGAAAGTCTGATAAACGCCGGAAAAATGACTAAGTCCAAAAAAACCTTTTTTTTCAACTTTTTTCAATTTTACCCCCGTGGGATATATATTCCACCCACGCACATTTGGAACTCTCCTGGGGTACCCTCACACATATTATTCCCTCATTTAGTGGATATTTTCACAAAAAAGTGAAATTTTCAAAAATTCAGAAAATTGGCTGAAAACGACTAAATATCAAGTACTCATCGGGCGAATCGCTCTGGAACTGAAATCGGAACGCTCACTGACATTTCCCCTATCTGAAAGTCTGATAAACGCCGGAAAAATGACTAAGTCCAAAAAAACCTTTTTTTTCAACTTTTTTCAATTTTATCCCCGTGGGATATATATTCTACCCACACACATTTGGAACTCTCCTGGGGTACCCTCACACATATTATTCCCTCATTTAGTGAATATTTTCACAAAAAAGTGAAATTTTCAAAAATTCAGAAAATTGACTGAAAACGACTAAATATCAAGGACTCATCGGGCAAATCGCTCTGCAACTGAAATCGGAATGCTCAATGACATTTCCCCAATCTGAAAGTCTGATAAACGACGGAAAAATGAATAAGCCCAAAAAAAAAATTTTTTAAACTTTTTTCAATTTTACTCCCGTGGGATATATATTCCACCCACGCATATTTGGAACTCTCCTCGGGTACCCTCACACATATTATTCCCTCATTTAGCGAATATTTTCACAAAAAAAGTGAAATTTTCAAAAATTCAGAAAATTGGCTGAAAACGACTAAATATCAAGGACTCATCGGGTAAATCACTCTGGAACTGAAATCGGAACGCTCAATGACCTTTCCCCTATCTGAAAGTCTGATAAACGCCGGAAAAATGACTAAGTCCAAAATAGTTTTTTTTATCAACTTTTTTCAATTTTACCCCCGTGGGATATATATTCTACCCACACACAGTTGGAACTCTCCTGGGGTACCCTCACACATATTATTCCCTCATTTAGAGAATATTTTCACAAAAAAGTGAAATTTTCAAAAATTCTGAAAATTTGCTGAAAACGACTAAATATCAAGGACTCATCGGGCGTATCGCTCTGGAACCGAAATCGGAATGCTCATTGACATTTCCCCTTTCTGAAAGTCTGATCAACGCCGGAAAAATGACTAAGTCCAAAAAAATCTTTTTTTTCAACTTTTTTCAATTTTACCCCCGTGGGATATATATTCTACCCACACACATTTGGAACTCTCCTGGGGTACCCTCACACATATTATTCCCTCATTTAGTGAATATTTTCACAAAAAAGTGAAATTTTCAAAAATTCAGAACATTGACTGAAAATGACTAAATATCAAGGACTCATCGGGCAAATCGCTCTGCAACTGAAATCGGAATGCTCAATGACATTTCCCCGATCTGAAAGTCTGATAAACGACGGAAAAATGAATAAGCCCCAAAAAAATTTTTTTTAAACTTTTTTCAATTTTACTCCCGTGGGACATATATATTCCACCCACGCACATTTGGAATTCTCCTCGGGTACCCTCACACATATTATTCCCTCATTTAGTGGATATTTTCACAAAAAAGTGAAATTTTCAAAAATTCTGAAAATTGGCTGAAAACGACTAAATATCAAGGACTCATCGGGCGAATCGCTCTGGAACTGAAATTGGAACGCTCAATGACCTTTCCCCTATCTGAAAGTCTGATAAATGCCGGAAAAATGACTAAGTCCAAAAAAATCTTTTTTTTCAACTTTTTTCAATTTTACCCCCGTGGGATATATATTCTACCCACACACATTTGGAACTCTCATGGGGTACCCTCACACATATTATTCCCTTATTAGCGGATATTTTCACAAAAAAGTGAAATTTTCAAAAATTCAGAAAATTGGCTGAAAACGACTAAATATCAAGGACTCATCGGGCGAATCGCTCTGGAACTGAAATCGGAATGCTCATTGACATTTCCCCTTTCTGAAAGTCTGATAAACACTGGAAAAATGACTAAGTCCTAAAAAGTCTTTTTCTTCAACTTTTTTCAATTTTACACCTGTGGGATATATATTCTACCCACACACATTTGGAACTCTCCTGGGGTACCCTCACACATATTATTCCCTTATTTAGCAGATATTTTCACAAAAAAGTGAAATTTTCAAAAATTCAGAAAATTGACTGAAAACGACTAAATATCAAGGACTCATCGGGCAAATCGCTCTGGAACTGAAATCGGAACGCTCAATGACCTTTCCCCTATCTGAAAGTCTGATAAACGCCGGAAAAATGACTAAGTCCAAAAAAAACTTTTTTTCCACTTTTTTAAATTTTACCCCCGTGGGATATATATTCTACCCACACACATTTGGAACTCTCCTGGGGTACCCTCACACATATTATTCCCTCATTTAGTGAATATTTTCACAAAAAAGTGAAATTTTCAAAAATTCAGAAAATTGGCTGAAAACGACTAAATATCAAGTACTCATCGGGCGAATCGCTCTGGAACTGAAATCGGAACGCTCACTGACATTTCCCCTATCTGAAAGTCTGATAAACGCCGGAAAAATGACTAAGTCCAAAAAAACCTTTTTTTTCAACTTTTTTCAATTTTATCCCCGTGGGATATATATTCTACCCACACACATTTGGAACTCTCCTGGGGTACCCTCACACATATTATTCCCTCATTTAGTGAATATTTTCACAAAAAAGTGAAATTTTCAAAAATTCAGAAAATTGACTGAAAACGACTAAATATCAAGGACTCATCGGGCAAATCGCTCTGCAACTGAAATCGGAATGCTCAATGACATTTCCCCAATCTGAAAGTCTGATAAACGACGGAAAAATGAATAAGCCCAAAAAAAAAATTTTTTAAACTTTTTTCAATTTTACTCCCGTGGGATATATATTCCACCCACGCATATTTGGAACTCTCCTCGGGTACCCTCACACATATTATTCCCTCATTTAGCGAATATTTTCACAAAAAAAGTGAAATTTTCAAAAATTCAGAAAATTGGCTGAAAACGACTAAATATCAAGGACTCATCGGGTAAATCACTCTGGAACTGAAATCGGAACGCTCAATGACCTTTCCCCTATCTGAAAGTCTGATAAACGCCGGAAAAATGACTAAGTCCAAAATAGTTTTTTTTATCAACTTTTTTCAATTTTACCCCCGTGGGATATATATTCTACCCACACACAGTTGGAACTCTCCTGGGGTACCCTCACACATATTATTCCCTCATTTAGAGGATATTTTCACAAAAAAGTGAAATTTTCAAAAATTCTGAAAATTTGCTGAAAACGACTAAATATCAAGGACTCATCGGGCGTATCGCTCTGGAACCGAAATCGGAATGCTCATTGACATTTCCCCTTTCTGAAAGTCTGATCAACGCCGGAAAAATGACTAAGTCCAAAAAAATCTTTTTTTTCAACTTTTTTCAATTTTACCCCCGTGGGATATATATTCTACCCACACACATTTGGAACTCTCCTGGGGTACCCTCACACATATTATTCCCTCATTTAGTGAATATTTTCACAAAAAAGTGAAATTTTCAAAAATTCAGAACATTGACTGAAAATGACTAAATATCAAGGACTCATCGGGCAAATCGCTCTGCAACTGAAATCGGAATGCTCAATGACATTTCCCCGATCTGAAAGTCTGATAAACGACGGAAAAATGAATAAGCCCCAAAAAAATTTTTTTTAAACTTTTTTCAATTTTACTCCCGTGGGACATATATATTCCACCCACGCACATTTGGAATTCTCCTCGGGTACCCTCACACATATTATTCCCTCATTTAGTGGATATTTTCACAAAAAAGTGAAATTTTCAAAAATTCTGAAAATTGGCTGAAAACGACTAAATATCAAGGACTCATAGGGCGAATCGCTCTGGAACTGAAATTGGAACGCTCAATGACCTTTCCCCTATCTGAAAGTCTGATAAATGCCGGAAAAATGACTAAGTCCAAAAAAATCTTTTTTTTCAACTTTTTTCAATTTTACCCCCGTGGGATATATATTCTACCCACACACATTTGGAACTCTCATGGGGTACCCTCACACATATTATTCCCTTATTAGCGGATATTTTCACAAAAAAGTGAAATTTTCAAAAATTCAGAAAATTGGCTGAAAACGACTAAATATCAAGGACTCATCGGGCGAATCGCTCTGGAACTGAAATCGGAATGCTCATTGACATTTCCCCTTTCTGAAAGTCTGATAAACACTGGAAAAATGACTAAGTCCTAAAAAGTCTTTTTCTTCAACTTTTTTCAATTTTACACCTGTGGGATATATATTCTACCCACACACATTTGGAACTCTCCTGGGGTACCCTCACACATATTATTCCCTTATTTAGCAGATATTTTCACAAAAAAGTGAAATTTTCAAAAATTCAGAAAATTGACTGAAAACGACTAAATATCAAGGACTCATCGGGCAAATCGCTCTGGAACTGAAATCGGAACGCTCAATGACCTTTCCCCTATCTGAAAGTCTGATAAACGCCGGAAAAATGACTAAGTCCAAAAAAAACTTTTTTTCCACTTTTTTAAATTTTACCCCCGTGGGATATATATTCTACCCACACACATTTGGAACTCTCCTGGGGTACCCTCACACATATTATTCCCTCATTTAGTGAATATTTTCACAAAAAAGTGAAATTTTCAAAAATTCAGAAAATTGGCTGAAAACGACTAAATATCAAGTACTCATCGGGCGAATCGCTCTGGAACTGAAATCGGAACGCTCACTGACATTTCCCCTATCTGAAAGTCTGATAAACGCCGGAAAAATGACTAAGTCCAAAAAAACCTTTTTTTTCAACTTTTTTCAATTTTATCCCCGTGGGATATATATTCTACCCACACACATTTGGAACTCTCCTGGGGTACCCTCACACATATTATTCCCTCATTTAGTGAATATTTTCACAAAAAAGTGAAATTTTCAAAAATTCAGAAAATTGACTGAAAACGACTAAATATCAAGGACTCATCGGGCAAATCGCTCTGCAACTGAAATCGGAATGCTCAATGACATTTCCCCAATCTGAAAGTCTGATAAACGACGGAAAAATGAATAAGCCCAAAAAAAAAATTTTTTAAACTTTTTTCAATTTTACTCCCGTGGGATATATATTCCACCCACGCATATTTGGAACTCTCCTCGGGTACCCTCACACATATTATTCCCTCATTTAGCGAATATTTTCACAAAAAAAGTGAAATTTTCAAAAATTCAGAAAATTGGCTGAAAACGACTAAATATCAAGGACTCATCGGGTAAATCACTCTGGAACTGAAATCGGAACGCTCAATGACCTTTCCCCTATCTGAAAGTCTGATAAACGCCGGAAAAATGACTAAGTCCAAAATAGTTTTTTTTATCAACTTTTTTCAATTTTACCCCCGTGGGATATATATTCTACCCACACACAGTTGGAACTCTCCTGGGGTACCCTCACACATATTATTCCCTCATTTAGAGGATATTTTCACAAAAAAGTGAAATTTTCAAAAATTCTGAAAATTTGCTGAAAACGACTAAATATCAAGGACTCATCGGGCGTATCGCTCTGGAACCGAAATCGGAATGCTCATTGACATTTCCCCTTTCTGAAAGTCTGATCAACGCCGGAAAAATGACTAAGTCCAAAAAAATCTTTTTTTTCAACTTTTTTCAATTTTACCCCCGTGGGATATATATTCTACCCACACACATTTGGAACTCTCCTGGGGTACCCTCACACATATTATTCCCTCATTTAGTGAATATTTTCACAAAAAAGTGAAATTTTCAAAAATTCAGAACATTGACTGAAAATGACTAAATATCAAGGACTCATCGGGCAAATCGCTCTGCAACTGAAATCGGAATGCTGAATGACATTTCCCCGATCTGAAAGTCTGATAAACGACGGAAAAATGAATAAGCCCCAAAAAAATTTTTTTTAAACTTTTTTCAATTTTACTCCCGTGGGACATATATATTCCACCCACGCACATTTGGAATTCTCCTCGGGTACCCTCACACATATTATTCCCTCATTTAGTGGATATTTTCACAAAAAAGTGAAATTTTCAAAAATTCTGAAAATTGGCTGAAAACGACTAAATATCAAGGACTCATCGGGCGAATCGCTCTGGAACTGAAATTGGAACGCTCAATGACCTTTCCCCTATCTGAAAGTCTGATAAATGCCGGAAAAATGACTAAGTCCAAAAAAATCTTTTTTTTCAACTTTTTTCAATTTTACCCCCGTGGGATATATATTCTACCCACACACATTTGGAACTCTCATGGGGTACCCTCACACATATTATTCCCTTATTAGCGGATATTTTCACAAAAAAGTGAAATTTTCAAAAATTCAGAAAATTGGCTGAAAACGACTAAATATCAAGGACTCATCGGGCGAATCGCTCTGGAACTGAAATCGGAATGCTCATTGACATTTCCCCTTTCTGAAAGTCTGATAAACACTGGAAAAATGACTAAGTCCAAAAAAGTCTCTTTCTTCAACTTTTTTCAATTTTACACCTGTGGGATATATATTCTACCCAAACACATTTGGAACTCTCCTGGGGTACCCTCACACATATTATTCCCTTATTTAGCAGATATTTTCACAAAAAAGTGAAATTTTCAAAAATTCAGAAAATTGACTGAAAACGACTAAATATCAAGGACTCATCGGGCAAATCGCTCTGGAACTGAAATCGGAACGCTCAATGACCTTTCCCCTATCTGAAAGTCTGATAAACGCCGGAAAAATGACTAAGTCCAAAAAAACCTTTTTTTTCCACTTTTTTAAATTTTACCCCCGTGGGATATATATTCTACCCACACACATTTGGAACTCTCCTGGGGTACCCTCACACATATTATTCCCTCATTTAGTGAATATTTTCACAAAAAAGTGAAATTTTCAAAAATTCAGAAAATTGACTGAAAACGACTAAATATCAAGGACTCATCGGGCAAATCGCTCTGCAACTGAAATCGGAATGCTCAATGACATTTCCCCGATCTGAAAGTCTGATAAACGCTGGAAAAATGACTAAGTCCAAAAAAGTCTTTTTTTTTCAACTTTTTTCAATTTTACCCCTGTGGGATATATATTCTACCAACACACATTTGGATCTCTCCTGGGGTACCCTCACACAAATTATTCCCTCATTTAGCGAATATTTTCACAAAAAAAGTGAAATTTTCAAAAATTCAGAAAATTGGCTGAAAACGACTAAATATCAAGGACTCATCGGGCGAATCGCTCTGGAACTGAAATCGGAACGCTCATTGACATTTCCCCTTTCTGAAAGTCTGATAAACGACGGAAAAATGAATAAGCCCAAAAAAAATTTTTTTTAAACTTTTTTCAATTTTACTCCCGTGGGACATATATATTCCACCCACGCACATTTGGAATTCTCCTCGGGTACCCTCACACATATTATTCCCTCATTTAGTGGATATTTTCACAAAAAAGTGAAATTTTCAAAAATTCAGAAAATTGGCTGAAAACGACTAAATATCAAGGACTCATCGGGCGAATCGCTCTGGAACTGAAATCGGAACGCTCATTGACATTTCCCCTTTCTGAAAGTCTGATAAACGACGGAAAAATGAATAAGCCCAAAAAAAAATTTTTTTAAACTTTTTTCAATTTTACTCCCGTGGGATATATATTCTACCCACACACATTTGGAACTCTCATGGGGTACCCTCACACATATTATTCCCTTATTAGCGGATATTTTCACAAAAAAGGGAAATTTTCAAAAATTCAGAAAATTGGCTGAAAACGACTAAATATCAAGGACTCATCGGGCTAATCGCTCTGGAACTGAAATCGGAATGCTCATTGACATTTCCCCTCTCTGAAAGTCTGATAAACGCCGGAAAAATGACTAAGTCCAAAAAAGTCTTTTTCTTCAACTTTTTTCAATTTTACCCCTGTGGGATATATATTCTACCAAAACACATTTGGATCTCTCCTGGGGTACCCTCACACAAATTATTTCCTCATTTAGTGGATATTTTCACAAAAAAGTGAAATTTCCAAAAATTCAGAAAATTGGCTGAAAACGACTAATTATCAAGGACTCATCGGGCGAATCGCTCTGGAACTGAAATCGGAACGATCAATGACCTTTCCCCTATCTGAAAGTCTGATAAACGCCGGAAAAATGACTAAGTCCAAAAAAGTTTTTTTTATCAACTTTTTTCAATTTTACCCCTGTGGGATATATATTCTACCCACACACATTTGGAACTCTCCTGGGGTACCCTCACACATATTATTCCCTTATTTAGCAGATATTTTCACAAAAAAGTGAAAGTTTCAAAAATTCAGAAAATTGACTGAAAACGACTAAATATCAAGGACTCATCGGGCAAATCGCTCTGGAACTGAAATCGGAACGCTCAATGACCTTTCCCCTATCTGAAAGTCTGATAAACGCCGGAAAAATGACTAAGTCCAAAAAAAACTTTTTTTTCCACTTTTTTCAATTTTACCCCCGTGGGATATATATTCTACCCACACACATTTGGAACTCTCCTGGGGTACCCTCACACATATTATTCCCTCATTTAGTGAATATTTTCACAAAAAAGTGAAATTTTCAAAAATTCAGAAAATTGACTGAAAACGACTAAATATCAAGGACTCATCGGGCAAATCGCTCTGCAACTGAAATCGGAATGCTCAATGACATTTCCCCGATCTGAAAGTCTGATAAACGCTGGAAAAATGACTAAGTCCAAAAAAGTCTTTTTTTTCAACTTTTTTCAATTTTACCCCTGTGGGATATATATTCTACCAACACACATTTGGATCTCTCCTGGGGTACCCTCACACAAATTATTCCCTCATTTAGCGAATATTTTCACAAAAAAAGTGAAATTTTCAAAAATTCAGAAAATTGGCTGAAAACGACTAAATATCAAGGACTCATCGGGCGAATCGCTCTGGAACTGAAATCGGAACGCTCATTGACATTTCCCCTTTCTGAAAGTCTGATAAACGACGGAAAAATGAATAAGCCCAAAAAAAAATTTTTTTAAACTTTTTTCAATTTTACTCCCGTGGGATATATATTCTACCCACACACATTTGGAACTCTCATGGGGTACCCTCACACATATTATTCCCTCATTTAGTGGATATTTTCGCAAAAAAAGTGAAATTTTCAAAAATTCTGAAAATTGGCTGAAAACGACTAAATATCAAGGACTCATCGTGCGAATCGCTCTGGAACTGAAATCGGAACGCTCATTGACATTTCCCCTTTCTGAAAGTCTGATAAACGCCGGAAAAATGACTAAGTCCAAAAAAACCTTTTTTTTCAACTTTTTTCAATTTTACCCCCGTGGGATATATATTCCACCCACGCACATTTGGAACTCTCCTGGGGTACCCTCACACATATTATTCCCTCATTTAGTGGATATTTTCACAAAAAAGTGAAATTTTCAAAAATTCTGAAAATTGGCTGAAAACGACTAAATATCAAGTACTCATCGGGCGAATCGCTCTGGAACTGAAATCGGAACGCTCACTGACATTTCCCCTATCTGAAAGTCTGATAAACGACGGAAAAATGACTAAGTCCAAAATAGTTTTTTTTATCAACTTTTTTCAATTTTACCCCCGTGGGATATATATTCTACCCACACACAGTTGGAACTCTCCTGGGGTACCCTCACACATATTATTCCCTCATTTAGTGGATATTTTCACAAAAAAGTGAAATTTTCAAAAATTCAGAAAATTGGCTGAAAACGACTAAATATCAAGTACTCATCGGGCGAATCGCTCTGGAACTGAAATCGGAACGCTCACTGACATTTCCCCTATCTGAAAGTCTGATAAACGCCGGAAAAATGACTAAGTCCAAAAAAACCTTTTTTTTCAACTTTTTTCAATTTTATCCCCGTGGGATATATATTCTACCCACACACATTTGGAACTCTCCTGGGGTACCCTCACACATATTATTCCCTCATTTAGTGAATATTTTCACAAAAAAGTGAAATTTTCAAAAATTCAGAAAATTGACTGAAAACGACTAAATATCAAGGACTCATCGGGCAAATCGCTCTGCAACTGAAATCGGAATGCTCAATGACATTTCCCCAATCTGAAAGTCTGATAAACGACGGAAAAATGAATAAGCCCAAAAAAAAAATTTTTTAAACTTTTTTCAATTTTACTCCCGTGGGATACATATTCCACCCACGCATATTTGGAACTCTCCTCGGGTACCCGCACACATATTATTCCCTCATTTAGCGAATATTTTCACAAAAAAAGTGAAATTTTCAAAAATTCAGAAAATTGGCTGAAAACGACTAAATATCAAGGACTCATCGGGTAAATCACTCTGGAACTGAAATCGGAACGCTCAATGACCTTTCCCCTATCTGAAAGTCTGATAAACGCCGGAAAAATGACTAAGTCCAAAATAGTTTTTTTTATCAACTTTTTTCAATTTTACCCCCGTGGGATATATATTCTACCCACACACAGTTGGAACTCTCCTGGGGTACCCTCACACATATTATTCCCTCATTTAGAGGATATTTTCACAAAAAAGTGAAATTTTCAAAAATTCAGAAAATTTGCTGAAAACGACTAAATATCAAGGACTCATCGGGCGTATTGCTCTGGAACCGAAATCGGAATGCTCATTGACATTTCCCCTTTCTGAAAGTCTGATCAACGCCGGAAAAATGACTAAGTCCAAAAAAATCTTTTTTTTCAACTTTTTTCAATTTTACCCCCGTGGGATATATATTCTACCCACACACATTTGGAACTCTCCTGGGGTACCCTCACACATATTATTCCCTCATTTAGTGAATATTTTCACAAAAAAGTGAAATTTTCAAAAATTCAGAACATTGACTGAAAACGACTAAATATCAAGGACTCATCGGGCAAATCGCTCTGCAACTGAAATCGGAATGCTCAATGACATTTCCCCGATCTGAAAGTCTGATAAACGACGGAAAAATGAATAAGCCCAAAAAAAAATTTTTTTAACTTTTTTCAATTTTACTCCCGTGGGATATATATTCCACCCACGCACATTTGGAACTCTCCTGGGGTACCCTCACACATATTATTCCCTCATTTAGTGAATATTTTCACAAAAAAGTGAAATTTTCAAAAATTCAGAAAATTGACTGAAAACGACTAAATATCAAGGACTCATCAGGCAAATCGCTCTGGAACTGAAATCGGAACGCTCCATGACCTTTCCCCTATCTGAAAGTCTGATAAACGCCGGAAAAATGACTAAGTCCAAAAAAATCTTTTTTTTCAACGTTTTTCAATTTTACCCCCGTGGGATATATATTCTACCCACACACATTTGGAACTCTCCTGGGGTACCCTCACACATATTATTCCCTCATTGAGTGGATATTTTCACAAAAAAGGGAAAGTTTCAAAAATTCAGAAATTTGGCTGAAAACGACTAAATATCAAGGACTCATCGGGCGAATCGCTCTGGAACTGAAATCGGAACGCTCACTGACATTTCCCCTATCTGAAAGTGTGATAAACGCCGGAAAAATGACTAAGTCCAAAAAAGTCTTTTTCTTCAACTTTTTTCAATTTTACCCCTGTGGACTATATATTCTACCAACACACATTTGGATCTCTTCTGGGGTACCCTCACACAAATTATTTCCTCATTTAGTGGATATTTTCACAAAAAAGTGAAATTTCCAAAAATTCAGAAAATTGGCTGAAAACGACTAATTATCAAGGACTCATCGGGCGAATCGCTCTGGAACTGAAATCGGAACGATCATTGACATTTCCCCTTTCTGAAAGTCTGATAAACGACGGAAAAATGAATAAGCCCAAAAAAAAATTTTTTTAAACTTTTTTCAATTTTACTCCCGTGGGATATATATTCTACCCACACACATTTGGAACTCTCATGGGGTACCCTCACACATATTATTCCCTCATTTAGTGGATATTTTCGCAAAAAAAGTGAAATTTTCAAAAATTCTGAAAATTGGCTGAAAACGACTAAATATCAAGGACTCATCGTGCGAATCGCTCTGGAACTGAAATCGGAACGCTCATTGACATTTCCCCTTTCTGAAAGTCTGATAAACGCCGGAAAAATGACTAAGTCCAAAAAAATCTTTTTTTTCAACTTTTTTCAATTTTACCCCCGTGGGATATATATTCTACCCACACACATTTGGAACTCTCCTGGGGTACCCTCACACATATTATTCCCTCATTTACTGAATATTTTCACAAAAAAGTGAAATTTTCAAAAATTCAGAACATTGACTGAAAACGACTAAATATCAAGGACTCATCGGGCAAATCGCTCTGCAACTGAAATCGGAATGCTCAATGACATTTCCCCGATCTGAAAGTCTGATAAACGACGGAAAAATGAATAAGCCCAAAAAAAAATTTTTTTAACTTTTTTCAATTTTACTCCCGTGGGATATATATTCCACCCACGCACATTTGGAACTCTCCTGGGGTACCCTCACACATATTATTCCCTCATTTAGTGAATATTTTCACAAAAAAGTGAAATTTTCAAAAATTCAGAAAATTGACTGAAAACGACTAAATATCAAGGACTCATCAGGCAAATCGCTCTGGAACTGAAATCGGAACGCTCCATGACCTTTCCCCTGTCTGAAAGTCTGATAAACGCCGGAAAAATGACTAAGTCCAAAAAAATCTTTTTTTTCAACGTTTTTCAATTTTACCCCCGTGGGATATATATTCTACCCACACACATTTGGAACTCTCCTGGGGTACCCTCACACATATTATTCCCTCATTTAGTGGATATTTTCACAAAAAAGGGAAAGTTTCAAAAATTCAGAAATTTGGCTGAAAACGACTAAATATCAAGGACTCATCGGGCGAATCGCTCTGGAACTGAAATCGGAACGCTCACTGACATTTCCCCTATCTGAAAGTCTGATAAACGCCGGAAAAATGACTAAGTCCAAAAAAGTCTTTTTCTTCAACTTTTTTCAATTTTACCCCTGTGGACTATATATTCTACCAACACACATTTGGATCTCTTCTGGGGTACCCTCACACAAATTATTTCCTCATTTAGTGGATATTTTCACAAAAAAGTGAAATTTCCAAAAATTCAGAAAATTGGCTGAAAACGACTAATTATCAAGGACTTATCGGGCGAATCGCTCTGGAACTGAAATCGGAACGATCATTGACATTTCCCCTTTCTGAAAGTCTGATAAACGACGGAAAAATGAATAAGCCCAAAAAAAAATTTTTTTAAACTTTTTTCAATTTTACTCCCGTGGGATATATATTCTACCCACACACATTTGGAACTCTCATGGGGTACCCTCACACATATTATTCCCTCATTTAGTGGATATTTTCGCAAAAAAAGTGAAATTTTCAAAAATTCTGAAAATTGGCTGAAAACGACTAAATATCAAGGACTCATCGTGCGAATCGCTCTGGAACTGAAATCGGAACGCTCATTGACATTTCCCCTTTCTGAAAGTCTGATAAACGCCGGAAAAATGACTAAGTCCAAAAAAACCTTTTTTTTCAACTTTTTTCAATTTTACCCCCGTGGGATATATATTCCACCCACGCACATTTGGAACTCTCCTGGGGTACCCTCACACATATTATTCCCTCATTTAGTGGATATTTTCACAAAAAAGGGAAATTTTCAAAAATTCAGAAAATTGGCTGAAAACGACTAAATATCAAGTACTCATCGGGCGAATCGCTCTGGAACTGAAATCGGAACGCTCACTGACATTTCCCCTATCTGAAAGTCTGATAAACGCCGGAAAAATGACTAAGTCCAAAAAAACCTTTTTTTTCAACTTTTTTCAATTTTATCCCCGTGGGATATATATTCTACCCACACACATTTGGAACTCTCCTGGGGTACCCTCACACATATTATTCCCTCATTTAGTGAATATTTTCACAAAAAAGTGAAATTTTCAAAAATTCAGAAAATTGACTGAAAACGACTAAATATCAAGGACTCATCGGGCAAATCGCTCTGCAACTGAAATCGGAATGCTCATTGACATTTCCCCTTTCTGAAAGTCTGATAAACGCCGGAAAAATGACTAAGTCCAAAAAAATCTTTTTTTTCAACTTTTTTCAATTTTACCCCCGTGGGATATATATTCTACCCACACACATTTGGAACTCTCCTGGGTTACCCTCACACATATTATTCCCTTATTTAGAGGATATTTTCACAAAAAAGTGAAATTTTCAAAAATTCAGAAAATTTGCTGAAAACGACTAAATATCAAGGACTCATCGGGCGTATCGCTCTGGAACCGAAATCGGAACGCTCACTGACTTTTCCCCTATCTGAAAGTCTGATAAATGCCGGAAAAATGACTAAGTCCAAAAAAGTCTTTTTTTTCAACTTTTTTCAATTTTACCCCAGTGGGATATATATTCTACCCACACACATTTGGAACTCTCATGGGGTACCCTCACACATATTATTCCCTCATTTAGTGAATATTTTCACAAAAAAGTGAAATTTTCAAAAATTCAGAACATTGACTGAAAACGACTAAATATCAAGGACTCATCGGGCAAATCGCTCTGCAACTGAAATCGGAATGCTCAATGTCATTTCCCCTATCTGAAAGTCTGATAAACGCCGGAAAAATGACTAAGTCCAAAAAAATCTTTTTTTTCAACGTTTTTCAATTTTACCCCCGTGGGATATATATTCTACCCACACACATTTGGAACTCTCCTGGGGTAGCCTCACACATATTATTCCCTCATTTAGTGAATATTTTCACAAAAAAGGGAAAGTTTCAAAAATTCAGAAATTTGGCTGAAAACGACTAAATATCAAGGACTCATCGGGCGAATCGCTCTGGAACTGAAATCGGAACGCTCACTGACATTTCCCCTATCTGAAAGTCTGATAAATGCCGGAAAAATGACTAAGTCCAAAAAAGTCTTTTTTTTCAACTTTTTTCAATTTTACCCCAGTGGGATATATATTCTACCCACACACATTTGGAACTCTCATGGGGTACCCTCACACATATTATTCCCTCATTTAGCGAATATTTTCACAAAAAAAGTGAAATTTTCAAAAATTCAGAAAATTGGCTGAAAACGACTAAATATCAAGGACTCATCGGGTAAATCACTCTGGAACTGAAATCGGAATGCTCAATGACCTTTCCCCTATCTGAAAGTCTGATAAACGCCGGAAAAATGACTAAGTAAAAAAAAAATCTTTTTTTTCAACTTTTTTCAATTTTACCCCCGTGGGATATATATTCTACCCACACACATTTGGAACTCTCATGGGGTACCCTCACACATATTATTCCCTCATTTAGCGAATATTTTCACAAAAAAAGTGAAATTTTCAAAAATTCAGAAAATTGGCTGAAAACGACTAAATATCAAGGACTCATCGGGTAAATCACTCTGGAACTGAAATCGGAACGCTCAATGACCTTTCCCCTATCTGAAAGTCTGATAAACGTCGGAAAAATGACTAAGTCCAAAAAAGTTTTTTTTATCAACTTTTTTCAATTTTACCCCCGTGGGATATATATTCTACCCACACACATTTGGAACTCTCCTGGGGTACCCTCACACATATTATTCCCTCATTTAGTGAATATTTTCACAAAAAAGTAAAATTTTCAAAAATTCAGAACATTGACTGAAAATGACTAAATATCAAGGACTCATCGGGCAAATCGCTCTGCAACTGAAATCGGAATGCTCAATGACATTTCCCCTTATTGAAAGTCTGATAAACGCCGGAAAAATGACTAAGTAAAAAAAAAATCTTTTTTTTCAACTTTTTTCAATTTTACCCCCGTGGGATATATATGCTACCCACACACATTTGGAACTCTCATGGGGTACCCTCACACATATTATTCCCTCATTTAGCGAACATTTTCACAAAAAAAGTGAAATTTTCAAAAATTCAGTAAATTCGCTGAAAACGACTAAATATCAAGGACTCATCGGGCAAATCACTCTGGAACTGAAATCGGAACGCTCAATGACCTTTCCCCTATCTGAAAGTCTGATAAACGCTGGAAAAATGACTAAGTCCAAAAAAGTCTTTTTTTTCAACTTTTTTCAATTTTACCCCAGTGGGGTATATATTCTACCCACACACATTTGGAACTCTCCTGGGGTACCCTCACACATATTATTCCCTCATTTAGTGAATATTTTCACAAAAAAGTGAAATTTTCAAAAATTCAGAAAATTGACTGAAAACGACTAAATATCAAGGACTCATCAGGCAAATCGCTCTGGAACTGAAATCGGAACGCTCAATGACCTTTCCCCTATCTGAAAGTCTGATAAACGCCGGAAAAATGACTAAGTAAAAAAAAAATCTTTTTTTTCAACTTTTTTCAATTTTACACCCGTGGGATATATATTCTACCCACACACATTTGGAACTCTCATGGGGTACCCTCACACATATTATTCCCTCATTTAGCGAATATTTTCACAAAAAAAGTGAAATTTTCAAAAATTCAGAAAATTGGCTGAAAACGACTAAATATCAAGGACTCATCGGGTAAATCACTCTGGAACTGAAATCGGAACGCTCAATGACCTTTCCCCTATCTGAAAGTCTGATAAACGTCGGAAAAATGACTAAGTCCAAAAAAGTTTTTTTTACCAACTTTTTTCAATTTTACCCCCGTGGGATATATATTCTACCCACACACATTTGGAACTCTCCTGGGGTACCCTCACACATATTATTCCCTCATTTAGTGAATATTTTCACAAAAAAGTAAAATTTTCAAAAATTCAGAACATTGACTGAAAATGACTAAATATCAAGGACTCATCGGGCAAATCGCTCTGCAACTGAAATCGGAATGCTCAATGACATTTCCCCTTATTGAAAGTCTGATAAACGCCGGAAAAATGACTAAGTCCAAAAAAAACTTTTTTTTCAACTTTTTTCAATTTTACCCCCGTGGGATATATATTCTACCCACACACATTTGGAACTCTCCTGGGGTACCCTCACACATATTATTCCCTCATTTAGTGAATATTTTCACAAAAAAGTGAAATTTTCAAAAATTCAGAAAATTGACTGAAAACGACTAAATATCAAGGACTCATCGGGCAAATCGCTCTGGAACTGAAATCGGAATGCTCAATGACCTTTCCCCTATCTGAAAGTCTGATAAACGCCGGAAAAATGACTAAGTAAAAAAAAAATCTTTTTTTTCAACTTTTTTCAATTTTACCCCCGTGGGATATATATTCTACCCACACACATTTGGAACTCTCCTGGGGTACCCTCACACATATTATTCCCTCATTTAGTGAATATTTTCACAAAAAAGTGAAATTTTCAAAAATTCAGAAAATTGACTGAAAACGACTAAATATCAAGGACTCATCGGGCAAATCGCTCTGGAACTGAAATCGGAACGCTCAATGACCTTTCCCCTATCTGAAAGTCTGATAAACGCCGGAAAAATGACTAAGTAAAAAAAAAATCTTTTTTTTCAACTTTTTTCAATTTTACCCCCGTGGGATATATATTCTACCCACACACATTTGGAACTCTCATGGGGTACCCTCACACATATTATTCCCTCATTTAGCGAACATTTTCACAAAAAAAGTGAAATTTTCAAAAATTCAGTAAATTCGCTGAAAACGACTAAATATCAAGGACTCATCGGGCAAATCACTCTGGAACTGAAATCGGAACGCTCAATGACCTTTCCCCTATCTGAAAGTCTGATAAACGCCGGAAAAATGACTAAGTCCAAAAAAGTCTTTTTTTTCAACTTTTTTCAATTTTACCCCAGTGGGATATATATTCTACCCACACACATTTGGAACTCTCCTGGGGTACCCTCACACATATTATTCCCTCATTTAGTGAATATTTTCACAAAAAAGTGAAATTTTCAAAAATTCAGAAAATTGACTGAAAACGACTAAATATCAAGGACTCATCAGGCAAATCGCTCTGGAACTGAAATCGGAACGCTCAATGACCTTTCCCCTATCTGAAAGTCTGATAAACGCCGGAAAAATGACTAAGTAAAAAAAAAATCTTTTTTTTCAACTTTTTTCAATTTTACACCCGTGGGATATATATTCTACCCACACACATTTGGAACTCTCATGGGGTACCCTCACACATATTATTCCCTCATTTAGCGAATATTTTCACAAAAAAAGTGAAATTTTCAAAAATTCAGAAAATTGGCTGAAAACGACTAAATATCAAGGACTCATCGGGTAAATCACTCTGGAACTGAAATCGGAACGCTCAATGACCTTTCCCCTATCTGAAAGTCTGATAAACGTCGGAAAAATGACTAAGTCCAAAAAAGTTTTTTTTATCAACTTTTTTCAATTTTACCCCCGTGGGATATATATTCTACCCACACACATTTGGAACTCTCCTGGGGTACCCTCACACATATTATTCCCTCATTTAGTGAATATTTTCACAAAAAAGTAAAATTTTCAAAAATTCAGAACATTGACTGAAAATGACTAAATATCAAGGACTCATCGGGCAAATCGCTCTGCAACTGAAATCGGAATGCTCAATGACATTTCCCCTTATTGAAAGTCTGATAAACGCCGGAAAAATGACTAAGTCCAAAAAAAACTTTTTTTTCAACTTTTTTCAATTTTACCCCCGTGGGATATATATTCTACCCACACACATTTGGAACTCTCCTGGGGTACCCTCACACATATTATTCCCTCATTTAGTGAATATTTTCACAAAAAAGTGAAATTTTCAAAAATTCAGAAAATTGACTGAAAACGACTAAATATCAAGGACTCATCGGGCAAATCGCTCTGGAACTGAAATCGGAATGCTCAATGACCTTTCCCCTATCTGAAAGTCTGATAAACGCCGGAAAAATGACTAAGTAAAAAAAAAATCTTTTTTTTCAACTTTTTTCAATTTTACCCCCGTGGGATATATATTCTACCCACACACATTTGGAACTCTCCTGGGGTACCCTCACACATATTATTCCCTCATTTAGTGAATATTTTCACAAAAAAGTGAAATTTTCAAAAATTCAGAAAATTGACTGAAAACGACTAAATATCAAGGACTCATCGGGCAAATCGCTCTGGAACTGAAATCGGAACGCTCAATGACCTTTCCCCTATCTGAAAGTCTGATAAACGCCGGAAAAATGACTAAGTAAAAAAAAAATCTTTTTTTTCAACTTTTTTCAATTTTACCCCCGTGGGATATATATTCTACCCACACACATTTGGAACTCTCATGGGGTACCCTCACACATATTATTCCCTCATTTAGCGAACATTTTCACAAAAAAAGTGAAATTTTCAAAAATTCAGTAAATTCGCTGAAAACGACTAAATATCAAGGACTCATCGGGCAAATCACTCTGGAACTGAAATCGGAACGCTCAATGACCTTTCCCCTATCTGAAAGTCTGATAAACGCTGGAAAAATGACTAAGTCCAAAAAAGTCTTTTTTTTCAACTTTTTTCAATTTTACCCCAGTGGGATATATATTCTACCCACACACATTTGGAACTCTCCTGGGGTACCCTCACACATATTATTCCCTCATTTAGTGAATATTTTCACAAAAAAGTGAAATTTTCAAAAATTCTGAAAATTGACTGAAAACGACTAAATATCAAGGACTCATCAGGCAAATCGCTCTGGAACTGAAATCGGAACGCTCAATGACCTTTCCCCTATCTGAAAGTCTGATAAACGCCGGAAAAATGACTAAGTAAAAAAAAAATCTTTTTTTTCAACTTTTTTCAATTTTACACCCGTGGGATATATATTCTACCCACACACATTTGGAACTCTCATGGGGTACCCTCACACATATTATTCCCTCATTTAGCGAATATTTTCACAAAAAAAGTGAAATTTTCAAAAATTCAGAAAATTGGCTGAAAATGACTAAATATCAAGGACTCATCGGGTAAATCACTCTGGAACTGAAATCGGAACGCTCAATGACCTTTCCCCTATCTGAAAGTCTGATAAACGTCGGAAAAATGACTAAGTCCAAAAAAGTTTTTTTTATCAACTTTTTTCAATTTTACCCCCGTGGGATATATATTCTACCCACACACATTTGGAACTCTCCTGGGGTACCCTCACACATATTATTCCCTCATTTAGTGAATATTTTCACAAAAAAGTAAAATTTTCAAAAATTCAGAACATTGACTGAAAATGACTAAATATCAAGGACTCATCGGGCAAATCGCTCTGCAACTGAAATCGGAATGCTCAATGACATTTCCCCTTATTGAAAGTCTGATAAACGCCGGAAAAATGACTAAGTCCAAAAAAAACTTTTTTTTCAACTTTTTTCAATTTTACCCCCGTGGGATATATATTCTACCCACACACATTTGGAACTCTCCTGGGGTACCCTCACACATATTATTCCCTCATTTAGTGAATATTTTCACAAAAAAGTGAAATTTTCAAAAATTCAGAAAATTGACTGAAAACGACTAAATATCAAGGACTCATCGGGCAAATCGCTCTGGAACTGAAATCGGAACGCTCAATGACCTTTCCCCTATCTGAAAGTCTGATAAACGCCGGAAAAATGACTAAGTAAAAAAAAAATCTTTTTTTTCAACTTTTTTCAATTTTACCCCCGTGGGATATATATTCTACCCACACACATTTGGAACTCTCCTGGGGTACCCTCACACATATTATTCCCTCATTTAGTGAATATTTTCACAAAAAAGTGAAATTTTCAAAAATTCAGAAAATTGACTGAAAACGACTAAATATCAAGGACTCATCGGGCAAATCGCTCTGGAACTGAAATCGGAACGCTCAATGACCTTTCCCCTATCTGAAAGTCTGATAAACGCCGGAAAAATGACTAAGTAAAAAAAAAATCTTTTTTTTCAACTTTTTTCAATTTTACCCCCGTGGGATATATATTCTACCCACACACATTTGGAACTCTCATGGGGTACCCTCACACATATTATTCCCTCATTTAGCGAACATTTTCACAAAAAAAGTGAAATTTTCAAAAATTCAGTAAATTGGCTGAAAACGACTAAATATCAAGGACTCATCGGGCAAATCACTCTGGAACTGAAATCGGAACGCTCAATGACCTTTCCCCTATCTGAAAGTCTGATAAACGCTGGAAAAATGACTAAGTCCAAAAAAGTCTTTTTTTTCAACTTTTTTCAATTTTACCCCAGTGGGATATATATTCTACCCAGACACATTTGGAACTCTCCTGGGGTACCCTCACACATATTATTCCCTCATTTAGTGAATATTTTCACAAAAAAGTGAAATTTTCAAAAATTCAGAAAATTGACTGAAAACGACTAAATATCAAGGACTCATCAGGCAAATCGCTCTGGAACTGAAATCGGAACGCTCAATGACCTTTCCCCTATCTGAAAGTCTGATAAACGCCGGAAAAATGACTAAGTAAAAAAAAAATCTTTTTTTTCAACTTTTTTCAATTTTACCCCCGTGGGATATATATTCTACCCACACACATTTGGAACTCTCATGGGGTACCCTCACACATATTATTCCCTCATTTAGCGAATATTTTCACAAAAAAAGTGAAATTTTCAAAAATTCAGAAAATTGGCTGAAAACGACTAAATATCAAGGACTCATCGGGTAAATCACTCTGGAACAGAAATCGGAACGCTCAATGACCTTTCCCCTATCTGAAAGTCTGATAAACGTCGGAAAAATGACTAAGTCCAAAAAAGTTTTTTTTATCAACTTTTTTCAATTTTACCCCCGTGGGATATATATTCTACCCACACACATTTGGAACTCTCCTGGGGTACCCTCACACATATTATTCCCTCATTTAGTGAATATTTTCACAAAAAAGTAAAATTTTCAAAAATTCAGAACATTGACTGAAAATGACTAAATATCAAGGACTCATCGGGCAAATCGCTCTGCAACTGAAATCGGAATGCTCAATGACATTTCCCCTTATTGAAAGTCTGATAAACGCCGGAAAAATGACTAAGTCCAAAAAAAACTTTTTTTTCAACTTTTTTCAATTTTACCCCCGTGGGATATATATTCTACCCACACACATTTGGAACTCTCATGGGGTACCCTCACACATATTATTCCCTCATTTAGCGAACATTTTCACAAAAAAAGTGAAATTTTCAAAAATTCAGTAAATTCGCTGAAAACGACTAAATATCAAGGACTCATCGGGCAAATCACTCTGGAACTGAAATCGGAACGCTCAATGACCTTTCCCCTATCTGAAAGTCTGATAAACGCTGGAAAAATGACTAAGTCCAAAAAAGTCTTTTTTTTCAACTTTTTTCAATTTTACCCCAGTGGGATATATATTCTACCCACACACATTTGGAACTCTCCTGGGGTACCCTCACACATATTATTCCCTCATTTAGTGAATATTTTCACAAAAAAGTGAAATTTTCAAAAATTCAGAAAATTGACTGAAAACGACTAAATATCAAGGACTCATCAGGCAAATCGCTCTGGAACTGAAATCGGAACGCTCAATGACCTTTCCCCTATCTGAAAGTCTGATAAACGCCGGAAAAATGACTAAGTAAAAAAAAAATCTTTTTTTTCAACTTTTTTCAATTTTACACCCGTGGGATATATATTCTACCCACACACATTTGGAACTCTCATGGGGTACCCTCACACATATTATTCCCTCATTTAGCGAATATTTTCACAAAAAAAGTGAAATTTTCAAAAATTCAGAAAATTGGCTGAAAATGACTAAATATCAAGGACTCATCGGGTAAATCACTCTGGAACTGAAATCGGAACGCTCAATGACCTTTCCCCTATCTGAAAGTCTGATAAACGTCGGAAAAATGACTAAGTCCAAAAAAGTTTTTTTTATCAACTTTTTTCAATTTTACCCCCGTGGGATATATATTCTACCCACACACATTTGGAACTCTCCTGGGGTACCCTCACACATATTATTCCCTCATTTAGTGAATATTTTCACAAAAAAGTAAAATTTTCAAAAATTCAGAACATTGACTGAAAATGACTAAATATCAAGGACTCATCGGGCAAATCGCTCTGCAACTGAAATCGGAATGCTCAATGACATTTCCCCTTATTGAAAGTCTGATAAACGCCGGAAAAATGACTAAGTAAAAAAAAAATCTTTTTTTTCAACTTTTTTCAATTTTACCCCCGTGGGATATATATTCTACCCACACACATTTGGAACTCTCCTGGGGTACCCTCACACATATTATTCCCTCATTTAGTGAATATTTTCACAAAAAAGTGAAATTTTCAAAAATTCAGAAAATTGACTGAAAACGACTAAATATCAAGGACTCATCGGGCAAATCGCTCTGGAACTGAAATCGGAATGCTCAATGACCTTTCCCCTATCTGAAAGTCTGATAAACGCCGGAAAAATGACTAAGTAAAAAAAATATTTTTTTTCAACTTTTTTCAATTTTACCCCCGTGGGATATATATTCTACCCACACACATTTGGAACTCTCATGGGGTACCCTCACACATATTATTCCCTCATTTAGCGAACATTTTCACAAAAAAAGTGAAATTTTCAAAAATTCAGTAAATTGCCTGAAAACGACTAAATATCAAGGACTCATCGGGAAAATCACTCTGGAACTGAAATCGGAACGCTCAATGACCTTTCCCCTATCTGAAAGTCTGATAAACGCTGGAAAAATGACTAAGTCCAAAAAAGTCTTTTTTTTCAACTTTTTTCAATTTTACCCCAGTGGGATATATATTCTACCCACACACATTTGGAACTCTCCTGGGGTACCCTCACACATATTATTCCCTCATTTAGTGAATATTTTCACAAAAAAGTGAAATTTTCAAAAATTCAGAAAATTGACTGAAAACGACTAAATATCAAGGACTCATCAGGCAAATCGCTCTGGAACTGAAATCGGAACGCTCAATGACCTTTCCCCTATCTGAAAGTCTGATAAACGCCGGAAAAATGACTAAGTAAAAAAAAAATCTTTTTTTTCAACTTTTTTCAATTTTACCCCCGTGGGATATATATTCTACCCACACACATTTGGAACTCTCATGGGGTACCCTCACACATATTATTCCCTCATTTAGCGAATATTTTCACAAAAAAAGTGAAATTTTCAAAAATTCAGAAAATTGGCTGAAAACGACTAAATATCAAGGACTCATCGGGTAAATCACTCTGGAACAGAAATCGGAACGCTCAATGACCTTTCCCCTATCTGAAAGTCTGATAAACGTCGGAAAAATGACTAAGTCCAAAAAAGTTTTTTTTATCAACTTTTTTCAATTTTACCCCCGTGGGATATATATTCTACCCACACACATTTGGAACTCTCCTGGGGTACCCTCACACATATTATTCCCTCATTTAGTGAATATTTTCACAAAAAAGTGAAATTTTCAAAAATTCAGAACATTGACTGAAAATGACTAAATATCAAGGACTCATCGGGCAAATCGCTCTGGAACTGAAATCGGAACGCTCAATGACCTTTCCCCTATCTGAAAGTCTGATAAACGCCGGAAAAATGACTAAGTAAAAAAAAAATCTTTTTTTTCAACTTTTTTCAATTTTACCCCCGTGGGATATATATTCTACCCACACACATTTGGAACTCTCCTGGGGTACCCTCACACATATTATTCCCTCATTTAGTGAATATTTTCACAAAAAAGTGAAATTTTCAAAAATTCAGAAAATTGACTGAAAACGACTAAATATCAAGGACTCATCGGGCAAATCGCTCTGGAACTGAAATCGGAACGCTCAATGACCTTTCCCCTATCTGAAAGTCTGATAAACGCCGGAAAAATGACTAAGTAAAAAAAAAATCTTTTTTTTCAACTTTTTTCAATTTTACCCCCGTGGGATATATATTCTACCCACACACATTTGGAACTCTCATGGGGTACCCTCACACATATTATTCCCTCATTTAGCGAACATTTTCACAAAAAAAGTGAAATTTTAAAAATTCAGTAAATTGGCTGAAAACGACTAAATATCAAGGACTCATCGGGCAAATCACTCTGGAACTGAAATCGGAACGCTCAATGACCTTTCCCCTATCTGAAAGTCTGATAAACGCTGGAAAAATGACTAAGTCCAAAAAAGTCTTTTTTTTCAACTTTTTTCAATTTTACCCCAGTGGGATATATATTCTACCCACACACATTTGGAACTCTCATGGGGTACCCTCACACATATTATTCCATCATTTAGTGAATATTTTCACAAAAAAGGGAAAGTTTCAAAAATTCAGAAATTTGGCTGAAAACGACTAAATATCAAGGACTCATCGGGCGAATCGCTCTGGAACTGAAATCGGAACGCTCACTGACATTTCCCCTATCTGAAAGTCTGATAAACGCCGGAAAAATGACTAAGTCCAAAAAAGTCTTTTTCTTCAACTTTTTTCAATTTTACCCCTGTGGGATATATATTCTACCAACACACATTTGGATCTCTTCTGGGGTACCCTCACACAAATTATTTCCTCATTTAGTGGATATTTTCACAAAAAAAGTGAAATTTCCAAAAATTCAGAAAATTGGCTGAAAACGACTAATTATCAAGGACTCATCGGGCGAATCGCTCTGGAACTGAAATCGGAACGATCATTGACCTTTCCCCTATCTGAAAGTCTGATAAACGCCGGAAAAATGACTAAGTAAAAAAAAAATCTTTTTTTTCAACTTTTTTCAATTTTACCCCCGTGGGATATATATTCTACCCACACACATTTGGAACTCTCCTGGGGTACCCTCACACATATTATTCCCTCATTTAGTGAATATTTTCACAAAAAAGTGAAATTTTCAAAAATTCAGAACATTGACTGAAAATGACTAAATATCAAGGACTCATCGGGCAAATCGCTCTGCAACTGAAATCGGAATGCTCAATGACATTTCCCCTTATTGAAAGTCTGATAAATGCCGGAAAAATGACTAAGTCCAAAAAAAACTTTTTTTTCAACTTTTTTCAATTTTACCCCCGTGGGATATATATTCTACCCACACACATTTGGAACTCTCCTGGGGTACCCTCACACATATTATTCCCTCATTTAGCGGATATTTTCGCAAAAAAAGTAAAATTTTCAAAAATTCAGAAAATTTGCTGAAAACGACTAAATATCAAGGACTCATCGGGCGTATCGCTCTGGAACCGAAATCGGAACGCTCACTGACTTTTCCCCTATCTGAAAGTCTGATAAATGCCGGAAAAATGACTAAGTCCAAAAAAGTCTTTTTTTTCAACTTTTTTCAATTTTACCCCAGTGGGATATATATTCTACCCACACACATTTGGAACTCTCATGGGGTACCCTCACACATATTATTCCCTCATTTAGCGGATATTTTCGCAAAAAAAGTGAAATTTTCAAAAATTCAGAAAATTGACTGAAAACGACTAAATATCAAGGACTCATCAGGCAAATCGCTCTGGAACTGAAATCGGAACGCTCAATGACCTTTCCCCTATCTGAAAGTCTGATAAACGCCGGAAAAATGACTAAGTAAAAAAAAAATCTTTTTTTTCAACTTTTTTCAATTTTACCCCCGTGGGATATATATTCTACCCACACACATTTGGAACTCTCCTGGGGTACCCTCACACATATTATTCCCTCATTTAGTGAATATTTTCACAAAAAAGTGAAATTTTCAAAAATTCAGAAAATTGACTGAAAACGACTAAATATCAAGGACTCATCAGGCAAATCGCTCTGGAACTGAAATCGGAACGCTCAATGACCTTTCCCCTATCTGAAAGTCTGATAAACGCCGGAAAAATGACTAAGTAAAAAAAAAATCTTTTTTTTCAACTTTTTTCAATTTTACCCCCGTGGGATATATATTCTACCCACACACATTTGGAACTCTCATGGGGTACCCTCACACATATTATTCCCTCATTTAGCGAATATTTTCACAAAAAAAGTGAAATTTTCAAAAATTCAGAAAATTGGCTGAAAACGACTAAATATCAAGGACTCATCGGGTAAATCACTCTGGAACTGAAATCGGAACGCTCAATGACCTTTCCCCTATCTGAAAGTCTGATAAACATCGGAAAAATGACTAAGTCCAAAAAAGTTTTTTTTATCAACTTTTTTCAATTTTACCCCCGTGGGATATATATTCTACCCACACACATTTGGAACTCTCCTGGGGTACCCTCACACATATTATTCCCTCATTTAGTGAATATTTTCACAAAAAAGTGAAATTTTCAAAAATTCAGAACATTGACTGAAAATGACTAAATATCAAGGACTCATCGGGCAAATCGCTCTGCAACTGAAATCGGAATGCTCAATGACATTTCCCCTTATTGAAAGTCTGATAAACGCCGGAAAAATGACTAAGTCCCAAAAAAACTTTTTTTTCAACTTTTTTCAATTTTACCCCCGTGGGATATATATTCTACCCACACACATTTGGAACTCTCATGGGTACCCTCACACATATTATTCCCTTATTTAGCAGATATTTTCACAAAAAAGTGAAATTTTCAAAAATTCAGAAAATTGGCTGAACACGACTAAATTTCAAGGACTCATCGGGCGAATCGCTCTGGAACTGAAATCGGAACGCTCATTGACATTTCCCATTTCTGAAAGTCTGATAAACGCTGGAAAAATGACTAAGTCCAAAAAAGTCTTTTTTCTCAACTTTTTTCAATTTTACCCCTGTGGGATATATATTCTACCAACACACATTTGGATCTCTCCTGGGGTACCCTCACACAAATTATTTCCTCATTTAGTGGATATTTTCACAAAAAAGTGAAATTTTCAAAAATTCATAAAATTGACTGAAAACGACTAAATATCAAGGACTCATCGGGCAAATCGCTCTGGAACTGAAATCGGAACGCTCAATGACCTTTCCCCTATCTGAAAGTCTGATAAACTCTAGAAAAATGACTAAGTCCAAAAAAATCTTTTTTTTCAACTTTTTTCAATTTTACCCCCGTGGGATATATATTCTACCCACACACATTTGGAACTCTCCTGGGGTACCCTCACACATATTATTCCCTTATTTAGCGGATATTTTCGCAAAAAAGTGAAATTTTCTAAAATTCAGAAAATTGACTGAAAACGACTAAATATCAAGGACTCATCAGGCAAATCGCTCTGGAACTGAAATCGGAACGCTCAATGACCTTTCCCCATTCTGAAAGTCTGATAAACGCCGGAAAAATGACTAAGTAAAAAAAAAATCTTTTTTTTCAACTTTTTTCAATTTTACCCCCGTGGGATATATATTCTACCCACACACATTTGGAACTCTCATGGGGTACCCTCACACATATTATTCCCTCATTTAGCGAATATTTTCACAAAAAAAGTGAAATTTTCAAAAATTCAGAAAATTGGCTGAAAACGACTAAATATCAAGGACTCATCGAGCAAATCACTCTGTAACTGAAATCGGAACGCTCAATAACCTTTCCCCTATCTGAAAGTCTGATAAACGCCGGAAAAATGACTAAGTACAAAAAAAGTTTTTTTTATCAACTTTTTTCAATTTTACCCCCGTGGGATATATATTCTACCCACACACATTTGGAAGTCTCATGGCGTACCCTCACACATATTATTCCCTCATTTAGTGGATATTTTCGCAAAAAAAGTTAAATTTTCAAAAATTCAGAAAATTGGCTGAAAACGACTAAATATCAAGGACTCATCGGGAGAATCGCTCTGGAACTGAAATCGGAACGCTCATTGACATTTCCCCTTTCTGAAAGTCTGATAAACGCCGGAAAAATGACTAAGTCGAAAAAAAACTTTTTTTTCAGCTTTTTTCAATTTTACCCCCGTGGGATATATATTCTACCCACACACATTTGGAACTCTCCTGGGGTACCCTCACACATATTATTCCCTCATTTAGTGAATATTTTCACAAAAAAGTGAAATTTTCAAAAATTCAGAAAATTGACTGAAAATGACTAAATATCAAGGACTAATCGGGCAAATCGCTCTGCAACTGAAATCGTAATGCTCAATGACATTTCCCCAATCTGAAAGTCTGATAAACGACGGAAAAATGAATAAGCCCAAAAAAAAATTTTTTTTAACTTTTTTCAATTTTACTCCCGTGGGATATATATTCCACCCACGCACATTTGGAACTCTCCTGGGGTACCCTCACACATATTATTCCCTCATTTAGTGAATATTGTCACAAAAAAGTGAAATTTTCAAAAATTCAGAAAATTGACTGAAAACGACTAAATATTAAAGACTCATCAGGCAAATCGCTCTGGAACTGAAATCGGAATGCTCAATGACCTTTCCCCTATCTGAAAGTCTGATAAACGCCGGAAACATGACTAAGTCCAAAAAAATCTTTTTTTTCAACGTTTTTCAGTTTTACCCCCGTGGGATATATATTCCACCCACACACATTTGGAACTCTCCTGGGGTACCCTCACACATATTATTCCCTCATTTAGTGGATATTTTCACAAAAAAGGGAAATTTTCAAAAATTCCGAAATTTGGCTGAAAACGACTAAATATCAAGGACTCATCGGGCGAATCGCTCTGGAACTGAAATCGGAACGCTCACTGACATTTCCCCTATCTGAAAGTCTGATAAACGCCGGAAAAATGACTAAGTAAAAAAAAAATCTTTTTTTTCAACTTTTTTCAATTTTACTCCCGTGGGATATATATTCCACCCACGCACATTTGGAACTCTCCTGGGGTACCCTCACACATATTATTCCCTCATTTAGTGAATATTTTCACAAAAAAGTGAAATTTTCAAAAATTCAGAAAATTGACTGAAAACGACTAAATATCAAGGACTCATCAGTCAAATCGCTCTGGAACTGAAATCGGAACGCTCAATGACCTTTCCCCTATCTGAAAGTCTGATAAACGCCGGAAAAATGACTAAGTCCAAAAAAATCTTTTTTTTCAACTTTTTTCAATTTTACCCCCGTGGGATATATATTCTACCCACACACATTTGGAACTCTCATGGGGTACCCTCACACATATTATTCCCTCATTTAGCGGATATTTTCACAAAAAAAGTGAAATTTTCAAAACTTCAGAAAATTGGCTGAAAACGACTAAATATCAAGGACTCATCGGGCGAATCACTCTGGAACTGAAATGGGAACTCTCACTGACACTTCCCCTATCTGAAAGTCTGATAAACGTCGGAAAAATGACTAAGTCCAAAAAGAAAATTTTTTCAACTTTTTTCAATTTTACCCCCGTGGGATGTACATTCTACACAAACACATTTGGAACTCTCCTGGGGTAGCCGCACACATATTATTACCTCATTTAGTGGACATTTTCACAAAAAAGTGAAATTTTCAAAAATTCTGAAAATTGGCTGAAAACAACTAAATATTAAGGACTCATCGGGCGAATCGCTCTGGAACTGAAATCGAAACGCTCACTGACATTTCCCCTTTCTGAAAGTCTGATAAACGCCGGAAAAATGACTACAAAAAAACCTTTTTTTCAACTTTTTTAAATTTTATCCCCGTGGGATATATATTCTACCCACACACATTTGGAACTCTCATGGGGTACCCTCACACATATTATTCCCTCATTTAGTGAATATTTTCACAAAAAAGTGAAATTTTCAAAAATTCAGAAAATTGGCTGAAAACGACTAAATATCAAGGACTCATCGGGCGAATCGCTCTGGAGCTGAAATCGAAACTCTCACTGACACTTCCCCTATCTGAAAGTCTGATAAACGCCGGAAAAATGACTAAGTCCAAAAAAAACTTTTTTTTCAACTTTTTTCAATTTTACCCCCGTGTGTTATGTATTCTACCCACACTCATTTGGAACTCTCCTGGGGTACCCTCACACATATTATTCCCTCATTTAGTGAATATTTTCACAAAAAAGTGAAATTTTCAAAAATTCAGAAAATTCGCTGAAAACGACTAAATATCAAGGACTCATCGGGCAAATCGCTCTGCAACTGAAATCGGAATGCTCAATGACATTTCCCCTATCTGAAAGTCTGATAAACGCCGGAAAAATGACTAAGTCCAAAAAAAAAAATTTTTTCAACCTTTTTCAATTTTACCCCCGTGGGATATACATTCTACCCACACACATTTGGAACTCTCCTGGGGTACCCTCACACATATTATTCCCTTATTTAGCGGATATTTTCACAAAAAAGTGAAATTTTCAAAAATTTTGAAAATTGACTGATGAAAACGACTAAATATCCAGGACTCATCGGGCAAATCGCTCTGAAACTGAAATCATAGCGCTCAATGACATTTCCCCGATCTGAAAGTCTGATAAACGCCGGAAAAATGACTAAGTCCAAAAAAACCTTTTTTTTCTACTTTTTTCAATTTTTTCCTCGTGGGAAATAAATTCTACACACACACATTTGGAACTCTCCTGGGGTACCCTCACACAAATAATTTCCTCATTTAGTGGATATTTTCACCAAAAAGTGAAATTTTCAAAAATTCAGAAAATTGACTGAAAACGACTAAAAATCAAGGACTCATCGGGCAAATCGCTCTGAAACAGAAATCGGAACGCTCATTGACATTTCCCCTTTCTGAAAGTCTGATAAACGCCGAAAAAATGACTACAAAAAAACCTTTTTTTAAACTTTTTTCAATTTTATCCCCGTGGGAAATATATTCTACACACACACATTTGGAACTCTCCTGGGGTACCCTCACACAAATAATTTCCTCATTTAGTGGATATTTTCACAAAAAAGTAAAATTTTCAAAAATTCAGAAAATTGACTGAAAACGACTAAATATCAAGGACTCATCGGGCAAATCGCTCTGGAACTGAAATCGGAATGCTCAATGACATTTCCCCTTTCTGAAAGTCTGATAAACGCTGGAAAAATGACAGTCCAAAAAAAACTTTTTTTTCAACTTTTTTCAATTTTACCCCCGTGGGATATATATTCTACCCACACACGTTTGGAACTCTCCTGGGGTACCCTCACACATATTATTCCCTCATTTAGTGAACATTTTCACAAAACAGTGAAATTTTCAAAAATTCAGAAAATTGGTTGAAAACAACTAAATATTAAGGACTCATCGGGCAAAACGCTCTGGAACTCAAATCGGAACACTCACTGACATTTCCCCTATCTGAAAGTCTGATAAACGCCGGAAAAATGACTAAGTACAAAAAAAACTTTTTTTCAACTTTTTTCAATTTTACCCACGTGGGATATATATTCAACCCACACACATTTGGAACTCTCCTGGGGTACCCTCACACATACTATTCCCTCATTTAGTGGATATTATCACAAAAAAGTGAAATTTTCAAAAATTGAGAAAATAGGCTGAAAACGACTAAATATCAAGGAGTCATTGGGAGAATCGCTCTGGAACTGAAATCGGAACGCTCATTGACATTTCCTCTTTCTGAAAGTCTGATAAACGCCGGAAAAATTACTAAGTCAAAAAAACTTTTTTTTCAACTTTTTTCAATTTTACCCCCGTGGGATATATATTCTACCCACACACATTTGGAATTCTCCTGGGGTACCCTCACACATATTATTCCCTCATTTAGTGAACATTTTCACAAAAAAGTGAAATTTTCAAAAATTCAGAAAATTGGCTGAAAACAACTAAATATTAAGGACGCATCGGGCAAAACGCTCTGGAACTGAAATCGGAACACTCACTGACATTTCCCCTATCTGAAAGTGTGATAAACGCCGGAAAAATAACTAAGTACAAAAAAACCTTTTTTTCAACTTTTTTCAATTTTACCCACGTGGGATATATATTTAACCCACACACATTTGGAACTCTCCTGGGGTACCCTCACACATACTATTCCCTTATTTAGCGGATGTTTTCACAAAAAAGTGAAATTTGAAAAAATTCCGAAAATTGGCTGAAAACAACTAAATATTAAAGACTCAACGGGTGAATCGCTCTGGAACTGAAATCGGAACGCTCTCTGACATTTCCCCTATCTGAAAGTCTGATAAATGCCGGAAAAATGACTAAGTCCAAAAAAATCTTTTTTTTCAACTTTTTTAAATTTTATCCACGTGGGATATATATTCTACCCACACACATTTGGAACTCTCCTGGGGTCCCCTCACACATATTATTCCCTTATTTAGCGGATATTTTCACAAAAAAGTGAAATTTTCAAAAATTCAGAAAATTGGCTGAAAACAACTAAATATTAAGGACTCATCGAGCGAATCGCTCTGGAACTGAAATCGAAACGCTCACTGACATTTCCCCTATCTGAAAGTCTGATAAACGCCAGAAAAATGACTAAGTCCAAAAAAACCTTTTTTTTCAACTTTTTTCAATTTTATCCACGTGGGATATATATTCTACCCACACACATTTGGAACTCTCCTGGGGTACCCTCAAACATATTATTCCCTCATTTAGTGAATATTTTCACAAAAAAGTGAAATTTTCAAAAATTCAGAAAATTGACTGAAAACGACTAAATATCAAGGACTCATCGGGCGAATCGCTCTTGAACTGAAATCGGAACACTCATTGACATTTCCCCTTTCTGACAGTCTGATAAACGCCGGAAAAATGACTAAGTCCAAAAAAACCTTTTTTTTCAACTTTTTTCAATTTTACCCCCGTGGGATATATATTCTACCCACACACATTTGGAACTCTCCTGGGGTACACTCAAACATATTATTCCCTCATTTAGTGAATATTTTCACAAAAAAGTGAAATTTTCTAAAATTCAGAAAATTGACTGAAAACGACTAAATATCAAGGACTCATCGGGCGAATCGCTCTTGAACTGAAATCGGAACGCTCATTGACATTTCCCCTTTCTGAAAGTCTGATAAACGCTGGAAAAATGACAGTCCAAAAAAAACTTTTTTTTCAACTTTTTTCAATTTTACCCACGTGGGACATATATTCTACCCACACACATTTGGAACTCTCCTGGGGTACCCTCACACATATTATTCCCTCATTTAGTGAACATTTTCACAAAAAAGTGAAATTTTCAAAAATTCAGAAACTTGGCTGAAAACAACTAAATATTAAGGACTCATCGGGCAAAACGCTCTGGAACTCAAATCGGAACACTCACTGACATTTCCCCTATCTGAAAGTCTGATAAACGCCGGAAAAATGACTAAGTACAAAAAAAACTTTTTTTCAACTTTTTTCAATTTTACCCACGTGGGATATATATTCAACCCACACACATTTGGAACTCTCCTGGGGTACCCTCACACATACTATTCCCTCATTTAGTGGATATTTTCACAAAAAAGTGAAATTTTCAAAAATTGAGAATATAGGCTGAAAACGACTAAATATCAAGGACTCATTGGGAGAATCGCTCTGGAACTGAAATTGGAACGCTCATTGACATTTCCCCTTTCTGAAAGTCTGATAAACGCCGGAAAAATGACTAAGTCAAAAAAAACTTTTTTTTCAACTTTTTTCAATTTTACCCCCGTGGGATATATATTCTACCCACACACATTTGGAACTCTCCTGGGGTACCCTCAAACATATTATTCCCTCATTTAGTGAATATTTTCACAAAAAAGTGAAATTTTCAAAAATTCAGAAAATTGACTGAAAACGAGTAAATATCAAGGACTCATCGGGAAAATCGCTCTGGAACTGAAATCGGAACGCTCATTGACATTTCCCCTTTCTGAAAGTCTGATAAACGCCGGAAAAATGACTAAGTCCAAAAAAAACGTTTTTTTCAACTTATTTCAATTTTACCCCCGTGGGATATATATTCTACTCACACACATTTGGAACTCTCCTGGGGTACCCTCAAACATATTATTCCCTCATTTAGTGAATATTTCCACAAAAAAGTGAAATTTTCAAAAATTCAGAAAATTGACTGAAAACGACTAAATATCAAGGACTCATCGGGCAAATCGCTCTGCAACTGAAATCGGAATGCTCAATGACATTTCCCCTATCTGAAAGTCTGATAAACGCCGGAAAAATGACTAAGTCCAAAAGAAAAATATTTTCAACCTTTTTCAATTTTACCCCCGTGGGATATACATTCTACCCACACACATTTGGAACTCTCCTGGGGTACCCGCACACATATTATTACCTCATATAGCAGATATTTTCACAAAAAAGTGAAATTTTCAAAAATTTTGAAAATTGACGGATGAAAACGACTAAAAATCAAGGACTCATCGCGCAAATCGCTCTGAAACTGAAATCGGAACGCTCATTGACATTTCCCCATTCTGAAAGTCTGATAAACGCCGGAAAAATGACTACAAAAAAACCTTTTTTTCAACTTTTTTCAATTTTATCCCCGTGGGATATATATTCTACCCACACACATTTGGCACTCTCCTGGGGTACCCTCACACATATCATTCCCTCATTTAGCGGATATTTTCACAAAAAAGTGAAATTTTTAAAAATTCAGAAAATTGATTGAAAACTACTAAATATCTAGGACTCATCGGGTAAATCGCTCTGCAACTGAAATCGGAATGCTCAATGACATTTCCCCTATCTGAAAGTCTGATAAATGACGAAAAATAAATAAGTCCAAAAAAAAAATTTTTTTCAACTTTTTTCAATTTTACCCCTGTGGGATATATATTCAACCCACACAAATTTGGAACTCTCCTGGGGTACCCTCACACATATTATTCCCTCATTTAGCGGATATTTTCACAAAAAAGTGAAATTTTCAAAAATTCAGAAAATTGGTTGAAAACGACTAAATATCAAGGACTCATCGGACAAATCGCTCTGCAACTGAAATCGGAACGCTCACTGACATTTCCCCTATCTGAAAGTCTGATAAACCCCGGAAAAATGACAGTCCAAAAAATTCTTTTTTTTCAACTTTTTTCAATTTTACCCCCGTGGGATATATATTCTACCCACACACATTTGGAACTCTCATGGGGTACCCTCACACATAATATTCCCTCATTTAGCGGATATTTTCACAAAAAAGTGAAATTTTCAAAAATTCAGAAAATTGGCTGAAAATGACTAAATATCAAGGAGTCATCTGGCGAATAACTCTGGAACTGAAAACGGAACGCTCATTGACATATCCCCTTTCTGAAAGTCTGATAAACGCCGGAAAAATGACTAAGTCCAAAAAAAAATTTTTTTCAATTTTTTTCAATTTTACCCCCGTGGGATATACATTCTACCCACACACATTTGGAACTCTCCTGGGGTACCCGCACACATATTAGTACCTCATTTAATGGATATTTTCACAAAAAAGTGAAATTTTCAAAAATTTTGAAAATTGACTGATGAAAACGACTAAATATCAAGGACTCATCGGGCAAATCGCTCTGGAACTGAAATCAGAATGCTCAATGACATTTCCCCTATCTGAAAGTCTGATAAACGCCGGAAAAATGACTAAGTCCAAAAAAACCTTTTTTTTTCAAATTTTTTCAATTTTATCCCCGTGGGATATATATATTCTACACATACACATTTGGAACTCTCCTGGGTTACCCTCACACAAATAATTTCCTCATTTAGTGGATATTTTCACAAAAAAAGTGAAATTTTCAAAAATTCAGAAAATTGACTGAAAACGACTAAATATCAGGGACTCATCGGGCAAATCGCTCTGGAACTGAAATCGGAACGCTCATTGACATTTCCACTTTCTGAAAGTCTGATAAACGCCGGAAAAATGACTAAGTCCAAAAAAAAACGTTTTTTTCAACTTTTTTCAATTTTACCCCCGTGGGATATATATTCTACTCACACACATTTGGAACTCTCCTGGGGTACCGTCAAACATATTATTCCCTCATTTAGTGAATATTTTCACAAAAAAGTGAAATTTTCAAAAATTCAGAAAATTGACTGAAAACGACTAAATATCAAGGACTCATCGGGCAAATCGCTCTGCAACTGAAATCGGAATGCTCAATGACATTTCCCCTATCTGAAAGTCTGATAAACGCTGGAAAAATGACAGTCCAAAAAAAACTTTTTTTTCAACTTTTTTCAATTTTACCCACGTGGGATATATATTCTACCCACACACATTTGGAACTCTCCTGGGGTACCCTCACACATATTATTCCCTCATTTAGTGAACATTTTCACAAAAAAGTGAAATTTTCGAAAATTGGCTGAAAACAACTAAATATTAAGGACTCATCGGGCAAAACGCTCTGGAACTGAAATCGGAACACTCACTGACATTTCCCCTATCTGAAAGTCTGATAAACGCCGGAAAAATGACTAAGTCCAAAAAAACCTTTTTTTTCAAATTTTTTCAATTTTATCCCCGTGGGAAATATATTCTACACACACACATTTGGAGCTTTCCTGGGGTACCCTCACACAAATAATTTCCTCATTTAGTGGATATTTTCACAAAAAAGTGAAATTTTCAAAAATTCAGAAAATTGACTGAAAACGACTAAATATCAGTGACTCATCGGGCAAATCGCTCTGGAACTGAAATCGGAACGCTCATTGACATTTCCACTTTCTGAAAGTCTGATAAACGCTGGAAAAATGACTAAGTACAAAAAAACCTTTTTTTCAACTTTTTTCAATTTTACCCACGTGGGATATATATTCAACCCACACACATTTGGAACTCTCCTGGGGTACCCTCAAACATATTATTCCCTCATTTAGTGAATATTTTCACAAAAAAGTGAAATTTTCAAAAATTCAGAAAATTGGCTGAAAACGACTAAATATCAAGGACTCATCGGGCGAATCGCTCTGGAACTGAAATCGGAACTCTCACTGCCACTTCCCCTATCTGAAAGTCTGATAAACGCCGGAAAAATGACTAAGTCCAAAAAAAAAATTTTTTCAACTTTTTTCAATTTTACCCCCGTGGCATATACATTCTAGCCACACACATTTGGAATACTCCTGGGGTACCCGCACACATATTATTACCTCATTTAATGGATATTTTCACAAAAAAGTAAAATTTTCAAAAATTGAGAAAATAGGCTGAAAACGACTAAATATCAAGGACTCATTCGGCGAATCGCTCTGGAACTGAAATCGGAACTCTCACTGACACTTCCCCTATCTGAAAGTCTGATAAACGCCGGAAAAATGACTAAGTACAAAAAAACTTTCTTTCAACTTTTTTCAATTTTATCCACGGGGGATATATATTCTACACACACACATTTGAAACTCTCCTGGGGTACCCTCACACAAATTATTTCCTGATTTAGTGGATATTTTCACAAAAAAGTGAAATTTTCAAAGTCAGAAAATTGACTGAAAACGACTAAATATCAATATCAGGCAAATAGCTCTGGAACTGAAATCGGAACGCTCAATGACCTTTCCCCTATTTGAAAGTCTGATAAACGACGGAAAAATGACTAAGTCCAAAAACAACTTTTTTTTCAACTTTTTTCAATTTTACCCCCGTGGGATATATATTCTACCCACACACATTTGGAACTCTCCTGGGTTACCCTCACACATATTATTCCCTTATTTAGAGGATATTTTCACAAAAAAGTGAAATTTTCAAAAATTCTGAAAATTGGCTGAAAACAACTAAATATTAAGGACTCATCGGGCGAATCGCTCTGGAACTGAAATCGGAACGCTCACTGACATTTCCCCTATCTGAAAGTCTGATAAACGCCGGAAAAATGACTACAAAAAAACCTTTTTTTCAACTTTTTTCAATTTCACCCCCGTGGGATATATATTCTACCCACACACATTTGGAACTCTCCTGGGGTACCCTCACACATATTATTCCCTCATTTAGCGGATATTTTCACAAAAAAAGTGAAATTTTCACAAATACAGAAAATTGGCTGAAAACGACTAAATATCAAGGACTCATTGAGCGAATCGCTCTGGAACTGAAATCGGAACGCTCATTTAAATTTCACCATTCTGAAAGTCTGATAAACGCCGGAAAATTGACTAAGTCCAAAAAAAACTTTTTTTTCAACTTTTTTCAATTTTACCTCCGTGGGATATATATTCTACCCACACACATTTGGAACTCTCCTGGGGTACCCTCACACATATTATTCCCTCATTAAGTGAATATTTTCACAAAAAAGTGAAATTTTCAAAAATTCAGAAAATTGGCTGAAAATGACTAAATATAAAGGACTCATCGAGCGAATCGCTCTGGAACTGAAATCGGAAATCTCACTGACACTTCCCCTATCTGAAAGTCTGATAAACGCCGGAAAAATGACTAAGTCCAAAAAAAACTTTTTTTCAACTTTTTTCAATTTTACCCCCGTGGGATATATATTCTACCCACACACATTTGGAACTCTCCTGGGGTACCCTCACACATATTATTCCCTCATTTAGTGAATATTTTCACAAAAAAGTGAAATTTTCAAAAATTCAGAATATTGGCTGGAAACGACTAAATATCAAGGACTCATCGGTCGATTTGCTCTGGAACTGAAATCGGAATGCTCAATGACATTTCCCCTATCTGAAAGTCTGATAAACGACGGAAAAATGACTAAGTCCAAAAAACCTTTTTTTTCAACTTTTTTCAATTTTATCCCCGTGGGATATATATTCTTCCCACACACATTTGGAACTCTCCTGGGGTACCCTCACACATATTATTCCCTTATTTAGCGGATATTTTCACAAAAAAGTGAAATTTTCAAAGTCAGAAAATTGACTGAAAACGACTAAATATCAAGGACTCATCAGGCAAATAGCTATGGAACTGAAATCGGAACGCTCAATGACACTTCCCCTATCTGAAAGTCTGATAAACGCCGGAAAAATGACTAAGTCCAAAAAAAAACTATTTTTTCAACTTTTTTCAATTTTATCCCCGTGGGATATATATTCTACCCACACACATTTGGAACTCTCCTGGGGTACCCTCACACAAATTATTTCCTCATTTAGTGGATATTTTCACAGAAAAGTGAAATTTTCAAAAATTCAGAAAATTGACTGATAGCGACTAAATATCAAGGACTCATCGGGCGAATCGCTCTGGAACTGAAATCGGAATGCTCAATGACATTTTCCCTATCTCAAAGTCTGATAACCGCCGGAAAAATGACTAAGTCAAAAAAACCTTTTTTTTCAACTTTTTTCAATTTTATCCGCGTGGGATATATATTCTACCCACACACATTTGGAACTCTCCAGGGGAACCCACACACATATTATTCCCTTATTTAGCGGATATTTTCACAGAAAAGTGAAATTTTCAAAAATTCAGAAAATTGGCTGAAAACAACTAAATATTAAGGACTCATCGGGTGAATCGCTCTGGAACTGAAATCGGAACGCTCACCGATATTTCCCCTATCTGAAAGTCTGATAAATGCCGGAAAAATGACTAAGTCCAAGAAAACCTTTTTTTTCAACTTTTTTCAATTTTATCCCCGTGGGATATATATTCTACCCACACACATTTGGAACTCTCCTGGGGTACCCTCACACATACTATTCCCTCATTTAGTGGATATTTTCACAAAAAAGTGAAATTTTCAAAAATTGAGAAAATAGGCTGAAAACGACTAAATATCAAGGACTCATTGGGAGAATCGCTCTGGAACTGAAATTGGAACGCTCATTGACATTTGCCCTTTCTGAAAGTCTGATAAACGCCGGAAAAATGACTAAGTCAAAAAAAATTTTTTTTCAACTTTTTTCAATTTTACCCCCGTGGGATATATATTCTACCCACACACATTTGGAACTCTCCTGGGGTACCCTCAAACATATTATTCCCTCATTTAGTGAATATTTTCACAAAAAAGTGAAATTTTCAAAAATTCAGAAAATTGACTGAAAACGACTAAATATCAAGGACTCATCGGGCAAATCGCTCTGGAACTGAAATCGGAACGCTCATTGACATTTCCCCTTTCTGAAAGTCTGATAAACGCCGGAAAAATGACTAAGTCCAAAAAAAAAACGTTTTTTTCAACTTTTTTCAATTTTACCCCCGTGGGATATATATTCTACCCACACACATTTGGAACTCTCCTGGGGTACCCTCAAACATATTATTCCCTCATTTAGTGAATATTTTCACAAAAAAGTGAAATTTTCAAAAATTCAGAAAATTGACTGAAAACGACTAAATATCAAGGACTCATCGGTAGTGTTGAGCATTCCGATACTGAAATATCGGGTATCGGCCGATATTCACTGTATCGGAATTCCGATACTTAATTCCGATACTTTTATAATATCGAATACCGGAATCGGAAGTTCCCATAATGCCTGCGCTCTGCAGTGTCTGTGAAGGATGACAAGCTGGATGGCAGCGCTCAGCTGCGATCCAGCTTGTCATCAGAATGCCATCCCAGCGTGGGAGAATTCTGCTGATTGTTTAAAAGCCGGCGGGCGGTAAAAAGCCGCCGGCTTTTAAACAATCACACAGCCCCATACTGCTTCCCCGCAGCCTCCCACCCCGATCCTCCGCTCCCCTCGCCACCTCCAATCCCAATCGTAAATTAGGACCGGGCGGGGAGCGCAGCACCAAGGAGCGAAGGACCCGGGCGGGGAAGCCGGCAGTGAAAAGACTTCACCGCCGGCTTTCCCGTTCTGTGCTGCGCTTTCCCGCCGGTTATTTCAAATGAACAGCTGAGGTATCAGGTGATGCCGATCAGCTGTTCATTTGAAGTAGCCGCGGTGCCCTCAGAGGGTTCATGTGAGTTCATGCTTGACTGCATGAACTCACATGAACTTTCCCACGGCCGCACAGGTCAGCCTCACCTCCCAGACCCGTCATGATTAGTGTGTGCGGGGTGTGTGTGTGCGGGGTGTGTGTGTGTGCGGGGTGTGTGTGCGGGGTGTGTGTGTGCGGGGTGTGTGTGTGTGCGGGGTGTGTGTGCGGGGTGTCTGTGCGTGCAGGCAGACATAGGCCGATGTGACACTACTACTCCCATCGGCCTATGTCTGTCCCCCGTCCACTCGTGCCAGCAGGATCAGCTCGATGGGAGCAGTAGTTCCCATCAGCCTGATCCTGCTATATAAATTGCCCTACTGTGTCCCCAATAAATGTTAGATACATGTCATTGGTGGCCAGTGGTTACCTAAAAGAAATTAGTTTATACATTACCTGTCCCCGCCGATCGTCACCTAAAATAAAGTAAAAAATAAAAAACTACACCTATACTCACCTAGACACCTAATTCCCCGAAGCCATCGATCTCCTGTAATAAAATATAAAATAATAAACCACAACCTTATCCTTACCCCTCCGTAGCAGTCCACGAGTGTCCCACGAAGATCTCCAGTTCAGAGCAGCCACATAGAATGTGACCGCTCTGAACCGCTGCCGCCGCTAGAATGACGGGGCCGTAAGGGTTCACCAGAGTTAAGGCAGCGCTGCTCCGGTTAGCTGCTTTACGGCACTGCTGTATCGTGAGAAATTCCCACGGTACAGCACTGCCGTAAAGGAGGTCTCCGGAGCTGCGCTGCCTGAATGCACTCCGGTAACCTCAGTCAGTGGCTCCCGCTGCCGGGAGCGGACGTGTTCCCGGCAGCGTGAGCTTACAGCAGCCATGCACAGCTGTCACCATCTCCAGATGTGACAGCTGTGCATGGGAGATCAGCGCAGGAACGTGGACAGGTAACTATTTTTTTTTAGTAAACTAAGAATTAAATAAAATGGTGTTTTATTTCAAATAAATTATTTTTTTCTGGGTGTAGTGTGTTTTTTCTTTTTAACACTTTGTAGGTTAGTAATGGGGGTGTCTTATAGACACCCATCATTACTAACCTGGGCTTCATGGCAGCTGGCGCTGACATGAACCCCACCACTATTACCCCCTGCCACCGCACCAGGGCAGCGTGGAAGAGCGAGGCTAAGTGCCAGAATTGGCGCATCCTATGGATGCGCCATTTCTGGGGCGGCTGACGGCTGGTGTTTCTAGCCTGGGAGGGGGCCAATATTCATGGCACCCTTCCTGAGCTATTAATATCAGCCCCCAGCTGTCTGCCTAGCCTTTGCTAGCTATTAAAATAGGGGGGACCCCACGTCATTTTTTTGGGGGGGGTCCCCCATTTTAATAGCTAGTAAAGGCTAGGTATTCAGCTGGGGGCTGATATTAGTAGCCTGGGAAGCTCCGTGGGTTTTACCCCCTTCCCAGGCTTCAAACATCTGCCCCAGCCGTCTGCTTAACCTCCGCTAGAGACTAAAATTATGGGGGATCCCACGCCATTTTTTTTTAAAATAAATCCTTTATTTTAACACTAAATGACATTTGAGGACTTAATAAAGATGCAGTCCCTAAATTATCATTTATTTTTTAATAAATTTTTCCCAAAACTTTTGACGTGGGCTTCGCCATATTTTTGTATGCCAGCCAGGTACAGCATCCAGCTTCTATGAACGCGCCATTTTCCGGGGCGGCCGCGGACTGCAATTTTCAGCGGGGGGGGGGGGGGGGGCAGAAAGCTTGGGCCTCCCTGCGCTGCAGATTCCATCCCCCAGCTGCCTAGTTGTACCTGGCTGGACACAAAAATAGGGAGAAGCCCCACGTTTTTTTTTTTTTAATTATTTCATGAAATTCATGGAATAATTAAGAAAAAAAGGGCTTCCCTATATTGTTGTGTCTGGCCAGGTACAAATAGGCAGCTGGTGGTTGGGGGCAGCCCGTTCCTGCCTGCTGTACCTGGCTGGACACAAATATAGTGTGAAGCCCCACGTCAATTTTTTTTAAATTATTTCAGGAAATTCATGAAATAATTAAAAAAAAATTATGTGGGGCTTCGCCCTATATTTGTGTCCAGTCAGGTACAGCAGGCAGGAACGGGCTGCCCCCAACCACCAGCTGCCTATTTGTACCTGGCCGGACACAACAATATAGGGAAGCCCTTTTTTTCTTAATTATTCCATGAATTTCATGAAATAATAAAAAAAAAATTGACGTGGGGCTTCGCACTATATTTGTGTCCAGCCAGGTACAGCAGGCAGGAACGGGCTGCCCCCAACCACCAGCTGCCTATTTGTACCTAGCCGGACACAACAATATAGGGAAGCCCTTTTTTTCTTAATTATTCCATGAATTTCATGAAATAATTAAAAAAAAAAATGTGTGGCGCTTCGCCCTATTTTTGTGTCCAGCCAGGTACAACTAGGCATCTGGGGGCTGGAATCTGCAGCGCAGGGAGACCCAAGCTTTCTGGGCCCCACCCGCTGCAAATTGCAGTCCGCAGCCGCCCCGGAAAATGGCGCGTTCATAGAAGCGCCATCTTCTGGCGCTGTACCCAACTCATCCAGGGCCCTGGTGCGGTGGCTCATTGGGTAATAAAGGGGTTAAGGCCAGCTTGGCATTATCAGCTGGCCCTAAGCCCGAAATTCATGGGGTCACGCCAATATTAGACATGACCGCCATGAATTTCTAGTAAAGTATTTAAAAAAAACACAAACACCCAGAAAAAAGTCCTTTAATTGAAATAAAGACACAATTCTTTATTGTTCTAAATTAAACCATACTTACAGTCACGCCCATTCCAGCTGAAGCCAACGATCTCCTGCAATAAAAGTAAAATAATAAAGCAACCTCATCCTTACCTTTCCATGGTTCCCAGGACAGCTTCAGCTCTGCTACATCGAGATGACAGGCTGGACCGCAGCAGAACGCTGCCATCCAGCCTGTCATCCCGCAGACACTGAGAAGCGCAGACATGCTTGCGCTCCTCAGTGTCTCGCTGTGACGGCATCCAGATGAGCCGAGGTCATGTCCAATGAACTCAGCTCACCTCATGCACGTCACTGACAGCGTGGGAAAATTCTCCTGCACTCAGCGCTTCAGCGTGAGAATTCTCCCACGCTGTCAGTGACGTGCATGAGGTGCGCCGATTTCATTGGACATGACCTCACCTCATGCACGTCACTGACAGCGTGGGAAAATTCTCACGCTGAAGCGCTGAGTGCAGGAGAACTTTCCCACGCTGTCAGTGACGTGCATGAGGTGAGCTGAGTTCATTGGACATGAACTCGGCTCATCTGGATGATGTCACAGAGAGACACTGAGGAGCGCAAGCATGCCTGCCTTCTCAGTGTCTGCGGGATGACAGGCTGGATGGCAGCTTTCTGCTGCGGTCCATCCTGTCATCTCGATGTAGCAGAGCTGGAGCTGTCCTGGGAACCATCGAAAGGTAAGGATGAGGTTGCTTTATTATTTTTCTTTTATTGCAGGAGATCGTTGGCTTCAGCTGGAATGGGCGTGATGGTAAGTATGGTTTAATTTAGAACAATAAAGAATTGTGTCTTTATTTCAATTAAAGGACTTTACTCTGGGTGTTTGTGTTTTCTTTTAACTTTGACTATGGGGTTAGTAATGGGGGTGTCTTATAGACGCCTCTCCATTACTAACCTGGGCTTGATGTCAGCTGGCATTATAAGCTGACATCAACCCCAACCCTATTACCCCCTGCCACCGCACCAGGGCAGCGTGGAAGAGCGAGGCTAAGTGCCAGAATTGGCGCATCCTATGGATGCGCCATTTCTGGGGCGGCTGACGGCTGGTGTTTCTAGCCTGGGAGGGGGCCAATATTCATGGCACCCTTCCTGGGCTATTAATATCAGCCCCCAGCTGTCTGCCTAGCCTGTGCTAGCTATTAAATTAGGGGGGACCCCACGTTATTTTTTTGGGGGGGTTCCCCCATTTTAATAGCTAGTAAAGGCTAGGTATTCAGCTGGGGGCTGATATTAGTAGCCTGGGAAGCTCCGTGGGTATTACCCCCTTCCCAGGCTTCAAACATTTGCCCCAGCTGTCTGCTTAACCTCCGCTAGAGCCTAAAATTAAGGGGAACCCCACGCCAATTTTTTTTTTAAATAAATCCTTTATTTTAACACTAAATGACAAGTACAGTAATCAACACTGTCACTGTACTTCATATATATGTGACTGACATGTTTCTATCTATCTAATCTATGTGTGATTCTCTATTCTTTCTGTTCTAAATTGTCGGGTACAGATGCTGAATTGCCGGCCGGCTTTCTTAAAGAGACGGTGCATGAAAACACTATTATTTTTTTAAATAAATCCTTTACACTAAATGACAAGTACAGTAAGCAACACTGTCACTGTACTTCATATATATGTGACTGACATGTTTCTATCTATCTAATCTATGTGTGAAGCTCTATTCTTTCTGTTATAAATTGTCGGGTACCGCTGCTGAATTGCCGGCCGGCTTTTTTAAAGAGACGGTGCACGAAAACACTAATATTTTTTTTAATAAATCCTTTACACTAAATGACAAGTACAGTAAGCAACACTGTCACTGTACTTCATATATATGTGACTGACATGTTTCTATCTATCTAATCTATGTGTGATGCTCTATTCTTTCTGTTGTAAATTGTCGGGTACCGGTGTATGCCGCTGATGAATTGCCGGCTTTTCATGTCATTCTACATTATTCTTAGTTGTTTTACTTCATGTAGAATTAACCTACAAGGAAAGAAAGGGTTTATTTTCATTCCGATATTTGTGTCCCATTGACTTGCATTGGTTTCCGGTATCGGAATCGGCGATATCCGATACTTTTTGGGTATCGGCCCGATCCAATCCGATACGATATTTCCAGATATCGGAAGGTATCGCTCAACACTACTCATCGGGCAAATCGCTCTGGAACTGAAATCAGAATGCTCAATGACATTTCCCCTATCTGAAAGTCTGATAAATGCCGGAAAAATGACTAGGTCAAAAAAAAAAATTTTTTCAACTTTTTTCAATTTTACTACCGTGGGATATACATTCTACCCACACACATTTGGAACTCTCCTGGGGTACGCGCACACATATTATTACCTCATTTAGTGGATATTTTCACAAAAAAATGAAATTTTCAAAAATTGAGAAAATCGACTGATGAAAACGACTAAATATCAAGGACTCATCGGGCAAATCGCTCTGGAACTTAAATCAGAACGCTCAATGACATTTCCCCTATCTGAAAGTCTGATAAACGCCGGAAAAATGACTAAGTCCAAAAAAACCTTTTTTTTCAACTTTTTTCAATTTTATCCCCGTGGGATATATATTCTACCCACACACATTTGGAACTCTCATGGGGTACTCTCACACATATTGTTCCCTCATTTAGCAGATATTTTCACAAAAAAAGTGAAATTTTCAAAAATTCAGAAAATTTTCTGAAAACGACTAAATATCAAGGACTCATCGGGCGAATCGCTCTGGAACTGAAATCGGAACTCTCACTGACACTTCCCCTATCTGAAAGTCTGATAAACGCCAGAAAAATGTCTAAGTCTAAAAAAAAAAATTTTTTCAACTTTTTTCAATTTTACCCCCGTGGGATATACATTCTACCCACACACATTTGGAACTCTCCTGAGGTAGCCGCAAACATATTATTACCTCATTTAGTGGACATTTTCACAAAAAAGTGAAATTTTCAAAAATTCTGAAAATTGGCTGAAAACAACTAAATATTAAGGACTCTTCGGGCGAATCGCTCTGGAACTGAAATCGAAATGCTCACTGACATTTCCCCTATCTGAAAGTCTGATAAACGCCGGAAAAATGACTACAAAAAAACCTTTTTTTCAACTTTTTTCAATTTTACCCACGTGGGATATATATTCAACCCACACACATTTGGAACTCTCCTGGGGTACCCTCAAACATATTATTCCCTCATTTAGTGAATATTTTCATAAAAAAGTGAAATTTTCAAAAATTCAGAAAATTGACTGAAAACGACTAAATATCAAGGACTCATCGGGCAAATCGCTCTGGAACTGAAATCAGAACGCTCAATGACATTTCCCCTATCTGAAAGTCTGATAAACTCCGGAAAAATGACTAAGTCCAAAAAAACCTTTTTTTTCAAAATTTTTCAATTTTATCCCCGTGGGATATATATTCTACCCACACACATTTGGAACACTCCTGGGGTACCCTCACACATGTTATTCCCTTATTTAGCGGATATTTTCACAACAAAGTGAAATTTTCAAAAATTCAGAAAATTGGCTGAAAACAACTAAATATTAAGGACTCATCGGGCGAATCGCTCTGGAGCTGAAATCGGAACGCTCACTGACATTTCCCCTATCTGAAAGTCTGATAAACGCCGGAAAAATGACTACAAAAAAAACTTTTTTTCAACTTTTTTCAATTTCACCCCCGTGGGATATATATTCTACCCACACACATTTGGAACTCTCCTGGGGTACCCTCACACATATTATTCCCTCATTTAGCGGGTATTTTCACAAAAAAAGTGAAATTTTCAAAAATACAGAAAATTGGCTGAAAACGACTAAATATCAAAGACTCATCGAGCGAATCGCTCTGGAACTGAAATCGGAACGCTCATTTAAATTTCACCGTTCTGAAAGGCTGATAAACGCCGGAAAATTGACTAAGTCCAAAAAAACCTTTTTTTTCAACTTTTTTCAATTTTACCTCCGTGGGATATATATTCTACCCACTCACATTTGGAACTCTCCTGGGGTACCCTCACACATATTATTCCCTCATTAAGTGAATATTTTCACAAAAAAGTGAAATTTTCAAAAATTCAGAAAATTGGCTGAAAGCGACTAAATATAAAGGACTCATCGAGCGAATCGCTCTGGAACTGAAATCGGAAATCTCACTGACACTTCCCCTATCTGAAAGTCTGATAAACGACGGAAAAATGACTAAGTCCAAAAAACCTTTTTTTTCAACTTTTTTCAATTTTATCCCCGTGGGATATATATTCTTCCCACACACATTTGGAACTCTCCTGGGATACCCTCACACATATTTTTCCCTTATTTAGCGGATATTTTCACAAAAAAGTGAAATTTTCAAAAATTCAGAAAATTGGCTGAAAACAACTAAATATTAAGGACTCATCGGGTGAATCGCTCTGGAACTGAAATCGGAACGCTCACTGACATTTCCCCTATCTGAAAGTCTGATAAACGCCGGAAAAATGACTAAGTCCAAAAAAACCTTTTTTTTTCAAAATTTTTCAATTTTATCCCCATGGGATATATATTCTACCCACACACATTTGGAACTCTCATGGGGTACCCTCACACATATTATTCCCTCATTTAGTGAATATTTTCACAAAAAAGTGAAATTTTCAAAAATTCAGAAAATTGGCTGAAAACGACTAAATATCAAGGACTCATCGGGCGAATCGCTCTGGAACTGAAATCGGAACTCTCACTGACACTTCCCCTATCTGAAAGTCTGATAAACGCCGGAAAAATGACTAAGTCCAAAAAAACCTTTTTTTTCAAATTTTTTCAATTTTATCCCCGTGGGAAATATATTCTACACACACACATTTGGAGCTTTCCTGGGGTACCCTCACACAAATAATTTCCTCATTTAGTGGATATTTTCACAAAAAAGTGAAATTTTCAAAAATTCAGAAAATTGACTGAAAACGACTAAATATCAGGGACTCATCGGGCAAATCGCTCTGGAACTGAAATCGGAACGCTCATTGACATTTCCCCTTTCTGAAAGTCTGGTAAACGCCGGAAAAATGACTAAGTCCAAAAAAAAACGTTTTTTTCAACTTTTTTCAATTTTACCCACGTGGGATATATATTCTACCCACACACATTTGGAACTCTCCTGGGGTACCCTCACACATATTATTCCCTCATTTAGTGAACATTTTCACAAAAAAGTGAAATTTTCAAAAATTCAGAAAATTGGCTGAAAACAACTAATTATTAAGGACTCATCGGGCAAAACGCTCTGGAACTGAAATCGGAACACTCACTGACATTTCCCCTATCTGAAAGTCTGATAAACGCCGGAAAAATGACTACAAAAAAACATTTTTTTCAACTTTTTTCAATTTCACCCCCGTGGGATATATATTCTACCCACACACATTTGGAACTCTCCTGGGGTACCCTCACACATATTATTCCCTCATTTAGCGGATATTTTCACAAAAAAAGTGAAATTTTCAAAAATACAGAAAATTGGCTGAAAACGACTAAATATCAAGGACTCATCGAGCGAATCGCTCTGGAACTGAAATCGGAACGCTCACCGATATTTCCCCTATCTGAAAGTCTGATAAATGCCGGAAAAATGACTAAGTCCAAGAAAACCTTTTTTTTCAACTTTTTTCAATTTTATCCCCGTGGGATATATATTCTACCCACACACATTTGGAACTCTCCTGGGGTACCCTCACACATATTATTCCCTCATTTAGTGAATATTTTCACAAAAAAGTGAAATTTTCAAAAATTCAGAAAATTCGCTGAAAATGACTAAGTATCAAGGACTCATCGGGCGAAGCGCTCTGGAACTGAAATCGGAACGCGCACTGACATTTCCCCTATCTGAAAGTCTGATAAACGCCGGAGAAATGACTAAGTCCAAAAAAAACTTTTTTTCAACTTTTTTCAATTTTATCCCCGTGGGATATATATTCTACCCACACACATTTGGAACTCTCCTGGGGTACCCTCACACAAATTATTTCCTCATTTAGTGGATATTTTCACAAAAATTCAAATTTTTAAAAATTCATAAAATAGGCTGAAAACGACTAAATATCAAGGACTCATCAGGCGAATCGCTCTGGAACTGAAATCGGAATGCTCACTGACATTTATCCTATCTAAAAGTCTGATAAGCGCGGGAAAAATGACTAAATCCAAAAATATTTTTTTTAAACTTTTTTCAATTTTACCCCTGTGGGATATATATTCTACCAACGCCCATTTGGAACTCTCCTGGGGTACCCTCACACATATTATTCCTTCATTTAGTGGATATTTTCACAAAAAAGTGAAATTTTCAAAAATACAGAAAATTGGCTGAAAACTACTAAATATCAAGGACTCATCAGGCGAATCGCTCTGGAACTGAAATCGGAATGCTCACTAACATTTCCCCTATATGAAAGTCTGATAAATGCCGGAAAAATGACTAAGTCCAAGAAAACCTTTTTTTTCAACTTTTTTCAATTTTATCCACGTGGGATATATATTCTACCCACACACATTTGGAACTCTCCTGGGGTACCCTCACACATATTATTCCCTTATTTAGCGGATATTTTCACAAAAAAGTGAAATTTTCAAAAATTCAGAAAATTGGCTGGAAACACCTAAATATTAAGGACTCATCGGGCAAAACGCTCTGAAACTGAAATCGGAACGTTCACTGACATTTCCCCTATCTTTAAGTCTGATAAACGCCGGAAAAATGACTAAGTACAAAAAAACCTTTCTTTCAACTTTTTTCAATTTTATCCACGTGGGATATATATTCTACACACACACAATTGAAACTCTCCTGGGGTACCCTCACACAAATTATTTCCTCATTTAGTGGATATTTTCACAAAAAAGTGAAATTTTCAAAGTCAGAAAATTGACTGAAAACGACTAAATATCAAGGCCTCATCAGGCAAATAGCTATGGAACTGAAATCGGAACGCTCAATGACCTTTCCCCTATCTGAAAGTCTGATAAACGCCGGAAAAATGACTAAGTCCAAAAAAAACTTTTTTTTCAACTTTTTTCAATTTTATCCCCGTGGGATATATATTCTACCCACACACATTTGGAACTCTCATGGGGTACTCTCACACATATTGTTCCCTCATTTAGCGGATATTTTCACAAAAAAAGTGAAATTTTCAAAAATTCAGAAAATTGGCTGAAAACAACTAAATATTAAGGACTCATCGGGCGAATCGCTCTGGAACTGAAATCGAAATGCTCACTGACATTTCCCCTATCTGAAAGTCTGATAAACGCCGGAAAAATGACTACAAAAAAACCTTTTTTTCAACTTTTTTCAATTTTATCCCCGTGGGAAATGTATTCTACACACACACATTTGGAGCTTTCCTGGGGTACCCTCACACAAATAATTTCCTCATTTAGTGGATATTTTCACAAAAAAGTGAAATTTTCAAAAATTCAGAAAATTGACTGAAAACGACTAAATATCAGGGACTCATCGGGCAAATCGCTCTGGAACTGAAATCGGAACGCTCATTGACATTTCCCCTTTCTGAAAGTCTGATAAACGCCGGAAAAATGACTAAGTCCAAAAAAAAACGTTTTTTTCAACTTTTTTCAATTTTACCCCCGTTGGATATATATTCTACTCACACACATTTGGAACTCTCCTGGGGTACCGTCAAACATATTATTCCCTCATTTAGTGAATATTTTCACAAAAAAGTGAAATTTTCAAAAATTCAGAAAATTGACTGAAAACGACTAAATATCAAGGACTCATCGGGCAAATCGCTCTGCAACTGAAATCGGAATGCTCAATGACATTTCCCCTATCTGAAAGTCTGATAAACACTGGAAAATTGACAGTCCAAAAAAAACTTTTTTTTCAACTTTTTTCAATTTTACCCACGTGGGATATATATTCTACCCACACATATTTGGAACTCTCCTGGGGTACCCTCACACATATTATTCCCTCATTTAGTGAACATTTTCACAAAAAAGTGAAATTTTCAAAAATTCAGAAAATTGGCTGAAAACAACTAAATATTAAGGACTCATCGGGCAAAACGCTCTGGAACTGAAATCGGAACACTCACTGACATTTCCCCTATCTGAAAGTCTGATAAACGCTGGAAAAATGACTAAGTACAAAAAAACCTTTTTTTCAACTTTTTTCAATTTTACGCACGTGGGATATATATTCAACCCACACACATTTAGAACTCTCCTGGGGTACCCTCAAACATATTATTCCCTCATTTAATGGATATTTTCACAAAAAAGTGAAATTTTCAAAAATTCAGAAAATTGGCTGAAAACGACTAAATATCAAGGACTCATTGGGCGAATCGCTCTGGAACTGAAATCGGAACTCTCACTGACACTTCCCCTATCTGAAAGTCTGATAAACGCCGGAAAAATGACTAAGTCCAAAAAAAAACTCTTTTTTCAACTTTTTTCAATTTTATCCCCGTGGGATATATATTCTACCCACACACATTTGGAACTCTCCTGGGGTACCCTCACACAAATTATTTCTTCATTTAGTGGATATTTTCACAGAAAAGTGAAATTTTCAAAAATTCAGAAAATTGACTGATAGCGACTAAATATCAAGGACTCATCGGGCGAATCGCTCTGGAACTGAAATCGGAATGCTGAATGACATTTTCCCTATCTCAAAGTCTGATAAACGCTGGAAAAATGACTAAGTACAAAAAAACCTTTTTTTCAACTTTTTTCAATTTTATCCCCGTGGGATATATATTCTACACACACACATTTGGGACTCTCCTGGGGTACCCTCACACAAATTATTTCCTCATTTAGTGGATATTTTCACACAAAAGTGAAATTTTCAAAAATTAAAAAAATTGACTGAAAAGGACTAAATATCAAGGACTCATCGGGCACATCGCTCTGGAACTGAAATCGGAACGCTCAATGACCTTTACCCTATCTGAAAGTCTGATAAACGCCGGAAAAATGACTTAAGTCCAAAAAAATCTTTTTTTTCAACTTTTTTCAATTTTATCCCCGTGGGATATATATTCTACCCACACACATTTGGAACTCTCCTGGGGTACCCTGACACATATTATTCCCTCATTTAGTGAATATTTTCACAAAAAAGTGAAATTTTCAAAAATTCAGAACATTGACTGAAAATGACTAAATATCAAGGACTCATCGGGCAAATCGCTCTGGAACTGAAATCGGAACGCTCAATGACCTTTCCCCTATCTGAAAGTCTGATAAACGCCGGAAAAATGACTAAGTAAAAAAAAAATCTTTTTTTTCAACTTTTTTCAATTTTACCCCCGTGGGATATATATTCTACCCACACACATTTGGAACTCTCCTGGGGTACCCTCACACATATTATTCCCTCATTTAGTGAATATTTTCACAAAAAAGTGAAATTTTCAAAAATTCAGAAAATTGACTGAAAACGACTAAATATCAAGGACTCATCGGGCAAATCGCTCTGGAACTGAAATCGGAACGCTCAATGACCTTTCCCCTATCTGAAAGTCTGATAAACGCCGGAAAAATGACTAAGTAAAAAAAAAATCTTTTTTTTCAACTTTTTTCAATTTTACCCCCGTGGGATATATATTCTACCCACACACATTTGGAACTCTCATGGGGTACCCTCACACATATTATTCCCTCATTTAGCGAACATTTTCACAAAAAAAGTGAAATTTTAAAAATTCAGTAAATTGGCTGAAAACGACTAAATATCAAGGACTCATCGGGCAAATCACTCTGGAACTGAAATCGGAACGCTCAATGACCTTTCCCCTATCTGAAAGTCTGATAAACGCTGGAAAAATGACTAAGTCCAAAAAAGTCTTTTTTTTCAACTTTTTTCAATTTTACCCCAGTGGGATATATATTCTACCCACACACATTTGGAACTCTCATGGGGTACCCTCACACATATTATTCCCTCATTTAGTGAATATTTTCACAAAAAAGGGAAAGTTTCAAAAATTCAGAAATTTGGCTGAAAACGACTAAATATCAAGGACTCATCGGGCGAATCGCTCTGGAACTGAAATCGGAACGCTCACTGACATTTCCCCTATCTGAAAGTCTGATAAACGCCGGAAAAATGACTAAGTCCAAAAAAGTCTTTTTCTTCAACTTTTTTCAATTTTACCCCTGTGGGATATATATTCTACCAACACACATTTGGATCTCTTCTGGGGTACCCTCACACAAATTATTTCCTCATTTAGTGGATATTTTCACAAAAAAAGTGAAATTTCCAAAAATTCAGAAAATTGGCTGAAAACGACTAATTATCAAGGACTCATCGGGCGAATCGCTCTGGAACTGAAATCGGAACGATCATTGACCTTTCCCCTATCTGAAAGTCTGATAAACGCCGGAAAAATGACTAAGTAAAAAAAAAACCTTTTTTTTCAACTTTTTTCAATTTTACCCCCGTGGGATATATATTCTACCCACTCACATTTGGAACTCTCCTGGGGTACCCTCACACATATTATTCCCTCATTAAGTGAATATTTTCACAAAAAAGTGAAATTTTCAAAAATTCAGAAAATTGGCTGAAAGCGACTAAATATAAAGGACTCATCGAGCGAATCGCTCTGGAACTGAAATCGGAAATCTCACTGACACTTCCCCTATCTGAAAGTCTGATAAACGACGGAAAAATGACTAAGTCCAAAAAACCTTTTTTTTCAACTTTTTTCAATTTTATCCCCGTGGGATATATATTCTTCCCACACACATTTGGAACTCTCCTGGGGTACCCTCACACATATTTTTCCCTTATTTAGCGGATATTTTCACAAAAAAGTGAAATTTTCAAAAATTCAGAAAATTGGCTGAAAACAACTAAATATTAAGGACTCATCGGGTGAATCGCTCTGGAACTGAAATCGGAACGCTCACTGACATTTCCCCTATCTGAAAGTCTGATAAACGCCGGAAAAATGACTAAGTCCAAAAAAACCTTTTTTTTTCAAAATTTTTCAATTTTATCCCCATGGGATATATATTCTACCCACACACATTTGGAACTCTCATGGGGTACCCTCACACATATTATTCCCTCATTTAGTGAATATTTTCACAAAAAAGTGAAATTTTCAAAAATTCAGAAAATTGGCTGAAAACGACTAAATATCAAGGACTCATCGGGCGAATCGCTCTGGAACTGAAATCGGAACTCTCACTGACACTTCCCCTATCTGAAAGTCTGATAAACGCCGGAAAAATGACTAAGTCCAAAAAAACCTTTTTTTTCAAATTTTTTCAATTTTATCCCCGTGGGAAATATATTCTACACACACACATTTGGAGCTTTCCTGGGGTACCCTCACACAAATAATTTCCTCATTTAGTGGATATTTTCACAAAAAAGTGAAATTTTCAAAAATTCAGAAAATTGACTGAAAACGACTAAATATCAGGGACTCATCGGGCAAATCGCTCTGGAACTGAAATCGGAACGCTCATTGACATTTCCCCTTTCTGAAAGTCTGGTAAACGCCGGAAAAATGACTAAGTCCAAAAAAAAACGTTTTTTTCAACTTTTTTCAATTTTACCCACGTGGGATATATATTCTACCCACACACATTTGGAACTCTCCTGGGGTACCCTCACACATATTATTCCCTCATTTAGTGAACATTTTCACAAAAAAGTGAAATTTTCAAAAATTCAGAAAATTGGCTGAAAACAACTAATTATTAAGGACTCATCGGGCAAAACGCTCTGGAACTGAAATCGGAACACTCACTGACATTTCCCCTATCTGAAAGTCTGATAAACGCTGGAAAAATGACTAAGTACAAAAAAACCTTTTTTTCAACTTTTTTCAATTTTACCCACGTGGGATATATATTCAACCCACACACATTTGGAACTCTCCTGGGGTACCCTCAAACATATTATTCCCTCATTTAGTGAATATTTTCATAAAAAAGTGAAATTTTCAAAAATTCAGAAAATTGACTGAAAACGACTAAATATCAAGGACTCATCGGGCAAATCGCTCTGGAACTGAAATCAGAACGCTCAATGACATTTCCCCTATCTGAAAGTCTGATAAACGCCGGAAAAATGACTACAAAAAAACATTTTTTTCAACTTTTTTCAATTTCACCCCCGTGGGATATATATTCTACCCACACACATTTGGAACTCTCCTGGGGTACCCTCACACATATTATTCCCTCATTTAGTGAATATTTTCACAAAAAAGTGAAATTTTCAAAAATTCAGAAAATTCGCTGAAAATGACTAAGTATCAAGGACTCATCGGGCGAAGCGCTCTGGAACTGAAATCGGAACGCTCACTGACATTTCCCCTATCTGAAAGTCTGATAAACGCCGGAGAAATGACTAAGTCCAAAAAAAACTTTTTTTCAACTTTTTTCAATTTTATCCCCGTGGGATATATATTCTACCCACACACATTTGGAACTCTCCTGGGGTACCCTCACACAAATTATTTCCTCATTTAGTGGATATTTTCACAAAAATTCAAATTTTTAAAAATTCATAAAATAGGCTGAAAACGACTAAATATCAAGGACTCATCAGGCGAATCGCTCTGGAACTGAAATCGGAATGCTCACTGACATTTATCCTATCTAAAAGTCTGATAAGCGCGGGAAAAATGACTAAATCCAAAAATATTTTTTTTAAACTTTTTTCAATTTTACCCCTGTGGGATATATATTCTACCAACGCCCATTTGGAACTCTCCTGGGGTACCCTCACACATATTATTCCTTCATTTAGTGGATATTTTCACAAAAAAGTGAAATTTTCAAAAATACAGAAAATTGGCTGAAAACTACTAAATATCAAGGACTCATCAGGCGAATCGCTCTGGAACTGAAATCGGAATGCTCACTAACATTTCCCCTATATGAAAGTCTGATAAACGCCGGAAAAATGACTTAAGTCCAAAAAAATCTTTTTTTTCAACTTTTTTCAATTTTATCCCCGTGGGATATATATTCTACCCACACACATTTGGAACTCTCCTGGGGTACCCTGACACATATTATTCCCTCATTTAGTGAATATTTTCACAAAAAAGTGAAATTTTCAAAAATTCAGAACATTGACTGAAAATGACTAAATATCAAGGACTCATCGGGCAAATCGCTCTGGAACTGAAATCGGAACGCTCAATGACCTTTCCCCTATCTGAAAGTCTGATAAACGCCGGAAAAATGACTAAGTAAAAAAAAAATCTTTTTTTTCAACTTTTTTCAATTTTACCCCCGTGGGATATATATTCTACCCACACACATTTGGAACTCTCCTGGGGTACCCTCACACATATTATTCCCTCATTTAGTGAATATTTTCACAAAAAAGTGAAATTTTCAAAAATTCAGAAAATTGACTGAAAACGACTAAATATCAAGGACTCATCGGGCAAATCGCTCTGGAACTGAAATCGGAACGCTCAATGACCTTTCCCCTATCTGAAAGTCTGATAAACGCCGGAAAAATGACTAAGTAAAAAAAAAATCTTTTTTTTCAACTTTTTTCAATTTTACCCCCGTGGGATATATATTCTACCCACACACATTTGGAACTCTCATGGGGTACCCTCACACATATTATTCCCTCATTTAGCGAACATTTTCACAAAAAAAGTGAAATTTTAAAAATTCAGTAAATTGGCTGAAAACGACTAAATATCAAGGACTCATCGGGCAAATCACTCTGGAACTGAAATCGGAACGCTCAATGACCTTTCCCCTATCTGAAAGTCTGATAAACGCTGGAAAAATGACTAAGTCCAAAAAAGTCTTTTTTTTCAACTTTTTTCAATTTTACCCCAGTGGGATATATATTCTACCCACACACATTTGGAACTCTCATGGGGTACCCTCACACATATTATTCCCTCATTTAGTGAATATTTTCACAAAAAAGGGAAAGTTTCAAAAATTCAGAAATTTGGCTGAAAACGACTAAATATCAAGGACTCATCGGGCGAATCGCTCTGGAACTGAAATCGGAACGCTCACTGACATTTCCCCTATCTGAAAGTCTGATAAACGCCGGAAAAATGACTAAGTCCAAAAAAGTCTTTTTCTTCAACTTTTTTCAATTTTACCCCTGTGGGATATATATTCTACCAACACACATTTGGATCTCTTCTGGGGTACCCTCACACAAATTATTTCCTCATTTAGTGGATATTTTCACAAAAAAAGTGAAATTTCCAAAAATTCAGAAAATTGGCTGAAAACGACTAATTATCAAGGACTCATCGGGCGAATCGCTCTGGAACTGAAATCGGAACGATCATTGACCTTTCCCCTATCTGAAAGTCTGATAAACGCCGGAAAAATGACTAAGTAAAAAAAAAACCTTTTTTTTCAACTTTTTTCAATTTTACCCCCGTGGGATATATATTCTACCCACTCACATTTGGAACTCTCCTGGGGTACCCTCACACATATTATTCCCTCATTAAGTGAATATTTTCACAAAAAAGTGAAATTTTCAAAAATTCAGAAAATTGGCTGAAAGCGACTAAATATAAAGGACTCATCGAGCGAATCGCTCTGGAACTGAAATCGGAAATCTCACTGACACTTCCCCTATCTGAAAGTCTGATAAACGACGGAAAAATGACTAAGTCCAAAAAACCTTTTTTTTCAACTTTTTTCAATTTTATCCCCGTGGGATATATATTCTTCCCACACACATTTGGAACTCTCCTGGGGTACCCTCACACATATTTTTCCCTTATTTAGCGGATATTTTCACAAAAAAGTGAAATTTTCAAAAATTCAGAAAATTGGCTGAAAACAACTAAATATTAAGGACTCATCGGGTGAATCGCTCTGGAACTGAAATCGGAACGCTCACTGACATTTCCCCTATCTGAAAGTCTGATAAACGCCGGAAAAATGACTAAGTCCAAAAAAACCTTTTTTTTTCAAAATTTTTCAATTTTATCCCCATGGGATATATATTCTACCCACACACATTTGGAACTCTCATGGGGTACCCTCACACATATTATTCCCTCATTTAGTGAATATTTTCACAAAAAAGTGAAATTTTCAAAAATTCAGAAAATTGGCTGAAAACGACTAAATATCAAGGACTCATCGGGCGAATCGCTCTGGAACTGAAATCGGAACTCTCACTGACACTTCCCCTATCTGAAAGTCTGATAAACGCCGGAAAAATGACTAAGTCCAAAAAAACCTTTTTTTTCAAATTTTTTCAATTTTATCCCCGTGGGAAATATATTCTACACACACACATTTGGAGCTTTCCTGGGGTACCCTCACACAAATAATTTCCTCATTTAGTGGATATTTTCACAAAAAAGTGAAATTTTCAAAAATTCAGAAAATTGACTGAAAACGACTAAATATCAGGGACTCATCGGGCAAATCGCTCTGGAACTGAAATCGGAACGCTCATTGACATTTCCCCTTTCTGAAAGTCTGGTAAACGCCGGAAAAATGACTAAGTCCAAAAAAAAACGTTTTTTTCAACTTTTTTCAATTTTACCCACGTGGGATATATATTCTACCCACACACATTTGGAACTCTCCTGGGGTACCCTCACACATATTATTCCCTCATTTAGTGAACATTTTCACAAAAAAGTGAAATTTTCAAAAATTCAGAAAATTGGCTGAAAACAACTAATTATTAAGGACTCATCGGGCAAAACGCTCTGGAACTGAAATCGGAACACTCACTGACATTTCCCCTATCTGAAAGTCTGATAAACGCTGGAAAAATGACTAAGTACAAAAAAACCTTTTTTTCAACTTTTTTCAATTTTACCCACGTGGGATATATATTCAACCCACACACATTTGGAACTCTCCTGGGGTACCCTCAAACATATTATTCCCTCATTTAGTGAATATTTTCATAAAAAAGTGAAATTTTCAAAAATTCAGAAAATTGACTGAAAACGACTAAATATCAAGGACTCATCGGGCAAATCGCTCTGGAACTGAAATCAGAACGCTCAATGACATTTCCCCTATCTGAAAGTCTGATAAACGCCGGAAAAATGACTACAAAAAAACATTTTTTTCAACTTTTTTCAATTTCACCCCCGTGGGATATATATTCTACCCACACACATTTGGAACTCTCCTGGGGTACCCTCACACATATTATTCCCTCATTTAGCGGATATTTTCACAAAAAAAGTGAAATTTTCAAAAATACAGAAAATTGGCTGAAAACGACTAAATATCAAGGACTCATCGAGCGAATCGCTCTGGAACTGAAATCGGAACGCTCACCGATATTTCCCCTATCTGAAAGTCTGATAAATGCCGGAAAAATGACTAAGTCCAAGAAAACCTTTTTTTTCAACTTTTTTCAATTTTATCCCCGTGGGATATATATTCTACCCACACACATTTGGAACTCTCCTGGGGTACCCTCACACATATTATTCCCTCATTTAGTGAATATTTTCACAAAAAAGTGAAATTTTCAAAAATTCAGAAAATTCGCTGAAAATGACTAAGTATCAAGGACTCATCGGGCGAAGCGCTCTGGAACTGAAATCGGAACGCTCACTGACATTTCCCCTATCTGAAAGTCTGATAAACGCCGGAGAAATGACTAAGTCCAAAAAAAACTTTTTTTCAACTTTTTTCAATTTTATCCCCGTGGGATATATATTCTACCCACACACATTTGGAACTCTCCTGGGGTACCCTCACACAAATTATTTCCTCATTTAGTGGATATTTTCACAAAAATTCAAATTTTTAAAAATTCATAAAATAGGCTGAAAACGACTAAATATCAAGGACTCATCAGGCGAATCGCTCTGGAACTGAAATCGGAATGCTCACTGACATTTATCCTATCTAAAAGTCTGATAAGCGCGGGAAAAATGACTAAATCCAAAAATATTTTTTTTAAACTTTTTTCAATTTTACCCCTGTGGGATATATATTCTACCAACGCCCATTTGGAACTCTCCTGGGGTACCCTCACACATATTATTCCTTCATTTAGTGGATATTTTCACAAAAAAGTGAAATTTTCAAAAATACAGAAAATTGACTGAAAACGACTAAATATCAAGGCCTCATCAGGCAAATAGCTATGGAACTGAAATCGGAACGCTCAATGACCTTTCCCCTATCTGAAAGTCTGATAAACGCCGGAAAAATGACTAAGTCCAAAAAAAACTTTTTTTTCAACTTTTTTCAATTTTATCCCCGTGGGATATATATTCTACCCACACACATTTGGAACTCTCATGGGGTACTCTCACACATATTGTTCCCTCATTTAGCGGATATTTTCACAAAAAAAGTGAAATTTTCAAAAATTCAGAAAATTGGCTGAAAACAACTAAATATTAAGGACTCATCGGGCGAATCGCTCTGGAACTGAAATCGAAATGCTCACTGACATTTCCCCTATCTGAAAGTCTGATAAACGCCGGAAAAATGACTACAAAAAAACCTTTTTTTCAACTTTTTTCAATTTTATCCCCGTGGGAAATGTATTCTACACAGACACATTTGGAGCTTTCCTGGGGTACCCTCACACAAATAATTTCCTCATTTAGTGGATATTTTCACAAAAAAGTGAAATTTTCAAAAATTCAGAAAATTGACTGAAAACGACTAAATATCAGGGACTCATCGGGCAAATCGCTCTGGAACTGAAATCGGAACGCTCATTGACATTTCCCCTTTCTGAAAGTCTGATAAACGCCGGAAAAATGACTAAGTCCAAAAAAAAACGTTTTTTTCAACTTTTTTCAATTTTACCCCCGTTGGATATATATTCTACTCACACACATTTGGAACTCTCCTGGGGTACCGTCAAACATATTATTCCCTCATTTAGTGAATATTTTCACAAAAAAGTGAAATTTTCAAAAATTCAGAAAATTGACTGAAAACGACTAAATATCAAGGACTCATCGGGCAAATCGCTCTGCAACTGAAATCGGAATGCTCAATGACATTTCCCCTATCTGAAAGTCTGATAAACGCTGGAAAATTGACAGTCCAAAAAAAACTTTTTTTTCAACTTTTTTCAATTTTACCCACGTGGGATATATATTCTACCCACACATATTTGGAACTCTCCTGGGGTACCCTCACACATATTATTCCCTCATTTAGTGAACATTTTCACAAAAAAGTGAAATTTTCAAAAATTCAGAAAATTGGCTGAAAACAACTAAATATTAAGGACTCATCGGGCAAAACGCTCTGGAACTGAAATCGGAACACTCACTGACATTTCCCCTATCTGAAAGTCTGATAAACGCTGGAAAAATGACTAAGTACAAAAAAACCTTTTTTTCAACTTTTTTCAATTTTACGCACGTGGGATATATATTCAACCCACACACATTTAGAACTCTCCTGGGGTACCCTCAAACATATTATTCCCTCATTTAATGGATATTTTCACAAAAAAGTGAAATTTTCAAAAATTCAGAAAATTGGCTGAAAACGACTAAATATCAAGGACTCATTGGGCGAATCGCTCTGGAACTGAAATCGGAACTCTCACTGACACTTCCCCTATCTGAAAGTCTGATAAACGCCGGAAAAATGACTAAGTCCAAAAAAAAACTCTTTTTTCAACTTTTTTCAATTTTATCCCCGTGGGATATATATTCTACCCACACACATTTGGAACTCTCCTGGGGTACCCTCACACAAATTATTTCTTCATTTAGTGGATATTTTCACAGAAAAGTGAAATTTTCAAAAATTCAGAAAATTGACTGATAGCGACTAAATATCAAGGACTCATCGGGCGAATCGCTCTGGAACTGAAATCGGAATGCTGAATGACATTTTCCCTATCTCAAAGTCTGATAAACGCTGGAAAAATGACTAAGTACAAAAAAACCTTTTTTTCAACTTTTTTCAATTTTATCCCCGTGGGATATATATTCTACACACACACATTTGGGACTCTCCTGGGGTACCCTCACACAAATTATTTCCTCATTTAGTGGATATTTTCACACAAAAGTGAAATTTTCAAAAATTAAAAAAATTGACTGAAAAGGACTAAATATCAAGGACTCATCGGGCACATCGCTCTGGAACTGAAATCGGAACGCTCAATGACCTTTACCCTATCTGAAAGTCTGATAAACGCCGGAAAAATGACTTAAGTCCAAAAAAATCTTTTTTTTCAACTTTTTTCAATTTTATCCCCGTGGGATATATATTCTACCCACACACATTTGGAACTCTCCTGGGGTACCCTGACACATATTATTCCCTCATTTAGTGAATATTTTCACAAAAAAGTGAAATTTTCAAAAATTCAGAAAATTGGCTGAAAACGACTAAATATCAAGGACTCATCAGGCGAATCGCTCTGGAACTGACATTTTCCCTATCTGAAAATCTGATAAACGCAGGAAAAATGACAAAGTTCAAAAAAAAAAAATTTTTCAACTTTTTTCAATTTTACCCCCTTGGGATATATTTTCTACCCACACACATTTGGAACTCTCCTGGGGTACCCTCACACATATTCTTCCCTCATTTAGCGGATATTTTCACAAAAAAGTGAAATTTTCAAAAATTCAGAAAATTGGCTGAAAACGACTAAATATCAAGGACTCATCGGGTGAACCTCTCTGGAACTGACATTTCCCTTATCTGAAAGTCTGATAAACGCTGGAAAAAAGACTAAGTCCAAAAAAAAATTTTTTTTCAACTTTTTTCACTTTTACCCCCGTGGGATATATTTTCTACCCACACACATTTGGAACTCTCATGGGGTACCCTCATACATATTGTTCTCTCATTTAGTGGATATTTTCAAAAAAAAAGGGAAATTTTCAAAAGTTCTGAAAATTGGCTGAAAACGACGAAATATCAAGGACTCATCGGTCGAATCGCTCTGGAACTGAAATCGGAACGCTCACTGACATTTTCCATATCTGAAAGTCTGATAAACGCCGGAAATATGACTAAGTCCCCAAAAAAATTTTTTTCAACTTTTTTCAATTTTACCCCCGTGGGATATATTTTCCACCCACACACATTTGGAACTCTCCTGGGGTACCCTCACACATATTATTCCCTCATTTAGTGGATATTTTCACAAAAAAGTGACATTTTCAAAAATTCAGAAAATTGGCTGAAAACGACTAAATATCAAGGACTCATTGGGCGAATCGCTCTGGATCTGAAATCGGAACGCTCACTGACATTTTCCCTATCTGAAAGTCTGATAAACGCCGGAAAAATGACTAAGTCCAAAAAAAAATAATTTTTTTAACTTTTTTCACTTTTTTCCCCGTGAGATATATTTTCTACCCACAAACATTTGGAACTCTCCTGGGCTACCCTCACACATATTATTCCCTCATTTAGTGGATACTTTCACAAAAAGTGAAATTTTCAAAAATTCAGAAAATTTGCTGAAAACGACTAAATATCAAGGACTCATCGGGCGAACCACTCTGGAACTGACATTTTCCCTATCTGAAAATGTGATAAACGCCAGAAAAATGACTAAGCCCAAAAAAAAAATATTTTTCAACTTTTTTCAATTTTACCCCCGTGGGATATATTTTCTACACACACACATTTGGAACTCTCCTGGGGTACCCTCACACATATTATTCCCTCATTTAGCGGATATTTTCACAAAAAAGTGAAATTTTTAAAAATTCAGAAAATTGTCTGAAAACGACTAAATATCAAGGACTGATCGGGCGAATCGCTCTGGAACTGAAATCGAACGCTCACTGACACTTTCCCTATCTGAAAGTCTCATAAATACCAGAAAAATGACTAAGTCCAAAAAAAAAATTTTTTTCAACTTTTTTCAATTTTACCCCCGTGGGATATATATTTTACCCACAGACATTTGGAATTCTCCTGGGGTACCCTCACAAATATTATTCCCTCATTTAGTGAATATTTTCACAAAAAAGTGAAATTTTCAAAAATTCTGAAAATTGGCTGAAAACGACTAAATATCAAGGACTCACGGGCGAATCGCTCTGGAACTGAAATCGGAATGCTCACTGACATTTCCCCTATCTGAAAGTCTGATAGACGCCGGAAAAATGACTAAGTCCCCCCCAAAAAAATTTTCAACTTTTTTCAATTTTACCCCCGTGGGATATATATTCTACCCACACACATTTGGAACTCTCCTGGGGTACCCTCACACATATTATTCCCTCATTTAGTGGATACTTTCACAAAAAGTGAAATTTTCAAAAATTCAGAAAATTTGCTGAAAACGACTAAATGTCAAGGACTCATAGGGCGAACAGCTCTGGAACTGACATTTTACCTATCTGAAAATATGATAAACGCCGGAAAAATGACTAAGCCAAAAAAAAATATATATATTTTTCAACTTTTTTCAATTTTACCCCCGTGGGATATATTTTCTACCCACACACATTTGTAACTCTCCTGGGGTACCCTCACACATGTTATTCCCTCATTTAGTGGATATTTTCACAAAAAAGTGAAATTTTCAAAAATTCAGAAAATTTGCTGAAAACGACTAAATATCAAGGACTCATTGCTTGAATCGCTCTGGAACTGAAATCGGAACGCTCACTGACATTTCCCCTATTTAAAAGTCTGATAAACGCCGGAGAAATGACTAAGTCCAAAAAAAAAATTTTTCTTCAACTTTTTTCAATTTTACCCCCGTGGGATATATTTTCTATCCAGACACATTTGGAACTCTCCTGGGTTACCCTCACACATATTATTCCCTCATTTAGTGGATATTTTCACAAAAAGTGAAATTTTCAAAAATTCAGAAAATTGTCTGAAAATGACTAAATATCAAAGACTCATCGGGCGAATCGCTCTGGAACTGACATTTTCCCTATCTGAAAATCTGATAAATGCCGGAAAAATGACTAAGCCCCAAAAAAAAATATTTTTCAACTTTTTTCAATTTTACCCCCGTGGAATATATTTTCTACCCACACACATTTTGAACTCTTCTGAGGTACCCTCACACATTTTATGCCCTCCTTCAGTGGATATTTTCACAAAAGAGTGAAATTTTCAAAAATTCTGAAAATTTGCTGAAAACGACTAAATATCAAGGACTCATTGCTCGAATCGTTCTGGAACTGAAATCGGAACGCTCACTGACATTTCCCCTATCTGAAATTCTGATAAACGCCAGGGAAATGACTAAGGCCAAAAAAAAATTTTTTTAAAACTGTTCTCAATTTTACCCCCGTGGGATACATTTTCTACTCACACACATTTGGATCTCTCCTGGGGTAACCTCACACATATTATTCCCTCATTTAGTGGATATTTTCACAAAAAAGTGAAATTTTAAAAAATTCTGAAAATTGGCTGAAAACGACTAAATATCAAGGACTCATCAGTCGAATCGCTCTGGAACTGAAATCGGAACGCTCACTGACATTTTCCCTATCTGAAAGTCTGATAAACGCCGGAAAAATGACTAAGCCCAAAAAAAAAAATTTTTCAACTTTTTTCAATTTTACCCCCGTGTGATTTATAATCTATCCACACACATTTGGAACTCTCCTGGGGTACCCTCACACATATTATTCCCTCATTTAGTGGATATTTTCACAAAAAAGTGAAATTTTCAAAAATTCAGAAAATTGGCTGAAAACGACTAAATATCAAGGACTCATCTTTCGAAACGCTCTGGAACTGAAATCGGAATGCTCACTGACATTTCTCCTATCTGAAAGTCTGATAAATGCCGGAAAAATGACTAAGTCCCCCAAAAATTTTTTTTTAACTTTTTACAATTTTACCCCTGTGGGATATATAATATATTGGGAACTCTCACACACATTGGGAACTCTCCTGGGGTACCCTCACACATATTATTCCCTCATTTAGCGGATATTTTCACAAGAAAAGGGGAATTTTCAAAAATTCATAAAATTGGCTGAAAATGACTAAATATCAAGGACTCATCATTCGAATCGCTCTGGTACTGAAATCGGAATGTTCACTGACTTTTCCCCCATCTGAAAGTCTGATAAACGCCGGAAAAATGACTAAGTCCTAAAAAATTTTTTTTAAACTTTTTTCAATTTTACCCCCGTGTGATTTATAATCTATCCACACACATTTGGAACTCTCCTGGGGTACCCTCACACATATTATTCCCTCATTTAGCGGATATTTTCACAAAAAAAGGGGAATTTTCAAAAATTCATAAAATTGGCTGAAAATGACTAAATATCAATGACTCATCATTCGAATCGCTCTGGAACTGAAATCGGAATGCTCATTGACTTTTCCCCCATCTGAAAGTCTGATAAACGCCGGAAAAATGACTAAGTCCAAAAAAATTTTTTTTTCAACTTTTTTCAATTTTACCACTGTGGGGTATATATTCTACCCACACACATTTGGAACTCTCCTGGGGTACCCTGACACATATTATTCCCTCGTTTAGTGGATATTTTCACAAAAAAGTGAAATTTTCAAAAATTCAGAAAATTGGCTGAAAACTACTAAATATCAAGTTCGAGTCGCTCTGGAACTGAAATCGGAACGCTCACTGACATTTCTCCTATCTGAAAGTCTGATGAATGCCGGAAAAATGACTAAGTCCCCAAAAAAAATGTTTTCAACTTTTTACAATTTTATCCCTGTGGGATATATAATCTATCCACACACATTGGGAACTCTCCTGGGGTGCCCTCACACATATTATTCCCTTATTTAGTGGATATTTTCACCAAAAAAGGGGAATTTTCAAAAATTCAGAAAATTGGCTGAAAACGACTAAATATCAAGGACTCATCATTCGAATTGCTCTGGAACTGAAATCGGAATGCTCACTGACATTTTCCCTATCTGAAAGTCTGATAAACGCCGGAAAAATGACTAAGCCCAAAAAAAAAAATTTTTCAACTTTTTTCAATTTTACGCCGTGGTATATATTTTCTACCCACACATATTTGGAACTCTCCTGGGGTACCCTCACACATATTATTCCCTCATTCAGTGGATATTTTCACAAAAAAGTGATATTTTCGAAAATTTGCTGAAAATTTGCTGAAAACGACTAAATATCAAGGACTCATCGGGCGAATCGCTCTGGAACTGAAATCGGAATGCTCTCTGACATTTCCCCTATCTAAAAGTCTGATAAACGCCGGAAAAATGACTAAATCCCCAAAAAAAAAATTTTCAACTTTTTTCAATTTTACCCCCGTAGGATCTATATTCTACCCACATACATTTGGAACTCTCCTGGGGTACCCTCACACATATTATTCCCTCATTTAGCGGATATTTTCACAAAAAAAGTGGAATTTTCAAAAATTCAGAAAATTGGCAGAAAACGACTAAATATCAAGGACTCATCATTCGAATCGCTCTGGAACTGAAAGCGGAACGCTCAGTAACATTTCCCCTATCTGAAAGTCTGATAAACGCCGGAAAAATGACTAATTCCAAAAAAAAAATTTTTTCAACTTTTTTCAATTTTACCCCCGTGTGATTTATAATCTATCCACACACATTTGGAACTCTCCTGGGGTACCCTCACACATATTATTCCCTCATTTAGTGGATATTTTCACAAAAAAGTGAAATTTTCAAAAATTCAGAAAATTGGCTGAAAACGACTAAATATCAAGGACTCATCTTTCGAAACGCTCTGGAACTGAAATCGGAATGCTCACTGACATTTCTCCTATCTGAAAGTCTGATAAATGCCGGAAAAATGACTAAGTCCCCCAAAAAATTTTTTTTAACTTTTTACAATTTTACCCCTGTGGGATATATAATATATTGGGAACTCTCACACACATTGGGAACTCTCCTGGGGTACCCTCACACATATTATTCCCTCATTTAGCGGATATTTTCACAAAAAAAGGGGAATTTTCAAAAATTCATAAAATTGGCTGAAAATGACTAAATATCAAGGACTCATCATTCGAATCGCTCTGGTACTGAAATCGGAATGTTCACTGACTTTTCCCCCATCTGAAAGTCTGATAAACGCCGGAAAAATGACTAAGTCCTAAAAAATTTTTTTTAAACTTTTTTCAATTTTACCCCCGTGTGATTTATAATCTATCCACACACATTTGGAACTCTCCTGGGGTACCCTCACACATATTATTCCCTCATTTAGCGGATATTTTCACAAAAAAAGGGGAATTTTCAAAAATTCATAAAATTGGCTGAAAATGACTAAATATCAATGACTCATCATTCGAATCGCTCTGGAACTGAAATCGGAATGCTCATTGACTTTTCCCCCATCTGAAAGTCTGATAAACGCCGGAAAAATGACTAAGTCCAAAAACATTTTTTTTTCAACTTTTTTCAATTTTACCACTGTGGGGAATATATATTCTACCCACACACATTTGGAACTCTCCTGGGGTACCCTGACACATATTATTCCCTCGTTTAGTGGATATTTTCACAAAAAAGTAAAATTTTCAAAAATTCAGAAAATTGGCTGAAAACTACTAAATATCATGTTCGAGTCGCTCTGGAACTGAAATCAGAACGCTCACTGACATTTCCCCTATCTGAAAGTCTGATAAATGCCGGAAAAATGACTAAGTCCCCAAAAAAAATGTTTTCAACTTTTTACAATTTTACCCCTGTGGGATATATAATCTATACACACACATTGGGAACTCTCCTGGGGTGCCCTCACACATATTATTCCCTTATTTAGTTGATATTTTCACCAAAAAAGGGGAATTTTCAAAAATTCAGAAAATTGGCTGAAAACGACTAAATATCAAGGACTCATCATTCGAATTGCTCTTGAACTGAAATCGGAATGCTCACTGACATTTTCCCTATCTGAAAGTCTGATAAACGCCGGAAAAATGACTAAGCCCAAAAAAAAAAATTTTTCAACTTTTTTCAATTTTACCCCGTGGTATATATTTTCTACCCACACATATTTGGAACTCTCCTGGGGTACCCTCACACATATTATTCCCTCATTCAGTGGATATTTTCACAAAAAAGTGATATTTTCGAAAATTTGCTGAAAATTTGCTGAAAACGACTAAATATCAAGGACTCATCGGGCGAATCGCTCTGGAACTGAAATCGGAATGCTCTCTGACATTTCCCCTATCTAAAAGTCTGATAAACGCCGGAAAAATGACTAAATCCCCAAAAAAAAAATTTTCAACTTTTTTCAATTTTACCCCCGTAGGATCTATATTCTACCCACATACATTTGGAACTCTCCTGGGGTACCCTCACACATATTATTCCCTCATTTAGCGGATATTTTCACAAAAAAAGTGGAATTTTCAAAAATTCAGAAAATTGGCAGAAAACGACTAAATATCAAGGACTCATCATTCGAATCGCTCTGGAACTGAAAGCGGAACGCTCAGTAACATTTCCCCTATCTGAAAGTCTGATAAACACCGGAAAAATGACTAAGTCCAAAAAAAAATTTTTTTCAACTTTTTTCAATTTTACCCCTGTGGGATATATATTTTGCCCATACACATTTGGAACTCTCCTGGGGTACCCTCACACATATTATTCCCTCATTTAGAGGATATTTTCACAAAAAAGTTAAATTTTCAAAAATTCAGAAAATTGGCTAAAAACGACTAAATATCAAGGACTCATCGCTCGAATCGCTCTGGAACTGAAATCGGAACGCTCACTAACATTTCCCCTATCTGAAAGTCTGATAAATGCCGGAAAAATGACTAAGTCCAAAAAAAAATTTTTTTCAATTTTACCCCCGTGGGATATATATTCTACCCATACACATTTGGAACTCTCCTGGGGTACCGTCAAACATATTATTCCCTCATTTAGTGGATATTTTCACAAAAAAGTGAAATTTTCAAAAATTCAGAAAATTGGCTGAAAACGAATAAATATCAAGGACTCATGGGTCAAAACTTTCTGAACTGAAATCGGAACGCTCACTGACATTTCTTCTATGTGAAAGTCTGATAAATGCCGGAAAAATGACTAAGTCCAAAAAAATTTTTTTTTTAACTTTTTTCAATTTTACCCCCGTGGGATATATATTCTACCCACACACATTTGGAACTCTCCTGGGGTACCCTCACACATACTATTCCCTCATTTAGAGGATATTTTCACAAAAAAGTGACATTTTCAAAAATTCAGAAAATTGGCTAAAAACGACTAAATATCAAGGACTCATCGTTCGAATCGCTCTGGAACTAAAATCGGAACGCTCACTAACATTTCCCCTATCTGAAAGTCTGATAAATGCCGGAAAATGACTAAGTCCAAAAAAAAATTTTTTTCAATTTTACCCCCGTGGGATATATATTCTACCCATACACATTTGGAACTCTCCTGGGGTACCGTCACACATATTATTCCCTCATTTAGTGGATATTTTCACAAAAAAGTGAAATTTTCAAAAATTCAGAAAATTGGCTGAAAACGACTAAATATCAAGGACTCATGGGTCAAAACTTTCTGAACTGAAATCGGAACGCTCACTGACATTTCTTCTATGTGAAAGTCTGATAAATGCCGGAAAAATGACTAAGTCCAAAAAACATTTTTTTTCAACTTTTTTCAATTTTACCCCCTTGGGATATATAATCTATCCACACACGTTTGGAACTCTCCTGGGGTACCCTCACACATATTATTCCCTCATTTAGCGGATATTTTCACAAAAAAAGTGGAATTTTGAAAAATTCAGAAAATTGGCTGAAAACGACTAAATATCAAGGATTCATCATTCGAATCGCTCTGGAACTGAAATCAGAACGCTCACTAACATTTCCCCTATCTGAAAGTCTGATAAATGCCGGAAAAATGTCTAAGTCCAAAAAAAAATTTTTTTCAACTTTTTTCAATTTTACCCTCGTGGGATAGATATACTATCCATACACATTTGGAACTCTGCTGGGGTACCCTCACACATATTATTCCCTCATTTAGTGGATATTTTCACAAAAAAGTGAAATTTTCAAAAATTCAGAAAATTGGCTGAAAACGACTAAATATCAAGGACTCATCTTTCGAATCGCTCTGGAACTGAAATTGGAATGCTCACTGACATTTCTCCTATCTGAAAGTTTGATAAATGCCGGAAAAATGACTAAGTCCCCCAAAAAATGTTTTTCAACTTTTTACAATTTTACCCCTGTGGGATATATAATCTATCCACACACATTGGGAACTCTCCTGGGGTACCCTCACACATATTATTCCCTCATTTAGCGGATATTTTCACAAAAAAAGGGGAATTTTCAAAAATTCATAAAATTTGCTGAAAATGACTAAATATCAAGGACTCATCATTCTAATCGCTCTGGAACTGATATCGGAATGCTCACTGACTTTTCCCCCATCTGAAAGTCTGATAAACGCCGGAAAAATGACTAAGTCCAAAAAAAATTTTTTTTCAACTTTTTTCAATTTTACCCCCATGTGATATATAGTCTACCCACACACATTTGGAACTCTCCTGGGGTACCCTCACACATATTATTCCCTCATTTAGTGGATGTTTTCACAAAAAAGTGAAATTTTAAAAAATTCTGAATATTGGCTGAAAACGACTAAATATCAAGGACTCATCGTTCGAATAGCTCTGGAACTGAAATCGGAATGCTCACTGACATTTCTTCTATCTGAAAGTCTGATAAATGCCGGAAAAATGACTAAGTCCAAAAAAAAATTTTTTTCAATTTTACCCCCGTGAAATATGTAATCTATCCACACACATTTGGAACTCTCCTGAGGTACCATCACACATATTATTCCCTCATTTAGCGGATATTTTCACAAAAAAAAGTGGAATTTTCAAAAATTCAGAAAATTGGCTGAAAACGACTAAATATCAAGGACTCATGGGGCGAAACGTTCTGGAACTGAAATCGGAACGCTCACTGACATTTCCCCTATCTGATAGTCTGATAAACGCCGGAAAAATGACTAAGTCCTAAAAAAAATTATTTTCAACTTTTTTCAATTTTACCCTCGTGGGATATATATTCTACCCACACACATTTGGAACTCTCCTGGGGTACCATCACACATATTATTCCCTCATTTAGCTGATATTTTCACAAAAAAAGTGAAATTTTCAAAAATTCAGAAAATTGGCTGAAAACGACTAAATATCAAGGACTCAAGGGGCGAAACGTTCTGGAACTGAAATCGGAACGCTCACTGACATTTCCCCTATCTGATAGTCTGATAAACGCCGGAAAAATGATTAAGTCCAAAAAAAAATTTTTTTCAACTTTTTTCAATTTTACCCCCGTGTGATATATAGTCTACCCACACACATTTGGAACTCTTCTGGGGAACCCTCACACATATTATTCCCTTATTTAGTGGATATTTTCACAAAAAAGAGAAATTTTCAAAAGTTCTGAAAATTGGCTGAAAACGACTAAATATCAAGGACTCATTGGGCGAATCGCTCTGGAACTGAAATCGGAACGCTCACTGACATTTCCCCTATCTGAAAGTCTGATAAACGCTGGAAAAATGACTAAGTCCAAAAAAAATTTTTTTTTAACTTTTTTCAATTTTACCCCCGTGTGATATGGAGCCTACCCACACACATTTGGAACTCTCCTGGGGTACTCTCACACATATTATTCCCTCATTTAGTGGATATTTTCACAAAAAAGTGAAATTTTCAAAATTCTGAAAATTGGCAGAAAACGACTAAATATCAAGGACTCATGGGGTGAATCACTCTGGAACTGAAATCCGGATGCTCACTGACATTTCCCCTATCTGAAAGTCTGATAAACGCTGGAAAAATTACTAAGCCCCAAAAAAATTTTTTTCAACTTTCTTCAATTTTACCCCCCGTGGGATATCTATTCTACCCACACAAATTTGGAACTCTCCTGGGGTAACCTCACACATATTATTCCCTCATTTAGTGGATATTTTCACAAAAAAGTGAAATTTTCAAAAATTCAGAAAATTGGCTGGAAACGACTAAATATCAAGGACTCATGGGGCGAATCACTCTGGAACTGAAATCGGAATGCTCACTGACATTTCCCCTATCTGAAAGTCTGATAAACGCCGGAAAAATGACAGTCCAACAAAAAAAATTTTTAAACTTTTTTCAATTTTACCCCCGTGGGATATATATTCTACCAACACATATTTGGAACTCTCCTGGGGTACCCTCACACATATTATTCCCTCATTTAGTGGATATTTTCACAAAAAAGTGACATTTTCAAAATTCGGAAAATTGGCAGAAAACGACTAAATATCAAGTACTAATACGGCGAATCGCTCTGGAACTGAAATCGGAACGCTCACTGACATTTCCCCTATCTGAAAGTCTGATAAACGGCGGAAAAAAGACTAAGTCCAAAAAAAAATTGTTTTCAACATTTTTCAATTTACCCCCTTGTGATATTAATTCTACCCACACACATTTGGAACTCTCCTGGGGTACCCTCACACATAGTATTCCCTCATTTAGTGGATATTTTCACAAAAAAGTAAAATTTTCAAAAATTCAGAAAATTGGCTGAAAACGACTAAATATCAAGGACTCATGGGGCGAATCGCTCTGGAACTGAAATCGGAATGCTCACTGACATTTCCCCTATCTGAAAGTCTGATAAATGCCGGAAAAATGACTAAGTCCAAAAAAAAATTTTTTTCAACTTTTTTCAATTTTACCCCCTTGGGATTTATATTCTACCCACACACATTTGGAACTCTCCTGGGGTACCCTCACACATATTATTCCCTCATTTAGTGGATATTTTCACAAAAAAGTAAAATTTTAAAAAATTCAGAAAATTGGCTGAAAACGACTAAGTATCAAGGACTCATGGGGCGAATCGCTCTGGAACTGAAATCGGAATGCTCACTGACATTTCCCCTATCTGAAAGTCTGATAAACGCCGGAAAAATGACTAAGTCCAAAAAAAAATTTTTTTCAACTTTTTTCAATTTTACCCCCGTGGGATTTATATTCTACCCACACACATTTGGAACTCTCCTGGGGTACCCTCACACATATTATTCCCTCATTTAGTGGATATTTTCACAAAAAAGTGAAATTTTCAAAATTCTGAAAATTGGCAGAAAAAGACTAAATATCAAGTACTAATAGGGCAAATCACTCTGGTACTGAAATCGGAACGCTCACTGACATTTCCCCTATCTGAAAGTCTGATAAACGCCGGAAAAAAGACTAAGTCCAACAAAAAAATTTTTTCAACTTTTTTCAATTTTACCCCCGTGGGATATATATTCTACCCACACACATTTGGAACTCTCCTGGGGTACCCTCACACATATTATTCCCTCATTTAGTGGATATTTTCACAAAAAAGTGAAATTTTCAAAAATTCAGAAAATTGGCTGAAAACGACTAAATATCAAGGACTCATTGGGCGAATCGCTCTAGAACTGAAATTGGAATGCTCACTGACATTTCCCCTATCTGAAAGTCTGATAAACGCCGGAAAAATGACTAATTCCAACCAAAATTTTTTTTTTTACTTTTTTCAATTTTACCCCCGTAGGATATATATTCTACCCTGACACATTTGGAACTCTCCTGGGGTACCCTCACACATATTATTCCCTCATTTAGTGGATATTTTCACAAAAAAGTGAAATTTTCAAAATTCTGAAAATTGGCAGAAAACGACTAAATATCAAGGACTCATGGTGCGAATCGCTCTGGAACTGAAATCGGAACGCTCACTGACATTTCCCCTATCTGAAAGTCTGATAAACGGCGGAAAAAAGACTAAGTCCAAAAAAAAATAGTTTTCAACGTTTTTCAATTTACCCCCTTGTGATATTAATTCTACCCACACACATTTGGAACTCTCCTGGGGTACCCACAAACATAGTATTCCCTCATTTAGTGGATAATTTCACAAAAAAGTAAAATTTTCAAAAATTCAGAAAATTGGCTGAAAACGACTAAATATCAAGGACTCATGGGGCGAATCGCTCTAAAACTGAAATCGGAATGCTCACTGACATTTCCCCTATCTGAAAGTCTGATAAATGCCGGAAAAATGACTAAGTCCAACAAAAATTTTTTTAAACTTTTTTCAATTTTACCCCCGTGGGATATATATTCTACCATCACACATTTGGAACTCTCCTGGGGTACCCTCACACATATTATTTCCTCATTTAGTGGATATTTTCATAAAAAAAGTGAAATTTTCAAAAATTCAGAAAATTGGCTGAAAACGACTAAACATCAAGGACTCATGGGGCGAATCGCTCTGGAACTGAAATCGGAACGCTCACTGACATTTCCCCTATCTGAAAGTCTGATGAATGCCGGAAAAATGACTAAGTCCAAAAAAATTTTTTTTTTAATTTTTTTCAATTTTACCCACGTGGTATATCTATTCTACCCACACACATTTGGAACTCTCCTGGGGTACCCTCACACATATTATTCCCTCATTTAGTGGATATTTTCACAAAAAAGTGAAATTTTCAAAATTCTGAGAATTGGCAGAAAACGACTAAATATCAAGTACTAATAGGGCGAATCGCTCTGGAGCTGAAATCGGAACGCTCACTGACATTTCCCCTATCTGAAAGTCTGATAAAGGCCGGAAAAATGACTAAGTCTACAAAAAAATTGTTTTCAAAATTTTTCAATATTACCCCCGTGGGATACTAATTCTACCCACACACATTTGGAACTCTCCTGGGGTACCCTCACACTTATTATTCCCTCATTTAGTGGATATTTTCACAAAAAAGTGAAATTTTCAAAAATTCAGAAAATTGGCTGAAAACGACTAAATATCAAGGACTCATGGTGCGAATCGCTCTGGAACTGAAATCGGAATGCTCACTGACATTTCCCCTATCTGAAAGTCTGATAAACGCCGGAAAAATGACTAAGTCCAACAAAAAAATGTTTTCAACTTTTTTTAATTTTACCCCCGTGGGATATATATTTTACCCTCACACATTTGGAACTCTCCTGGGGTACCCTCACACATAGTATTCCCTAATTAAGTGGATATTTTCAGAAAAAAATTAAAATTTTCAAAAATTCAGAAAATTAGCAGAAAACGACTAAATATCAAGTACTAATAGGGCGAATCGCTCTGGAACTGAAATCGGAACGCTCACTGACATTTCCCCTATCTGAAAGTCTGATAAACGCCGGAAAAAAGACTAAGTCCAAAAAAAATTTTTTTCAACTTTTTTCAATTTTACCCCTCTGGGATATATATTCTACCCACACACATTTGGAACTCTCCTGGGGTACCCTCACACATATTATTCCCTCATTTAGTGGATATTTTCACAAAAAAGTAAAATTTTCAAAAATTCAGAAAATTGGCTGAAAACGACTAAATATCTAGGACTCATGGGGCGAATCGCTCTGGAACTGAAATCGGAATGCTCACTGACATTTCCCCTATCTGAAAGTCTGATAAACGCTGGAAAAATGACTAAGTCCAAGTAAAAAAAATTTTCATCTTTTTTCAATTTTCCCCCGTGGGATATATATTCTACCCACACACATTTGGAACTCTCCTGGGGTACCCTCACACATATTATTCCCTCATTTAGTGGATATTTTCACAAAAAAGTGAAATTTTCAAAATTCTGAAAATTGGCAGAAAACGACTAAATATCAAGTACTAATAGGGCGAATCGCTCTGGAACTGAAATCGGAATGCTCACTGACATTTCCCCTATCTGAAAGTCTGATAAATGCCGGAAAAATGACTCAGTCCAAAAAAAAATTTTTTTAAACTTTTTTCAATTTTACCCACGTGGGATATCTATTCTACCCACACACATTTGGAACTCTCCTGGGGTACCCTCACACATATTATTCCCTCATTTAGTGGATATTTTTACAAAAAAGTGAAATTTTCAAAATTCTGAGAATTGGCAGAAAACGACTTAATATCAAGTACTAAAAGGGCGAATCGCTCTGGAACTGAAATTGGAACGCTCACTGACATTTCCCCTATCTGAAAGTCTAATAAACGCCGGAAAAATGACTAAGTCCAAAAAAAAATTGTTTTCAACGTTTTTCAATTTTACCCCCCGTGGGATATCTATTCTACCCACAGACATTTGGAACTTTCCTTGGGTACCCTCACACATATTATTCCCTCATTTAGTGGACATTTTCACAAAAAAGTGAAATTTTCAAAAATTCTGAAAATTGGCTGAAAACGACTAAATATCAAGTTCTCATCGGGCGAATCGCTCTGGAACTGAAATCGGAATGCTCACTGACATTTACCCTATCTGAAAGTCTGAGAAACGCTGGAAAAATGACTAAGTCCAAATAAAAAATTTTTTCATCTTTTTTCAATTTTACCCCCGTGGGATATATGTTCTACCCACACACATTTCGAACTCTCCTGGGGTACCCTCACACATATTATTCCATCATTTAGTGGATATTTTCACAAAAAAGTGAAATTGTCAAAAATTCTGAAAATTGGCTGAAAACGACTAAATATCAAGTACTCATCGGGCAAATCGCTCTGGAACTGAAATCGGAACGCTCACTGTCATTTACCCTATCTGAAAGTCTGATTAACGCCGGAAAAATGACTAAGTCCCAAAAAATTTTTTGCCAATTTTTTTCAATTTTACCCCCCGTGGGATATGTATTCTACCCACACACATTTGGAACTCTCCTGGGGTACCCTCACACATATTATTCCCTCATTTAGTGGATATTTTCAGAAAAAAGTGAAATTTTCAAAAATTCTGAAAATTGGCTGAAAACGACTAAATATCAAGTACTCATCGGGCAAATCGCTCTGGAACTGAAATCGGAACGCTCACTGTCATTTACCCTATCTGAAAGTCTGATTAACGCCGGAAAAATGACTAAGTCCAAAAAATTTTTTTTTCATTTTTTTTCAATTTTACCCCCCGTGGGATATCTATTCTACCCACACACATTTGGAACTTTCCTGGGGCACCCTCACACATATTATTCCCTCATTTAGTGGATATTTTCAGAAAAAAGTGAAATTTTCAAAAATTCTGAAAATTAGCTGAAAACGACTAAATATCAAGTACTCATCGGGCAAATCGCTCTGGAACTGAAATCGGAACGCTCACTGTCATTTACCCTATCTGAAAGTCTGATTAACGCCGGAAAAATGACTAAGTCCCAAAAAATTTTTTGCCAATTTTTTTCAATTTTACCCCCCGTGGGATATCTATTCTACCCACACACATTTGGAACTCTCCTGGGGTACCCTCACACATATTATTCCCTCATTTAGTGGATATTTTCACAAAAAAGTGAAATTTTCAAAAATTCTGAAAATTGGCTGAAAACGACTAAATATCAGGGACTCATCGGGCGCATCGCTCTGGAACTGAAATCGGAACGCTCACTGACATTTACCCTATCTGAAAGTCTGATAAACGCCGCAAAAATGACTAAGTCCAAACAATGTTTTTTTCAACTTTTTTGAATTTTACCCCCCGTGGGATATCTATTCTACCCACACACATTTGGAACTTTCCTGGGGCACCCTCACACATATTATTCCCTCATTTAGTGGATATTTTCAGAAAAAAGTGAAATTTTCAAAAATTCTGAAAATTGGCTGAAAACGAATAAATATCAAGTACTCATCGGGCAAATCGCTCTGGAACTGAAATCGGAACGCTCACTGTCATTTACCCTATCTGAAAGTTTGATAAACGCCAGAAAAATGACTAGGTCCAAAAAAATATTTTTTCAACTTTTTTCAATTTTACATCCCGTGGGATATCTATTCTACCCACACACATTTGGAACTCTCCTGTGGTACCCTCACACATATTATTCCCTCATTTAGTGGATATTTTCACAAAAAAGTGAAATTTTCAAAAATTCAGAAAATTGGGTGAAAACGACTATATAACAAGTACCCATCAGGCGAATCGCTCAGGAACTGAAATCGGAATGCTCACTGACATTTACCCTATCTGAAAGTCTGATAAACTCTGGAAAAATGACTAAGTCCAAATAAAAAATTTTTTCATCTTTTTTCAATTTTACCCCCGTGGGATATATATTCTACCCACACACATTTGGAACTCTCCTGTGGTACCCTCACACATATTATTCCCTCATTTAGTGGATATTTTCACAAAAAAGTGAAATTTTCAAAAATTCAGAAAATTTGCTGAAAACGACTAAATATCAAGGACTCATGGGGCGAATCGCTCTGGAACTGAAATCGGAACGCTCACTGACATTTCCCCTATCTGAAAGTCTGATAAACGCCAGAAAAAAGACTAGGTCCAAAAAAATATTTTTTCAACTTTTTTCAACTTTACCCCCCGTGGGATATCTATTCTACCCACACACATTTGGAACTCTCCTGTGGTACCCTCACACATATTATTCCCTCATTTAGTGGATATTTTCACAAAAAAGTGAAATTTTAAAAAATTCAGAAAATTGGCTGAAAACGACTAAATATCAAGGATTCATCGGGAAAATCGCTCTGGAACTGAAATCGGAACGCTCACTGACATTTACCCTATCTGAAAGTCTGATAAACGCTGGAAAAATGACTCAGTCCAAATACAAAAAATTTTCATCTTTTTTCAATTTTACTGCCGTGGGATATATATTCTACCCACACACATTTGGAACTCTCCTGTGGTACCCTCACACATATTATTCCCTCATTTAGTGGATATTTTCACAAAAAAGTGAAATTTTCAAAAATTCAGAAAATTGGCTGAAAACGACTAAATATCAAGGACTCATCGGGCGCATCGCTCTGGAACTGAAATAGGAACACCCACTGACATCTCCCCTATCTGAAAGTCTCCGAAACGCCGGAAAAATGACTAAGTCCAAAAAAAAATTTTTTCAACTTTTTTCAATTTTACCCTCCATGGGATATCTATTCTACCCACACACATTTGGAACTCTCCTGGGGTACCCTCACACATATTATTCCCTCATTTAGTGGATATTTTCAGAAAAAAAGTGAAATTTTCAAAAATTCTGAAAATTGGCTGAAAACGACTAAATATCAAGGATTCATCGGTAAAATCGCTCTGGAACTGAAATCGGAACGCTCACTGACATTTATTCTATCTGAAAGTCTGATAAACGCTGAAAAAATGACTAAGTCCAAATAAAAAATTTTTTCATCTTTTTTCAATTTTACCCCCGTGGGATATATATTCTACCCACACACATTTGGAACTCTCCTGGGGTACCCTCACACATATTATTCCCTCATTTAGTGGATATTTTCACAAAAAAGTGAAATTTTCAAAAATCAGAAAATTGGCTGAAAACGACTAAATATCAAGTACTCATCGGGCAAATCGCTCTGGAACTGAAATCGGAACGCACACTGTCATTTATCCTATCTGAAAGTCTAATTAACGCCGGAAAAATGACTAAGTCCAAAAAAATTTTTTTTGCAACTTTTTTCAATTTTTCCCCCCGTGGGATATCTATTCTACCCACACACATTTGGAACTCTCCTGGGGTACCCTCACAAATATTATTTCCTCATTTAGTGGATATTTTCACAAAAAAAGTGAAATTTTCAAAAATTCAGAAAATTGGCTGAAAACGACTAAATATCAAGTACTCATCGGGCGAATCGCTCTGGAACTGAAATCGGAATGCTCACTGACATTTACCCTATCTGAAAGTCTGATATATGCCGGAAAATGACTAAGTTCCAAAAAATATTTTTTCAACTTTTTTAAATTTTACCCCGTGGGATATCTATTCTACCCACACACATTTGGAACTCTCCTGGGGTACCCTCACACATATTATTCCCTCATTTAGTGGATATTTTCACAAAAAAGTTAAATTTTCAAAAATTCAGAAAATTGAACGAAAATGACTAAATATCAAGTACCCATCGGTGAATCGCTCTGGAACTGAAATCGGAACGCTCACTGACATTTACCCTATCTGAAAGTCTGATAAACGCCGGAAAAACGACTAAGCCTAAAAAAAAAATTTTTTCAACTTTTTTCAATTTTGCCCCCGTGGGATATCTATTCTACCCACACACATTTGGAAATCTCCTGGCGCACCCTCACACATATTATTTCCTCATTTAGTGGATATTTTCACAAAAAAGTAAAATTTTCAAAAATTCAGAAAATTGAACGAAAATTACTAAATATCAAGTACCCATCGGGCGAATCGCTCTGGAACTGAAATCGGAACGCTCACTGATATTTCCCCTATCTGAAAGTCTGATAAACGCCAGAAAAATGACTAAGTCCAAAAAAATATTTTTTCAACTTTTTTCAATTTTACCCCCCGTGGGATTTCTATTCTACTTACACACATTTGGAACTCTCCTGGGGTACCCTCACACATATTATTCCCTCATTTAGTGGATATTTTCACAAAAAAGTGAAATTTTCAAAAATTCAGAAAATTGGTTGAAAACGACTATATATCAAGTACCCATCAGGCGAATTGCTCTGGAACTGAAATCGGAATGCTCACTGACATTTACCCTATCTGAAAGTCTGAAAAATGGCGGAAAAATGACTAAGTCCAAAAAAAATTTTTTTCAACTTTTTTCAACTTTACCCCCGTGGGATATATATTCTACCCACACACATTTGGAACTCTCCTGGGGTACCCTCACACATATTATTCCCTCATTTAGTGGATATTTTCACAAAAAAGTTAAATTTTCAAAAATTCAGAAAATTGAACGAAAATGACTAAATATCAAGTACCCATCGGTGAATCGCTCTGGAACTGAAATCGGAACGCTCACTGACATTTACCCTATCTGAAAGTCTGATAAACGCCGGAAAAACGACTAAGCCTAAAAAAAAAATTTTTTCAACTTTTTTCAATTTTGCCCCCGTGGGATATCTATTCTACCCACACACATTTGGAAATCTCCTGGCGCACCCTCACACATATTATTTCCTCATTTAGTGGATATTTTCACAAAAAAGTAAAATTTTCAAAAATTCAGAAAATTGAACGAAAATTACTAAATATCAAGTACCCATCGGGCGAATCGCTCTGGAACTGAAATCGGAACGCTCACTGATATTTCCCCTATCTGAAAGTCTGATTAACGCCGGAAAAATGACTAAGTCCAAAAAAATTTGTTGCCAACTTTTTTCAATTTTACCCACCGTGGGATATCTATTCTACCCACACACATTTGGAACTCTCCTGGGGTACCCTCACAGATGCTATTCCCTCATTTAGTGGATATTTTCACAAAAAAGTGAAATTTTCAAAATTCTGAAAATTGGCAGAAAACAACTAAATATCAAGTACTCATCGGGCGAATCACTCTGGAACTGAAATCGGAACGCTCACTGACATTTACCCTATCTGAAAGTCTGATAAACGCCGGAACAATGACTAAGTCCAAATAAAAAATGTTTTCATCTTTTTTCAATTTTACCCCGTGGGATATATATTCTACCCAAACACATTTGGAACTCTCCTGGGGTACCCTCACACATATTATTCTCTTATTTACTGGATATTTTCACAAAAAAGTGAAATTTTCAAAAATTCTGAAAACTGGCTGAAAACTACTAAATATCAAGTACTCATCAGGCAAAACGCTCTGGAACTGAAATCGGAACGCTCACTGACATTTACCCTATCTGAAAGTCTTATAAATGCCGGAAAAATGATTAAATCCCCCACCAAAATTTTTTAAACTTTTTTCAATTTTACCCCCGTGGGATATATATTCTACCCACACACATTTGGAACTCTCCTGGGGCACCCTCAAAGATATTATTCCCTCATTTAGTGGATATTTTCACAAATAAGTGAAATTTTCAAAAATTCAGAAAATTGGCTGAAAACGACTAAATATCAAGTACTCATCGGGCGAATCGCTCTGGAACTAAAATCGGAATGCTCACTGATATTTCCCCTATCTGAAAGTCTGATAAACGCCAGAAAAATGACTAAGTTCCAAAAATTTTTTTTAACTTTTTTCAATTTTACCGCCCGTGGGATATATATTCTACCCACACACATTTGGAACTCTCCTGGGGTACCCTCACACATATTATTCCCTCATTTAGTGGATATTTTTACAAAAAATTGAAATTTTCAAAAATTCAGAAAATTGGCTGAAATTGACTAAATAACAAGGACTCATCGGGCACATCGCTCTGGAACTGAAATCGGAACGCTCACTGACATTTCCCCTATCTGAAAGTCTGATAAACGCCAGAAAAATGACTAGGTCCAAAAAAATATTTTTTCAGCTTTTTTCAATTTTACCCCCCGTGGGATATCAATTCTACCCACACACATTTGGAACGCTCCTGGGGTACCCTCACACATATTATTCCCTCAATTAGTGGATATTTTCACAAAAAAGTGAAATTTTCAAAAATTGTAAAAATTGGCTGAAAACGACTAAATATCAAGGACTCATGGGGCAAATCGCTCTGAAACTGAAATCGGAATGCTCACTGACATTTCCCCTATCTGAAAGTGTGATAAACGCCGGAAAAATGACTAAGTCCAAAAAAACATTATTTTAACTTTTTTCAATTTAACCCCTGTGGGATATATATTCTACCCACACACATTTGGAACTCTCCTGGGGTACCCTCACACATATTACTCCATTATTTAGTGGATATTTTCACAAAAAAGTGAAATTTTCAAATATTCTGAAAGTTGGCTGAAAACCAATAAATATCAAGGACTCATTGGGCGCATTGCTCTGGAACTGAAATCGGAACGCTCACTGACATTTACCCCATCTGAAAGTCTGATAAACGCCGGAAAAATGACTAAGTCTAAAAAAAAAAATTTTTCAACTTTTTTTCAGTTTTACCCCCGTGGGATATCTATTCTACCCACACACATTTGGAACTCTCCTGGGGTACTCTCACACATATTATTCCCTCATTTAGTGGATATTTTCACAAAAAAGTGAAATTTTCAAAAATTCAGAAAATTAGCAGAAAACAACTAAATATCAAGGACTCATCGGGCGAATCGCTCTGGAACTGAAATCGGAATGCTCACTGACATTTACCCTATCTGAAAGTCTGATAAATGCCAGAAAAATGACTAAATCCCCCCCAAAAAATGTTTCAACTTTTTTTCAATTTTACCCCTGTGGGATATATATTCTACCCACACACATTTGGAACTCACCTGGGGTACCCTCACACATATTATTCCCTCATTTAGTGGATATTTTCACAAAAAAGTGACATTTTCAAAAATTCTGAAAATTGGCTGAAAACGACTAAATATCAAGGAATCATGGGGCAAATAGCTCTGAAACTGAAATCGGAATGCTCACTGACATTTCCCCTATCTGAAAGTCTGATAAACGCTGGAAAAATGACTAAGTCCAAAAAAACATTTTTTTTACTTTTTTCAATTTTACCCCCGTGGGATATATATCCTACCCACACAAATTTGGAACTCTCCTGGGGTAACCTCACACATATTAATCCCTTATTTAGTGGATATTTTCACAAAAAAGTGAAATTTTCAAAAATTCAGAAAGTTGGCTGAAAACGACTAAATATCAAGGACTCATCGGGCGCATTGCTCTGGAACTGAAATCGGAATGCTCACTGACATTTCCCCTATCTGAAAGTCTGATAAACGCCGGAAAAATGACTAAGTCCAAAAAAACATTTTTTTTACTTTTTTCAATTTTACCCCCGTGGGATATATATTCTACCCACACAAATTTGGAACTCTCCTGGGGTACCCTCACACATATTACTCCCTTATTTAGTGGATATTTTCACAAAAAAGTGAAATTTTCAAAAATTCAGAAAGTTGGCTGAAAACGACTAAATATCAAGGACTCATCGGGCGCATTGCTCTGGAACTGAAATCGGAACGCTCACTGACATTTACCCCATCTGAAAGTCTGATAAACGCCGTAAAAATGACTAAGTCTAAAAAAAAAATTTTTTCAACTTTTTTTCAATTTTACCCCCGTGGGATATATATTCTACCCACACACATTTGGAACTCTCCTGGGGTACCCTCACACATATTACTCCCTTATTTAGTGTATATTTTCCCAAAAAAGTGAAATTTTCAAAAATTCAGAAAGTTGGCTGAAAACGACTATATATCAAGGACTCATCCGGCGCATTGCTCTGGAACTGAAATCGGAACGCTCACTGACATTTACCCCATCTGAAAGTCTGATAAACGCCGTAAAAATGACTAAGTCTAAAAAAAAAATTTTTTTCAACTTTTTTTCAATTTTACCCCCGTGGGATATATATTCTACCCACACACATTTGGAACTCTCCTGGGGTACCCTCACACATATTACTCCCTTATTTAGTGTATATTTTCCCAAAAAAGTGAAATTTTCAAAAATTCAGAAAGTTGGCTGAAAACGACTAGATACCAAGGACTCATCGAGCGAATCGCTCTGGAACTGAAATCGGAATGCTTACTGACATTTTCCCTATCTGAAAGTCTGATAAACGCCGAAAAAATGACTAAGTCCAAAAAAAAATTGTTTTCAACTTTTTTCAATTTTACCCCCGTGGGATATTAATTCTACCCACACACATTTGGAACTCTCCTGGGGAACCTCACAAATATTATTCCCTCATTTAGTGGATATTTTCACAAAAAAGTGAAATTTTCAAAAATTCAGAAAATTGGCTGAAAACGACTAGATACCAAGGACTCACCGAGCGAATCGCTCTGGAACTGAAATCGGAATGCTCACTGACATTTCCCCTATCTGAAAGTCTGATAAACGCCGGAAAAATGACTAAGTCCAAAAAAAAATTGTTTTCAACTTTTTTCAATTTTACCCCCGTGGGATATTAATTCTACCCACACACATTTGGAACTCTCCTGGGGTACCCTCACACATATTATTCCCTCATTTAGTGGATATTTTCACAAAAAAGTGAAATTTTCAAAAATTCTGAAAATTGGCTAAAAACGACTAAATATATAGGACTCATGGGGCGAATCGCTCTGGAACTGAAATCGGAATGCTCACTGACATTTTTTCCTATCTGAAAGTCTGATAAAAGTCGGAAAAATTATTAAGTCCAAAAAAAAATTTTTTTTTTACTTTTTTCAATTTTACCCCCGTGGGATATATATTCTACCCACACACATTTGGAACTCTCCTGGGGTACCTTCACACATATTATACTCTCATTTAGTGGATATTTTCACAAAAAAATGAAATTTTCAAAAATTCAGAAAATTAGCTGAAAACGACTAAATATCAAGTACTCATCAGGCGAAACGCTCTGGAACTGAAATCGGAACGCTCACTGACATTTACCCTATCTGAAAGTCTTATAAATGCCGGAAAAATGACTAAATCCCCCCCCAAAATTTTTTAAACTTCTTTCAATTTTACCCCCGTGGGATATATATTCTACCCACACACATTTGGAACTCTCCTGGGGTACCCTCAAAGATATTATTCCCTCATTTAGTGGATATTTTCACAAAAAAGTGAAATTTTCAAAAATTCAGAAAATTGGCTGAAAACGACTAAATTTCAAGGACTCATGGGGCGAATGGCTCTGGAACGGAAATCGGAATGCTCACTGACATTTCCCCTATCTGAAAGTCTGATTAACGCCGGAAAAATGACTAAGTCCCAAAAAAATTTTTGTCAACTTTTTTCACTTTTACCCCCCGTGGGATATCTATTCTACCAACACACATTTGGAACTCTCCTGGGGTACCCTCACACATATTATTACCTCATTTAGTGGATATTTTCACAAAAAAGTGACATTTTCAAAAATTCAGAAAGTTGGCTGAAAACGACTAAATATCAAGGACTCATCGGGCGCATTGCTCTGTAACTGAAATCGGAACGCTCACTGACATTTCCCCTATCTGAAAGTCTGATAAACGCCGGAAAAATGACTAAGTTCCAAAATATTTTTATTTAACTTTTTTCAATTTTACCCCCCATGGGATATCTATTCTACCCACACTCATTTGGAACTCTCCTGGGGTACCCTCACACATATTACTCCCTTATTTAGTGGATATTTTCCCAAAAAAGTGAAATTTTCAAAAATTCAGAAAGTTGGCTGAAAACGACTAGATATCAAGGACTCATCGGGCGAATCACTTTGGAACTGAAATCGTAATGCTCACTGACATTTCTCCTCTCTGAAAGTATGATAAACGCCGGAAAAATGACTAAGTCCAAAAAAATTTCTTTTCAACTTTTTTCAATTTTCTCCCCCGTGGGATATCTATTCTACCCACACACATTTGGAACTCTCCTGGGGTACTCTCACACATATTATTCCCTCATTTAGTGAATATTTTCACAAAAAAGTGAAATTTTCAAAATTTCAGAAAATTGCCTGAAAACGACTAGATATCAAGGACTCATCGGGCGAATCGCTCTGGAACTGAAATCGGAATGCTCACTGACATTTCCCCTATCTGAAAGTCTGATAAACGCCGGAAAAATGACTAAGTCCAAAAAAATATTTTTTAAACTTTTTTCAATTTTAACCCCCGTGGGATATCTTATCTACCCACACACATTTGGAACTCTCCTGGGGTACCCTCACGCATATTATTCCCTCATTTAGTGGATATTTTCACAAAAAAGTTAAATTTTCAAAAATTCAGAAAATTGAGTGAGAACGACTAAATATCAAGTACCCATCGGGCGAATCGCTCTGGAACTGAAATCGGAACGCTCACTGACATTTACCCTACCTGAAAGTCTGATAAACGCCGGAAAAACGACTAAGTTCCATAAAATTTTTTTTTAACTTTTTTCAATTTTATCCCCCGAGGGATATATATTCTACCCACACACATTTGGAACTCTCCTGGGGTACCCTCACACATATTATTCCCTCATTTAGTGGATATTTTCACAAAAAAGTGAAATTTTCAAAAATTCAGAAAATTGGCTGAAAACGACTAAATATCAAGTACTCATCGGGCTAATCGCTCTGGAACTGAAATTGGAATGCTCACTGACATTTCCCCTATCTGAAAGTCTGATAAACGCCGGAAAAATGACTAAGTTCAAGAAAAAATTTTTTCAACTTTTTTCAATTTTACCCCCCGTGGGATATCTATTCTACCCACACACATTTGGAACTCTCCTGGGGTACCTTCACACATATTATACTCTCATTTAGTGGATATTTTCCCAAAAAAATGAAATTTTCAAAAAATCAGAAAATTAGCTGAAAACGACTAAATATCAAGGACTCATCGTGCGCATCGCTCTGGAACTGAAATCGGAACGCTCACTGACATTTCTACTATCTGAAAGTCTGATAAACGCCAGAAAAATGACTAAGTCCAAAAAAATATTTTTTAAACTTTTTTCAATTTTACCCCCGTGAGATATATATTCTACCCACACACATTTGGAACTCTCCTGGGGTACCCTCACACATATTATACTCTTATTTAGTGGATATTTTCACAAAAAAATGAAATTTTCAAAAATTCAGAAAATTAGCTGAAAATGACTAAATATCAAGGACTCATCGTGCGCATCGCTCTGGAACTGAAATTGGAACGCTCACTGACATTTCTACTATCTGAAAGTGTGATAAACGCCGGAAAAACGACTAAGACTAAAAAAAAAATTTTTTCAACTTTTTTTCAATTTTACCCCCGTGGGATATATATTCTACCCACACACATTTGGAACTCTCCTGGGGTACCCTCACACATATTATTCCCTCATTTAGCGGATATTTTCCCAAAAAAGTGAAATTTTCAAAAATTCAGAAAATTGGCTGAAAACGACTATATATCAAGGACTCATCAAGCGCATCGCTCTGGAACTGAAATCGGAATGCTCACTGACATTTCCCCTACCTGAAAGTCTGATAAACGCCAGAAAAATGACTAAGTTCCATAAAAATTTTTTTTAACTTTTTTCAATTTTACCCCCCGTGGGATATATATTCTACCCACACACATTTGGAACTCTCCTGGGGTACCCTCACACATATTATTCCCTCATTTAGTGGATATTTTCACAAAAAAAGTGAAATTTTCAAAAATTCAGAAACTTGGCTGAAAACGATTAAATAACAAGGACTCATCGGGCGAATCGCTCTGGAACTGAAATCGGAATGCTCACTGACATTTAACCTATCTGAAAGTCTGATTAACGCCGGAAAAATGACTAAGTCCAAAAAAAATTTTTGCCAAAGTTTTTCAATTTTACCCCCCGTGGGATATCTATTCGACCCACACACATTTGGAACTCTCCTGGGGTACCCTCACACATATTATTCCCTCATTTAGTGGATATTTTCACAAAAAAGTGAAATTTTCAAAAATTCAGAAAATTGGCTGAAAACGACTAAATAACAAAGACTCATCGGGCGAATCGCTCTGGAACTGAAATCAGCATGCTCACTGACATTTACCCTATCTGAAAGTCTGATAAACGCCGGAAAAATGACTAAGTCCAAAAAAATATTTTTTCAACTTTTTCTCAATTTTACCCCCCGTGGGATATCTATTCTACCCACACACATTTGGAACTCTCCTGGGGTACCCTCACACATATTATTCCCTCATTTAGTGGATATTTTCACAAAAAATTGAAATTTTCAAAAATTCAGAAAATTGACTGAAAACGACTAAATATCAAGTACCCATCGGGCAAATCGCTCCGGAACTGAAATCGGAATGCTCACTGACATTTACCCTATCTGAAAGTCTGATTAATGCCAGAAAAATGACTAAGTCCAAATAAAAAATGTTTTCATCTTTTTTCAATTTTACCCCCCGTGGGATATCTATTCTACCCACACACATTTGGAACTCTCCTGGGGTACCCTCACACATATTATTCTCTCATTTACTGGATATTTTCACAAAAAAATAAAATTTTCAAAATTCTGAAAATTGGCTGAAAACGACGAAATATCACGTACTCATCAGGCGAAACACTCTGGAACTGAAAACGGAACGCTCACTGACATTTACCCTATCTGAAAGTCTTATAAATGCTGGAAAAATGACTATATCCCTCCCCAAAATTTTTTAAACTTCTTTCAATTTTACCCCCGTGGGATATATATTCTACCCACACACATTTGGAACTCTCCTGGGGTACCCTCAAAGATATTATTCCCTCATTTAGTGGATATTTTCACAAAAAAGTGAAATTTTCAAAAATTCAGAAAATTGGCTGAAAACGACTAAATTTCAAGGACTCATGTGGCGAATCGCTCTGAAACTAAAATCGGAATGCTCACTGACATTTCCCCTATCTGAAAGTCTGATAAACGCCGGAAAAATGACTAAGTCCAAATAAAAAATGTTTTCATCTTTTTTCAATTTTACCCCCGTGGGATATATATTCTACCCACACACATTTGGAACTCTCCTGGGGTACCCTCACACATTTTATTTCCTCATTTAGTGGATATTTTCACAAAAAATTAAAATTTTCAAAAATTCTGAAATTTGGATGAAAACGACTAAATATCAAGTACCCATCGGGCGAATCGCTCTGGAACTGAAATCGGAACGCTCACTGACATTTACCCTATATGAAAGTCTGATAAACGACGGAAAAATGACTAAGTCCAAAAAAACATTTTTTTAACTTTTTTCAATTTTACCCCTGTGGGATATATATTCTACCCACACACATTTGGAACTCTCCTGGGGTACTCTCACACATATTATTCCCTCATTTAGTGAATATTTTCACAAAAAAGTGAAATTTTCAAAAATTCAGAAAATTGGCTGAAAACGACTAGATATCAAGGACTCATCGGGCGAATCGCTCTGGAACTGAAATCGGAATGCTTACTGACATTTCCCCTATCTGAAAGTCTGATAAACGCCGGAAAAATGACTAAGTTCAAAAAAAAAATTTTTTCAACTTTTTTTCAATTTTACCCCCGTGGGAGATATATTCTACCCACACACATTTGGAACTCTCCTGGGGTACCCTCACACATATTATTCCCTCATTTAGTGGATATTTTCACAAAAAAGTAAAATTTTCAAAAATTCTGAAAATTGGCTGAAAACGACTAAATATCAAGTATTCATCAGGCGAAACGCTCTGGAACTGAAATCGGAACGTTCACTGACATTTACCCTATCTGAAAGTCTTATAAATGCCAGAAAAATGACTAAATCCCCCCCCAAAATGTTTTAAACTTTTTTCAATTTTACCCCCGTGGGATATATATTCTACCAACACACATTTGGAACTCTACTGGGGTACCCTCAAAGATATTATTCCCTCATTTAGTGGATATTTTCACAAAAAAGTGAAGTTTTCAAAAATTCAGAAAATTGGCTGAAAACGACTAAATTTCAAGGACTCATGGGGGGAATCGCTCTGGAACTGAAATCGGAATGCTCACTGACATTTCCCCTATCTTAAAGTATGATTAACGCCGGAAAAATGACTAAGTCCAAAAAAAATTTTTTTCAACTTTTTTCAATTTTACCCCACGTGGGATATATATTCTACCCACACACATTTGGAACTCTCATGGGGTACCCTCACACATATTATTCCCTCATTTAGTGGATATTTTCACAAAAAAGTGAAATTTTCAAAAATTCAGAAAATTGGGTGAAAACGACTAAATATCAAGGACTCATGGGGCGAATCGCTCTGTAACTGAAATCGGAATGCTCACTGACATTTCCCCTATCTGAAAGTCTGATAAACGCCGGAAAAATGACTAAGTCAAAAAAAAATTTTTTTTCAACTTTTTTCAATTTTACCCTGCGTGGGATATCTATTCTACCCACACACATTTGGAACTCACCTGGGGTACCCTCACACATATTATTCCCTCATTTAGTGGATATTTTCACAAAAAAGTGACATTTTCAAAAATTCAGAAAATTGGCTGAAAACTACTATATATCAAGGACTCATCAAGCGCATCGCTCTGGAACTGAAATCGGAATGCTCACTGACATTTCCCCTACCTGAAAGTCTGATAAACGCCAGAAAAATGACTAAGTTCCATAAAAAATTTTTTTAACTTTTTTCAATTTTACCCCCCGTGGGATATCTATTCTACCCACACACATTTGGAACTCTCCTGGGGTACCCTCACACATATTATTCCCTCATTTAGTGGATATTTTCACAAAAAAAAGTGAAATTTTCAAAAATTCAGAAAATTGGCTGAAAACGATTAAATAACAAGGACTCATCGGGCGAATCGCTCTGGAACTGAAATCGGAATGCTCACTGACATTTACCCTATCTGAAAGTCTGATTAACGCCGGAAAAATGACTAAGTCCAAAAAAATTTTTTTTTAACTTTTTTCAATTTTACCCCCCCTGGGATATATATTCTACCCACACACATTTGGAACTCTCCTGGGGTACCATCACACATATTATTCCCTCATTTAGTGGATATTTTCACAAAAAAGTGAAATTTTCAAAAATTCAGAAAATTGGCTGAAAACGACTAAATATCAAGGACTCATCGGGCGCATCGCTCTGGAACTAAAATCAGAATGCTCACTGACATTTCCCCTATCTGAAAGTCTGATAAACGCCAGAAAAATGACTAAGTCCAAAAAAATATTTTTTCAACTTTTTTAAATTTTACCCCCCGAGGGATATCTATTCTACCCACACATATTTGGAACTCTACTGTGGTACCCTCACACATATTATTCCCTCATTTAGTGGATATTTTCACAAAAAAATGAAATTTTCAAAAATTCAGAAAATTAGCTGAAAACGACTAAATATCAAGGACTCATCGTGCGCATCGCTCTGGAACTGAAATCGGAATGCTCACTGACATTTCTACTATCTGAAAGTCTGATAAACGCCAGAAAAATGACTAAGTCCAAAAAATATTTTTTAAACTTTTTTCAATTTTAACCCCCGTGGGATATATTATCTACCCACACACATTTGGAACTCTCCTGGGGTACCCTCACGCATATTATTCCCTCATTTAGTGGATATTTTCACAAAAAAGTTAAATTTTCAAAAATTCAGAAAATTGAGTGAAAACGACTAAATATCAAGTACCCATCGGGCGAATCGCTCTGGAACTGAAATCGGAACGATCACTGACATTTACCCTATCTGAAAGTCTGATAAACGCCGGAAAAACGACTAAGCCTAAAAAAAAATTTTTTTCAACTTTTTTTCAATTTTACCCCCGTGGGATATATATACTACCCACACACATTTGGAACTCTCCTGGGGTGCCCTCACACATATTATTCCCTCATTTAGTGGATATTTTCACAAAAAATTGAAATTTTCAAAAATTCAGAAAATTGTCTGAAAACTACTAAATATCAAGTACCCATCGGGCAAATCGCTCCGGAACTGAAATCGGAATGCTCACTGACATTTACCCTATATGAAAGTCTGATTAACGCCGGAAAAATGACTAAGTCCAAATAAAAAATGTTTTCATCTTTTTTCAATTTTACCCCCGTGGGATATATATTCTACCCACACACATTTGGAACTCTCCTGGGGTACCCTCACACATATTATTCTCTCATTTACTGGATATTTTCACAAAAAAGCAAAATTTTCAAAATTCTGAAAATTGGCTGAAAACGACTAAATATCAAGGACTCATCAGGCGCATTGCTCTGGAACTGAAATCGGAACGCTCACAGACATTTACCCCATCTGAAAGTCTGATAAACGCCGGAAAAATGACTAAGTCCAAAAAAATTTTTTTTCAACTTTTTTCATTTTTCTCCCCCGTGGGATATCTATTCTACCCACACACATTTGGAACTCTCATGGGGTACCCTCACACATATTTCTCCCTTACTTAGTGGATATTTTCACAAAAAAGTGAATTTTCAAAAATTCAGAAAATTGGCTGAAAACGACTAAATATCAGGGACTCATCGGGCGCATTGCTCTGGAACTGAAATCGGAACGCTCACAGACATTTACCCCATCTGAAAGTCTGATAAACGCCGGAAAAATGACTAAGTCTAAAAAAAATTTTTTTTCAACTTTTTTTCAATTTTACCCCCGTGGGATATATATTCTACCCACACACATTTGGAACTCTCCTGGGGTACCCTCACACATATTATTCCCTCATTTAGTGGATATTTTCACAAAAAGTAAAATTTTCAAAAATTCTGAAAATTGGCTGAAAACGACTAAATATCAAGTACTCATCAGGCGAAACGCTCTGGAACTGAAATCGGAACGTTCACTGACATTTACCCTATCTGAAAGTCTTATTAATGTCGGAAAAATGACTAAATCCCCCCCCAAAATTTTTTAAACTTTTTTCAATTTTACGCCCGTGGGATATATATTCTACCAACACACATTTGGAACTCTCCTGGGGTACCTTCAAAGATATTATTCCCTCATTTAGTGGATATTTTCACAAAAAAGTGAAGTTTTCAAAAATTCAGAAAATTGGCTGAAAACGACTAAATTTCAAGGACTCATGGGGCGAATCGCTCTGGAACTGAAATCGGAATGCTCACTGACATTTCCTCTATCTGAAAGTCTGATAAACGCCGGAAAAATGACTAAGTCCAAAAAAACATTTTTTTAACTTTTTTCAATTTTACCCCCGTGGGATATATATTCTACCCAAACACATTTGGAACTCTCCTGGGGTACCCTCACACATATTATTCCCTCATTTAGTGGATATTTTCACAAAAAAGTGAAATTTTCAAAAATTCAGAAAATTGGGTGAAAACGACTAAATATCAAGGACTCATGGGGCGAATCGCTCTGGATGTGAAATCGGAATGCTCACTGACATTTCCCCTATCTGAAAGTCTGATAAACGCCCGAAAATTACAAAGTCCCCAAAAAAATTTTTCAACTTTTTTTCAATTTTACCCCCGTGGGATATATATTCTACCCACACACATTTGGAACTCACCTGGGGTACCCTCACACATATTATTCCCTCATTTAGTGGATATTTTCACAAAAAAGTGACATTTTCAAAAATTCTGAAAATAGGCTGAAAACGAATAAATATCATGTACTCATCGGGCGAATCGCTCTGGAACTGAAATCGGAATTCTCACTGATATTTCCCCTATCTGAAAGTCTGATAAACGCCGGAAAAATGACTAAGTCCAAAAAAACATTTTTTTAACTTTTTATCAATTTTACCCCCGTGGGATATATATTCTACCCACACACATTTGGAACTCTCCTGGGGTACCCTCACACATATTACTCCCTTATTTAGTGGATATTTTCCCAAAAAAGTGAAATTTTCAAAAATTCAGAAAATTGGCTGAAAACGACTAAATATCAAGGACTCATGGGGCAAATAGCTCTGAAACTGAAATCGGAATGCTCACTGACATTTCCCCTATCTGAAAGTCTGATAAACGCCGGAAAAATGACTAAGTCCAAAAAAATTTCTTTTCAACTTTTTTCAATTTTACCCCCCGTGGGATATATTTTCTACCCACAAACATTTGGAACTCTCCTGGGGTACCCTCACACATATTATTCCCTCATTTAGTGGATATTTTCACAAAAAAGTGAAATTTTAAAAAATTCAGAAAATTGGCTGAAAACGACTAAATATCAAGCACTCATCGGGCGACTAGCTCGGGAACTGAAATCGGAACGCTCACTGACATTTATCCTATCTGAAAGTTTGATAAACGCCGGAAAAATGACTAAGTACAAAAAAAAAATATTTCATCTTTTTTCAATTTTACCCCCGTGGGATATATATTCTACCCACACACATTTGGAACTCTCATGGGGTACCCTCACACATATTATTCCCTCATTTAGCGGATAATTTCGCAAAAAAAGTGAAATTTTCAAAAATTCAGAAAGTTGGCTGAAAACGACTAAATATCAAGGACTCATCGGGCGAATCGCTCTGGAACTGAAATCGGAACGCTTATTGACATTTCCCCTTTCTGAAAGTCTGATAAACGCCGGAAAAATGATTAAGTATAAAAAAACTTTTTTTTCAACTTTTTTCAATTTTACCCCCGTGGGATATATATTCTACCCACACACATTTGGAACTCTCCTGGGGTACCCTCACACATATTATTCCCTCATATAGTGAATATTTTCACAAAAAAGTGAAATTTTCTAAAATTCAGAGAATTGACTGAAAACGACTAAATATCAAGGACTCATCAGGCAAATCGCTCTGCAACTGAAATCGGAATGCTCAATGACATTTCCCCAATCTGAAAGTCTGATAAACGACGGAAAAATGAATAAGCCCCCAAAAAAATTTTTTTAAACTTTTTTCAATTTTACTACCGTGGGATATATATTCCACCCACGCACATTTGGAACTCTCCTGGGGTACCCTCACACATATTATTCCCTCATTTAGTGAATATTTTCACAAAAAAGTGAAATTTTCAAAAATTCTGAAAATTGACTGAAAACGACTAAATATCAAGGACTCATCAGGCAAATCGCTCTGGAACTGAAATCGGAATGCTCACTGACATTTCCCCTATCTGAAAGTATGATAAACACGGAAAAATGACTAAGTCCAAAAAAAATCTTTTTTTTCAACTTTTTTCAATTTTATCCCTGTGGGATATATATTCTACCCACACACATTTGGAACTCTCATGGGGTACCCTCACACATATTATTCCCTTATTTAGCGGATATTTTCACAAAAAAGTGAAATTTTCAAAAATTCAGAAAATTGACAGAAAACGACTAAATATCAAGGACTCATCGGGCAAATCGCTCTGGAACTGAAATCGGAACGCTCAATGACCTTTCCCCTATCTGAAAGTCTGATAAACGCCGGAAAAATGACTAAGTAAAAAAAAAATCTTTTTTTTCAACTTTTTTCAATTTTACCCCCGTGGGATATATATTCTACCCACACACATTTGGAACTCTCATGGGGTACCCTCACACATATTATTCCCTCATTTAGCGAATATTTTCACAAAAAAAGTGAAATTTTCAAAAATTCAGAAAATTGGCTGAAAAATACTAAATATCAAGGACTCATCGGGCAAATCACTCTGGAACTGAAATCGGAACGCTCAATGACCTTTCCCCTATCTGAAAGTCTGATAAACGCCGGAAAAATGACTAAGTCCAAAAAAGTTTTTTTTTTCAACTTTTTTCAATTTTACCCCCGTGGGATATATATTCTACCCACACACATTTGGAACTCTCCTGGGGTACCCTCACACATATTATTCCCTCATTTAGTGGATATTTTCACAAAAAAGTGAAATTTTCAAAAATTCAAAATTTGGCTGAAAACGACTAAATATCAAGGACTCATCGGGCGAATCGCTCTGGAGCTGAAATCGGAACGCTCATTGACATTTCCCCTTTCTGAAAGTCTGATAAACGCCGGAAAAATGACTAAGTCCAAAAAAACCTTTTTTTTCAACTTTTTTCAATTTTACCCCCGTGGGATATATATTCTACCCACACACATTTGGAACTCTCCTGGGGTACCCTCACACATATTATTCCCTCATTTAGTGAATATTTTCACAAAAAAGTGAAATTTTCAAAAATTCAGAAAATTGACTGAAAACGACTAAATATCAAGGACTCATCGGGCAAATCACTCTGCAACTGAAATCGGAATGCTCAATGACATTTCCCCGATCTGAAAGTCTGATAAACGACGGAAAAATGAATAAGCCCAAAAAAAAATTTGTTTAAACTTTTTTCAATTTTACTCCCGTAGGATATATATTCCACCCACGCACATTTGGAACTCTCCTGGGGTACCCTCACACATATTATTCCCTCATATAGTGAATATTTTCACAAAAAAGTGAAATTTTCAAAAATTCAGAGAATTGGCTGAAAACGACTAAATATCAAGGACTCATCAGGCAAATCGCTCTGCAACTGAAATCAGAATGCTCAATGACATTTCCCCAATCTGAAAGTCTGATAAACGACGGAAAAATGAATAAGCCCCAAAAAAAAATTTTTTAAACTTTTTTCAATTTTACTCCCGTGGGATATATATTCCACCCACGCACATTTGGAACTCTCCTGGGGTACCCTCACACATATTATTCCCTCATTTAGTGAATATTTTCACAAAAAAGTGAAATTTTCAAAAATTCTGAAAATTGACTGAAAATGACTAAATATCAAGGACTCATCAGGCAAATCGCTCTGGAACTGAAATCGGAATGCTCACTGACATTTCCCCTCTCTGAAAGTATGATAAACGCGGAAAAATGACTAAGTCCAAAAAAAACCTTTTTTTTCAACTTTTTTCAATTTTATCCCCGTGGGATATATGTTCTACCCACACACATTTGGAACTCTCCTGGGGTACCCTCACACATATTATTCCCTTATTTAGCGGATATTTTCACAAAAAAGTGAAATTTTCAAAAATTCAGAAAATTGACAGAAAACGACTAAATATCAAGGACTCATGGGGCAAATCGCTCTGGAACTGAAATCGGAATGCTCAATGACATTTCCCCGATCTGAAAGTCTGATAAACGACGGAAAAATGAATAAGCCCAAAAAAAAATTTTTTTAAACTTTTTTCAATTTTACTCCCGTAGGATATATATTCCACCCACGCACATTTGGAACTCTCCTGGGGTACCCTCACACATATTATTCCCTCATTTAGCGGATATTTTCACAAAAAAGTGAAATTTTGAAAAATTCAGAAAATTGGCTGAAAACGACTAAATATCAAGGACTCATCGGGCGAATCGCTCTGGAACTGAAATCGGAACGCTCACTGACATTTCCCCTCTCTGAAAGTATGATAAACGCCGGAAAAATGACTAAGTCCAAAAAAACCTTTTTTTTTAACTTTTTTCAATTTTACCCCCGTGGGATATATATTCTACCCACACACATTTGGAACTCTCATGGGGTACCCTCACACATATTATACCCTCATTTACCGAATATTTTCACAAAAAAAGTGAAATTTTCAAAAATTCAGAAAATTGGCTGTAAACGACTAAATATCAAGGACTCATCGGGCAAATCACTCTGGAACTGAAATCGGAACGCTCAATGACCTTTCCCCTATCTGAAAGTCTGATAAATGCCGGAAAAATGACTAAGTCCAAAAAAATCTTTTTTTTCAACTTTTTTCAATTTTACCCCCGTGGGATATATATTCTACCCACACACATTTGGAACTCTCATGGGGTACCCTCACACATATTATTCCCTCATTTAGCGGATATTTTCACAAAAAAGTGAAATTTTCAAAAATTCAGAAAATTGACTGAAAACGACTAAATATCAAGGACTCATCGGGCAAATCACTCTGCAACTGAAATCGGAATGCTCAATGACATTTCCACGATCTGAAAGTCTGATAAACGACGGAAAAATGAATAATCCCAAAAAAAACTTTTTTAAAACTTTTTTCAATTTTACTCCCGTTGGATATATATTCCACCCACGCACATTTGGAACTCTCCTGGGGTACCCTCACACATATTATTCCCTCATTTAGTGGATATTATCACAAAAAAGTGAAATTTTCAAAAATTCAGAAAATTGCCTGAAAACGACTAAATATCAAGGACTCATCGGGCAAATCGCTCTGCAACTGAAATCGGAATGCTCAATGACATTTCCCCGATCTGAAAGTCTGATAAACGACGGAAAAATGAATAAGCCCAAAAAAAAAATTTTTTTTAACTTTTTTCAATTTTACTCCCGTGGGATATATATTCCACCCACGCACATTTGGAACTCTCCTGGGGTACCCTCACACATATTATTCCCTCATTTAGTGAATATTTTCACAAAAAAGTGAAATTTTCAAAAATTCTGAAAATTGACTGAAAACGACTAAATATCAAGGACTCATCGGGCAAATCGCTCTGGAACTGAAATCGGAATGCTCACTGACATTTCCCCTATCTGAAAGTATGATAAACGCCGGAAAAATGACTAAGTCCAAAAAAACCTTTTTTTTCAACTTTTTTCAATTTTATCCCCGTGGGATATATATTCTACCCACACACATTTGGAACTCTCCTGGGGTACCCTCACACATATTATTCCCTTATTTAGCGGATATTTTCACAAAAAAGTGAAATTTTCAAAAATTCAGAAAATTGACAGAAAACGACTAATTATCAAGGACTCATCGGGCAAATCGCTCTGGAACTGAAATCGGAACGCTCAATGACCTTTCCCCTATCTGAAAGTCTGATAAACGCCGGAAAAATGACTAAGTAAAAAAAAAATCTTTTTTTTCAACTTTTTTCAATTTTACCCCCGTGGGATATATATTCTACCCACACACATTTGGAACTCTCCTGGGGTACCCTCACACATATTATTCCCTCACTTAGTGGATATTTTCGCAAAAAAAGTGAAATTTTCAAAAATTCAGAAAATTGGCTGAAAACGACTAAATATCAAGGACTCATCGGGCAAATCGCTCTGCAACTGAAATCGGAATGCTCAATGACATTTCCCCGATCTGATAGTCTGATAAACGACGGAAAAATGAATAAGCCCAAAAAAAAATTTTTTTTAACTTTTTTCAATTTTACTCCCGTGGGATATATATTCCACCCACGCACATTTGAAACTCTCCTGGGGTACCCTCACACATATTATTCCCTCATTTAGTGAATATTTTCACAAAAAAGTGAAATGTTCAAAAATTCAGAAAATTGACTGAAAACGACTAAATATCAAGGACTCATCAGGCAAATCGCTCTGGAACTGAAATCGGAACGCTCAATGACCTTTTCCCTATCTGAAAGTCTGATAAACGCCGGAAAAATGACTAAGTCCAAAAAAATCTTTTTTTTCAACTTTTTTCAATTTTACCCCCGTGGGATATATATTCTACCCACACACATTTGGAACTCTCATGGGGTACCCTCACACATATTATTCCCTCATTTAGCGAATATTTTCAGAAAAAAAGGGAAATTTTCAAAAATTCAGAAAATTGGCTGAAAACGACTAAATATCAAGGACTCATCGGGCGAATCGCTCTGGAACTGAAATCGGAATGCTCATTGACATTTCCCCTTTCTGAAAGTCTGATAAACGCCAAAAAAATGACTAAGTCCAAAAAAACCTTTTTTTTCAACTTTTTTCAATTTTACCCCAGTGGGATATATATTCTACCCACACACATTTGGAACTCTCCTGGGGTACCCTCACACATATTATTCCCTCATTTAGTGGATATTTTCACAAAAAAGTGAAATTTTCAAAAATTCAGAAAATTGACTGAAAATGACTAAATATCAAGGACTCATCGGGCAAATCACTCTGCAACTGAAATCGGAATGCTCAATGACATTTCCCCGATCTGAAAGTCTGATAAACGACGGAAAAATGAATAAGCCCCAAAAAAATTTTTTTTAAACTTTTTTCAATTTTACTCCCGTAGGATATATATTCCACCCACGCACATTTGGAACTCTCCTGGGGTACCCTCACACATATTATTCCCTCATTTAGTGGATATTTTCACAAAAAGGTGAAATTTTCAAAAATTCAGAAAATTGGCTGAAAACGACTAAATATCAAGGACTCATCGGGGAAATCGCTCTGCAACTGAAATCAGAATGCTCAATGACATTTCCCCTATCTGAAAGTCTGATAAACGGCGGAAAAATGAATAAGTCCAAAATAAACATTTTTTTCAACATTTTTCAATTTTACCCCCGTGGGATATATATTCTACCCACACACATTTGGAACTCTCATGGGGTACCCTCACACATATTATTCCCTCATTTAGCGGATATTTTCACAAAAAAGTGAAATTTTGAAAAATTCAGAAAATTGGCTGAAAACGACTAAATATCAAGGACTCATCGGGCGAATCGCTCTGGAACTGAAATCGGAACGCTCACTGACATTTCCCCTATCTGAAAGTATGATAAACGCCGGAAAAATGACTAAGTCCAAAAAAACCTTTTTTTTCAACTTTTTTCAATTTTACCCCCGTGGGATATATATTCTACCCACACACATTTGGAACTCTCATGGGGTACCCTCACACATATTATACCCTCATTTAGCGAATATTTTCACAAAAAAAGTGAAATTTTCAAAAGTTCAGAAAATTGGCTGTAAACGACTAAATATCAAGGACTCATCGGGCAAATCACTCTGGAACTGAAATCGGAACGCTCAATGACCTTTCCCCTATCTGAAAGTCTGATAAATGCCAAAAAAATGACTAAGTCCAAAAAAACCTTTTTTTTCAACTTTTTTCAATTTTACCCCAGTGGGATATATATTCTACCCACACACATTTGGAACTCTCCTGGGGTACCCTCACACATATTATTCCCTCATTTAGTGGATATTTTCACAAAAAAGTGAAGTTTTCAAAAATTCAGAAAATTGACTGAAAATGACTAAATATCAAGGACTCATCGGGCAAATCACTCTGCAACTGAAATCGGAATGCTCAATGACATTTCCCCGATCTGAAAGTCTGATAAACGACGGAAAAATGAATAAGCCCCCAAAAAATTTTTTTTAAACTTTTTTCAATTTTACTCCCGTAGGATATATATTCCACCCACGCACATTTGGAACTCTCCTGGGGTACCCTCACACATATTATTCCCTCATTTAGTGGATATTTTCACAAAAAGGTGAAATTTTCAAAAATTCAGAAAATTGGCTGAAAACGACTAAATATCAAGGACTCATCGGGGAAATCGCTCTGCAACTGAAATCAGAATGCTCAATGACATTTCCCCTATCTGAAAGTCTGATAAACGGCGGAAAAATGAATAAGTCCAAAATAAACATTTTTTTCAACATTTTTCAATTTTACCCCCGTGGGATATATATTCTACCCACACACATTTTGAGCTCTCATGGGGTACCCTCACACATATTACTCCCTCATTTAGCGGATATTTTCACAAAAAAGTGAAATTTTGAAAAATTCAGAAAATTGGCTGAAAACGACTAAATATCAAGGACTCATCGGGCGAATCGCTCTGGAACTGAAATCGGAACGCTCACTGACATTTCCCCTATCTGAAAGTATGATAAACGCCGGAAAAATGACTAAGTCCAAAAAAACCTTTTTTTTCAACTTTTTTCAATTTTACCCCCGTGGGATATATATTCTACCCACACACATTTGGAACTCTCATGGGGTACCCTCACACATATTATACCCTCATTTAGCGAATATTTTCACAAAAAAAGTGAAATTTTCAAAAATTCAGAAAATTGGCTGTAAACGACTAAATATCAAGGACTCATCGGGCAAATCACTCTGGAACTGAAATCGGAACGCTCAATGACCTTTCCCCTATCTGAAAGTCTGATAAATGCCGGAAAAATGACTAAGTCCAAAAAAATCTTTTTTTTCAACTTTTTTCAATTTTACCCCCGTGGGATATATATTCTACCCACACACATTTGAAACTCTCATGGGGTACCCTCACACATATTATTCCCTCATTTAGCGGATATTTTCACAAAAAAGTGAAATTTTGAAAAATTCAGAAAATTGGCTGAAAACGACTAAATATCAAGGACTCATCGGGCGAATCGCTCTGGAACTGAAATCGGAACGCTCACTGACATTTCCCCTATCTGAAAGTCTGATAAACGCCGGAAAAATGACTAAGTCCAAAAAAATCTTTTTTTTCAACTTTTTTCAATTTTACCCCCGTGGGATATATATTCTACCCACACACATTTGGAACTCTCATGGGGTACCCTCACACATATTATTCCCTCATTTAGCGGATATTTTCACAAAAAAGTGAAATTTTGAAAAATTCAGAAAATTGGCTGAAAACGACTAAATATCAAGGACTCATCGGGCGAATCGCTCTGGAACTGAAATCGGAACGCTCACTGACATTTCCCCTATCTGAAAGTATGATAAACGCCGGAAAAATGACTAAGTCCAAAAAAACCTTTTTTTTCAACTTTTTTCAATTTTACCCCCGTGGGATATATATTCCACCCACGCACATTTGGAACTCTCCTGGGGTACCCTCACACATATTATTCCCTCATTTAGTGGATATTATCACAAAAAAGTGAAATTTTCAAAAATTCAGAAAATTGCCTGAAAACGACTAAATATCAAGGACTCATCGGGCAAATCGCTCTGCAACTGAAATCGGAATGCTCACTGACATTTCCCCTATCTGAAAGTATGATAAACGCCGGAAAAATGACTAAGTCCAAAAAAACCTTTCTTTTCAACTTTTTTCAATTTTATCCCCGTGGGATATATATTCTACCCACACACATTTGGAACTCTCCTGGGGTACCCTCACACTTATTATTCCCTTATTTAGCGGATATTTTCACAAAAAAGTGAAATTTTCAAAAATTCAGAAAATTGACAGAAAACGACTAATTATCAAGGACTCATCGGGCAAATCGCTCTGGAACTGAAATCGGAACGCTCAATGACCTTTCCCCGATCTGAAAGTCTGATAAACGACGGAAAAATGAATAATCCCCAAAAAAAATTTTTTAAAACTTTTTTCAATTTTACTCCCGTTGGATATATATTCCACCCACGCACATTTGGAACTCTCCTGGGGTACCCTCACACATATTATTCCCTCATTTAGTGGATATTATCACAAAAAAGTGAAATTTTCAAAAATTCAGAAAATTGCCTGAAAACGACTAAATATCAAGGACTCATCGGGCAAATCGCTCTGCAACTGAAATCGGAATGCTCTATGACATTTCCCCGATCTGAAAGTCTGATAAACGACGGAAAAATGAATAAGCCCAAAAAAAATATATTTTTTAACTTTTTTCAATTTTACTCCCGTGGGATATATATTCCACCCACGCACATTTGGAACTCTCCTGGGGTACCCTCACACATATTATTCCCTCATTTAGTGAATATTTTCACAAAAAATTGAAATTTTCAAAAATTCTGAAAATTGACAGAAAACGACTAATTATCAAGGACTCATCGGGCAAATCGCTCTGGAACTGAAATCGGAACGCTCAATGACCTTTCCCCTATCTGAAAGTCTGATAAACGCCGGAAAAATGACTAAGTAAAAAAAAAATCTTTTTTTTCAACTTTTTTCAATTTTACCCCCGTGGGATATATATTCTACCCACACACATTTGGAACTCTCCTGGGGTACCCTCACACATATTATTCCCTCATTTAGTGGATATTTTCGCAAAAAAAGTGAAATTTTCAAAAATTCAGAAAATTGGCTGAAAACGACTAAATATCAAGGACTCATCGGGCAAATCGCTCTGCAACTGAAATCGGAATGCTCAATGACATTTCCCCGATCTGAAAGTCTGATAAACGACGGAAAAATGAATAAGCCCAAAAAAAAATTTTTTTTAACTTTTTTCAATTTTACTCCCGTGGGATATATATTCCACCCACGCACATTTGGAACTCTCCTGGGGTACCATCACACATATTATTCCCTCATTTAGTGAATATTTTCACAAAAAAGTGAAATGTTCAAAAATTCAGAAAATTGACTGAAAACGACTAAATATCAAGGACTCATCAGGCAAATCGCTCTGGAACTGAAATCGGAACGCTCAATGACCTTTCCCCTATCTGAAAGTCTGATAAACGCGGAAAAATGACTAAGTCCAAAAAAATCTTTTTTTTCAACTTTTTTCAATTTTACCCCCGTGGGATATATATTCTACCCACACACATTTGGAACTCTCATGGGGTACCCTCACACATATTATTCCCTCATTTAGCGAATATTTTCAGAAAAAAAGGGAAATTTTCAAAAATTCAGAAAATTGGCTGAAAACGACTAAATATCAAGGACTCATCGGGCGAATCGCTCTGGAACTGAAATCGGAACTCTCACGGACTCTTCCGCTATCTGAATGTCTGATAAACGCCGGAAAAATGACTAAGCCTAAAAAAAAAATTTTTTTCAACTTTTTTCAATTTTACCCCCGTGGGATATACATTCTACCCACACACATTTGGAACTCTCCTGGGGTACCCTCAAACATATTATTCCCTCATATAGTGAATATTTAAACAAAAAAGTGAAATTTTCAAAAATTCAGAAAATTGACTGAAAACGACTAAATATCAAGGACTCATCGGGCAAATCGCTCTGGAACTGAAATCGGAACGCTCATTGACATTTCCCCTTTCTGAAAGTCTGATAAACGCCGGAAAAATGACTAAGTCCAAAAAAAACTTTTTTTTCAACTTTTTTCAATTTTATCCACGTGGGATATATATTCTACCCACGCACATTTTGAACTCTCCTGGGGTACCCTCAAACATATTATTCCCTCATATAGTGAATATTTTCACAAAAAAGTGAAATTTTCAAAAATTCTGAAAATTGGCTGAAAACGACTAAATATCAAGGACTCATTGGGCGAATCGCTCTGGAACTGAAATCGGAACTCTCACTGACACTTCCCCTATCTGAAAGTCTGATAAACGCCGGAAAAATGACTAAGTCCAAAAAAACCTTTTTTTTCAACTTTTTTCAATTTTATCCCCGTGGGATATATATTCTACCCACACACATTTCGAACTCTCATGGGGTAGCCGCACACATATTATTACCTCATTTAGTGAATATTTTCACAAAAAAGTGAAATTTTCAAAAATTCAGAAATTTGACTGAAAACGACTAAATATCAAGGACTCATCGGGCAAATCGCTCTGCAACTGAAATCGGAATGCTCAATGACATTTCCCCTATCTGAAAGTCTGATAAACGCCGGAAAAATGACTAAGTCCAAAAAAAAATTTTTTTCAACCTTTTTCAATTTTACCCCCGTGGGATATACATTCTACCCACACACATTTGGAACTCTCCTGGGGTACCCGCACACATATTATTACCTCATTTAGCGGATATTTTCACAAAAATTGAAATTTTCAAAAATTTTGAAAATTGACTGATGAAAGTGACTAAATATCAAGGACTCATCGGGCAAATCGCTCGGGAACTGAAATCAGAATGCTCAATGACATTACCCCTTTCTGAAAGTCTGATAAACGCCGGAAAAATGACAGTCCAAAAAAAACTTTTTTTTCAACTTTTTTCAAATTTACCCACGTGGGATATATATTCTACCCACACACATTTGGATCTCTCCTGGGGTACGCTCACACAAATTATTTCCTCAATTAGCGGATATTTTCACAAAAAAGTGAAATTTTCAAAAATTGAGAAAATAGGCTGAAAACGACTAAATATCAAGGACTCATTGGGAGAATCGCTCTGGAACTGAAATCGGAACGCTCATTGACATTTCCCCTTTCTGAAAGTCTGATAAACGCTGGAAAAATGACTAAGTCCAAAAAAACCTTTTTTTTCAACTTTTTTCACTTTTACCCCCGTGGGATATATATTCTACCCACACACATTTGGAACTCTCCTGGGGTACCCTCAAACATATTATTCCCTCATTTAGTGAATATTTTCACAAAATAGTGAAATTTTCAAAAATTCAGAAAATTGACTGAAAACGACTAAATATCAAGGACTCATCGGGCGAATCGCTCTTGAACTGAAATCGGAACGCTCATTGACATTTCCCCTTTCTGAAAGTCTGATAAACGCCGGAAAAATAACTAAGTACAAAAAAAACTTTTTTTCAACTTTTTTCAATTTTACCCACGTGGGATATATATTCAACCCACACACATTTGGAACTCTCCTGGGGTACCCTCACACATACTATTCCCTCATTTAGTGGATATTTTCACAAAAAAGTGAAATTTTCAAAAATTGAGAAAATAGGCTGAAAACGACTAAATATCAAGGACTCATTGGGAGAATCGCTCTGGAACTGAAATCGGAACGCTCATTGACATTTCCCCTTTCTGAAAGTCTGATAAACGCTGGAAAAATGACTAAGTGCAAAAAAAACTTTTTTTCAATTTTTTTCAATTTTACCCACGTGGGATATATATTCAACCCACACACATTTGGAACTCTCCTGGGGTACCCTCACACATACTATTCCCTCATTTAGTGGATATTTTCACAAAAAAGTAAAATTTTCAAAAATTGAGAAAATAGGCTGAAAACGACTAAATATCAAGGACTCATCGGGCGAATTGCTCTGGAACTGAAATCGGAACGCTCATTGACATTTCCCCTTTCTGAAAGTCTGATAAACGCCGGAAAAATGACTAAGTCAAAAAAACCTTTTTTTTCAACTTTTTTCAATTTTACCCCCGTGGGATATATATTCTACCCACACACATTTGGAACTCTCATGGGGTAGCCACACATATTATTACCTCATTTAGTGGACATTTTCACAAAAAAGTGAAATTTTCAAAAATTCTGAAAATTGGCTGAAAACAACTAAATATTAAGGACTCATCGGGCGAATCGCTCTGGAACTGAAATCGAAACGCTCACTGACATTTCCCCTATCTGAAAGTCTGATAAACGCCAGAAAAATGACTACAAAAAAACCTTTTTTTCAACTTTTTTCAATTTTATCCCCGTGGGAAATATATTCTACACACACACATTTGGAACTCTCCTGGGGTACCCTCACACAAATAATTTCCTCATTTAGTGGATATTTTCACAAAAAAGTGAAATTTTCAAAAATTTAGAAAATTGACTGAAAACGACTAAATATCAAGGACTCATCGGGCAAATCGCTCTGGAACTGAAATCGGAATGCTCATTGACATTTCCCCTTTCTGAAAGTCTGATAAACGCCGGAAAAATGACTATGTCCAAAAAAACCTTTTTTTTCAACTTTTTTCAATTTTACCCCCGTGGGATATATATTCTACCCACACACATTTGGAACTCTCCTGGGGTACCCTCAAACATATTATTCCCTCATTTAGTGAATATTTTCACAAAAAAGTGAAATTTTCAAAAATTGAGAAAATAGGCTGAAAACGACTAAATATCAAGGACTCATTGGGAGAATCGCTCTGGAACTGAAATCGGAACGCTCATTGACATTTCCCCTTTCTGAAAGTCTGATAAACGCCGGAAAAATGACTAAGTCAAAAAAAACTTTTTTTTCAACTTTTTTCAATTTTACCCCCGTGGGATATATATTCTACCCACACACATTTGGAACTCTCCTGGGGTACCCTCAAACATATTATTCCCTCATTTAGTGAATATTTTCACAAAAAAGTGAAATTTTCAAAAATTCAGAAAATTGACTGAAAACAACTAAATATTAAGGACTCAACGGGTGAATCGCTCTGGAACTGAAATCGGAACGCTCTCTGACATTTCCCCTATCTGAAAGTCTGATAAATGCCGGAAAAATGACTAAGTCCAAAAAAATCTTTTTTTTCAACTTTTTTCAATTTTATCCACGTGGGATATATATTCTACCCACACACATTTGGAACTCTCCTGGGGTACCCTCACACATATTATTCCCTTATTTAGCGGATATTTTCACAAAAAAGTGAAATTTTAAAAAATTCAGAAAATTGGCTGAAAACAACTAAATATTAAGGACTCATCGGGCGAATCGCTCTGGAACTGAAATCGAAACGCTCACTGACATTTCCTCTATCTGAAAGTCTGATAAACGCCAGAAAAATGACTACAAAAAAACCTTTTTTTCAACTTTTTTCAATTTTATCCCCGTGGGAAATATATTCTTCACACACACATTTGGAACTCTCCTGGGGTACCCTCACACAAATAATTTCCTCATTTAGTGGATATTTTCACAAAAAAGTGAAATTTTCAAAAATTCAGAAAATTGACTGAAAACGACTAAATATCAAGGACTCATCGGGCAAATCGCTCTGGAACTGAAATCGGAATGCTCATTGACATTTCCCCTTTCTGAAAGTCTGATAAACGCTGGAAAAATGACAGTCCAAAAAAAAAATTTTTTTCAACTTTTTTCAATTTTACCCACGTGGGATATATATTCTACCCACACACATTTGGAACTCTCCTGGGGTACCCTCACACATATTATTCCCTCATTTAGTGAACATTTTCACAAAAAAGTGAAATTTTCAAAAATTTAGAAAATTGGCTGAAAACAACTAAATATTAAGGACTCATCGGGCAAAACGCTCTGGAACTGAAATCGGAACACTCACTGACATTTCCCCTAACTGAAAGTCTGATAAACGCCGGAAAAATGACTAAGTACAAAAAAACCTTTTTTTCAACTTTTTTCAATTTTACCCACGTGGGATATGTATTCAACCCACACACATTTGGAACTCTCCTGGGGTACCCTCACACATACTATTCCCTTATTTAGCGGATATTTTCACAAAAAAGTGAAATTTGAAAAAATTCTGAAAATTGGCTGAAAACAACTAAATATTAAGGACTCAACGGGTGAATCGCTCTGGAACTGAAATCGGAATGCTCACTGACATTTACCCTATCTGAAAGTCTGATAAACGTTGGAAAAATGACTAAGTCCAAATAAAAAATGTTTTCATCTTTTTACAATTTTACCCCCGTGGGATATATATTCTACCCACACACATTTGGAACTCTCCTGGGGTACCCTCACACATATTATTCCCTCATTTAGTGGATATTTTCACAAAAAAGTGAAATTTTCAAAAATTCAGAAAATTGACTGAAAACGACTAAATATCAAGGACTCATCGGGCAAATCGCTCTGGAACTGAAATCGGAATGCTCATTGACATTTCCCCTTTCTGAAAGTCTGATAAACGCCGGAAAAATGTCTAAGTCCAAAAAAACCTTTTTTTTCAACTTTTTTCAATTTTATCCACGTGGGATATATATTCTACCCACACACATTTGGAACTCTCCTGGGGTACCCTCGCACATATAATTCCCTCATTTATTGAATATTTTCACAAAAAAGTGAAATTTTCAAAAATTCAGAAAATTCGCTGAAAACGACTAAATATCAAGGACTCATCGGGCGAAGCGCTCTGGAACTGAAATCGGAACGCTCTCTGACATTTCCCCTATCTGAAAGTCTGATAAATGCTGGAAAAATAACTAAGTACAAAAAACCCTTTTTTTCAACTTTTTTCAATTTTACCCACGTGGGATATATATTCAACCCACACACATTTGGAACTCTCCTGGGGTACCCTCACACATACTATTCCCTTATTTAGCGGATATTTTCACAAAAAAGTGAAATTTGAAAAAATTCAGAAAATTGGCTGAAAACAACTAAATATTAACCCCTTAAGCCCCACGGGTGGTTTGCACGTTAATGACCGGGCCAATTTTTACAATTCTGACCACTGTCACTTTATGAGGTAATTACTCTGGAACGCTTCAACGGATCCCCCTGATTCTGAGACTGTTTTTTCGTGACATATTGTACTTCATGATTGTGGAAAAATTTCTTCGATATCTCTTGCGTTTATTTGTGAAAAAAACGGAAATTTGGCGAAAATTTTGAAAATTTTCCAATTTTCAAAATTTGAATTTTTAAGCCCTGAAATCAGAGCGATATGTCACACAAAAGGGTTAATAAATAACATTTCCCACATGTCTACTTTACATCAGCACAATTTTGGAACCAAAATTTTTTTTTGTTAGGGAGCTATAAGGGTTAAAAGTTGACCAGTGATTTCTCATTTTTCCAACAAAATTTACAAAACCATTCTTTTAGGGACCACATCACATTTGAAGTCACTTTGAGAGGTCTTTATGACAGAAAATACCAAAAAGTGACACCATTCTAAAAACTGCACCCCTCAAGGTGCTCAAAACCACATTCAAGAACTTTATTAACCCTTCAGGTGCTTCACAGGAATTTTTTGAATGTGGAAGAAAAAAATGAACATTTAACTTTTTTCACAAAAATGTTAATTTAGACCCAATTTTTTTTATTTTCACAGGGGTAACAATACAAAATGGACCCCAAAATTTGTTGTGCAATTTCCCCTGGGCACGCAGATACCCAATATTTGGGGAAAAAACACTGTTTGGGCGCACAGCAGGGCTCGGAAGGGAAGGAGCGCCATTTGACTTTTTGATTGTAAAATTTGCTTGAATAATTAGCGGACGCCATGTTGTGTTTGAAGAGCCCATGTGTGCCCAAACTTTGGAGCTCCCCCACAAGTGACCCCATTTTGGAAACTAGATCCCCCAAGGCACCTTTCTAGATGCATAGTGAGCACTTGGATTCCCCAGGTGCTTCACAAATTGATTCGTAACAATGAAAAAGTGAAAAAAAAAAACACTTTTTCATTTTTATGAATCAATTTGTGAAGCACCTGAGGATTCCAAGTGCTCACAATGCATCTAGATAGGTGCCTTGGGTGGTCTAGTTTCCAAAATGGGGTCACTTGTGGGGGAGCTCCAATATTAGGGCACACAGCGGCTCTATAAATGCAACATGGTGTCCGCTAACAAATTTAACGCAAAATTGGCTCAAATTGTTAGCGACACCATGTTGCGTTTGGAGAGCTGCTGTGTGCCCAAACATTGGAGCTCCCCCACAAGTGACCCCATTTTGGAAACTAGACCCCCCAAGGCACCTATCTAGATGCATAGTGAGCACTTGGAACCCCCAGGTGCTTCACAAATTGATTAGTAACAATGAAAAAGTGAAAAAAAAAACACTTTTTCATTTTTATGAATCAATTTGTGAAGCACCTGGGGGTTCCAACTGCTCACTATGCATCTAGATAGGTGCCTTGGGGGGTCTAGTTTCCAAAATGGGGTCACTTGTGGGGGAGCGCCAATGTTTGGGCACACAGGGACTCTCTAAATGCAACATGGTATCCGCTAACAAATTGAATGGAAAATCGGCTCAAATTGTTAGCGGACCCCACATTGCGTTTGGAGAGCCCCTCTGTGCCCAAACTTTGGAGCTCCCCCACAAGTGACCCCATTTTGGAAACTAGACCCCCCAAGGCACCTTTCTAGATGCATAGTGAGCACTTGGAACCCCCAGGTGCTTCACAAATTGATTCGTAATAATGAAAAAGTGAAAAAAAAAACACTTTTTCATTTTTATGAATCAATTTGTGAAGCACCTGGGGTTCCAAGTGCTCACTATGCATCTAGATAGGTGCCTTGGGGGGTCTAGTTTCCAAAATGTGGTCACTTGTGGGGGAGCTCCAATGTTTGGGCACACAGGGACTCTCCAAATGCAACATGATATCCGCTAACAATTTGAGCCGACAATTTGTTAGCGGATATCATGTTGCATTTGGAGAGTCCCTGTGTGCCCAAACATTGGAGCTCCCCCACAAGTGACCCCATTTTGGAAACTAGACCACCCAAGGCACCTATCTAGATTCATAGTGAGCACTTGGAACCCCAGGTGCTTCACAAATTGATTCATAAAAATGAAAAAGTGTTTTTTTTTTCACTTTTTCATTTTTACGAATCAATTTGTGAAGCACCTGGGGGTTCCAAGTGCTCACTATGCATCTAGAAAGGTGCCTTGGGGGGTCTAGTTTCCAAAATGGGGTCACTTGTGGGGGAGCTCCAAAGTTTGGGCACAGAGGGGCTCTCCAAACGCAATGTGGGTCCGCTAACAATTTGAGCCGATTTTCCATTCAATTTGTTAGCGGATACCATGTTGCATTTAGAGAGTCCCTGTGTGCCCAAACATTGGAGCTCCCCCACAAGTGACCCCATTTTGGAAACTAGACCCCCCAAGGCACCTATCTAGATTCATAGTGAGCACTTGGAACCCCAGGTGCTTCACAAATTGATTCATAAAAATGAAAAAGTGTTTTTTTTTTCACTTTTTCATTTTTACGAATCAATTTGTGAAGCACCTGGGGGTTCCAAGTGCTCACTATGCATCTAGATAGGTGCCTTGGGGGGTCTAGTTTCCAAAATGGGGTCACTTGTGGGGGAGCTCCAATGTTTGGGCACACAGGGGCTCTCCAAACGCAACATGGCGTCCGCTAACAATTTGAGCCGATTTTCCATTCAATTTGTTAGCGGACACCATGTCGCGTTTGGAGAGCCCGTGATGTGCCTAAACAGTGGAGCTCCCCCACAAGTGTCCCCATTTTGGAAACTATACCCCTCAAGGATTTTATTAAGGTGTATAGTGAACATTTTGAACCCAGAGGTACGGCACATTATTTGTTTACATTAGGTCATCATATTGAATAAGTTGTCATTATTCTTGAGCGCAAGTGCTCGCTACTTGAGTTTGCATCGGGTACTCAGGTATGCACCATGTACAGCGTGTGCTCGAGTGACATGCTCGAGTCCTTGCTCCGCATGTTTCACGGTTATTAGACACCCCAAAAAAAACATGCGGGGATCGCTCGTGCATGGAAGAAGATCCCCGTAAAGTTTTTTGGCCGCGAAGCATATGGGGCAGAGACTCGAGCGTGTCACTCAAATACCCACGATACTCAATGCATACCAGAGCACCCGATGCAAACTCAAGTAGCAAGCACTTGCTCTCAACACTAGTCGCCATATCGTCATCTTTTTTTCTTACTTTTGAAAAAAATCCCAACCCCAGCCCTAACCCTAGCACAACCCTAGCCCCAGCACAACCCTAGCCCCAGCACAACCCTAGCCCCAAACCCAGCCCTAACCCTAGCCCAATCCTAACCCAAGAGTTTATTTTTGACGCCGTTCCTTGTGCGGTATAAGTGATTAGACGACTTTATTCTTCGGGTCGGTGCGATTACAGCAATGCCAGAATCATATGGGGTTTTTATGACTGACAGCTGTCACACACTAAAAGACGCATTTTTTGTAAAATCTAGTTTTTGCATCGCCATATTTTGAGAGCTATAATTTTTCCAGATTTTGGCAGACAGTCATGTGACGGCTCGTTTTTTGCGGGATGACTTGACGTTGTTATTGGTGCCATTTTCAGGCACGTGACATTTTTTGATCGCTTTCTATTCCGATTTTTGGGAGGCAGAATAAACAAAAACCAACAATTCAGGAATTGTTTTTTTTTTTTTTTTTTTTATTCTGTTCCGCGTGTGGTAAAATTGATGAGGTAGCTTTACGCTTTGGGTCAGTACGTTTACAGCGGTACCACATTTGTATCATTTTTCTATGTTTTGGCGCTTATACACAATAAAAGCTATTTTATAGAAAAAAATATTTTTTAGTATCGCTTTATTCTGAGAGCTATAACTTTTTTATTTTTCGGCTGATGGAGCTGCATGGCAGCTTGTTTTTTGCGGGACGAGATGACGTTTTCAGCGGTATCATTTTTATTTATATGCGTCTTTTTGATCGCGTGTTATTCCACTTTTTGTTTGGCGGTATGGTGATAAAGCATTGTTTTTTGCTTCGTTTTTTTTTTTTTTTTTTACCGTGTTCACTGAAGGGGTTAACCAGTGGGACAGTTTTATAGGTCAGGTTGTTCCGGACGCGGCGATACCAAATATGTGTACTTTTATTGTTTTTTTTTTATTTTTTTTATAATAATATTTATTGATGGGTACATTATATTTTTGGTGTATTATTTTTTTTATTTTTTTATAATATTTTTGCACATTTTTTTTTTTTTTTTTCACTTTCACACAGTTTATACACTTTATTACTTTGTCCCACTCTGGGACTTTCACTTTTTTTTTTCTGATCGCCTGCATGGCACAGGAATGGAGCACCATCCCTATGCCATGAAGGCTGTCAGAAGTGCACAGTGTGAAGATTGCTTGGAGATGCACTGCGCATGTCCAAGCAATCTTCCTGCTCTCTGGTGACCCGGATGTTGTCATGACGACATCGGGTCGTCATGGCAACACCCGGGAAGCCTTTGCAGACTGCGCTGGAAGCCGGAAGAGGAGGTGAGTATCGCCGATCACCTCCCCTTGCCCCCGCAATGCCGCGATCGACTTCGATCGCAGCATCACGGGGGTTAATGTGCTGGGAGCGGTGCAAGACCGCTCCCTGCTCATAGTACCGGGTGTCAGCTGTGACAATCAGCTGACACCCGGCAACGATCGCGCCCGCACAGCCTGTGTGCGCGCGCGATCGCGATGACGTACTAATACGGGTCTGGCTCTTAAGTCCCAGGGCACAGACGCGTATTAGTACGTCAGATGTTATTAAGGGGTTAAGGACTCAACGGGTGAATCGCTCTGGAACTGAAATCGGAACGCTCTCTGACATTTCCCCTATCTGAAAGTCTGATAAATGCCGGAAAAATGACTAAGTCCAAAAAAATCTTTTTTTTCAACTTTTTTCAATTTTATCCACGTGGGATATATATTCTACCCACACACATTTGGAACTCTCCTGGGGTACCCTCACACATATTATTCCCTCATTTAGTGAATATTTTCACAAAAAAGTGAAATTTTCAAAAATTCAGAAAATTCGCTGAAAACGACTAAATATCAAGGACTCATCGGGCGAAGCGCTCTGGAACTGAAATCGGAACACTCACTGACATTTCCCCTATCTGAAAGTCTGATAAACGCCGGAAAAATGACTAAGTACAAAAAAAAATTTTTTTCAACTTTTTTCAATTTTACCCACGTAGGATATATATTCAACCCACACACATTTGGAACTCTCCTGGAGTACCTTCACACATACTATTCCCTCATTTAGTGGATATTTTCACAAAAAAGTGAAATTTTCAAAACTTTAGAAAATAGGCTGAAAACGACTAAATATTAAGGACTCATCGGGCAAAACGCTCTGGAACTGAAATCGGAACACTCACTGACATTTCCCCTATCTGAAAGTCTGATAAACGCCGGAAAAATGACTAAGTACAAAAAAACTTTTTTTCAACTTTTTTCAATTTTACCCACGTGTGATATATATTCAACCCACACACATTTGGAACTCTCCTGGGGTACCCTCACACATACTATTCCCTTATTTAGCGGATATTTTCACAAAAAAGTGAAATTTGAAAAAATTCTGAAAATTGGCTGAAAACAACTAAATATTAAGGACTCAACGGGTGAATCGCTCTGGAACTGAAATCGGAATGCTCACTGAGATTTACCCTATCTGAAAGTCTGATAAACGTTGGAAAAATGACTAAGTCCAAATAAAAAATTTTTTCATCTTTTTACAATTTTACCCCCGTGGGATATATATTCTACCCAGACACATTTGGAACTCTCCTGGGGTACCCTCACACATATTATTCCCTCATTTAGTGGATATTTTCACAAAAAAGTGAAATTTTCAAAAATTTAGAAAATTGACTGAAAACGACTAAATATCAAGGACTCATCGGGCAAATCGCTCTGGAACTGAAATCGGAATGCTCATTGACATTTCCCCTTTCTGAAAGTCTGATAAACGCCGGAAAACTGACTAAGTCCAAAAAAACCTTTTTTTTCAACTTTTTTCAATTTTATCCACGTGGGATATATATTCTACCCACACACATTTGGAACTCTCCTGGGGTACCCTCACACATATTATTCCCTCATTTAGCGGATATTTTCTCAAAAAAAGTGAAATTTTGAAAAATTCAGAAAATTGGCTGAAAACGTCTAAATATCAAGGACTCATCGGGCGAATCGCTCTGGAACTGAAATCGGAACGCTCATTGACATTTCCCCTTTCTGAAAGTCTGATAAACGCCGGAAAAATGACTAAGTCCAAAAAAACCTTTTTTTTCAACTTTTTTCAATTTTACCCCCGTGGGATATATATTCTACCCACACACATTTGGAACTCTCCTGGGGTACCCTCAAACATATTATTCCCTCATTTAGTGAATATTTTCACAAAAAAGTGAAATTTTCAAAAATTCAGAAAATTGACTGAAAACGACTAAATATCAAGGACTCATCGGGCGAATCGCTCTTGAACTGAAATCGGAACGCTCATTGACATTTCCCCTTTCTGAAAGTCTGATAAACGCCGGAAAAATGACTAAGTATAAAAAAACATTTTTTTTCAACTTTTTTCAATTTTATCCCCGTGGGATATATATTCTACCCACACAAATTTGGAACTCTCCTGGGGTACCCTCACACATATTATTCCCTCATTTAGCGGATATTTTCACAAAAAAGAGAAATTTTCAAAAATTCAGAAAATTGGTTGAAAACGACTAAATATCAAGGACTCATGGGACAAATCGCTCTGCAACTGAAATCGGAACGCTCACTGACATTTCCCCTATCTGAAAGTCTGAAAAACCCCGGAAAAATGACAGTCCAAAAAATTCTTTTTTTTCAACTTTTTTCAATTTTACCCCCGTGGGATATATATTCTACCCACACACATTTGGAACTCTCATGGGGTACCCTCACACATAATATTCCCTCATTTAGCGGATATTTTCACAAAAAAGTGAAATTTTCAAAAATTCAGAAAATTGGCTGAAAACAACTAAATATTAAGGACTCATCGGGCGAATCGCTCTGGAACTGAAATCGATACGCTCACTGACATTTCCCCTATCTGAAAGTCTGATAAACGCCGGAAAAATTACTACAAAAAAACCTTTTTTTCAACTTTTTTCAATTTTTCCCCATGGGAAATATGTTCTACACACACACATTTGGAACTCTCCTGGAGTACCCTCACACATATTATTCCCTCATTTAGTGGATATTTTCACAAAAAAGTGACATTTTAAAAAATTCAGAAAATTGGCTGAAAACGACTAAATATCAAGGACTCATCGGACAAATCGCTCTGCAACTGAAATCGGAACGCTCACTGACATTTCCCCTATCTGAAAGTCTGATAAACGCCGGAAAAATGACTACAAAAAAACCTTTTTTTCAACTTTTTCAATTTTATCCCCGTGGGAAATATATTCTACACACACACATTTGGAACTCTCCTGGGGTACCCTCACACAAATTATTTCCTCATTTAGTGGATATTTTCACAAAAAAGTGAAATTTTCAAAAATTCAGAAAATTGACTGAAAACGACTAAATATCAAGGACTCATCGGGCAAATCGCTCTGGAACTGAAATCGGAACGCTCATTGACATTTCCCCTTTCTGAAAGTCTGATAAACGCCGGAAAAATGACTACAAAAAAACCTTTTTTTCAACTTTTTCAATTTTATCCACGTGGGAAATATATTCTACACACACACATATAGAACTCTCCTGGGGTACCCTCACACAAATTATTTCCTCATTTAGTGGATATTTTCACAAAAAAGTGAAATTTTCAAAAATTCAGAAAATTGACTGAAAACGACTAAATATCAAGGACTCATCGGGCAAATCGCTCTGGAACTGAAATCGGAACGCTCATTGACATTTCCCCTTTCTGAAAGTCTGATAAACGCCGGAAAAATGACTAAGTCCAAAAAAAACTTTTTTTCAACTTTTTTCAATTTTACCCACGTGGGATATATATTCAACCCACACACATTTGGAACTCTCCTGGGGTACCCTCACACATACTATTCCCTCATTTAGTGGATATTTTCACAAAAAAGTGAAATTTTCAAAAATTGAGAAAATAGGCTGAAAACGACTAAATTTCAAGGACTCATTGGGAGAATCGCTCTGGAACTGAAATCGGAACGCTCATTGACATTTCCCCTTTCTGAAAGTCTGATAAACGCCGGAAAAATGACTAAGTCAAAAAAAACTTTTTTTTCAACTTTTTTCAATTTTACCCCCGTGGGATATATATTCTACCCACACACATTTGGAACTCTCCTGGGGTACCCTCAAACATATTATTCCCTCATTTAGTGAATATTTTCACAAAAAAGTGAAATTTTCAAAAATTCAGAAAATTGACTGAAAACGACTAAATATCAAGGACTGATCGGGCGAATCGCTGTTGAACTGAAATCGGAATGCTCATTGACATTTCCCCTTTCTGAAAGTCTGATAAACGCTGGAAAAATGACAATCCAAAAAAATGTTTTTTTCAACTTTTTTCAATTTTACCCCCGTGGGATATACATTCTACCCACACACATTTGGAACTCTCCTGGGGTACCCGCACACATATTATTCCCTCATTTAGTGGATATTTTCACAAAAAAGTGAAATTTTCAAAAATTTTGAAAATTGACTGATGAAAACGACTAAAAATCAAGGACTCATCGGGCAAATCGCTCGGGAACTGAAATCGGAACGCTCACTGACATTTCCCCTATCAGAAAGTCTGATAAACGCCGGAAAGATGACTAAGTTCAAAAAAAAAAATTTTCAACTTTTTTCAATTTTACCCCCGTGGGATATATATTCTACCCACACACATTTGGAACTCTCCTGGGGTACCCTCACACATATTATTCTCTCATTTAGTGGATATTTTCACAAAAAAAGTGAAATTTTCAAAAATTCAGAAAATTGGCTGAAAACGACTAAATATCAGGGACTCATTGGGCGAATCACTCTGGAACTAAAATCGGAACGCTCACTGACATTTCCCCTATCAGAAAGTCTGATAAACGGTGGAAAAATGACTGAGTCCAAAAAAAAAAATTTTTCAACTTTTTTCAGTTTTACCCCCGTGGGATATTTATTCTACCCACACACATTTGGAACTCTCCTGGGGTACACTCACACATATTATTCCCTCATTTAGTGGATATTTTCACAAAGAAGTGAAATTTTCAAAAATTCAGAAAATTGGCTGAAAACGACTAAATATCAAGGACTCATTGGGCGAATTGCTCTGGAAATGAAATCGGAACGCTCACTGACATTTCCCCTATCAGAAAGTCTGATAAACGTCGGAAAGATGACTAAGTTCCAAAAAAAATTTTTTTCAACTTTTTCAATTTTACCCCCGTGGGATATATATTCTACCCACACACATTTGGAACTCTCATTGGGGTACCCTCACACATATTATTCTCTCATTTAGTGGATATTTTCACAAAAAAAGTGAAATTTTCAAAAATTCAGAAAATTGGCTGAAAACGACTAAATATCAAGGACTCATTGGGCGAATTGCTCTGGAACTGAAATCGGAACGCTCACTGACATATCCCCTATCTGAAAGTCTGATAAACGCCGGAAAAATGACTAAGACCAAAAAAAAAATTTTTTCAACTAATTTCAATTTTACCCCCGTGGGATATATATTCTACACGCACACATTTGGAACTCTCCTGGGGTACCCTCACACATATTATTCCCTCATTTAGTGGATATTTTCACAAAAAAAGTGAAATTTTCAAAAATTCAGAAAATTGGCTGAAAACGACTAAATATCAAGGACACATTGGGCGAATCACTCTGGAACTGAAATCGGAACGCTCAGTGACATTTCCACTATCAGAAAGTCTGATAAACGCCAGAAAAATGACAGTCCCCAAAAAAATTTTTTTTAAACTTTTTTCAATTTTACCCCCGTGGGATATATATTCTACCCTCACACATTTGGAACTCTCCTGGGGTACACTCACACATATTATTCCCTCATTTAGTGGATATTTTCACAAAAAAAGTGAAATTTTCAAAAATTCAGAATATTGGCTGAAAACGACTAAATATGAAGAATTCATCGTTCGAATCGCTCTGGAGCTGAAATCGGAATGCTCACTGACATTTCCCCTATCTGTAAGTCTGATAAACGCCGGCAAAATGACTAAGTCCAAAAATTTTTTTTTTCAACTTTTTTCAATTTTACCCTCGTGGGATATATATTCTAACCGCACACATTTGGAACTCTCCTGGGGTACCCTCACACATATTATTCCCTCATTTAGTGGATATTTTCACAAAAAAAGTGACATTTTCAAATATTCAGAAAATTGGCTGAAAACGACTAAATATCAAGGACACATTGGGCGAATCACTCTGGAACTGAAATCGGAACGCTCAGTGACATTTCCCCTATCAGAAAGTCTGATAAACGGCAGAAAAATGACAGTCCAAAAAAAAAATTTTTTTCAACTTTTTTCAATTTTACCCCCGTGGGATATATATTCTACCCACACACATTTGGAACCCTCCTGGGGTACACTCACACATATTATTCCCTCATTTAGTGGATATTTTCACAAAGAAGTGAAATTTCCAAAAATTCCGAAAATTGGCTGAAAACGACTAAATATCAAAGATTCATTGGGCGAATCGCTCTGGAACTGAAATCGGAACGCTCACTAACATTTCCCCTATCAGAAAGACTGATAAATGTTGGAAAGATGACTAAGTTCAAAAAAAAAAAATTTTCAACTTTTTTCCATTTTACCCCCGTGGGATATATATTCTACCCACACACATTTGGAACTCTCCAGGGGTACCCTCACACATATTATTCCCTCATTTAGTGGATATTTTCACAAAAGAAGTGAAATTTTCAAAAATTGAGAATATTGGCTGAAAACGACTAAATATCAAGAACTCATTGGGCGAATCGCTCTGGAACCAAAATCGGAACGCTCACTGACATTTCCCCTATCAGAAATTCTGATGAACACCGGAAAGATGACTAAGTTAAAAAAAAAAAATTTTTCAACTTTTTTCAATTTTACCCCCATGGGATATATATTCTACCCACACACATTTGGAACTCTCCTGGGGTACCCTCACACATATTATTCTCTCATTTAGTGGATATTTTCACAAAAAAGTAAAATTTTCAAAAATTCAGAAAATTGGCTGAAAACAACTAAATATCAAGGATTCATCGGGCGAATCGCTCTGGAACTAAAATCGGAATGGTCACTGACATTTCCCCTATCAGAAAGTCTGATAAACGCTGGAAAAATGACTGAGTCCAAAAAAAAAAATTTTTCAACTTTTTTCAATTTTAATCCCGTGGGATATTTATTCTACCCACACACATTTGGAACTCTCCTGGGGTACACTCACACATATTATTCCCTCATTTAGTGGATATTTTCACAAAGAAGTGAAATTTCCAAAAATTCTGAAAATTGGCTGAAAACTCCGAAATATCAAGGACTCATTGGGCGAATCGCTCTGGAACTGAAATCGTAACGCTCACTGACATTTCCCCTATCAGAAAGTCTGATAAAGGCCGGAAAAATGACTAAGTCCCAAAAAAAATTTTTTCAACTAATTTCAATTTTACCCACGTGGGATATATATTCTACCCACACACATTTGGAACTCTCCTGGGGTACCCTCACACATATTACTCTCTCATTTAGTGGATATTTTCACAAAAGAAGTGAAATTTTCAAAAATTCAGAAAATTGGCTGAAAAAGACTAAATATCAGGGACTCATTGGGCGAATCGCTCTGGAACTAAAATCGCAACGCTCACTGACATTTCCCCTATCAGAAAGTCTGATAAACGCTGTAAAAATGACTGAGTCCAAAAAAAAAAATTTTTCAACTTTTTTCAATTTCACCCCCGTGGGATATTTGTTCTACCCACACACATTTGGAACTCTCCTGGGGTACACTCACACATATTATTCCCTCATTTAGTGTATATCTTCACAAAAAAAGTGAAATTTTCAAAAATTCTTAATATTCGCTGAAAACGACTAAATATGAAGAATTCGTCGTTCGAAACGCTCTGGAGCTGAAATCGGAATGCTCACTGACATTTCCCCTATCTGAAAGTCTGATAAACGCCGGAAAAATGACTAAGTCCCAAAAAAAATTTTTTCAACTAATTTCAATTTTACCCCCGTGGGATATATATTCTACCCACACACATTTGGAACTCTCCTGGTTGTACCCTCACACATATTATTCCCTCATTTAGTGGATATTTTCACAAAAAAGTGAAATTTTCAAAAATTCAGAAAATTGGCTGAAAAAGACTAAATATCAGGGACTCATTGGGCGAATCACTCTGGAACTAAAATCGGAACGCTCACTGACATTTCCCCTATCAGAAAGTCTGATAAACGCTGTAAAAATGACTGAGTCCAAAAAAAAAAATTTTTCAACTTTTTTCAATTTCACCCCCGTGGGATATTTGTTCTACCCACACACATTTGGAACTCTCCTGGGGTACACTCACACATATTATTCCCTCATTTAGTGGATATTTTCACAAAGAAGTGAAATTTCCAAAAATTCAGAAAATTGGCTGAAAACGACTAAATATCAAGGACTCATTGGGTGAATCGCTCTGGAACTGAAATCGGAACTCTCACTGACATTTCCCCTATCAGAAAGTCTGATAAACGCCGGAAAGATGACTAAGTTAAAAAAAAATAATTTTTCAACTTTTTTCAATTTTACCCCCGTGGGATATATATTCTACCCACACACATTTGGAACTCTCCTGGGGTACCCTCACACATATTATTCCCTCATTTAGTGGATATTTTCACAAAAAAGTGAAATTTTCAAAAATTCTGAAAATTGGCTGAAAACGACTAAATATCAAGGACTCATCGTTCGAATCGCTCTGGAACTGAAATCGGAATGCTCACTGACATTTCCCCTATCTGAAAGTCTGATAAACGCCGGAAAAATGACTAAGTCCCAAAAAAAATTTTTTCAACTAATTTCAATTTTACCCCCGTGGGATATATATTCTACCCACACACATTTGGAACTCTCCTGGGGTACCCTCACACATATTATTCCCTCATTTAGTGGATATTTTCACAAAGAAGTGAAATTTCCAAAAATTCAGAAAATTGGCTGAAAACGACTAAATATCAAGGACTCATTGGGCGAATCGCTCTGGAACTGAAATCGGAACGCTCACTGACATTTCCCCTATCAGAAAGTCTGATAAACGCCGGAAAGATGACTAAGTTAAAAAAAAAAAATTTTTTCAACTTTTTTCAATTTTACCCCCGTGGGATATATATTCTACCCACACACATTTGGAACTCTCCTGGGTTACCCTCACACATATTATTCCCTCATTTAGTGGATATTTTCACAAAAAAAGTGAAATTTTCAAAAATTCTTAATATTCGCTGAAAACGACTAAATATGAAGAATTCATCGTTCGAAACGCTCTGGAGCTGAAATCGGAATGCTCACTGACATTTCCCCTATCTGAAAGTCTGATAAACACCGGAAAAATGACTAAGTTCAAAAAATTTTTTTCTTCAACTTTTTTCAATTTTACCCCCGTGGGATATATATTCTACCCACACACATTTGGAACTCTCCTGGTTGTACCCTCACACATATTATTCCCTCATTTAGTTGATATTTTCACAAAAAAGTGAAATTTTCAAAAATTCAGAAAATTGGCTGAAAACGACTAAATATCAAAGTCTCATCGTTCGAATCGCTCTGGAACTGAAATCGGAATGCGCACTGACATTTCCCCTATCTGAAAGTCTGATAAACGCCGGAAAAATGACTAAGTCCAAAAAAAAATGTTTTAAACTTTTTTCAATTTTACCCCAGTGGGATATATATTCTACCCACACACATTTGGAACTCTCCTGGTTGTATCCTCACACATATTATTCCCTCATTTAGTGGATATTTTCACAAAAAAGTGAAATTTTCAAAAATTCAGAAAATTAGCTGAAAACAACTAAATGTCATAAACTCATTGGGCGAATCGCTCTGGAACCGAAATCGGAACGCTCACTGACATTTCCCCTATCAGAAAGTCTGATAAACGCAGGAAAGATGACTAAGTCCAAAAAAAAAAATTTTTCAACTTTTTTCAATTTTAATCCCGTGGGATATTTATTCTACCCACACACATTTGGAACTCTCCTGGGGTACACTCACACATATTATTCCCTCATTTAGTGGATATTTTCACAAAGAAGTGAAATTTCCAAAAATTCTGAAAATTGGCTGAAAACTCCGAAATATCAAGGACTCATTGGGCGAATCGCTCTGGAACTGAAATCGTAACGCTCACTGACATTTCCCCTATCAGAAAGTCTGATAAAGGCCGGAAAAATGACTAAGTCCCAAAAAAAATTTTTTCAACTAATTTCAATTTTACCCACGTGGGATATATATTCTACCCACACACATTTGGAACTCTCCTGGGGTACCCTCACACATATTACTCTCTCATTTAGTGGATATTTTCACAAAAGAAGTGAAATTTTCAAAAATTCAGAAAATTGGCTGAAAAAGACTAAATATCAGGGACTCATTGGGCGAATCGCTCTGGAACTAAAATCGCAACGCTCACTGACATTTCCCCTATCAGAAAGTCTGATAAACGCTGTAAAAATGACTGAGTCCAAAAAAAAAAATTTTTCAACTTTTTTCAATTTCACCCCCGTGGGATATTTGTTCTACCCACACACATTTGGAACTCTCCTGGGGTACACTCACACATATTATTCCCTCATTTAGTGTATATCTTCACAAAAAAAGTGAAATTTTCAAAAATTCTTAATATTCGCTGAAAACGACTAAATATGAAGAATTCGTCGTTCGAAACGCTCTGGAGCTGAAATCGGAATGCTCACTGACATTTCCCCTATCTGAAAGTCTGATAAACGCCGGAAAAATGACTAAGTCCCAAAAAAAATTTTTTCAACTAATTTCAATTTTACCCCCGTGGGATATATATTCTACCCACACACATTTGGAACTCTCCTGGTTGTACCCTCACACATATTATTCCCTCATTTAGTGGATATTTTCACAAAAAAGTGAAATTTTCAAAAATTCAGAAAATTGGCTGAAAAAGACTAAATATCAGGGACTCATTGGGCGAATCACTCTGGAACTAAAATCGGAACGCTCACTGACATTTCCCCTATCAGAAAGTCTGATAAACGCTGTAAAAATGACTGAGTCCAAAAAAAAAAATTTTTCAACTTTTTTCAATTTCACCCCCGTGGGATATTTGTTCTACCCACACACATTTGGAACTCTCCTGGGGTACACTCACACATATTATTCCCTCATTTAGTGGATATTTTCACAAAGAAGTGAAATTTCCAAAAATTCAGAAAATTGGCTGAAAACGACTAAATATCAAGGACTCATTGGGTGAATCGCTCTGGAACTGAAATCGGAACTCTCACTGACATTTCCCCTATCAGAAAGTCTGATAAACGCCGGAAAGATGACTAAGTTAAAAAAAAATAATTTTTCAACTTTTTTCAATTTTACCCCCGTGGGATATATATTCTACCCACACACATTTGGAACTCTCCTGGGGTACCCTCACACATATTATTCCCTCATTTAGTGGATATTTTCACAAAAAAGTGAAATTTTCAAAAATTCTGAAAATTGGCTGAAAACGACTAAATATCAAGGACTCATCGTTCGAATCGCTCTGGAACTGAAATCGGAATGCTCACTGACATTTCCCCTATCTGAAAGTCTGATAAACGCCGGAAAAATGACTAAGTCCCAAAAAAAATTTTTTCAACTAATTTCAATTTTACCCCCGTGGGATATATATTCTACCCACACACATTTGGAACTCTCCTGGGGTACCCTCACACATATTATTCCCTCATTTAGTGGATATTTTCACAAAGAAGTGAAATTTCCAAAAATTCAGAAAATTGGCTGAAAACGACTAAATATCAAGGACTCATTGGGCGAATCGCTCTGGAACTGAAATCGGAACGCTCACTGACATTTCCCCTATCAGAAAGTCTGATAAACGCCGGAAAGATGACTAAGTTAAAAAAAAAAAATTTTTTCAACTTTTTTCAATTTTACCCCCGTGGGATATATATTCTACCCACACACATTTGGAACTCTCCTGGGTTACCCTCACACATATTATTCCCTCATTTAGTGGATATTTTCACAAAAAAAGTGAAATTTTCAAAAATTCTTAATATTCGCTGAAAACGACTAAATATGAAGAATTCATCGTTCGAAACGCTCTGGAGCTGAAATCGGAATGCTCACTGACATTTCCCCTATCTGAAAGTCTGATAAACACCGGAAAAATGACTAAGTTCAAAAAATTTTTTTCTTCAACTTTTTTCAATTTTACCCCCGTGGGATATATATTCTACCCACACACATTTGGAACTCTCCTGGTTGTACCCTCACACATATTATTCCCTCATTTAGTTGATATTTTCACAAAAAAGTGAAATTTTCAAAAATTCAGAAAATTGGCTGAAAACGACTAAATATCAAAGTCTCATCGTTCGAATCGCTCTGGAACTGAAATCGGAATGCGCACTGACATTTCCCCTATCTGAAAGTCTGATAAACGCCGGAAAAATGACTAAGTCCAAAAAAAAATGTTTTAAACTTTTTTCAATTTTACCCCAGTGGGATATATATTCTACCCACACACATTTGGAACTCTCCTGGTTGTATCCTCACACATATTATTCCCTCATTTAGTGGATATTTTCACAAAAAAGTGAAATTTTCAAAAATTCAGAAAATTAGCTGAAAACAACTAAATGTCATAAACTCATTGGGCGAATCGCTCTGGAACCGAAATCGGAACGCTCACTGACATTTCCCCTATCAGAAAGTCTGATAAACGCAGGAAAGATGACTAAGTCCAAAAAAAAAAAATTTTCAACTTTTTTCAATTTTACCCCCATGGGATATATATTCTACCCACACACATTTGGAACTCTCCTGGGGTACCCTCACACATATTATTCTCTCATTTAGTGTATATTTTCACAAAAAAAGTGAAATTTTCAAAAATTCTTAATATTCGCTGAAAACGACTAAATATGAAGAATTCATCGTTCGAAACGCTCTGGAGCTGAAATCGGAATGCTCACTGACATTTCCCCTATCTGAAAGTCTGATAAACGCCGGAAAAATGACTAAGTCCCAAAAAAAATTTTTTCAACTAATTTCAATTTTACCCCCGTGGGATATATATTCTACCCACACACATTTGGAACTCTCCTGGTTGTACCCTCACACATATTATTCCCTCATTTAGTGGATATTTTCACAAAAAAGTGAAATTTTCAAAAATTCAGAAAATTGGCTGAAAACGACTAAATATCAAGGATTTATCGGGCGAATCGCTCTGGAACTAAAATCGGAATGCTCACTGACATTTCCCCTATCAGTAAGTCTGATAAACGCCGGAAAAATGACTGAGTCCAAAAAAAAAAATTTTTCAACTTTTTTCAATTTTACCCCCATGGGATATTTATTCTACCCACACACATTTGGAACTCTCCTGGGGTACACTCACACATATTATTCCCTCATTTAGTGGATATTTTCACAAAGAAGTGAAATTTCCAAAAATTCTGAAAATTGGCTGAAAACGACTAAATATCAAGGACTCATTGGGCGAATCGCTCTGGAACTGAAATCGGAACGCTCACTGACATTTCCCCTATTAGAAAGTCTGATAAACGGCGGAAAGATGACTAAGTCCAAAAAAAAAAATTTTTCAACTTTTTTCAATTTTACCCCCGTGGGATATATATTCTACCCACACACATTTGGAACTCTCCTGGGGTACCCTCACACATATTATTCCCTCATTTAGTGGATATTTTCACAAAAAAGTGAAATTTTCAAAAATTCAGAAAATTGGCTGAAAACGAGTAAATATTAAGGATTCATCGGGCGAATCGCTCTGGAATTGAAATCGGAACGCTCACTGACATTTCCCCTCTCTGAAAGTCTGATAAACGCCGGAAAAATGACTAAGTCCCCAAAAAAATTTTTTCAACTAATTTCAATTTTACCCCCGTGGGATATATATTCTACCCACACACATTTGGAACTCTCCTGGGGTACCCTCACACATATTACTCTCTCATTTAGTGGATATTTTCACAAAAAAAGTGAAATGTTCAAAAATTCTGAATATTCGCTGAAAACGACTAAATATGAAGAACTCATCGTTCGAATCGCTCTGGAACTGAAATCGGAATGCTCACTGACATTTCCCCTATCTGAAAGTCTGATAAACGCTGGAAAAATGACTAAGTCCAAAAAAAAATGTTTTAAACTTTTTTCAATTTTACCCCAGTGGGATATATATTCTACCCACACACATTTGGAACTCTCCTGGTTGTATCCTCACACATATTATTCCCTCATTTAGTGGATATTTTCACAAAAAAGTGAAATTTTCAAAAATTCAGAAAATTAGCTGAAAACGACTAAGTGTCAAGGACTGATTGGGCGAATCGCTCTGGAACCGAAATCGGAACGCTCACTGACATTTCACCTATCAGAAAGTCTGATAAACGCCGGAAAGATGACTAAGTCAAAAAAAAAAAATTTTTCAACTTTTTTCAATTTTACCCCCATGGGATATATATTCTACCCACACATATTTGGAACTCTCCTGGGGTACCCTCACACATATTATTCCCTCATTTAGTGGATATTTTCACAAAAACGTGAAATTTTCAAAAATTGAGAATATTGGCTGAAAACGACTAAATATCAAGGACTCATTGGGCGAATCGCTCTGGAACCAAAATCGGAATGCTCACTGACATGTCCCCTATCAGAAAGTCTGATAAACGCCGGAAAGATGACTAATTCCAAAAAAAAAAATTTTTCAACTTTTTTCAATTTTACCCCCGTGGGATATATATTCTACCCACACACATTTGGAACTCTCCTGGTTGTACCCTCACACATATTATTCCCTCATTTAGTGGATATTTTCACAAAAACGTGAAATTTTCAAAAATTCAGAATATTGGCTGAAAACGACTAAATATCAATGACTCATTGGGCGAATCGCTCTGGAATTGAAATCGGAACTCTCACTGACATTTCCCCTATCTGAAAGTCTGATAAAAGCCAGAAAAATGACTAAGTCCAAAAAAAAAAAATGTTTCAACTTTTTTCAATTTTACCCCCGTGGGATATATATTCTACCCACACACATTTAGAACTCTCCTGGGGTACCCTCACACATATTATTCCCTCATTTAGTGGATATTTTCACACAAAAAAGTGAAATTTTCAAAAATTCAGAATATTGGCTTAAAACGACTAAATATCAAGGACTCATCGTTCGAATCGCTCTGGAACTGAAATCGGAACGCTCACTGACTTATCCCCTATCTGAAAGTCTGATAAACGCCGGAAAAATGACTAAGTCCAAAAAAATTTTTTTTTCAACTTTTTTCAATTTTACCCCCGTGGGATATATATTCTACCCACACACATTTGGAACTCTCCTGGGGTACACTCACACATATTATTCCCTCATTTAGTGGATATTTTCACAAAGAAGTGAAATTTTCAAAAATTCAGAAAATTGGCTGAAAACGACTAAATATCAAGGACTCATTGGGCGAATCTCTCTGGAACTGAAATCGGAACGCTCACTGACATTTCCCCTATCTGAAAGTCTGATAAACGCCAAAGAAATGACTAAGTCCAAAAAAAAAAATGTTTTCAACTTTTTTCAATTTTACCCCTGTGGAATATATATTCTACCCACACACATTTGGAATTCTCCTGGGGTACCCTCACACATATTATTCCCGCATTTAGTGGATATTTTCACAAAAAAGTGAAATTTTCAAAAATTCAGAAAATTGGCTGAAAACGACTAAATATCAAGGACCCATTGGGCGAATCGCTCTGGAACTGAAATCGGAACGCTCACTGACATATCCCCTATCTGAAAGTCTGATAAACTCCGGAAAAATGTCTAAGTACAAAAAACTAATTTTTTCAACTAATTTCAATTTTACCCCCGTGGGATATATATTCTACCCACACACATTTGGAACTCTCCTGGGGTTCCCTCACACATATTATTCCCTCATTTAGTGGATATTTTCACAAGTAAAATTTTCAAAAATTCAGAAAATTGGCTGAAAACGACTAAATATGAAGGACTCATCGTTCGAATCGCTCTGGAACTGAAATCGGAATGCTCACTGAGATATCTCCTATCTGAAAGTCTGATAAACGGCGGAAAAATGACTAAGTCCAAAAAAATTTTTTTTTCAACTTTTTTCAATTTTACCCCCGTGGGATATATATTCTACCCACACACATTTGGAACTCTCCTGGGGTACACTCACACATATTATTCCCTCATTTAGTGGATATTTTCACAAAGAAGTGAAATTTTAAAAAATTCAGAAAATTGGCTGAAAACGACTAAATATCAAGGACTCATTGGGCGAATCACTCTGGAACTGAAATCGGAACGCTCAGTGACATTTCCCCTATCAGAAAGTCTGATAAACGCCGGAAAAATGATAGTCCAAAAAAAAAATTTTTTTCAACTTTTTTCAATTTTACCCCCGTGGGATATATATTCTACCCACACACATTTGGAACTCTCCTGGGGTACACTCACACATATTATTCCCTCATTTAATGGATATTTTCACAAAGAAGTGAAATTTTCAAAAATTCAGAAAATTGTCTGAAAATGACTAAGACTCATTGGGCGAATGACTCTGGAACTGAAATCGGAACGCTCACTGACATTTCCCCTATCAGAAAGTCTGATAAACGCCGGAAAGATGACTAAGTTAAAAAAAAAAATGTTTTAACTTTTTTCAATTTTACCCCCGTGGGATATATATTCTACCCACACACATTTGGAACTCTCCTGGGGTACCCTCACACATACAGTGCCTACAAGTAGTATTCAACCCCCTGCAGATTTAGCTGGTTGACACATGCGGAATTAACTTGGCATTGTGACATTTTTACTGTAGATCAGCCTGGAAGTGGGAAATGCACTGCAGCAAATTTTTTTTTTTTTTTAAAACGTTAAAAGTTAATTCAGAGTGTCATTTATTATTCAACCCCTCAAACCACAAGAATTCTGTTTGGTCCCCCTAAAGTATTAAGAAGTAGTTCAGGCACCAAAAATAATGAGCTTCACATGTGTGGATTAAAGATCTCTTTTGCCAGCCTTTTCTGACTATTTAAGACCCTCCCCAAACTTGTGAACTGCACTCAGACATGGTCAACATGGGAAAGACAAAGGAGCATTCCAAGGCCATCAGAGACAAGATCGTGGAGGGTCACAAAGGCTGGCAAGGAGTACAAAACCCTTTCCAAGGAGATGGGCCTACCTGTCTCCACTGTTGGGAGCATCATCCGTAAGTGGAAGGCTTATGGAACTACTGTTAGCCTTCCACGGCCTGGACAGCCTTTGAAAGTGTCCTCCCGTGCCGAGGCCAGGCTTGTCCGAACAGTCAAGGCTAACCCAAGGACAACAAGGAAGGAGCTCCGGGAAGATCTCATGGCAGTGGGCACATTGGTTTCAGTCAATACCATAAGTAACGTACTCCACCGCAAAGGTCTCCGTTCCAGACGAGCCTGTATGGTACCTTTACTTTCAAAGCGTCATGTCAAGGCTCGTCTACAGTTTGCTCATGATCACTTGGAGGACTCTGAGACAGACTGGTTCAAGGTTCTATGGTCTGATGAGACCAAGATCGAGTCTTTGGTGCCAACCACACATGTGACGTTTGGAGACTGGATGGCACTGCATACGACCCCAAGAATACCATCCCTACAGTCAAGCATGGTGGTGGCAGCATCATGCTGTGGGGCTGTTTCTCAGCCAAGGGGCCTGGCCATCTGGTCCGCATCCATGGGAAGATGGATAGCACGGCCTACCTGGAGATTTTGGCCAAGAACCTCCGCTCCTCCATCAAGGATCTTAAGATGGGTCGTAATTTCATCTTCCAACAAGACAACGACCCAAAGCACACAGCCAAGAAAACCAAGGCCTGGTTCAAGAGGGAAAAAGTCAAGGTGTTGGAGTGGCCTAGTCAGTCTCCTGACCTTAACCCAATTGAAAACTTGTGGAAGGAGCTCAAGAATAAAGTCCACATGAGACACCCAAAGAACCTAGATAACTTGGAGAAGATCTGCATGGAGGAGTGGGCCAAGATAACTCCACAGACCTGTGCCGGCCTGATCAGGTCTTATAAAAGACGATTGTTTGTAATTGCAAACAAGGGTTATTCCACAAAATATTAAACATAGGGTTTGTATAATAATTGACCCACACTTTTATGTTTAAAATTTAATAAAATTCAACTGAGCAACATAACCTTTTGGTTTGTAAGATTTATGCTTCTGTTCATAAAACCTACTCTCGTTTGCAGTTTGAAGGCTCTAACTTATTTGCATCTTATCAAACCAGCTAAATCTGCAGGGGGTTGAATACTACTTGTAGGCACTGTATTATTCCCTCATTTAGTGGATATTTTCACAAAAAAGTGAAATTTTCAAAAATTCAGAAAATTGGCTGAAAACAACTAAATATCAAGGACTCATCGTTCGAATCGCTCTGGAACTGAAATCGGAATTCTCACTGACATTTCCCCTATGTGAAAGTCTGATAAACGCCAGAGAAATGACTAAGTCCAAAAAAAAAAGTTTTCAACTTTTTTCAATTTTACCCCCGTGGGATATATATTCTACCCACACACATTTGGAACTCTCCTGGGGTACACTCACACATATTATTCTCTCATTTAGTGGATATTTTAACAAAGAAGTGAGATTTTCAAAAATTCAGAAAATTGGCTGAAAACAACTAAATATCAAGGACTCATTGGGCAAATCGCTCTGGAACTGAAATCGGAACGCTCACTGACATATCCCCTATCTGAAAGTCTGATAAACGCCGTAAAAATGACTAAGTCCCAAAAAAAAAATTTTTCAACTTTTTTCAATTTTACCCCCGTGGGATATATATTCTACCCACACACATTTGGAACTCTCCTGGGGTAACCTCACACATATTATTCCCTCATTTAGTGGATATTTTCACAAAAAAGTGAAATTTTCAAAAATTCAGAAAATTGGCTGAAAACGACTAAATATCAAGGACTCATCGTTCGAATCGCTCTGGAACTGAAATCGGAATGCTCACTGACATTTCCCCTATCTGAAAGTCTGATAAACGCCGTAAAAATGACTAAGTCCAAAAAATTTTTTTTTTAAACTTTTTTCAATTTTACCCCCGTGGGATATATATTCTACCCACACACATTTGGAACTCTCCTGGGGTAACCTCACACATATTATTCCCTCATTTAGTGGATATTTTCACAAAAAAGTGAAATTTTCAAAAATTCAGAAAATTGGCTGAAAACGAGTAAATATCAAGGACTCATCGTTCGAATCACTCTGGAACTGAAATCGGAATTCTCACTGACATTTCCCCTATCTGAAAGTCTGATAAACGCCGGAAAAATGACAGTCCAAAAAAAAATTTTTTAAACTTTTTTCAATTTTACCCCCGTGGGATATATATTCTACCCACACACATTTGGAACTCTCCTGGGGTACACTCACACATATTATTCCCTCATTTAGTGGATATTTTCACAAGTGAAATTTTCAAAAATTCAGAAAATTGGCTGAAAACGACTAAATATCAAGGACTCATCGTTCGAATCGCTCTGGAACTGAAATCGGAATTCTGACTGACATTTCCCCTATCTGAAAGTCTGATAAACTCCGGAAAAATGTCTAAGTCCAAAAAAAAAATTTTTTCAATTAATTTAAATTTTACCCCCGTGGGATATATATTCTATCAACACACATTTGGAACTCTCCTGGGGTACCCTCACACATATTATTCCCTCATTTAGTGGATATTTTCACAAGTGAAATTTTCAAAAATTCAGAAAATTGGCTGAAAACGACTAAATATCAAGGACTCATTGGGCGAATCGCTCTGGAACTGAAATCGGAACGCTCACTGACATTTCCCCTATCAGAAAGTCTGATAAACGCCGGAAAGATGACTAAGTTAAAAAAAAAAAATGTTTCAACTTTTTTCAATGTTACCCCCGTGGGATATATGTTCTACCCACACACATTTGGAACTCTCCTGGAGTACCCTCACACATATTATTCCCTCATTTAGTGGATATTTTCACAAAGAAGTGAAATTTTCAAAAATTCAGAAAATTGACTAAAAACGACTAAATATCAAGGACTCATTGGGGGAATCTCTCTGGAACTGAAATCGGAAAGCTCACTGACATTTCCCCTATCTGAAAGTCTGATAAACGCCAGAGAAATGACTAAGTCGAAAAAAAAAAATTTTTTCAACTAATTTCAATTTTACCACCGTGGGATATAAATTCTACCCACACACATTTCGAACTCTACTGGGGTACCTTCACACATATTATTTCCTCATTTAGTGGATATTTTCACAAAAAAAAGTGAAATTTTCAAAAATTCAGAAAATTGGCTGAAAATGACTAAATATCAAGGACTCATTGGGCGAATCGCTCTGGAACTAAAATCGGAATGCTCAGTGACATTTCCCCTCTCAGAAAGTCTGATAAACGCCGGAAAAATGACAGTCCAAAAAAAAATTTTTTTTCAACTTTTTCCAATTTTACCCCCGTGGGATATATATTGTACCCACACACATTTGGAACTCTCCTGGGGTACACTCACACATATTATTCCCTCATTTAGTGGATATTTTCACAAGTGAAATTTTCAAAAATTCAGAAAATTGGCTGAAAACGACTAAATATCAAGGACTCATTGGGCGAATCGCTCTGGAACTGAAATCGGAACGCTCACTGACATTTCCCCTATCAGAAAGTCTGATAAACGCCGGAAAGATGACTAAGTTCAAAAAAAAAATGTTTCAACTTTTTTCAATTTTACCCCCGTGGGATATATATTCTACCCACACACATTTGGAACTCTCCTGGGGTACCCTCACACATATTAATCCCTCATTTAGTGGATATTTTCACAAGTGAAATTTTCAAAAATTCAGAAAATTGGCTGAAAACGACTAAATATCAAGGACTCATAGGGCGAATCGCTCTGGAACTGAAGTCGGAACGCTCACTGACATATCCCCTATCTGAAAGTCTGATAAACTCCGGAAAAATGTCTAAGTCCAAAAAAAAAAATTTTTTCAACAAATTTCAATTTTACCCCCGTGGGATATAAATTCTATAAACACACATTTCGAACTCTACTGGGGTACCTTCACACATATTATTTCCTCATTTAGTGGATATTTTCACAAAAAAAAGTGAAATTTTCAAAAATTCAGAAAATTGGCTGAAAATGACTAAATATCAAGGACTCATCGTTCGAATCGCTCTGGAACTGAAATCGGAATGTTCACTGACATTTCCCCTATCTGAAAGTCTGATAAACGCCGTAAAAATGACTAAGTCGGAAAAATTTTTTTTTTCAACTTTTTTCAATTTTACCCCCGTGGTATATATATTCTACCCACACATATTTGGAACTCTCTTGGGGTACACTCACACATATTATTCCTTCAATTAGTGGATATTTTCACAAAGAAGTGAAATTTTCAAAAATTCAGAAAATTGTCTGAAAACGACTAAATATCAAGGACTCATTGGGCAAATCGCTCTGGAACTAAAATCGGAACGCTCACTAACATTTCCCCTATCAGAAAGTCCGATAAACGCCGGAAAAATGACTAAGTCCAGAAAAACATTTTTTTCAACTTTTTTCAATTTTACCCCCGTGGGATATATATTCTACACACACACATTTGGAACTCTCCTGGGGTACACTCACACATATTATTCCCTCATTTAGTGGATATTTTCACAAAGAAGTGAAATTTTCAAAAATTCAGAAAATTGACTGAAAACGACTAAATATCAAGAACTCATTGGGCGAATCGCTCTGGAACTAAAATCGGAATGCTCAGTGACATTTCCCCTATCAGAAAGTCTGATAAACGCCGGAAAAATGACTAAGTCCAAAAAAACAATTTTTTCAACTTTTTTCAATTTTACCCCCGTGGGATATATATTCTGACCACACTCATTTGGAACTCTCCTGGGGTAACCTCACACATATTATTCCCTCATTTAGTGGATATTTTCACAAAAAAAGTGAAATTTTCAAAAATTCAGAAAATTGGCTGAAAACGACTAAATATCAAGGACTCATTGGGCGAATCGCTCTGGAACTGAAATCGGAATGCTCACTGACATATTCCCTATCTGAAAGTCTGATAAACGCCGGAAAAATGACTAAGTCCAAAAAAAAATATTTTTCAACTAATTTCAATTTTACCCCCGTGGGATATATATTCTGCCCACACACATTTGGAACTCTCCTGGGCTGCCCTCACACATATTATTCCCTTATTTAGTGGATATTTTCACAAAAAAGTGAAATTTTCAAAAATTCAGAATATTGGCTGAAAACGACTAAATATGAAGGATTCATCATTCGAATCGCTCTGGAACTGAAATCGGAATGCTCACTGACATTTCCCCTATCTGAAAGTCTGATAAACGCAGGAAAAATGACAGTCCAAAAAAAAAATTTTTTCAACTTTTTTCAATTTTACCCCCGTGGGATATATATTCTACCCACACACATTTGGAACTCTCCTGGGGTACCCTCACACATATTATTCCCTCATTTAGTGAATATTTTCACAAAAAAGTGAAATTTTCAAAAATTCAGAAAATTGGCTGAAAACGACTAAATATCAAGGACTCATCGTTCGAATCTCTCTGGAACTGAAATCGGAATGCTCACTGACATTTCCCCTATCTGAAAGTCTGATAAACGCCGGAAAAATGACAGTCCAAAAAAAAAATTTTTTTCAACTTTTTTCAATTTTACCCCCGTGGGATATATATTCTACCCACACACATTTGGAACTCTCCTGGGGTACACTCACACATATTATTCCCTCATTTAGTGGATATTTTCACAAAGAAGTGAAATTTTCAAAAATTCAGAAAATTGCCTGAAAACGACTAAATATCATGGACTCATTGGGCGATTCACTCTGGAACTGAAATCTGAACGCTCAGTGACATTTCCCCTATCAGAAAGTCTGATAAACGCTGGAAAGATGACTAAGTTCAAAAAAAAAATTTTTTTAACTTTTTTCAATTTTACCCCCGTGGGATATATATTCTACCCACACACATTTGGAACTCTCCTTGTTGTACCCTCACACATATTATTCCCTCATTAAATGGATATTTTTACAAAAAAGTGAAATTTTTAAAAATTCAGAAAATTGGCTGAAAACGACTAAATATCAAGGACTCATCGTTCGAATCTCTCTGGAACTGAAATCGGAATGCTCACTGACATTTCCCCTATCTGAAAGTCTGATAAACGCCGGAAAGATGACTAAGTGCAAAAAAAAAAATTTTTTTAACTTTTTTCAATTTTACCCCCGTGGGATATACATTCTACCCACACACATTTGGAACTCTCCTGGGGTACCCTCACTCATATTATTCCCTCATTTAGTGGATATTTTCACAAAAAAAGTGAAATTTTCAAAAATTCAGAAAATTGGCTGAAAACGACTAAATATCAAGGACTCATCGGGCGAATCACTCTGGAACTGAAATCGGAACGCTCACTGACATTTCCCCTCTCTGAAAGTCTGATAAACGCCGAAAAAATGACTAAGTCCAAAAAAAAATATTTTTCAACTAATTTCAATTTTACCCCCGTGGGATATATATTCTGCCCACACACATTTGGAACTCTCCTGGGCTGCCCTCACACATATTATTCCCTTATTTAGTGGATATTTTCACAAAAAAGTGAAATTTTCAAAAATTCAGAATATTGGCTGAAAACGACTAAATATGAAGGATTCATCATTCGAATCGCTCTGGAACTGAAATCGGAATGCTCACTGACATTTCCCCTATCTGAAAGTCTGATAAACGCAGGAAAAATGACAGTCCAAAAAAAAATTTTTTTCAACTTTTTTCAATTTTACCCCCGTGGGATATATATTCTACCCACACACATTTGGAACTCTCCTGGGGTACCCTCACACATATTATTCCCTCATTTAGTGAATATTTTCACAAAAAAGTGAAATTTTCAAAAATTCAGAAAATTGGCTGAAAATGATTAAATATCAAGGACTCATCGTTCGAATCTCTCTGGAACTGAAATCGGAATGCTCACTGACATTTCCCCTATCTGAAAGTCTGATAAACGCCGGAAAAATGACAGTCCAAAAAAAAAATTTTTTTCAACTTTTTTCAATTTTACCCCCGTGGGATATATATTCTACCCACACACATTTGGAACTCTCCTGGGGTACACTCACACATATTATTCCCTCATTTAGTGGATATTTTCACAAAGAAGTGAAATTTTTAAAAATTCAGAAAATTGGCTGAAAACGACTAAATATCAAGGACTCATTGGGCGATTCACTCTGGAACTGAAATCTGAACGCTCAGTGACATTTCCCCTATCAGAAAGTCTGATAAACGCTGGAAAGATGACTAAGTTAAAAAAAAAAATTTTTTTAACTTTTTTCAATTTTACCCCCGTGGGATATATATTCTACCCAAACACATTTGGAACTCTCCTGGTTGTACCCTCACACATATTATTCCCTCATTAAGTGGATATTTTTACAAAAAAGTGAAATTTTTAAAAATTCAGAAAATTGGCTGAAAACGACTAAATATCAAGGACTCATTGGGCGAATCACTCTGGAACCGAAATCGGAGCGCTCACTGACATTTCCCCTCTCAGAAAGTCTGATAAACGGCGGAAAGATGACTAAGTGCAAAAAAAAAATTTTTTTTAACTTTTTTCAATTTTACCCCCGTGGGATATACATTCTACCCACACACATTTGGAACTCTCATGGTTGTACCCTCACACATATTATTCCCTCATTTAGTGGATATTTTCACAAAAAAGTGAAATTTTCAAAAATTCTGAAAATTGGCTGAAAACGACTAAATATCAAGGACTCATCGGGCGAATCACTCTGGAACTGAAATCGGAACGCTCACTGACATTTCCCCTCTCTGAAAGTCTGATAAACGCCGGAAAAATGACTAAGTCCAAAAAAAAATATTTTTCAACTAATTTCAATTTTACCCCCGTGGGATATATATTCTACCCACACACATTTGGAACTTTCCTGGGGTGCCCTCACATATTATTCCCTCATTTAGTGGATATTTTCACAAAGAAGTGAAATTTTCAAAAATTCAGAAAATTGGCTGAAAACGACTAAATATCAAGGACTCATCGTACGAATTGCTCTGGAACTGAACTCGGAATGCTCACTGACATTTCCCCTATCTGATAATCTTATAAACGCCGGAAAAATGACTAAGTCCAAAAAAAATTTATTTCTAACTTTATTCAATTTTACCCCGTGGGATATATATTCTACCCACACACATTTGGAACTCTCCTGGGGTGCCCTCACTCATATGATTCCCTCATTTAGTGGATATTTTCCCAAAGAAGTGAAATTATCAAAAATTCAGAAAATTGGCTGAAAACAGCGAAATATCAAGGACTCATCGTTCGAATCGTTCTGGAACTGAAATCGTAATGCTCACTGATATTTCCCCTATCTGAAAGTCTGATAAACGAGGTAAAAATGACAAAGTCCAAAAAAATTTTATTTCTAACTTCTTTCAATTTTAACCCCGTGGGATATATTTTCTAACCACACACATTTGGAACTCTCCTGGGGTGCCCTCACAGATATTATTGCCTCATTTAGTGCACATTTTCACAAAGAAGTGAAATTTTCAAAAATTCAGAAAATTGACTGAAAACTACTAAATATCAAGGCCTCAATGGGCGAATCGCTCTGGAATTGAGATCAGAATGCTTACTGACATTTCCCCTATCAGAAAGTCTGATTAATGCCGGAAAAATGACTAAGTCCAAAAAAAAAATGTTTTCAACTGTTTTCAATTTTACCCCCGTGGGATATATATTCTACCCAAACACATTTGGAGCTCTCATGGGGTACCCTCACACATATTATTCCATCATTTAGTGGATATTTTCACAAAGAAGTGAAATTTTCAAAAATTCAGAAAATTGGCTGAAAACGACTAAATATCAAGGACTCATTGGGCGAATCACTCTGGAACTGAAATCGGAACGCTCACTGACATTTGCCCTATCTGAAAGTCTGATAAACGCTGTAAAAAAGACTAAGTGCAAAAAATTTTTATTTCTAACTTTTTTCAATTTTACCCCCGTGGGATATATATTCTACCCAAACACATTTGGAACTCTCATGGGGTACCCTCACACATATTATTCCATCATTTAGTGGATATTTTCACAAAGAAGTGAGATTTTCAAAAATTCAGAAAATTGGCTGAAAACGACTAAATATCAAGGACTCATTGGGCAAATCGCTCTGGAACTGAAATCGGAACGCTCACTGACATTTCCCCTATCAGAAAGTCTGATAAATGCCGGAGAAATGACTAAGTTAAAAAAAAAATGTTTTCAACTTTTTTCAATTTTACCCCCATGGGGTATATATTCTGCCCACACACATTTGGAACTCTCCTGGGGTACCCCCACACATATTATTCCCTCATTTAGTGGATATTTTCCCGAAAAAGTGAAATTATCAAAAATTCAGAAAATTGGTTGAAAACGACGAAATATCAAGGACTCATCGTTCGAATCGCTCTGGAACTGAAATCGGAATGCTCACTGACATTTCCCCTATCTGAAAGTCTGATAAACGCCGTAAAAATGACTAAGTCCAAAAAATTTTTATTTCTAACTTTTTTCAATTTTACCCCCGTGGGATATATATTCTACCCACACACATTTGGAACTCTTATGGGGTACCCTCACACATATTATTCCCTCATTTAGTGAATATTTTCACAAAGAAGTGAAATTTTCAAAAATTCAGACAATTGACTGAAAACGACTAAATTTCAAGGACTTATTGGGCGAATCGCTCTGGAACTGAAATCGGAACGCTCACTCACATTTCCTCTATCAGAAAGTCTGATAAATGCCGGAAAATTGACTAAGTCCAAAAAAAAATTTTTTTCAACTTTTTTCAATTTTACCCCCGTGGGATATATATTCTACCCACACACATTTGGAACTCTCCTGTGGTACCCTCACACATATTATTCCCTCATTTAGTGGATATTTTCACAAAAAGGTGAAATTTTCAAAAATTCAGAAAATTGGCTGAAAACTACGAAATATCAAGGACTCAATGGGCGAATCACTCTGGAATTGAGATCAGAATGCTTACTGACATTTCCCCTATCAGAAAGTCTGATTAATGCCGGAAAATTGACTAAGTCCAAAAAATTTTTATTTCTAACTTTTTTCAATTTTACCCCCGTGGGATATATATTCTGCCCACACACATTTGGAACTCTCCTGGGCTGCCCTCACACATATTATTCCCTTATTTAGTGGATATTTTCACAAAAAAGTGAAATTTTCAAAAATTCAGAATATTGGCTGAAAACGACTAAATATGAAGGATTCATCATTCGAATCGCTCTGGAACTGAAATCGGAATGCTCACTGACATTTCCCCTATCTGAAAGTCTGATAAACGCAGGAAAAATGACAGTCCAAAAAAAAATTTTTTTCAACTTTTTTCAATTTTACCCCCGTGGGATATATATTCTACCCACACACATTTGGAACTCTCCTGGGGTACCCTCACACATATTATTCCCTCATTTAGTGAATATTTTCACAAAAAAGTGAAATTTTCAAAAATTCAGAAAATTGGCTGAAAACGACTAAATATCAAGGACTCATCGTTCGAATCTCTCTGGAACTGAAATCAGAATGCTCACTGACATTTCCCCTATCTGAAAGTCTGATAAACGCCGGAAAAATGACAGTCCAAAAAAAAAATTTTTTTCAACTTTTTTCAATTTTACCCCCGTGGGATATATATTCTACCCACACACATTTGGAACTCTCCTGGGGTACACTCACACATATTATTCCCTCATTTAGTGGATATTTTCACAAAGAAGTGAAATTTTTAAAAATTCAGAAAATTGGCTGAAAACGACTAAATATCAAGGACTCATTGGGCGATTCACTCTGGAACTGAAATCTGAACGCTCAGTGACATTTCCCCTATCAGAAAGTCTGATAAACGCTGGAAAGATGACTAAGTTCAAAAAAAAAATTTTTTTAACTTTTTTCAATTTTACCCCCGTGGGATATATATTCTACCCACACACATTTGGAACTCTCCTGGTTGTACCCTCACACATATTATTCCCTCATTAAGTGGATATTTTTACAAAAAAGTGAAATTTTTAAAAATTCAGAAAATTGGCTGAAAACGACTAAATATCAAGGACTCATTGGGCGAATCACTCTGGAACCGAAATCGGAGCGCTCACTGACATTTCCCCTCTCAGAAAGTCTGATAAACGCCGGAAAGATGACTAAGTGCAAAAAAAAAAATTTTTTTAACTTTTTTCAATTTTACCCCCGTGGGATATACATTCTACCCACACACATTTGGAACTCTCATGGTTGTACCCTCACACATATTATTCCCTCATTTAGTGGATATTTTCACAAAAAAGTGAAATTTTCAAAAATTCTGAAAATTGGCTGAAAACGACTAAATATCAAGGACTCATCGGGCGAATCACTCTGGAACTGAAATCGGAACGCTCACTGACATTTCCCCTCTCTGAAAGTCTGATAAACGCCGGAAAAATGACTAAGTCCAAAAAAAAATATTTTTCAACTAATTTCAATTTTACCCCCGTGGGATATATATTCTGCCCACACACATTTGGAACTCTCCTGGGGTACCCTCACATATTATTCCCTCATTTAGTGGATATTTTCTCAAAAAAAGTGAAATTTTCAAAAATTCAGACAATTGGCTGAAAACGACTAAATATCAAGGACTCATTGGGCGAATCGCTCTGGAACTGAAATTGGAACGCTCACTCACATATCCCCTATCAGAAAGTCTGATAAATGCTGGAAAAATGACTAAGTCCAAAAAAAAAATGTTTCAACTTTTTTCAATTTTACCCCCGTGGGATATATATTCTACCCACACACATTTGGAACTTTCCTGGGGTGCCCTCACATATTATTCCCTCATTTAGTGGATATTTTCACAAAGAAGTGAAATTTTCAAAAATTCAGAAAATTGGCTGAAAACGACTAAATATCATGGACTCAATGGGCGAATCGCTCTGGAATTGAGATCGGAATGCTTACTGACATTTCCCCTAACAGAAAGTCTGATTAATGCCGGAAAAATGACTAAGTCCAAAAAAAAAAAATTTTTCAACTTTTTTCACTTTTACCCCCGTGGGATATATATTCTACCCACACACATTTGGAACTTTCCTGGGGTGCCCTCACACATATTATTCCCTCATTTAGTGGATATTTTCACAAAAAGTGAAATTTTCAAAAATTCAGAAAATTGGCTGAAAACGACTAAATATCAAGGACTCATCGTACGAATTGCTCTGGAACTGAACTCGGAATGCTCACTGACATTTCCCCTATCTGATAATCTGATAAACGCCGGAAAAATGACTAAGTCCAAAAAAAATTTATTTCTAACTTTATTCAATTTTACCCCGTGGGATATATATTCTACCCACACACATTTGGAACTCTCTTGGGGTGCCCTCACTCATATGATTCCCTCATTTAGTGGATATTTTCCCAAAGAAGTGAAATTATCAAAAATTCAGAAAATTGGCTGAAAACAGCGAAATATCAAGGACTCATCGTTCGAATCGTTCTGGAACTGAAATCGTAATGCTCACTGATATTTCCCCTATCTGAAAGTCTGATAAACGAGGTAAAAATGACAAAGTCCAAAAAAATTTTATTTCTAACTTCTTTCAATTTTAACCCCGTGGGATATATTTTCTAACCACACACATTTGGAACTCTCCTGGGGTGCCCTCACAGATATTATTGCCTCATTTAGTGCATATTTTCACAAAGAAGTGAAATTTTCAAAAATTCAGAAAATTGACTGAAAACTACTAAATATCAAGGCCTCAATGGGCGAATCGCTCTGGAATTGAGATCAGAATGCTTACTGACATTTCCCCTATCAGAAAGTCTGATTAATGCCGGAAAAATGACTAAGTCCAAAAAAAAAATGTTTTCAACTGTTTTCAATTTTACCCCCGTGGGATATATATTCTACCCAAACACATTTGGAGCTCTCATGGGGTACCCTCACACATATTATTCCATCATTTAGTGGATATTTTCACAAAGAAGTGAAATTTTCAAAAATTCAGAAAATTGGCTGAAAACGACTAAATATCAAGGACTCATTGGGCGAATCACTCTGGAACTGAAATCGGAACGCTCACTGACATTTGCCCTATCTGAAAGTCTGATAAACGCTGTAAAAAAGACTAAGTTCAAAAAATTTTTATTTCTAACTTTTTTCAATTTTACCCCCGTGGGATATATATTCTACCCAAACACATTTGGAACTCTCATGGGGTACCCTCACACATATTATTCCATCATTTAGTGGATATTTTCACAAAGAAGTGAGATTTTCAAAAATTCAGAAAATTGGCTGAAAACGACTAAATATCAAGGACTCATTGGGCAAATCGCTCTGGAACTGAAATCGGAACGCTCACTGACATTTCCCCTATCAGAAAGTCTGATAAATGCCGGAGAAATGACTAAGTTAAAAAAAAAATGTTTTCAACTTTTTTCAATTTTACCCCCATGGGGTATATATTCTGCCCACACACATTTGGAACTCTCCTGGGGTACCCCCACACATATTATTCCCTCATTTAGTGGATATTTTCCCGAAAAAGTGAAATTATCAAAAATTCAGAAAATTGGTTGAAAACAACGAAATATCAAGGACTCATCGTTCGAATCGCTCTGGAACTGAAATCGGAATGCTCACTGACATTTCCCCTATCTGAAAGTCTGATAAACGCCGTAAAAATGACTAAGTCCAAAAAATTTTTATTTCTAACTTTTTTCAATTTTACCCCCGTGGGATATATATTCTACCCACACACATTTGGAACTCTTATGGGGTACCCTCACACATATTATTCCCTCATTTAGTGAATATTTTCACAAAGAAGTGAAATTTTCAAAAATTCAGACAATTGACTGAAAACGACTAAATTTCAAGGACTTATTGGGCGAATCGCTCTGGAACTGAAATCGGAACGCTCACTCACATTTCCTCTATCAGAAAGTCTGATAAATGCCGGAAAATTGACTAAGTCCAAAAAAAAATTTTTTTCAACTTTTTTCAATTTTACCCCCGTGGGATATATATTCTACCCACACACATTTGGAACTCTCCTGTGGTACCCTCACACATATTATTCCCTCATTTAGTGGATATTTTCACAAAAAAGTGAAATTTTCAAAAATTCAGAAAATTGGCTGAAAACTACGAAATATCAAGGACTCAATGGGCGAATCGCTCTGGAATTGAGATCAGAATGCTTACTGACATTTCCCCTATCAGAAAGTCTGATTAATGCCGGAAAATTGACTAAGTCTAAAAAATTTTTATTTCTAACTTTTTTCAATTTTACCCCCGTGGGATATATATTCTACGCACACACATTTGGAACTCTCCTGGGGTACCCTCACACATATTATTCCCTCATTTAATGGATATTTTCACAAAAAAGTGAAATTTTCAAAAATTCAGAAAATTGGCTGAAAACGACTAAATATCAAGGACTCATTGGGCGAATTGCTCTGGAACTGAAATCGGAACGCTCACTGACATTTCCCCTATCAGAAAGTCTGATAAACGCAGGAAAAAGGACTAAGTCCAAAAAAAAAATGTTTTCAACTTTTTTCAATTTTACTCCCATGGGGTATGTATTCTACCCACACACATTTGGAACTCTCCTGGGGTACCCCCACACATATTATTCCCTCATTTAGTGGATATTTTCCCAAAAAAGTGAAATTTTCAAAAATTCAGACAATTGGCTGAAAATGACTAAATATCAAGGACTCATTGGGCGAATTGCTCTGGAACTGAAATCGGAACGCTCACTGACATTTCCCCTATCAGAAAGTTTGATAAATGCCGGAAAAATGACTAAGTCCAAAAAAAAATGTTTTCAACTGTTTTCAATTTTACCCCCGTGGGTTATATATTCTACCCAAACACAATTGGAACTCTCATGGCGTACCCTCACACATATTATTCCATCATTTAGTGGATATTTTCACAAAGAAGTCAAATTTTCAAAAATTCAGAAAATTGGCTGAAAACGACTAAATATCAAGGACTCATTGGGCGAATCGCTCTGCAACTGAAATCGGAGCGCTCTCTGACATTTCCCCTATCAGAAAGTCTGATAAATGCCGGAGAAATGACTAAGTACAAAAAAAATTTTTTTAAAACTTTTTCCATTTTACCCCCGTGGGATATATATTCTACCCACACACATTTGGAACTCTCCTGGGGTACCCCCACACATATTATTCCCTCATTTAGTGGATATTTTCCGAAAAAGTGAAATTATCAAAAATTCAGAAAATTGGCTGAAAACGACGAAATATCAAGGACTCATCGTTTGAATCGCTCTGGAACTGAAATCGGAATGCTCACTGACATTTCCCCTATCTGAAAGTCTGATAAACGCCGGAAAAAGGACTAAGTCCAAAAAAATTTTTTTTTCAACTTTTCAATTTTACCCCCGTGGGATATATATTCTACCCACACACATTTGGAACTCTCCTGGGGTGCCCTCACACATATTATTCCCTCATTTAGTGGATATTTTCACAAAGAAGTGAAATTTTCAAAAATTCAGAAAATTGAGTGAAAACTACTAAATATCAAGGACTCATCGTTCGAATCGCTCTGGAACTGAAATCGGAATGCTCACTGATATTTCCCCTATCTGAAAGTCTGATAAACGCCGTAAAAATGACTAAGTCAAAAAAAAATTTATTTCTAACTTTTTTCAATTTTACCCCCGTGGGATATATATTCTACCCACACACATTTGGAACTCTCCTGGGGTACCCTCACACATATTATTCCCTCATTTAGTGGATATTTTCACAAAAAAGAGAAATTTTCAAAAATTCAGAAAATTGGCTGAAAACGACTAAATATCAAGGACTCATCGTTCGAATCGCTCTGGAACTGAAATCGGAATGCTCACTGACATTTCCCCTATCTGAAAGTCTGATAAACGCCGGAAAAATGACTAAGTCCAAAAAAAAATGTTTTCAACTGTTTTCAATTTTACCCCCGTGGGTTATATATTCTACCCAAACACATTTGGAACTCTCATGGGGTGCCCTCACACATATTATTCCCTCATTTAGTGGATATTTTCACAAAGAAGTGAAATTTTCAAAAATTCTGAAAATTGGATGAAAACGACTAAATATCAAGGACTCATTGGGCGAATCGCTCTAGTAACTGAAATGGTAACGCTCACTGACATTTCCCCTATCTGAAAGTCTGATAAACGCAGGAAAAAGGACTAAGTCCAAAAAAAAAATGTTTTCAACTTTTTTCAATTTTACTCCCATGGGGTATGTATTCTACCCACACACATTTGGAACTCTCCTGGGGTACCCCCACACATATTATTCCCTCATTTAGTGGATATTTTCCCAAAAAAGTGAAATTTTCAAAAATTCAGACAATTGGCTGAAAATGACTAAATATCAAGGACTCATTGGGCGAATTGCTCTGGAACTGAAATCGGAACGCTCACTGACATTTCCCCTATCAGAAAGTCTGATAAATGCCGGAAAAATGACTAAGTCCAAAAAAAAATGTTTTCAACTGTTTTCAATTTTACCCCCGTGGGTTATATATTCTACCCAAACACAATTGGAACTCTCATGGGGTACCCTCACACATATTATTCCATCATTTAGTGGATATTTTCACAAAGAAGTCAAATTTTCAAAAATTCAGAAAATTGGCTGAAAACGACTAAATATCAAGGACTCATTGGGCGAATCGCTCTGCAACTGAAATCGGAGCGCTCTCTGACATTTCCCCTATCAGAAAGTCTGATAAATGCCGGAGAAATGACTAAGTACAAAAAAAATTTTTTTAAAACTTTTTCCATTTTACCCCCGTGGGATATATATTCTACCCACACACATTTGGAACTCTCCTGGGGTACCCCCACACATATTATTCCCTCATTTAGTGGATATTTTCCGAAAAAGTGAAATTATCAAAAATTCAGAAAATTGGCTGAAAACGACGAAATATCAAGGACCCATCGTTCGAATGGCTCTGGAAATGAAATCGGAATGCTCACTGACATTTCCCCTATCTGAAAGTCTGATAAACGCCGTAAAAATGACTAAGTCCAAAAAAATTTTATTTCTAACTTTTTTCAATTTTACCCCCGTGGGATATATATTCTACGCACACAGATTTGGAACTCTCCTGGGGTACCCTCACACATATTATTCCCTCATTTAATGGATATTTTCACAAAAAAGTGAAGTTTTCAAAAATTCTGAAAATTTGCTGAAAACGACTAAATATCAAGGACTCATCGTTCGAATCGCTCTGGAACTGAAATCGGAATGCTCACTGACATTTCCCCTATCTGAAAGTCTGATAAACGCCGGAAAAAGGACTAAGTCCAAAAAAATTTTTTTTTCAACTTTTCAATTTTACCCCCGTGGGATATATATTATACCCACACACATTTGGAACTCTCCTGGGGTACCCCCACACATATTATTCCCTCATTTAGTGGATATTTTCCCAAAAAAGTGAAATCATCAAAAATTCAGAAAATTGTCTGAAAACGACGAAATATCAAGGACTCATCGTTCGAATCGCTCTGGAACTGAAATCGGAATGCTCACTGACATTTTCCCTATCTGAAAGTCTGATAAACGCCGTAAAAATGACTAAGTCCAAAAAATTTTTTTTTTCAACTTTTTCAATTTTACCCCCGTGGGATATATATTCTACCCACACACATTTGGAACTCTCCTGGGGTACCCTCACACATATTATTCCCTCATTTAGTGGATATTTTCCCAAAAAAGTGAAATTATCAAAAATTCAGAAAATTGGCTGAAAACGACGAAATATCAAGGACTCATCGTTCGAATCGCTCTGGAACTGAAATCGGAATGCTCACTGACATTTCCCCTATCTGAAAGTCTGATAAATGCCGGAAAAATGACTAAGTCCAAAAAATTTTGATTTCTAACTTTTTTCAATTTTACCCCCGTGGGATATATATTCTACCCACACACATTTGGAACTCTCCTGGGGTGCCCTCACACATATTATTCCCTCATTTAGTGGATATTTTCACAAAGAAGTGAAATTTTCAAAAATTCAGAAAATTGAGTGAAAACTACTAAATATCAAGGACTCATCGTTCGAATCGCTCTGGAACTGAAATCGGAATGCTCACTGACATTTCCCCTATCTGAAAGTCTGATAAACGCCGTAAAAATGACTAAGTCAAAAAAAAATTTATTTCTAACTTTTTTCAATTTTACCCCCGTGGGATATATATTCTACCCACACACATTTGGAACTCTCCTGGGGTACCCTCACACATATTATTCCCTCATTTAGTGGATATTTTCACAAAAAAGAGAAATTTTCAAAAATTCAGAAAATTGGCTGAAAACGACTAAATATCAAGGACTCATCGTTCGAATCGCTCTGGAACTGAAATCGGAATGCTCACTGACATTTCCCCTATCTGAAAGTCTGATAAACGCCGGAAAAAGGACTAAGTCCAAAAAAATTTTTTTTTCAACTTTTCAATTTTACCCCCGTGGGATATATATTATACCCACACACATTTGGAACTCTCCTGGGGTACCCCCACACATATTATTCCCTCATTTAGTGGATATTTTCCCAAAAAAGTGAAATCATCAAAAATTCAGAAAATTGTCTGAAAACGACGAAATATCAAGGACTCATCGTTCGAATCGCTCTGGAACTGAAATCGGAATGCTCACTGACATTTTCCCTATCTGAAAGTCTGATAAACGCCGTAAAAATGACTAAGTCCAAAAAATTTTTTTTTTCAACTTTTTCAATTTTACCCCCGTGGGATATATATTCTACCCACACACATTTGGAACTCTCCTGGGGTACCCTCACACATATTATTCCCTCATTTAGTGGATATTTTCCCAAAAAAGTGAAATTATCAAAAATTCAGAAAATTGGCTGAAAACGACGAAATATCAAGGACTCATCGTTCGAATCGCTCTGGAACTGAAATCGGAATGCTCACTGACATTTCCCCTATCTGAAAGTCTGATAAATGCCGGAAAAATGACTAAGTCCAAAAAATTTTGATTTCTAACTTTTTTCAATTTTACCCCCGTGGGATATATATTCTACCCACACACATTTGGAACTCTCCTGGGGTGCCCTCACACATATTATTCCCTCATTTAGTGGATATTTTCACAAAGAAGTGAAATTTTCAAAAATTCAGAAAATTGAGTGAAAACTACTAAATATCAAGGACTCATCGTTCGAATCGCTCTGGAACTGAAATCGGAATGCTCACTGACATTTCCCCTATCTGAAAGTCTGATAAACGCCGTAAAAATGACTAACTCCAAAAAAATTTTATTGCTAACTTTTTTCAATTTTACCCCCGTGGGATATATATTCTACCCACACACATTTGGAACTCTCCTGGGGTACCCTCACACATATTATTCCCTCATTTAGTGGATATTTTCCCAAAAAAGTGAAATTTTCAAAAATTCAGACAATTGGCTGAAAATGACTAAATATCAAGGACTCATTGGGCGAATCGCTCTGGAACTCAAATCGGAACGCTCACTGACATTTCCCCTATCAGAAAGTCTGATAAACGCCGGAAAAAGGACTAAGTCCAAAAAAATTTTTTTTTCAACTTTTTCAATTTTACCCCCGTGGGATATATATATACCCACACACATTTGGAACTCTCCTGGGGTTCCCCCCACACATATTATTCCCTCATTTAGTGGATATTTTCCCAAAAAAGTGAAATTATCAAAAATTCAGAATATTGGCTGAAAACGACGAAATATCAAGGACTCATCGTTCGAATCGCTCTGGAACTGAAATCGGAATGCTCACTGACATTTCCCCTATCTGAAAGTCTGATAAACGCCGTAAAAATGACTAAGTGCAAAAAATTTTTATTTCTAACTTTTTTCAATTTTACCCCCGTGGGATATATATTCTACCCACACACATTTGGAACTCTCCTGGGGTACCCTCACACATATTATTCCCTCATTTAGTGGATATTTTCACAAAAAAGTGAAATTTTCAAAAATTCTGAAAAAATTGGCTGAAAACGACTAAATATCAAGGACTCATCGTTCGAATCGCTCTGGAACTGAAATCAGAATGCTCAATGACATTTCCCCTATCTGAAAGTCTGATAAACCACGGAAAAATGAATAAGTCCAAAAAAAAAATGTTTTCAACTTTTTTCAATTTTACTCTCGTGGGATATATATTCTACCCACACACATTTGTAACTCTCCTGGGGTACACACACACATATTATTCCCTTATTTAGTGGATATTTTCACAAAGAAGTGAAATTTTCAAAAATTTAGAAAATTGGCTGAAAACGACTAAATATCAAGGATTCATCGTTCGAATCGCTCTGGAACTGAAATCGGAATGCTCACTGACATTTCCCCTATCTGAAAGTCTGATAAACCACGGAAAAATGAATAAGTCCAAAAAAATAATATTTTCAACTTTTTTCAATTTTACCCCGGTGGGATATATATTCTACCCACACACATTTGGAATTCTCCGGGGGTACCCTCACACATATTATTCCCTCATTTTGTGGATATTTTCACAAAAAAGTGAAATTTTCAAAAATTCTGAAAAAATTGGCTGAAAACGACTAAATATCAAGGACTCATCGTTCGAATCGCTCTGGAACTGAAATCAGAATGCTCAATGACATTTCCCCTATCTGAAAGTCTGATAAACCACGGAAAAATGAATAAGTCCAAAAAAAAAATGTTTTCAACTTTTTTCAATTTTACTCTCGTGGGATATATATTCTACACAGACACATTTGTAACTCTCCTGGGGTACACACACACATATTATTCCATTATTTAGTGGATATTTTCACAAAGAAGTGAAATTTTCAAAAATTTAGAAAATTGTCTGAAAACGACTCAATATCAAGGACTCATTGGGTGAAAAGCTCTGGAACTGAAATCGGGGCAATCACTGACATTTCCCCTATCAGAAAGTCTGATAAACGCCGGAAAAATGACTAAGACTAAAAAAAAAATGGTTTCAACTTTTTTCAATTTTACCCCCGTGGGATATATATTCTACCCACACACATTTGGAACTCTCCTGGGGTACCCTCACACATATTATTCCCTCATTTAGTGGATATTTTCACAAAAAAGTGAAATTTTCAAAAATTCAGAAAATTGGCTGAAAACTACTAAATATCAAGGACTCATCGTTCGAATCGCTCTGGAACTGAATTGGAATGCTCACTGATATTTCCCCTATCTGAAATTCTGATAAACACCGGAAAAATGAGTAAGTCCCAAAAAAATTTTATTTTACCTTTTTTCAATTTTACCCCCGTGGGATATATATTCTACCCACACACATTTGTAACTCTCCTGGGGTACCCTCACAGATATTATTCCCTCATTTAGTGGATATTTTCACAAAAAAGTGAAATTTTCAAAAATTCAGAAAATTGGCTGAAAACGAATAAATATCAAGGACTCATCTGGCGAATCGTTCTGGAACTGAAATCGGAATGCTCACTGACATTTCCCCTATCTGAAAGTCTGATAAACGCCGTAAAAATGACTAAGTCCAAAAAAAAATTTTTTTTAACTTTTTTCAATTTTACCCCCGTGGGATATATATTCTACCCACACACATTTGGAAATCTCCTGGGGTACCCTCACACATATTATTCACTCATTTAGTGGATAATTTCACAAAAAAGTGAAATTTTCAAAAATTCAGAAAATTGACTGAAAACGACTAAATATTATGGACTCATAGTTCGAATTGCTCTGAAACTGAAATAGGAATGCTCACTGACATTTCCCCTATCTGAAAGTCAGAAAAACGCCGGAAAAATGAGTAAGCCCAAAAAAATTTTTCTTTCAGCTTTTTACAATTTTACCCGCGTGGAATATATATTCTACCGACACACATTTGGAACTCCCCTGGGGTACCCTCACAGATATTATTCCCTCATTTAGTGGATATTTTCACAAAAAAGGGAATTTTTCAAAAATTCAAAAAATTGGCTGAAAACGACTAAATATCAAGGACTCATAAGGCGAATCGCTCTGGAACTGAAATCGGAACGCTCACTGACATTTCCCCTATCAGAAAGTCTGATAAATGCCGGAAAAATGACCAAGTCCAAAAAAAATAATTTTTCAACTTTTTTCAATTTTACCCCCGTGGGATATATATTCTACCCACACACATTTGGAACACTCCTGGGGGTACCCTCACACATATTTTTCCCTCATTTAGTTGATATTTTCACAAAAAAGTGAACATTTCAAAAATTCAGAAAATTGGCTGAAAACGACTAAATATCAAGGACTCATCGGGCGAATCGCTCTTGAACTGTAATCGGAGCGATCACTGACATTTCCCCTCTCTGAAAGACTGATAAATGCCAGAAAAATGACTAAGTCGAAAAAAAAAAATGTTTCAACTTTTTTCAATTTTACCCCCGTGGGATATATATTCTACCCACACACATTTGGAACTCTCCTGGGGTACCCTCACACATATTATTCCCTCATTTACTGGATATTTTCACAAAAAAGTGAAATTTTCAAAAATTCTGAAAATTGGCTGAAAACGACTAAATATCAAAAACTCATTGGTTGAATTGCTCTGGAACTGAAATCGGAATGCTCACTAACATTTCCCTATCATAAAGTCTGATAAATGCCGGAAAAATGACTAAGTCGAAACAAAAATGTCTTCATCTTTTTTCAATTTTACCCCCGTGGGATATATATTCTACCCACACACATTTGGAACTCTCCTGGGGTACCCTCACACATATTATTCCCTCATTTAGTGGATATTTTCACAAAAAAGTGAAATTTTCAAAAATTCAGAAAATTGGCTGAAAACGACTAAATATCAAGGACTCATTGGGCAAATTGCTCTGGAACTGAAATCGGAATGCTCACTGACATTTCCCCTATCTGAAAGTCTGATAAACGCCGGAAAAAAGACTAAGTCCAAAAAAAATTTTTTTTCACCTTTTTTAAATTTTACCCCTGTGGGATATATATTCTATCCACAAGCATTTCAAACTCTCCTGGGGTATCCTCACACATATTATTTCCTCATTTAGTGGATATTTTCAAAAAAAAGTGAAATTTTCAAAAATTCAGAAAATTGGCTGAAAACGACTAAATATGAAGGACTCATCGAGCGAATCACTTTGGAACTGAAATCGTAATTCTCACTGCCATTTCCCCTCTCTGAAAGTCTGATAAATGCTGGAAAAATGACTAAGTCCAAAAAAAAATTTTTTTCAAATTTTTTCAATTTTACCCCCGTGGGATATATATTCTAAACACACACATTTGGAACTCTCCTGGGGTACCCTCACACATATTATTCCCTCAGTTAGTGGATATTTTCACAAAAAAGTGAAATTTTCAAAAATTCGGAAAATTAGCTGAAAACGACTAAATAGCAAGGACTCATCGTTCGAATCGCTCTGGAACTGAAATCGGAATGCTCACTGACATTTCCCCTATCTAAAAGTCTGATAAACGCCGGAAAAAAGACTAGGTCGAAAAAAAAAATTTTTTCACCTTTTTTTAATTTTACCCCTGTGGGATATATATTCTACCCACAAGCATTTCAAACTCTCCTGGGGTACCCTCACACATATTATTCCCTCATTTAGTGGATATTTTCACAAAAAAGTGAAATTTTCAAAAATTCAGAAAATTGGCTGAAAACGACTAAATATCAAAAACTCATTGGGTGAATTGCTCTGGAACTGAAATCGTAATTCTCACTGACATTTCCCCTCTCTGAAAGTCTGATAAACGCCGGAAAAATGACTAAGTCCAAAAAAATTTTATTTCTAACTTTTTTCTATTTTACCCCCGTGGGATATATATTCTACCCACACACATTTGGAACTCTCCTGTGGTACCCTCACACATATTATTCCCTCATTTAGTGGATATTTTCACAAAAAAGTGAAATTTTCAAAAATTCAGAAAATTGACTGAAAACGACAAAACATTAAGGACTCATCGTTCGAATTGATCTGGAACTGAAATCGGAATGCTCACTGACATTTCCCCTCTCTGAAAGTCTGATAAACGCCGGAAAAATGACTAAGTCCAAAAAAAATTTATTTTACCTTTTTTCAATTTTACCCCCGTGGGATATATATTCTACCCACACACATTTGGAAATCTCCTGAGGTACCCTCACACATATTATTCACTCATTTAGTGGATATTTTCACAAAAAAGTGAAATTTTCAAAAATTCAGAAAATTGGCTGAAAACGAATAAATATCAAGGACTCATCTGGCGAATCGTTCTGGAACTGAAATCGGAATACTCACTGACATTTCCCCTATCAGAAAGTCTGATAAATGCCGGAAAAATGACCAAGTCCAAAAAAAATAATTTTTCAACTTTTTTCAATTTTACCCCCGTGGGATATATATTCTACCCACACACATTTGGAACACTCCTGGGGGTACCCTCACACATATTTTTCCCTCATTTAGTTGATATTTTCACAAAAAAGTGAACATTTCAAAAATTCAGAAAATTGGCTGAAAACGACTAAATATCAAGGATTCATTGGGCGAATTACTCTGGAACTGAAATCGGAATGCTCACTGACATTTCCCCTATCTGAAAGTCTGAAAAATGCCAGAAAAATGACTAAGTCCCAAAAAAATGTTTTTTAAACTATTTTCATTTTTACCGCGGTGGGATATATATTCTACCCACACATATTTGCAACTCTCCTGGTGTACCCTCACACGTTATTCCCTCATTTAGTGGATATTTTCACAAAAAAGTGAATTTTTCAAAAATTCTAAAAATTGGCTGAAAACAACTAAATATCAAGGATTCATCGTTCGAATCGCTCTGGAACTGAAATCGAAATGCTCACTGACATTTCCCCTATGTGAAAGTCTGATAAACGCCGGAAAAATGACAGTCCCAAAATTTTTTTTTTAAACTTTTTTCAATTTTACCCCCGTGGGATGTATATTCTACCCCCACACATTTGGAACTCTCCTGGTGTACCGTCACACATATTATTCCCTCATTTAGTGGATATTTTCACAAAAAAGAGAAATTTTCAAAAATTCAGAAAATTGGCTGAAAACGACTAAATATCCAGGACTCATCGGGCGAATCGCTCTGGAACTGAAATCGGAACGCTCACAGACATTTTCCTTCTCTGAAAGTCTGATAAACGCCGGAAAAATGAGTAAGTCCAAAAAAAATTTTTTTTCAGCTTTTTACAATTTTACCCCCGTGGGATATATATTCTACCCACACACATTTGGAAATCTCCTGGGGTACCCTCACACATATTATTCACTCATTTAGTGGATAATTTCACAAAAAAGTGAAATTTTCAAAAATTCAGAAAATTGACTGAAAACGACTAAATATTATGGACTCATAGTTCGAATTGCTCTGAAACTGAAATATAAATGCTCACTGACATTTCCCCTATCTGAAAGTCTGAAAAACGCCGGAAAAATGAGTAAGCCCAAAAAAATTTTTTTTTCAGCTTTTTACAATTTTACCCCCGTGGAATATATATTCTACCGACACACATTTGGAACTCCCCTGGGGTACCCTCACAGATATTATTCCCTCATTTAGTGGATATTTTCACAAAAAAGGGAATTTTTCAAAAATTCAAAAAATTGGCTGAAAACGACTAAATATCAAGGACTCATAAGGCGAATCGCTCTGGAACTGAAATCGGAACGCTCACTGACATTTCCCCTATCAGAAAGTCTGATAAATGCCGGAAAAATGACCAAGTCCAAAAAAAATAATTTTTCAACTTTTTTCAATTTTACCCCCGTGGGATATATATTCTACCCACACACATTTGGAACACTCCTGTGGGTACCCTCACACATATTTTTCCCTCATTTAGTTGATATTTTCACCAAAAAGTGAACATTTCAAAAATTCAGAAAATTGGCTGAAAACGACTAAATATCAAGGATTCATTGGGCGAATTACTCTGGAACTGAAATCGGAATGCTCACTGACATTTCCCCTATCTGAAAGTCTGAAAAATGCCGGAAAAATGACTAAGTCCCAAAAAAATGTTTTTTAAACTATTTTCATTTTTACCGCCGTGGGATATAAATTCTACCCACACATATTTGCAACTCTCCTAGTGTACCCTCACACATGTTATTCCCTCATTTAGTGGATATTTTCACAAAAAAGTGAATTTTTCAAAAATTCTAAAAATTGGCTGAAAATGACTAAATATCAAGGACTCATCGGGCGAATCGCTCTTGAACTGTAATCGGAGCGATCACTGACATTTCCCCTCTCTGAAAGACTGATAAATGCCAGAAAAATGACTAAGTCGAAAAAAAAAAATGTTTCAACTTTTTTCAATTTTACCCCCGTGGGATATATATTCTACCCACACACATTTGGAACTCTCCTGGGGTACCCTCACACATATTATTCCCTCATTTACTGGATATTTTCACAAAAAAGTGAAATTTTCAAAAATTCTGAAAATTGGCTGAAAACGACTAAATATCAAAAACTCATTGGTTGAATTGCTCTGGAACTGAAATCGGAATGCTCACTAACATTTCCCTATCATAAAGTCTGATAAATGCCGGAAAAATGACTAAGTCGAAACAAAAATGTCTTCATCTTTTTTCAATTTTACCCCCGTGGGATATATATTCTACCCACACACATTTGGAACTCTCCTGGGGTACCCTCACACATATTATTTCCTCATTTAGTGGATATTTTAAAAAAAAAGTGAAATTTTCAAAAATTCAGAAAATTGGCTGAAAACGACTAAATATGAAGGACTCATCGAGCGAATCACTTTGGAACTGAAATCGTAATTCTCACTGCCATTTCCCCTCTCTGAAAGTCTGATAAATGCTGGAAAAATGACTAAGTCCAAAAAAAAATTTTTTTCAAATTTTTTCAATTTTACCCCCGTGGGATATATATTCTAAACACACACATTTGGAACTCTCCTGGGGTACCCTCACACATATTATTCCCTCAGTTAGTGGATATTTTCACAAAAAAGTGAAATTTTCAAAAATTCGGAAAATTAGCTGAAAACGACTAAATAGCAAGGACTCATCGTTCGAATCGCTCTGGAACTGAAATCGGAATGCTCACTGACATTTCCCCTATCTAAAAGTCTGATAAACGCCGGAAAAAAGACTAAGTCGAAAAAAAAAATTTTTTCACCTTTTTTTAATTTTACCCCTGTGGGATATATATTCTACCCACAAGCATTTCAAACTCTCCTGGGGTACCCTCACACATATTATTCCCTCATTTAGTGGATATTTTCACAAAAAAGTGAAATTTTCAAAAATTTAGAAAATTGGCTGAAAACGACTAAATATCAAAAACTTATTGGGTGAATTGCTCTGGAACTGAAATCGTAATTCTCACTGACATTTCCCCTCTCTGAAAGACTGATAAACACCGGAAAAATGACTAAGTCCAAAAAAATTTTATTTCTAACTTTTTTCTATTTTACCCCCGTGGGATATATATTCTACCCACACACATTTGGAACTCTCCTGGGGTACCCTCACACATATTATTCCCTCATTTAGTGGATATTTTCACAAAAAAGTGAAATTTTCAAAAATTCAGAAAATTGACTGAAAACGACAAAACATTAAGGACTCATCGTTCGAATTGATCTGGAACTGAAATCGGAATGCTCACTGACATTTCCCCTCTCTGAAAGTCTGATAAATGCCGGAAAAATGACTAAGTCAAAAAAAAATGTTTTCAACTTTTTTCAATTTTACCCCCGTGGGATATATATTCTACCCACACACATTTGGAACTCACCTGGGGTACCCTCACAGATATTATTCCCTCAGTTAGTGGATATTTTCACAAAAAAGTGAAATTTTCAAAAATTCAGAAATTGGCTGAAAACGACTAAATATTAAGGACTCATCGTTCGAATCGCTCTGGAACTGAAATCGGAATGCTCACTGACATTTCCCCTATCTGAAAGTCTGATAAACGCCGGAAAAATTACTAATTCCCCAAAAAAAATTTTTAAACTTTGTTCAATTTTACCCCCGTGGGATATATATTCTACCCACACACATTTGGAACTCACCTGGAGTACCCTCACAGATATTATTCCCTCAGTTAGTGGATATTTTCACAAAAAATTGAAATTTTCAAAAATTCTGAAAATTGGCTGAAAACGACTAAATATCAAGGACTCATCGAGCGAATCACTTTGGAACTGAAATCGGAACGCTCACTGCCATTTCTCCTCTCTGAAAGTCTGATAAATGCTGGAAAAATGACTAAGTCCAAAAAAAAATTTTTTTTAAATTTTTTCAATTTTACCCCCGTGGGATATATATTCTAAACACACACATTTGGAACTCTCCTGGGGTACCCTCACACATATTATTCCCTCATTTAGTGGATATTTTCACAAAAAAGTGAAATTTTAAAAATTCTGAAAATTGGCTGAAAACGACTAAATATCAAAAACTCATTGGGTGAATTGCTCTGGAACTGAAATCGGAATGCTCACTGACATTTCCCTATCATAAAGTCTGACAAATGCCGGAAAAATGCCTAAGTCTAAAAAAAAAAATTTTTCAACTTTTTTCAATTTTACCCCCGTGGGATATATATTCTAAACACACACATTTGGAACTCTCCTGGGGTACCCTCACACATATTATTCCCTCAGTTAGTGGATATTTTCACAAAAAAGTGAAATTTTCAAAAATTCTGAAAATTGGCTGAAAACGACTAAATAGCAAGGACTCATCATTCGAATCGCTCTGGAACTGAAATCGGAATGCTCACTGACATTTCCCCTATCTGAAAGTCTGATGAACGCCGGAAAAAAGACTAAGTCTAAAAAAAAAATTTTTTCACCTTTTTTTAATTTTACCCCTATGGGATATATTCTACCCACAAGCATTTCAAACTCTCCTGGGGTACCCTCACACATATTATTCCCTCATTTAGTGGATATTTTCACAAAAAAGTGAAATTTTCAAAAATTCAGAAAATTGGCTGAAAACGACTAAATATCAAAAACTCATTGGGTGAATTGCTCTGGAACTGAAATCGGAATGCTCACTGACATTTCCCCTCTCTGAAAGTCTGATAAACGCCGGAAAAATGACTAAGTCCAAAAAAAATTTATTTCTAACTTTTTTCAATTTTACCCCCGTGGGATATATATTCTACCCACACACATTTGGAACTCTCCTGGGGTACCCTCACACATATTATTCCCTCATTTAGTGGATATTTTCAGAAAAAAGTGAAATTTTAAAAAATTCAGAAATTGGCTGAAAAAGACTAAATATTAAAGACTCATGGTTAGAATCGCTCTGGAACTGAAATCGGAATGCTCACTGACATTTCCCTTATCTGAAAGTCTGATAAACGCCGGAAAAATTAATAATTCCCAAAAAAAAATTTTTAAACTTTTTTCAATTTTACCCCTGTGGGATATATGTTCTACCAACAAACATTTGGAACTCTCCTGGGGTACCCTCACACATATTATTCCCTCATTTAGTGGATATTTTCACAAAAAAGTGAAATTTTCAAAAATTCTGAAAATTGGCTGAAAACGACTAAATACCAAGGACTCATCGTTCGAATCGCTCTGGAACTGAAATCGGAATGCTCACTGACATTTCCCCTCTCTGAAAGTCTGATAAACGCCGGAAAAATGACTAAGTCCCAAATAAATTTTTTTTCAACATTTTTCAATTTTACCCCCGTGGGATATATATTCTACCCACAAGCATTTCAAACTCTCCTGGAGTAACCTCACACATATTATTCCCTCATTTAGGGGATATTTTCACAAAAAAGTGACATTTTCAAAATTTCGGAAAATTGGCTGAAAATGACGAAATATCAAGGACTCATCGGGCAAATCGCTCTGCAACTGAAATCGGAACGCTCACTGACATTTCCCCTCTCTGATACTCTGATAAACGCCGGAAAAATGACTAAGCCCAAAAAATTTTTTTTTCAGCTTTTTTCAATTTTACCCCCGTGGGATGTATATTCTACCCACACACATTTGGAACTCTCCTGGGGTACCCTCACACATATTATTCCCTCATTTAGTGGATATTTTCACAAAAAAGTGAAGTTTTCAAAAATTCAGAAAATTGGCTGAAAACGACGAAATATGAAGGACTCATTGGGCGAATTGCTATGGAAGTGAAATCGGAATGCTCACTGACATTTATATATCAGAAAGTCTGATAAACGCCGGAAAAATGACTAAGTCCAAAAAAATTTTTTTTAAACTTTTTTCAATTTTACCCCCGTGGGATATATATTCTACCCACAAACATTTGGAACTCTCCTGGGGTGCCCTCACACATATTATTCCCTCATTTAGTGGATATTTTCACGAAAAAGTGAAATTTTCAAAAATTCAGAAAATTGGCAGAAAACGACGAAATATCAAGGACTCATCGGGCGAATCGCTCTGGAACTGAAATTGGAATTCTCACTGACATTTGCCCTATCTGAAAGTCTGATAAACGCCGGAAAACTAAGTCCCAAAAAATATTTTTTTCAACTTTTTTCAATTTTACCCACGTGGGATATATATTCTACCCACACACATTTGGAACTCTCCTGGGGTACCCTCACACATATTATTCCCTCATATAGCAGATTTTTTCACAAAAAAAGCGCTCTGGAACTGAATTTGGAACGCTCACTGACTTTTCCCCTATCTGAAAGTCTGATAAACGCCGGAAAAATTACTAAGTCCAAAAAATTTTTTTTTTCAACTTTTTTCAATTTTACTCCCGTGGGATATATATTCTATCCACACACATTTGGAACTCTTTTGGGGTACCCTCACAGATATTATTCCCTCATTTAGTGGATATTTTTCACAAAAAAGTGAAATTTTCAAAAATACAGAAAATTGGCTGAAAACGACTAAATATCAAGGACTCATCGGGCGAATCGCTCTGGAACTGAAATCGTTATTCTCACTGATATTTCCCCTATCTGAAATACTGATAAACGCCGGAAAAATGACTAAGTCGAAGAAAAAAAATTTTTCAACTTTTTTTAATTTTACCCCCGTGGGATATATATTCTACCCACACACATTTGGAACTCTCCTGGGGTACCCTCACACATATTATTCCCTCATTTAGCGGATATTTTCACAAAAAAGTGCATTTTTCAAAAATTCAGAAAATTGGCTGAAAACGACTAAATATCAAGGACTCATTGGGCGAATCGCTCTGGAACTGAAATCGGAACGCTCACTGACATTTCCCCTATCATGTCTGATAAACGCCGGAAGAATGACTAAGTTCAAAAAACAATTTTTTTTCAACTTCTTTTAATTTTACCACCATGGGATATAAATTCTACCCACACACATTTGGAACTCTCCTGGGGTACCCTCACACATATTATTCCCTCATTTAGTGGATACTTTCTCAAAAAAGTGAAATTTTAAAAAATTCTGAAAATTGGCTGAAAACGACTAAATATCAAGGACTCATCGGGCGAATCGCTCTGGAACTGAAATCGGAACGCTCACTGACATTTACCCTATCTGAAAGTCTGATAAACACCGGAAAAATGACATTCGACAAAAAAAAATTTTTCAACTTTTTTCAATTTTACCACCGTGGGCTATATATTCTACCCACACACATTTGGAACACTCCTGGGGTACCCTCACACATATTATTCCCTCATTTAGTGGATATTTTCACAAAAAAGTAAAATTTTGAAAAATTCAGAAAATTGGCTGAAAGCGACTAAATATCAAGTACTCATCGGCGAATCGCTCTGGAACTGAAATCGGTACGCTCACTGACATTTACCCTATCTGAAAGTCTGATAAACACCGGAAAAATGACAGTTCAAAAAAATTTTTTTTTCAACTTTTTTCAATTTTACTCCCGTGGGATATATATTCTACCCAAACACATTTGGAACTCTCCTGGGGTACCCTCACACATATTATTCCCTCATTTAGTGGATATTTTCACAAAAAAGTGAAATTTTCAAAAATTCTGAAAATTGGCTGAAAACGACTAAATAACAAGGACTCATCGGGCGCATCGCTCTGGAACTGAAATCGGAACGCTCACTGACATTTCCCCTATCTGAAAGTCTGATAAACGCCTTAAAATGACTAAGTCCAAAAAAAAAATTTTTCAACTTTTTTCAATTTTACCCCCGTGGGATATATATTCTACCCACACACATTTGGAACTCTCCTGGGGTACCCTCACACATATTATTCCCTCATTTAGTGGATATTTTCTCAAAAAAGTTAAATTTTCAGAAATTCAGAAAATTGGCTGAAAACGGCTAAATATCAAGTACTCATCTGAAGATTCGCTCTGGAACTAAAATCTTAACAGTCACTGACATTTTCCCTATTTGAAAGTCTGAAAAACGCCAGAAAAATGACAGTCCAAAAAAAAATTTTTTTTAAACTTTTTTCACTTTTACCCCCGTGGGATATATATTCTGCACACACACATTTGGAACTCTCATGGGGTACCATCACACATATTATTCCCTCATTTAGTGGATATTTTCACAAAAAAGTGAAATTTTCAAAAATTCAGAAAATTGGCTGAAAACTACTAAATATCAAGGACTCATGGAGCGAATTCCTCTGGAACTGAAATCGGAATGCTCACTGACATTTACCCTACCTGAAATTCTGATAAACGCCGGAAAAATGACAGTCCAAAAAAATTTTTTTTCAACTTTTTTCAATTTTACCGCCCGTGGTATATCTATTCTACCCACACACATTTGGAACTCTCCTGGGGTACCCTCACACATATTATTCCCTCATTTAGTGGATATTTTCACAAAAAAGTTACATTTTCAAAAATTCAGAAAATTGGCTGAAAACGACTACTTATCAAGGACTCATCAGTAGAGATGAGCGTTGTTCTACTCGAACTGTTCGCCAATCTCAAATTCGAGCTGTTTTGGGCGGTGTTCGAGCCGGTCGGCGAACACGAACAATTTGAGAAAAATTCGGCTGTTCGAGGTTATGTTCGATAACTGTTCGTGCACCAAAATCATAACTGGATTTTTTCTCAGTAATGATGAAAATTAATGTTAATACGCAGTTTGAGTGTACAGCGGGGCGGGGGGAGGGGCAGGGGATGGATCTCTGCAGGAACAATGAAGATCTCCATTTTTTTTTCTCTATCCCGCATTTGCAGTGGGGAGGTGCAATCTGTCAGCCTATCAGCAGCGCACACACGGAGCGAAGTGCTTTTTTTCACACAAGCAAGGGCATGTGTGATTGGCAGTGTATGTCACATGTCCTTGCCCTATAAGACCAAGCCATTTTCCCCGTCGCCACCATTTTCTGACTGCTGCAGCTGCGTGTTAGACGGCACCGCTGTTGCTGTGTGCGCTATACCTTGTTAATTTCAAGCCAATTTTCGCACAAATATACAGATAGCTTGGGAGTAGGGAATAGTTGTGATTGCAGTCCTTTTAAGGACTAGGTTACAGCATTTCCTACGACTTTTATCAGGCAGGTCTGTGCTCTTAAATAGATAGATTGTGGGAGTAAAGACTAATTGTAATTGGAGTCCTTTTCAGGACTAGGTTACATCAGTTCCTATCAGTTTTTGCCAGGCAGGTCTGTGCCAGTGCTGTGCAAGTTTTTTTCACAGCATTTGGCTGCATCTAGCAAAGCTAATCCTTTTTGGCCTATTGCAGAGTGTGTTAGTCAGTGGAGTAGCCTATCTGTGTTGCAAGATATACCACCTGTGTATAGAATACCAATTTTTTTACTGCACCTAGTGAAGTAAAATCTTTTGGGCATAGCATCATTCTATTAGTCCATCTATACTGACCTCCATCAGGTTGCAAACTGAATATAATTTTTTTCTGCATCTAGCTCTGAAAAAATATTTGGGCTTCTAGCAGTGTGTGGGACTTGGTCTATTAGTCCATCTATACTGACCTCCATCAGGTTGCAAATTAAAAATAATTTTTTTCTTCATTTAGCTCTGAAAAAATATTTGGGCTTCTAGCAGTGTGTGGGACTTGTTCTATTAGTCCTTCTATACTGACCTCCAGCAGGTTGCAAATTGAAAATAATTTTTTTCTGCATCTAGCTCTGAAAAAATATTTGGGCTTCTAGCAGTGTGTGGGACTTGGTCTATTAGTCCATCTATACTGACCTCCATCAGGTTGCAAATTAAAAATAATTTTTTTCTGCATCTAGCTCTGAAAAAATATTTGGGCTTCTAGCAGTGTGTGGGACTTGGTCTATTAGTCCATCTATACTGACCTCCATCAGGTTGCAAATTGAATAAAAAAATTTTCTGCATCTAGCTCTGAAAAAATATTTGGGCTTCTAGCGGTGTGTGGGACTTGGTCTATTAGTCCATCTATACTGACCTCCATCAGGTTGCAAATTAAAAATAATTTTTTTCTGCATCTAGCTCTGAAAAAATATTTGGGCTTCTAGCAGTGTGTGGGACTTGGTCTATTAGTCCATCTATACTGACCTCCATCAGGTTGCAAATTAAAAATAATTTTTTTCTTCATTTAGCTCTGAAAAAATATTTGGGCTTCTAGCAGTGTGTGGGACTTGTTCTATTAGTCCTTCTATACTGACGTCCAGCAGGTTGCAAATTGAATATAATTTTTTTCTGCATCTAGCTCTGAAAAAATATTTGGGCTTCTAGCGGTGTGTGGGACTTGGTCTATTAGTCCATCTATACTGACCTCCATCAGGTTGCAAATTAAAAATAATTTTTTTCTGCATCTAGCTCTGAAAAAATATTTGGGCTTCTAGCAGTGTGTGGGACTTGGTCTATTAGTCCATCTATACTGACCTCCATCAGGTTGCAAATTAAATAAAAAAATTTTCTGCATCTAGCTCTGAAAAAATATTTGGGCTTCTAGCGGTGTGTGGGACTTGGTCTATTAGTCCATCTATACTGACCTCCATCAGGTTGCAAATTAAAAATAATTTTTTTCTGCATCTAGCTCTGAAAAAATATTTGGGCTTCTAGCAGAGTGTGGGACTTGGTCTATTAGTCCATCTATACTGACCTCCATCAGGTTGCAAATTGAATAAAAAAATTTTCTGCATCTAGCTCTGAAAAAATATTTGGGCTTCTAGCGGTGTGTGGGACTTGGTCTATTAGTCCATCTATACTGACCTCCATCAGGTTGCAAATTAAAAATAATTTTTAGCTGCATCTAGCCCGGAAAATAATTTTGGGGCTCCGAGATGCGCAAGACACATAAGTGCCTTCTTGCTGCACTACCTGCAGCATGACCCTCATATTGTCAGAATTCGAAGTAATCATGACTACTGGGTTGCAACACTCTTAGATCCCCCAAACTTTTCGATCAACCTTTTCATTTTAATAAAGACCAAAAAAATGGTCATTTTTGAAATTATAAGCATTAGCAGGTTGTTAGAAACTGAAATCAAACAGTTTTCAACTCAAAACTTTATTCTAGGTGATGTTACATTTTCACATAGGACCCCTTGTTCGAAAGTAGCTTCTGAACTCTCTCGTCCATTGAATTTGTCAGGTTTTGGATGGTTTCTGCTTCAATTGTTTTGCATGAGGACAGAATACCCTCCCAGAGCTGTTGCTTAGATGTGAACTGCCTCCCGCCATCATAGACACTCCTTTTAATGATGCTCCAAAGGTTCTGAATGGGGTAGAGGTCAGGGGAGCATGGGGGTCACACCATAAGTTTGTCCCCTTTTATGCCCATATCAGCCAGAGATGCAGATGTTTTATGTGCAGCATGAGATGGTGCATTATCATGCAGAAAAATGATCTTGCTGTGAAATACACGGTTCTTCTTCTTGAACCATGGCAGGAAGTGCTGTTTGAGAAAATCCACATACATTATGGAGTTCATCTTTAGCGCCTTCAGGGATCCTAAAGGGGCCGACAATCTCTCTCCCCATGATTCCAGCCCAAAACATTACTCCACCTCCTCCTTGTTGGCGCTGTAGCCGTGTTTGCGTGGGGTGTCCATCAACCAGCCATCCTCCACTCCATTCATCTGGACCATCGAGCGCTGCACGGCACTCATCCGTGAGCAAAACAGTTTTGAAATCAGTCTTCATGTAATGTTTGGCCCACTGGAGCCGTTTCTGCTTGTGTGAAGTGGATAGAGGAGGTCGACAGGATGGCGTATGCACAGCTGCAAACCTCTGAAGGACCCTGCATCTTGTTGTTCGGGGGACGTTGGAGGCACAAGCAGCTTCAAAAACTTGTCTGCTGCTATGACAAGGCTTTTTTGCCGCTGCTCTTTCAACCTGACGTAATTGCCTGTAGGAAAGAGTCCTCAATTTGCCCTTATCAGCACGCACACGTGTGTACTGTGAATCAGCTACATACTTCTTGATTGCCAAGACACTTCATCCTGATCATCGCACAATGTTGATTTTAGTCATGCCTTGACCTAAACACTCCACAATTTGTTGCTTCTCAGCAGCCGACACATCCTTTTTCTTTCCCATTTTGGCAGAAAATGTAGGCTGCTTAATAATGTGAGAGAGCCTTCTTAAGTAGTCTTGCCTTTCATTGGACACACCTGCCAAACTAATTAGCACAGGTGTCTGCAATTGCTTACAGTGATATAAAGAGCCCTGACACACATCACCATCAATGAGTTTAACTGACAAACAAACAAATTCTTCCCTTATCACTCCTAAACACTTTTTGCATAATAATTTGGAACGCGGTGTACATGTGCTTTTCCACAAAACACCAGTGGTTCACGTAGTGAATCTTACAGTTCTAACTTGCCAACCGTGGTCTGTATGGAATTGTTCAATAAAGGGCCCAAAATTAAGATAACATAGATGGGAGAGGTCTCTATGAATAGGAATTCCTAAGTATTTGATACCCTGTGAGGGCCAGGCAAAGGGAAAGTTGGACTGGATGGAATCCTATATGGATTTAGGGAGGGAAACATCGAGGGCCTCAGACTTCGCTGCATTGATTTTAAAATTTTACCATGTAACAAAGTGATCTATTTCAGCCATAACAGCAGGGATGGATATATGTGATTGAGTGATATATACTAGGACATCATCAGCAAATAGAGAGCACTTGTACTCGGTGCCTCCCACCTCAATCCACCTAATATTGGGGTTATGGCGAATTGATGAGAGCAGGTGCTCCGTCACTAGGATGTATAAGAGAGGGGACAGAGGACATCCCTGCCTTGTCCCATTGGTGATTGTGAAAGGTGATGAAAATGTTCTGACGCACCCCCTGGGCCTTGGGACCCTTTTTGGTGGATGCTGGTGGTTGTAGTCTTCGTGGCGGCGATCCGGTTCCGTGGCTCAGGGCGGTCAAACCAGTGGCGGAACTATTTATGTGGTTTTGATGTTTAAATGTCCGACTACGCCACCCGTGGATTGCGGTCAGAGTGAACCGCCGCTACAGGGCAGACCGCTAAGGCTGGTGTTGTGGGTGCAGCAGAGCGTAGCATAACTCCCCACGGGAGGAGTATAGCCTCAGGGCAGTGTATGCGGAGGATGGGGGTGATGGTGCAGGGCAGCAGCAGTAACGACACGGAGTCAGTGATGCAGTTCAGGGCCTTTACTCACAGTTCTTATTATCCAGACCACGTCTGCAGGTAATGGCTGCCCACGTCGTACTGTGCTCACCAGGTGAGGGGCTCAGACAACTCCCAGATAACTTTGGAGCGCTTCACAGGACCCCCTTTGTGTGTCCTTTGTCTGGCCTTTCTTACCAACACTTCTGTCCGGCTGCCTCGGGCCTCCTCTTGGTAAACTTGGCGCCAGTTTCCCTGACCCTATGTGGTGCCTTCCTAGCGGGTGGAGCAAGGGGCTGCGCCACATAAAATGTCAGAGCCTCCGGTTTCTAGCTGAGGGTCGTTTCCTGCCTCCACTAGTTCGGGGACCGGTCTCCCCCTTTGGCCTGACCCCTCCACGCAGGTGGATTCGGGCGTGCGGTGGCGACTCGCCCGTCCGCACCCCTGGGATCCCTTCATTCCTCGTTCCTGGAGCCTTCTCCGCTCCTCTTCCTTCCTTCTCCCTCTTGCAGGCCTGGGCCTCTGTTACTAGGCCCGCCTCCGGAGCAGAGCTCATGCAGAGCCCCTGCTCCCTGCCACTTCTGCTCAGACTTCTCTGCACTGAACTAAGATGGTGCCCACCTTTTATACTCCCTTCTCAATGCACCCAGGAACTGCTTCCTCCCTGCTCCTGCACTGCAGGGTTCCCCTTCCTCAGTGTTCCCTCCCCCCACTCCAGCCAGGGACAGGGACTGTCATGCCCATCTCAGGAGCATATTGGTCGCCCTGCCCCACGGCAATGTGGTGTAATGCATGCAGGTGTCGGGTCCTGATCCACACTCCATCCTTATCTGAGAGTGAGATATCACACCTCTGGGTGAGGTGCAATACGTCTGTAGCAACCGAGCCCTCGGTGCTACAGTTCCATTTATCTTCAGCCTAGGTGACGTATTGTGATACAGGGCCGTGATTTTGGCTATAAAAGGGTCCCCTAGACCCCTACCCCAAGCTTTTTAAGAGAATCATATATGGCGTGCCAGGAGACTCTATGGAATGCTTTCTCAGCATCCAACGAGAGTATCTACTTACAAATTTTTAACTGCATCTAGCCCAGGAAATACTTTGTGCCTAGTAGCAGTGTCTGCTAGTCAGCGGATTATCCCGGCTGTTAAGCACGCTACACCACCTGTAGTTTGGACACTTAATTTTTTCAAAGGAAATGCTTCGGGACCACGGGATACTTAGTGAAGAGCATCAGGAGGCACCCCAAGGCATAGGGGCTGGGACTGGCACTAGGATGCCTTGCGGTGGACAGCCGAGCTCGATCCTTATAAAAGCTTTTTAACTGCAGCAGCTTTAGTGGACGCTACTGGAGCTGGAATTACGCGGCTGCTGGCATGAGACTTGCCCTCCAATAGATCCTTGTAAATGGATTTAAAGTGTATTCATTCAAATTAGAGGGACAATTTAAATTAAAAAGCTTAGAGCTGCCTCCACCACAGGGGGGCTCTCTCAACCCACCAGCGGACAGGCACCAGTATTGGGAGAGGGGGGCTGGCCGTCAGGGTTCACCGCGGCTCTGGCACAAACCCGGCGACACGGAGGTGGCACGGGCAGGAGCGGACTGGCCGTCTCGGCTTCTCACTTTTTGGATTTTAGAAGCGCATGACATGCCTATATCTGTGTCTCCCCCTCCTTTTACTCCTCCACCTCTTTTCTTTTCGCATGACTATATGTACTTGTCACTTTTCCATGTGTTAGTTGTGTCTTCTGAGCAGTTTGTCAGCTTTTGGACACCTTTGAAGGTGTTTTCTATGTGTTTCTATGTGTTTTTGTTTGCCTGCCATTGGTTTTAACGGTGTTCGAAGGTGTTCGACGAACAGTTCGACGAACAGTTCGGCGAACACACGGGTGTTCGACGAACCGAACTGAACTCGAACACTACGGGGGTGGCTCAACACTACTCATCAGGTGAATCGCTCTGAACTGAAATTGGAACGCTCACTGACATTTCCCCTATCTGAAAGTCTGATAAACACCGGAAAAATGACAGTCCCAAAAAAAATTTTTTTCAACTTTTTTTAATTTTACCCACGTGGGATATATATTCTACCCAGACACATTTGGAACTGTCCTGGGCTACCCTCACACATATTATTCCCTCATTTAGTGGATATTTTCTCAAAAAAGTGAAATTTTCAAAAATTCAGAAAATTGGCTGAAAACGACTAAATATCAAGGACTCATCGGGTGAATCGCTCTGGAACTGAAATCGGAACACTCAATGACATTTACCCTATCTGAAAGTCTGATAAACGCCTTAAAATGACTAAGTCAAAAAAAAAAAATGTTTCAACTTTTTTCAATTTTACCCCCGTGGGATATATATTCTACCCACCCACAGCTGGAACTCTCCTGGGGTACCATCACACATATTATTCCCTCATTTAGTGGATATTTTCTCAAAAAAGTGAAATTTTCAAAAATTCAGAAAGTTGGCTGAAAACGACTAAATATCAAGGACTCATCAGGCGAATCGCTCTGGAACTGAAATCGGAACACTCACTGACATTTACCCTATGTGAAAGTCTGATAAACGCCGGAAAAATGACTAAGTTGAAAAAAAAAAAAAAAATTTAACTTTTTTCAATTTTACCCCCGTGGGATATATATTCTACCCACACACATTTGGAACTCTCCTGGGGTACCCTCACACATATTATTCCCTCATTTAGTGGATATTTTCACAAAAAAGTGAAATTTTCAAAAGTTCAGAAAATTGGCTGAATTCGACTAAATATCAAGGACTCATCGGGCGCATCGCTCTGGAACTGAAATCGGAACGCTCACTGACAATTCCCCTATCTGAAAGTCTGATAAACGCCGGAAAAATGACTAAGCCAAAAAAATTTTTTTTTAAATTTTTTCAATTTTACCCCCGTGGGAAATATCTTCTACCCACACACATTTGGAACTCTCCTGGGGTACCCTCACACATATTATTCCCTCATTTAGTGGATATTTTCACAAAAAAGTGAAATTTTCAAAAATTCAGAAAATTGGCTGAAAACGACTAAATATCAAGGACTCATGGGGCTAATCGCTCTGGAACTGAAATCGGAACGCTCACTGACATTTACCCTATCTTAAAGTCTGATAAACACCGGAAAAATGACAGTCCAAAAAACTGTTTTTTTCAACTTTTTTCAATTTTACCCCAGTGTGATATCTATTCTACCCACACACATTTGGAATTCTCCTGGGGTACCCTCACACATATTATTCCCTCATTTAGTGGATATTTTCACAAAAAAGTGAAATTTTCCAAAAATCAGAAAATTGGCTGAAAACGACTAAATATCAAGGACTCATCGGCGAATCGCTCTGGAACTGAAATCGGTACGCTCACTGACATTCTGAAAGTCTGATCAACGCCGGAAAAATGACAGTCCAAAAAAAATTTTTTTTAAACTTTTTTTAATTTTACCCCTGTGGGATATCTATTCTACCCACAAACATTTTGAACTCTCCTGGGGTACCCTCACACATATTATTCCCTCATTTAGTGGATATTTTCACAAAAAAGTTAAATTTTCAAAAAATCAGAAAATTGGCTGAAAACGAGTAAATATCAGGGACTCATCGGGCGAATCGCTCTGGAACTGAAATCGGTACGCTCACTGACATTTACCCTATCTTAAAGTCTGATAAACACTGGAAAAATGAAAGTCCAAAAAAAAATTTTTTCAACTTTTTTCATTTTTACCCCCGTGGGATATATATCCTACCCACACACATTTGGAACTCTCCTGGGGTACCCTCACACATATTATTCCCTCATTTATTGGATATTTTCACAAAAAAGTGACATTTTCAAAAATTCAGAAAATTGGCTGAAAATGACTCAATATCAAGGACTCATGTGGTGAATCACTCTTGAACTGAAGTCGGAATGCTCACTGACATTTCCCCTATCTGAAAGTCTGATAAACGGCGGAAAAATTAGTAAGTCCAAAAAAAAAATGTTTTCAACTTTTTTCAATTTTACCCCAGTGTGATATCTATTCTACCCACACACATTTGGAACTCTCCTAGGGTACCCTCACACATATTATTCCCTCAATTAGTGCATTTTTTCACAAAAAAGAGAAATTTTCAAATTTTCAGAAAATTGGCAGAAAACGACTAAATATCAAGGACTCATCGGGCGCATCACTCTGGAACTGAAATCGGAACGCCCACTGATATTTCCCCTATCTGAAAGTCTGATAAACGCCGGAAAAATGACTAAGAATCAAAAAAAATTTTTTACCTTTTTTCAATTTTACCCCCCGTGGGATATCTATTCTACCCACAAACATTTGGAACTCTCCTGGGGTACCCTCACACATATTATTCCCTCATTTAGTGGATATTTTCACAAAAAATTGAAATTTTCAAAAATTCAGAAAATTGGCTGAGAACGACTAAATATCAAGTACTCATCGGTCGAATCGCTCTGGAGCTGAAATCGGAACGCTCACTGACATTTACCCTATCTGAAAGTCTGATAAACGGCGGAAAAATTACTAAGTCGAAAAAAACAAAACAATTTTCAACTTTTTTCAATTTTACCCCCGTGGGATATATATTCTACCCACACACATTTGGAACTCTCCTGGGGTACCCTCACACATATTATTCCCTCATTTAGCAGATATTTTCACAAAAAAGTGGAATTTTAAAAAAATTCAGAAAATTGGCTGAAAACGACTTAATATCAAGGACACATTGGGCGCATCGCTCTGGAACTGAAATCGGAATGCCCACTGACATTTACCCCATCAGAAAGTCTGATAAACGCCGGAAAAATGACTAAGTCCCATAAAAAAATTTTCACCGTTTTTTCAATTTTACCCCCCGTGGGATATCTATTCTACCCACACACATTTGGAACTCTCCTGGGGTACCCTCACACATATTATTCCCTCATTTAGTGGATATTTTCACAAAAAAGTGAAATTTTCAAAAGTTCAGAAAATTGGCTGAAAACGACTAAATATCAAGGACTCATCGGGCGCATCGCTCTGGAACTGAAATCGGAACGCTCACTGACATTTACCCTATCTGAAAGTCTGATAAACGCCGGAAAAATGACTAAGCCAAAAAAAATTTTTTTCAAATTTTTTCAATTTTACCCCCGTGGGAAATATATTCTACCCACACACATTTGGAACTCTCCTGGGGTACCCTCACACATATTATTCCTGTTACAACTCTCCTGTTAGGTTTTTTTAGTTTGCTGGTCACATGACCAGTTTTGCCTATTTAATCCTGCTCCGCCCTCCTGGCATTGCTGGACTTCATTTGTATTTACTTCTGTTGAGCTAGCTTGGTGCTCTGTTGCCGTTCTCTGTTAGTTTTGCTAGGTCTTCTGACCTCTTTACTTTTTGTTGTGTGTTTGTCTTTGACTGCTACGATTTCTGCTAGGAGGTGTCCAACTTTTCCCAGTCCCTAGTTCTTGTAGGGATTCCTCCCTCACATCTATAGGTCTTCGTACAGACTAGCCGAGGACTTTAGCGGGTCTGATCGCAGGATCAGGTTCCCCATTACATCGTAGGGATCTAGTTTAGTCCTATTGTAGGGACAGATCTCCTGTCTTTCCTTAGTCTCTGTAGCAGATCATAACAGTAAGTCCAGCCTTAAAAAAAAAAAAAAAAAAAAAAATTCTCTAAGGAAAGACCTCTAGTTTTCCATCATGGTCTCGGTGCAAGATTTGGCTCAACGCTTGCAGGGACTCTCTCTGGAGGTGGCCAAGCTCCAACAACACGTGAGTAGCTGTTCTGGAGCGCATTTTGTGGAACCAAAGGTACGTCTGCCTGATCTATTTTTTGGCGAACAACAAGATTTTTTTTCTTTTAAAAATGCTTGTCTATTATACTTTCGTTTGAGACCCGGATCCTCTGGTGATGATTCACAGCACATAGGGTTAATAATGTCACTTTTGCGCAAAGATCCTCAGGGATGGGCCTTCTCTCTCCAACCTAGTGATCCGTGATTTAGATCAGTGGATAGTTTTTTTTCTGCTTTGGGTTTATTGTACGATGATCCTGATCGTGTCTCATCTGCTGAGTCTGAATTAAGATGTTTGAGGCAGGGATCAGGTAATGTGGAAAAATGTTGTTCTCACTTCCGTCGGTGGTCTGCCCAGGTGGGGTGGAACGATTCAGCTTTGAAAAGCTTGTTTCTTGCAGGACTAGGTGAAAGGGTTAAGGATTTACTGATTGCTTATCCCACACCTGGAAACTTGCAGGAGGCAATGCAATTAGCTATACGGGTGGACAGGAGACTGCGTGCAAGGGTTAATGAGAGCAAATCCTCTGCTATGTCAGCTTCGAGTCCTGAGAGGGTCAGTGCTGACAATGTTGAGCCGATGGAAATTGGGGCGATGACACCCCGCTCTCAGTAAAAAGACCGCCGACTTTCTGAAGGCTTGTGTTTCTATTGCGGAAATTCTTGTCATTTTATTAAGAGCTGTGTGCTTCGTATGAAGAAAGAAAAAAAAATGGTCAGTCATGCCCGTATTGCCTGTTTAAATTCTAAGGGAGTATTCCTATCTGCCACTACTGCTGCTCAGGATGAATTAATTGAATTTCGGGTATTTGTGGATTGTGGATCTACTCTGAATGTGATTGATGGGGGATTCTTGGAAAAACTTAGATTAGAACCTAAAACTTTGTCATCCCCTATTGCTGTGGTTTCTGTTGATGGCTCTCCCTTGAAGAGTGTTACTCACAAGGTCTGTGAATTTCCCCTCACTATTAATGGTATTCACCAAGAAAATTTGGATTTGGTGGTATTGGATAATTTGCCTTCTCCAGTAATATTGGGGTTACCCTGGTTAAAATTGCACAATCCTGTACTGGATTGGTCTACCAATGAAATTAAGTCCTGGAGCCCTAAGTGTTATGACAAGTGTTGTAACGGGCGCATTGCTGCTGTGGATAGAGGGGAATTGCCTGTACCTATTCAGGATTTTTGGAGATTTTTTTCTGAGGAGGAGTCGCAGGTTTTGCCTCCTCATAGAGACTATGATTGTACCATTGAATTTGTCCCTGGAGCGACTCTTCCTAAGAGTCGTTTATTTAATCTTACTATTCCTGAGAGAAAGGCTTTGGAGGAATACATACAGACAAGCTTGGCCGCTGGTCACATTAGGCCTTCCAAGTCTCCTGTGACTGTTGGATTTTTTTTGTAAAAAAAAAAGATGGCGGTTTACGTCCTTGTCTGGACTTTCGTGAGATTAATAAAATTACTGTACGCAATCCTTACCCACTGCCATTGATTCCTGATTTATTTAACCAGTTAGTGGGGGCCAAGTGGTTCTCTAAAATTGATCTCCGGGGGGCATACAATTTGTTGCGCATGAAGGAGGGTGATGAATGAAAGACTGCTTTTAACACTCCTGTGGGTCATTTTGAGAATCTGGTTATGCCTTTTGGTCTCACCAATGCTCCAGCATTTTTTCAGAATCTTATTAACGATATCCTTAGACCTTTAATCGGCAAAAATGTGGTTGTGTATTTGGATGACATTTTGATTTATTCGCCTGATCTGGAGTCTCATTGGCGGAGCGTACGTGAGGTATTACAGTTATTAATGGACAATTCGCTTTTTGCTAAGCTGGAGAAATGTGAGTTCGCTGTACAGAGAATTAGTTTTTTGGGCTACATTATCTCCAGTGAAGGTTTTGAGATGGACCCGGTTAAAGATCAAGCTGTGCAGGAATGGCCTAGGCCTATTGGTTTGAAATTGATACAGAGGTTTTTGGGTTTCTCCAATTATTACAGAAAATTCATAAAAAATTTTTCTATTATTGTCAAACCGCTGACCGATCTCACCAGGAAAGGTGCTAATGCGGTTCAGTGGACTTCTGAGGCCATTGAAGCTTTTGTGTTTTTAAAGGAGAGGTTCACCTCTGCTCCCATCCTTATGCAGCCTGATGTGACTAAGCCGTTTTTGGTTGAGGTTGATGCTTCTTCGGTGGGGGTTGGTGCGGTGTTGTCTCAGGAAAACAAGGATGGAGTACATCCCTGTGCCTTTTTTTCAAAAAAATTTTCCGAGACTGAACTTAATTACGATATTGGTAATCGGGAATTGCTGGCGATTAAATTCGCATTTGAACACTGGCATCACCTCTTGGAAGGTGCTGATTTTCCCATTCAGGTTTTCACTGATCATAAAAATCTGATCTATCTTGATGCTGCCAAGCGTTTGAATGCCCGTCAGGCTAGGTGGGCACTTTTTTTCTCGCGGTTTAATTTTTCCGTTACTTACATCCCGGGTACCAAGAATGTTAAAGCGGATGCTTTGTCTCGCAGCTTTTCTCCCATGTTCGGTGTTGAGGAGGAAGAGGAGACCATTTTACAAGAAGGTGTTGTGATTGCTGCTTTGGACTCCGTTTTGGAGGATGAGATTCTTAAAGCACAGGAGAATGCCCCATCTAACACTCCCCATGGGAGGTTGTTTGTGCCTAGGACCTTTAGGAGAGATTTGTTTGTTGAGTGTCATGAGTCTCGGTTGGCAGGTCATCCAGGAATTTCTGAGACCAAGAGACTTGTGGGTCGCAGTTTTTGGTGGCCTAGATGGCAGAAGGAAGTCATTAAGTGGGTGCGCCAATGTACTGTCTGTGCTAGATCCAAGTCTTCGCATGCTCCTGCTGCGGGGTTGCTTTGCCCTCTGGAGGTTCCTAGTGCACCTTGGACACATCTGGCTATGGATTTTATTACTGACCTTACTCCCTCTGAAGGTTTCATGGTCATCTGGGTGGTCGTGGACCGTTTTAGCAAGATGTGTCACTTGGTTCCCTTTATCAAACTGCCTTGCGCTAAGACACTCGCTAAGGCCTTTGTCAAGGAGATTGTCAGACTACATGGTGTTCCTACTGACATTGTTTCTGATAGGGGACCTCAGTTCGTGGCTCGTTTTTGGCGTGCCTTTTGTGACAGGTTGGGAGTCCATTTGTCGTTTTCATCCGGATATCATCCTGAGTCTAATGGCCAGACAGAAAGGAAGAACCAGGATGTTGAGCAGTTCTTGCATTGTTTTGTGGCAGACAATCAAGAGGGGTGGTCTGAGTTTCTGCCACTTGCTGAATTTGCTCTTAACAACCATACATCCTCTTCTGCTGGGTGTTCGCCTTTTTTTAGTTGTTCTGGGAGACATCCGTCTTTTGGGTCATTCTCCAAATTGGTTTCAGCTGTGCCTGAGGAGGAGAGTTTTTCCAGTGATTTGGAGAGAGTTTGGACGGATGTGCGTGGTAATCTTCAGGAGGCTAACAAAAAATCTAAGAGGTACTTTGATAGGAAACGGCAAGAGGTTTTGTTTGCTGTTGGTGACATGGTTTGGTTGTCCTCTAAGAATCTGCGATTGAGGATTCCTTCTAAAAAATTGGGTCCCAAGTTCGTAGTGCCCTTTAAGGTGCTTCAGATAGTTAACCAATCTGCTGTTAGGCTGGAGGTTCCTACGTCCTGGAGAATTAATCCGGTGTTTCATGTTTCTCTGTTGAAAAAAGCTGATGTGTGGATGGTGACGCCTCTGCCACTGTTCCTCCGGTGGTGGAGGACGGGGAATGTGAAATTTCCCGCATCCTAAATTCTAGACGGTATAGAGGGAGTTTGCAGTATCTCGTCGCTTGGAAGGGTTTCGGACCTGAGGATAACTCATGGGTGAGGGCGGATGATGTTTCTGCTTCCAGACTTGTCCGAGCGTTTCACAGGAGGTTTCCTGGTAAGCCTGGGCCTAGGGGATCCGGAGGATCCTCTTAGAAGAGGGGGTACTGTTACAACTCTCCTGTTAGTTTTTTTTTAGTTTGCTGGTCACATGACCAGTTTTGCCTATTTAATCCGGCTCCGCCCTCCTGGCATTGCTGGACTTCATTTGTATTTACTACTGTTGAGCTAGCTTGGTGCTCTGTTGCCGTTCTCTGTTAGTTTTGCTAGGTCTTCTGACCTCTTTACTTTTTGTTGTGTGTTTGTCTTTGACTGCTACGATTTCTGCTAGGAGGTGTCCAACTTTTCCCAGTCCCTAGTTCTTGTAGGGATTCCTCCCTCACATCTATAGGTCTTCGTACAGACTAGCCGAAGACTTTAGCGGGTCTGATCGCAGGATCAGGTTCCCCGTTACATCGTAGGGATCTAGTTTAGTAATATTGTAGGGACAGATCTCCTGTCTTTCCTTAGTCTCTGTAGCAGATCATAACAATTCCCTCATTTAGTGGATATTTTCACAAAACAGTGAAATTTTCAAAAATTCAGAAAATTGGCTGAAAACAACTAAATATCAAGTACTCATTGGGCGAATCGCTCTGGAACTGAAATAGGAATGCTCACTGACATTTAACCTATCTGAAAGTCTGATAAACGGAGGAAAAATTACTAAGTCCAAAAAAATGTTTTTTCAACTTTTTTCAATTTTACCCCCGTGGGATATCTATTCTACCCACACACATTTGGAACTCTCCTGGGGTACCCTCACAGATATTATTCCCTCATTTAGTGGATAATTTAACAAAAAAGTGAAATTTTCAAAAATTCAGAAAATTGGCTGAAAACAACTAAATATCAAGTACTCATTGGGCGAATCGCTCTGGAACTGAAATCGGAACGCTCACTGACATTTAATCTATTTGAAAGTCTGATAAATGCCGGAAAAATGACAGTCCAAAAAAACTTTTTTTTTCAACTTTTTTCAATTTTACCCCCGTGGGATATATATTCTACCCACACACATTTGGAACTCTCTTGGGGTATCCTCACACATATTATTCCCTCATTTAGTGGATATTTTCACAAAAAAGTGAAATCTTCAAAAATTCAGAAATTTGGCTGAAAACGACTAAATATCAAGGACTCATCGGGCGCACTGCTCTGGAACTGAAATCGGAATGCTCACTGACATTTAACCTATCTGAAAGTCTGATAAACGCCGGAAAAATGACAGTCCAAAAAAGCATTTTTTTCAACTTTTTTCAATTTTACCCCCGTGGGATATGTATTCTACCCACACACATTTGGAACTCTCCTGGGGTACCCTCACACATATTATTCCCTCATTTAGTGGATATTTTCACAAAAAAGTGAAATTTTCAAAAAATCAGAGAATTGGCTAAAAACGACTAAATATCAAGGACTCATTGGGCGAATCTCTCTGAAACTGAAATCGGAACGCTCACTGACATTTACCCTATCTTAAAGTCTGATAAACGCTGGAAAAATGACTAGGTCCAAAAAATTGTTTTTTCAACTTTTTTCAATTTTACCCCCGTGGGATATATATTCTACCCACACACATTTGGAACTCTCCTGGGGTACCCTCACACATATTATTCCCTCATTCAGTGGATATTTTCACAAAAAAGTGAAATTTTCAAATATTCAGAAAATTGGCTGAAAACGACTAAATATCAAGGACTCATCATGCGAAACGCTCTGGAACTGAAATCGGAACGCTCACTGACATTTCCCCTATCTGAAAGTCTGATAAACGGCGGAAAAATGACTAAGTCCAAAAAATTTTTTTTTCAACTTTTTTCAATTTTACCCCCGTGGGATATATATTATACCCAAACACAGTTGGAACTCTCCTGGGGTACCCTCACACAAATTATTCCCTCATTTAGTGGATATTTTCTCAAAAAAGTGAAATTTTCAAAAATTCAGAAAATTGTCTGAAAACGTCTAAATATCAAGGACTCATCGGGTGCATTGCTCTGGAACTGAAATCGGAACGCTCACTGACATTTACCCTATCTGAAAGTCTGATAAACGGCGGAAAAATGACTAAGTCCAAAACATTTTTTTTTCAAATTTTTTCAATTTTACCCCCGTGGGATATCTATTCTACCCACACACATTTGGAACTCTCCTGGGGTACCCTCACACATATTATTCCCTCATTTAGTGGATAATTTAACAAAAAAGTGAAATTTTCAAAAATTCAGAAAATTGGCTGAAAACGACTACATATCAAGTACTCATTGGGCGAATCGCTCTGGAACTGAAATCGGAACGCTCACTGACATTTAACCTCTCTGAAAGTCTGATAAACGCCAGAAAAATGACAGTCCAAAAAAAAAATATTTTTAACTTTATTCAATTTTACCCCCGTGGGATATATATTCTACCCACACACATTTGAAACTCTCCTGGGGTACCCTCACACATATTATTCCCTCATTTAGTGGATATTTTCACAAAAAAGAGAAATTTTCAAAAAATCAGAAAATTGGCTGAAAACGACTAAATATCAAGGACTCATCGGGCGAATCTCTCTGGAACTGAAATCGGAATGCTCAATGACATTTACCCTATCTTAAAGCCTGATAAACACCGGAAAAATTACAGTCCAAAAAAAAATTTTTTCAACTTTTTTCAATTTTACCCCCGTGGGATATATATTCTACCCACACACATTTGGAACTTTCCTGGGGTACCCTCACACATATTATTCCCTCATTTAGTGGATATTTTCTCAAAAAAGTGAAATTTTCAAAAATTCAGAAAATTGGCTGAAAACAACTAAATATCAAGTACTCATTGGGCGAATCGCTCTGGAACTGAAATAGAAACGCTCACTGACATTTAACCTATCTGAAAGTCTGATAAACGCCGGAAAAATGACAGTCCAAAAAAACATTTTTTTCAACTTTTTTCAATTTTACCGCCGTGGGATATATATTCTACCCACACACATTTGGAACTCTCCTGGGGTACCCTCACACATATTATTCCCTCATTTAGTGGATATTTTCACAAAAAAGTGAAATTTTCAAAAAATCAGAAAATTGGCTAAAAACGACTAAATATCAAGGACTCATTGGGCGAATCTCTCTGGAACTGAAATCGGAACGCTCACTGACATTTACCCTATCTTAAAGTCTGATAAACGCCGGAAAAATGACTAGGTCCAAAAAATTGTTTTTTCAACTTTTTTCAATTTTACCCCCGTGGGATATATATTCTACCCACACACATTTGGAACTCTCCTGGGGTACCCTCACACATATTATTCCCTCATTCAGTGGATATTTTCACAAAAAAGTGAAATTTTCAAATATTCAGAAAATTGGCTGAAAACGACTAAATATCAAGGACTCATCATGCGAAACGCTCTGGAACTGAAATCGGAACGCTCACTGACATTTCCCCTATCTGAAAGTCTGATAAACGGCGGAAAAATGACTAAGTCCAAAAAAATTTTTTTTCAACTTTTTTCAATTTTACCCCCGTGGGATATATATTATACCCAAACACAGTTGGAACTCTCCTGGGGTACCCTCACACAAATTATTCCCTCATTTAGTGGATATTTTCTCAAAAAAGTGAAATTTTCAAAAATTCAGAAAATTGTCTGAAAACGTCTAAATATCAAGGACTCATCGGGTGCATTGCTCTGGAACTGAAATCGGAACGCTCACTGACATTTACCCTATCTGAAAGTCTCATAAACGGCGGAAAAATGACTAAGTCCAAAACATTTTTTTTTCAAATTTTTTCAATTTTACCCCCGTGGGATATCTATTCTACCCACACACATTTGGAACTCTCCTGGGGTACCCTCACACATATTATTCCCTCATTTAGTGGATAATTTAACAAAAAAGTGAAATTTTCAAAAATTCAGAAAATTGGCTGAAAACGACTACATATCAAGTACTCATTGGGCGAATCGCTCTGGAACTGAAATCGGAACGCTCACTGACATTTAACCTCTCTGAAAGTCTGATAAACGCCAGAAAAATGACAGTCCAAAAAAAAAATATTTTTAACTTTATTCAATTTTACCCCCGTGGGATATATATTCTACCCACACACATTTGAAACTCTCCTGGGGTACCCTCACACATATTATTCCCTCATTTAGCTGATATGTTCACAAAAAAGTGGAATTTTAAAAAAACTCAGAAAATTGGCTGAAAACGACTAAATATCAAGGACTCATCGGGCGCATCGCTCTGGATCTGAAATCGGAACGCGCACTGACAATTCCCCTATCTGAAAGTCTCATAAACGCCGGAAAAATGACTAAGTTCAAAAAAAAAATTTTTCAACTTTTTTCAATTTTACCCCCCGTGGGATATCTATTCTACCCACAAACATTTGGAACTCTCCTGGGGTACCCTCACACATATTATTCCCTCATTTAGTGGATATTTTCTCAAAAAAGTGAAATTTTCAAAAATTCAGAAAATTGGCTGAAAACGACTAAATATCATGGACTCATGGGGCGAATCGCTTTGGAACTGAAATCGGAATGCTCACTGACATTTCCCCTATCTGAAAGTCTCATAAACGCCGGAAAAATGACTAAGTTCAAAAAAAAAATTTTTCAACTTTTTTCAATTTTACCCCCCGTGGGATATCTATTCTACCCACACACATTTGGAACTCTCCTGGGTTACCCTCACACATATTATTCCCTCATTTAGTGGATATTTTCACAAAAAAGTGAAATTTTCAAAAATTCAGAAAATTGGCTGAAAACGACTAAATATGAAGTATTCATCGGGCGAATCGCTCTGGAACTGAAATCGGAATGCTCACTGACATCTCCCCTATCTGAAAGTCTGATAAACGCCGGAAAAATGACAAAGTGTAAAAAAATTTTTTTTTAAAATTTTACCCCCGTGGGATATATATTCTGCCCACACACATTTGGAACTCTCCTGGGGTACCCTCACACATAGTATTCCCTCATTTAGTGGATATTTTCACAAAAAAGTGAAATTTTCAAAAATTCAGAAAATTGGCTGAAAACGACTAAATATGAAGTATTCATCGGGCGAATCGCTCTGGAACTGAAATCGGAATGCTCACTGACATTTCCCCTATCTGAAAGTCTGATAAACGCCCGAAAAATGACTAAGTCCAAAAAGAATTTTTTTTCAACTATTTTCAATTTTACCCCCGTGGAATATATATTCTATCCACACACATTTGAAACTCTCCTGGGGTACCCTCACACATATTATTCCCTCATTTAGTGGATATTTTCACAAAAAAGTTAAATTTTCAAAAATTGAGAAAATTGGCTGAAAACGACTAAATATCAAGGACTCATGGGGCAAATCGCTCTGGAACTGAAATCGGAATGCTCACTGACATTTCCCCTATCAGCAAGTCTGATAAACGCCGGAAAAATGACTAAGTCCAAAAATAATTTTTTTTCAACTTTTTTCAATTTTACCCCCGTGGGATATATATTCTCTCCAAACACATTTGAAACTCTCCTGGGGTACCCTCACACATATTATTCCCTCATTTAGTGGATATTTTCACAAAAAAGTGAAATTTTCAAAAATTCAGAAAATTGGCTGAAAACGACTAAATATCTAGGACTCATCGGGCGAATCGCTCTGGAACTGAAATCGGAATGCTCACTGACATTTCCCCTATCTGAAAGTCTGATAAACGCCGGATAAATGACTAAGTCTAAAAAAAATTTTTTTAAACTTTTTTCAATTTTACTCCCGTGGGATATCTATTCTACCCACACACATTTGGAACTCTCCTGGGTTACCCTCACACATATTATTCCCTCATTTAGTGGATATTTTCACAAAAAAAGTGAAATTTTCATAAATTCAGAAAATTGGCTGAAAACGACTAAATATCAAGGACTCATCGTGTGCATTGCTCTGGAACTGAAATCGGAATGCTCACTCACATTTCCCCTATCTGAAAGTCTGATAAACGCCGGAAAAATGACTAAGTCCATAAAGAATTTTTTTTAAACTTTTTTCAATTTTACCCCCGTGGGATATATATTCTACCCACACACATTTGAAACTCTCCTGGGGTACCCTCACACATATTATTCCCTCATTTAGTGTATATTTTCACAAAAAAGTGAAATTTTCAAAAATTCAGAAAATTGGCTGAAAACAACTAAATATCAAGTACTCATCAGGCGAATCGCTCTAGAACTGAAATCGGAACGCTCACTGACATTCACCCTATCTGAAAGTCTGATAAACGACGGAAAAGTGACTAAGTCCAAAAAAAAAATTTTGTCTAATTTTTTCAATTTTACTCCCGTGTGATATACATTCTACCCACACACATTTGGAACTCTCCTTGGGTACCCTCACACATATTATTCCCTCATTTAGTGGATATTTTCACAAAAAAGTGAAATTTTCAAAAATTCAGAAAATTGGCTGAAAACGACTAAATATCAAGTACTCATTGGGAAAATCGCTCTGGAACTGAAATCGGAACGGTCACTGACATTTACCCTACCTGAAAGTCTGATTAACGTCGGAAAAATGACTAAGTCCAAAAAAAATTTTTGGCAACTTTTTTCAATTTTACCCCCGTGGGATATCCATTCTACCCACACACATTTGGAACTCTCCTAGGGTACCCTCACACATATTATTCCCTCATTTAGTGGATATTTTCACAAAAAAGTGAAATTTTCAAAAATTCAGAAAATTGGCTGAAAACGACTAAATATCAAGGACTCATCGGGCGCATCGCTCTGGAACTGAAATCGGAACGCCCACTGACATTTCCCCTATCTGAAAGTCTGATAAATGCCGGAAAAATGACTAAGTCCAAAAAATTTTTTCTTCAAATTTACTCCCCATGGGATATCTATTCTACCCACACACATTTGGAACTCTCCTGGGGTACCCTCACACATATTATTCCCTCATTTAGTGGATATTTTTGCAAAAAAGTGAAATTTTCAAAAATTCAGAAAATTGGCTGAAAACGACTAAATATCAAGTAATCATCGGGCGAATCGCTCTGGAACTGAAATTGGAACGCTCACTGACATTTACCCTATCTGAAAGTCTGATAAACGACTGAAAAGTGACTAAGTCCAAAAAAAAAAATTTTTTTCAACTTTTTTCAATTTTACCCCCGTGGGATATCTATTCTACCCACACACATTTGGAACTCTCCTGGGGTACCCTCACACATGTTATTCCCTCATTTAGTGGATATTTTCACAAAAAAGTTAAATTTTCAAAATTCTGAAAATTGGCTGAAAACGACTAAATATCAAGGACTCATCGGGCGCTTCGCTCTGGAACTGAAATTGGACCGCCCACTGACATTTCCCCTATCTGAAAGTCTGATGAACGCCGGAAAAATTACTAAGTCAAAAAATTTTTTTTTTCCACTTTTTTCAATTTTACCCCCCATGGGATATCTATTCTACCCACACACATTTGGAACTCTCCTGGGGTACCCTCACACATATTATTCTCTCATTTACTGGATATTTTCACAAAAAAGTGAAATTTTCAAAAATTCAGAAAATTGGCTAAAAATGACTAAATATCAAGTACCCATCGGGCAAATAGCTCTGGAACTGAAACCGGAACGCTCACTGACATTTCCCCTATCTGAAAGTCTGATAAACGGCGGAAAAATGACTAAGTCAAAAAATTTTTTTTTTCCACTTTTTTCAATTTTACCCCCCATGGGATATCTGTTTTACACAAACACATTTGGAACTCTCCTTGGGGCACCCTCACATATATTATTCTCTCATTTACTGGATATTTTCACAAAAAAGTGAAATTTTCAAAAATTCTGAAAATTGGCTGAAAACGAATAAATATCAAGTACTCATCGGGAAAATCGCTCTGGAACTGAAATCGGAACGCTCACTGACATTTACCCTACCTGAAAGTCTGATTAACGCCGGAAAAATGACTAAGTCCCAAAAAAATTTTTGGCAACTTTTTTCAATTTTACCCCCCGTGGGATATCCATTCTACCCACACACATTTGGAACTCTCCTAGGGTACCCTCACACATATTATTCCCTCATTTAGTGGATATTTTCACAAAAAAGTGAAATTTTCAAAAATTCTGAAAATTGGCTGAAAATGACTAAATATCAAGTACTCATCGGGTGAATCGCTTTGGAACTGAAATCGGAATGCTCACTGACATTTACCCTATCTGAAAGTCTGATAAACGCTGGAAAAATGACTAAGTCCAAATAAAAATTTTTTCATCCTTTTTCAATTTTACGCCCGTGGGATATATATTCTACCCACACACATTTGAGACTCTCCTGGGGTACCCTCACACATATTATTCCCTCATTTAGTGGATATTTTCACAAAAAGTGAAATTTTCAAAAATTCTGAAAATTGGCTGAAAACGACTAAATATCAAGGACTCATCGGACGCTTCGCTCTGGAACTGAAATCGGAACTAAACTGACATTTACCCTATCTGAAAGTCTGATTAACGTCGGAAAAATGACTAAGTCCAAAAAAAATTTTTGGTAACTTTTTTCAATTTTACACCCCGTGGGATATATATTCTACCCACACACATTTGGAACTCTCCTGGAGTACCCTCACACATATTATTCCCTCATTTAGTGGATATTTTCACAAAAAAGTGAAATTTTCAAAAATTCTGAAAATTGTCTGAAAACGACTAAATAACAAGGACTCATCGGGCGCATCGCTCTGGAACTGAAATCGGAACGCTCACTGACATTTACCCTATCTGAAAGTCTGATAAACGCCGGAAAAATGACTAAGACCAAATAAAAAATGTTTCATCCTTTTTCAATTTTACCCCCGTGGGATATATATTCTACCCACACACATTTGGAACTCTCCTGGGGTACCCTCACACATATTATTCCCTCATTTAGTGGATATTTTCACAAAAAAGTGAAATTTTCAAAAATTCAGAAAATTGGCTGAAAACGACTAAGTATCAAGTACTCATCGGGAAAATCGCTCTGGAACTGAAATCGGAACGCTCACTGACATTTACCCTACCTGAAAGTCTGATTAACGCCGGAAAAATGACTAAGTCCAAAAAAAATTTTTGGCAACTTTTTTCAATTTTACCCCCCGTGGGATATCCATTCTACCCACACACATTTGAAACTCTCCTGGGGTACCCTCACACATATTATTCCCTCATTTAGTGAATATTTTCACAAAAAGTGAAATTTTCAAAAATTCTGAAAATTGGCTGAAAACGACTAAATATCAAGGACTCATCGGGCGCTTCGCTCTGGAACTGAAATCGGAACGCTCACTGACATTTACCCTACCTGAAAGTCTGATTAACGCCGGAAAAATGACTAAGTCCAAAAAAAATTTTTGGCAACTTTTTTCAATTTTACCCCCCGTGGGATATCCATTCTACCCACACACATTTGGAACTCTCCTAGGGTACCCTCACACATATTATTCCCTCATTTAGTGGATATTTTCACAAAAAAGTGAAATTTTCAAAAATTCTGAAAATTGGCTGAAAACGACTAAATATCAAGGACTCATCGGGCGCATCGCTCTGCAACTGATATCGGAATGCTCACTGACATTTCCCCTATCTGAAAGTCTGATAAACACCTGAAAAATGACTAAGTCCAAAATCAATTTTTTTTCAACTTTTTTCAATTTTACCCCCGTGGGATATATATTCTACCCACACACATTTGAAACTCTCCTGGGGTACCCTCACACATATTATTCCCTCATTTAGTGAATATTTTCACAAAAAGTGAAATTTTCAAAAATTCTGAAAATTGGCTGAAAACGACTAAATATCAAGGACTCATCGGGCGCTTCGCTCTGGAACTGAAATCGGAACGCTCACGGACATTTACCCTATCTGAAAGTCTGATTAACGTCGGAAAAATGACTAAGTCCAAAAAAAATTTTTGGTAACTTTTTTCAATTTTACCCCCGTGGGATATCTATTCTACCCACACACATTTGGAACTCTCCTGGGGTACCCTCACACATGTTATTCCCTCATTTAGTGGATATTTTCACAAAAAAGTTAAATTTTCAAAATTCTGAAAACTGGCTGAAAACGACTAAATATCAAGGACTCATCGGGCGCTTCGTTCTGGAACTGAAATCGGACCGCCCACTGACATTTCGCCTATCTGAAAGTCTGATGAACGCCGGAAAAATTACTAAGTCAAAAACATTTTTTTTTCCACTTTTTTCAATTTTACCCCCCATGGGATATCTATTCTACCCACACACATTTGGAACTCTCCTGGGGTACCCTCACACATATTATTCTCTCATTTACTGGATATTTTCACAAAAAGGTGAAATTTTCAAAAATTCAGAAAATTGGCTAAAAATGACTAAATATCAAGTACCCATCGGGCAAATAGCTCTGGAACTGAAACCGGAACGCTCACTGACATTTCCCCTATCTGAAAGTCTGATAAACGGCGGAAAAATGACTAAGTCAAAAAAAATTTTTTTTCCACTTTTTTCAATTTTACCCCCCATGGGATATCTGTTCTACACAAACACATTTGGAACTCTCCTTGGGGCACCCTCACATATATTATTCTCTCATTTACTGGATATTTTCACAAAAAAGTTAAATTTTCAAAAATTCAGAAAATTGGCTGAAAACGACTAAATAACAAGGACTCATCGGGCGAATAGCTCTGGAACTGAAATCGGAATGCTCACTGACATTTACTCTATCTGAAAGTCTGATAAACGTCGGAAAAATGACTAAGTCCAAAAAAAATTTTTGGTAACTTTTTTCAATTTTACCCCCCGTGGGATATATATTCTACCCACACACATTTGGAACTCTCCTGGAGTACCCTCACACATATAATTCCCTCATTTAGTGGATATTTTCACAAAAAAGTGAAATTTTCAAAAATTCTGAAAATTAGCTGAAAACGACTAAATATCAAGTACTCATCGGGAAAATCGCTCTGGAACTGAAATCGGAACGCTCACTGACATTTACCCTACCTGAAAGTCTGATTAACGCCGGAAAAATGACTAAGTCCAAAAAAAATTTTTGGCAACTTTTTTCAATTTTACCCCCCGTGGGATATCCATTCTACCCACACACATTTGGAACTCTCCTAGGGTACCCTCACACATATTATTCCCTCATTTAGTGGATATTTTCACAAAAAAGTGAAATTTTCAAAAATTCTGAAAATTGGCTGAAAATGACTAAATATCAAGTACTCATCGGGTGAATCGCTTTGGAACTGAAATCGGAATGCTCACTGACATTTACCCTATCTGAAAGTCTGATAAACGCTGGAAAAATGACTAAGTCCAAATAAAAATTTTTTCATCCTTTTTCAATTTTACGCCCGTGGGATATATATTCTACCCACACACATTTGAGACTCTCCTGGGGTACCCTCACACATATTATTCCCTCATTTAGTGGATATTTTCACAAAAAGTGAAATTTTCAAAAATTCTGAAAATTGGCTGAAAACGACTAAATATCAAGGACTCATCGGACGCTTCGCTCTGGAACTGAAATCGGAACTAAACTGACATTTACCCTATCTGAAAGTCTGATTAACGTCGGAAAAATGACTAAGTCCAAAAAAAATTTTTGGTAACTTTTTTCAATTTTACACCCCGTGGGATATATATTCTACCCACACACATTTGGAACTCTCCTGGAGTACCCTCACACATATTATTCCCTCATTTAGTGGATATTTTCACAAAAAAGTGAAATTTTCAAAAATTCTGAAAATTGTCTGAAAACGACTAAATAACAAGGACTCATCGGGCGCATCGCTCTGGAACTGAAATCGGAACGCTCACTGACATTTACCCTATCTGAAAGTCTGATAAACGCCGGAAAAATGACTAAGACCAAATAAAAAATGTTTCATCCTTTTTCAATTTTACCCCCGTGGGATATATATTCTACCCACACACATTTGGAACTCTCCTGGGGTACCCTCACACATATTATTCCCTCATTTAGTGGATATTTTCACAAAAAAGTGAAATTTTCAAAAATTCAGAAAATTGGCTGAAAACGACTAAGTATCAAGTACTAATCGGGAAAATCGCTCTGGAACTGAAATCGGAACGCTCACTGACATTTACCCTACCTGAAAGTCTGATTAACGCCGGAAAAATGACTAAGTCCAAAAAAAATTTTTGGCAACTTTTTTCAATTTTACCCCCCGTGGGATATCCATTCTACCCACACACATTTGAAACTCTCCTGGGGTACCCTCACACATATTATTCCCTCATTTAGTGAATATTTTCACAAAAAGTGAAATTTTCAAAAATTCTGAAAATTGGCTGAAAACGACTAAATATCAAGGACTCATCGGGCGCTTCGCTCTGGAACTGAAATCGGAACGCTCACTGACATTTCCCCTATCTGAAAGTCTGATAAACACCTGAAAAATGACTAAGTCCAAAATCAATTTTTTTTCAACTTTTTTCAATTTTACCCCCGTGGGATATATATTCTACCCACACACATTTGAAACTCTCCTGGGGTACCCTCACACATATTATTCCCTCATTTAGTGAATATTTTCACAAAAAGTGAAATTTTCAAAAATTCTGAAAATTGGCTGAAAACGACTAAATATCAAGGACTCATCGGGCGCTTCGCTCTGGAACTGAAATCGGAACGCTCACGGACATTTACCCTATCTGAAAGTCTGATTAACGTCGGAAAAATGACTAAGTCCAAAAAAAATTTTTGGTAACTTTTTTCAATTTTACCCCCGTGGGATATCTATTCTACCCACACACATTTGGAACTCTCCTGGGGTACCCTCACACATGTTATTCCCTCATTTAGTGGATATTTTCACAAAAAAGTTAAATTTTCAAAATTCTGAAAACTGGCTGAAAACGACTAAATATCAAGGACTCATCGGGCGCTTCGTTCTGGAACTGAAATCGGACCGCCCACTGACATTTCGCCTATCTGAAAGTCTGATGAACGCCGGAAAAATTACTAAGTCAAAAACATTTTTTTTTCCACTTTTTTCAATTTTACCCCCCATGGGATATCTATTCTACCCACACACATTTGGAACTCTCCTGGGGTACCCTCACACATATTATTCTCTCATTTACTGGATATTTTCACAAAAAGGTGAAATTTTCAAAAATTCAGAAAATTGGCTAAAAATGACTAAATATCAAGTACCCATCGGGCAAATAGCTCTGGAACTGAAACCGGAACGCTCACTGACATTTCCCCTATCTGAAAGTCTGATAAACGGCGGAAAAATGACTAAGTCAAAAAAATTTTTTTTTCCACTTTTTTCAATTTTACCCCCCATGGGATATCTGTTCTACACAAACACATTTGGAACTCTCCTTGGGGCACCCTCACATATATTATTCTCTCATTTACTGGATATTTTCACAAAAAAGTTAAATTTTCAAAAATTCAGAAAATTGGCTGAAAACGACTAAATAACAAGGACTCATCGGGCGAATAGCTCTGGAACTGAAATCGGAATGCTCACTGACATTTACTCTATCTGAAAGTCTGATAAACGTCGGAAAAATGACTAAGTCCAAAAAAAATTTTTGGTAACTTTTTTCAATTTTACCCCCCGTGGGATATATATTCTATCCACACACATTTGGAACTCTCCTGGGTTACCCTCACACATATTATTCCCTCATTTAGTGGATATTTTCACAAAAAAGTGAAATTTTCAAAAATTCTGAAAATTGGCTGAAAACGACTAAATATCAAGTAGTCATCGGGCGAACCGCTCTGGAACTGAAATCGGAACGCTCACTGACACTTACCCTATCTGAAAGTCTGATAAACGACTTAAAAGTGACTAAGTCCAAAAAAAAATTTTTTTCAACTTTTTTCAATTTTACCCCCGTGGGATATATATTCTACCCACACACATTTGGAACTCTCCTGGGGTACCCTCACACATATTATTCCCTCATTTAGTGGATATTTTTGCAAAAAAGTGAAATTTTCAAAAATTCAGAAAATTGGCTGAAAACGACTAAATATCAAGTTCTCATCGGGCGAATCGCTCTGGAACTGAAATCGGAAAGCTCACTGACATTTACCCTATCTGAAAGTCTGATAAATGCCGGAAAAATGACTAAGTTCAAATAAAAAATTTTTTCATCTGTTTTCAATTTTATCCCCGTGGGATATATATTCTGCCCACACACATTTGGAACTCTCTTGGGGTACCCTCACACATATTATTCCCTCATTTAGTGGATATTTTCACAAAAAAGTGAAATATTCAAAAATTCTGAAAATTGGCTGAAAACTACTAAATATCAAGGACTCATCGGGCGCATCGCTCTGGAACTGAAATCGGAACGCCCACTGACATTTCCCCTATCTGAAAGTCTGATAAACGCCGGAAAAATGACTAAGTCAAAAAAAAAAATTTTGTCCACTTTTTTCAGTTTTACCCCCCATGGGATATCTATTCTACCCACACACGTTTGGAACTCTCCTTGGGGTACCCTCACACATATTATTCTCTCATTTACTGGATATTTTCACAAAAAAGTGAAATTTTCAAAAATTCAGAAAATTGGCTGAAAACGACTAAATATCAAGTACTCATCGGGCGAATCGCTCTGGAACTGAAATCGGAACGCTCACTGACATTTACCCTATCTGAAAGTCTGATAAACGCCGGAAAAATGACTAAGTCTAAAAAAAAATTTTTTTCAACTTTTTTTCAATTTTACCCCCGTGGGATATATATTCTACTCACACACATTTGGAACTCTCCTAGGGTACCCTCACACATATTATTCCCTCATTTAGTGGATATTTTCACAAAAAAGTGAAATTTTCAAAAATTCTGAAAATTGGCTGAAAACGACTAAATATCAAGTACTCATCGGGCGAATCGCTCTGGAACTGAAATCGGAATGCTCACTGACATTTACCCTATCTGAAAGTCTGATAAACGCCGGAAAAATGAGTAAGTCCAAAAAAAATGTTTTTCAATTTTACCCCCCATGGGATATCTATTCTACCCACACACATTTGGAACTCTCCTGGGGTACCCTCACACATATTATTCTCTCATTTACTGGATATTTTCACAAAAAAGTGAAATTTTCAAAAATTCAGAAAATTGGCTAAAAATGACTAAATATCAAGTACACATCGGGCAAATAGCTCTGGAACTGAAACCGGAACACTCACTGACATTTCCCCTATCTGAAAGTCTGATAAACGGCGAAAAAATGACTAAGTCAAAAAAATTTTTTTTTCCACTTTTTTCAATTTTACCCCCCATGGGATATCTGTTCTACCCACACACATTTGGAACTCTCCTGGGGTACCCTCACACATATTATTCCCTCATTTAGTGAATATTTTCACAAAAAAGTGAAATTTTCAAAAATTCTGAAAATTGGCTGAAAACGACTAAATATCAAGTACTCATCGGGAAAATCGCTGTGGAACTGAAATCGGAATGCTCACTGACATTTACCCTACCTGAAAGTCTGATTAACGCCGGAAAAATGACTAAGTCCAAAATAAATTTTTTTTCAACTTTTTTCAATTTTACCCCCGTGGGATATATATTCTACCCACACACATTTGGAACTCTCCTGGGGTACCCTCACACATATTATTCCCTCATTTAGTGGATATTTTCACAAAAAAGTGAAATTTTTAAAAATTCAGAAAATTGGCTGAAAACGACTAAATATCAAGTACTCATCGGGCGAATCACTCTGGAACTGAAATCGGAATGCTCACTGACATTTACCCTATCTGAAAGTCTGATAAACGCCGGAAAAATGACTAAGTCCAAAAGAATATTTTTTCAACTTTTTTCAATTTTATCCCCCGTGGGATATTTATTCTACCCACACACATTTGAAACTCTCCTGGGGTACCCTCACACATATTATTCCCTCATTTAGTGAATATTTTCACAAAAAAGTGAAATTTTCAAAAATTCTGAAAATTGGCTGAAAACGACTAAATATCAAGTACTCATCGGGAAAATCGCTGTGGAACTGAAATCGGAATGCTCACTGACATTTACCCTACCTGAAAGTCTGATTAACGCCGGAAAAATGACTAAGTCCAAAATAAATTTTTTTTCAACTTTTTTCAATTTTACCCCCGTGGGATATATATTCTACTCACACACATTTGGAACTCTCCTTGGGGCACCCTCACATATATTATTCTCTCATTTACTGGATATTTTCACAAAAAAGTGAAATTTTCAAAAATTCTGAAAATTGGCTGAAAATGACTAAATATCAAGTACTCATCGGGTGAATCGCTCTGGAACTGAAATCGGAACGCTCACTGACATTTCCCCTATCTGAAAGTCTGATAAACGCCGGAAAAATGACAAAGTCCAAAAAAAATGTTTTTCAATTTTACCCCCCATGGGATATATATTCTACCCACACACATTTGGAACTCTCCTGGGGTACCCTCACACATATTATTCTCTCATTTACTGGATATTTTCACAAAAAAGTGAAATTTTCAAAAATTCAGAAAATTGGCTGAAAATGACTAAATATCAAGTACCCATCGGGCAAATAGCTCTGGAACTGAAACCGGAACGCTCATTGACATTTACCCTACCTGAAAGTCTGATTAACGCCGGAAAAATGACTAAGTCCAAAAGAATATTTTTTCAACTTTTTTCAATTTTATCCCCCGTGGGATATTTATTCTACCCACACACATTTGAAACTCTCCTGGGGTACCCTCACACATATTATTCCCTCATTTAGTGAATATTTTCACAAAAAAGTGAAATTTTCAAAAATTCTGAAAATTGGCTGAAAACGACTAAATATCAAGTACTCATCGGGAAAATCGCTGTGGAACTGAAATCGGAATGCTCACTGACATTTACCCTACCTGAAAGTCTGATTAACGCCGGAAAAATGACTAAGTCCAAAATAAATTTTTTTTCAACTTTTTTCAATTTTACCCCCGTGGGATATATATTCTACCCACACACATTTGGAACTCTCCTGGGGTACCCTCACACATATTATTCCCTCATTTAGTGGATATTTTCACAAAAAAGTGAAATTTTTAAAAATTCAGAAAATTGGCTGAAAACGACTAAATATCAAGTACTCATCGGGCGAATCACTCTGGAACTGAAATCGGAATGCTCACTGACATTTACCCTATCTGAAAGTCTGATAAACGCCGGAAAAATGACTAAGTCCAAAAGAATATTTTTTCAACTTTTTTCAATTTTATCCCCCGTGGGATATTTATTCTACCCACACACATTTGAAACTCTCCTGGGGTACCCTCACACATATTATTCCCTCATTTAGTGAATATTTTCACAAAAAAGTGAAATTTTCAAAAATTCTGAAAATTGGCTGAAAACGACTAAATATCAAGTACTCATCGGGAAAATCGCTGTGGAACTGAAATCGGAATGCTCACTGACATTTACCCTACCTGAAAGTCTGATTAACGCCGGAAAAATGACTAAGTCCAAAATAAATTTTTTTTCAACTTTTTTCAATTTTACCCCCGTGGGATATATATTCTACCCACACACATTTGGAACTCTCCTGGGGTACCCTCACACATATTATTCTCTCATTTACTGGATATTTTCACAAAAAAGTGAAATTTTCAAAAATTCAGAAAATTGGCTGAAAATGACTAAATATCAAGTACCCATCGGGCAAATAGCTCTGGAACTGAAATCGGAATGCTCACTGACATTTACCCTATCTGAAAGTCTGATAAACGCCGGAAAAATGACTAAGTCCAAAATAAATTTTTTTTCAACTTTTTTCAATTTTACCCCCGTGGGATATCTATTCTACCCACACACATTTGGAACTCTCCTGGGGTACCCTCACACATATTATTCCCTCATTTAGTGGATATTTTCACAAAAAAGTGAAATTTTCAAAAATTCAGAAAATTGGCTGAAAACGACTAAATAGCAAGTACTCTTCGGGCGAATCGCTCTGGAACTGAAATTGGAACGCTCACTGACATTTCCCCTATCTGAAAGTCTGATAAAAGCCGGAAAAATGACTAAGTCCAAATAAAAAAATTTTTCATCCTTTTTCAATTTTACCCCCGTGGGATATCTATTGTACCCACACACATTTGGAACTCTACTGGGGTACCCTCACACATATTATTCCCTCATTTAGTGGATATTTTCACAAAAAAGTGAAAATTTCAAAAATTCTGAAAATTGGCTGAAAACGACTAAATATCAAGTACTCATCGGGCGCATCGCTCTGGAACTGAAATCGGAATGCTCACTGACATTTACCCTATCTGAAAGTCTGATAAACGCCGGAAAAATTACTAATTCCCAAAAAAAAATTTTTAAACTTTTTTCAATTTTACCCAAGTGGGATATATATTCTACCCACACACATTAAGAACTCTCCTGGGGTACCTTCACACATATTATTCCCTCATTTAGTGGATATTTTCACAAAAAATTGAAATTTTCAAAAATTCGGAAAATTGGCTGAAAACGACTAAATATCAAGGACTCATCGGGCGAATCGCTCTGGAACTGTAATCGGAATGCTCACTGACATTTCCCCTATCTGAAAGTCTGATAAACGCCGGAAAAATGACTAAGTCCAAAAAAAATTTTTTTAAACTTTTTTCAATTTTACCCCTGTGGGATATATGTTCTACCAACAAACATTTGGAACTCTCCTGGGGTACCCTCACACATATTATTCCCTCATTTAGTGGATATTTTCACAAAAAAGTGAAATTTTCAAAAATTCAGAAAATTGGCTGAAAACGACTAAATATCAAGGACTCATCGGGCGAATCGCTCTGGAACTGCAATCGGAGCACTCACTGACATATCCCCTATCTGAAAGTCTGATAAACGCCGGAAAAATGACTAAGTCCGAAAAAAAAAATTTTTCAACTTTTTTCAATTTTTCCCCCGTGGGATATATATTCTACCCACACACATTTCGAACACTCCTGTGATACCCTCACACATATCAATCCCTCATTTAGTGGATATTTTCACAAAAAAGTGAAGTTTTCAAAAATTCTGAAAATTGACTGAAAACAACTAAATGTCAAGGACTCATCAGGCTAATCGCTCTGGAACTGAAATCGGAATGCTCACTCATATTTATATATCAGAAAGTCTGATAAACGCCGGAAAAATGACTAAGTCCCAAAAAAAAGTTTTCAACTATTTTCAATTTTACCCCTGTGGGATATATATTCTACCAACATACATTTGGAACTCTCCTGGGGTGCCCTCACACATATTATTCCCTCATTTAGTGGATATTTTCACAAAAAACTGAAATTTTCAAAAATTCAGAAAATTGGCTGAAAGCGACGAAATATCAAGGACTCATTGGGCGAATTGCTATGGAAGTGAAATCGGAATGCTCACTGACATTTATATATCAGAAAGTCTGATAAACGCCGGAAAAATGACTAAGTCCAAAAAAAAAAATTTTCAACTTTTTTCAATATTACCCCCTTGTGATACATATTCTACCTACACACATTTGGAACTCTCCTGGGGTACCCTCACACATATTATTCCCTCATTTAGTGGATATTTTTCACAAAAAAGTGAAATTTTCAAAAATACAGAAAATTGGCTGAAAACGACTAAATATCAAGGACTCATCGGGCGAATCGCTCTGGAACTGAAATCGTTATTCTCACAGATATTTCCCCTATCTGAAAGACTGATAAACGCCGGAAAAATGACTAAGTCGAAGAAAAAAAATTTTTCAACTTTTTTTAATTTTACCCCCGTGGGATATATATTCTACCCACACACATTTGGAACTCTCCTGGGGTACCCTCACACATATTATTCCCTCATTTAGCGGATATTTTCACAAAAAAGTGAAATTTTCAAAAATTCAGAAATTGGCTGAAAACGACTAAATATTAAGGACTCATCGTTAGAATCGCTCTGGAACTGAAATCGGAATGCTCACTGACATTTCCCCTATCTGAAAGGCTGATAAACGCCGGAAAAATGACTAAGTCCAAAAAAAAAATGTTTTCAATTTTTTTCAATTTTAACCCCGTGAGATAAATATTCTACCGACACACATTTGGAACTCTCCTGGGGTACCCTCAAACATATTATTCCCTCATTTAGCGGATGTTTTCACAAAAAAGTGGAATTTTCAAAAATTCAGAAAATTGGCTTAAAACGACTAAATATCACGTACTCTTCAGGCGAATCGCTCTGGAACTGAAATCGGAATGCTCACTGACATTTCTCCCTATCTGAAAATCTGATAAATGCTGGAAAAATGACTAAGTCCAAATAAAAAAATTTTTCATCTTTTTTCAATTTTACCCCCGTGGGATATATATTCTACCCACCCACATTTGGAACTCTCCTGGGGTACCCTCACACATATTATTACCTCATTTAGTGGATATTTTCACAAAAAAGTGAAATTTTCAAAAATTCTGAAAATTGGCTGAAAATGACTAAATATCAAGTACTCATCGGGTGAATCGCTCTGGAACTGAAATCGGAATGCTCACTGACATTTACCCTATCTGAAAGTCTGATAAACGCCGGAAAAATGACTAAGTCCAAATAAAAAATTTTTCATCCTTTTTCAATTTTACCCCCGTGGGATATATATTCTACCCAAACACATTTGAGACTCTCCTGGGGTACCCTCACACATATTATTCCCTCATTTAGTGGATATTTTCACAAAAAGTGAAATTTTCAAAAATTCTGAAAATTGGCTGAAAACGACTAAATATCAAGGACTCATCGGGCGCTTCGCTCTGGAACTGAAATCGGAACGCTCACTGACATTTACCCTATCTGAAAGTCTGATTAACGTCGGAAAAATGATTAAGTCCAAAAAAAATTTTTGGTAACTTTTTTCAATTTTACACCCCGTGGGATATATATTCTACCCACACACATTTGGAACTCTCCTGGAGTACCCTCACACATATTATTCCCTCATTTAGTGGATATTTTCACAAAAAAGTGAAATTTTCAAAAATTCAGAAAATTGGCTGAAAACGACTAAATATCAAGTACTCATCGGGAAAATCGCTCTGGAACTGAAATCGGAACGCTCACTGACATTTACCCTACCTGAAAGTCTGATTAACGCCGGAAAAATGACTAAGTCCAAAAAAAATTTTTGGCAACTTTTTTCAATTTTACCCCCCGTGGGATATCCATTCTACCCACACACATTTGAAACTCTCCTGGGGTACCCTCACACATATTATTCCCTCATTTAGTGAATATTTTCACAAAAAGTGAAATTTTCAAAAATTCTGAAAATTGGCTGAAAACGACTAAATATCAAGGACTCATCGGGCGCTTCGCTCTGGAACTGAAATCGGAACGCTCACGGACATTTACCCTATCTGAAAGTCTGATTAACGTCGGAAAAATGACTAAGACCAAAAATAATTTTTTTTCAACTTTTTTCAATTTTACCCCCGTGGGATATATATTCTATCCACACACATTTGGAACTCTCCTGGGTTACCCTCACACATATTATTCCCTCATTTAGTGGATATTTTCACAAAAAAGTGAAATTTTCAAAAATTCTGAAAATTGGCTGAAAACGACTAAATATCAAGTAGTCATCGGGCGAACCGCTCTGGAACTGAAATCGGAACGCTCACTGACACTTACCCTATCTGAAAGTCTGATAAACGACTTAAAAGTGACTAAGTCCAAAAAAAAATTTTTTTCAACTTTTTTCAATTTTACCCCCGTGGGATATATATTCTACCCACACACATTTGGAACTCTCCTGGGGTACCCTCACACATATTATTCCCTCATTTAGTGGATATTTTTGCAAAAAAGTGAAATTTTCAAAAATTCAGAAAATTGGCTGAAAACGACTAAATATCAAGTTCTCATCGGGCGAATCGCTCTGGAACTGAAATCGGAAAGCTCACTGACATTTACCCTATCTGAAAGTCTGATAAATGCCGGAAAAATGACTAAGTTCAAATAAAAAATTTTTTCATCTTTTTTCAATTTTATCCCCGTGGGATATATATTCTGCCCACACACATTTGGAACTCTCTTGGGGTACCCTCACACATATTATTCCCTCATTTAGTGGATATTTTCACAAAAAAGTGAAATATTCAAAAATTCTGAAAATTGGCTGAAAACTACTAAATATCAAGGACTCATCGGGCGCATCGCTCTGGAACTGAAATCGGAACGCCCACTGACATTTCCCCTATCTGAAAGTCTGATAAACGCCGGAAAAATGACTAAGTCAAAAAAAAAAATTTTGTCCACTTTTTTCAGTTTTACCCCCCATGGGATATCTATTCTACCCACACACATTTGGAACTCTCCTTGGGGTACCCTCACACATATTATTCTCTCATTTACTGGATATTTTCACAAAAAAGTGAAATTTTCAAAAATTCAGAAAATTGGCTGAAAACGACTAAATATCAAGTACTCATCGGGCGAATCGCTCTGGAACTGAAATCGGAACGCTCACTGACATTTACCCTATCTGAAAGTCTGATAAACGCCGGAAAAATGACTAAGTCTAAAAAAAAATTTTTTTCAACTTTTTTTCAATTTTACCCCCGTGGGATATATATTCTACTCACACACATTTGGAACTCTCCTAGGGTACCCTCACACATATTATTCCCTCATTTAGTGGATATTTTCACAAAAAAGTGAAATTTTCAAAAATTCTGAAAATTGGCTGAAAACGACTAAATATCAAGTACTCATCGGGCGAATCGCTCTGGAACTGAAATCGGAATGCTCACTGACATTTACCCTATCTGAAAGTCTGATAAACGCCGGAAAAATGAGTAAGTCCAAAAAAAATGTTTTTCAATTTTACCCCCCATGGGATATCTATTCTACCCACACACATTTGGAACTCTCCTGGGGTACCCTCACACATGTTATTCCCTCATTTAGTGGATATTTTCACAAAAAAGTGAAATTTTCAAAAATTCAGAAAATTGGCTGAAAATGACTAAATATCAAGTACTCATCGGGTGAATCGCTCTGGAACTGAAATCGGAATGCTCATTGACATTTACCCTATCTGAAAGTCTGATAAACGCCGGAAAAATGACTAAGTCCAAAAGAATATTTTTTCAACTTTTTTCAATTTTATCCCCCGTGGGATATTTATTCTACCCACACACATTTGAAACTCTCCTGGGGTACCCTCACACATATTATTCCCTCATTTAGTGAATATTTTCACAAAAAAGTGAAATTTTCAAAAATTCTGAAAATTGGCTGAAAACGACTAAATATCAAGTACTCATCGGGAAAATCGCTGTGGAACTGAAATCGGAATGCTCACTGACATTTACCCTACCTGAAAGTCTGATTAACGCCGGAAAAATGACTAAGTCAAAAATAAATTTTTTTTCAACTTTTTTCAATTTTACCCCCGTGGGATATATATTCTACCCACACACATTTGGAACTCTCCTGGGGTACCCTCACACATATTATTCTCTCATTTACTGGATATTTTCACAAAAAAGTGAAATTTTCAAAAATTCAGAAAATTGGCTGAAAACGACTAAATATCAACTACTCATCGGGCGCATCGCTCTGGAACTGAAATCGGAATGCTCACTGACATTTACCCTATCTGAAAGTCTGATAAACGCCGGAAAAATTACTAATTCCCAAAAAAAAATTTTTAAACTTTTTTCAATTTTACCCAAGTGGGATATATATTCTACCCACACACATTAAGAACTCTCCTGGGGTACCCTCACACATATTATTCCCTCATTTAGTGGATATTTTCACAAAAAAGTGAAATTTTCAAAAATTCTGAAAATTGGCTGAAAACGACTAAATACCAAGGACTCATCGTTCGAATCGCTCTGGAACTGAAATCGGAATGCTCACTGACATTTCCCCTCTCTGAAAGTCTGATAAACGCCGGAAAAATGACTAAGTCCCAAATAAATTTTTTTTCAACATTTTTCAATTTTACCCCCGTGGGATATATATTCTACCCACAAGCATTTCAAACTCTCCTGGAGTAACCTCACACATATTATTCCCTCATTTAGGGGATATTTTCACAAAAAAGTGACATTTTCAAAATTTCGGAAAATTGGCTGAAAATGACGAAATATCAAGGACTCATCGGGCAAATCGCTCTGCAACTGAAATCGGAACGCTCACTGACATTTCCCCTCTCTGATACTCTGATAAACGCCGGAAAAATGACTAAGTCCAAAAAATTTTTTTTTCAACTTATTTCAATTTTACCCCCGTGGGATGTATATTCTACCCACACACATTTGGAACTCTCCTGGGGTACCCTCACACATATTATTCCCTCATTTAGTGGATATTTTCACAAAAAAGTGAAGTTTTCAAAAATTCAGAAAATTGGCTGAAAACGACTAAATATCAAAAACTCATTGGGTGAATTGCTCTGGAACTGAAATCGGAATGCTCACTGACATTTCCCCTATCTGAAAGTCTGATAAACGCCGGAAAAATGACTAAGACGAAAAAAAAATTTATTTCAACTTTTTTCAATTTTACCCCGTGGGATATATATTCTACACACACACATTTGGAACTCTCCTGGGGTACCCTCATACATATTATTCCCTCATTTAATGGATATTTTCACAAAAAAGTGAAATTTTCAAAAATTCTGAAAATTGTCTGAAAACGACTAAATATCAAGGACTCATAGGACGAATCGCTCTGGAACTGAAATTGGAATGCTCACTGACATTTCCCCTATCAGAAAATGTGATAAACGTCGGAAAAATGACTAAGTCCAAAAAAAAACTTTTTTCAATTTTACCACCGTGGGATATATATGCTACCCACACACATTTGGAACTGTCCTGGGGTACCCTCACACATGTTATTCCATCAATTCGTGGATATTTTCACAAAAAAGTGAAATTTTAAAAAATTCTGAAAATTGGCTGAAAACGACTAAATATCAAGGACTCATCTTTCGAATAGCTCTGGAACTGAAATCAGAATGCTCACTGACATTTCCCCTCTCTGATAGTCTGATAAACGCCGGAAAAATGACTAAGAGCCAAAAAAATTTTTTTTCAACTTTTTTCAATTTTACCCCCGTGGGATGTATATTCTACCCACACACATTTGGAACTCTCCTGGGGTACCCTCACACATATTATTCCCTCATTTAATGGATATTTTCACAAAAAAGTGAAATTTAAAAAAATTTAGAAAATTGACTGAAAACGACTAAATATTAAGGACTCATCGTTCGAATTGCTCTGGAACTGAAATCGGAATGCTCACTGACATTTCCCCTATCTGAAAGTCTGATAAACGCCGGAAAAACGACTAATACGAAAAAAAAAAAATTTTTCAACTTTTTTCAATTTTACCCCCGTGGGATATATATTCTACCCACACACATTTGGAACTCTCCTGGGGTACCCTCACACATATTATTCCCTCATTTAGTGGATATTTTCACAAAAAAGTGAAATTTTCAAAAATTCAGAAAATTGACTGAAAACGACTAAATATTAAGGACACATCGTTCGAATTGCTCTGGAACTGAAATCGGAATGCTCACTGACATTTCCCCTATCTGAAAGTCTGATAAACGCCGGAAAAATGACTATGTCCAAAAAAAAACTTTTTTCAATTTTACCCCCTTGGGATATATATTCTACCCACACACATTTGGAACTCTCCTGGGGTACCCTCACACATATTATTCCCTCATTTAGTGGATATTTTCACAAAAAAGTGAAGTTTTCAAAAATTCAGAAAATTGGCTGAAAACAACTAAATATCAAAAACTCATGGGGTGAATTGCTCTGGAACTGAAATCAGAATGCTCACTCACATTTCCCTATCAGAAAGTCTGATAAACGCCAGAAAAATGACTAAGTCCAAAAAATTTTTTTTTTCAACTTTTTTCAATTTTACCCCCGTGGGATATATATTCTACCCACACACATTTGGAACTCTCCTGGGGTACACTCACACATTTTATTCCCTCATTTAGTGGATATTTTCACAAAAAAGTGAAATATTCAAAAATTCAGAAAATTGGCTGAAAACGACTAAATATCAAGGACTCATCGGGCGAATCGCTCTGGAACTGCAATCGGAGCACTCACTGACATATCCCCTATCTGAAAGTCTGATAAACGCCGGAAAAATGACTAAGTCCGAAAAAAAAATTTTTTCAACTTTTTTCAATTTTTCCCCCGTGGGATATATATTCTACCCACACACATTTCGAACACTCCTGTGATACCCTCACACATATCAATCCCTCATTTAGTGGATATTTTCACAAAAAAGTGAAGTTTTCAAAAATTCTGAAAATTGACTGAAAACAACTAAATGTCAAGGACTCATCAGGCTAATCGCTCTGGAACTGAAATCGGAATCCTCACTGACATTTATATATCAGAAAGTCTGATAAACGCCGGAAAAATGACTAAGTCCCAAAAAAAAGTTTTCAACTATTTTCAATTTTACCCCTGTGGGATATATATTCTACCAACATACATTTGGAACTCTCCTGGGGTGCCCTCACACATATTATTCCCTCATTTAGTGGATATTTTCACAAAAAAGTGAAATTTTCAAAAATTCAGAAAATTGGCTGAAAGCGACGAAATATCAAGGACTCATTGGGCGAATTGCTATGGAAGTGAAATCGGAATGCTCACTGACATTTATATATCAGAAAGTCTGATAAACGCCGGAAAAATGACTAAGTCCAAAAAAAAAAATTTTCAACTTTTTTCAATATTACCCCCTTGTGATACATATTCTACCTACACACATTTGGAACTCTCCTGGGGTACCCTCACACATATTATTCCCTCATTTAGTGGATATTTTTCACAAAAAAGTGAAATTTTCAAAAATACAGAAAATTGGCTGAAAACGACTAAATATCAAGGACTCATCGGGCGAATCGCTCTGGAACTGAAATCGTTATTCTCACAGATATTTCCCCTATCTGAAAGACTGATAAACGCCGGAAAAATGACTAAGTCGAAGAAAAAAAATTTTTCAACTTTTTTTAATTTTACCCCCGTGGGATATATATTCTACCCACACACATTTGGAACTCTCCTGGGGTACCCTCACACATATTATTCCCTCATTTAGCGGATATTTTCACAAAAAAGTGAAATTTTCAAAAATTCAGAAATTGGCTGAAAACGACTAAATATTAAGGACTCATCGTTAGAATCGCTCTGGAACTGAAATCGGAATGCTCACTGACATTTCCCCTATCTGAAAGGCTGATAAACGCCGGAAAAATGACTAAGTCCAAAAAAAAAATGTTTTCAATTTTTTTCAATTTTAACCCCGTGAGATAAATACTCTACCGACACACATTTGGAACTCTCCTGGGGTACCCTCAAACATATTATTCCCTCATTTAGCGGATGTTTTCACAAAAAAGTGGAATTTTCAAAAATTCAGAAAATTGGCTTAAAACGACTAAATATCACGTACTCTTCAGGCGAATCGCTCTGGAACTGAAATCGGAATGCTCACTGACATTTCTCCCTATCTGAAAATCTGATAAATGCTGGAAAAATGACTAAGTCCAAATAAAAAAATTTTTCATCTTTTTTCAATTTTACCCCCGTGGGATATATATTCTACCCACCCACATTTGGAACTCTCCTGGGGTACCCTCACACATATTATTACCTCATTTAGTGGATACTTTCTCAAAAAAGTGAAATTTTAAAAAATTCTGAAAATTGGCTGAAAACGACTAAATATCAAGGACTCATCGGGCGAATCGCTCTGGAACTGAAATCGGAACGCTCACTGACATTTACCCTATCTGAAAGTCTGATAAACACCGGAAAAATGACATTCGACAAAAAAAAATTTTTCAACTTTTTTCAATTTTACCACCGTGGGCTATATATTCTACCCACACACATTTGGAACACTCCTGGGGTACCCTCACACATATTATTCCCTCATTTAGTGGATATTTTCACAAAAAAGTAAAATTTTGAAAAATTCAGAAAATTGGCTGAAAACGACTCAATATCAAGTATTCATCGGGCGAATCGCTCTGGAACTGAAATCGGAGTGCTCACTGACATTTCCCCTATCTGAAAGTCTGATAAACGTCGGAAAATGACTAAGTCCAAAAAAATTTTTTTAAAACTTTTTTCAATTTTGCCCCCCCGTGGGATATCTATTCTACCCACACACATTTGGAACTCTCCTGGGGTACCCTCACACATATTTTTCCCTCATTTAGTGGATATGTTAACAAAAATGTGAAATTTTCGAAAATTGGCTGAAAACGACTAAATATCAAGGACTCATCGGGCGAATCGCTCTGGAACTGAAATCGGAACACTCAATGACATTTACCCTATCAGAATGTCTGATAAACACCGGAAAAATGACAGTCGAAAAAAAAAAATTTTTAACTTCTTTCAATTTTACCACCTTGGGATATATATTCTACCCACACACATTTGGAACTCTCCTGGGGTACCCTCACACATATTATTCCCTCATTTACTGGATATTTTCACAAAAAAGTGAAATTTTCGAAAATTGGCAGAAAACGACTAAATATCAAGGACTCATCGGGCGCACCGCTCTGGAACTGAAATCGGAACACCCACTGACATTTCCCCTATCTGAAAGTCTGATAAACGCCGGAATAATGACTAAGTCCAAAAAAATTTTTTTTTTCAACTTTTTTCAATTTTATCCCCCGTGGGATATATATTCTACCCACACACATTTGGCACTCTTCTGGGGTACCCTCACACATATTATTCCCTCATTTAGTGGATATTTTCACAAAAAAGTGAAATTTTCAAAAATTCAGAAAATTGGCTGAAAGCGACGAAATATCAAGGACTCATTTGGCGAATTGCTATGGAAGTGAAATCGGAATGCTCACTGACATTTATATATCAGAAAGTCTGATAAACGCCGGAAAAATGACTAAGTCCAAAAAAAAAAATTTTCAACTTTTTTCAATATTACCCCTGTGTGATACATATTCTACCTACACACATTTGGAACTCTCCTGGGGTACCCTCACACATATTATTCCCTCATTTAGTGGATATTTTCACAAAAAAGTGAAATTTTCAAAAATTCAAAAAATTGGCTGAAAACGACTAAATATCAAGGACTCATTGGGTGAATTGCTCTGGAACCGAAATCGGAATGCTCACTGACATTTCCCCTATCAGAAAGTCTGATAAACGCCGGAAAAATGACTAAGTCTAAAAAAATTTTTTTTTAAACTTTTTTCAATTTTACCCCCGTGGGATATATATTCTACCCACAAACATTTGGAACTCTCCTGGGGTGCCCTCACACATATTATTCCCTCATTTAGTGGATATTTTCACGAAAAAGTTAAATTTTCAAAAATTCAGAAAATTGGCAGAAAACGACGAAATATCAAGGACTCATCGGGCGAATCGCTCTGGAACTGAAATTGGAATTCTCACTGACATTTGCCCTATCTGAAAGTCTGATAAACGCCAGAAAACTAAGTCCCAAAAAATATTTTTTTCAACTTTTTTCAATTTTACCCCCGTGGGATATATATTCTACCCACACACATTTGGAACTCTCCTGGGGTACCCTCACACATATTATTCCCTCATATAGCAGATTTTTTCACAAAAAAAGCGCTCTGGAACTGAATTTGGAACGCTCACTGACTTTTCCCCTATCTGAAAGTCTGATAAACGCCGGAAAAATTACTAAGTCCAAAAAATTTTTTTTTTCAACTTTTTTCAATTTTACCCCTGTGGGATATATATTCTATCCACACACATTTGGAACTCTTTTGGGGTACCCTCACACATATTATTCCCTCATTTAGTGGATATTTTTCACAAAAAAGTGAAATTTTCAAAAATACAGAAAATTGGCTGAAAACGACTAAATATCAAGGACTCATCGGGCGAATCGCTCTGGAACTGAAATCGTTATTCTCACTGATATTTCCCCTATCTGAAAGACTGATAAACGCCGGAAAAATGACTAAGTCGAAGAAAAAAAATTTTTCAACTTTTTTTAATTTTACCCCCGTGGGATATATATTCTACCCACACACATTTGGAACTCTCCTGGGGTACCCTCACACATATTATTCCCTCATTTAGCGGATATTTTCACAAAAAAGTGCAATTTTCAAAAATTCAGAAAATTGGCTGAAAACGACTAAATATCATGGACTCATGGAACGAATCGCTCTGGAACTGAAATCAGAATGCTCACTGACATTTCCCCTATCTGAAAGGCTGATAAACGCCGGAAAAATGACTAAGTCCAAAAAAAAAATGTTTTCAATTTTTTTCAATTTTAACCCCGTGAGATAAATATTCTACCGACACACATTTGGAACTCTCCTGGGGTACCCTCACACATATTATTCCCTCATTTAGCGGATGTTTTCACAAAAAAGTGGAATTTTCAAAAATTCAGAAAATTGGCTTAAAACGACTAAATATCAAGTACTCTTCAGGCGAATCGCTCTGGAACTGAAATCGGAATGCTCACTGACATTTCTCCCTATCTGAAAATCTGATAAATGCTGGAAAAATGACTAAGTCCAAATAAAAAAATTTTTCATCTTTTTTCAATTTTACCCCCGTGGGATATATATTCTACCCACCCACATTTGGAACTCTCCTGGGGTACCCTCACACATATTATTCCCTCATTTAGTGGATACTTTCTCAAAAAAGTGAAATTTTAAAAAATTCTGAAAATTGGCTGAAAACGACTAAATATCAAGGACTCATCGGGCGAATCGCTCTGGAACTGAAATCGGAACGCTCACTGACATTTACCCTATCTGAAAGTCTGATAAACACAGGAAAAATGACATTCGACAAAAATAAATTTTTCAACTTTTTTCAATTTTACCACCGTGGGCTATATATTCTACCCACACACATTTGGAACACTCCTGGGGTACCCTCACACATATTATTCCCTCATTTAGTGGATATTTTCACAAAAAAGTAAAATTTTGAAAAATTCAGAAAATTGGCTGAAAACGACTAAATATCAAGTATTCATCGGGCAAATCGCTCTGGAACTGAAATCGGAGTGCTCACTGACATTTACCCTATCTGCAAGTCTGATAAACGCCGGAAAAATGACTAAGTCCAAATAAATTTTTTTTTCATCTTTTTTCAATTTTACCACCGTGGGATATATATTCTACCCACACACATTTGGAACTCTCTTGGGGTACCCTCACACATATTATTCCCTCATTTAGTGGATAATTTCACAAAAAAGTGAAATTTTCAAAAATTCAGAAAATTGGCTGAAAACGACTAAATATCAAGGACTCATTGGGCGAATCGCTCTGGAACTGAAATCGGAATGCTCACTGACATTTCCCCTATCTGAAAGTCTGATAAACGCCGGAAAATGACTAAGTCCAAAAAAATTTTTTTAAAACTTTTTTCAATTTTGCCCCCCGTGGGATATCTATTCTACCCACACACATTTGGAACTCTCCTGGGGTACCCTCACACATATTATTCCCTCATTTAGTGGATATGTTCACAAAAATGTGAAATTTTCGAAAATTGGCTGAAAACGACTAAATATCAAGGACTCATCGGGCGAATCGCTCTTTAACTGAAATCGGAACACTCAATGACATTTACCCTATCAGAATGTCTGATAAACACCGGAAAAATGACAGTGGAAAAAAAAAAAAATTTTAACTTCTTTCAATTTTACCACCTTGGGATATATATTCTACCCACACACATTTGGAACTCTCCTGGGGTACCCTCACACATATTATTCCCTCATTTACTGGATATTTTCACAAAAAAAGTGAAATTTTCGAAAATTGGCAGAAAACGACTAAATATCAAGGACTCATCGGGCGCACCGCTCTGGAACTGAAATCGGAACACCCACTGACATTTCCCCTATCTGAAAGTCTGATAAACGCCGGAATAATGACTAAGTCCAAAAAAATTAATTTTTTCAACTTTTTTCAATTTTACCCCAGTGTGATATATATTCTACCCACAAACATTTGGAACTCTCCTACGGTACTCTCACACATATTATTCCCTCATTTAGTGGATATTTTCACAAAAAAGTGAAATTTTCAAAAATTCAGAAAATTGGCTGAAAATGACTAAATATCAAGGACTCATCGGGCGAATCGCTCTGGAACTGAAATCGGAACACTCAATAACATTTACCCTATCTTAAAGTCTGATAAACAACGGAAAAATGACAGTCCAAAAAAATTTTTTTTCAATTTTTTTCAATTTTACCCCCGTGGGATATATATTCTACCCACACACATTTGGAACTGTCCTAGGGTACCCTCACACATATTATTTCCTCATTTAGTGGATATTTTCAAAAAAAAAAGTGAAATTTTCAAAAATTCAGAAAATTGGCTGAAAACGACTAAATATCAAGGACTCATCGGGCGCACCGCTCTGGAACTGAAATCGGAACGCCCACTGACATTTCCCCTATCTGAAAGTCTGATAAACGCCGGAAAAATAACTAAGTCCCAAAAAAAATTTTTTCAACTTTTTTCAATTTTGCCCCCCATGGGATATATATTCTACCCACACACATTTGGCACTCTTCTGGGATACCCTCACACATATTATTCCCTCATTTAGTGGATATTTTCACAAAAAAGTGAAATTTTCAAAAATTGGCTGAAAACGACGAAATATCAAGGACTCATCGGGCGCACCGCTCTGGAACTGAAATCGGAACACCCACTGACATTTCCCCTATCTGAAAGTCTGATAAACGCCGGAAAAATGACTAAGACCAAAAAAATTTTTTTTTAAACTTTTTTCAATTTTACCCCCGTGGGATATATATTCTACACACACACATTTGGAACTCTCCTGGGGTACCCTCACACATATTATTCCCTCATTTAGTGGATATTTTCACAAAAAAGTGAAATTTTCAAAAATTCAGAAAATTGGCTGAAAATGACTAAATATCAAGGACTCATCAGGCGAATCGCTCTGGAACTGAAATCGGAACGCTCACTGACATTTCCCTTATCTGAAAGTCTGATAAACGCCTTAAAATGACTGAGTCCAAAAAAAAATTTTTTCAACTTTTTTCAATTTTACCACCGTGGGATATATATTCTACCCACACACATTTGGAACTCTCCTGGGGTACCCTCACACATATTATTCCCTCATTTAGTGGATATTTTCTCAAAAAAGTTAAATTTTCAAAAATTCAGAAAATTAGCTGAAAACGGCTAAATATCAAGTACTCATCTGAAGATTCGCTCTGGAACTAAAATCTTAACAGTCACTGACATTTTCCCTATTTGAAAGTCTGAAAAACGACAGAAAAATGACAGTCCAAAAAAAAATTTTTTTTAAACTTTTTTCACTTTTACCCCCGTGGGATATATATTCTGCACACACACATTTGGAACTCTCATGGGGTACCCTCACACATATTATTCCCTCATTTAGTGGATATTTTCACAAAAAAGTGAAATTTTCAAAAATTCAGAAAATTGGCTGAAAACGACTAAATATCAAGGACTCATGGGGCGAATTCCTCTGGAACTGAAATCGGAATGCTCACTGACATTTACCCTATCTGAAATTCTGATAAACACCGGAAAAATGACAGTCCCAAAAAAAATTTTTTTCAACTTTTTTTAATTTTACACACGTGGAATATATATTCTACCCAGACACATTTGGAACTGTCCTGGGCTACCCTCACACATATTATTCCCTCATTTAGTGGATATTTTCTCAAAAAAGTGAAATTTTCAAAAATTCAGAAAATTGGCTGAAAACGACTAAATATCAAGGACTCATCGGGTGAATCGCTCTGGAACTGAAGTCGGAACACTCAATGACATTTACCCTATCTGAAAGTCTGATAAACACCGGAAAAATGACAGTCGAAAAAAAAAAAATTTTCAACTTTTTTCAATTTTACCACCGTGGGATATATATTCTACCCAAACACATTTGGAACTCTCCTGGGGTACCCTCACACATATTATTCCCTCATTTAGTGGATATTTTCACAAAAAAGTGAAATTTTCAAAAATTCATAAAATTGGCTGAAAACGACTAAATATCAAATATTCATCGGGCGAATCGCTCTGGAACTGAAATCGGAACGCTCACTGACATTTCCCCTATCTGAAAGTCTGATAAACGCCTTAAAATGACTAAGTCAAAAAAAAAAATGTTTCAACTTTTTTCAATTTTACCCCGTGGGATATATATTCTACCCACCCACAGCTGGAACTCTCCTGGGGTATCATCACACATATTATTCCCTCATTTAGTGGATATTTTCTCAAAAAACTGAAATTTTCAAAAATTCAGAAAGTTGGCTGAAAAGGACTAAATATCAAGTACTCATCGGGCAAATCGCTCTGGAACTGAAATCGGAACGCTCACTGGCATTTACCCTATCTTAAAGTCTGATAAACACCGGAAAAATGACAGTCTAAAAAAAAATTTTTTTCAACTTTTTTCAATTTTACCCCCGTGGGAAATATCTTCTACCCACACACATTTGGAACTCTCCTGGGGTACCCTCACACATATTATTCCCTCATTTAGTGGATATTTTCACAAAAAAGTGAAATTTTCAAAAATTCAGAAAATTGGCTGAAAACGACTAAATATCAAGTACTCATCGGGCGAATCGCTCTGGAGCTGAAATCGGAACGCTCACTGACATTTACCCTATCTGAAAGTCTGATAAGCGCCGTAAAAATGACTAAGTACACAAAAAAAATTTTTCAACTTTTTTCAATTTTACCCCGTGGGAAAGATATTCTACCCACACACATTTGGAATTCTCCTGGGGTACCCTCACACATATTATTCCCTCATTTAGTGGATATTTTCACAAAAAAGTGAAATTTTCAAAAATTCAGAAAATTGGCTGAAAACGACTAAATATCATGAACTCATGGGGCTAATCGCTCTGGAACTGAAATCGGAACGCTCACTGACATTTACCCTATCTTAAAGTCTGATAAACACCGGAAAAATGACAGTCCAAAAAACTGTTTTTTTCAACGTTTTTCAATTTTACCCCAGTGTGATATCTATTCTACCCACACACATTTGGAACTCTCCTGGGGTACCCTCACACATATTATTCCCTCATTTAATGCATATTTTCACAAAAAAGTGAAATTTTCTAAAGTTCAGAAAATTGGCTGAAAATGACTAAATATCAAGTACTCATGGGGCTAATCGCTCTGGAATTGAAATCGGAATGCCCACTGACATTTCCCCTATCTGAAATTCTGATAAACGCCGGAAAAATGACTAAGTCCCCAAAAAAATTTTTTTCAACTTTTTTTCAATTTTACCCCCGTGGGATATATATTCAACCCACACACATTTGGAACTCTCCTGGGGTACCCTCACACATATTATTCCCTCATTTAGTGGATATTTTCACAAAAAAGTGAAATTTTCCAAAAATCAGAAAATTGGCTGAAAACGACTAAATATCAGGGACTCATCGGGCGAATCGCTCTGGAACTGAAATCGGTACGCTCACTGACATTTACCCTATCTTAAAGTCTGATAAACACTGGAAAAATGAAAGTCCAAAAAAAATTTTTTTCAACTTTTTTCAATTTTACCCCAGTGTGATATCTATTCTACCCACACACATTTGGAACTCTCCTAGGGTACCCTCACACATATTATTCCCTCAATTAGTGCATATTTTCACAAAAAAGAGAAATTTTCAAATTTTCAGAAAATTGGCAGAAAACGACTAAATATCAAGGACTCATGGGGCGAATCGCTCTGGAACTGAAATCGTAATGCTCACTGACATTTCCCCTATCTGAAAGTCTGTTAAACGCCGGAAAAATGACTAAGTCCAAAAAAATTTTTTTTCAACTTTTTCAGTTTTGCCCCGTGGGATATATATTCTATCCACACACATTTGGAACTCTCCTGGGGTACCCTCACACATATTATTCCCTCATTTAGCGGATATTTTCACAAAAAAAGTGGAATTTTAAAAAAAATCAGAAAATTGGCTGAAAACGACTAAATATCAAGGACTCATCGGGCGCATCGCTCTGGAACTGAAATCGGAATGCCCACTGACATTTACCCCATCTGAAAGTCTGATAAACGCCGGAAAAATGACTAAGTCCCATAAAAAAATTTTCACCGTTTTTTCAATTTTACCCCCCGTGGGATATCTATTCTACCCACACACATTTGGAACTCTCCTGGGGTACCCTCACACATATTATTCCCTCATTTAGTGGATATTTTCACAAAAAAGTGAAATTTTCAAAAGTTCAGAAAATTGGCTGAAAACGACTAAATATCAAGGACTCATCGGGCGCATCGCTCTGGAACTGAAATCGGAACGCTCACTGACATTTACCCTATCTGAAAGTCTGATAAACGCCAGAAAAATGACTAAGCCAAAAAAATTTTTTTTCAACTTTTTTCAATTTTACCCCCGTGGGAAATATATTCTACCCACACACATTTGGAACTCTCCTGGGGTACCCTCACACATATTATTCCTGTTACAACTCTCCTGTTAGGTTTTTTTAGTTTGCTGGTCACATGACCAGTTTTGCCTATTTAATCCGGCTCCGCCCTCCTGGCGTTGCTGGACTTCATTTGTATTTACTTCTGTTGAGCTAGCTTGGTGCTCTGTTGCCGTTCTCTGTTAGTTTTGCTACGTCTTCTGACCTCTTTACTTTTTGTTGTGTGTTTGTCTTTGACTGCTACGATTTCTGCTAGGAGGTGTCCAACTTTTCCCAGTCCCTAGTTCTTGTAGGGATTCCTCCCTCACATCTATAGGTCTTCGTACAGACTAGCCGAGGACTTTAGCGGGTCTGATCGCAGGATCAGGTTCCCCGTTACATCGTAGGGATCTAGTTTAGTCCTATTGTAGGGACAGATCTCCTGTCTTTCCTTAGTCTCTGTAGCAGATCATAACAGTAAGTCCAGCCTTAAAAAAAAAAAAAATTCTCTAAGGAAAGACCTCTAGTTTTCCATCATGGTCTCGGTGCAAGATTTGGCTCAACGCTTGCAGTGACTCTCTCTGGAGGTGGCCAAGCTCCAACAACACGTGAGTAGCTGTTCTGGAGCGCATTTTGTGGAACCAAAGGTACGTCTGCCTGATCTATTTTTTGGCGAACAACAAGATTTTTTTTCTTTTAAAAATGCTTGTCTATTATATTTTCGTTTGAGACCCGGATCCTCTGGTGATGATTCACAGCGCATAGGGTTAATAATGTCACTTTTGCGCAAAGATCCTCAGGGATGGGCCTTCTCTCTCCAACCTAGTGATCCGTGCTTTAGATCAGTGGATAGTTTTTTTTCTGCTTTGGGTTTATTGTACGATGATCCTGATCGTGTCTCATCTGCTGAGTCTGAATTAAGACGTTTGAGGCAGGGATCAGGTAATGTGGAAAAATATTGTTCTCACTTCCGTCGGTGGTCTGCCCAGGTGGGGTGGAACGATTCAGCTTTGAAAAGCTTGTTTCTTGCAGGACTAGGTGAATGGGTTAAGGATTTACTGATTGCTTATCCCACACCTGGAAACTTGCAGGAGGCAATGCAATTAGCTATACGGGTGGACAGGAGACTGCGTGCAAGGGTTAATGAGAGCAAATCCTCTGCTATGTCAGCTTCGAGTCCTGAGAGGGTCAGTGCTGACAATGTTGAGCCGATGGAAATTGGGGCGATGACACCCCGCTCTCAGTAAAAAGACCGCCGACTTTCTGAAGGCTTGTGTTTCTATTGCGGAAATTCTTGTCATTTTATTAAGAGCTGTGTGCTTCGTATGAAGAAAGAAAAAAAAATGGTCAGTCATGCCCGTATTGCCTGTTTAAATTCTAAGGGAGTATTCCTATCTGCCACTAATGCTGCTCAGGATGAATTAATTGAATTTCGGGTATTTGTGGATTGTGGATCTACTCTGAATGTGATTGATGGGGGATTCTTGGAAAAACTTAGATTAGAACCTAAAACTTTGTCATCCCCTATTGCTGTGGTTTCTGTCGATGGCTCTCCCTTGAAGAGTGTTACTCACAAGGTCTGTGAATTTCCCCTCACTATTAATGGTATTCACCAAGAAAATTTGGATTTGGTGGTATTGGATAATTTGCCTTCTCCAGTAATATTGGGGTTACACTGGTTAAAATTGCACAATCCTGTACTGGATTGGTCTACCAATGAAATTAAATCCTGGAGCCCTAAGTGTTATGACAAGTGTTGTAACGGGCGCATTGCTGCTGTGGATAGAGGGGAATTGCCTGTACCTATTCAGGATTTTTGGAGAGTTTTTTCTGAGGAGGAGTCGCAGGTTTTGCCTCCTCATAGAGACTATGATTGTACCATTGAATTTGTCCCTGGAGCGACTCTTCCTAAGAGTCGTTTATTTAATCTTACTATTCCTGAGAGAAAGGCTTTGGAGGAATACATACAGACAAGCTTGGCCGCTGGTCACATTAGGCCTTCCAAGTCTCCTGTGACTGTTGGATTTTTTTTGTAAAAAAAAAAGATGGCAGTTTACGTCCTTGTCTGGACTTTCGTGAGATTAATAAAATTACTGTACGCAATCCTTACCCACTGCCATTGATTCCTGATTTATTTAACCAGTTAGTGGGGGCCAAGTGGTTCTCTAAAATTGATCTCCGGGGGGCATACAATTTGTTGCGCATGAAGGAGGGTGATGAATGAAAGACTGCTTTTAACACTCCTGTGGGTCATTTTGAGAATCTGGTTATGCCTTTTGGTCTCACCAATGCTCCAGCATTTTTTCAGAATCTTATTAACGATATCCTTAGACCTTTAATCGGCAAAAATGTGGTTGTGTATTTGGATGACATTTTGATTTATTCGCCTGATCTGGAGTCTCATTGGCGGAGCGTACGTGAGGTATTACAGTTATTAATGGACAATTCGCTTTTTGCTAAGCTGGAGAAATGTGAGTTCGCTGTACAGAGAATTAGTTTTTTGGGCTACATTATCTCCAGTGAAGGTTTTGAGATGGACCCGGTTAAAGTTCAAGCTGTGCAGGAATGGCCTAGGCCTATTGGTTTGAAATTGATACAGAGGTTTTTGGGTTTCTCCAATTATTACAGAAAATTCATAAAAAATTTTTCTATTATTGTCAAACCGCTGACCGATCTCACCAGGAAAGGTGCTAATGCGGTTCAGTGGACTTCTGAGGCCATTGAAGCTTTTGTGTTTTTAAAGGAGAGGTTCACCTCTGCTCCCATCCTTATGCAGCCTGATGTGACTAAGCCGTTTTTGGTTGAGGTTGATGCTTCTTCGGTGGGGGTTGGTGCGGTGTTGTCTCAGGAAAACAAGGATGGAGTACATCCCTGTGCCTTTTTTTCAAAAAAATTTTCCGAGACTGAACTTAATTACGATATTGGTAATCGGGAATTGCTGGCGATTAAACTCGCATTTGAACACTGGCGTCACCTCTTGGAAGGTGCTGATTTTCCCATTCAGGTTTTCACTGATCATAAAAATCTGATCTATCTTGATGCTGCCAAGCGTTTGAATGCCCGTCAGGCTAGGTGGGCACTTTTTTTCTCGCGGTTTAATTTTTCCGTTACTTACATCCCGGGTACCAAGAATGTTAAAGCGGATGCTTTGTCTCGCAGCTTTTCTCCCATGTTCGGTGTTGAGGAGGAAGAGGAGACCATTTTACAAGAAGGTGTTGTGATTGCTGCTTTGGACTCCGTTTTGGAGGATGAGATTCTTAAAGCACAGGAGAATGCCCCATCTAACACTCCCCATGGGAGGTTGTTTGTGCCTAGGACCTTTAGGAGAGATTTGTTTGTTGAGTGTCATGAGTCTCGGTTGGCAGGTCATCCAGGAATTTCTGAGACCAAGAGACTTGTGGGTCGCAGTTTTTGGTGGCCTGGATGGCAGAAGGAAGTCATTAAGTGGGTGCGCCAATGTACTGTCTGTGCTAGATCCAAGTCTTCGCATGCTCCTGCTGCGGGGTTGCTTTGCCCTCTGGAGGTTCCTAGTGCACCTTGGACACATCTGGCTATGGACTTTATTACTGACCTTCCTCCCTCTGAAGGTTTCATGGTCATCTGGGTGGTTGTGGACCGTTTTAGCAAGATGTGTCACTTGGTTCCCTTTATCAAACTGCCTTGCGCTAAGACACTCGCTAAGGCCTTTGTCAAGGAGATTGTCAGACTACATGGTGTTCCTACTGACATTGTTTCTGATAGGGGACCTCAGTTCGTGGCTCGTTTTTGGCGTGCCTTTTGTGACAGGTTGGGAGTCCATTTGTCGTTTTCATCCGGATATCATCCTGAGTCTAATGGCCAGACAGAAAGGAAGAACCAGGATGTTGAGCAGTTCTTGCATTGTTTTGTGGCAGACAATCAAGAGGGGTGGTCTGAGTTTCTGCCACTTGCTGAATTTGCTCTTAACAACCATATATCCTCTTCTGCTGGGTGTTCGCCTTTTTTTTGTTGTTCTGGGAGACATCCGTCTTTTGGGTCATTCTCCAAATTGGTTTCAGCTGTGCCTGAGGAGGAGAGTTTTTCCGGTGATTTGGAGAGAGTTTGGACGGATGTGCGTGGTAATCTTCAGGAGGCTAACAAAAAATCTAAGAGGTACTTTGATAGGAAACGGCAAGAGGTTTTGTTTGCTGTTGGTGACATGGTTTGGTTGTCCTCTAAGAATCTGCGATTGAGGATTCCTTCTAAAAAATTGGGTCCCAAGTTCGTAGGGCCCTTTAAGGTGCTTCAGATAGTTAACCAATCTGCTGTTAGGCTGGAGGTTCCTACGTCATGGAGGATTAATCCGGTGTTTCATGTTTCTCTGTTGAAAAAAGCTGATGTGTGGATGGTGACGCCTCTGCCACTGTTCCTCCGGTGGTGGAGGACGGGGAATGTGAAATTTCCTAAATTCTAGACGGTATAGAGGGAGTTTGCAGTATCTCGTCGCTTGGAAGGGTTTCGGACCTGAGGATAACTCATGGGTGAGGGCGGATGATGTTTCTGCTTCCAGACTTGTCCGAGCATTTCACAGGAGGTTTCCTGGTAAGCCTGGGCCTAGGGGATCCGGAGGATCCTCTTAGAAGAGGGGGTACTGTTACAACTCTCCTGTTAGGTTTTTTTTAGTTTGCTGGTCACATGACCAGTTTTGCCTATTTAATCCGGCTCCGCCCTCCTGGCATTGCTGGACTTCATTTGTATTTACTACTGTTGAGCTAGCTTGGTGCTCTGTTGCCGTTCTCTGTTAGTTTTGCTAGGTCTTCTGACCTCTTTACTTTTTGTTGTGTGTTTGTCTTTGACTGCTATGATTTCTGCTAGGAGGTGTCAAACTTTTCCCAGTCCCTAGTTCTTGTAGGGATTCCTCCCTCACATCTATAGGTCTTCGTACAGACTAGCCGAGGACTTTAGCGGGTCTGATCGCAGGATCAGGTTCCCCGTTACATCGTAGGGATCTAGTTTAGTCCTATTGTAGGGACAGATCTCCTGTCTTTCCTTAGTCGCTGTAGCAGATCATAACAATTCCCTCATTTAGTGGATATTTTCACAAAAAAGCGAAATTTTCAAAAATTCAGAAAATTGGCTGAAAACAACTAAATATCAAGTACTCATTGGGCGAATCGCTCTGAAACTGAAATAGGAATGCTCACTGACATTTAACCTATCTGAAAGTCTGATAAACGGAGGAAAAATGACAGTCCAAAAAAGCATTTTTTTCAACTTTTTTCAATTTTACCCCCGTGGGATATGTATTCTACCCACACACATTTGGAACTCTCCTGGGGTACCCTCACACATATTATTCCCTCATTTAGTGGATATTTTCACAAAAAAGAGAAATTTTCAAAAAATCAGAAAATTGGCTGAAAACGATTAAATATCAAGGACTCATCGGGCGAATCTCTCTGGAACTGAAATCGGAATGCTCACTGACATTTACCCTATCTTAAAGTCTGATAAACACCGGAAAAATTACAGTCCAAAAAAAAATTTTTTCAACTTTTTTCAATTTTACCCCCATGGGATATATATTCTACCCACACACATTTGGAACTCTCCTGGGGTACCCTCACACATATTATTCCCTCATTTAGTGGATATTTTCACAAAAAAGAGAAATTTTCAAAAAATCTGAAAATTGGCTGAAAACGACTAAATATCAAGGACTCATCGGGCGAATCTCTCTGGAACTGAAATCGGAATGCTCACTGACATTTACCCTATCTTAAAGTCTGATAAACACCGGAAAAAATACAGTCCAAAAAAAAATTTTTTCAACTTTTTTCAATTTTACCCCCGTGGGATATATATTCTACCCACACACATTTGGAACTTTCCTGGGGTACCCTGACACATATTATTCCCTCATTTAGTGGATATTTTCTCAAAAAAGTGAAATTTTCAAAAATTCAGAAAATTGGCTGAAAACAACTAAATATCAAGTACTCATTGGGCGAATCGCTCTGGAACTGAAATAGAAACGCTCACTGACATTTAACCTATCTGAAAGTCTGATAAACGCCGGAAAAATGACAGTCCAAAAAAACATTTTTTTCAACTTTTTTCAATTTTACCGCCGTGGGATATATATTCTACCCACACACATTTGGAACTCTCCTGGGGTACCCTCACACATATTATTCCCTCATTTAGTGGATATTTTCACAAAAAAGTGAAATTTTCAAAAAATCAGAAAATTGGCTGAAAACGACTAAATATCAAGGACTCATCGGGCGAATCTCTCTGGAACTGAAATCGGAATGCTCACTGACATTTACCCTATCTTAAAGTCTGATAAACACCGGAAAAATTACAGTTCAAAAAAAATTTTTTTCAACTTTTTTCAATTTTACCCCCGTGGGATATATATTCTACCCACACACATTTGGAACTTTCCTGGGGTACCCTGACTCATATTATTCCCTCATTTAGTGGATATTTTCTCAAAAAAGTGAAATTTTCAAAAATTCAGAAAATTGGCTGAAAACGACTAAATATCAAGGACTCATCGGGCGCATTGCTCTGGAACTGAAATCGGAATGCTCACTGACATTTACCCTATCTGAAAGTCTGATAAACGCTGGAAAAATGACTAAGTCCAAAAAAATTTTTTTTCAACTTTTTTCAATTTTACCCCCGTGGGTTATCTATTCTACCCAGACACATTTGGAACTCTCCTGGGGTACCCTCACACATATTATTCCCTCATTTAGTGGATATTTTCTCAAAAAAGTGAAATTTTCAAAAATTCAGAAAATTGGCTGAAAACGACTAAATATCAAGGACTCATGTGGTGAATCGCTCTGGAACTGAAGTCGCAATGCTCACTGACATTTCCCCTATCGGAAAGTCTGATAAACGCCGGAAAAATTACTAAGTCCAAAAAAAAATTTTTTCAACTTTTTTCAATTTTACCCCAGTGTGATATCTATTCTACCCACACACATTTGGAACTCTCATATGGTACCCTCACACATATTATTTCTTCATTTAGTGGACATTTTCACAAAAAAGTGAAATTTTCAAAATTTCAGAAAATTGGCTGAAAACGACTCAATATCAAGGACTCATCGGGCGCATTGCTCTGGAACTGAAATCGGAACGCTCACTGACATTTCCCCTATCAGAAAGTCTGATAAACGCCGGAAAAATGACTAAATCGCAAAAAATTTTTTTCAACTTTTTTCAATTTTAGCCCCGTGGGATATATATTCTACCCACACACATTTGGAACTCTCCTGGGGTACCCTCACACATATTATTCCCTCATTCATTTAGTGAATATTTTCTCAAAAAAGTGAAATTTTCAAAAATTCAGAAAATTGGCTAAAAACGACTGAATATCAAGTGCTCATCGGCAGAATCGCTCTGGAACTGAAATCGAAACGCTCACTGACATTTACGCTATCTGAAAGTCTGATAAACGACGGAAAAGTGACTAAGTCAAAAAAAAATTTTTTTTCAACTTTTTTCAATTTTATCCCCGTGGGATATATATTCTACCCTCACACATTTGGAACTCTCCTGGGGTACCCTCATACATATTATTCCCTCATTTAGTGGATATTTTCACAAAAAAGTGAAATTTTCAAAAATTCTGAAAATTGGCTGAAAACGACTAAATATCAAGCATTCATCTTTCGAATCGCTCTGGAGCTGAAATCGGAATGCTCACTGACATTTATCCTATCTGAAAGTCTGATAAACGCCGAAAAAATGACTAAGTCCAAAAAAAAATTTTTAAAACTTTTTTCAATTTTACCCCCGTGGGATATATATTCTGCCCACACACATTTGGAACTCTCCTGGGGTACCCTCACACATATTATTCCCTCATTAGTGGATATTTTCACAAAAAAAGTGAAATTTTCAAAAATTGAGAAAATTGGCTGAAAACGACTAAATATCAAGGACTCATGGGGCAAATCGCTCTGGAACTGAAATCGGAATGCTCACTGACATTTCCCCTATCTGAAAGTCTGATAAACGCTGGAAAAATGTCTAAGTTCAAAAATAATTTTTTTTCAACTTTTTTCAATTTTACTCCCGTGGGATATCTATTCTACCCACACACATTTGGAACTCTCCTGGGTTACCCTCACACATATTATTCCCTCATTTAGTGGATATTTTCACAAAAAAGTGAAATTTTTAAAAATTCAGAAAATTGGGTAAAAACGACTAAATATCAAGGACTCAACGGGCGCATTGCTCTGGAACTGAAATCGAAATGCTCACTGACATTTCCCCTATCTGAAAGTCTGATAAACGCCGGAAAAATTACAAAGTATAAAAAAAAAAATTTTTCAACTTTTTTAAATTTTACCCCCGTGGGATATACATTCTGCCCACACACATTTAGAACTCTCCTGGGGTACCCTCACACATATTATTCCCTCATTTAGTGGATATTTTCACAAAAAAGTGAAATTTTCAAAAATTCAGAAAATTGGCTGAAAACGACTAAATATCAAGTACTCATCGGGCGAATCGCTCGGGAACTGAAATCGGAATGCTCACTGACATTTCCCCTATCTGAAAGTCTGATAAACGGCGGAAAAATGACTAAGTCCCAAAAAAATTTTTTTTCAACTTTTTTCAATTTTACTGCCGTGGGATATATATTCTACCCACACACATTTGGAACTCTCCTGGGTTACCCTCACACATATTATTCCCTCATTTAGTGGATATTTTCACAAAAAAGTGAAATTTTCAAAAATTCTGAAAATTGGCTGAAAACGACTAAATATCAAGGACTCATCGGGTGCATTGCTCTGGAACTGAAATCGGAATGCTCACTGACATTTCCCCTATCTGAAAGTCTGATAAACGCTGGAAAAATGAGAAAGTATAAAAAAAAAATTTTTTCAACTTTTTTAAATTTTACCCCCGTGGGATATATATTCTGCCCACACAGATTTGGAACTCTCCTGGGGTACCCTCACACATATTATTCCCTCATTTAGTGGATATTTTCACAAAAAAGTGAAATTTTCAAAAATTCAGAAAATTGTCTGAAAACGACTAAATATCAAGTACTCATCGGGCGAATCGCTCTGGAACTGAAATCAGAATGCTCACTGACATTTCCCCTATCTGAAAGTCTGATAAACGCCGGAAAAATGACTAAGTCCAAAAATAATTTTTTTTTTACTTTTTTCAATTTTACCCCCGTGGGATATATATTCTATCCACACACATTTGGAACTCTCCTGGGTTACCCTCACACATATTATTCCCTCATTTAGCGGATATTTTCACAAAAAAAGTGAAATTTTCAAAAATTCAGAAAATTAGCTGAAAACGACTAAATATCAAGGACTCATCGGGTGCATTGCTCTGGAACTGAAATCGGAATGCTCACTGACATTTCCCCTATCTGAAAGTCTGATTAATGCCGGAAAAATGACTAAGTCCAAAAAAAATTTTTTTTCAACTTTTTTAAATTTTACCCCCGTGGGATATATATTCTACCCACACACATCTGAAACTCTCCTGGGGTACCCTCACACATATTCCCTCATTTAGTGGATATTTTCACAAAAAAGTGAAATTTTCAAAAATTCAGAAAATTGGCTGAAAACGACTAAATATCAAGGACTCATCGGGCGCATCGCTCTGGAACTGAAATCGGAATGCTCACTGACATTTCCCCTATCTGAAAGTCTGATAAACGGCGGAAAAATGACTAAGTCCAAAAAAAATTTTTTTTCAACTTTTTTCAATTTTACTTCCGTGGGATATATATTCTACCCACACACATTTGGAACTCTCCTGGGTTACCCTCACACATATTATTCCCTCATTTAGTGGATATTTTCACAAAAAAGTGAAATTTTCAAAAATTCAGAAAATTGGCTGAAAACGACTAAATATCAAGGACTCATCGGGCGCATCGCTCTGGAACTGAAATCGGAACGCCCACTGACATTTCCCCTATCTGAAAGTCTGATAAACGCCGGAAAAATGACTAAGTCCAAAAAATTTTTTTTCCAATTTTACCCCCCATGGGATATCTATTCTACCCACACACATTTGGAACTCTCCTGGGGTACCCTCACACATTTTATTCCCTCATTTAGTGGATATTTTTGAAAAAAGTGAAATTTTCAAAAACTCAGAAAATTGGCTGAAAACGACTAAATATCAAGGACTCATCGGGCGCTTCGCTCTGGAACTGAAATCGGACCGCCCACTGACATTTCCCCTATCTGAAAGTCTGATGAACGCCGGAAAAATTACTAAGTCAAAAAATTTTTTTTTTCCACTATTTTCAATTTTACCCCGTGGGTTATCTATTCTACCCACACACATTTGGAACTCTCCTGGGGTACCCTCACACATATTATTCCCTCATTTAGTGGATATTTTCACAAAAAAGTGAAATTTTCAAAAATTCAGAAAATTGGCTGAAAACGACTAAATATCAAGGACACATCGTTCGAATCGCTTTGGAACTGAAATCGGAATGCTCACTGACATTTCCCCTATCTGAAAGTCTGATAAACGCCGGAAAAATGACTAAGTCCAAAAATAATTTTTTTTCAACTTTTTTCAATTTTACCCCCGTGGGATATATATTCTATCCACACACATTTGGTACTCTCCTGGGTTACCCTCACACATATTATTCCCTCATTTAGTGGATATTTTTACAAAAAAGTGAAATTTTCAAAAATTCAGAAAATTGGCTGAAAACGACTAAATATCAAGGACTCATCGGGTGCATTGCTCTGGAACTGAAATCGGAATGCTCACTGACATTTCCCCTATCTGAAAGTCTGATAAACGCCGGAAAAATGACAAAGTCCAAAAAAAATTTTTTTTCAACTTTTTTAAATTTTACCCCCGTGGGATATATATTCTACCCACACACATTTGGAACTCTCCTGGGGTACCCTCACACATATTCCCTCATTTAGTGGATATTTTCACAAAAAAGTGAAATTTTCAAAAATTCTGAAAATTGGCTGAAAACGACTAAATATCAAGTAGTCATCATGCGAACCGCTCTGGAACTGAAATCGGAGCGCTCCCTGACATTTACCCTATCTGAAAGTCTGATAAACGACTGAAAAGTGACTAAGTCCAAAAAAAAATTTTTTTCAACTTTTTTCAATTTTACCCCCGTGGGATATCTATTCTACCCACACACATTTGGAACTCTCCTGGGGTACCCTCACACATATTATTCCCTCATTTAGTGGATATATTTGCAAAAAAGTGAAATTTTCAAAAATTCAGAAAATTGGCTGAAAACGACTAAATATCAAGTACTCATCGGGCGAATAGCTCTGGAACTGAAATCGGAACGCTCACTGACATTTACCCTATCTGAAAGTCTGATAAACGCCGGAAAAATGACTAAGTCTAAAAAAAAAATTTTTTCAACTTTTTTTCAATTTTACCCCCGTGGGATATATATTCTACTCACACACATTTGGAACTCTCCTAAGGTACCCTCACACATATTATTCCCTCATTTAGTGGATATTTTCACAAAAAAGTGAAATTTTCAAAAATTCTGAAAATTGGCTGAAAACGACTGAATATCAAGTACTCATCGGGCGAATCGCTCTGGAACTGAAATCGGAATGCTCACTGACATTTACCCTATCTGAAAGTCTGATAAACGCTGAAAAAATGACTAAGTCCAAATAAAAAATGTTTCATCCTTTTTCAATTTTACCCCCGTGGGCTATATATTCTACCCACACACAGTTGGAACTCTCCTGGGGTACCCTCACACATATTATTCCCTCATTTAGTGGATATTTTCACAAAAAAGTGAAATTTTCAAAAATTCTGAAAATTGGCTGAAAACGACTAAATATCAAGTACTCATTGGGAAAATCACTCTGGAACTGAAATCGGAACGCTCACTGACATTTACCCTATCTGAAAGTCTGATTAACGCCGAAAAAATGACTAAGTCCAAAAAAAATTTTTGGCAACTTTTTTCAATTTTACCCCCCGTGGGATATCTATTCTACCCACACACATTTGGAACTCTCCTGGGGTACCCTCACACATGTTGTTCCCTCATTTAGTGGATATTTTCACAAAAAAGTTAAATTTTCAAAATTCTGAAAATTGGCTGAAAACGACTAAATATCAAGGACTCATCGGACGCTTCGCTCTGGAACTGAAATCGGAACGCCCACTGACATTTCCCCTATCTGAAAGTCTGATGAACGCCGGAAAAATTACTAAGTCAAAAAATTTTTTTTTTCCACTTTTTTCAATTTTACCCCCCATGGGATATCTATTCTACCCACACACATTTGGAACTCTCCTGGGGTACCCTCACACATGTTGTTCCCTCATTTAGTGGATATTTTCACAAAAAAGTTAAATTTTCAAAATTCTGAAAATTGGCTGAAAACGACTAAATATCAAGGACTCATCGAGCGCTTCGCTCTGGAACTGAAATCGGAACGCCCACTGACATTTCCCCTATCTGAAAGTCTGATGAACGCCGGAAAAATTACTAAGTCAAAAAATTTTTTTTTTCCACTTTTTTCAATTTTACCCCCCATGGGATATCTATTCTACCCACACACATTTGGAACTCTCCTGGGGTACCCTCACACATATTATTCTCTCATTTACTGGATATTTTCACAAAAAAGTGAAATTTTCAAAAATTCAGAAAATTGGCTAAAAATGACTAAATATCAAGTACCCATCGGGCAAATAGCTCTGGAACTGAAACCGGAACACTCACTGATATTTCCCATATCTGAAAGTCTGATAAACAGCGGAAAAATGACTAAGTCAAAAAAAATTTTTTTTCCACTTTTTTCAATTTTACCCCCCATGGGATATCTGTTCCACCCACACACATTTGGAACTCTCCTGGGGTACCCTCACACATATTATTCCCTCATTTAGTGGATATTTTCACAAAAAAGTGAAATTTTCAAAAATTCAGAAAATTGGCTGAAAACGGCTAAATATCAAGTACTCAACGGGCGAATCGCTCTGGAACTGAAATCGGAATGCTCACTGACATTTACCCTATCTGAAAGTCTGATAAAAGCCGGAAAAATGACTAAGTCCAAATAAAAAAAATTTTCATCCTTTTTCAATTTTACCCCCGTGGGATATCTATTCGACCCACACACATTTGGAACTCTCCTATGGTACCCTCACACATATTATTCCCTCATTTAGTGGATATTTTCACAAAAAAGTGAAATTTTCAAAAATTCAGAAAATTGGCTGAAAACGACTAAATATCAAGGACTCATCGGGCGAATCGCTCTGGAACTGAAATCGGAACGCTCACTGACATTTCCCCTATCTGAAAGTCTGATAAAAGCCGGAAAAATGACTAAGTCCAAAATAATTTTTTTTTCAACTTTTTCAATTTTACCCCCCATGGGATATCTATTCTACCCACACACATTTGGAACTCTCCTGGGGTATCCTCACACATATTATTCCCTCATTTAGTGGATATTTTCACAAAAAAGTGAAATTTTCAAAAATTCAGAAAATTGGCTGAAAACGACTAAATATCAAGTACTCATCGGGCGAATCGCTCTGGAACTGAAATCGGAATGCTCACTGACATTTACCCTATCTGAAAGTCTGATAAACGTTGGAAAAATGACTAAGTCCAAATAAAAAATGTTTTCATCTTTTTTCAATTTTACCCCCATGGGATATATATTCTACCCACACACATTTGGAACTCTCCTGGGGTACCCTCACACATATTATTCCCTCATTTAGTGTATATTGTCACAAAAAAGTTACATTTTCAAAAATTCTGAATATTACCTGAAAACGACTAAATATCAAGGACTCATCGGGCGCATCGCTCTGGAACTGAAATCGAAACGCTCACTGACATTTCCCCTATCTGAAAGTCTGATAAACACCTGAAAAATGACTACGTCCAAAATAATTTTTTTTTCAACTTTTTTCAATTTTACCCCCGTGGGATATCTATTCTACCCACACACATTTGGAACTCTCCTGGGGTACCCTCACACATATTATTCCCTCATTTAGTGGATATTTTAACAAAAAAGTGAAGTTTTCAAAAATTCAGAAAATTGGCTGAAAACAACTAAATATCAAGTACTCATCGGGCGAATCGCTCTGGAACTGAAATCGGAACGCTCACTGACATGTACCCTATCTAAAAGTCTGATTAACGCCGGAAAAATGACTAAGTCCAAAAAAAATTTTTGGCAACTTTTTTCAATTTTACCCCCCGTGAGATATCTATTCAACCCACACACATTTGGAACTCTCCTGGGGTACCCTCACACATATTATTCCCTCATTTAGTGGATATTTTCACAAAAAAGTGAAATTTTCAAAAATTCAGAAAATTGGCTGAAAACGACTAAATATCAAGGACTAATCAGGCGCATCGCTCTGGAACTGAAATCGGAATGCTCACTGACATTTCCCCTATCTGAAAGTCTGATAAACACCTGAAAAATGACTAAGTCCAAAATAAATTTTTTTTCAACTTTTTTCAATTTTACCCCCGTGGGATATCTATTCTACCCACACACATTTGGAACTCTCCTGGGGTACCCTCACACATATTATTCCCTCATTTAGTGGATATTTTCACAAAAAAGTGAAATTTTTAAAAATTCAGAAAATTGGCTGAAAACGACTAAATATCAAGTACGCATCTGGCGAATCGCTCTGGAACTGAAATTGGAACGCTCACTGACATTTCCCCTATCTGAAAGTCTGATAAAAGCCGGAAAAATGACTAAGTCCAAATAAAAAAATTTTTCATCCTTTTTCAATTTTACCCCCGTGGGATATCTATTCTACCCACACACATTTGGAACTCTCCTGGGGTACCCTCACACATATTATTCCCTCATTTAGTGGATATTTTCACAAAAAAGTGAAATTTTAAAAAATTCAGAAAATTGGCTGAAATCGACTAAACATCAAGGACTCATCGGGCGAATCGCTCTGGAACTGAAATCGGAATGCTCACTGACATTTCCCCTATCTGAAAGTCTGATAAACATCTGAAAAATGACTAAGTCCAAAATAAATTTTTTTTCAACTTTTTTCAATTTTACCACCGTGAGATATCTATTCCACCCACACACATTTGGAACTCTCCTGGGGTACCCTCACACATATTATTCCCTCATTTAGTGGATATTTTCACAAAAAAGTGAAATTTTCAAAAATTCAGAAAATTGGCTGAAAACGACTAAATATCAAGGACTCATCGGGCGCATCGCTCTGGAGCTGAAATCGGAATGCTCACTGACATTTCCCCTATCTGAAAATCTGATAAACACCTGAAAAATGACTAAGTCCAAAATAATTTTTTTTTCAACTTTTTCAATTTTACCCCCCGTGGGATATCTATTCTACCCACACACATTTGGAACTCTCCTGGGGTACCCTCACACATATTATTCCCTCATTTAGTGTATATTGTCACAAAAAAAGTTACATTTTCAAAAATTCTGAATATTGGCTGAAAACGACTAAATATCAAGGACTCATCGGGCGCATCGCTCTGGAACTGATATCGAAACCCTCACTGACATTTCCCCTATCTGAAAGTCTGATAAACGCCGGAAAAATGACTAAGTCCAAAAAAATATTTTTTTAACTTTTTTCAATTTTACCCCCGTGGGATATCTATTCTACCCACACACATTTGGAACTCTCCTGGGGTACCCTCACACATATTACTCCCTCATTTAGTGGATATTTTCACAAAAAAGTGAAATTTTAAAAAATTCTTAAAATTGGCTGAAAACGACTAAATATCAAGGACTAATCAGGCGCATCGCTCTGGAACTGAAATCGGAATGCTCACTGACATTTCCCCTATCTGAAAGTCTGATAAACACCTGAAAAATGACTAAGTCCAAAATAAAATTTTTTTCAACTTTTTTCAATTTTACCCCCGTGGGATATCTATTCTACCCACACACATTTGGAACTCTCCTGGGGTACCCTCACACATATTATTCCCTCATTTAGTGGATATTTTAACAAAAAAGTGAAGTTTTCAAAAATTCAGAAAATTGGCTGTAAACAACTAAATATCAAGTACTCATCGGGCGAATCGCTCTGGAACTGAAATCGGAACGCTCACTGACATTTACCCTATCTAAAAGTCTGATTAACGCCGGAAAAAAGACTAAGTCCAAAAAAAATTTTTGGCAACTTTTTTCAATTTTACCCCCCGTGAGATATCTATTCTACCCACACACATTTGGAACTCTCCTGGGGTACCCTCACACATATTATTCCCTCATTTAGTGGATATTTTCACAAAAAAGAGAAATTTTCAAAAATTCAGAAAATTGGCTGAAAATGACTAAATATCACGAACTAATCAGGCGCATCACTCTGGAACTGAAATCGGAATGCTCACTGACATTTCCCCTATCTGAAAGTCTGATAAACACCTGAAAAATGACTAAGTCCAAAATAAATTTTTTTTCAACTTTTTTCAATTTTACCCCCGTGAGATATCTATTCTACCCACACACATTTGGAACTCTCCTGGGGTACCCTCACACATATTATTCCCTCATTTAGTGGATATTTTCACAAAAAAGTGAAATTTTCAAAAATTCAGAAAATTGGCTGAAAACGACTAAATATCAAGTACTCATCGGGCGAATCGCTCTGGAACTGAAATCGGAACGCTCACTGACATTTCCCCTATCTGAAAGTCTGATAAAAGCCGGAAAAATGACTAAGTCCAAAATAATTTTTTTTTCAACTTTTTCAATTTTACCCCCCGTGGGATATCTATTCTACCCACACACATTTGGAACTCTCCTGGGGTACCCTCACACATATTATTCCCTCATTTAGTGGATATTTTCACAAAAAAGTGAAATTTTCAAAAATTCTGAAAATTGGCTGAAAACGACTAAATATCAAGTACTCATCGGGCGAATCGCTCTGGAACTGAAATCGGAATGCTCACTGACATTTACCCTATCTGAAAGTCTGATAAACGTTGGAAACATGACTAAGTCCAAATAAAAAATGTTTTCATCTTTTTTCAATTTTACCCCCATGGGATATATATTCTACCCACACACATTTGGAACTCTCCTGGGGTACCCTCACACATATTATTCCCTCATTTAGTGTATATTGTCACAAAAAAGTTACATTTTCAAAAATTCTGAATATTGGCTGAAAACGACTAAATATCAAGGACTCATCGTTCGCATCGCTCTGGAACTGATATCGGAATGCTCACTGACATTTCCCCTATCTGAAAGTCTGATAAACACCTGAAAAATGACTAAGTCCAAAATAAATTTTTTTTCAACTTTTTTCAATTTTACCCCCGTGGGATATCTATTCTACCCACACACATTTGGAACACTCCTGGGGTACCCTCACACATATTATTCCCTCATTTAGTGGATATTTTCACAAAAAAGTGAAAATTTCAAAAATTCAGAAAATTGCCTGAAAACGACTAAATATCAAGTACTCATCGGGCGCATCGCTCTGGAACTGAAATCGGAATGCTCACTGACATTTACCCTATCTGAAAGTCTGATAAACTCTGGAAAAATGACTAAGTCCAAATAAAAAATTTTTTCATCTTTTTTCAATTTTACCCCCGTGGGATATATATTCTACCCACACACATTTGGAACTCTCCTGGGGTACCCTCACACATATTATTCCCTCATTTACTGTATATTGTCACAAAAAAGTTACATTTTCAAAAATTCTGAATATTGGCTGAAAACGACTAAATATCAAGGACTCATCGGGCGCATCGCTCTGGAACTGAAATCGAAACGCTCACTGACATTTCCCCTATCTGAAAGTCTGATAAACGCCGGAAAAATGACTAAGTCCAAAAAAATATTTTTTTTAACTTTTTTCAATTTTACCCCCGTGGGATATCTATTCTACCCACACACATTTGGAACTCTCCTGGGGTACCCTCACACATATTATTCCCTCATTTAGTGGATATTTTCACAAAAAAGTGAAATTTTAAAAAATTCAGAAAATTGCCTGAAATCGACTAAACATCAAGGACTCATCGGGCGCATCGCTCTGGAACTGAAATCGGAATGCTCACTGACATTTCCCCTATCTGAAAGTCTGATAAACACCTGAAAAATGACTAAGTTCAAAAAAATTTTTTCTTCAACTTTTTTCAATTTTACCCCCGTGGGATATCTATTCTACCCACACACATTTGGAACTCTCCTGGGGTACCCTCACACATATTATTCCCTCATTTAGTGGATATTTTCACAAAAAAGAGAAATTTTCAAAAATTCAGAAAATTGGCTGAAAACGACTAAATATCAAATACTCATCGGGCGAATCGCTCTGGAACTGAAATCGGAATGCTCACTGACATTTACCCTATCTGAAAGTTTGATAAACGCTGGAAAAATGACTAAGTCCAAATAAAAAATGTTTTCATCTTTTTTCAATTTTACCCCCATGGGATATATATTCTACCCACACACATTTGGAACTCTACTGGGGTACCCTCACACATAATATTCCCTCATTTAGTGGATATTTTCACAAAAAAGTGAAATTTTCAAAAATTCAGAAAATTGGCTGAAAACGACTAAATATCAAGGACTAATTGGGCGCATCGCTCTGGAACTGAAATCGGAATGCTCACTGACATTTCCCCTATCTGAAAGTCTGATAAACACCTGAAAAATGACTAAGTCCAAAATAATTTTTTTTTCAACTTTTTTCAATTTTACCCCCGTGGGATATCTATTCTACCCACACACATTTGGAACTCTCCTGGTGTACCCTCACACATATTATTCCCTCATTTAGTGGATATTTTCACAAAAAAGTGAAATTTTTAAAAATTCAGAAAATTGGCTGAAAACGACTAAATATCAAGTACTCATCGGGCGAATCGCTCTGGAACTGAAATTGGAACGCTCACTGACATTTCCCCTATCTGAAAGTCTGATAAAAGCCGGAAAAATGACTAAGTCCAAATAAAAAATTTTTTCATCCTTTTTCAATTTTACCCCCGTGGATATCTATTCTACCCACACACATTTGGAACTCTCCTGGGGTACCCTCACACATATTATTCCCTCATTTAGTGGATATTTTCACAAAAAAGTGAAATTTTCAAAAATTCAGAAAATTGGCTGAAAACGACTAAATATCAAGGACTCATCGGGCGCATCGCTCTGGAGCTGAAATCGGAATGCTCACTGACATTTCCCCTATCTGAAAGTCTGATAAACACCTGAAAAATGACTAAGTCCAAAATAATTTTTTTTTCAACTTTCTCAATTTTACCCCCGTGGGATATCTATTGTACCCACACACATTTGGAACTCTACTGGGGTACCCTCACACATATTATTCCCTCATTTAGTGGATATTTTCACAAAAAAGTGAAAATTTCAAAAATTCAGAAAATTGGCTGAAAACGACTAAATATCAAGTACTCATCGGGCGCATCGCTCTGGAACTGAAATCGGAATGCTCACTGACATTTACCCTATCTGAAAGTCTGATAAACTCTGGAAAAATGACTAAGTCCAAATAAAAATTTTTTTCATCTTTTTTCAATTTTACCCCCGTGGGATATATATTCTACCCACACACATTTGGAACTCTCCTGGGGTACCCTCACACATATTATTCCCTCAATTAGTGGATATTGTCACAAAAAAGTTACATTTTCAAAAATTCTGAATATTGGCTGAAAACGACTAAATATCAAGGACTCATCGGGCGCATCGCTCTGGAACTGAAATCGAAATGCTCACTGACATTTCCCCTATCTGAAAGTCTGATAAACGCCGGAAAAATGACTGAGTCCAAAAAAATATTTTTTTAACTTTTTTCAATTTTACCCCCGTGGGATATCTATTCTACCCACACACATTTGGAACTCTCCTGGGGTAACCTCACACATATTATTCCCTCATTTAGTGGATATTTTCACAAAAAAGTGAAATTTTAAAAAATTCAGAAAATTGGCTGAAATCGACTAAACATCAAGGACTCATCGGGCGAATCGCTCTGGAACTGAAATCGGAATGCTCACTGACATTTCCCCTATCTGAAAGTCTGATAAACACCTGAAAAATGACTACGTCCAAAATATTTTTTTTTTCAACTTTTTTCAATTTTACCCCCGTGGGATATCTATTCTACCCACACACATTTGGAACTCTCCTGGGGTACCCTCACACATATTATTCCCTCATTTAGTGGATATTTTAACAAAAAAGTGAAGTTTTCAAAAATTCAGAAAATTGGCTGAAAACAACTAAATATCAAGTACTCATCGGGCGAATCGCTCTGGAACTGAAATCGGAACGCTCACTGACATGTACCCTATCTAAAAGTCTGATTAACGCCTGAAAAATGACTAAGTCCAAAAAAAATTTTTGGCAGCTTTTTTCAATTTTACCCCCCGTGAGATATCTATTCTACCCACACACATTTGGAACTCTCCTGGGGTACCCTCACACATATTATTCCCTCATTTAGTGGATATTTTCACAAAAAAGTGACATTTTCAAAAATTCTGAATATTGGCTGAAAACGACTAAATATCAAGGACTCAACGGGCGCATCACTCTGGAACTGAAATCGGAACGCTCACTGACATTTTCCCTATCTGAAAGTCTGATAAACGCCGGAAAAATGACTAAGTCCAAAAAAATATTTTTTTTACTTTTTTCAATTTTACCCCCCGTGGGATATCTATTCTACCCACACACATTTGGAACACTCCTTGGGTACCCTCACACATATTATTCGCTCATTTAATGGATATTTTCACAAAAAAGTGAAATTTTAAAAAATTCTGAAAATTGGCTGAAATCGACTAAACATCACGGACTCATTGGGCGCATCGCTCTGGAACTGAAATCGGAATGCTCACTGACATTTCCCCTATCTGAAAGTCTGATAAACACCTGAAAAATGACTACTTCCAAAATAAATTTTTTTTCAACTTTTTTCAATTTTACCCCCGTGGGATATCTATTCTACCCACACACATTTGGAACTCTCCTGGGGTACCCTCACACATATTATTCCCTCATTTAGTGGATATTTTCACAAAACAGTGAAATTTTCAAAGATTCAGAAAATTGGCTGAAAACGACTAAATATCAAGTACTCATCGGGCGAATCGCTCTGGAACTGAAATCGAAATGCTCACTGACATTTACCCTATCTGAAAGTCTGATAAACGCTGGAAAAATGACTAAGTCCAAATAAAAAATGTTTTCATCTTTTTTCAATTTTACCCCCATGGGATATATATTCTACCCACACACATTTGGAACTCTACTGGGGTACCCTCACAGATATTATTCCCTCATTTAGTGGATATTTTCACAAAAAAGTTACATTTTCAAAAATTCTGAATATTGGCTGAAAACGACTAAATATCAAGGACTCATCGGGCGCATTGCTCTGGAACTGAAATCGAAACGCTCACTGACATTTCCCCTATCTGAAAGCCTGATAAACGCCGGAAAAATGACTAAGTCCGAAAAAAAATTTTTTAAAACTTTTTTCAATTTTACCCCCGTGGGATATATGTTCTACCCACACACATTTGGAACTCTCCTGGTGTACCCTCACACATATTATTCCCTCATTTAGTGGATATTTTCACAAAAAAAGTGAAATTTTCAAAAATTCAGAAAATTGGCTGAAAATGACTAAATATCAAGTACCCATCGGGCGAATCGCTGTGGAACTGAAATCGGAACGCTCAATGACATTTACCCTATCTGAAAGTCTGATAAACGCCGGAAAGATGACTAAGTCCAAAAAAATATTATTTCAACTTTTTTCAATTTTACCCCTCGTGGGATATCTATTCTACCCACACACATTTGGTACTCTCCTGGGGTACCCTCACACATATTATTCCCTCATTTAGTGGATATTTTCACAAAAAAGTGAAATTTTAAAAAATTCAGAAAATTGGCTGAAATCGACTAAACATCAAGGACTCATCGGGCGCATCGCTGTGGAACCGAAATCGGAACGCTCAATGACATTTACCCTATCTGAAAGTCTGATAAACGCCGGAAAAATTACTATGTCCAAAAAAATATTTTTTCAACTTTTTTCAATTTTACCCCCGTGGGATATCTATTCTACCCACACACATTTGGAACTCTCCTGGGGTACCCTCACACATATTATTCCCTCATTTAGTGGATATTTTCACAAAAAAGTGAAATTTTCAAAAATTCAGAAAATTGGCTGAAAATGACTAAATATCAAGGACTAATCGGGCGCATCGCTCTGGAACTGAAATCGGAATGCTCACTGACATTTCCCCTATCTGAAAGTCTGATAAACACCTGAAAAATGACTAAGTACAAAATAAATTTTTTTTCAACTTTTTTCAATTTTACCCCCGTGGGATATCTATTCTACCCACACACATTTGGAACTCTCCTGGGGTACCCTCACACATATTATTCCCTTATTTAGTGGATATTTTCACAAAAAAGTGAAATTTTCAAAAATTCAGAAAATTGGCTGAAAACGACTAAATATCAAGTACTCATCGGGCGAATCGCTCTGGAACTGAAATCGGAACGCTCACTGACATTTACCCTATCTGAAAGTCTGATTAATGCCGGAAAAATGACTAAGTCCAAAAAAAAATTTGGCAACTTTTTCAATTTTACCCCCCGTGGGATATCTATTCTACCCACACACATTTGTAACTCTCCTGGGGTACCCTCACACATATTATTCCCTCATTTAGTGGATATTTTCACAAAAAAGTGAAATTTAAAAAAATTCAGAAAATTGGCTGAAAACGACTAAATATCAAGTACTCATCGGGCGCATCGCTCTGGAATTGAAATCGGAATGCTCACTGACATTTACCCTATCTGAAATTCTGATAAACGCTGGAAAAATGACGAAGTCCAAATAAAAAATTTTTTCATCCTTTTTCAATTTTACCCCCGTGGGATATATATTCTACCCACACACATTTGGAACTCTCCTGGGGTACCCTCACACATATTATTCCCTCATTTAGTGGATATTTTCACAAAAAAGTGACATTTTCAAAAATTCTGAATATTGGCTGAAAACGACTAAATATCAAGGACTCATCGGGCGCATCACTCTGGAACTGAAATCGGAACGCTCACTGACATTTCCCCTATCTGAAAGTCTGATAAACGCCGGAAAAATGACTAAGTCCAAAAAAATATTTTTTTAACTTTTTTCAATTTTACCCCCCGTGGGATATCTATTCTACCCACACACATTTGGAACTCTCCTGGGGTACCCTCACACATATTATTCGCTCATTTAATGGATATTTTCACAAAAAAGTGAAATTTTAAAAAATTCAGAAAATTGGCTGAAATCGACTAAACATCACGGACTCATCGGGCGCATCGCTCTGGAACTGAAATCGGAATGCTCACTGACATTTCCCCTATCTGAAAGTCTGATAAACACCTGAAAAATGACTACGTCCAAAATAATTTTTTTTTCAACTTTTTTCAATTTTACCCCCGTGGGATATCTATTCTACCCACACACATTTGGAACTCTCCTGGGGTACCCTCACACATATTATTCCCTCATTTAGTGGATATTTTCACAAAAAAGTGAACTTTTCAAAAATTCAGAAAATTGGCTGAAAACGACTAAATATCAAGTACTCATCGGGCGAATCGCTCTGGAACTGAAATCGGAACGCCCACTGACATTTCCCCTATCTGAAAGTCTGATAAACGCCGGAAAAATGACTAAATCCAAAAAAATATTTTTTAAACTTTTTTCAATTTTACCCCCCATGGGATATCTATTCTACCCACACACATTTGGAACTCTCCTGGGGTACCCTCACACATATTATTCCCTCATTTAGTGGATATTTTCACAAAAAAGTGAAATTTTCAAAAATTCAGAAAATTGGCTGAAAACGACTAAATATCAAGCACTCATCGGGCGAATCGCTCTGGAACTGAAATCGGAATGCTCACTGACATTTACCCTATCTGAAAGTCTGATAAACTCTGGAAAAATGACTAAGTCCAAATAAAATTTTTTTCATCTTTTTTCAATTTTACCCCCGTGGGATATATATTCTACCCACACACATTTGGAACTCTCCTGGGGTACCCTCACACATATTATTCCCTCATTTAGTGGATATTTTCACAAACAAGTGAAATTTTCAAAAATTCAGAAAATTGGCTGAAAGCAACTAAATATCAAGTACTCATCGGGCGCATCGCTCTTGAACTGAAATCGGAACGCCCACTGACATTTACCCTATCTGAAAGTCTGATAAACGCTGGAAAAATGACTAAGTCCAAATAAAAAATTTTTTCATCCTTTTTCAATTTCACCCCCGTGGGATATACAGTGGGTACGGAAAGTATTCAGACCCCTTTAAATTTGTCACTCTTTGTTTCATTCCAGCCATTTGGTAAATTCTAAAAAGTTATTTTTTTCTCATTAAAGTACCCCACCCTGCACCCCATCTTGACTGAAAAAAACAGAAATGTAGAAATTTTTGCAAATTTATTAAAAAAGAAAAACTGAAATATCACATGGTCAGAAGTATTCAGACCCTTTGCTCAGACACTCATATTTAAGTCACATGCTGTCAATTTCCTTGTGATCCTCCTTGAGATGGTTCTACTCCTTCATTGGAGTCCAGCTGTGTTTAATTAAACTGATAGGACTTGATTTGGAAAGGCACACACCTGTCTACATAAGACCTCACAGCTCACAATGCATGTCAGACCAAATGAGAATCGTGAGCTCAAAGGAACTGGCCAAGGAGCTCAGAGACAGGATTGTGGCAAGGTACAGATCTGGCCAAGGTTATAAAAGAATTTCTGCATTACTCAATGTTCCTAAGAGCACAGTGGATTCCATAATCCTTAAATGGAAGAAGTTTGGGACCACCAGAAGTCTTCCTAGACCAGGTCGTCCAGCCAAACTGAGCAATCGTGGAAGAAGAGCCTTGGTGAGAGAGGTAAAGAAGAACCCCAAGATCACTGTGGCTGAGCTCCAGAGATGCAATAGGGAGATGGGAGAAAGTTCCACAAAGTCAACTATCACTGCAGCCCTCCACCAGTCGGGCCTTTATGGCAGAGTGGACCGACGGAAGCCTCTGCTCAGTGCAAGACATATGAAAGCTCGCACAGAGTTTACTCAAAAACACATGAAGGACTCCCGGACTATGAGAAATAAGATTCTCTGGTCTGATGAGATGAAGATAGAACTTTTTGGTGATAATTCTAAGCAGTATGTGTTTAGAAAACCAAGCAATGCTCATCACCTGCCCAATACAATTCCAACAGTGAAACATGGTGGTGGCAGCATCATGCTATGGGGGTGTTTTTCAGCTGCAGGGACAGGATGACTTGTTGCAATTGAAGGAAACATGAATGCAGCCAAGTACAGAGATATGCTGGATAAAAACCTCTTCCAGAAGCTCTAGACCTCAGACTTGGCCGAAGGTTCAACTTCCAACAAGACAATGACCCTAAGCACACAGCTAAAATAACAAAGGAGTGGCTTCAGAACAACTCTGTGACCATTCTTGACTGGCCCAGCCAGAGCCCTGACCTAAACCCAATTGAGAATCTCTGGAGAGACCTGAAAATGGCTGTCCACCAATGTTCACCATCCAACCTGACGGAACTGGAGAGGATATGCAAGGAAGAATGGCAGAGGATCCCCAAATCCAGGTGTGAAAATCTTCTTGCATCATTCCCAAGAAGACTCATGGCTATACTAGCTCAAAAGGGTGCTTCTACTCAATACTGAGCAAAGGGTCTGAATACTTATGACCATGTGATATTTCAGTTTTTCTTTTTTAATAAATTTGCAAAAATTTCTACATTTCTGTTATTTTTCAGTCAAGATGTGGTGCAGAGTGTACTTTAATGAGAAAAAAATGAACTTTTTAGAAATGATCAAATGGCTGCAATGAAACAAAGAGTGAAAAATTTAAAGGGGTCTGAATACTTTTCGTACCCACTGTATATTCTACCCACACACATTTGAAACTCTCCTGGGGTACCCTCACACATATTATTCCCTCATTTAGTGGATATTTTCACAAAAAAGTGAAATTTTCAAAAATTCAGAAAATTGGCGGAAAACGACTAAATATCAAGGACTCATCGGGCGAAACACTCTGGAACTGAAATCGGAACGCTCACTGACATTTCCCCTATCTGAAAGTCTGATAAACGGCGGAAAAATGACTAAGTCCAAAAAAAAAGTTTTTTCAACTTTTTTCAATTTTACCCCCGTGGGATATATATTCTACCCACACACATTTGGAACTCTCCTGGGGTACCCTCAAACATATTATTCCCTCATTCAGTAGATATTTTCACAAAAAAGTGAAATTTTCAAAAATTCAGAAAATTGGCGGAAAACGACTAAATATCAAGGACTCATGGGGCGAATTGCTCTGGAACTGAAATTGGAATGCTCACTGACATTTCCCCTATCTAAAAGTCTGATAAACGCCAGAAAAATGACTAAGTCCAAAAAAATTTTTTTTTCAATTTTTTTCAATTTTACCCCCGTGGGATATATATTCTACCCACACACATTTGGAACTCTTCTGGGGTACCCTCACACATATTATTCCCTCATTTAGTGGATATTTTCACAAAAAAGTGAAATTTTCTAAAATTCAGAAAATTGGCTGAAAACGACTAAATATCAAGGACTCATCGGGCGAATCACTCTGGAACTGAAATCGGAATGCTCACTGACATTTCCCCTATCTGAAAGTCTGATAAACATCGGAAAAATTACTAAGTCTAAAAAAATTTTTTTTTCAATTTTACCCTCGTGGGATATATATTCTACCCACACACATTTGGAACTCTCCTAGTGTACCCTCAAACATATTCCCTCATTTAATGGATATTTTCACAAAAAAGTGAAATTTTCTAAAATTCAGAAAATTGTCTGAAAACGACTAAATATCAAGGACTCATCGGACGAATCACTCTGGAACTGAAATCAGAATGCTCACTGACATTTCCCCTATCTGAAAGTCTGATAAATGACGGAAAAATGACTAAATCCCCCCAAAAAAATTTTTTTTTAAACTTTTTTCAATTTCACCCCCGTGGGATATATATTCTACCCACACACATTTGGAACTCTCCTGGGGTACCCTCACACATATTATTCCCTCATTTAGTGGATATTTTCACAAAAAAGTGAAATTTTCAAAAATTCAGAAAATTGGCTGACAACGACTAAATATCAAGGACTCATCGGACGAATCGCTCTGGAAGTGAAATCGGAATGCTCACTGACATTTCCTCTATCTGAAAGTCTGATAAACGCCGGAAAATGACTAAGACGAAAAAAAAATATTTTTTCAACTTTTTTCAATTTTACCCCCGTGGGATATATATTCTACCCACGCACATTTGGAACTCTCCTGGGGTACCCTCACACATATTATTCCCTCATTTAGTGGATATTTTCACAAAAAAGTGAAATTTTCAAAAATTCAGAAAATTGGCTGAAAACGACTAAATATCAAGGACTCATCGGACTAATCGCTCTGGAACTGAAATCAGAATGCTCACTGACATTTCCCCTATCTGAAAGTCTGATAAACGCCAGAAAAATGACTAAGTCCAAAAAAATTTTTTTTTAAACTTTTTTCAATTTCACCCCCGTGGGATATATATTCTACCCACACACATTTGGAACTCTCCTGGTGTACCCTCACATATATTATTCCCTCATTTAGTGGATATTTTCACAAAAAAGTGAAATTTTTAAAAATTAAAAAAATTGGCTGAAAATCACTAAATATCAAGGACTCATGGGGCGAATCGCTCTGAAACTAAAATTGGAATGCTCACTGACATTTCCCCTATCTAAAAGTCTGATAAACGGCAGAAAAATGACTAAGTCCAAAAAAATTTTTTTTTCAACTTTATTCAATTTTACCTCTGTGGGATATATATTCTACCCACACACATTTGGAACTCTCCTGGGGTACCCTCACACATATTATTCCCTCATTTAGTGGATATTTTCACAAAAAAGTGAAATTTTCAAAAATTCAGAAAATTGGCTGAAAACGACTAAATATCAAGGACTCATCGGGCGAATCGCTCTGGAACTGAAATCGGAACGCTCATTGACATTTCCTCTATCTGAAAGTCTGATAAACGCCGGAAAATGACTAAGACGAAAAAAAAAAATTTTTTCAACTTTTTTCAATTTTACCCCCGTGGGATATATATTCTACCCACGCACATTTGGAACTCTCCTGGGGTACCCTCACACATATTATTCCCTCATTTAGTGGATATTTACACAAATATGTAAAATTTTTGAAAATTGGCTGAAAACGACAAAATATCAAGGACTCATCGGGCGAATCGACCTGAAACTGAAATTGGAACGCTCACTGACATTTCCTCTATGTGAAAGTCTGATAAACGCCGTAAAAATGACTAAGTCCAAAAAAAGAAATGTTTCAACTTTTTTCAATTTTACCCCTGTGGGATATATATTCTACCCACACACATTTGGAACTCTCCTGTGGTACCCTCACACATATTATTACCTCATTTAGTGGATATTTTCACAAAAAAGTGAAATTTTCAAAAATTCTGAAAAATGGCTGAAAACGACTAAATATCAAGGACTCATCGGGCGAATCGCTCTGAAACTGAAATCGGAACGGTCACTGACATTTCATCTATCTGAAAGTCTGATAAACGCCGGAAAATGACTAAGACGAAAAAAAAAAAATGTTTCAACTTTTTTCAATTTTACCCCTGTGGGATATATATTCTACCCACACACATTTGGAACTCTCCTAGTGTACCCTCACACATATTCCCTCATTTAATGGATATTTTCACAAAAAAGTGAAATTTTCTAAAATTCAGAAAATTGGCTGAAAACGACTAAATATCAAGGACTCATCGGACGAATCACTCTGGAACTGAAATCAGAATGCTCACTGACATTTCCCCTATCTGAAAGTCTGATAAATGACGGAAAAATGACTAAATCCCCCCCAAAAAATTTTTCAACTTTTTTCAATTTTATTCCCGTGGGATATATATTCTACCCACGCACATTTGGAACTCTCCTGGGGTACCCTCAAACATATTATTCCCTCATTTAGTGGATATTTTCACAAAAAAGTGAAATTTTCAAAAATTCAGAAAATTGGCTGAAAACGACTAAATATCAAGGACTCATCGGGCGAATCGCTCTGGAACTGAAATCGGAACGCTCACTGACATTTCCCTTATCTGAAAGTCTGATAAACGCCAGAAAAATACTAAGTCCAAAAAAAAAAATGTTTCAACTTTTTTCAATTTTACCCCTGTGGGATATATATTCTACCCACACACATTTGGAACTCTCCTGTGGTACCCTCACACATATTATTCCCTCATTTAGTGGATATTTTCACAAAAAAGTGAAATTTTCAAAAATTCAGAAAATTGGCTGAAAACGACTAAATATCAAGGACTCATCGGGCAAATCGCTCTGGAACTGAAATCGGAATGCTCACTGACATTTCCTCTATCTGAAAGTGTGATAAACGCCGGAAAATGACTAAGACGAAAAAAAAAATTTTTTTCAACTTTTTTCAATTTTACCCCTGTGGGATATATGTTCTACCCACGCACATTTGGAACTCTCCTGGGGCACCCTCACACATATTATTCCCTCATTTAGTGGATATTTTAACAAATATGTGAAATTTTTGAAAATTGGCTGAAAACGACAAAATATCAAGGACTCATCGGGCGAATCGACCTGAAACTGAAATTGGAACGCTCGCTGACATTTCTCCTATCTGAAAGTCTGATAAACGCCGGAAAAATGACTAAGTCCAAAAAAAAAAATGTTTCAACTTTTTTCAATTTTACCCCTGTGGGATATATATTCTACCCACAAACATTTGGAAATCTCCTGGTTTTACCCTCACACATATTATTCCCTCATTTAGTGGATATTTTCACAAAAAAGTGAAATTTTCAAAAATTCAGAAAATTGGCTGAAAAACGACTAAATATCAAGGACTCATCGGGCGAATCTCTCTGGAACTGAAATCGGAATGCTCACTGACATTTCCCCTATCTCAAAGTCTGATAAACGCCAAAAAAATGACTAAGTCCAAAAAAAAAATGTTTTCAACTTTTTTCAATTTTACCCCCGTCGGATATATATTCTACCCACGCACATTTGGAACTCTCCTGGGGTACCCTCACACATATTATTCCCTCATTTAGTGGATATTTTCACAAATATGTGAAATTTTTGAAAATTGGCTGAAAACGACAAAATATCAAGGACTCATCGGGCGAATCGACCTGAAACTGAAATTGGAACGCTCACTGACATTTCTCCTATCTGAAAGTCTGATAAACGCCGGAAAAATGACTAAGTAGAAAAAAAAAAATTTCAACTTTTTTCAATTTTACCCCCGTGGGATATCTATTCTACCCAAACACATTTGGAACTCTCCTGGGGTACCCTCACACATATTATTCCCTCAGTTAGTGGATATTTTCACAAAAAAGTGGAATTTAAAAAAATTCTGAAAATTGGTTGAAAACGACTAAATATCAGGGACTCATCGGGCGAATCGCCCTGGAACTGAAATTGGAACGCTCACTGACATTTCCCCTATCTGAAAGTCTGATAAACGCCGGAAATATGACTAAGTCCAAAAAAAAAATGTTTTCAACTTTTTTCAATTTTACCCCCGTCGGATATATATTCTACCCACGCACATTTGGAACTCTCCTGGGGTACCCTCACACATATTATTCCCTCATTTAGTGGATATTTTCACAAATATGTGAAATTTTTGAAAATTGGCTGAAAACGACAAAATATCAAGGACTCATCGGGCGAATCGACCTGAAACTGAAATTGGAACGCTCACTGACATTTCTCCTTTCTGAAAGTCTGATAAACGCCGGAAAAATGACTAAGTAGAAAAAAAAAAATTTCAACTTTTTTCAATTTTACCCCCGTGGGATATCTATTCTACCCAAACACATTTGGAACTCTCCTGGGGTACCCTCACACATATTATTCCCTCAGTTAGTGGATATTTTCACAAAAAAGTGGAATTTAAAAAAATTCTGAAAATTGGTTGAAAACGACTAAATATCAGGGACTCATCGGGCGAATCGCCCTGGAACTGAAATTGGAACGCTCACTGACATTTCCCCTATCTGAAAGTCTGATAAACGCCGGAAAAATGACTAAGTCCAAATAAAAAAATGTTTTCAACTTTTTTCAATTTTACCCCCGTAGGATATATATTCTACCCACACACATTTGTAACTCTCCTGGGGTACCCTCACACATATTATTACCTCATTTAGTGGATATTTTCACAAAAAAGTGACATTTTCAAAAATTCAGAAAATTGGCTGAAAAACGACTAAATATCAAGGACTCATCGGGCGAATCGCTCTGGAACTGAAATCGGAATGCTCACTGACATTTCCCCTATCTGAAAGTCTGATAAACGGCAGAAAAATGACTAAGTCCAAAAAAAATTTTTTTTCAACTTTTTTCAATTTTACCCCCGTGTGATATATGTTAGTGTTGAGCGAACATGCTCGATACTGCTCGGTACTCACCCGAGCATCACGCTACTCGGGATGTTCGGCGAGCACCGAGCATTTCTGGGTTACTCGGGCGGTAGCTCGGGTCTCCGCCCTGCATGTTTGGCGCTCTTTACAGAGCCAATGAACATGCAGGGATTGCCAGCCAGTCACTGTAATGCTGCAGCCATGTTGATTGTGGGCATTACAGTGATTGGCTGGCCGCACAGCGTCACCTCGAGAATTTAAAACGGGTTGCCGCCATCTTGGACACAGTCGCTCCTGATTAGACAGTGTAGGGACAGCGCTGCTGATTTAGGGAGAGATATAGACTGCAAAATAGTTAGTGTAGGGTCTGTAAAGGCTGCCAGAACAAACAAACAGTCCTTTTCAGGACTAATATCCATCCCAGATACCAGGCAGGCAGGCTGTATAGGAGACACAGTGGTTATACCAGCAAACGCTGCATTACAGTACTGGGTGCTCCTGTTGCTGAAATTGCTGAACTTAGCACCAGGTGTCTGGGGCCAGGAAAAATCCTTTTTTTTCCCTCCTTCACACTGTACAAATACCCGTTTTATTAACCTTTTGGTGTGTCCCCCCCCCCCCCAAAAAAAGCATGTCTCTGATTTTTCAGACACAAATATAACTGTTAAAAATAGTCTGGTGTAGGCTAGAGAGACAGAAGTGTTGTTTTGCACTTCCACGGTTCAAACCTCTGTATTATCCATTTTGGGCCATTTGTATCTAAAAAAAAAACAGTTTTAGTGTGTCGCTCACTGTTCAGCCGCAAATATCTCTATTTAAAAAAGTGTGGTATACCCCAGTAAACAATAACTGTGGTTTTGCCATCCCACAGTAAAAATCTATATTATTCAGCTTTTGGTAGTTTTTTCCGTAAAGAAAAACAGTAGTGTCTCCTGACTGTTGTGACACAAAAATATATCTGTTGAAAATAGTCTTGTGTAGGCCCGACATCCCAGTGTGGTTTCGCAGTTCCACGGGTCAAATCGCTGTACTATCCAGTTTTGGGCCAATGGTATCTAAAAAAAAAAGCAGTTTGAGTGTGTCGCTCACTGTTCAGCCGCAAATATCTCTATTTAAAAAAGTATGGTATACCCCAGTAAACAATAACTGTGGTTTTGCCATCCCATGGTAAAAATTCTCTATTATTCAGCTTTTGGTAGTTTTTTCCGTAAAGAAAAACAGTAGTGTCTCCTGACTGTTGTGACACAAAAATATATCTGTTGAAAATAGTCTTGTGTAGGCCCGACATCCCAGTGTGGTTTCGCAGTTCCACGGGTCAAATCGTTGTACTATCCAGTTTTGGGCCTTTGGTATCTAAACAAAAAGCAGTTTGAGTGTGTCGATCACTGTCCAGCCGCAAATATCTCTATTTAAAAAAGTGTGGTATACCCCAGTAAACAATAACTGTGGTTTTGCCATCCCACGGTAAAAAATCTCTATTATTCAGCTTTTGGTAGTTTTTTCTGTAAAGAAAAACAGTAGTGTCTCCTGACTGTTGTGACAGAAAAATATATCCGCTGAAAATAGTCTTGTGTAGGCCCGACATCCCAGTGTGGTTTCGCAGTTCCACGGGTCAAATCGCTGTACTATCCAGTTTTGGGCCTTTGGTATCTAAATAAAAAGCAGTTTGAGTGTGTCGCTCACTGTTCAGCCGCAAATATCTCTATTTAAAAAAGTGTGGTATACCCCAGTAAACAATAACTGTGGTTTTGCCATTCCACGGTAAAAATCTCTATTATTCAGCTTTTGTTAGTTTTTTCCGTAAAGAAAAACAGTAGTGTCTCCTGACTGTTGTGACACAAAAATATATCTGTTGAATATAGTCTTGTGTAGGCCCGACATCCCAGTGTGGTTTCGCAGTTCCACGGGTCAAATCGCTGTACTATCCAGTTTTGGGCCTTTGGTATCTAAAAAAAAAGCAGTTTGAGTGTGTCGCTCACTGTTCAGCCGCAAATATCTCTATTTAAAAAAGTGTGGTATACCCAAGTAAACAATAACTGTGGTTTTGCCATCCCATGGTAAAAAATCTCTATTATTCAGCTTTTGGTAGTTTTTTCCGTAAAGAAAAACAATAATATCTCCTGACTGTTGTGACACAAAAATATATCTGCTGAAAATAGTCTTGTGTAGGCCCGACATCCCAGTGTGGTTTCGCAGTGCCACGGGTCAAATCGTTGTACTATCCAGTTTTGGGCCTTTGGTATCTAAAAAAAAAGCAGTTTGATTGTGTTGCTCACTGTTCAGCCGCAAATATCTCTATTTAAAAACGTGTGGTATACCCCAATAAACAATAACTGTGGTTTTGCCATCCCACGGTAAAAAATTTCTATTATTCAGCTTTTGGTAGTTTTTTCCGTAAAGAAAAACAGTAGTGTCTCCTGACTGTTGTGACACAAAAATATATCTGTTGAAAATAGTCTTGTGTAGGCCCGACATCCCAGTGTGGTTTCGCAGGTCCACTGGTCAAATCGCTGTACTATCCAGTTTTGGGCCTTTGGTATCTAAAAAAAAAGCAGTTTGAGTGTGTTGATCACTGTTCAGCCGCAAATATCTCTATTTAAAAAAGTGTGGTATACCCCAGTAAACAATAACTGTGGTTTTGCCATCCCACGGTAAAAAATCTCTATTATTCAGCTTTTGGTAGTTTTTTCCGTAAAGAAAAACAGTAGTGTCTCCTGACTGTTGTGACACAAAAATATATCTGTTGAAAATAGTCTTGTGTAGGCCCGACATCCCAGTGTGGTTTCGCAGTTCCACGGGTCAAATCGCTGTACTATCCAGTTTTGGGCCTTTGGTATCTAAAAAAAAAGCAGTTTGAGTGTGTCGCTCACTGTTCAGCCGCAAATATCTCTATTTAAAAAAGTGTGGTATACCCCAGTAAACAATAACTGTGGTTTTGCCATCCCACGGTAAAAAATCTCTATTATTCAGCTTTTGGTAGTTTTTTCCGTAAAGAAAAACAGTAGTGTCTCCTGACTGTTGTGACACAAAAATATATCTGTTGAAAATAGTCTTGTGTAGGCCCGACATCCCAGTGTGGTTTCGCAGGTCCACTGGTCAAATCGCTGTACTATCCAGTTTTGGGCCTTTGGTATCTAAAAAAAAAGCAGTTTGAGTGTGTTGATCACTGTTCAGCCGCAAATATCTCTATTTAAAAAAGTGTGGTATACCCCAGTAAACAATAACTGTGGTTTTGCCATCCCACGGTAAAAAATCTCTATTATTCAGCTTTTGGTAGTTTTTTCCGTAAAGAAAAACAGTAGTGTCTCCTGACTGTTGTGACACAAAAATATATCTGTTGAAAATAGTCTTGTGTAGGCCCGACATCCCAGTGTGGTTTCGCAGTTCCACGGGTCAAATCGCTGTACTATCCAGTTTTGGGCCTTTGGTATCTAAAAAAAAAGCAGTTTGAGTGTGTCGCTCACTGTTCAGCCGCAAATATCTCTATTTAAAAAAGTGTGGTATACCCCAGTAAACAATAACTGTGGCTTTGCCATCTCACGGTAAAAAATCTCTATTATTCAGCTTTTGGTAGTTTTTTCCGTAAAGAAAAACAATAATGTCTCCTGACTGTTGTGACACAAAAATATATCTGCTGAAAATAGTCTTGTGTAGGCCCGACATCCCAGTGTGGTTTCGCAGTGCCACGGGTCAAATCGCTGTACTATCCAGTTTTGGGCGTTTGGTATCTAAAAAAAAAGCAGTTTGATTGTGTCGTTCACTATTCAGCCGCAAATATCTCTATTTAAAAAAGTGTGGTATACCCCAGTAAACAATAACTGTGGTTTTGCCATCCCACGGTAAAAAATCTCTATTATTCAGCTTTTGGTAGTTTTTTCCGTAAAGAAAAACAGTAGTGTCTCCTGACTGTTGTGACACAAAAATATATCTGTTGAAAATAGTCTTGTGTAGGACCGACATCCCAGTGTGGTTTCGCAGTTCCACTGGTTAAATCGCTGTACTATCCAGTTTTGGGCCTTTGGTATCTAAAAAAAAAGCAGTTTGAGTGTGTCGCTCACTGTTCAGCCGCAAATATCTCTATTTAAAAAAGTGTGGTATACCCCAGTAAACAATAACTGTGGTTTTGCCATCCCATGGTAAAAAATCTCTATTATTCAGCTTTTGTTAGTTTTTTCCGTAAAGAAAAACAGTAGTGTCTCCTGACTGTTGTGACACAAAAATATATCTGTTGAAAATAGTCTTGTGTAGGCCCGACATCCCAGTGTGGTTTCGCAGTTCCACGGGTAAAATCGCTGTACTATCCAGTTTTGGGCCTTTGGTATCTAAAAAAAAAGCAGTTTGAGTGTGTCGCTCACTGTTCAGCCGCAAATATCTCTATTTAAAAAAGTGTGGTATACCCCAGTAAACAATAACTGTGGTTTTGCCATCCCACGGTAAAAAATCTCTATTATTCAGCTTTAGGTAGTTTTTTCCGTAAAGAAAAACAGTAGTGTCTCCTGACTGTTGTGACACAAAAATATATCTGTTGAAAATAGTCTTGTGTAGGCCCGACATCCCAGTGTGGTTTCGCAGTTCCATGGGTCAAATCACTGTACTATCCAGTTTTGGGCCTTTGGTATCTAAAAAAAAAGCAGTTTGAGTGTGTCGCTCACTGTTCAGCTGCAAATATCTCTATTTAAAAAGTGTGGTATACCCCTGTAAACAATAACTGTGGTTTTGCCATCCCACGGTAAAAAATCTCTATTATTCAGCTTTTGGTAGTTTTTTCCGTAAAGAAAAACAGTAGTGTCTCCTGACTGTTGTGACACAAAAATATATCTGTTGAAAATAGTCTTGTGTAGGCCCGACATCCCAGTGTGGTTTCGCAGTTCCACGGGTCAAATCGCTGTACTATCCAGTTTTGGGCCTTTGGTATCTAAAAAAAAAGCAGTTTGAGTGTGTCGCTCACTGTTCAGCCGCAAATATCTCTATTTAAAAAAGTGTGGTATACCCCAGTAAACAATAACTGTGGTTTTGCCATCCCACTGTAAAAAATCTCTATTATTCAGCTTTTGGTAGTTTTTTCCGTAAAGAAAAACAGTAGTGTCTCCTGACTGTTGTGACACAAAAATATATCTGTTGAAAATAGTCTTGTGTAGGCCCGACATCCCAGTGTGGTTTCGCAGGTCCACTGGTCAAATCGCTGTACTATCCAGTTTTGGGCCTTTGGTATCTAAAAAAAAGCAGTTTGAGTGTGTTGATCACTGTTCAGCCGCAAATATCTCTATTTAAAAAAGTGTGGTATACCCCAGTAAACAATAACTGTGGTTTTGCCATCCCACGGTAAAAAATCTCTATTATTCAGCTTTTGGTAGTTTTTTCCGTAAAGAAAAACAGTAGTGTCTCCTGACTGTTGTGACACAAAAATATATCTGTTGAAAATAGTCTTGTGTAGGCCCGACATCCCAGTGTGGTTTCGCAGTTCCACGGGTCAAATCGCTGTACTATCCAGTTTTGGGCCTTTGGTATCTAAAAAAAAAGCAGTTTGAGTGTGTCGCTCACTGTTCAGCCGCAAATATCTCTATTTAAAAAAGTGTGGTATACCCCATTAAACAATAACTGTGGCTTTGCCATCTCACGGTAAAAAATCTCTATTATTCAGCTTTTGGTAGTTTTTTCCGTAAAGAAAAACAATAATGTCTCCTGACTGTTGTGACACAAAAATATATCTGCTGAAAATAGTCTTGTGTAGGCCCGACATCCCAGTGTGGTTTCGCAGTGCCACGGGTCAAATCGCTGTACTATCCAGTTTTGGGCGTTTGGTATCTAAAAAAAAACAAGTTTGATTGTGTCACTCACTATTCAGCCGCAAATATCTCTATTTAAAAAAGTGTGGTATACTCCAGTAAACAATAACTGTGGTTTTGCCATCCCACGGTAAAAAATCTCTATTATTCAGCTTTTGGTAGTTTTTTCCGTAAAGAAAAACAGTAGTGTCTCCTGACTGTTGTGACACAAAAATATATCTGTTGAAAATAGTCTTGTGTAGGACCGACATCCCAGTGTGGTTTCGCAGTTCCACTGGTTAAATCGCTGTACTATCCAGTTTTGGGCCTTTGGTATCTAAAAAAAAAGCAGTTTGAGTGTGTCGCTCACTGTTCAGCCGCAAATATCTCTATTTAAAAAAGTGTGGTATACCCCAGTAAACAATAACTGTGGTTTTGCCATCCCATGGTAAAAAATCTCTATTATTCAGCTTTTGTTAGTTTTTTCCATAAAGAAAAACAGTAGTGTCTCCTGACTGTTGTGACACAAAAATATATCTGTTGAAAATAGTCTTGTGTAGGCCCGACATCCCAGTGTGGTTTCGCAGTTCCACGGGTAAAATCGCTGTACTATCCAGTTTTGGGCCTTTGGTATCTAAAAAAAAAGCAGTTTGAGTGTGTCGCTCACTGTTCAGCCGCAAATATCTCTATTTAAAAAAGTGTGGTATACCCCAGTAAACAATAACTGTGGTTTTGCCATCCCACGGTAAAAAATCTCTATTATTCAGCTTTAGGTAGTTTTTTCCGTAAAGAAAAACAGTAGTGTCTCCTGACTGTTGTGACACAAAAATATATCTGTTGAAAATAGTCTTGTGTAGGCCCGACATCCCAGTGTGGTTTCGCAGTTCCATGGGTCAAATCGCTGTACTATCCAGTTTTGGGCCTTTGGTATCTAAAAAAAAAGCAGTTTGAGTGTGTCGCTCACTGTTCAGCTGCAAATATCTCTATTTAAAAAGTGTGGTATACCCCTGTAAACAATAACTGTGGTTTTGCCATCCCACGGTAAAAAATCTCTATTATTCAGCTTTTGGTAGTTTTTTCCGTAAAGAAAAACAGTAGTGTCTCCTGACTGTTGTGACACAAAAATATATCTGTTGAAAATAGTCTTGTGTAGGCCCGACATCCCAGTGTGGTTTCGCAGTTCCACGGGTCAAATCGCTGTACTATCCAGTTTTGGGCCTTTGGTATCTAAAAAAAAAGCAGTTTGAGTGTGTCGCTCACTGTTCAGCCGCAAATATCTCTATTTAAAAAAGTGTGGTATACCCCAGTAAACAATAACTGTGGTTTTGCCATCCCACTGTAAAAAATCTCTATTATTCAGCTTTTGGTAGTTTTTTCCGTAAAGAAAAACAGTAGTGTCTCCTGACTGTTGTGACACAAAAATATATCTGTTGAAAATAGTCTTGTGTAGGCCCGACATCCCAGTGTGGTTTCGCAGTTCCACGGGTCAAATCGCTGTACTATCCAGTTTTGGGCCTTTGGTATCTAAAAAAAAGCAGTTTGAGTGTGTCGCTCACTGTTCAGCTGCAAATATCTCTATTTAAAAAGTGTGGTATACCCCTGTAAACAATAACTGTGGTTTTGCCATCCCACGGTAAAAAATCTCTATTATTCAGCTTTTGGTAGTTTTTTCCGTAAAGAAAAACAGTAGTGTCTCCTGACTGTTGTGACACAAAAATATATCTGTTGAAAATAGTCTTGTGTAGGCCCGACATCGCAGTTCCACGGGTCAAATCGCTGTACTATCCAGTTTTGGGCCTTTGGTATCTAAAAAAAAAGCAGTTTGAGTGTGTCGCTCACTGTTCAGCCGCAAATATCTCTATTTAAAAAAGTGTGGTATACCCCAGTAAACAATAACTGTGGTTTTGCCATCCCACGGTAAAAAATCTCTATTATTCAGCTTTTGGTAGTTTTTTCCGTAAAGAAAATCAGTAGTGTCTCCTGACTGTTGTGACACAAAAATATATCTGTTGAAAATAGTCTTGTGTAGGCCCAACATCCCAGTGTGGTTTCGCAGTTCCATGGGTCAAATCGCTGTACTATCCAGTTTTGGGCCTTAGGTATCTAAAAAAAAAGCAGTTTGAGTGTGTCGCTCACTGTTCAGCTGCAAATATCTCTACTTAAAAAGTGTGGTATACCCCTGTAAACAATAACTGTGGTTTTGCCATCCCACGGTAAAAAATCTCTATTATTCAGCTTTTGGTAGTTTTTTCCGTAAAGAAAAACAGTAGTGTCTCCTGACTGTTGTGACACAAAAATATATCTGTTGAAAATAGTCTTGTGTAGGCCCGATATCCCAGTGTTGTTTCGCAGTTCCACTGGTCAAATCGCTGAACTATCCAGTTTTGGGTCTTTGGCATCTAAAAAAAAAGCAGTTTGAGTGTGTCGCTCACTGTTCAGCCGCAAATATCTCTATTTAAAAAAGTGTGGTATACCCCAGTCAACAATAACTGTGGTTTTGCCATCCCACGGTAAAAAATCTCTATTATTCAGCTTTTGGTAGTTTTTTCCGTAAAGAAAAACAGTAGTGTCTCCTGACTGTTGTGACACAAAAATATATCTGTTGAAAATAGTCTTGTGTAGGTCCGACATCCCAGTGTGGTTTCGCATTTCCATGGGTGAAATCGCTGTACTATCCAGTTTTGGGCCTTTGGTATTTAAAAAAAAAGCAGTTTGAGTGTGTCGCTCACTGTTCAGCCTCAAATATCTCTATTTAAAAAAGTGTGGTATACCAATGTAAACAATAACTGTGGTTTTGCCATCCCACTGTAAAAAATCTCTATTATTCAGCTTTTGGTAGTTTTTTCCGTAAAGAAAAACAGTAATGTTTCCTGACTGTTGTGACACAAAAATATATCTGTTGAAAATAGTCTTGTGTAGGCCCGACATCCCAGTGTGGTTTCGCAGTTCCACGGGTCAAATCGCTGTACTATCCAGTTTTGGGACTTTGGTATCTAAAAAAAAAGCAGTTTGAGTGTGTCGCTCACTGTTCAGCCGCAAATATCTCTATTTAAAAAAGTGTGGTATACCCCAGTAAACAATAACTGTGGTTTTGCCATCCCACGGTAAAAAATCTCTATTATTCAGCTTTTGGTAGTTTTTTCCGTAAAGAAAAACAGCAGTGTCTCCTGACTGTTGTGCCACAAAAATATATCTGTTGAAAATAGTCTTGTGTAGGCCCGACATGCCAGTGTGGTTTCGCAGTTCCACGGGTCAAATCGGTGTACTATCCAGTTTTGGGCCTTTGGTATCTAAAAAAAAAGCAGTTTGAGTGTGTCGCTCACTGTTCAGCCGCAAATATCTCTATTTAAAAAAGTGTGGTATACCCCAGTAAACAATAACTGTGGTTTTGCCATCCCATGGTAAAAAATCTCTATTATTCAGCTTTTGTTAGTTTTTTCCGTAAAGAAAAACAGTAGTGTCTCCTGACTGTTGTGACACAAAAATATATCTGTTGAAAATAGTCTTGTGTAGGCCCGACATCCCAGTGTGGTTTCGCAGTTCCACGGGTAAAATCGCTGTACTATCCAGTTTTGGGCCTTTGGTATCTAAAAAAAAAGCAGTTTGAGTGTGTCGCTCACTGTTCAGCCGCAAATATCTCTATTTAAAAAAGTGTGGTATACCCCAGTAAACAATAACTGTGGTTTTGCCATCCCACGGTAAAAAATCTCTATTATTCAGCTTTAGGTAGTTTTTTCCGTAAAGAAAAACAGTAGTGTCTCCTGACTGTTGTGACACAAAAATATATCTGTTGAAAATAGTCTTGTGTAGGCCCGACATCCCAGTGTGGTTTCGCAGTTCCATGGGTCAAATCGCTGTACTATCCAGTTTTGGGCCTTTGGTATCTAAAAAAAAAGCAGTTTGAGTGTGTCGCTCACTGTTCAGCTGCAAATATCTCTATTTAAAAAGTGTGGTATACCCCTGTAAACAATAACTGTGGTTTTGCCATCCCACGGTAAAAAATCTCTATTATTCAGCTTTTGGTAGTTTTTTCCGTAAAGAAAAACAGTAGTGTCTCCTGACTGTTGTGACACAAAAATATATCTGTTGAAAATAGTCTTGTGTAGGCCCGACATCCCAGTGTGGTTTCGCAGTTCCACGGGTCAAATCGCTGTACTATCCAGTTTTGGGCCTTTGGTATCTAAAAAAAAAGCAGTTTGAGTGTGTCGCTCACTGTTCAGCCGCAAATATCTCTATTTAAAAAAGTGTGGTATACCCCAGTAAACAATAACTGTGGTTTTGCCATCCCACTGTAAAAAATCTCTATTATTCAGCTTTTGGTAGTTTTTTCCGTAAAGAAAAACAGTAGTGTCTCCTGACTGTTGTGACACAAAAATATATCTGTTGAAAATAGTCTTGTGTAGGCCCGACATCCCAGTGTGGTTTCGCAGTTCCACGGGTCAAATCGCTGTACTATCCAGTTTTGGGCCTTTGGTATCTAAAAAAAAGCAGTTTGAGTGTGTCGCTCACTGTTCAGCTGCAAATATCTCTATTTAAAAAGTGTGGTATACCCCTGTAAACAATAACTGTGGTTTTGCCATCCCACGGTAAAAAATCTCTATTATTCAGCTTTTGGTAGTTTTTTCCGTAAAGAAAAACAGTAGTGTCTCCTGACTGTTGTGACACAAAAATATATCTGTTGAAAATAGTCTTGTGTAGGCCCGACATCGCAGTTCCACGGGTCAAATCGCTGTACTATCCAGTTTTGGGCCTTTGGTATCTAAAAAAAAAGCAGTTTGAGTGTGTCGCTCACTGTTCAGCCGCAAATATCTCTATTTAAAAAAGTGTGGTATACCCCAGTAAACAATAACTGTGGTTTTGCCATCCCACGGTAAAAAATCTCTATTATTCAGCTTTTGGTAGTTTTTTCCGTAAAGAAAATCAGTAGTGTCTCCTGACTGTTGTGACACAAAAATATATCTGTTGAAAATAGTCTTGTGTAGGCCCAACATCCCAGTGTGGTTTCGCAGTTCCATGGGTCAAATCGCTGTACTATCCAGTTTTGGGCCTTAGGTATCTAAAAAAAAAGCAGTTTGAGTGTGTCGCTCACTGTTCAGCTGCAAATATCTCTACTTAAAAAGTGTGGTATACCCCTGTAAACAATAACTGTGGTTTTGCCATCCCACGGTAAAAAATCTCTATTATTCAGCTTTTGGTAGTTTTTTCCGTAAAGAAAAACAGTAGTGTCTCCTGACTGTTGTGACACAAAAATATATCTGTTGAAAATAGTCTTGTGTAGGCCCGATATCCCAGTGTGGTTTCGCAGTTCCACTGGTCAAATCGCTGAACTATCCAGTTTTGGGTCTTTGGCATCTAAAAAAAAAGCAGTTTGAGTGTGTCGCTCACTGTTCAGCCGCAAATATCTCTATTTAAAAAAGTGTGGTATACCCCAGTCAACAATAACTGTGGTTTTGCCATCCCACGGTAAAAAATCTCTATTATTCAGCTTTTGGTAGTTTTTTCCGTAAAGAAAAACAGTAGTGTCTCCTGACTGTTGTGACACAAAAATATATCTGTTGAAAATAGTCTTGTGTAGGTCCGACATCCCAGTGTGGTTTCGCATTTCCATGGGTCAAATCGCTGTACTATCCAGTTTTGGGCCTTTGGTATTTAAAAAAAAAGCAGTTTGAGTGTGTCGCTCACTGTTCAGCCTCAAATATCTCTATTTAAAAAAGTGTGGTATACCAATGTAAACAATAACTGTGGTTTTGCCATCCCACTGTAAAAAATCTCTATTATTCAGCTTTTGGTAGTTTTTTCCGTAAAGAAAAACAGTAATGTTTCCTGACTGTTGTGACACAAAAATATATCTGTTGAAAATAGTCTTGTGTAGGCCCGACATCCCAGTGTGGTTTCGCAGTTCCACGGGTCAAATCGCTGTACTATCCAGTTTTGGGACTTTGGTATCTAAAAAAAAAGCAGTTTGAGTGTGTCGCTCACTGTTCAGCCGCAAATATCTCTATTTAAAAAAGTGTGGTATACCCCAGTAAACAATAACTGTGGTTTTGCCATCCCACGGTAAAAAATCTCTATTATTCAGCTTTTGGTAGTTTTTTCCGTAAAGAAAAACAGCAGTGTCTCCTGACTGTTGTGCCACAAAAATATATCTGTTGAAAATAGTCTTGTGTAGGCCCGACATGCCAGTGTGGTTTCGCAGTTCCACGGGTCAAATCGGTGTACTATCCAGTTTTGGGCCTTTGGTATCTAAAAAAAAAGCAGTTTGAGTGTGTCGCTCACTGTTCAGCTGCAAATATCTCTATTTAAAAAGTGTGGTATACCAATGTAAACAATAACTGTGGTTTTGCCATCCCACGGTAAAAAATCTCTATTATTCAGCTTTTGGTAGTTTTTTCCGTAAAGAAAAACAGTAGTGTCTCCTGACTGTTGTGACACAAAAATATATCTGTTGAAAATAGTCTTGTGTAGGCCCGACATCCCAGTGTGGTTTCGCAGTTCCACGGGTCAAATCGCTGTACTATCCAGTTTTGGGCCTTTGGTATCTAAAAAAAAAGCAGTTTGAGTGTGTCGCTCACTGTTCAGCCGCAAATATCTCTATTTAAAAAAGTGTGGTATACCCCAGTAAACAATAACGGTGGTTTTGCCATCCCACTGTAAAAAATCTCTATTATTCAGCTTTTGGTAGTTTTTTCCGTAAAGAAAAACAGTAGTGTCTCTTGACTGTTGTGACACAAAAATATATCTGTTGAAAATAGTCTTGTGTAGGCCCGACATCCCAGTGTGGTTTCGCAGTTCCACGGGTCAAATCGCTGTACTATCCAGTTTTGGGCCTTTGGTATCTAAGAAAAAAGCAGTTTGAGTGTGTCGCTCACTGTTCAGCCGCAAATATCTCTATTTAAAAAAGTGTGGTATACCCCAGTAAACAATAACTGTGGTTTTGCCATCCCACGGTAAAAAATCTCTATTATTCAGCTTTTGGTAGTTTTTTCCGTAAAGAAAAACAGTAGTGTCTCCTGACTGTTGTGACACAAAAATATATCTGTTGAAAATAGTCTTGTGTAGGCCCGACATCCCAGTGTGGTTTCGCAGTTCCATGGGTCAAATCGCTGTACTATCCAGTTTTGGGCCTTTGGTATCTAAAAAAAAAGCAGTTTGAGTGTGTCGCTCACTGTTCAGCTGCAAATATCTCTATTTAAAAAGTGTGGTATACCCCTGTAAACAATAACTGTGGTTTTGCCATCCCACGGTAAAAAATCTCTATTATTCAGCTTTTTGGTAGTTTTTTCCGTAAAGAAAAACAGTAGTGTCTCCTGACTGTTGTGACACAAAAATATATCTGTTGAAAATAGTCTTGTGTAGGCCCGACATCCCAGTGTGGTTTCGCAGTTCCACGGGTCAAATCGCTGTACTATCCAGTTTTGGGCCTTTGGTATCTAAAAAAAAAGCAGTTTGAGTGTGTCGCTCACTGTTCAGCCGCAAATATCTCTATTTAAAAAAGTGTGGTATACCCCAGTAAACAATAACTGTGGTTTTGCCATCCCACTGTAAAAAATCTCTATTATTCAGCTTTTGGTAGTTTTTTCCGTAAAGAAAAACAGTAGTGTCTCCTGACTGTTGTGACACAAAAATATATCTGTTGAAAATAGTCTTGTGTAGGCCCGACATCCCAGTGTGGTTTCGCAGTTCCACGGGTCAAATCGCTGTACTATCCAGTTTTGGGCCTTTGGTATCTAAGAAAAAAGCAGTTTGAGTGTGTCGCTCACTGTTCAGCCGCAAATATCTCTATTTAAAAAAGTGTGGTATACCCCAGTAAAGAATAACTGTGGTTTTGCCATCCCACGGTAAAAAATCTCTATTATTCAGCTTTTGGTAGTTTTTTCCGTAAAGAAAAACAGTAGTGTCTCCTGACTGTTGTGACACAAAAATATATCTGTTGAAAATAGTCTTGTGTAGGCCCGACATCCCAGTGCGGTTTCGCAGTTCCATGGGTCAAATCGCTGTACTATCCAGTTTTGGGCCTTTGGTATCTAAAAAAAAGCAGTTTGAGTGTGTCGCTCACTGTTCAGCTGCAAATATCTCTATTTAAAAAGTGTGGTATACCCCTGTAAACAATAACTGTGGTTTTGCCATCCCACGGTAAAAAATCTCTATTATTCAGCTTTTGGTAGTTTTTTCCGTAAAGAAAAACAGTAGTGTCTCCTGACTGTTGTGACACAAAAATATATCTGTTGAAAATAGTCTTGTGTAGGCCCGACATCACAGTTCCACGGGTCAAATCGCTGTACTATCCAGTTTTGGGCCTTTGGTATCTAAAAAAAAAGCAGTTTGAGTGTGTCGCTCACTGTTCAGCCGCAAATATCTCTATTTAAAAAAGTGTGGTATACCCCAGTAAACAATAACTGTGGTTTTGCCATCCCACGGTAAAAAATCTCTATTATTCAGCTTTTGGTAGTTTTTTCCGTAAAGAAAATCAGTAGTGTCTCCTGACTGTTGTGACACAAAAATATATCTGTTGAAAATAGTCTTGTGTAGGCCCAACATCCCAGTGTGGTTTCGCAGTTCCATGGGTCAAATCGCTGTACTATCCAGTTTTGGGCCTTAGGTATCTAAAAAAAAAGCAGTTTGAGTGTGTCGCTCACTGTTCAGCTGCAAATATCTCTACTTAAAAAGTGTGGTATACCCCTGTAAACAATAACTGTGGTTTTGCCATCCCACGGTAAAAAATCTCTATTATTCAGATTTTGGTAGTTTTTTCCGTAAAGAAAAACAGTAGTGTCTCCTGACTGTTGTGACACAAAAATATATCTGTTGAAAATAGTCTTGTGTAGGCCCGATATCCCAGTGTGGTTTCGCAGTTCCACTGGTCAAAACGCTGAACTATCCAGTTTTGGGTCTTTGGCATCTAAAAAAAAAGCAGTTTGAGTGTGTTGCTCACTGTTCAGCCGCAAATATCTCTATTTAAAAAAGTGTGGTATACCCCAGTCAACAATAACTGTGGTTTTGCCATCCCACGGTAAAAAAATCTCTATTATTCAGCTTTTGGTAGTTTTTTCCGTAAAGAAAAACAGTAGTGTCTCCTGACTGTTGTGACACAAAAATATATCTGTTGAAAATAGTCTTGTGTAGGCCCGACATCCCAGTGTGGTTTCGCAGTTCCACGGGTCAAATCGCTGTACTATCCAGTTTTGGGCCTTTGGTATCTAAAAAAAAAGCAGTTTGAGTGTGTCGCTCACTGTTCAGCCGCAAATATCTCTATTTAAAAAAGTGTGGTATACCCCAGTAAACAATAACTGTGGTTTTGCCATCCCACTGTAAAAAATCTCTATTATTCAGCTTTTGGTAGTTTTTTCCGTAAAGAAAAACAGTAGTGTCTCCTGACTGTTGTGACACAAAAATATATCTGTTGAAAATAGTCTTGTGTAGGCCCGACATCCCAGTGTGGTTTCGCAGTTCCACGGGTCAAATCGCTGTACTATCCAGTTTTGGGCCTTTGGTATCTAAGAAAAAAGCAGTTTGAGTGTGTCGCTCACTGTTCAGCCGCAAATATCTCTATTTAAAAAAGTGTGGTATACCCCAGTAAACAATAACTGTGGTTTTGCCATCCCACGGTAAAAAATCTCTATTATTCAGCTTTTGGTAGTTTTTTCCGTAAAGAAAAACAGTAGTGTCTCCTGACTGTTGTGACACAAAAATATATCTGTTGAAAATAGTCTTGTGTAGGCCCGACATCCCAGTGTGGTTTCGCAGTTCCATGGGTCAAATCGCTGTACTATCCAGTTTTGGGCCTTTGGTATCTAAAAAAAAAGCAGTTTGAGTGTGTCGCTCACTGTTCAGCTGCAAATATCTCTATTTAAAAAGTGTGGTATACCCCTGTAAACAATAACTGTGGTTTTGCCATCCCACGGTAAAAAATCTCTATTATTCAGCTTTTGGTAGTTTTTTCCGTAAAGAAAAACAGTAGTGTCTCCTGACTGTTGTGACACAAAAATATATCTGTTGAAAATAGTCTTGTGTAGGCCCGACATCGCAGTTCCACGGGTCAAATCGCTGTACTATCCAGTTTTGGGCCTTTGGTATCTAAAAAAAAAGCAGTTTGAGTGTGTCGCTCACTGTTCAGCCGCAAATATCTCTATTTAAAAAAGTGTGGTATACCCCAGTAAACAATAACTGTGGTTTTGCCATCCCACGGTAAAAAATCTCTATTATTCAGCTTTTGGTAGTTTTTTCCGTAAAGAAAATCAGTAGTGTCTCCTGACTGTTGTGACACAAAAATATATCTGTTGAAAATAGTCTTGTGTAGGCCCGACATCCCAGTGTGGTTTCGCAGTTCCATGGGTCAAATCGCTGTACTATCCAGTTTTGGGCCTTAGGTATCTAAAAAAAAAGCAGTTTGAGTGTGTCGCTCACTGTTCAGCTGCAAATATCTCTACTTAAAAAGTGTGGTATACCCCTGTAAACAATAACTGTGGTTTTGCCATCCCACGGTAAAAAATCTCTATTATTCAGCTTTTGGTCGTTTTTTCCGTAAAGAAAAACAGTAGTGTCTCCTGACTGTTGTGACACAAAAATATATCTGTTGAAAATAGTCTTGTGTAGGCCCGACATCCCAGTGTGGTTTCGCAGTTCCACGGGTCAAATCGCTGTACTATCCAGTTTTGGGCCTTTGTTATCTAAAAAAAAAGCAGTGTGAGTGTGTCGCTCACTGTTCAGCCGCAAATATCTCTATTTAAAAAAGTGTGGTATACCCCAGTAAACAATAACTGTGGTTTTGCCATCCCACGGTAAAAAATCTCTATTATGCAGCTTTTGGTAGTTTTTTCCGTAAAGAAAAACAGAAATGTTTCCTGACTGTTGTGACACAAAAATATATCTGCTGAAAATAGTCTTGTGTAGGCCCGACATCCCATTGTGGTTTCGCATTTCCATGGGTCAAATCGCTGTACTATCCAGTTTTGGGCCTTTGGTATTTAAAAAAAAAGCAGTTTGAGTGTGTCGCTCACTGTTCAGCCGCAAATATCTCTATTTAAAAAAGTGTGGTATACCCCAGTAAACAATAACTGTGGTTTTGCCATCCCACTGTAAAAAATCTCTATTATTCAGCTTTTGGTAGTTTTTTCCGTAAAGAAAAACAGTAGTGTCTCCTGACTGTTGTGACACAAAAATATATCTGTTGAAAATAGTCTTGTGTAGGCCCGACATCCCAGTGTGGTTTCGCAGTTCCACGGGTCAAATCGCTGTACTATCCAGTTTTGGGCCTTTGGTATCTAAGAAAAAAGCAGTTTGAGTGTGTCGCTCACTGTTCAGCCGCAAATATCTCTATTTAAAAAAGTGTGGTATACCCCAGTAAACAATAACTGTGGTTTTGCCATCCCACAGTAAAAAATCTCTATTATTCAGCTTTTGGTAGTTTTTTCCGTAAAGAAAAACAGTAGTGTCTCCTGACTTTTGTGACACAAAAATATATCTGTTGAAAATAGTCTTGTGTAGGCCCGACATCCCAGTGTGGTTTCGCAGTTCCATGGGTCAAATCGCTGTACTATCCAGTTTTGGGCCTTTGGTATCTAAAAAAAAAGCAGTTTGAGTGTGTCGCTCACTGTTCAGCTGCAAATATCTGTATTTAAAAAGTGTGGTATACCCCTGTAAACAATAACTGTGGTTTTGCCATCCCACGGTAAAAAATCTCTATTATTCAGCTTTTGGTAGTTTTTTCCGTAAAGAAAAACAGTAGTGTCTCCTGACTGTTGTGACACAAAAATATATCTGTTGAAAATAGTCTTGTGTAGGCCCGACATCGCAGTTCCACGGGTCAAATCGCTGTACTATCCAGTTTTGGGCCTTTGGTATCTAAAAAAAAAGCAGTTTGAGTGTGTCGCTCACTGTTCAGCTGCAAATATCTCTATTTAACAAAGTGTGGTATACCCCAGTAAACAATAACTGTGGTTTTGCCATCCCACGGTAAAAAATCTCTATTATTCAGCTTTTGGTAGTTTTTTCCGTAAAGAAAATCAGTAGTGTCTCCTGACTGTTGTGACACAAAAATATATCTGTTGAAAATAGTCTTGTGTAGGCCCAACATCCCAGTGTGGTTTCGCAGTTCCATGGGTCAAATCGCTGTACTATCCAGTTTTGGGCCTTAGGTATCTAAAAAAAAAGCAGTTTGAGTGTGTCGCTCACTGTTCAGCTGCAAATATCTCTACTTAAAAAGTGTGGTATACCCCTGTAAACAATAACTGTGGTTTTGCCATCCCACGGTAAAAAATCTCTATTATTCAGCTTTTGGTAGTTTTTTCCGTAAAGAAAAACAGTAGTGTCTCCTGACTGTTGTGACACAAAAATATATCTGTTGAAAATAGTCTTGTGTAGGCCCGACATCCCAGTGTGGTTTCGCAGTTCCACGGGTCAAATCGCTGTACTATCCAGTTTTGGGCCTTTGTTATCTAAAAAAAAAGCAGTGTGAGTGTGTCGCTCACTGTTCAGCCGCAAATATCTCTATTTAAAAAAGTGTGGTATACCCCAGTAAACAATAACTGTGGTTTTGCCATCCCACGGTAAAAAATCTCTATTATGCAGCTTTTGGTAGTTTTTTCCGTAAAGAAAAACAGAAATGTTTCCTGACTGTTGTGACACAAAAATATATCTGCTGAAAATAGTCTTGTGTAGGCCCGACATCCCATTGTGGTTTCGCATTTCCATGGGTCAAATCGCTGTACTATCCAGTTTTGGGCCTTTGGTATTTAAAAAAAAAGCAGTTTGAGTGTGTCGCTCACTGTTCAGCCGCAAATATCTCTATTTAAAAAAGTGTGGTATACCCCAGTAAACAATAACTGTGGTTTTGCCATCCCACTGTAAAAAATCTCTATTATTCAGCTTTTGGTAGTTTTTTCCGTAAAGAAAAACAGTAGTGTCTCCTGACTGTTGTGACACAAAAATATATCTGTTGAAAATAGTCTTGTGTAGGCCCGACATCCCAGTGTGGTTTCGCAGTTCCACGGGTCAAATCGCTGTACTATCCAGTTTTGCGACTTTGGTATCTAAAAAAAAAGCAGTTTGAGTGTGTCGCTCACTGTTCAGCCGCAAATATCTCTATTTAAAAAAGTGTGGTATACCCCAGTAAACAATAACTGTGGTTTTGCCATCCCACGGTAAAAAATCTCTATTATTCAGCTTTTGGTAGTTTTTTCCGTAAAGAAAAACAGCAGTGTCTCCTGACTGTTGTGCCACAAAAATATATCTGTTGAAAATAGTTTTGTGTAGGCCCGACATGCCAGTGTGGTTTCGCAGTTCCACGGGTCAAATCGGTGTACTATCCAGTTTTGGGCCTTTGGTATCTAAAAAAAAAGCAGTTTGAGTGTGTCGCTCACTGTACAGCCGCAAATATCTCTATTTAAAAAAGTGTGGTATACCCCAGTAAACAATAACTGTGGTTTTGCCACCCCACGGTAAAAAATCTCTATTATTCAGCTTTTGGTAGTTTTTTCTGTAAAGAAAAACAGTAGTGTCTCCCGACTGTTGTGACACAAAAATATATCTGTTGAAAATAGTCTTGTGTAGGCCCGACATCCCAGTGTGGTTTTGCAGTTCCACGGGTCAAATCGCTGTACTATCCAGTTTTGGGCCTTTGTTATCTAAAAAAAAGCAGTTTGAGTGTGTCGCTCACTGTTCAGCCGCAAATATCTCTATTTAAAAAAGTGTGGTATACCCCTGTAAACAATAACTGTGGTTTTGCCATCCCACGGTAAAAAATCTCTATTATTCAGCTTTTGGTAGTTTTTTCCGTAAAGAAAAACAGTAGTGTCTCCTGACTGTTGTGACACAAAAATATATCTGTTGAAAATAGTCTTGTGTAGGCCCGACATACCAGTGTAGTTTCGCAGTTCCACGGGTCAAATCGCTGTACTATCCAGTTTTGGGCCTTTAGTATTTAAAAAAAAAGCAGTTTGAGTGTGTCGCTCACTGTTCAGCCGCAAATATCTCTATTTAAAAAAGTGTGGTATACCCCAATAAACAATAACTGTGGTTTTGCCATCCCACGGTAAAAAATCTCTATTATGCAGCTTTTGGTAGTTTTTTCCGTAAAGAAAAACAGTAATGTTTCCTGACTGTTGTGACACAAAAATATATCTGCTGAAAATAGTCTTGTGTAGGCCCGACATCCCATTGTGGTTTCGCATTTCCATGGGTCAAATCGCTGTACTATCCAGTTTTGGGCCTTTGGTATTTAAAAAAAAAGCAGTTTGAGTGTGTCGCTCACTGTTCAGCCTCAAATATCTCTATTTAAAAAAGTGTGGTATACCAATGTAAACAATAACTGTGGTTTTGCCATCCCACTGTAAAAAATCTCTATTATTCAGCTTTTGGTAGTTTTTTCCGTAAAGAAAAACAGTAATGTTTGCTGACTGTTGTGACACAAAAATATATCTGTTGAAAATAGTCTTGTGTAGGCCCGACATCCCAGTGTGGTTTCGCAGTTCCACGGGTCAAATCGCTGTACTATCCAGTTTTGGGACTTTGGTATCTAAAAAAAAAGCAGTTTGAGTGTGTCGCTCACTGTTCAGCCGCAAATATCTCTATTTAAAAAAGTGTGGTATACCCCAGTAAACAATAACTGTGGTTTTGCCATCCCACGGTAAAAAATCTCTATTATTCAGCTTTTGGTAGTTTTTTCCGTAAAGAAAAACAGCAGTGTCTCCTGACTGTTGTGACACAAAAATATATCTGTTGAAAATAGTCTTGTGTAGGCCCGACATGCCAGTGTGGTTTCGCAGTTCCACGGGTCAAATCGGTGTACTATCCAGTTTTGGGCCTTTGGTATCTAAAAAAAAAGCAGTTTGAGTGTGTCGCTCACTGTTCAGCTGCAAATATCTCTATTTAAAAAGTGTGGTATACCAATGTAAACAATAACTGTGGTTTTGCCATCCCACGGTAAAAAATCTCTATTATTCAGCTTTTGGTAGTTTTTTCCGTAAAGAAAAACAGTAGTGTCTCCTGACTGTTGTGACACAAAAATATATCTGTTGAAAATAGTCTTGTGTAGGCCCGACATCCCAGTGTGGTTTCGCAGTTCCACGGGTCAAATCGCTGTACTATCCAGTTTTGGGCCTTTGGTATTTAAAAAAAAAGCAGTTTGAGTGTGTCGCTCACTGTTCAGCCGCAAATATCTCTATTTAAAAAAGTGTGGTATACCCCAGTAAACAATAACTGTGGTTTTGCCATCCCACTGTAAAAAATCTCTATTATTCAGCTTTTGGTAGTTTTTTCCGTAAAGAAAAACAGTAGTGTCTCCTGACTGTTGTGACACAAAAATATATCTGTTGAAAATAGTCTTGTGTAGGCCCGACATCCCAGTGTGATTTCGCAGTTCCACGGGTCAAATCGCTGTACTATCCAGTTTTGCGACTTTGGTATCTAAAAAAAAAGCAGTTTGAGTGTGTCGCTCACTGTTCAGCCGCAAATATCTCTATTTAAAAAAGTGTGGTATACCCCAGTAAACAATAACTGTGGTTTTGCCATCCCACGGTAAAAAATCTCTATTATTCAGCTTTTGGTAGTTTTTTCCGTAAAGAAAAACAGCAGTGTCTCCTGACTGTTGTGCCACAAAAATATATCTGTTGAAAATAGTTTTGTGTAGGCCCGACATGCCAGTGTGGTTTCGCAGTTCCACGGGTCAAATCGGTGTACTATCCAGTTTTGGGCCTTTGGTATCTAAAAAAAAAGCAGTTTGAGTGTGTCGCTCACTGTACAGCCGCAAATATCTCTATTTAAAAAAGTGTGGTATACCCCAGTAAACAATAACTGTGGTTTTGCCACCCCACGGTAAAAAATCTCTATTATTCAGCTTTTGGTAGTTTTTTCTGTAAAGAAAAACAGTAGTGTCTCCCGACTGTTGTGACACAAAAATATATCTGTTGAAAATAGTCTTGTGTAGGCCCGACATCCCAGTGTGGTTTTGCAGTTCCACGGGTCAAATCGCTGTACTATCCAGTTTTGGGCCTTTGTTATCTAAAAAAAAGCAGTTTGAGTGTGTCGCTCACTGTTCAGCCGCAAATATCTCTATTTAAAAAAGTGTGGTATACCCCTGTAAACAATAACTGTGGTTTTGCCATCCCACGGTAAAAAATCTCTATTATTCAGCTTTTGGTAGTTTTTTCCGTAAAGAAAAACAGTAGTGTCTCCTGACTGTTGTGACACAAAAATATATCTGTTGAAAATAGTCTTGTGTAGGCCCGACATACCAGTGTAGTTTCGCAGTTCCACGGGTCAAATCGCTGTACTATCCAGTTTTGGGCCTTTAGTATTTAAAAAAAAAGCAGTTTGAGTGTGTCGCTCACTGTTCAGCCGCAAATATCTCTATTTAAAAAAGTGTGGTATACCCCAATAAACAATAACTGTGGTTTTGCCATCCCACGGTAAAAAATCTCTATTATGCAGCTTTTGGTAGTTTTTTCCGTAAAGAAAAACAGTAATGTTTCCTGACTGTTGTGACACAAAAATATATCTGCTGAAAATAGTCTTGTGTAGGCCCGACATCCCATTGTGGTTTCGCATTTCCATGGGTCAAATCGCTGTACTATCCAGTTTTGGGCCTTTGGTATTTAAAAAAAAAGCAGTTTGAGTGTGTCGCTCACTGTTCAGCCTCAAATATCTCTATTTAAAAAAGTGTGGTATACCAATGTAAACAATAACTGTGGTTTTGCCATCCCACTGTAAAAAATCTCTATTATTCAGCTTTTGGTAGTTTTTTCCGTAAAGAAAAACAGCAGTGTCTCCTGACTGTTGTGACACAAAAATATATCTGTTGAAAATAGTCTTGTGTAGGCCCGACATCCCAGTGTGGTTTCGCAGTTCCACGGGTCAAATCGCTGTACTATCCAGTTTTGGGCCTTTGGTATCTAAAAAAAAAGCAGTTTGAGTGTGTCGCTCACTGTTCAGCTGCAAATATCTCTATTTAAAAAGTGTGGTATACCAATGTAAACAATAACTGTGGTTTTGCCATCCCACGGTAAAAAATCTCTATTATTCAGCTTTTGGTAGTTTTTTCCGTAAAGAAAAACAGTAGTGTCTCCTGACTGTTGTGACACAAAAATATATCTGTTGAAAATAGTCTTGTGTAGGCCCGACATCCCAGTGTGGTTTCGCAGTTCCACGGGTCAAATCGCTGTACTATCCAGTTTTGGGCCTTTGGTATCTAAAAAAAAAGCAGTTTGAGTGTGTCGCTCACTGTTCAGCCGCAAATATCTCTATTTAAAAAAGTGTGGTATACCCCAGTAAACAATAACTGTGGTTTTGCCATCCCACTGTAAAAAATCTCTATTATTCAGCTTTTGGTAGTTTTTTCCGTAAAGAAAAACAGTAGTGTCTCCTGACTGTTGTGACACAAAAATATATCTGTTGAAAATAGTCTTGTGTAGGCCCGACATCCCAGTGTGGTTTCGCAGTTCCATGGGTCAAATCGCTGTACTATCCAGTTTTGGGCCTTTGGTATCTAAAAAAAAAGCAGTTTGAGTGTGTCGCTCACTGTTCAGCTGCAAATATCTCTATTTAAAAAGTGTGGTATACCCCTGTAAACAATAACTGTGGTTTTGCCATCCCACGGTAAAAAATCTCTATTATTCAGCTTTTGGTAGTTTTTTCCGTAAAGAAAAACAGTAGTGTCTCCTGACTGTTGTGACACAAAAATATATCTGTTGAAAATAGTCTTGTGTAGGCCCGACATCGCAGTTCCACGGGTCAAATCGCTGTACTATCCAGTTTTGGGCCTTTGGTATCTAAAAAAAAAGCAGTTTGAGTGTGTCGCTCACTGTTCAGCCGCAAATATCTCTATTTAAAAAAGTGTGGTATACCCCAGTAAACAATAACTGTGGTTTTGCCATCCCACGGTAAAAAATCTCTATTATTCAGCTTTTGGTAGTTTTTTCCGTAAAGAAAATCAGTAGTGTCTCCTGACTGTTGTGACACAAAAATATATCTGTTGAAAATAGTCTTGTGTAGGCCCGACATCCCAGTGTGGTTTCGCAGTTCCATGGGTCAAATCGCTGTACTATCCAGTTTTGGGCCTTAGGTATCTAAAAAAAAAGCAGTTTGAGTGTGTCGCTCACTGTTCAGCTGCAAATATCTCTACTTAAAAAGTGTGGTATACCCCTGTAAACAATAACTGTGGTTTTGCCATCCCACGGTAAAAAATCTCTATTATTCAGCTTTTGGTAGTTTTTTCCGTAAAGAAAAACAGTAGTGTCTCCTGACTGTTGTGACACAAAAATATATCTGTTGAAAATAGTCTTGTGTAGGCCCGACATCCCAGTGTGGTTTCGCAGTTCCACGGGTCAAATCGCTGTACTATCCAGTTTTGGGCCTTTGTTATCTAAAAAAAAAGCAGTGTGAGTGTGTCGCTCACTGTTCAGCCGCAAATATCTCTATTTAAAAAAGTGTGGTATACCCCAGTAAACAATAACTGTGGTTTTGCCATCCCACGGTAAAAAATCTCTATTATGCAGCTTTTGGTAGTTTTTTCCGTAAAGAAAAACAGAAATGTTTCCTGACTGTTGTGACACAAAAATATATCTGCTGAAAATAGTCTTGTGTAGGCCCGACATCCCATTGTGGTTTCGCATTTCCATGGGTCAAATCGCTGTACTATCCAGTTTTGGGCCTTTGGTATTTAAAAAAAAAGCAGTTTGAGTGTGTCGCTCACTGTTCAGCCGCAAATATCTCTATTTAAAAAAGTGTGGTATACCCCAGTAAACAATAACTGTGGTTTTGCCATCCCACTGTAAAAAATCTCTATTATTCAGCTTTTGGTAGTTTTTTCCGTAAAGAAAAAGAGTAGTGTCTCCTGACTGTTGTGACACAAAAATATATCTGTTGAAAATAGTCTTGTGTAGGCCCGACATGCCAGTGTGGTTTCGCAGTTCCACGGGTCAAATCGGTGTACTATCCAGTTTTGGGCCTTTGGTATCTAAAAAAAAAGCAGTTTGAGTGTGTCGCTCACTGTTCAGCTGCAAATATCTCTATTTAAAAAGTGTGGTATACGAATGTAAACAATAACTGTGGTTTTGCCATCCCACGGTAAAAAATCTCTATTATTCAGCTTTTGGTAGTTTTTTCCGTAAAGAAAAACAGTAGTGTCTCCTGACTGTTGTGACACAAAAATATATCTGTTGAAAATAGTCTTGTGTAGGCCCGACATCCCAGTGTGGTTTCGCAGTTCCACGGGTCAAATCGCTGTACTATCCAGTTTTGGGCCTTTGGTATCTAAAAAAAAAGCAGTTTGAGTGTGTCGCTCACTGTTCAGCCGCAAATATCTCTATTTAAAAAAGTGTGGTATACCCCAGTAAACAATAACTGTGGTTTTGCCATCCCACTGTAAAAAATCTCTATTATTCAGCTTTTGGTAGTTTTTTCCGTAAAGAAAAACAGTAGTGTCTCCTGACTGTTGTGACACAAAAATATATCTGTTGAAAATAGTCTTGTGTAGGCCCGACATCCCAGTGTGGTTTCGCAGTTCCACGGGTCAAATCGCTGTACTATCCAGTTTTGGGCCTTTGGTATCTAAGAAAAAAGCAGTTTGAGTGTGTCGCTCACTGTTCAGCCGCAAATATCTCTATTTAAAAAAGTGTGGTATACCCCAGTAAACAATAACTGTGGTTTTGCCATCCCACGGTAAAAAATCTCTATTATTCAGCTTTTGGTAGTTTTTTCCGTAAAGAAAAACAGTAGTGTCTCCTGACTGTTGTGACACAAAAATATATCTGTTGAAAATAGTCTTGTGTAGGCCCGACATCCCAGTGTGGTTTCGCAGTTCCATGGGTCAAATCGCTGTACTATCCAGTTTTGGGCCTTTGGTATCTAAAAAAAAAGCAGTTTGAGTGTGTCGCTCACTGTTCAGCTGCAAATATCTCTATTTAAAAAGTGTGGTATACCCCTGTAAACAATAACTGTGGTTTTGCCATCCCACGGTAAAAAATCTCTATTATTCAGCTTTTGGTAGTTTTTTCCGTAAAGAAAAACAGTAGTGTCTCCTGACTGTTGTGACACAAAAATATATCTGTTGAAAATAGTCTTGTGTAGGCCCGACATCGCAGTTCCACGGGTCAAATCGCTGTACTATCCAGTTTTGGGCCTTTGGTATCTAAAAAAAAAGCAGTTTGAGTGTGTCGCTCACTGTTCAGCCGCAAATATCTCTATTTAAAAAAGTGTGGTATACCCCAGTAAACAATAACTGTGGTTTTGCCATCCCACGGTAAAAAATCTCTATTATTCAGCTTTTGGTAGTTTTTTCCGTAAAGAAAATCAGTAGTGTCTCCTGACTGTTGTGACACAAAAATATATCTGTTGAAAATAGTCTTGTGTAGGCCCGACATCCCAGTGTGGTTTCGCAGTTCCATGGGTCAAATCGCTGTACTATCCAGTTTTGGGCCTTAGGTATCTAAAAAAAAAGCAGTTTGAGTGTGTCGCTCACTGTTCAGCTGCAAATATCTCTACTTAAAAAGTGTGGTATACCCCTGTAAACAATAACTGTGGTTTTGCCATCCCACGGTAAAAAATCTCTATTATTCAGCTTTTGGTAGTTTTTTCCGTAAAGAAAAACAGTAGTGTCTCCTGACTGTTGTGACACAAAAATATATCTGTTGAAAATAGTCTTGTGTAGGCCCGACATCCCAGTGTGGTTTCGCAGTTCCACGGGTCAAATCGCTGTACTATCCAGTTTTGGGCCTTTGTTATCTAAAAAAAAAGCAGTGTGAGTGTGTCGCTCACTGTTCAGCCGCAAATATCTCTATTTAAAAAAGTGTGGTATACCCCAGTAAACAATAACTGTGGTTTTGCCATCCCACGGTAAAAAATCTCTATTATGCAGCTTTTGGTAGTTTTTTCCGTAAAGAAAAACAGAAATGTTTCCTGACTGTTGTGACACAAAAATATATCTGCTGAAAATAGTCTTGTGTAGGCCCGACATCCCATTGTGGTTTCGCATTTCCATGGGTCAAATCGCTGTACTATCCAGTTTTGGGCCTTTGGTATTTAAAAAAAAAGCAGTTTGAGTGTGTCGCTCACTGTTCAGCCGCAAATATCTCTATTTAAAAAAGTGTGGTATACCCCAGTAAACAATAACTGTGGTTTTGCCATCCCACTGTAAAAAATCTCTATTATTCAGCTTTTGGTAGTTTTTTCCGGAAAGAAAAAGAGTAGTGTCTCCTGACTGTTGTGACACAAAAATATATCTGTTGAAAATAGTCTTGTGTAGGCCCGACATCCTAGTGTGGTTTCGCAGTTCCACGGGTCAAATCGCTGTACTATCCAGTTTTGGGCCTTTGGTATCTAAGAAAAAAGCAGTTTGAGTGTGTCGCTCACTGTTCAGCCGCAAATATCTCTATTTAAAAAAGTGTGGTATACCCCAGTAAACAATAACTGTGGTTTTGCCATCCCACTGTAAAAAATCTTTATTATTCAGCTTTTGGTAGTTTTTTCCATAAAGAAAAACAGTAGTGTCTCCTGACTGTTGTGACACAAAAATATATCTGTTGAGAATAGTCTTGTGTAGGCCCGACATCCCAGTGTGGTTTCGCAGTTCCACGGGTCAAATCGCTGTACTATCCAGTTTTGGGCCTTTAATATCTAAAAAAAACGCAGTTTGAGTGTGTCGCTCACTGTTCAGCCGCAAATATCTCTATTTAAAAAAGTGTGGTATACCCCAGTAAACAATAACTGTGGTTTTGCCATCCCACGGTAAAAAATCTCTATTATTCAGCTTTTGGTAGTTTTTTCCGTAAAGAAAAACAGTAGTGTCTCCTGACTGTTGGTACACAAAAATATATCTGTTGAAAATAGTCTTGTGTAGGCCCGACATCCCAGTGTGGTTTCGCAGATCCACGGATCAAATCGCTGTGCTATCCAGTTTTGGGCCTTTGGTATCTAAAAAAAAAGCAGTTTGAGTGTGTCGCTCACTGTTCAGCCGCAAATATCTCTATTTAAAAAAGTGTGGTATACCCCAGTAAACAATAACTGTGGTTTTGCCATCCCACGGTTTAAATCTCTATTATTCAGCTTTTGGTAGTTTTTTCCGTAAAGAAAAACAGTAGTATCTCCTGACTGTTGTGACACAAAAATATATCTGTTGAAAATAGTCTTGTGTAGGCCCGACATCTCAGTGTGGTTTCGCAGTTCCACGGGTCAAATCGCTGTACTATCAAGTTTTGGGCCTTTGGTATCTAAAAAAAAAGCAGTTTCAGTGTGTCGCTCACTGTTCAGCCGCAAATATCTCTATTTAAAAAAGTGTGGTATACCCCATTAAACAATAACTGTGGTTTTGCCATCGCACGGTAAAAAATCTCTATTATTCAGCTTTTGGTAGTTTTTTCCGTAAAGAAAAACAGTAGTGTCTCCTGACTGTTGTGACACAAAAATATATCTGTTGAAAATAGTCTTGTGTAGGCCCGACATCCTAGTGTGGTTTCGCAGTTCCACGGGTCAAATCGCTGTACTATCCAGTTTTGGGCCTTTGGTATCTAAAAAAAAAGCAGTTTGAGTGTGTCGCTCACTGTTCAGCCGCAAATATCTCTATTTAAAAAAGTGTGGTATACCCCAGTAAACAATAACTGTGGTTTTGCCATCCCACGGTTTAAAATCTCTATTATTCAGCTTTTGGTAGTTTTTTCCATAAAGAAAAACAGTAGTGTCTCCTGACTGTTGTGACACAAAAATATATCTGTTGAAAATAGCCTTGTGTAGGCCCGACATCTCAGTGTGGTTTCGCAGTTCCACGGGTCAAATCGCTGTACTATCAAGTTTTGGGCCTTTGGTATCTAAAAAAAAAAGCAGTTTCAGTGTGTCGCTCACTGTTCAGCCGCAAATATCTCTATTTAAAAAAGTGTGGCATACCCCAGTAAACAATAACTGTGGTTTTGCCATCCCACGGTAAAAAATCTCTATTATTCAGCTTTTGGTAGTTTTTTCCGTAAAGAAAAACAGTAGTGTCTCCTGACTGTTGTGACACAAAAATATATCTGTTGAAAATAGTCTTGTGTAGGCCCGACATCCCAGTGTGGTTTCGCAGTTCCACGGGTCAAATCGCTGTACTATCCAGTTTTGGGCCTTTGGTATCTAAAAAAAAAGAAGTTTGAGTGTGTCGCTCACTGTTCAGCCGCAAATATCTCTATTTAAAAAAGTGTGGTATACCCCAGTAAACAATAACTGTGGTTTTGCCATCCCACGGTAAAAAATCTCTATTATTCAGCTTTTGGTGTTTTTTTCCGTAAAGAAAAACAGTAATGTCTCCTGACTGTTGTGACACAAAAATATATCTGTTGAAAATAGTCTTGTGTAGGCCCGACATCCCGGTGTGGTTTCGCAGTTCCACGGGTCAAATCGCTGTACTATCCAGTTTTGGGCCTTTGGTTTCTAAAAAAAAAGCAGTTTCAGTGTGTCGCTCACTGTTCAGCCGCAAATATCTCTATTTAAAAAAGTGTGGTATAACCCAGTAAACAATAACTGTGGTTTTGCCATCCCACGGTTTAAAATCTCTATTATTCAGCTTTTGGTAGTTTTTTCCGTAAAGAAAAACAGTAGTGTCTTCTGACTGTTGTGACACAAAAATATATCTGTTGAAAATAGTCTTGTGTAGGCCCGACATCCAAGTGTGGTTTCGCAGTTCCACGGGTCAAATCGCTGTACTATCCAGTTTTGGGCCTTTGGTATCTAAAAAAAAAGCAGTTTGAGTGTGTCGCTCACTGTTCAGCCGCAAATATCTCTATTTAAAAAAGTGTGTTATACCCCAGTAAACAATAACTGTGGTTTTGCCATCCCACGGTAAAAAATCTCTATTATTCAGCTTTTGGTAGTTTTTTCCGTAAAGAAAAACAGTAGTGTCTCCTGACTGTTGTGACACAAAAATATATCTGTTGAAAATAGTCTTGTGTAGGCCCGACATCCTAGTGTGGTTTCGCAGTTCCACGGGTCAAATCGCTGTACTATCCAGTTTTGGGCCTTTGGTATCTAAAAAAAAAGCAGTTTGAGTGTGTCGCTCACTGTTCAGCCGCAAATATCTCTATTTAAAAAAGTGTGGTATACCCCAGTAAACAATAACTGTGGTTTTGCCATCCCACGGTTTAAAATCTCTATTATTCAGCTTTTGGTAGTTTTTTCCGTAAAGAAAAACAGTAGTGTCTCCTGACTGTTGTGACACAAAAATATATCTGTTGAAAATAGCCTTGTGTAGGCCCGACATCTCAGTGTGGTTTCGCAGTTCCACGGGTCAAATCGCTGTACTATCAAGTTTTGGGCCTTTGGTATCTAAAAAAAAAAGCAGTTTCAGTGTGTCGCTCACTGTTCAGCCGCAAATATCTCTATTTAAAAAAGTGTGGTATACCCCAGTAAACAATAACTGTGGTTTTGCCATCCCACGGTAAAAAATCTCTATTATTCAGCTTTTGGTAGTTTTTTCCGTAAAGAAAAACAGTAGTGTCTCCTGACTGTTGTGACACAAAAATATATCTGTTGAAAATAGTCTTGTGTAGGCCCGACATCCCAGTGTGGTTTCGCAGTTCCACGGGTCAAATCGCTGTACTATCCAGTTTTGGGCCTTTGGTATCTAAAAAAAAAGCAGTTTGAGTGTGTCGCTCACTGTTCAGCCGCAAATATCTCTATTTAAAAAAGTGTGGTATACCCCTGTAAACAATAACTGTGGTTTTGCCATCCCACGGTAAAAAATCTCTATTATTCAGCTTTTGGTAGTTTTTTCCGTAAAGAAAAACAGTAGTGTCTCCTGACTGTTGTGACACAAAAATATATCTGTTGAAAATAGTCTTGTGTAGGCCCGACATCCCAGTGTTGTTTCGCAGTTCCACGGGTCAAATCGCTGTACTATCCAGTTTTGGGCCTTTGGTATCTAAAAAAAAAGCAGTTTCAGTGTGTCGCTCACTGTTCAGCCGCAAATATCTCTATTTAAAAAAGTGTGGTATACCCCAGTAAACAATAACTGTGGTTTTGCCATCCCACGGTTTAAATCTCTATTATTCAGCTTTTGGTAGTTTTTTCCGTAAAGAAAAACAGTAGTGTCTCCTGACTGTTGTGACACAAAAATATATCTGTTGAAAATAGTCTTGTGTAGGCCCGACATCTCAGTGTGGTTTCGCAGTTCCACGGGTCAAATCGCTGTACTATCAAGTTTTGGGCCTTTGGTATCTAAAAAAAAAGCAGTTTCAGTGTGTCGCTCACTGTTCAGCCGCAAATATCTCTATTTAAAAAAGTGTGGTATACCCCAGTAAACAATAACTGTGGTTTTGCCATCCCACGGTAAAAAATCTCTATTATTCAGCTTTTGGTAGTTTTTTCCGTAAAGAAAAACAGTAGTGTCTCCTGACTGTTGTGACACAAAAATATATCTGTTGAAAATAGTCTTGTGTAGGCCCGACATCCTAGTGTGGTTTCGCAGTTCCACGGGTCAAATCGCTGTACTATCCAGTTTTGGGCCTTTGGTATCTAAAAAAAAAGCAGTTTGAGTGTGTCGCTCACTGTTCAGCCGCAAATATCTCTATTTAAAAAAGTGTGGTATACCCCAGTAAACAATAACTGTGGTTTTGCCATCCCACGGTTTAAAATCTCTATTATTCAGCTTTTGGTAGTTTTTTCCGTAAAGAAAAACAGTAGTGTCTCCTGACTGTTGTGACACAAAAATATATCTGTTGAAAATATCCTTGTGTAGGCCCGACATCTCAGTGTGGTTTCGCAGTTCCACGGGTCAAATCGCTGTACTATCAAGTTTTGGGCCTTTGGTATCTAAAAAAAAAAGCAGTTTCAGTGTGTCGCTCACTGTTCAGCCGCAAATATCTCTATTTAAAAAAGTGTGGTATACCCCAGTAAACAATAACTGTGGTTTTGCCATCCCACGGTAAAAAATCTCTATTATTCAGCTTTTGGTAGTTTTTTCCGTAAAGAAAAACAGTAGTGTCTCCTGACTGTTGTGACACAAAAATATATCTGTTGAAAATAGTCTTGTGTAGGCCCGACATCCCAGTGTGGTTTCGCAGTTACACGGGTCAAATCGCTGTACTATCCAGTTTTGGGCCTTTGGTATCTAAAAAAAAAGCAGTTTGAGTGTGTCGCTCACTGTTCAGCCGCAAATATCTCTATTTAAAAAAGTGTGGTATACCCCAGTAAACAATAACTGTGGTTTTGCCATCCTACGGTAAAAAATCTCTATTATTCAGCTTTTGGTGGTTTTTTCCGTAAAGAAAAACAGTAGTGTCTCCTGACTGTTGTGACACAAAAATATATCTGTTGAAAATAGTCTTGTGTAGGCCCGACATCCCAGTGTGGTTTCGCAGTTCCACGTGTCAAATCGCTGTACTATCCAGTTTTGGGCCTTTGGTATCTAAAAAAAAAGCAGTTTGAGTGTGTCGCTCACTGTTCAGCCGCAAATATCTCTATTTAAAAAAGTGTGGTATAACCCAGTAAACAATAACTGTGGTTTTGCCATCCCACGGTTTAAAATCTCTATTATTCAGCTTTTGGTAGTTTTTTCCGTAAAGAAAAACAGTAGTGTCTTCTGACTGTTGTGACACAAAAATATATCTGTTGAAAATAGTCTTGTGTAGGCCCGACATCCAAGTGTGGTTTCGCAGTTCCACGGGTCAAATCGCTGTACTATCCAGGTTTGGGCCTTTGGTATCTAAAAAAAAAGCAGTTTGAGTGTGTCGCTCACTGTTCAGCCGCAAATATCTCTATTTAAAAAAGTGTGTTATACCCCAGTAAACAATAACTGTGGTTTTGCCATCCCACGGTAAAAAATCTCTATTATTCAGCTTTTGGTAGTTTTTTCCGTAAAGAAAAACAGTAGTGTCTCCTGACTGTTGTGACACAAAAATATATCTGTTGAAAATAGTCTTGTGTAGGCCCGACATCCCAGTGTTGTTTCGCAGTTCCACGGGTCAAATCGCTGTACTATCCAGTTTTGGGCCTTTGGTATCTAAAAAAAAAGCAGTTTCAGTGTGTCGCTCACTGTTCAGCCGCAAATATCTCTATTTAAAAAAGTGTGGTATACCCCAGTAAACAATAATTGTGGTTTTGCCATCCCACGGTAAAAAAATCTCTATTATTCAGCTTTTGGTAGTTTTTTCCGTAAAGAAAAACAGTAGTGTCTCCTGACTGTTGTGACACAAAAATATATCTGCTGAAAATAGTCTTGTGTTGGCCCGACATCCCAGTGTGGTTTCGCAGTTCCACGGGTCAAATCGCTGTACTATCCAGTTTTGGGCCTTTGGTATCTAAAAAAAGCAGTTTGAGTGTGTCGCTCACTGTTCAGCCGCAAATATCTCTATTTAAAAAAGTGTGGTATACCCCAGTAAACAATAACTGTGGTTTTGCCATCCCACGGTAAAAAATCTCTATTATTCAGCTTTTGGTAGTTTTTTCCGTAAAGAAAAACAGTAGTGTCTCCTGACTGTTGTGACACAAAAATATATCTGTTGAAAATAGTCTTGTGTAGGCCCGACATGCCAGTGTGGTTTCGCAGTTCCACGGGTCAAATCGCTGTACTATCCAGTTTTGGGCCTTTGGTATCTAAAAAAAAAGCAGTTTGAGTGTGTCGCTCACTGTTCAGCCGCAAATATCTCTATTTAAAAAAGTGTGGTATAACCCAGTAAACAATAACTGTGGTTTTGCCATCCCACGGTTTAAAATCTCTATTATTCAGCTTTTGGTAGTTTTTTCCGTAAAGAAAAACAGTAGTGTCTTCTGACTGTTGTGACACAAAAATATATCTGTTGAAAATAGTCTTGTGTAGGCCCGACATCCAAGTGTGGTTTCGCAGTTCCACGGGTCAAATCGCTGTACTATCCAGTTTTGGGCCTTTGGTATCTAAAAAAAAAGCAGTTTGAGTGTGTCGCTCACTGTTCAGCCGCAAATATCTCTATTTAAAAAAGTGTGTTATACCCCAGTAAACAATAACTGTGGTTTTGCCATCCCACGGTAAAAAATCTCTATTATTCAGCTTTTGGTAGTTTTTTCCGTAAAGAAAAACAGTAGTGTCTCCTGACTGTTGTGACACAAAAATATATCTGTTGAAAATAGTCTTGTGTAGGCCCGACATCCCAGTGTTGTTTCGCAGTTCCACGGGTCAAATCGCTGTACTATCCAGTTTTGGGCCTTTGGTATCTAAAAAAAAGCAGTTTCAGTGTGTCGCTCACTGTTCAGCCGCAAATATCTCTATTTAAAAAAGTGTGGTATACCCCAGTAAACAATAATTGTGGTTTTGCCATCCCACGGTAAAAAAATCTCTATTATTCAGCTTTTGGTAGTTTTTTCCGTAAAGAAAAACAGTAGTGTCTCCTGACTGTTGTGACACAAAAATATATCTGCTGAAAATAGTCTTGTGTTGGCCCGACATCCCAGTGTGGTTTCGCAGTTCCACGGGTCAAATCGCTGTACTATCCAGTTTTGGGCCTTTGGTATCTAAAAAAAGCAGTTTGAGTGTGTCGCTCACTGTTCAGCCGCAAATATCTCTATTTAAAAAAGAGTGGTATACCCCAGTAAACAATAACTGTGGTTTTGCCATCCCACGGTTTAAAATCTCTATTATTCAGCTTTTGGTAGTTTTTTCCGTAAAGAAAAACAGTAGTGTCTCCTGACTGTTGTGACACAAAAATATATCTGTTGAAAATAGCCTTGTGTAGGCCCGACATCTCAGTGTGGTTTCGCAGTTCCACGGGTCAAATCGCTGTACTATCAAGTTTTGGGCCTTTGGTATCTAAAAAAAAAAGCAGTTTCAGTGTGTCGCTCACTGTTCAGCCGCAAATATCTCTATTTAAAAAAGTGTGGTATACCCCAGTAAACAATAACTGTGGTTTTGCCATCCCACGGTAAAAAATCTCTATTATTCAGCTTTTGGTAGTTTTTTCCGTAAAGAAAAACAGTAGTGTCTCCTGACTGTTGTGACACAAAAATATATCTGTTGAAAATAGTCTTGTGTAGGCCCGACATCCCAGTGTGGTTTCGCAGTTCCACGGGTCAAATCGCTGTACTATCCAGTTTTGGGCCTTTGGTATCTAAAAAAAAAGCAGTTTGAGTGTGTCGCTCACTGTTCAGCCGCAAATATCTCTATTTAAAAAAGTGTGGTATAACCCAGTAAACAATAACTGTGGTTTTGCCATCCCACGGTTTAAAATCTCTATTATTCAGCTTTTGGTAGTTTTTTCCGTAAAGAAAAACAGTAGTGTCTTCTGACTGTTGTGACACAAAAATATATCTGTTGAAAATAGTCTTGTGTAGGCCCGACATCCAAGTGTGGTTTCGCAGTTCCACGGGTCAAATCGCTGTACTATCCAGTTTTGGGCCTTTGGTATCTAAAAAAAAAGCAGTTTGAGTGTGTCGCTCACTGTTCAGCCGCAAATATCTCTATTTAAAAAAGTGTGTTATACCCCAGTAAACAATAACTGTGGTTTTGCCATCCCACGGTAAAAAATCTCTATTATTCAGCTTTTGGTAGTTTTTTCCGTAAAGAAAAACAGTAGTGTCTTCTGACTGTTGTGACACAAAAATATATCTGTTGAAAATAGTCTTGTGTAGGCCCGACATCCCAGTGTTGTTTCGCAGTTTCACGGGTCAAATCGCTGTACTATCCAGTTTTGGGCCTTTGGTATCTAAAAAAAAAGCAGTTTCAGTGTGTCGCTCACTGTTCAGCCGCAAATATCTCTATTTAAAAAAGTGTGGTATACCCCAGTAAACAATAACTGTGGTTTTGCCATCCCACGGTTTAAATCTCTATTATTCAGCTTTTGGTAGTTTTTTCCGTAAAGAAAAACAGTAGTGTCTCCTGACTATTGTGACACAAAAATATATCTGTTGAAAATAGTCTTGTGTAGGCCCGACATCTCAGTGTGGTTTCGCAGTTCCACGGGTCAAATCGCTGTACTATCAAGTTTTGGGCCTTTGGTATCTAAAAAAAAAGCAGTTTCAGTGTGTCGCTCACTGTTCAGCCGCAAATATCTCTATTTAAAAAAGTGTGGTATACCCCAGTAAACAATAACTGTGGTTTTGCCATCCCACGGTAAAAAATCTCTATTATTCAGCTTTTGGTAGTTTTTTCCGTAAAGAAAAACAGTAGTGTCTCCTGACTGTTGTGACACAAAAATATATCTGTTGAAAATAGTCTTGTGTAGGCCCGACATCCTAGTGTGGTTTCGCAGTTCCACGGGTCAAATCGCTGTACTATCCAGTTTTGGGCCTTTGGTATCTAAAAAAAAAGCAGTTTGAGTGTGTCGCTCACTGTTCAGCCGCAAATATCTCTATTTAAAAAAGTGTGGTATACCCCAGTAAACAATAACTGTGGTTTTGCCATCCCACGGTTTAAAATCTCTATTATTCAGCTTTTGGTAGTTTTTTCCGTAAAGAAAAACAGTAGTGTCTCCTGACTGTTGTGACACAAAAATATTTCTGTTGAAAATAGCCTTGTGTAGGCCCGACATCTCAGTGTGGTTTCGCAGTTCCACGGGTCAAATCGCTGTACTATCAAGTTTTGGGCCTTTGGTATCTAAAAAAAAAAGCAGTTTCAGTGTGTCGCTCACTGTTCAGCCGCAAATATCTCTATTTAAAAAAGTGTGGTATACCCCAGTAAACAATAACTGTGGTTTTGCCATCCCACGGTAAAAAATCTCTATTATTCAGATTTTGGTAGTTTTTTCCGTAAAGAAAAACAGTAGTGTCTCCTGACTGTTGTGACACAAAAATATATCTGTTGAAAATAGTCTTGTGTAGGCCCGACATCCCAGTGTGGTTTCGCAGTTCCACGGGTCAAATCGCTGTACTATCCAGTTTTGGGCCTTTGGTATCTAAAAAAAAAGCAGTTTGAGTGTGTCGCTCACTGTTCAGCCGCAAATATCTCTATTTAAAAAAGTGTGGTATACCCCAGTAAACAATAACTGTGGTTTTGCCATCCCACGGTAAAAAATCTCTATTATTCAGCTTTTGGTGGTTTTTTCCATAAAGAAAAACAGTAGTGTCTCCTGACTGTTGTGACACAAAAATATATCTGTTGAAAATAGTCTTGTGTAGGCCCGACATCCCAGTGTGGTTTCGCAGTTCCACGGGTCAAATCGCTGTACTATCCAGTTTTGGGCCTTTGGTATCTAAAAAAAAAGCAGTTTGAGTGTGTCGCTCACTGTTCAGCCGCAAATATCTCTATTTAAAAAAGTGTGGTATAACCCAGTAAACAATAACTGTGGTTTTGCCATCCCACGGTTTAAAATCTCTATTATTCAGCTTTTGGTAGTTTTTTCCGTAAAGAAAAACAGTAGTGTCTTCTGACTGTTGTGACACAAAAATATATCTGTTGAAAATAGTCTTGTGTAGGCCCGACATCCAAGTGTGGTTTCGCAGTTCCACGGGTCAAATCGCTGTACTATCCAGTTTTGGGCCTTTGGTATCTAAAAAAAAAGCAGTTTGAGTGTGTCGCTCACTGTTCAGCCGCAAATATCTCTATTTAAAAAAGTGTGTTATACCCCAGTAAACAATAACTGTGGTTTTGCCATCCCACGGTAAAAAATCTCTGTTATTCAGCTTTTGGTAGTTTTTTCCGTAAAGAAAAACAGTAGTGTCTCCTGACTGTTGTGACACAAAAATATATCTGTTGAAAATAGTCTTGTGTAGGCCCGACATCCCAGTGTTGTTTCGCAGTTCCACGGGTCAAATCGCTGTACTATCCAGTTTTGGGCCTTTGGTATCTAAAAAAAAAGCAGTTTCAGTGTGTCGCTCACTGTTCAGCCGCAAATATCTCTATTTAAAAAAGTGTGGTATAACCCAGTAAACAATAACTGTGGTTTTGCCATCCCACGGTTTAAAATCTCTATTATTCAGCTTTTGGTAGTTTTTTCCGTAAAGAAAAACAGTAGTGTCTTCTGACTGTTGTGACACAAAAATATATCTGTTGAAAATAGTCTTGTGTAGGCCCGACATCCAAGTGTGGTTTCGCAGTTCCACGGGTCAAATCGCTGTACTATCCAGTTTTGGGCCTTTGGTATCTAAAAAAAAAGCAGTTTGAGTGTGTCGCTCACTGTTCAGCCGCAAATATCTCTATTTAAAAAAGTGTGTTATACCCCAGTAAACAATAACTGTGGTTTTGCCATCCCACGGTAAAAAATCTCTGTTATTCAGCTTTTGGTAGTTTTTTCCGTAAAGAAAAACAGTAGTGTCTCCTGACTGTTGTGACACAAAAATATATCTGTTGAAAATAGTCTTGTGTAGGCCCGACATCCCAGTGTTGTTTCGCAGTTCCACGGGTCAAATCGCTGTACTATCCAGTTTTGGGCCTTTGGTATCTAAAAAAAAAGCAGTTTGAGTGTGTCGCTCACTGTTCAGCCGCAAATATCTCTATTTAAAAAAGTGTGGTATAACCCAGTAAACAATAACTGTGGTTTTGCCATCCCACGGTTTAAAATCTCTATTATTCAGCTTTTGGTAGTTTTTTCCGTAAAGAAAAACAGTAGTGTCTTCTGACTGTTGTGACACAAAAATATATCTGTTGAAAATAGTCTTGTGTAGGCCCGACATCCAAGTGTGGTTTCGCAGTTCCACGGGTCAAATCGCTGTACTATCCAGTTTTGGGCCTTTGGTATCTAAAAAAAAAGCAGTTTGAGTGTGTCGCTCACTGTTCAGCCGCAAATATCTCTATTTAAAAAAGTGTGTTATACCCCAGTAAACAATAACTGTGGTTTTGCCATCCCACGGTAAAAAATCTCTGTTATTCAGCTTTTGGTAGTTTTTTCCGTAAAGAAAAACAGTAGTGTCTCCTGACTGTTGTGACACAAAAATATATCTGTTGAAAATAGTCTTGTGTAGGCCCGACATCCCAGTGTTGTTTCGCAGTTCCACGGGTCAAATCGCTGTACTATCCAGTTTTGGGCCTTTGGTATCTAAAAAAAAAGCAGTTTCAGTGTGTCGCTCACTGTTCAGCCGCAAATATCTCTATTTAAAAAAGTGTGGTATACCCCAGTAAACAATAATTGTGGTTTTGCCATCCCACGGTAAAAAAATCTCTATTATTCAGCTTTTGGTAGTTTTTTCCGTAAAGAAAAACAGTAGTGTCTCCTGACTGTTGTGACACAAAAATATATCTGCTGAAAATAGTCTTGTGTTGGCCCGACATCCCAGTGTGGTTTCGCAGTTCCACGGGTCAAATCGCTGTACTATCCAGTTTTGGGCCTTTGGTATCTAAAAAAAGCAGTTTGAGTGTGTCGCTCACTGTTCAGCCGCAAATATCTCTATTTAAAAAAGTGTGGTATACCCCAGTAAACAATAACTGTGGTTTTGCCATCCCACGGTAAAAAATCTCTATTATTCAGCTTTTGGTAGTTTTTTCCGTAAAGAAAAACAGTAGTGTCTCCTGACTGTTGTGACACAAAAATATATCTGTTGAAAATAGTCTTGTGTAGGCCCGACATGCCAGTGTGGTTTCGCAGTTCCACGGGTCAAATCGCTGTACTATCCAGTTTTGGGCCTTTGGTATCTAAAAAAAAAGCAGTTTGAGTGTGTCGCTCACTGTTCAGCCGCAAATATCTCTATTTAAAAAGTGTGGTATACCCCAGTAAACAATAACTGTGGTTTTGCCATCCCACGGTAAAAAATCTCTATTATTCAGCTTTTGGTAGTTTTTTCCGTAAAGAAAAACAGTAGTGTCTCCTGACTGTTGTGACACAAAAATATATCTGTTGAAAATAGTCTTGTGTAGGCCCGACATCCCAGTGTGGTTTTGCAGTTCCATGGGTCAAATCGCTGTACTATCCAGTTTTGGGCCTTTGGTATCTAAAAAAAAAGCAGTTTGAGTGTGTCGCTCACTGTTCAGCCGCAAATATCTCTATTTAAAAAAGTGTGGTATAACCCAGTAAACAATAACTGTGGTTTTGCCATCCCACGGTTTAAAATCTCTATTATTCAGCTTTTGGTAGTTTTTTCCGTAAAGAAAAACAGTAGTGTCTTCTGACTGTTGTGACACAAAAATATATCTGTTGAAAATAGTCTTGTGTAGGCCCGACATCCAAGTGTGGTTTCGCAGTTCCACGGGTCAAATCGCTGTACTATCCAGTTTTGGGCCTTTGGTATCTAAAAAAAAAGCAGTTTGAGTGTGTCGCTCACTGTTCAGCCGCAAATATCTCTATTTAAAAAAGAGTGTTATACCCCAGTAAACAATAACTGTGGTTTTGCCATCCCACGGTAAAAAATCTCTATTATTCAGCTTTTGGTAGTTTTTTCCGTAAAGAAAAACAGTAGTGTCTCCTGACTGTTGTGACACAAAAATATATCTGTTGAAAATAGTCTTGTGTAGGCCCGACATCCCAGTGTTGTTTCGCAGTTCCACGGGTCAAATCGCTGTACTATCCAGTTTTGGGCCTTTGGTATCTAAAAAAAAAGCAGTTTCAGTGTGTCGCTCACTGTTCAGCCGCAAATATCTCTATTTAAAAAAGTGTGGTATACCCCAGTAAACAATAATTGTGGTTTTGCCATCCCACGGTAAAAAAATCTCTATTATTCAGCTTTTGGTAGTTTTTTCCGTAAAGAAAAACAGTAGTGTCTCCTGACTGTTGTGACACAAAAATATATCTGCTGAAAATAGTCTTGTGTTGGCCCGACATCCCAGTGTGGTTTCGCAGTTCCACGGGTCAAATCGCTGTACTATCCAGTTTTGGGCCTTTGGTATCTAAAAAAAGCAGTTTGAGTGTGTCGCTCACTGTTCAGCCGCAAATATCTCTATTTAAAAAAGTGTGGTATACCCCAGTAAACAATAACTGTGGTTTTGCCATCCCACGGTAAAAAATCTCTATTATTCAGCTTTTGGTAGTTTTTTCCGTAAAGAAAAACAGTAGTGTCTCCTGACTGTTGTGACACAAAAATGTATCTGTTGAAAATAGTCTTGTGTAGGCCCGACATGCAAGTGTGGTTTCGCAGTTCCACGGGTCAAATCGCTGTACTATCCAGTTTTGGGCCTTTGGTATCTAAAAAAAAAGCAGTTTCAGTGTGTCGCTCACTGTTCAGCCGCAAATATCTCTATTTAAAAAAGTGTGGTATACCCCAGTAAACAATAACTGTGGTTTTGCCATCCCACGGTAAAAAATCTCTATTATTCAGCTTTTGGTAGTTTTTTCTGTAAAGAAAAACAGTAGTGTCTCCTGACTGTTGTGACACAAAAATATATCTGTTGAAAATAGTCTTGTGTAGGCCCGACATCCCAGTGTGGTTTTGCAGTTCCACGGGTCAAATCGCTGGACTATCCAGTTTTGGGCCTTTGGTATCTAAAAAAAAAGCAGTTTGAGTGTGTCGCTCACTGTTCAGCCGCAAATATCTCTATTTAAAAAAGTGTGGTATACCCCTGTAAACAATAACTGTGGTTTTGCCATCCCACGGTAAAAAATCTCTATTATTCAGCTTTTGGTAGTTTTTTCCGTAAAGTAAAACAGTAATGTCTCCTGACTGCTGTGACACAAAAATATATCTGCTGAAAATAGTCTTGTGTAGGCCCGACATCCCAGTGTGGTTTCGCAGTTCCACGGGTCAAATCGTGTACTATCCAGTTTTGGGCCTTTGGTATCTAAAAAAAAAGCAGTGTGAGTGTGTCGCTCACTGTTCAGCCGCAAATATCTCTATTTAAAAAAGTGTGGTATACCCCAGTAAACAATAACTGTGGTTTTGCCATCCCACGGTAAAAAATCTCTATTATTCAGCTTTTGGTAGTTTTTTCCGTAAAGAAAAACAGTAGTGTCTCCTGACTGTTGTGACACAAAAATATATCTGTTGAAAATAGTCTTGTGTAGGCCCGACATGCCAGTGTGGTTTCGCAGTTCCACGGGTCAAATCGCTGTACTATCCAGTTTTGGGCCTTTGGTATCTAAAAAAAAAGCAGTTTGAGTGTGTCGCTCACTGTTCAGCCGCATATATCTCTATTTAAAAAAGTTTGGTATACCCCAGTAAACAATAACTGTGGTTTTGCCATCCCACGGTAAAAAATCTCTATTATTCAGCTTTTGGTAGTTTTTTCTGTAAAGAAAAACAGTAGTGTCTCCTGACTGTTGTGACACAAAAATATATCTGTTGAAAATAGTCTTGTGTAGGCCCGACATCCCAGTGTGGTTTTGCAGTTCCACGGGTCAAATCGCTGGACTATCCAGTTTTGGGCCTTTGGTATCTAAAAAAAAAGCAGTTTGAGTGTGTCGCTCAATGTTCAGCCGCAAATATCTCTATTTAAAAAAGTGTGGTATACCCCTGTAAACAATAACTGTGGTTTTGCCATCCCACGGTAAAAAATCTCTATTATTCAGCTTTTGATAGTTTTTTCCGTAAAGTAAAACAGTAATGTCTCCTGACTGCTGTGACACAAAAATATATCTGCTGAAAATAGTCTTGTGTAGGCCCGACATCTCAGTGTGGTTTCGCAGTTCCACGGGTTAAATCGCTGTACTATCAAGTTTTGGGCCTTTGGTATCTAAAAAAAAAGCATTTTGAGTGTGTCGCTCACTGTTCAGCCGCAAATATCTCTATTTAAAAAAGTGTGGTATACCCCAGTAAACAATAACTGTGGTTTTGCCATCCCACGGTAAAAAATCTCTATTATTCAGCTTTTGGTAGTTTTTTCCGTAAAGAAAAACAGTAGTGTCTCCTGACTGTTGTGACACAAAAATATATCTGTTGAAAATAGTCTTGTGTAGGCCCGACATCCCAGTGTGGTTTCGCAGTTCCACGGGTCAAATCGCTGTACTATCCAGTTTTGGGCCTTTGGTATCTAAAAAAAAAGCAGTTTCAGTGTGTCGCTCACTGTTCAGCCGCAAATATCTCTATTTAAAAAAGTGTGGTATACCCCAGTAAACCATAACTGTGGTTTTGCCATCCCACGGTAAAAAATCTCTATTATTCAGCTTTTGGTAGTTTTTTCCGTAAAGAAAAACAGTAGTGTCTCCTGACTGTTGTGACACAAAAATATATCTGTTGAAAATAGTCTTGTGTAGGCCCGACATCTCAGTGTGGTTTCGCAGTTACACGGGTCAAATCGCTGTACTATCAAGTTTTGGGCCTTTGGTATCTAAAAAAAAAGCAGTTTGAGTGTGTCGCTCACTGTTCAGCCGCAAATATCTCTATTTAAAAAAGTGTGGTATACCCCAGTAAACAATAACTGTGGTTTTGCCATCCCACGGTAAAAAATCTCTATTATTCAGCTTTTGGTAGTTTTTTCCGTAAAGAAAAACAGTAGTGTCTCCTGACTGTTGTGACACAAAAATATATCTGTTGAAAATAGTCTTGTGTAGGCCCGACATCCCAGTGTGGTTTCGCAGTTCCACGGGTCAAATCGCTGTACTATCCAGTTTTGGGCCTTTGGTATCTAAAAAAAAAGCAGTTTGAGTGTGTCGCTCACTGTTCAGCCGCAAATATCTCTATTTAAAAAAGTGTGGTATACCCCAGTAAACAATAACTGTGGTTTTGCCATCCCACGGTTTAAAATCTCTATTATTCAGCTTTTGGTAGTTTTTTCCGTAAAGAAAAACAGTAGTGTCTTCTGACTGTTGTGACACAAAAATATATCTGTTGAAAATAGTCTTGTGTAGGCCCGACATCCCAGTGTGGTTTCGCAGTTCCACGGGTCAAATCGCTGTACTATCCAGTTTTGGGCCTTTGGTATCTAAAAAAAAAGCAGTTTGAGTGTGTCGCTCACTGTTCAGCCGCAAATATCTCTATTTAAAAAAGTGTGGTATACCCCAGTAAACAATAACTGTGGTGTTGCCATCCCACGGTAAAAAATCTCTATTATTCAGCTTTTGGTAGTTTTTTCCGTAAAGAAAAACAGTAGTGTCTCCTGACTGTTGTGACACAAAAATATATCTGTTGAAAATAGTCTTGTGTAGGCCCGACATCCCAGTGTTGTTTCGCAGTTCCACGGGTCAAATCGCTGTACTATCCAGTTTTGGGCTTTTGGTATCTAAAAAAAATGCAGTTTCAGTGTGTCGCTCACTGTTCAGCCGCAAATATCTCTATTTAAAAAAGTGTGGTATACCCCTGTAAACAATAATTGTGGTTTTGCCATCCCACGGTAAAAAATCTCTATTATTCAGCTTTTGGTAGTTTTTTCCGTAAAGAAAAACAGTAGTGTCTCCTGACTGTTGTGACACAAAAATATATCTGTTGAAAATAGTCTTGTGTAGGCCCGACATCCCAGTGTGGTTTCGCAGTTCCACGGGTCAAATCGCTGTACTATTCAGTTTTGGGCCTTTGGTATCTAAAAAAAAAGCAGTTTCAGTGTGTCGCTCACTGTTCAGCCGCAAATATCTCTATTTAAAAAAGTGTGGTATACCCCAGTAAACAATAACTGTGGTTTTGCCATCCCACGGTAAAAAATCTCTATTATTCAGCTTTTGGTAGTTTTTTCCGTAAAGAAAAACAGTAGTGTCTCCTGACTGTTGTGACACAAAAATATATCTGTTGAAAATAGTCTTGTGTAGGCCCGACATGCCAGTGTGGTTTCGCAGTTCCACGGGTCAAATCGCTGTACTATCCAGTTTTGGGCCTTTGGTATGTAAAAAAAAAGCAGTTTGAGTGTGTCGCTCACTTTTCAGCCGCATATATCTTTATTTAAAAAAGTTTGGTATACCCCAGTAAACAATAACTGTGGTTTTGCCATTCCACGGTAAAAAGTCTCTATTATTCAGCTTTTGGTAGTTTTTTCCGTAAAGTAAAACAGTAATGTCTCCTGACTGCTGTGACACAAAAATATATCTGCTGAAAATAGTCTTGTGTAGGCCCGACATCTCAGTGTGGTTTCGCAGTTCCACGGGTCAAATCGCTGTACTATCAAGTTTTGGGCCTTTGGTATCTAAAAAAAAGCAGTTTCAGTGTGTCGCTCACTGTTCAGCCGCAAATATCTCTATTTAAAAAAGTGTGGTATACTCCAGTAAACAATAACTGTGGTTTTGCAATCCCACGGTAAAAAATCTCTATTATTCAGCTTTTGGTAGTTTTTTCCGTAAAGAAAAACAGTAGTGTCTCCTGACTGTTGTGACACAAAAATATATCTGTTGAAAATAGTCTTGTGTAGGCCCAACATCCCAGTGTGGTTTCGCAGTTCCACGGGTCAAATCGCTGTACTATCCAGTTTTGGGCCTTTGGTATCTAAAAAAAAAGCAGTTTGAGTGTGTCGCTCACTGTTCAGCCGCAAATATCTCTATTTAAAAAAGTGTGGTATACCCCAGTAAACAATAACTGTGGTTTTGCCATCCCACGGTAAAAAATCTCTATTATTCAGCTTTTGGTAGTTTTTTCCGTAAAGAAAAACAGTAGTGTCTCCTGACTGTTGTGACACAAAAATATATCTGCTGAAAATAGTCTTGTGTAGGCCCGACATCCCAGTGTGGTTTCGCAGTTCCACGGGTCAAATCGCTGTACTATCCAGTTTTGGGCCTTTGGTATCTAAAAAAAAGCAGTTTGAGTGTGTCGCTCACTGTTCAGCCGCAAATATCTCTATTTAAAAAAGTGTGGTATACCCCAGTAAACAATAACTGTGGTTTTGCCATCCCACGGTAAAAAATCTCTATTATTCAGCTTTTGGTAGTTTTTTCCGTAAAGAAAAACAGTAGTGTCTCCTGACTGTTGTGACACAAAAATATATCTGTTGAAAATAGTCTTGTGTAGGCCCGACATGCCAGTGTGGTTTCGCAGTTCCACGGGTCAAATCGCTGTACTATCCAGTTTTGGGCCTTTGGTATCTAAAAAAAAAGCAGTTTGAGTGTGTCGCTCACTGTTCAGCCGCAAATATCTCTATTTAAAAAAGTGTGGTATACCCCAGTAAACAATAACTGTGGTTTTGCCATCCCACGGTAAAAAATCTCTATTATTCAGCTTTTGGTAGTTTTTTCTGTAAAGAAAAACAGTAGTGTCTCCTGACTGTTGTGACACAAAAATATATCTGTTGAAAATAGTCTTGTGTAGGCCCGACATCCCAGTGTGGTTTTGCAGTTCCACGGGTCAAATCGCTGGACTATCCAGTTTTGAGCCTTTGGTATCTAAAAAAAAAGCAGTTCGAGTGTGTCGCTCACTGTTCAGCCGCAAATATCTCTATTTAAAAAAGTGTGGTATACCCCAGTAAACAATAACTGTGGTTTTGCCATCCCACGGTAAAAAATCTCTATTATTCAGCTTTTGGTAGTTTTTTCCGTAAAGTAAAACAGTAATGTCTCCTGACTGCTGTGACACAAAAATATATCTGCTGAAAATAGTCTTGTGTAGGCCCGACATCCCAGTGTGGTTTCGCAGTTCCACGGGTCAAATCGCTGTACTATCCAGTTTTGGGCCTTTGGTATCTAAAAAAAAAAGCACTTTGAGTGTGTCGCTCACTGTTCAGCCGCAAATATCTCTATTTAAAAAAGTGTGGTATACCCCAGTAAACAATAACTGTGGTTTTGCCATCCCATGGTAAAAACTCTCTATTATTCAGCTTTTGGTAGTTTTTTCCGTAAAGAAAAACAGTAGTGTCTCCTGACTGTTGTGACACAAAAATATATCTGTTGAAAATAGTCTTGTGTAGGCCCGACATGCCAGTGTGGTTTCGCAGTTCCACGGGTCAAATCGCTGTACTATCCAGTTTTGGGCCTTTGGTATCTAAAAAAAAAGCAGTTTGAGTGTGTCGCTCACTGTTCAGCCGCATATATCTCTATTTAAAAAAGTGTGGTATACCCCAGTAAACAATAACTGTGGTTTTGCCATCCCACGGTAAAAAATCTCTATTATTCAGCTTTTGGTAGTTTTTTCTGTAAAGAAAAACAGTAGTGTCTCCTGACTGTTGTGACACAAAAATATATCTGTTGAAAATAGTCTTGTGTAGGCCCGACATCCCAGTTTGGTTTTGCAGTTCCACGGGTCAAATCGCTGGACTATCCAGTTTTTGGCCTTTGGTATCTAAAAAAAAAGCAGTTTGAGTGTGTCGCTCACTGTTCAGCCGCAAATATCTCTATTTAAAAAAGTGTGGTATACCCCTGTAAACAATAACTGTGGTTTTGCCATCCCACGGTAAAAAATCTCTATTATTCAGCTTTTGGTAGTTTTTTCCGTAAAGTAAAACAGTAATGTCTCCTGACTGCTGTGACACAAAAATATATCTGCTGAAAATAGTCTTGTGTAGGCCCGACATCTCAGTGTGGTTTCGCAGTTCCACGGGTCAAATCGCTGTACTATCAAGTTTTGGGCCTTTGGTATCTAAAAAAAAAGCAGTTTCAGTGTGTCGCTCACTGTTCAGCCGCAAATATCTCTATTTAAAAAAGTGTGGTATACCCCAGTAAACAATAACTGTGGTTTTGCCATCCCACGGTAAAAAATCTCTATTATTCAGCTTTTGGTAGTTTTTTCCGTAAAGAAAAACAGTAGTGTCTCCTGACTGTTGTGACACAAAAATATATCTGTTGAAAATAGTCTTGTGTAGGCCCGACATCCCAGTGTGGTTTCGCAGTTCCACGGGTCAAATCGCTGTACTATCCAGTTTTGGGCTTTTGATATCTAAAAAAAAAGAGGTTTCAGTGTGTCGCTCACTGTTCAGCCGCAAATATCTCTATTTAAAAAAGTGTGGTATACCCCAGTAAACAATAACTGTGGTTTTGCCATCCCATGGTAAAAACTCTCTATTATTCAGCTTTTGGTAGTTTTTTCCGTAAAGAAAAACAGTAGTGTCTCCTGACTGTTGTGACACAAAAATATATCTGTTGAAAATAGTCTTGTGTAGGCCCGACATGCCAGTGTGGTTTCGCAGTTCCACGGGTCAAATCGCTGTACTATCCAGTTTTGGGCCTTTGGTATCTAAAAAAAAAGCAGTTTGAGTGTGTCGCTCACTGTTCAGCCGCATATATCTCTATTTAAAAAAGTGTGGTATACCCCAGTAAACAATAACTGTGGTTTTGCCATCCCACGGTAAAAAATCTCTATTATTCAGCTTTTGGTAGTTTTTTCTGTAAAGAAAAACAGTAGTGTCTCCTGACTGTTGTGACACAAAAATATATCTGTTGAAAATAGTCTTGTGTAGGCCCGACATCCCAGTTTGGTTTTGCAGTTCCACGGGTCAAATCGCTGGACTATCCAGTTTTTGGCCTTTGGTATCTAAAAAAAAAGCAGTTTGAGTGTGTCGCTCACTGTTCAGCCGCAAATATCTCTATTTAAAAAAGTGTGGTATACCCCTGTAAACAATAACTGTGGTTTTGCCATCCCACGGTAAAAAATCTCTATTATTCAGCTTTTGGTAGTTTTTTCCGTAAAGTAAAACAGTAATGTCTCCTGACTGCTGTGACACAAAAATATATCTGCTGAAAATAGTCTTGTGTAGGCCCGACATCTCAGTGTGGTTTCGCAGTTCCACGGGTCAAATCGCTGTACTATCAAGTTTTGGGCCTTTGGTATCTAAAAAAAAAGCAGTTTCAGTGTGTCGCTCACTGTTCAGCCGCAAATATCTCTATTTAAAAAAGTGTGGTATACCCCAGTAAACAATAACTGTGGTTTTGCCATCCCACGGTAAAAAATCTCTATTATTCAGCTTTTGGTAGTTTTTTCCGTAAAGAAAAACAGTAGTGTCTCCTGACTGTTGTGACACAAAAATATATCTGTTGAAAATAGTCTTGTGTAGGCCCGACATCCCAGTGTGGTTTCGCAGTTCCACGGGTCAAATCGCTGTACTATCCAGTTTTGGGCTTTTGATATCTAAAAAAAAAGAGGTTTCAGTGTGTCGCTCACTGTTCAGCCGCAAATATCTCTATTTAAAAAAGTGTGGTATACCCCAGTAAACAATAACTGTGGTTTTGCCATCCCACGGTAAAAAATCTCTATTATTCAGCTTTTGGTAGTTTTTTCCGTAAAGAAAAACAGTAGTGTCTTCTGACTGTTGTGACACAAAAATATATCTGTTGAAAATAGTCTTGTGTAGGCCCGACATTCCAGTGTGGTTTCGCAGTTCCACGGGTCAAATCGCTGTACTATCCAGGTTTGGGCCTTTGGTATCTAAAATAATAGCAGTTTGAGTGTGTCGCTCACTGTTCAGCCGCAAATATCTCTATTTAAAAAATTGTGGTATACCCCAGCAAACAATAACTGTGGTTTTGCCATCCCACGGTAAAAAATCTCTATTGTTCAGCTTTTGGTAGTTTTTTCCGTAAAGAAAAACAGTAGTGTCTCCTGACTGTTGTGACACAAAAATATATCTGTTGAAAATAGTCTTGTGTAGGCCCGACATCCCAGTGTGGTTTCGCAGTTCCACGGGTCAAATCGCTGTACTATCCAGTTTTGGGCCTTTGGTATCTAAAAAAAAAGCAGTTTGAGTGTGTCGCTCACTGTTCAGCCGCAAATATCTCTATTTAAAAAAGTGTGGTATACCCCAGTAAACAATAACTGTGGTTTTGCCATCCCATGGTAAAAAAATCTCTATTATTCAGCTTTTGGTAGTTTTTTCCGTAAAGAAAAACAGTAGTGTCTCCTGACTGTTGTGACACAAAAATATATCTGTTGAAAATAGTCTTGTGTAGGCCCGACATCCCAGTGTGGTTTCGCAGTTCCACGGGTCAAATCGCTGTACTATCCAGTTTTGGGCCTTTGGTATCTAAAAAAAAAGCAGTTTGAGTGTGTCGCTCACTGTTCAGCCGCAAATATCTCTATTTAAAAAAGTGTGGTATACCCCAGTAAACAATAACTGTGGTTTTGCCATCCCACGGTAAAAAATCTCTATTATTCAGCTTTTGGTAGTTTTTTCCGTAAAGAAAAACAGTAGTGTCTCCTGACTGTTGTGACACAAAAATATATCTGTTGAAAATAGTCTTGTGTAGGCCCGACATCCCAGTGTGGTTTCGCAGTTCCATGGGTCAAATCGCTGTACTATCCAGTTTTGGGCCTTTGGTATCTAAAAAAAAAGCATTTTGAGTGTGTCGCTCACTGTTCAGCCGCAAATATCTCTATTTAAAAAAGTTTGGTATACCCCAGTAAACAATAACTGTGGTTTTGCCATCCCACGGTAAAAAATCTCTATTATTCAGCTTTTGGTAGTTTTTCCGTAAAGAAAAACAGTAGTGTCTCCTGACTGTTGTGACACAAAAATATATCTGTTGAAAATAGTCTTGTGTAGGCCCGACATCTCAGTGTGGTTTCGCAGTTCCTCGGGTCAAATCGCTGTACGATCCAGTTTTGGGCCTTTGATATCTAAAAAAAAAGAGGTTTCAGTGTGTCGCTCACTGTTCAGCCGCAAATATCTCTATTTAAAAAAGTGTGGTATACCCCAGTAAACAATAACTGTGGTTTTGCCATCCCACGGTAAAAAATCTCTATTATTCAGCTTTTGGTAGTTTTTTCCGTAAAGAAAAACAGTAGTGTCTCCTGACTGTTGTGACACAAAAATATATCTGTTGAAAATAGTCTTGTGTAGGCCCGACATGCCAGTGTGGTTTCGCAGTTCCACGGGTCAAATCGCTGTACTATCCAGTTTTGGGCCTTTGGTATCTAAAAAAAAAGCAGTTTGAGTGTGTCGCTCACTGTTCAGCCGCAAATATCTCTATTTAAAAAAGTGTGGTATACCCCAGTAAACAATAACTGTGGTTTTGCCATCCCACGGTAAAAAATCTCTATTATTCAGCTTTTGGTAGTTTTTTCTGTAAAGAAAAACAGTAGTGTCTCCTGACTGTTGTGACACAAAAATATATCTGTTGAAAATAGTCTTGTGTAGGCCCGACATCCCAGTGTGGTTTTGCAGTTCCACGGGTCAAATCGCTGGACTATCCAGTTTTGAGCCTTTGGTATCTAAAAAAAAAGCAGTTCGAGTGTGTCGCTCACTGTTCAGCCGCAAATATCTCTATTTAAAAAAGTGTGGTATACCCCAGTAAACAATAACTGTGGTTTTGCCATCCCACGGTAAAAAATCTCTATTATTCAGCTTTTGGTAGTTTTTTCCGTAAAGTAAAACAGTAATGTCTCCTGACTGCTGTGACACAAAAATATATCTGCTGAAAATAGTCTTGTGTAGGCCCGACATCCCAGTGTGGTTTCGCAGTTCCACGGGTCAAATCGCTGTACTATCCAGTTTTGGGCCTTTGGTATCTAAAAAAAAAAGCAGTTTGAGTGTGTCGCTCACTGTTCAGCCGCAAATATCTCTATTTAAAAAAAGTGTGGTATACCCCAGTAAACAATAACTGTGGTTTTGCCATCCCATGGTAAAAACTCTCTATTATTCAGCTTTTGGTAGTTTTTTCCGTAAAGAAAAACAGTAGTGTCTCCTGACTGTTGTGACACAAAAATATATCTGTTGAAAATAGTCTTGTGTAGGCCCGACATGCCAGTGTGGTTTCGCAGTTCCACGGGTCAAATCGCTGTACTATCCAGTTTTGGGCCTTTGGTATCTAAAAAAAAAGCAGTTTGAGTGTGTCGCTCACTGTTCAGCCGCATATATCTCTATTTAAAAAAGTGTGGTATACCCCAGTAAACAATAACTGTGGTTTTGCCATCCCACGGTAAAAAATCTCTATTATTCAGCTTTTGGTAGTTTTTTCTGTAAAGAAAAACAGTAGTGTCTCCTGACTGTTGTGACACAAAAATATATCTGTTGAAAATAGTCTTGTGTAGGCCCGACATCCCAGTTTGGTTTTGCAGTTCCACGGGTCAAATCGCTGGACTATCCAGTTTTTGGCCTTTGGTATCTAAAAAAAAAGCAGTTTGAGTGTGTCGCTCACTGTTCAGCCGCAAATATCTCTATTTAAAAAAGTGTGGTATACCCCTGTAAACAATAACTGTGGTTTTGCCATCCCACGGTAAAAAATCTCTATTATTCAGCTTTTGGTAGTTTTTTCCGTAAAGTAAAACAGTAATGTCTCCTGACTGCTGTGACACAAAAATATATCTGCTGAAAATAGTCTTGTGTAGGCCCGACATCTCAGTGTGGTTTCGCAGTTCCACGGGTCAAATCGCTGTACTATCAAGTTTTGGGCCTTTGGTATCTAAAAAAAAAGCAGTTTCAGTGTGTCGCTCACTGTTCAGCCGCAAATATCTCTATTTAAAAAAGTGTGGTATACCCCAGTAAACAATAACTGTGGTTTTGCCATCCCACGGTAAAAAATCTCTATTATTCAGCTTTTGGTAGTTTTTTCCGTAAAGAAAAACAGTAGTGTCTCCTGACTGTTGTGACACAAAAATATATCTGTTGAAAATAGTCTTGTGTAGGCCCGACATCCCAGTGTGGTTTCGCAGTTCCACGGGTCAAATCGCTGTACTATCCAGTTTTGGGCCTTTGATATCTAAAAAAAAAGAGGTTTCAGTGTGTCGCTCACTGTTCAGCCGCAAATATCTCTATTTAAAAAAGTGTGGTATACCCCAGTAAACAATAACTGTGGTTTTGCCATCCCACGGTAAAAAATCTCTATTATTCAGCTTTTGGTAGTTTTTTCCGTAAAGAAAAACAGTAGTGTCTTCTGACTGTTGTGACACAAAAATATATCTGTTGAAAATAGTCTTGTGTAGGCCCGACATTCCAGTGTGGTTTCGCAGTTCCACGGGTCAAATCGCTGTACTATCCAGGTTTGGGCCTTTGGTATCTAAAATAATAGCAGTTTGAGTGTGTCGCTCACTGTTCAGCCGCAAATATCTCTATTTAAAAAATTGTGGTATACCCCAGCAAACAATAACTGTGGTTTTGCCATCCCACGGTAAAAAATCTCTATTGTTCAGCTTTTGGTAGTTTTTTCCGTAAAGAAAAACAGTAGTGTCTCCTGACTGTTGTGACACAAAAATATATCTGTTGAAAATAGTCTTGTGTAGGCCCGACATCCCAGTGTGGTTTCGCAGTTCCACGGGTCAAATCGCTGTACTATCCAGTTTTGGGCCTTTGGTATCTAAAAAAAAAGCAGTTTGAGTGTGTCGCTCACTGTTCAGCCGCAAATATCTCTATTTAAAAAAGTGTGGTATACCCCAGTAAACAATAACTGTGGTTTTGCCATCCCATGGTAAAAAAATCTCTATTATTCAGCTTTTGGTAGTTTTTTCCGTAAAGAAAAACAGTAGTGTCTCCTGACTGTTGTGACACAAAAATATATCTGTTGAAAATAGTCTTGTGTAGGCCCGACATCCCAGTGTGGTTTCGCAGTTCCACGGGTCAAATCGCTGTACTATCCAGTTTTGGGCCTTTGGTATCTAAAAAAAAAGCAGTTTGAGTGTGTCGCTCACTGTTCAGCCGCAAATATCTCTATTTAAAAAAGTGTGGTATACCCCAGTAAACAATAACTGTGGTTTTGCCATCCCACGGTAAAAAATCTCTATTATTCAGCTTTTGGTAGTTTTTTCCGTAAAGAAAAACAGTAGTGTCTCCTGACTGTTGTGACACAAAAATATATCTGTTGAAAATAGTCTTGTGTAGGCCCGACATCCCAGTGTGGTTTCGCAGTTCCATGGGTCAAATCGCTGTACTATCCAGTTTTGGGCCTTTGGTATCTAAAAAAAAAGCATTTTGAGTGTGTCGCTCACTGTTCAGCCGCAAATATCTCTATTTAAAAAAGTTTGGTATACCCCAGTAAACAATAACTGTGGTTTTGCCATCCCACGGTAAAAAATCTCTATTATTCAGCTTTTGGTAGTTTTTCCATAAAGAAAAACAGTAGTGTCTCCTGACTGTTGTGACACAAAAATATATCTGTTGAAAATAGTCTTGTGTAGGCCCGACATCTCAGTGTGGTTTCGCAGTTCCACGGGTCAAATCGCTGTACTATCCAGTTTTGGGCCTTTGATATCTAAAAAAAAAGAGGTTTCAGTGTGTCGCTCACTGTTCAGCCGCAAATATCTCTATTTAAAAAATTGTGGTATACCCCAGTAAACAATAACTGTGGTTTTGCCATCCCACGGTAAAAAATCTCTATTATTCAGCTTTTGGTAGTTTTTTCCGTAAAGAAAAACAGTAGTGTCTCCTGACTGTTGTGACACAAAAATATATCTGTTGAAAATAGTCTTGTGTAGGCCCGACATCCCAGTGTGGTTTCGCAGTTCCATGGGTCAAATCGCTGTACTATCCAGTTTTGGGCCTTTGGTATCTAAAAAAAAAGCATTTTGAGTGTGTCGCTCACTGTTCAGCCGCAAATATCTCTATTTAAAAAAGTTTGGTATACCCCAGTAAACAATAACTGTGGTTTTGCCATCCCACGGTAAAAAATCTCTATTATTCAGTTTTGGTAGTTTTTCCGTAAAGAAAAACAGTAGTGTCTCCTGACTGTTGTGACACAAAAATATATCTGTTGAAAATAGTCTTGTGTAGGCCCGACATCTCAGTGTGGTTTCGCAGTTCCACGGGTCAAATCGCTGTACTATCCAGTTTTGGGCCTTTGATATCTAAAAAAAAAGAGGTTTCAGTGTGTCGCTCACTGTTCAGCCGCAAATATCTCTATTTAAAAAATTGTGGTATACCCCAGTAAACAATAACTGTGGTTTTGCCATCCCACGGTAAAAAATCTCTATTATTCAGCTTTTGGTAGTTTTTTCCGTAAAGAAAAACAGTAGTGTCTCCTGACTGTTGTGACACAAAAATATATCTGTTGAAAATAGTCTTGTGTAGGCCCGACATCCCAGTGTGGTTTCGCAGTTCCACTTGTCAAATCGCTGTACTATCCAGTTTTGGGACTTTGGTATTTAAAAAAAAAGCAGTTTGAGTGTGTCGCTCACTGTTCAGCCGCAAATATCTCTATTTAAAAAAGTGTGGTATACCCCAATAAACAATAACTGTGGTTTTGCCATCCCACGGTAAAAAATCTCTATTATTCAGCTTTTGGTAGTTTTTTCCGTAAAGAAAAACAGTAGTGTCTCCTGACTGTTGTGACACAAAAATATATCTGTTGAAAATAGTCTTGTGTAGGCCCGACATCCCAGTGTGGTTTCACAGTTCCACGGGTCAAATCGCTGTACTATCCAGTTTTGGGCCTTTGGTATCTAAAAAAAAAGCAGTTTGAGTGTGTCGCTCACTGTTCAGCCTCAAATATCTCTATTTAAAAAAGTGTGGTATACCCCAGTAAACAATAACTGTGGTTTTGCCATCCCACGGTAAAAAATCTCTATTATTCAGCTTTTGGTAGTTTTTTCCGTAAATTAAAACAGTAATGTCTCCTGACTGCTGTGACACAAAAAATATATCTGCTGAAAGTAGTCTTGTGTTGGCCGGACATCACAGTGTGGTTTCGCAGTTCAACGGGTCAAATCGCTGTACTATCCAGTTTTGGGCCTTTGGTATCTAAAAAAAAAGCAGTTTGAGTGTGTCACTCACTGTTCAGCCGCAAATATCTCTATTTAAAAAAGTGTGGTATACCCCAGTAAACAATAACTGTGGTTTTGCCATCCCACGGTAAAAAATCTCTATTATTCAGCTTTTGGTAGTTTTTTCCGTAAAGAAAAACAGTAGTGTCTCCTGACTGTTGTGACACAAAATTATATCTGTTGAAAATAGTCTTGTGTAGGCCCGACATCCCAGTGTGGTTTCACAGTTCAACGGGTCAAATCGCTGTACTATCCAGTTTTGGGCCTTTGGTATCTAAAAAAAAAGCAGTTTGAGTGTGTCGCTCACTGTTCAGCCGCAAATATCTCTATTTAAAAAAGTGTGGTATACCCCAGTAAACAATAACTGTGGTTTTTCCATCCCACGGTAAAAAATCTCTATTATTCAGCTTTTGGTAGTTTTTTCCGTAAAGAAAAACAGTAGTGTCTCCTGACTGTTGTGACACAAAAATATATCTGTTGAAAATAATATTGTGTAGGCCCGACATCCCAGTGTGGTTTCTCAGTTCCACGGGTAAAATCGCTGTACTATCCAGTTTTGGGCCTTTGCTATATAAAAAAAAAGCAGTTTGGGTTTGTCGCTCACTGTTGAGCCGCAAATATCTCTATTTAAAAAAGTGTGGTATACCCCAGTAAACAATAACTGTGGTTTTGCCATCCCACGGTAAAAAATCTCTATTATTCAGCTTTTGGTAGTTTTTTCCGTAAAGAAAAACAGTAGTGTCTCCTGACTGTTGTGACACAAAAATATATCTGTTGAAAATAGTCTTGTGTAGGCCCGACATCCCAGTGTGGTTTCGCAGTTCCACGGGTCAAATCGCTGTACTATCCAGTTTTGGGCCTTTGGTATCTAAAAAAAAAGCAGTTTGAGTGTGTCGCTCACTGTTCAGCCGCAAATATCTCTATTTAAAAAAGTGTGGTATACCCCAGTAAACAATAACTGTGGTTTTTCCATCCCACGGTAAAAAATCTCTATTATTCAGCTTTTGGTAGTTTTTTCCGTAAAGAAAAACAGTAGTGTCTCCTGACTGTTGTGACACAAAAATATATCTGTTGAAAATAATATTGTGTAGGCCCGACATCCCAGTGTGGTTTCGTAGTTCCACGGGTCAAATCGCTGTACTATCCAGTTTTAGGCCTTTGGTATCTAAAATAAAAGGAGTTTGAGTGTGTCGCTCACTGTTCAGCTGCAAATATCTCTATTTAAAAAAGTGTGGTATACCCCAGTAAACAATAACTGTGGTTTTGCCATCCCACGGTAAAAAATCTCTATTATTCAGCTTTTGGTAGTTTTTTCCGTAAAGAAAAACAGTAGTGTCTCCTGACTGTTGTGACACAAAAATATATCTGTTGAAAATAGTCTTGTGTAGGCCCGACATCCCAGTGTGGTTTCGCAGTTCCACGGGTCAAATCGCTGTACTATCCAGTTTTGGGTCTTTGGTATCTAAAAAAAAGCAGTTTGAGTGTGTCGCTCACTGTTCAGCCGCAAATATCTCTATTTAAAAAAGTTTGGTATACCCCAGTAAACAATAACTGTGGTTTTGCCATCCCACGGTAAAAAATCTCTATTATTCAGTTTTGGTAGTTTTTCCGTAAAGAAAAACAGTAGTGTCTCCTGACTGTTGTGACACAAAAATATATCTGTTGAAAATAGTCTTGTGTAGGCCCGACATCTCAGTGTGGTTTCGCAGTTCCACGGGTCAAATCGCTGTACTATCCAGTTTTGGGCCTTTGATATCTAAAAAAAAAGAGGTTTCAGTGTGTCGCTCACTGTTCAGCCGCAAATATCTCTATTTAAAAAAGTGTGGTATACCCCAGTAAACAATAACTGTGGTTTTGCCATCCCACGGTAAAAAATCTCTATTATTCAGCTTTTGGTAGTTTTTTCCGTAAAGAAAAACAGTAGTGTCTCCTGACTGTTGTGACACAAAAATATATCTGTTGAAAATAGTCTTGTGTAGGCCCGACATCCCAGTGTGGTTTCGCAGTTCCACTTGTCAAATCGCTGTACTATCCAGTTTTGGGACTTTGGTATTTAAAAAAAAAGCAGTTTGAGTGTGTCGCTCACTGTTCAGCCGCAAATATCTCTATTTAAAAAAGTGTGGTATACCCCAGTAAACAATAACTGTGGTTTTGCCATCCCACGGTAAAAAATCTCTATTATTCAGCTTTTGGTAGTTTTTTCCGTAAAGAAAAACAGTAGTGTCTCCTGACTGTTGTGACACAAAAATATATCTGTTGAAAATAGTCTTGTGTAGGCCCGACATCCCAGTGTGGTTTCACAGTTCCACGGGTCAAATCGCTGTACTATCCAGTTTTGGGCCTTTGGTATCTAAAAAAAAAGCAGTTTGAGTGTGTCGCTCACTGTTCAGCCTCAAATATCTCTATTTAAAAAAGTGTGGTATACCCCAGTAAACAATAACTGTGGTTTTGCCATCCCACGGTAAAAAATCTCTATTATTCAGCTTTTGGTAGTTTTTTCCGTAAATTAAAACAGTAATGTCTCCTGACTGCTGTGACACAAAAATATATCTGCTGAAAATAGTCTTGTGTTGGCCGGACATCCCAGTGTGGTTTCGCAGTTCAACGGGTCAAATCGCTGTACTATCCAGTTTTGGGCCTTTGGTATCTAAAAAAAAAGCAGTTTGAGTGTGTCACTCACTGTTCAGCCGCAAATATCTCTATTTAAAAAAGTGTGGTATACCCCAGTAAACAATAACTGTGGTTTTGCCATCCCACGGTAAAAAATCTCTATTATTCAGCTTTTGGTAGTTTTTTCCGTAAAGAAAAACAGTAGTGTCTCCTGACTGTTGTGACACAAAATTATATCTGTTGAAAATAGTCTTGTGTAGGCCCGACATCCCAGTGTGGTTTCACAGTTCAACGGGTCAAATCGCTGTACTATCCAGTTTTGGGCCTTTGGTATCTAAAAAAAAAGCAGTTTGAGTGTGTCGCTCACTGTTCAGCCGCAAATATCTCTATTTAAAAAAGTGTGGTATACCCCAGCAAACAATAACTGTGGTTTTTCCATCCCACGGTAAAAAATCTCTATTATTCAGCTTTTGGTAGTTTTTTCCGTAAAGAAAAACAGTAGTGTCTCCTGACTGTTGTGACACAAAAATATATCTGTTGAAAATAATATTGTGTAGGCCCGACATCCCAGTGTGGTTTCTCAGTTCCACGGGTAAAATCGCTGTACTATCCAGTTTTGGGCCTTTGCTATATAAAAAAAAAGCAGTTTAAGTTTGTCGCTCACTGTTGAGCCGCAAATATCTCTATTTAAAAAAGTGTGGTATACCCCAGTAAACAATAACTGTGGTTTTGCCATCCCACGGTAAAAAATCTCTATTATTCAGCTTTTGGTAGTTTTTTCCGTAAAGAAAAACAGTAGTGTCTCCTGACTGTTGTGACACAAAAATATATCTGTTGAAAATAGTCTTGTGTAGGCCCGACATCCCAGTGTGGTTTCGCAGTTCCATGGGTCAAATCGCTGTACTATCCAGTTTTGGGCCTTTGGTATCTAAAAAAAAAGCAGTTTGAGTGTGTCGCTCACTGTTCAGCCGCAAATATCTCTATTTAAAAAAGTGTGGTATACCCCAGTAAACAATAACTGTGGTTTTTCCATCCCACGGTAAAAAATCTCTATTATTCAGCTTTTGGTAGTTTTTTCCGTAAAGAAAAACAGTAGTGTCTCCTGACTGTTGTGACACAAAAATATATCTGTTGAAAATAATATTGTGTAGGCCCGACATCCCAGTGTGGTTTCGTAGTTCCACGGGTCAAATCGCTGTACTATCCAGTTTTAGGCCTTTGGTATCTAAAATAAAAGGAGTTTGAGTGTGTCGCTCACAGTTCAGCCGCAAATATCTCTATTTAAAAAAGTGTGGTATACCCCAGTAAACAATAACTGTGGTTTTGCCATCCCACGGTAAAAAATCTCTATTATTCAGCTTTTGGTAGTTTTTTCCGTAAAGAAAAACAGTAGTGTCTCCTGACTGTTGTGACACAAAAATATATCTGTTGAAAATAGTCTTGTGTAGGCCCGACATCCCAGTGTGGTTTCGCAGTTCCACGGGTCAAATCGCTGTACTATCCAGTTTTGGGTCTTTGGTATCTAAAAAAAAAGCAGTTTGAGTGTGTCGCTCACTGTTCAGCCGCAAATATCTCTATTTAAAAAAGTGGGGTATACCCCAGTAAACAATAACTGTGGTTTTGCCATCCCATGGTAAAAAATCTCTATTATTCAGCTTTTGGTAGTTTTTTCCGTAAAGAAAAACAGTAGTGTCTCCTGACTGTTGTGACACAAAAATATATCTGTTAAAAATAGTCTTGTGTAGGCCCAACATCCCAGTGTGGTTTCTCAGTTCCACGGGTAAAATCGCTGTACTATCCAGTTTTGGGCCTTTGGTATATAAAAAAAATCAGTTTGGGTTTGTCGCTCACTGTTGAGCCGCAAATATCTCTATTTAAAAAAGTGTGGTATACCCCAGTAAACAATAACTGTGGTTTTGCCATCCCACGGTAAAAAATCTCTATTATTCAGCTTTTGGTAGTTTTTTCCGTAAAGAAAAACAGTAGTGTCTCCTGACTGTTGTGACACAAAAATATATCTGTTGAAAATAGTCTTGTGTAGGCCCGACATCCCAGTGTGGTTTCGCAGTTCCACGGGTCAAATCGCTGTACTATCCAGTTTTGGGCCTTTGGTATCTAAAAAAAAAGCAGTTTGAGTGTGTCGCTCACTGTTCAGCTGCAAATATCTCTATTTAAAAAAGTGTGGTATACCCCAGTAAACAATAACTGTGGTTTTCCTCTTCCACGGTTCTAATCTACTCTTTATTACCCTTTTTCCATTGATAGTTCAAGTGTAAGCTATTTTACTTCATTTACAATGGGCAAGGCGCGTGGCAATGGACGTGGAAGTGGATGTTCTGGTGATGGGTCGTGCAGAGGACGGGGCCGTGGCCAAGGTGAAAATGTGCCACAACCAACAGCCACATCTTCTCGCTCCCACTTCTTGACCGAATTACTAGGGAAGCACAGAACAACACCAGTATTGAGAACTGATCAGTGTGAACAGGTTATTAATTGGATAGCAGATAATACTTCCAGTTACCTGGGCACCACCACCTCCGGTGTGTCTTCCACACGGTCAACTCTTAGTAGCCGTGAGTCTCAACCGCATACTCCTCCTCACCCTGATGCTCCTTCCTCCCACCATGCCGAGTGTCGTCAGACAGCAAGTGATCCCACACTTGGACACTCTGAAGAGCTGTTCACTGGTCCATTTCCATATTTGGGCCCCTCGCCTGATACGCTTGAAGTGGTGGAAGAGGAGATCCCATGTTGCGATGCCCAAATATTTGAACAGCCACGGCCACAGGAAGTCGACGTTGGCAATCTGTCACAAGAGGTGGACGATGACGAGACACAATTGCCAGGAAGTGAGGAGGAGGATCGTGGTGCGCAAGTGGAAGAGGAGGAGGTGGTGGATGATCTAGTAACTGACCCAACGTGGAAGGAGGACATGCAGAGTGAGGCCAGCAGCACACAGGGGGAGGGAGGCAGAGTACCCCAACAGGCAGGAAGAAGCAGTGTGGTGGCCGCAGACAGAAGGCAGGCAACCGTTCCCCGTAACACCAACACGAGGGACGTTGCCAGTACAAGCGGTAGGTCTTCCAGAGTCTGGAATTTTTTTAAAGACTCTGCTGATAACCCCAAAAAGGCCATATGTTCCACCTGCCATGCTAGCATCAGCAGGGGTGACAAAACTACCAGCCTGACCACCACCAGCATGATCAGGCACATGGCAGCAAAGCACCCGACTTTGTGGGGCGAAACCCAGGGTCCACGACCAGTGTCAGCGGGTGTCACCACTGCTTCTTCCACTGTTGTGTGTGCAATAGAACCCCCTGTTGTGTGTGCAAGGCAATCCCCTGTCCATACTGCATGTAAAGATGCCCCCTCCTCTCAGTCTTCACTTGTTATGGCAGTTTCTCAAGAAACAGCATCAACGTCCATGTCCACGTCCCACCGCAGCGTTCAATTGTCCATATCCCAGACCTTTGAACGAAAGCGGAAATTCGCAGCTAACGCCCCACAGGCCACAGTCCTAAATTCGCACATTTCACGACTGCTTGCATTGGAAATGCTGCCTTTTAGGCTGGTGGAGACGGAATCCTTCCGCAATCTTATGGCGGTGGCCGTCCCTCGGTACTCGGTCCCCAGCCGACACTGTTTTGCCCGGTGTGCCATCCCCGCACTACACAAGCACGTGTCCCAAAGCATCTGCCATGCCCTCAACAACGCAGTTACTGGGAGAGTCCACCTGACAACGGACACGTAACATAGTAACATAGTTTTTAAGGTTGAATGAAGACTAAGTCCATCTAGTTCAACCCATAGCCTAACTTGTTGATCCAGAGGAAGGCAAAAAAAACCCATGTGGCAAACACTAAGCTCCACATTGGGGAAAAAAATTCCTTCCCGACTCCATACTACAATCAGACTAGTTCCCTGGATCAACGCCCTATCAAGGAATCTAGTATTTATAACCTGTAATATTATACTTTTCAAGAAAGGCATCTATGCCCTTCTTAAATTTTAATAGTGAATCACTCATTACAACATCATGCGGCAGAGAGTTCCATAGTCTCACTGCTCTTACAGTAAAGAACCCCCGTCTGTGATTATGATTAAACCTTCTTTCCTCCATACGTAGAAGATGCCCCCTTGTCCCCGTCTCAGGCCTCAGAGTAAAAAGATCAGTAGAAAGGTCTTTGTACTGTCCCCTCATATACTTGTACATAGTAATAAGATCACCCCTAAGCCTTCTTTTTTCCACAGTAAATATCCCCAAGTGTAATAACCTGTCTTGGTATTGCTGACCCCCCAGTCCTCTAATAACCTTGGTCGCTCTTCTCTGCACCCGCTCTAGTTCAGCTATGTCTTTCTTATACACCGGAGACCAGAACTGTACACAGTATTCTAAGTGTGGTCGCACTAATGACTTGTATAGAGGTAAAATTATGTTCTCCTCATGAGCATCTATGCCTCTTTTAATGCATCCCATTATTTTATTTGCCTTTGCAGCAGCTGGCTGACACTGGCCACTAAACGTGAGCTTGTCGTCCACCAATACACCCAGGTCTTTTTCAGTTACAGTTTTGCCCAGTGTTTTACAATTAAGCATATAATTATACATTGTATTTCCTCTGCCCAAGTGCATTACCTTACATTTATCCCCATTAAAGCTCATTTGCCATTTATCAGCCCAAGCTTCTAGTTTACATAGATCCTCCTGTAATATAAAATTGTCCTCCTCTGTATTGTTTACCCTGCAGAGTTTAGTGTCATCTGCAAATATTGAAATATTACTCTGTATGCCCCCTACAAGGTCATTAATAAATATGTTAAAAAGAAGGGGGCCCAATACTGACCCCTGTGGTACCCCACTGTTAACTGAGAGCCAGTCTGAGTGTTTTCCATTAATAACCACCCTTTGTTTCCTATCACTGAGCCAATTCTTAACCCACATACATATATATTCCCCTATCCCCATTGTTCTCATTTTATATATCAATCTTTTGTGTGGAACCGTATCAAAAGCTTTTGAAAAGTCCATATACACAACATCCACTGCATTTCCTTGGTCCAGTCCAGAACTAACCTCCTCATTAAAAACTGATCAGGTTAGTTTGACAGGAACGGTCCCTCGTAAACCCATGTTGATATTGGGTCATGAGGTTATTCTTCTTCAGATACTCTATTATAGCATCTCTTAGGAAACCCTCCAGGATTTTACCCACAGTAGAGGTTAAGCTTACCGGCCTATAATTTCCAAGTTCAGTTTTTGTCCCCTTTTTGAATATTGGCACCACATTTGCTATACGCTAGTCCTGTGGTACAGACCCTGTTATTATGGAATCTTTAAAGATTAAAAATAATGGTCTATCTATGACGTTACTTAATTCCTGTAGTACTCGCGGGTGTATCCCATCCGGGCCCGGGGATTTGTCAACTTTAGTGATTTTTAGACGCCGCCGTACTTCCTGCTGGGTTAAGCAAGTGACATTTACTGAAGAATTTTTGTTATCACTAATCATGTTTTCTGTCATGCGATTTTCTTGTGTAAATACGGTTGAAAAAAAATCATTTAGCATATTAGCTTTTTCCTCATCCTCATCCACCATTTCACCCAGACTATTTTTAAGGGGGCCAACACTATCATTTTTTAGTTTTTTACTATTTATGTAGTTAAAGAATATTTTGGGGTTATTTTTACTTTCTCTGGCAATGATTCTCTCTGCCTCAATCTTTGCTGCCTTGATTTGTTTTTTTACATAATTTATTTAATTTTCTATATTTATTTAATGCCTCATCACTACCTACTTGCTTTAGTTCTCTAAATGCTTTCTTTTTGTCACTTATTGCACCCCTTACAGCTCTATTTAGCCATAGTGGTTTCCTCCTATTTCTAGCATGTTTATTCCCAAGGGGTATATATTGTGCACAGGTCCTATTCAGGATGTTAATAAATGTCTCCCATTTGCTTTGTGTAGCTTTATGTCTCAGGATATCGTCCCAGTTTATTGCACTAAGATCATCTCTTAACCGTTGGAAATTTGCCTTCCTGAAGTTTAGTGTCCTTGTAACCCCTCTACTACACATCTTATTAAAGGTTACATGAAAACGTATTATTTTGTGATCACTATTACCCAAGTGACCCCCAACTTGTATATTTGATATGCGGTCTGGACTATTGGTTAATATTAGGTCTAGCAGTGCCCCCCTTCTTGTTGGGTAATGAACCAGTTGTGTCATAGTTGTCAAAAACCTATTTCCTTTGCTTGAACTACATGTTTCTGTCCCCCAATGTATTTCAGGGTAGTTGAAGTCTCCCATAATAATGACTTCTCCTTGAGTCGCAGCTTCATCTATTTGCTTTACGAGGATATTCTCCGCTACTTCCATTATTTTTGGAGACTTATAACAAACCCCTATCAATAATTTATTATTTTTTCCCCCTCCCCTTATCTCCACCCACCAGGACTCTACATTTTCATTAGATTCACATATATCCTCCCGCAAGACAGGTTTTAAGGATGATTTTACATATAAACACACACCCCCCTCACTTGTTTGTATGGTCATTTCTGAACAGGCTAAAGCCCTGTAAATTAACTGCCCAGTCATGGCTCTCGTCCAGCCACGTCTCAGATATCCCTACCATGTCATAATTATTTTCCAACAAAATTCATTTTAATTCCTCCATTTTGTTGGTGAGGCTTCTGGCATTAGTGTACATGCATTTTATGTATCTCTCTGTACCTCTATTCCTTCTTACTTTATTGACTGTTCTAACACCACCCCAATTTCTTTATTTGTGCCCAGGTCACTATCTGCACTATCTTCCCCACCTATAAAATGAATACCCTTCCCCCCAATCCCTAGTTTAAACACTCCTCCAACCTTCTAGCCATTTTCTCCCCCAGCACAGCTGCACCCTCCCCATTAAGGTGCAGCCGGTCCCTAGCGTAGAGTCTGTAGCCAACTGAGAAGTCAGCCCAGTTCTCCAGGAACCCAAATCCCTCCTTCCTACACCAGTTCTTGAGCCACTTATTTATCTCCCTAATCTCCCGTTGCCTCTCTGGTGTAGCACGTGGTACCGGAAGTATTTCAGAGAATACCACCTTGGAGGTCCTTGCTTTCAGCTTGCAGCCTAATTCCCTGAAATCATCTTTAAGGACCTTCCACCTACCTCTAACTTTGTCATTTGTGCCAATGTGCACCATGACCGCTGGGTCCTCACCAGCCCCTCCCAGTAATCTGTCAACCCGATCAGCGATGTGCCGAATGTGAGCGCCAGGTAGGCAGCACACTGTTCGACGATCCCTGTCTTTGTGACAGATTGCCCTATCTGTTCCCCTAATAATTGAGTCCCCCACTACCAGCACCTACCTGGCCTGCCCTACTCTCCTATTTCCCTCTTTACTGGAGCTGACACTCCTCCGGCTTTCAGAGGACATGCCTTGCTGCAGTAGTGCTACCCCTGTACCGTCACTCCCCTCATCTGCCAACTTTGCAAACTTATTGGGGTGTGCAAGATCAGGACTAGCCTCCCTGGCACTCTTCCCTCTACCCCCCCTTCTAACTGTCACCCAACTAGCGACCTCACTGTCCTGCAGCTCCCGACTACCACCCTCCCCCACATCAACCCCAGTGAGCTGCTGCTCGGTGAGCAGCAGACTCCTTTCCATGTTGTCAATGGATCTCAGTGTTGCCAGCTGCTCATTTAGATCCAGTATCTGGGCTTCCAAACGCACAATGTGCACACATCTCGCACAGCAGTATGCACCCAAGACCGGCTGTTCAAGGAATACATACATGTGGCAAGATGTACACTGGATAGCATTGTCAATAATGGAGCTCATTTCCTAATGATTGCACTAGACAGAAATGTTAAGTAAAAAGTAAAGTAAAGAATTAATGAAATACAGTCAGCAATTCAGTCCTAAGTCCTCCCTTCCAAACTCCCTGAATACAAAGTCACTGAAAAACAAGTCACACACACTTACTTTCGTTCGCACTTACGCTCTGGACACACGCAGCTCGTTCACACTCGCAAACTAAGAGATTTAAAGAGTTTTTTTTTTTTTTTTTTTCCCTTTTCCAGCAATGCACCCTTCACCTCAATGCACTTCCAAAGGACTTGATGCCCAACCAGCTGCCCCTTATAAACCCTTAATTATGACCCACTTCCCCTTAATTAACCCCTTGTGAGTAAATCTACACCTCAGGATTTTAGTGCAATGTAGTTAACCCTTAAATACACAGGCAGAAAACTAAGAAACTAAAACTGTAGTGAGAAAATAGGTTTTTAAAAGCCCAATAAATCTAAACAGGTAGAAAAGCACTCAGCAGGTCACAATGCCGCACTCACCGCAATTCACACAGGTATTTTCTGCAGGATTCCCAATACCTCTTCACTGAAAAACAAGTCACACACTTACTTTCGTTCGCACTTACGCTCCGGACACATGCAGCTCGTTCACACTCGCAAACTAAGAGATTTAAAGAGGTTTTTTTTTTTTTTTTTCCCTTTTCCAGCAATGCACCCTTCACCTCAATGCACTTCCAAAGGACTTGATGCCCAACCAGCTGCCCCTTATAAACCCTTAATTATGACCCACTTCCCCTTAATTAACCCCTTGTGAGTAAATCTACACCTCAGGATTTTAGTGCAATGTAGTTAACCCTTAAATACACAGGCAGAAAACTAAGTAACTAAAACTGTAGTGAGAAAATAGGTTTTAAAAAGCCCAATAAATCTAAACAGGTAGAAAAGCACTCAGCAGGTCACAATGCAGCACTCACCGCAATTCACACAGGTATTTTCTGCAGGATTCCCAATACCTCTTCACTGAAAAACAAGTCACACACTTACTTTCGTTCGCACTTACGCTCCGGACACACGCAGCTCGTTCACACTCGCAAACTAAGAGATTTAAAGAGTTTTTTTTTTCTTTTTTTTTCCTTTTCCAGCAATGCACCCTTCACCTCAATGCACTTCCAAAGGGGACAAGTACTTGTGGCCAGGGATGATACATTGCTCTGACGGCACACTGGGTAAACATAGTGGAAGCCAGGACCCAGTCGGACCTTGGGACAGAACACATCCTCCCCACACTGAGGATTGCGGGCCCTATGTCAGTCAGAGTTGCCCCCACAGTGTACAGCTCCTGCGCATCCTCCTCCTCCTCCTCATGTTCAGCCTCCATCTCAGATATCACCACATCAGTTACAAGCTGGAAGCATTGCAGTTCTGCCTCCGCCAAGCGGCAACAGGCTGTGCTGAAACTCATAAGCTTAGGTGATAAACCTCACACTGCTTGTGAGTTGTGGACAGCTGTGAAAGAGCAGGCAGATCTGTGGCTGAGACCGCTGAACCTACATCCCGGCATGGTCGTGTGTGACATTGGCCGTAACCTGGTGGCGGCTCTGAGGCGAGGTGAGATCACACAAGTACCATGCCTGGCTCATGTGCTTAACCTCGTGGTTCAGCGGTTTCTTAAATCGCACCCCGAGTTGCCAAATCTGCTCGTGAAAGTACGCCGCCTGTCAGCTCATTTTCGCAAGTCGGCTACAGCTTCCGCCACCCTTGCTGTATTGCAGCAGCGTTTGCAGCTTTCGGCACACCGACTGGTGTGTGATGTCCCCACACGTTGGAACTCTACCCTCCACATGTTGCAAAGGATTTGTGAGCAGAAGAGAGCAGTTGTGGAGTACCAGCTGCAACAAGGCCATCGATATTCAGGTCAGACTCCACACATAAGACCTCAGGAGTGGACCTGGATGTCTGACATATGTACCATCCTGACAAACTTTGAGGAGGCCACCAAGATGGTGAGTGGCGATGACGCCATCATTAGTGTCAGCATCCCACTTGTCTGTCTTTTGCAACGCTCTCTGCAGAGAATTAAAGAGGAGGCATTGCAGCCAGAGTATGATGAGATGGATCAAGAAGCCGTAGCGGGCGATTACACACAGCCCACCCTCATCTCATCCCAACGTGCATTGGGGGACAATGAGGGAGAGGAGGAGGAGGAAGAACAGGAGCTGCTATCATGCGTTGTAGACGGTAGTACCTGTGCAAGTGTCATACCGTCGGTTCAGCGTGGGTGGCCTGAGGACAGGGGGGAGGAGGAAGAGGAGGAGGAGGAGGAGAGCATGGTCAGTCGTCATCTTGGTGAGGACACGGAAATCTTGCCCGTTACCAGTCTGGCACGCATGGCTGACTTTATGTTACGCTGCCTTAACCATGACCCTCGCATTGTCAAAATGTTGGGTGACAGTCATTACTGGTTGGTGACACTTGTAGACCCCCGCTACAAGGAGAACTTTCCGTCTCTTATTCCTGAGGAGGAGAGGTCTAAAAAAATGGGGCAGTACCAGAAGGCCCTTGCTGCAGAACTCTTAAAAAAATTCCCATCTGAACACGCTAGCGGCAGAGGTCACAGTTCGTTGCCCAACCAAGGCGTACAGGCGAAAGAGATGCAACTCCAATCCAGCAGAGGCAGGGGAACACTGTCAACGTTCTGGGACAGTTTTCTGACACCTGCCCAGCTTACAGGCCCTGAGACGCGGGGTGCTCTCACAAGGAGTGGAAATTTTCAAAAGATGGTGAGGGAGTACCTTGCCGATCGTACCAGCGTCCTCCGTGATTCCTCTGTGCCTTTTAATTATTAGGTATCCAAGTTGGACACTTGGAATGAACTCGCTCTGTACGCCTTGGAGGTCCTGGCCTGCCCTGCCGCTAGCGTGTTATTGGAGCGTGTTTTTAGTGCCGCTGGGGGAATTATAACTGATAAGCGCACTCGCCTGTCAACTGACAATGCTGACAAGCTGACCCTTATCAAAATGAACAAGGGCTGGATTGGGCCAGACTTCTCATCACCACCAAATGACAGCAGAGTAACATAAAGTCAAATCCACTGTGTTACTTCGGGAGGTGTATTCATATGCACCGCTTCACACCCACACATGGGTATACGCTTCCTCGTTTCGGCTGTTTTATCTTCTTCTCCTTATCCTCAGCCTCCACCACCACTATACCACCAGGGTGCCAGCATTGCAAGTTCCTCTGTCCTTATTATGGAATATGCTGTACTGCATGGCTCTTGTAAGGGGCATTGCAAGTTGCTCCTTCCTAATTTTTGGCAGCTTTTGCTTGGAAAGCATAAACACATACCATGGGACACCCACTCCCCAATAATGGGACTTATGTTTGTAATATGCTGTACTGCATGGCTCTTGTAAGGGGCATTGCAAGTTGCTCCGTCCTAATTTTTGGCAGCTTTTGCTTGCAAGACATAAGCAAATACTATGGGACACCCACTCCCCAATAATGGGACTTATGTTTGTAATATGCTGTACTGCATGGCTCTTCTAAGGGACATTGCAAGTTGCTCCATCCTAATTTTTGGCAGCTTTTGCTTGGAAAGCATAAGCAAATACCATGGGACACCCACTCCCCAATAATGGGACTTATGTTTGTAATATGCTGTACTGCATGGCTCTTGTAAGGGGCATTGCAAGTTGCTCCGTCCTAATTTTCGGCAGCTTTTGCTTGCAAGGCATAAGCAAATACTATGGGACACCCACTCCCCAATAATGGGACTTATGTTTGTAATATGCTGTACTGCATGGCTCTTGTAAGGGGCATTGCAAGTTGCTCCGTCCTAATTTTTGGCAGCTTTTGCTTGGAAAGCATAAGCAAATACCATGGGACGCCCACTCCCCAATAATGGGACTTATGTTTGTCATATGCTGTACTGCATGGCTCTTGTAAGGGGCATTGCAAGTTGCTCCGTCCTAATTTTTGGCAGCTTTTGCTGGGAAAGCATAAGCAAATACCATGGGACACCCACTCCCCAATAATGGGACTTATGTTTGTAATATGCTGTACTGCATGGCTCTTGTAAGGGGCATTGCAAGTTGCTCCTTCCTAATTTTTGGCAGCTTTTGCTTGGAAAGCATAAGCAAATACCATGGGACACCCACTCCCTAATAATGGGACTTATGTTTGTAATATGCTGTACTGCATGGCTCTTGTAAGGGGCATTGCAAGTCGCTCCGTCCTAATTTTTGGCAGCTTTTGCTTGCAAGGCATAAGCAAATACTATGGGACACCCACTCCCCAATAATGGGACTTATGTTTGTAATATGCTGTACTGCATGGCTCTTGTAAGGGGCATTGCAAATTGCTCCGTCCTAATTTTTGGCAGCTTTTCCTTGCAAGGCATAAGCAAATACTGTGGGACACCCACTCCCCAATAATGGGACTTATGTTTGTAATATGCTGTACTGCATGGCTCTTGTAAGGGGCATTGCAAGTTGCTCCGTCCTAATTTTTGGCAGCTTTTGCTTGGAAAGCATAAGCAAATACCATGGGACACCCACTCCCCAATAATGGGACTTATGTTTGTAATATGCTGTACTGCATGGCTCTTGTAAGGGGCATTGAAAGTTACTCCGTCCTAATTTTTGGCAGCTTTTGCTTGCAAGGCATAAGCAAATACTATGGAACACCCACTCCCCAATAATGGGACTTATTTTTGTAATATGCTGTACTGCATGGCTCTTGTAAGGGGCATTGCAAGTTGCTCCGTCCTAATTTTTGGCAGCTTTTGCTTGGAAAGCATAAGCAAATACCATGGGACACCCACTCCCCAATAATGGGACTTATGTTTGTAATATGCTGTACTGCATGGCTCTTGTAAGGGGCATTGCAAGTTGCTTCGTCCTAATTTTTGGCAGCTTTTGCTTGCAAGGCATAAGCAAATACTATGAGACACCCACTCCCCAATAATGGGACTTATGTTTGTAATATGCTGTACTGTATGTGTGTCACCCTGGCCTGGATGCCACAAATATATTAAAGCTGTGTCTGAGAGCAAGGGGGAGGTTCTCTAGTCAGGGGAACATTAGCATGCAGTACCTCCTGTCTCAGGCCAGTAGGGGGAGCAGGCTGCCCCTATTAAAGCTGGTACTGGGGGCAGGGTTAGAGAGAACTTGATGACCTGTCTCAGGACTGAGACTTGTCCCAGAGCAGAGCAGGGACAGAAAGTTGTATTGCACCTAAAAGGAAGTGTGGCAGGAGGAGAGCCACAAGCCAGAGACAAGAGGCGAAGTGAGCCTGTCTTGGCAGATAAAGGACTTAATTTACCAGACTTTGGTGTCTGAGGCTGGGAGGATTCCACATTCTCCAGCAGATAACCAGTCCGCAGGGGACTGTATATTCCTTCGCCTAAGAAGCCTGAAGGCCCTGCCACAACAGAAGGGACCAGCAAAGCCGTACAAGGCTGGGAGCAGAAAGGAACCCACGTCGCAGGCCATACAGGCGAGAGTACACGGAGAGCTCGGAAACGTGGGCTGTTACCCTATAAGGAGGAGATAGCCAGAAGGAGCGCAGAAAGCACGGTAGGCCTACACCCTCACCCTGACCAGGGCCAATTTCCCCGTTACTCTCAGACATCCAGGTCCCCTCCTAGCTGGGACTGTTTGTGGGTCAATTTACCTGTTCTAGTAAAGACCCTGGACTGCAACCTGTTGTCTGTGTGCTCCTTGCTCCTCCAGCACTATCAGCACTGGGACTCTCACTACCATCACTCCCACCATCCATTATACTGCCCTGGGGCCGCACTCTTCCCGTGGGGAGTCACACTACCCTAGATGCACACCTCATCAGCCCCAGCGGTCTGCATGCAGCGGCGGTTCCTAATAACCGCAATCCACGGGTGGCGTAGTCGGACATAATCATCAGCACATAACGGACTACCATTGGCCTGACCACCCTGAGCCACGGACCGGGCAGCCACTACTACCCCAATCGTTCCCCTATTGCCCGGATCAGAGTGCCCCACGGCCCAGGGGGTGAGTCACATGGCTCTTGTAAGGGGCATTGCAAGTTGCTCCGTCCTAATTTTTGGCAGCTTTTGCTTGGAAAGCATAAGCAAATACCATGGGACACCCACTCCCCAATAATGGGACTTATGTTTGTAATATGCTGTACTGCATGGCTCTTGTAAGGGGCATTGCAAGTTACTCCGTCCTAATTTTTGGCAGCTTTTGCTTGCAAGGCATAAGCAAATACTATGGGACACCCACTCCCCAATAATGGGACTTATGTTTGTAATAAGCTGTACTGCATGGCTCTTGTAAGGGGCATTGCAAGTTGCTCAGTCCTAATTTTTGGCAGCTTTTGCTTGGAAAGCATAAGCAAATACTATGGGACACCCACTCCCCAATAATGGGACTTATGTTTGTAATATGCTGTACTGCATGATTCTTGTTAGGGGCATTGCAAGTTGCTCCGTCCTAATTTTTGGCAGCTTTTGCTTGCAAGGCATAAGCAAATACTATGGAACACCCACTCCACAATAATGGGAATTATGTTTGTAATATGCTGTACTGCATGGCTCTTGTAAGGGGCATTGCAAGTTGCTCCATCCTAATTTTTGGCAGCATTTGCTTGGAAAGCATAAGCAAATACCATGGGACACCCACTCCCCAATAATGGGACTTATGTTTGTAATATGCTGTACTGCATGGCTCTTGTAAGGGGCATTGCAAGTTGCTCCATCCTAATTTTTGGCAGCTTTTGCTTGGAAAGCATAAGCAAATACCATGGGACACCCACTCCCCAATAATGGGACTTATGTTTGTAATATGCTGTACTGCATAGCTCTTTTTAGGGGCATTGCAAGTTGCTCCATCCTAATTTTTGGCAGCTTTTGCTTGCAAGGCATAAGCAAATACTATGGGACACCCACACCCCAATAATGGGACTTATGTTTGTAATATGCTGTACTGCATGTGACGCGCCCCCTGGGCCGTGTGTACACGTGTGTGGGATACCCGGTGCCGGGTCTCTGGGGTCTGTAGTCTCCGTGGCAGCGACACGGTCCCGTGGCTCAGGCTGGTCAAACCAGTGGCAGTCTTTCTTAGGTTTTGAGGTTAATTGTCCGACTGCGCCACCCGTGGATTGCGGTCAGGGAGTACCACCGCTGCGAGGCAGACCGCTGAGGCTGGTGTTGTGTGCGCAGCATAGAATGGGATAACTCCCCTCGGGAGGAGTATAGCCTCAGGGCAGTGAGTGTGGATGATGGGGTGATGGTGCACGAGCGCAGCAGGAATGACTCAGAGTCTTTGCAGTGCAGTTCAGGGTCTTTACTGATGATTATAAGGTAGACCCTCCCGGGAGTACTGGCTAGCATAAGAGGCTTGGTCAGTCTGTGAGCAAGCAGGAGTTCCCCTGGCCAGGTGGAGTTGTAGGCCTCCCCGTCTGCCTGCACTCTTCCTGGCTACCTTGCTGTAAGCGGGTAGAAGTAGCCCACGTCCCTGAGTGTACCGTGTAGTGCTCACCCGTATGGCTGGTGACTTGGGGCCTTCTGTTAGCCTCCGCTCCACGATGGCGGTGCTGGTCCCTTGCTTGTGACTGAGCCTCTGGGCTTCTATGGCCAGAGGCCCTGAAATCCCCTGCCGGCTGGTTTCTGCTGCTGGATATATAAGTCCTCACAGCTTCGGACTCCTGTGTCCGGTTCCTATTGTCTTCGGCCAGGGCGAGCTCTGCTCAGCTTCCAGCCCCTGGTCTTTAGCTCCTAGCTCCTACAGAGCTCCTTGCTGTTACTTTCCCTTGCTCTCACTCTGACTCTGACTGTTCTCTGACTCACTCAACCCCGCCCCAGATCCAGTTTATAAGGGCGGAATTCTCCCCTCCCAGGGCTGGGGCAGGAGGATGTTGCATGTTTAAGGGATCCTGACCAGGAAACCTCCCACTTGCTCTCCAATGTAATATCTCTATTACTGTGGTGACCAGATCCCTGGGGTGCCACACATGTCTCTTGTAAGGGGCATTGCAGTTCCTCATAATTTTTGGAAAGCCTTCCATTCACCGCTTAGGCCAACAGTGCACGGGAGACCCAGTTGCTATAAATGGAAAAAAAGGTTTAGTTAACGCCCTCTGACCTCCATGTCATTTCCAAGGGGCATTGGAGTGGCTCGAAATTTTTGGTAGGCATTGCACTCACTGTATGCCCTATAACTGTGTAGCCGAACCGCTCCTTTTGTTACAGAAACATATCCTACAAGACATATCTGGTTGACTGGCCTGATATTGATGTGAATGGTCCCTGTTCCTCCTGCTCTTTCTCCTTTGCCACTACCTTATCCATCATTTATAACCTGAAGCTTTGTTTTAACGGGAGTCATAGAACTTAGATAGTAGCAGGAAAACATCCAGCAATCCTCGGAGGAGGTAGGATATGCGCCAAAACGCTGACCACCTCAGGCCTAGCCGCTACTACACACAAGCGCTTGCATTACAACAAAACAAAGCAGATGCTAACTTCTATCATCCTCATCATGCTCCTCACCTTGGCACTCTCAACTCCCCTGATGGAGAAGCCAGGGCCCACCGGAGGAGTCTGATAGTCCGGTGGGCTCGGCCAATGCTGCCCTAAAGCAGGCCAGGCTAAGAAAAGTGTGGGAAAGGTTACTGGGACAAATAGGGGTGGCTGGGGACCGAGTATGGAAACCCGGCCACCCCCTGGAGGCTAGGGAGCAAGCGGGGACAACCGGCCACCAGGCGGCTGGGGACTGAGTATGGATACCAGGCCGCCGACACAGCCATGGCGTGGTGGCCAGATTCCGCCTCCACATGTCTAAAAGGCCCAATTTAAAGTGCAAGCAAGCAGTATGGTATTGCAGCCTGGGGGTGGGTGGGTGGCAGGCTGCATACTTGCGCTTGCATTGCAAGGAATGGGAGAGGTACAATTGAACACTGCCCTGGGACAAGGTCTTGAATGGGGATAGTTGCAAGTTTGCAACGACAGGTGCAAGGTGGGAGGCATCTTCGCATGTACCATGAACAGGGGTTTGGCATTCACACACTACAGTGGAATAGGCTCTCCTTCCCACTAAATGCACTGGGGAGGGCACAGGTAATGTTTTGGTATACGCGCTTTATCTTATGTGTAAGGCACACCAGGACAAATATGGGCAGCTGGGGACTGAGTATGGATACCTCGCTGCCGAAGCAGTCATGAGGTAGTGGCCAGCTTCGGCCTCCTCCAAACTAAAAGGCCCCATTTCAAGTGCAAGCTAGCAGTATGGAATTGCAGTCTGGGGGTGGGTGAGTGGCAGGCTGCACACTTACACTTGCATTAAAAGAGAACATAGCAGATGCTAACTTCTGTCATCATCATCATGCTCCTCACCTTGGCACTCTCAACTCCACCGATGGAGAAGTCAGGGCCCACCGGAGGAGTCTGGTTCTCTGGTGGGCTCGTCCAATGCAGCCTAAAGCAGGCCGGGCTAAGAAAAGTGTGTGGGGGGATGTTCCAAGGAGAAATAGGGGCGGCTGGGGACCGTTTATGGACACCCGGCTACCCCCAGGTGGCTGGAGACCGTGTGTGGACACCCGGCCGCAGGGCGGCTGGGGACCGAGTATGGACACCCGGCCGCCGGGCGGCTGGGGACTGAGTATGGATTCCAGGCCGCCAACACAGCCATGACGTGGTGGCCAGATTCCGCCTCCACATGCCTAAAAGGCCCAATTTCAAGTTCAAGCAAGCAAGCAGTATGGTATTGCAGCCTGGGGGTGGGTGGGTGGCAGGCTGCATACTTGAGCTTGTATTGCAAGGAATGGGGGAGGTACAATTGAACACTGCCCTGGGACTAGAACTTGCATGGGGATAATTGCAAGACTGCATCTTCTGATGCGTAAGGATCACTTATGATGGGCACACTTTTAGACAGTGACCTGGGAGTCAGAGATGCTTCCAGGGGTCTTCCCCATGCTGTTCCCTTGTCTTTTCAGCACTTTATGCATGTGTCACACAGCACATGGCCAGATAAGGTTGTAAAATGTTAAAATGACATTTCACGGTGAATGCATTTGTCATAGTTGAAAGCAATACAAAAGTGCAAAAACGCATAAAAAATGCTACTTGTGAACATAGCCGAAGGTGTAGAGGAGTGTTTTTGTTTTTGATCATTTATTTTAACTTATACACAAGTCTTTTCCCTGGAAAGGATGTTCCTTAACATATTTCACAGGAAAAAATTTTCAGTTTCATTTTTGATTGTTTTATTGTGAGCCCGTAAAAGTGGCTTAATACCTCTGACCACGATGTTGACAGCAGTGACCTGGGGGTCAGAAATGCTTCCTGGGGCAATCCCCATGCTGTCCCCATGTCATTTGAGCACTGTCACTATCGTTTTGGGCACTAGTTAGGGTTTTAAAAGACTGCCCGGGGTGCCACCACAAAAATGCTCGAGTTTCCCATAGACTAACATTGGGCTCGTTGCTTGAGTCGAGCACCCGAGTATCACGGTGAGCTCGGCCCGAGCTTCGAGCACCCGAGCATTTTAGTGCTCGCTCAACACTAATATATATTCTACCCACAAACATTTGGAACTCTCCTGGGGTACCCTCACACATATTATTCCCTCATTTAGTGGATATTTTCACAAAAAAGTGAAATTGTCAAAAATTCAGAAAATTGGCTAAAAATGACCAAATATCAAGGACTCATCGGGCGAATCGCTCTGGAACTGAAATCGGAATGCTCACTGACATTTCCCCTATCTGAAAGTCTGATAAACGGCGGAAAAATGACTAAGTCCCAAAAAAAAATTTTTTTCAACTTTTTTCAATTTTACCCCCGTGGGATATATATTCTACCCACAAACATTTGGAGCTCTCCTGGGGTAACCTCACACATATTATTCCCTCAATTAGTGGATATTTTCACAAAAAAGTGAAATTTTCAAAAATTCAGAAAATTGGCTGAAAACGACTAAATATCAAGGACTCATCGGGCGAATCGCCCTGGCACTAAAATTGCAAGGCTCACTGACATTTCCTCTATCTGAAAGTCTGATAAACGCCGGAAAAATGACTAAGTCCCAAAAAAAAATTTTTTTAAACTTTTTGCAATTTTACCCCCGTGGGATATATATTCTACCCACAAACATTTGGAACTTTCCTGGGGTACCCTCACACATGTTATTCCCTCATTTAGCGGATATTCTCACAAAAAAGTGAAATTTTCAAAAATTCAGAAAATTGGCTGAAAACGACTAAATATCAAGGACTCATCATGCGAATCGCTCTGGAACTGAAATCGGAATGCTCACTGACATTTCCCGTCTCTGAAAATCTGATAAACGCTGGAAAAATGGCTAAGTCCAAAAAAAAATTTTTTTTAATTTTTTCAATTTTTCCCCTGTGGGATATATATTCTACCGACACACATTTGGAACTCTCCTGGGGTACCCTCACACATATTATTACGTCATTTAGTTGTTATTTTCACAAAAAAAGTGAAATTTTCAAAAATTCAGAAAATTGTCTGAAAATGACTAAATATTAAGGACTCATCGGGCGAATCGCTCTGGAACTGAAATCGGAATGCTCACTGACATTTGCGCAATCTGAAAGTCTGATAAACGCCGGAAAAATGACTAAGTCCAAAAAAAAAATTTTTTTTAACTTTTTTCAATTTTACCCCCGTGGGATATATTTTCTACCCACACAATTTGGAACTCTCCTGGGGTACCCTCACACATATTATTCCCTCATTTAGTGGATATTTTCACAAAAAAGTGAAATTTTCAAAAATTCTGAAAATTGGCTGAAAACAACTAAATATCAAGTACTCATCGGGCGAATCGCTCTAGAACTCAAATCGGAACGCTCACTGACATTTCCCCTATCTAAAAGTCTGATAAACGCAGGAAAAATGACTAAGTCAAAAAAAAAAATTTTTCAACTTTTTTCAATTTTACTCCCGTGGGATATATATTCTACCCACGCACATTTGGAACTCTCCTGGGTTACCCTCACACATATTATTCCCTCATTTAGCGGATATTTTCACAAAAAAGTGAAATTTTAAAAAATTCAGAAAATTGGCTGAAAATGACTAAATATCAAGGACTCATCGGGCGATTCGCTCTGGAACTGAAATCGGAAACCTCACTGACATTTTCCCTATCTGAAAGTCTGATAAACGCCCGAAAAATGACTAAGTCGCCTAAAAAAAATTTTTGAACTTTTTTCAATTTTACCCCCGTGGGATATATATTCTACCCACACACATTTGGGAACTCTCCTGGGTTACCCTCACACATATTATTCCCTCATTTAGCGGATATTTTCACAAAAAAGTGAAATTTTCAAAAATTCAGAAAATTGTCTGAAAATGACAAAATATCAAGGACTCATCGGGCGAATCGCTCTGGAACTGAAATCGGAATGCTCACTGATATTTCCCCCATCTGAAAGTCTGACAAACGCCGGAAAAATGACTAAGTCCAAAAAAAAATTTTTTTCAACTTTTGTCAATTTTACCCCCGTGGGATATATATTCTACCCACACACATTTGGAACTCTCCTGGGGTACCCTCACACATATTATTCCCTTATTTAGCGGATATTTTCACAAAAAAGTGAAATTTTCAAAAATTCTGAAAATTGGATGAAAACGACTAAATATCAAGGACTCATCGGGCGAATCGCTCTGGAACTGAAATCGGAACGCTCACTGACATTTCCCCTATTGGAAAGTCTCAGAAACTACGGAAAAATGATTAACTACAAAAAAAAATTTTTTTCAACTTTTTTCAATTTTACCCCGTGGGATATATATTTTACCCACGCACATTTGGAACTCTCCTCGGGTACCCTCACCTATAACATAGTAACATAGTAGCATAGTTAGTAAAGCCGAATAAAGACTTGCGTCCATCAAGTTCGACCTGTTAGTTCTGTAGTTGCTAAAGTTGATCCAGAGGAGGGCAAAAACCCCAAATGATTTAGCCAATCTTCACCTGAGGAAAAATTCCCTCCCGACTCTGAAACCAGCAGTCAGAATAAATCCCTGTATCAACCTACTATTTTATTCTATTTTTAAGTATATGCAGAAATCTGCCTGGTATCTAGAAATGCATCCAGTCCCCGCTTGAACTGGTGTAGTGAATCCGACATTACCGTCTCCTCACTCAGTGAATTCCATATTCTCACTGCTCTTACCGTAAAGAACCCCTTCCTATGCTGGTGCTGAAACCTTTTCTCTTCCAGTCTTAGTGAATGCCCTCTTGTTACCGTAATATCCCTTCCTTTGAACAAATCCCGGGCAAGGTCTCTATACTGTCCCCTAAAATATTTGTACACATTTATTATGTCCCCCCTCAACCTTCTCTTTTCCAGGCTGAATAGTCCTAGTTTTGCCAACCTCTCTGAGTATTGCAGTCCCTCCATTCCCCTTATTAATTTTGTTGCCCTCCTTTGTACCTTTTCAAGCTCGTTTATATCCTTTCTATATATTGGGGCCCATAACTGAGCACAGTATTCCAAGTGTGGTCTGACCAGAGCTTTGTACAGTGGAAGAACAATGTTCTCATCCTTTGCAGCTATACCTCTTCTGATACATCCCATTACCCTGTTTGCCCTTACAGCAGCCGCCTGACTTTGGGCACTCCAATTTAGTTTACTATCAATCAAGATGCCCAAGTCCTTCTCCATCTCTGAATGCCCCAATGATTTCCCATTCAGTGAGTACTGGTGACTTCCATTTTTCCTTCCCATATGTATGACCTTACATTTCTCCTCGTTAAACCTCATTTGCCATTTAATGCTCCACCTACCCAGCTTATCCAAATCCCTCTGTAGGTCTGCACTGTCCTCTTTTGTATTAATTGTTTTACATAACTTTGTGTCATCTGCAAATATTGATATTTTACTATTTATCCCGTTGACTATGTCGTTAATAAAGATATTAAATAACATTGGGCCTAGTACAGACCCCTGTGGTACCCCACTAGTGACGCTTACCCAATCTGAGTATATTCCATTTATAACCACCCTCTGCCTTCTATCCTTTAGCCAGTTAGCTACCCACTTGCAGACATTTTCCCCCAGCCCCATCATTCTCATTTTGTATACCAACCTATTATGTGGCACGCTATCGAACGCTTTTGAGAAGTCGAGATACACGACATCCACTGGTTCCCCCTGATCTACTCGAGAGCTAACCTCCTCGTAGAAGTCAATCAGGTTTGTTTGGCAGGAGCGATTCCTCATGAATCCATGTTGGTTTGGGGTTAATAGATTATTAGCATCAAGATGCTCCATAATTGCCTCATTAATAAAGCCTTCAAAAATTTTGCCCACAACGGACGTCAGACTCACCGGCAGATAGTTTCCGGCGTCACTTTTCGCTCCCTTTTTGAATATTGGCACTACATTCGCCTGTCGCCAATCAAGTGGTACAGACCCAGTCTCAACAGAGTCCTTAAATATAAGATATAACGGTCTGTCTATCACATGACTTAGTTCCCTTAGTACCCGTGGGTGTATGCCATCAGGTCCTGGTGATTTGTTTATTTTAATGTTACTGAGGCGTTTCTGTACCCCAGCTTGGGTTAGATTAGTCATACTTACTGGAGGATTAAGCTTGTCACTTCTCATTTCGCCTGTTAGTTCTATTTCCTTTGTGAAAGTTGACGAAAAAAATTTATTTAATAGATTAGCTTTATCCTCATCTTTCTCTATGATTTTGCCTTCCTCACTTTTTATCGGTCCAATATTATCCGATTTAATCCTTTTACTATTTATATACGTAAAGAACAGTTTGGGATTTGATCTACTTTCCCTAGCAATACGTTTCTCTGTTTCCTCCTTCGCTATTTTTATTTGTTTTTTACAGGTTCTCGTTTTTTCCTTGTAACACATTAGTGCCTCCTTACTGTTTTCCTGTTTTAATCTCTTGAATGCCTCTTTTTTGCTATTTAACGCCCCTTTTACGTTCTTGTTCAACCATATTGGTTTCCTCTTATTTCTGGCCCTTTTATTCCCATACGGTATATATCTCTCGCACTGAGTATTCAGAATTCTTTTGAAAGTTTCCCATTTACTATTCGTATTCCTTTGATTAAGAACTTTGTTCCAGTCAATAAGTTGAAGGTTTTCTTTCAGCTGATCAAACTTCGCCCTCCTAAAGTTTAATGTTTTTGTTGTTCCCTTATTGATAACCCTACTGAAGGGCATTTAAATTGATAATATTATGATCGCTATTACCTAGGTGCCCCCCTATCTGTACCTCAGTTATTCTATCAGGCCTATTAGTCAATATTAAGTCCAACACTGCCTTCCCTCTCGTTGGTTCCTGCACTAGTTGGGAGAGATAATTATCCTTAATATTTGTCAAGAACCTTTTTCCTTTCTGCGATCTACAGGTTTCTGTTTCCCAGTCAATATCCGGGTAGTTGAAGTCCCCCATTACAATCACCTCATTATGTTTTGCTACTTTGTCTATTTGTCCTAATAGCAGTTTCTCATTCTCCTCTGTTATATTGGGTGGCTTATAGCAGACCCCCAGTAATATTTTATTATTATTTTTTGCCCCCTCTATCTCTACCCACATGGACTCGACCCCCTCTTCTCCCTCTCCTATATCTTCCCTTAGTCTGGGCTTTAGACATGACTTTACATATAAGCAGACTCCTCCGCCCTTCCCCTGTTTCCGGTCCCTTCTAAATAAACTATAATCTATTAAATTTACCGCCCAGTCGCAGCTATCGTCTAGCCAAGTCTCTGTTATACCTATGATGTCATACCTCTCCTCCGATATAAGCGCCCGCAGCTCATCCGCCTTATTGGTCAGGCTTCTTGCGTTGGTCAGCATGCAAGATAAAACTTTGGGGTTATTTAGCATCCTATTCTTCTCTAACGATCTAACTGTACTATCCCCACCCCCCTCTCCACCCTCATTATATTCACTTCTCCCCTTCCCCCTTGCTTGCCTCACATCCCACCTATTTCCTTGGTTTCCCCCCCCATCTCTAGTTTAAAAACTCCTCCAACCTATTAGCCATCTTCTTCCCCAGCACTGCTGCACCCTCCCCATTGAGGTGCAGCCCGTCCCTACGGTAGAGCCTGTAGCCGACAGCGAAGTCGGCCCAGTTCTCCATGAACCCAAACCCTTCTGCCTTGCACCAACTCTTAAGCCACTTATTCACCTCCCTAACCTCCTGTTGGCGCTCCTGTGTGGCTCGCGGGATTGGTAGTATTTCTGAGAAAACTACCTTGGAGGTCCTTGCCCTAAGCTTCCTACCTAGATCCCTGAAATCATTTTTAAGGACCCTCCATCTACCACTCACTTTGTCATTGGTGCCAATGTGGACCATGACCGCTGGGTCTTCGCCAGCCCCACCCAGTAACCTGTCAACCCGATCCGCGATGTGCCGGACTCGAGCGCCAGGGAGGCAGCACACCGTTCGGCGATCCCGGTCTTTGTGACAGATTGCCCTGTCTGTCCCCCTAATAATAGAGTCACCCACAACCAGGACCTGTCTAGCCTGCCCTACACTGCCCCCCTCCCCCTCATTACTGGAGCATACACTCCCCCGGCGGTCAGAGGATCTGTCGTGCTCCAATAATGTCGGTTCTGAACCAGCCTTCCTATACTTCTTCCCTCTATCCCTTCTAACTGTTACCCAGCTCTCTGCCTGTTCAGCCTGCGCTTCCCCATTAAGCTCCACCCCCAGTGTTGACCCATTGAGTGTCTGCTCGGTGAGCAGCAAACTCCGTTCCATGTTGTCGATGCTCCTCAGTACCGCTATCTGAGCACTTAGATCCAGGATTTGGGCTTCCAAGTGCACGATATGCTCACATCTCTCGCAGAAGTATGGATCCCTGAGCGGTAGCTCAGGGAATGCATACATTGCGCAAGATGTACACTGCACGGCTCCGGCCAACATGGATGTCATTCCCTCATTTAGAGGATATTTTCACAAAAAAGTGAAATTTTCAAAAATTCAGAAAATTGGCTGAAAACGACTAAATATCAAGGATTCTTCATGCGAATCGCTCTGGAACTGAAATCGGAACGCTCACTGATATTTCCCCTATCTGAAAGTGTGATAAACGCCGGAAAAATGACTACGTCAACAAAAAAAAAATTTTTCAGCTTTTTTCAATTTTACTCCCGTGGGATATATATTCTACCCACACACATTTGCAACTCTCTTGGGGTAACCTCACACATATTATTCCCTCATTTAGCGGATATTTTCACAAAAAAGTGAAATTTTCAAAAATTCAGAAAATTGGCTGAAAACGACTAAATATCAAGGACTCAATGGGCGAATCGCTCTGGAACTGAAATCAGAATGCTCACTAGAGATGAGCATTGTTCGACTCGAACTGTTCACCAATCTCAAATTCGAGCTGTTTTGGGCGGTGTTCAAGCCGTTCGGCGAACACGAACGATTTGGAAAAAATTCAGCTGTTCGAGGTTATGTTCGATAAGTGTTCGTGCCCCAAAATCATAACTGGATTTTTTCTCAGTAATGCTGAAAATTAATGTTGATACGCAGTTTGAGTGTACAGCGGGGCGGGGGGAGGGGCAGGGGAGGGGCAGGGGATGGATCTCTGCAGGAATAATGAAGATCTCCAATTTTTTTTCTCTTTCCCGCATTTACAGTGGGGTGGTGCAATCTGTCAGCCTATCAGCAGTTCACACATGGAGCAAAGTGCTTTTTTTCACACCAGCAAGGGCATGTGTCATTGGCAGTGTGTGTCACATGTCCTTGCCCTATAAGACCCAGCCATTTTCCCCGTCGCCACCATTTTCTCACTGCTACAGCTGCGTGTTAGAAGGCACCGCTGTTGCTGTGTGCGCTTTACCTTGCTAATTTCAAGCCAATTTTCGCACAAATCTACAGATACCTTGGGAGTAGGGAAGAGTTGTGATTGCAGTCCTTTTAAAGACTACGTTACAGCATTTTCTATGCCTTTTATCAGGCAGGTCTGTGCTCTTAAATAGATAGGTTGGGAGTAAAGACTAATTGTAATTGCAGTCCTTTTCAGGACTAAGTTACATCAGTTCCTATCACTTTTTGCCAGGCAGGTCTGTGCCAGAGCTGTGCAAGTTTTTTTCACAGCATTTGGCTATAACTAGCAAAGCTAATCCTTTTTGGCCTATTGCAGAGTGTATTAGTCAGTGGAGTAGCCTATCTGTGTTGCAAGCTACACCACCTGTGTATAGAATACCAATTTTTTTACTGCACCTAGTGAAGTAAAACCTTTTGGGCATAGCATCATTCTATTAGTCCATCTGTACTGACCTCCATCAGGTTGCAAATTGAATATAATTTTTTTTTGCATCTAGCTCTGAAAAAAAATTTGGGCTTCTAGCAGTGTGTGGGACTTGTTCTATTAGTCCATCTATACTGACCTCCATCAGGTTGCAAATTAAAAATATTTTTTTTCTGCATCTAGCTCTGAAAAAATATTTGGGTTTCTAGCAGTGTGTGGGACTTGTTCTATTAGTCCATCTATACTGACCTCCATCAGGTTGCAAATTAAAAATATTTTTTTCTGCATCTAGCTCTGAAAAAATATTTGGGTTTCTAGCAGTGTGTGGGACTTGTTCTATTAGTCCATCTATACTGACCTCCATCAGGTTGCAAATTGAATATAATCTTTTCCTGCATCTAGCTCTGAAAAAAAATTTGGGCTTCTAGCAGTGTGTGGGACTTGTTCTATTAGTCCATCTATACTGACCTCCATCAGGTTGCAAATTAAAAATATTTTTTTCTGCATCTAGCTGTCACGCTGTCTCTGTGTACTGGAGGTAGGGGGCCTAAGCTGACCCTAAGCTGGGGCCCTGACTAATCCCTCTACCTGGAGGTACTGTTAAAGGTACAGATGTCCAGGCCGCCAGCGTAACCCCTACCTCCTGAGGATCCCTGCACCTAAGTAATCTAGTCCTGAGAAGGACCCCTGATCACAACAAAAGGGGACAGGTAATAATATGCCCACACTCAGTACTTAGACGAACGAGACAGTACAAGGGTAAAACCAAAACCACCTTGCATACAAAAACTACACAACTACAACAGAGGGAACACCAACGGGAAAGGAGATAAATGATAAAGCGAGGAAGGGAAAAAACACTCCAAATGCACTTAGCTCTGAAACTCCAAATACCACGATCCGCTCTGTTAGTCTGCATGAAATGCTTTCACCAACACTTCCCTAACAGACCGGCAGGCATTTGAAGGAGTCCCACTACAGCAGCATTGATTGCAGCTGGGCGAGGCTGGACCTCGTCTAGCACAGAGAGAGAGAGAGTTAACTCCCTCACTGCCGAAAAACACAAAGCACCAAAAACTCAGCTGTGAGAAGTCAGGCTGTGTAATCGTGACGATCTTCGTGGCGACACACCCGTGACAGTACCCCCCCTTTTACGAGGGGCCTCCGGACCCTCAGGGCCAGGTTTATCCGGGTGAGTCGTGTGGAAGGCCCGAACTAATCGGTCTGCGTTAATATCCGACGCAGGAACCCACATCCTCTCCTCAGGACCATACCCCTTCCAATGAACCAGGTACTGAAGGGACCGGCGATTAAAGCGTGAATCGATGACCCTCGATACCTGGAACTCCAAGTTACCATTGACCACCACTGGAGGGGGAGGTAAAGGTGACGGTACCACTGGCGCCACATACCTCTTAAGCAACGATCTGTGGAACACGTTGTGAATTTTAAACGTAGGGGGGAGGTCAAGACGGAATGCCACCGGAGTAATTATAGAACTGATCCTGTACGGCCCGATGAACCTGGGACCCAGTTTCCAGGAGGGAACCTTAAGTTTTATATTCCTGGTAGACAACCATACCCGATCGTTCACACTTAGGTCCGGACCAGACACTCTCCTCCTATCAGCCATACGTTTGTATCGGTTCCCCATAGTATTCAGATTCTTCAGCACCCCTCTCCATACTGAAGCGAGTGATGAGGAAAATCGTTCCTCCTCAGGAACCCCCGAAGAGCCCCCCCTACTGAAAGTACAAAACTGGGGGTGAAATCCATATGCCTCAAAAAACGGGGACTTACCAGTGGACTCGCTCCGCCTATTATTAAGAGCAAACTCTGCCAGAGGTAAGAAAGAAGCCCAGTCCTCCTGGTTCTCTGACACAAAACACCGGAGATATGTCTCCAAGCTCTGGTTCATACGTTCCGTCTGACCATTGGTCTGAGGATGAAAAGCCGATGAGAACGATAAATGCATCCCCCGCCGTGTACAAAACGCCTTCCAGAATTTGGACACAAACTGAGACCCCCGATCTGACACCACCTCGGAGGGTACCCCGTGAAGCCTCACAATCTCCCCAATGAACACCTGCGCAAGAGTTTTAGCATTAGGAAGAGCAGGAAGAGCGATAAAATGTGCCATCTTGCTGAACCTGTCCACTACAACGAGTATGACCGTTTTACCCGAAGACGGAGGGAGGTCCGTAATAAAGTCCATAGACAGATGAGTCCAAGGACGCTCCGGGATCTTCAAAGGTAAGAGGGCCCCAGACAGATGGGTATGTGAGGTCTTAGAGTGCGCACAAACCCCACAGGACGCGACAAAAGTTACCACCTCCTTATGTAAGTTAGGCCACCAAAACCGACGCGAGAGGCGATCCACAGTTGCTTTACTCCCCGGGTGTCCTGCAAAAACTGAGTTATGGTGTGCCTCGATCACCTTTTGTCGCAACTGATCTGGAACAAACAGTCTCCTCGGAGGTCCAACAGGGGCATCCCCCTGAACCTCCAATACCTCCTCCTCAAGCTCAGAGCATACTGCCGAAACCACCACCCCCTCCTGAAGGATAGGAATCGGGTCGTCCGTATTCCCGGCCCCAGGGAAACTACGAGATAAGGCATCCGCCTTTACATTTTTTGACCCAGGACGATATGTAACGACAAAATTAAACCTGGTAAAAAACAATGACCACCTAGCTTGTCTGGGATTCAGACGTTTCGCGGACTCCAGATATAGCAGGTTCTTGTGATCGGTGATGACGGTGACCGGATGGACTGCCCCCTCTAAAAAATGGCGCCACTCCTCAAAAGCTAACTTAATGGCCAAGAGTTCCCTATTGCCGACATCGTAATTCCTCTCAGCGGACGACAATTTTTTAGAGAAAAAGGCGCACGGATGCCACTTACCAGGGGACGAACCTTGTGACAATACTGCTCCCACCCCTACCTCGGAAGCGTCTACCTCAACAATGAATGGCTGTGACGCATCAGGTTGAATGAGTATGGGTGCCGAGGCAAAACATTTTTTCAAGGAGGAGAATGCTTGACAAGCCTTGTCAGACCACCTAGAAAAATCCGTCCCCTTTTTGGTCATGTCTGTGAGAGGCTTAACCATGGACGAGAAATTACGAATGAACTTCCGGTAATAATTAGCAAACCCCAGGAAACGTTGTAGTGCCTTAAGATTCTCTGGCCGATCCCACTCAAGAACTGCCCGCACTTTCCCAGGGTCCATACGAAAACCGGACGCTGAAACCAGGAAGCCTAAAAACTGGAGTTCCTGTACGGCGAACACACACTTTTCCCATTTGGCATACAGTTTATTATCCCGCAAGATCTGTAACACCTGCCTAACGTGCTCCTGATGAGACACCAGATCCGGCGAGTAAATTAAGATATCATCCAGATATATGACAACAAACTGTCCCACCAGGCGGCGAAAAATGTCATTAACAAAGTGTTGGAACACCGCCGGGGCATTAGTCAGACCGAATGGCATGACAAGGTTCTCATAATGCCCCTCCGGAGAGTTAAACGCCGTCTTCCACTCATCCCCCTCCTTCATCCTAATCAGATTGTACGCCCCCCTGAGATCCAACTTAGAGAACCATTTGGCGCCCACGATCTGATTAAAGAGATCGGGAATAAGTGGGAGAGGATACGGATCTCGGACCGTAATCCGATTAAGTTCACGGAAATCCAGGCAAGGGCGTAGGCCTCCATCTTTCTTCTTAACAAAGAAGAACCCCGCGGCCACCGGTGAAGATGAAGGTCTAATATGCCCCTTAGCCAGACTTTCTGAAATATAATCCTTCATGGCCTGCCTCTAAGGACCAGAAAGGTTATACAACCTAGCTTTAGGTAACTTGGCCTCAGGGAGCAGTTTTACAGAACAGTCATACTCACGATGAGGAGGCAGCTCCTGACACCCCCTCTCCGAGAACACATCCTCAAAGTCCGCCAGAAATGGAGGTAAGACCCTAGGAGTAACCGCACCGATGACCGTATTCATGCAGTTTTTATTACAGAATTTACTCCATTGGCTTATCTCTCTGGATTGCCAATTAATAACCGGGTTATGCTTAGTTAACCAAGGAAGGCCCAACACTATAGGAGTGGGAAGACCCTCCAACACGTAGCAAGACAACAGTTCTTTATGTATCGCCCCCACCTGAAGCTTTACGCTATGCACAGCCTGCAAAAAACTTCCCTGACCGAGAGGCCTGGCATCGATCGAGAATATGGGGATGGGTTTAGCCAACTCACTCAATCACATACCTTGAACCCGGGCAAACCGAGCGTCCACCAGATTAGCCCCGGCCCCACTATCCAGAAGAACAGATATCCTCTCAGTTCTCATACCCACCACCACCTCCGCCGGTACGAGAAACTGAGACAAACCAAGGGACGAAATACCTACTCCCAGATTGCCGTCCACCACACAACCTGGGATCAACAGTTTTCCGACGACTCTTCACTCTGCAAGGGACGGGATGGACACCCCCCCAATAAAATGTCCCTTTCTCCCGCAGAAGAAACACCCTCCTGTCTTATGGCGCACCACCGGTCCCCTCCCCCGAAATGATGTCCCTCCTAATTGCATAGGCTCCTCTGGACTGACCAGGGGAACCACCATATGAGGGGACCTTGTAGGAGGTGGAGTCATCACAGGGGGTGGAGTTATCCCGCACCTCTCCCGAAGCCGTCTGTCAATGCGAATAGCAAGGGCCATAGCGGCTTCCAGTGACGCGGGAGAGTCATACTGTGCCAACACATCCTGTAATTTGTCGGATAAACCTTGACAAAACTGGCTCCTAAGAGCCGGGTCATTCCACTGGGTGTCAGTGGCCCACCTACGGAACTCCGAACAGAATTCCTCCGCCGGACGATCTCCCTGCTGGATCCTACGTAACTTAGATTGAGCAAGGGAGATCCGATCCGGGTCATCATATACAAGACCCAGAGCAGCAAAAAACCTATCCACTGACTGGAGAGCCGGGGAGCCCGGGGGAAGAGAGAACGCCCAAGATTGTGGGTCCCCTTGTAGGAGCGAGATGACAATTCCCACCCTTTGTTCTTCACTCCCCGATGACCGAGGCCGCAGCCGAAAGTACAGCTTGCATGCCTCCCTGAAAACAAAAAACTTGTCCCGCCCCCCAGTGAACCTGTCAGGGAGAGCTACTTTAGGTTCTGGTCCGGCTTGCTCCTGAGGATACAAAACCTTGGACCTAACGTCCGCCAGCTCCATGGACAAACTCTGCAACTGCCGAGCTAGACCGGCTACTGGATCCATGGTAGCTGGAGAAAATCTAAGTGGTCGGTGAAAATGTCACGCTGTCTCTGTGTACTGGAGGTAGAGGGCCTAAGCTGACCCTAAGCTGGGGCCCTGACTAATCCCTCTACCTGGAGGTACTGTTAAAGGTACAGAGGTCCAGGCCGCCAGCGTAACCCCTACCTCCTGAGGATCCCTGCACCTAAGTAATCTAGTCCTGAGAAGGACCCCTGATCACAACAAAAGGGGACAGGTAATAATATGCCCACACTCAGTACTTAGACGAACGAGACAGTACAAGGGTAAAACCAAAACCACCTTGCATACAAAAACTACACAACTACAACAGAGGGAACACCAACGGGAAAGGAGATAAATGATAAAGCGAGGAAGGGAAAAAACACTCCAAATGCACTTAGCTCTGAAACTCCAAATACCACGATAAGCTCTGTTAGTCTGCATGAAATGCTTTCACCGACACTTCCCTAACAGACCGGCAGGCATTTGAAGGAGTCCCACTGCAGCAGCATTGATTGCAGCTGGGCGAGGCTGGACCTCGTCTAGCACAGAGAGAGAGAGAGAGTTAACTCCCTCACTGCCGAAAAACACAAAGCACCAAAAACTCAGCTGCGAGAAGTCAGGCTGTGTAATCGTGACGATCTTCGTGGCGACACACCCGTGACACTAGCTCTGAAAAAATATTTGGGCTTCTAGCAGTGTGTGGGACTTGGTCTATTAGTCCATCTATACTGACCTCCATCAGGTTGCAAATTAAAAATTATTTTTTTCTGCATCTAGCTCTGAAAAAATATTTGGGCTTCTAGCAGTATGTGGGACTTATTCTATTAGTCCATCTATACTGACCTCCATCATTTTGCAAATTGAATATAATTTTTTTCTGCATCTAGCTCTGAAAAAAAATTTGGGCTTCTAGCAGTGTGTGGGACTTGATCAATTAGTCCATCTATACTGACCTCCATCAGGTTGCAAAGTAAAAATATTTTTTTTCTGCATCTAGCTCTGAAAAAATATTTTGGCTTCTAGCAGTGTGTGGGACTTGTTCTATTAGTCCATCTATACTGACCTCCATCAGATTGCAAATTGAATATAATTTTTTTCTACATCTAGCTCTGAAAATAAATTTGGGCTTCTAGCAGTGTGTGGGACTTGTTCTATTAGTCCATCTATACTGACCTCCATCGGTTTGCAAATTGAATATAATTTTTTTCTGCATCTAGCTCTGAAAAAAAATTTGGGCTTCTAGCAGTGTGTGGGACTTGGTCTATTAGTCTATCTATACTGACCTCCATCAGGTTGCAAATTAAAAATATTTTTTTTCTGCATCTAGCTCTGAAAAAATATTTGGGCTTCTAGTAGTGTGTGGTACTTGTTCTATTAGTCCATCTATTCTGATCTCCATCAGGTTGCAAATTGAATATAATTTTTTTCTGCATCTAGCTCTGAAAAAAAATTTGGGCTTCTAGCAGTGTGTGGGACTTGGTCTGTTAGTCCATCTATACTGACCTCCATCAGGTTGCAAATTAAAAATATTTTTTTTCTGCATCTAGCTCTGAAAAAATATTTGGCCTTCTAGCAGTGTGTGGTACTTGTTCTATTAGTCCATCTATACTGACCTCCATTAGGTTGCAAATTCAATATCATTTTTATCTGCATCTAACCCAGCCAATACTTTTGGCCTAATACCACAGTTTGGCCACTCAGCTCTGCTCGATTCCCATCCATTGTTTTTTTGTGCAAACAACTCCAGAGTTGTGAATTAGTTAACCACCAAAATGAGTGGAAAAAGGCCTGCTGCTGGTGGAAAGGGGAATAGGTGTATTGGGAAGGGGAAAAAGGTTGTGTCCGTGGGGTAGGTGTTAAAGCAACAGTAACATCTGCAGAAGAAAGACCATCTTCCAGCCAAACTAAAATGTCTACTTCTTTTAGCGGACAATGCGATAAGATCCCTTTCTTACGGCCACGCCAATCGCTACAAATTCCAGATGAAGCACAAAAACAGCAGGTGCTTCAAAGGATATCTAGTGCTCCTTTAAGTGGGCTCTCCTCCACCTCAACTTCAACATCACAAATACTCCAGTCCGCAGAGGTTTCACCCCAATCACACTTGCTTCCTCACAGCTCCCAAATCTCCAGCTGCCCATCTGAGTATGGGGTAGAACAGATGGTTGAGTCTGCAGAGCTGTTTACTCATACTATAGCCTGGGAATCAGAGGTCGGCTCCAGAGCTTCTGTGAATCCAGATGAGGAAATGATCTGCACTGATGCCCAGAATCTTTATGAGTCAGATCCAGGACCAGACGCAGAAGGTTCTGACCATAATGTAGACCCTCATTCCCAAACTGTAACTCCTGTTGGTGGAGACAATGAGGAAGACGATCATGAGACTCAAATACCTGATTGGAGCGACAACTTTAGTTTTTTGTCAGGGCAGGAACAGGTTGGCTCTGAGGACGACGGGTGTAATAACACACAGGGTGATGATGATGAGGTTGGAGATCCCACTTACTGTCAACCCACAGTCAGCAAAGAGGTGAGGTCAGCAGAAGAGGTGGAGGAGGATGCTAGTGACGACGAGGTCAGGTTGCGCCTTCCTGGACAGAGACGTAGTACTGGAAGCACGTCAACAACTGCATCCTCAAACACAACTCTGCCTCTGACCACAAGTCGTGGTGGCTCTTCAGGTCGAATGGGTGCTAAGCCTTGCATAGCCTGGGCATTTTTTCAGATCGATAAAGATGACCCAACTCGTGTTATCTGTAACATTTGTCAGCAAAAGCTAAGTAGAGGCCAAAAAATACATAGTTTGAGTAAATCATGCATGAACCGGCACATGGACATGAAGCATAAGTTGCAGTGGGAAGCTCACTGTGCTACAATGCGGCCTAGCCGGCCGGGCCAACCACTGTCTGCCACATCTTGTGCATCCGCGGCCTCTCCATCCTCTGTGACTGGGGGGACAGCAGTCACACCTGTTTTGGGACGCAGACCTGCCACCTCTTTACCCGCAACAGCCAGCGTGATTGGCAGGTCATCATTTTCTTTGGAGGTGGTAACACCAGCTGGTGTTGAGCGCTGTCCGACATCGATAGCACCACCTTTGGATCAAGGCAACCTAACATATCCGCCTGCATCTTCCTCACAGACCGGCAGTTTGCCGGGGACACCCTTATCAACCCCGTCTAAGCACAACAGCCAGCCCTCGGTCCCTCAGATGTGGACAAGTAAAAGACCATTTCCTCCTAGCCATGAGAAAGCTAAGAGGTTGAATTTCACCATCTGCAAGCTCTTGGCTACAGAAATGCTGCCTTTCTGCCTGGTGGACACAGAGGATTTTCGAGACCTTATGTCCGTCGCAGTGCCCCAGTACCAGATGCCCAGTCAGCACTACTTCTCAAAGCATGTCGCACACAACATCACCGCTTCTTTGAGAAACTCTGTGTGTGACAGGGTGCATTTCACCACAGACACTTGAACAAGTAGGCATGGACAGGGGCGTTACATGTCGCTGAATGGACACTGGGTAACTATGGTGACAGCAAGACAAGGGGCTGCTGTCCAAGTCTTGCCGTCCCCACGAGTTGTGCGTCAATCCTCTTTATCTCAAAGTTCCTCCACTGCTTCTGCCTCCTCAACCTCCTCTCGGTCCTCCACCTGCACCCAAAGCCTGTCTAGTCATGCTACAAGCTTTCTAACTGCGCAGAAGGGATCCTGCACACCTCCTTACTATGCTGGCAGTAGGGCTCAACGTCATCAGGCGGTTTTTACTTTGAAATATCTGGGAAATGTGAGTCACACAGCTGAGGAGTTGTGGTCAGCTCTGGAGAACCAATTTCATGAATGGTTGTATCCACTGGACCTGAAACCAGGGAAGGCCGTGTGCGACAATGCTGCAAACTTGGGTGCGGCCCTTCGCCGGGGCAATGTCACACACGTGCCTTGTATGGCTCACGTGTTGAACCTGGTTGTCCAGCAATTTTTAGCCTACTATCCCGGACTAGATGGCCTTTTGCAGAGGGCACGGTCGCTGTGTGCTCACTTCCGCCGTTCGCATCCCGCAGCTCAGCGACTTACATCTCTACAGAAGTCGTTGGGCCTGCCACTTCACTGGTTAAAATGTGATGTGCCTACCTGGTGGAATTCAACTCTGCACATGTTGCAGCGACTGTGGCAGCACCGACAAGCCCTGGTGCAATACGTTCTGACATATAGCCTTGGTCAACGAGATCCAGATGTGGGTCAAATCACGCTGGAGGAGTGGTCTCAGATCAGGGACCTATGCACCCTTCTGCACAGTTTTGAAATGGCGACAAAGATGTTTAGTACTGATGATGCTATTATCAGCATGACTATTCCGGTGATTTACATGCTGGAGCACATGTTAAACAGAATTCGGAGTCAGGTGGTGGCACAAGAGGAGGTGGAGGAAGTAGAGGAGGAGGAGTTGTATGCGGAAGGGCTAACATCTGCAAGGTCCAGATGTTTGGCAGCACCAAGGCGGCAGGCATGTGAGGGTGGGGGAGATGGTTTTACCAGGGCGCATGGTAGCAGCCAAACTAGTGAGGAAGGTGCAGGAGCCCAGGAAGAAGTGGAGGATGAACTGATGGAAGATTCATCAGATGAGGGAGACCTTGATCACATTTCTGTTGTGCGAGGTTGGGGGGAGAGGACAGAGGAAGGAAGCATGATTGTTACCTCGCCACCAACACAACAGGGACTTGGTGCTCCTGGATGCGCAAGACACATGAGTGCCTTCTTGCTGCACTACCTGCAACATTACCCTCGAATTGTGAGAATTAGAAATAATCCTGACTACTGGGTTGCCACACTGTTAGATCCCCGGTACAAAAGTAAATTTGCAGAAATTATTCCTGCCATAGAGAGGGATGCATGCATGCTGGAGTATCAGCAGAGACTGTTGCAGAATCTTACATGTGCTTTTCCACAAAACACCAGTGGCGCACGTAGTGAATCTCACAGTTCTAACTTGCCAACCGTGGGACCGTCGAGTGTTCAACACTCAAAACGTAACAGAAACACAGTTTCTGCTGGTAACATCAATTTTTCAGAATCATTTCACCACTTTTTTAGCCCATCCTTTGCAAGGCCACAGGAGACAAGAAGTCTGACACATAGTTAACGCCTAGATACGATGGTACAGGAGTATCTCCAAGTAAACATTGAAGCCATGACTGTGTCACTGGACCCTTGCTCTTTTTCTGCTTCCAATCTGGATAAATGGCCGGAGCTCGCCACTTACACCTTGGAGATCTTGTCATGCCCCGCAGCCAGCATTCTGTCTGAACGTGTGTTCAGCGCTGCTGGTGGTGTGCTGACAGATAAGCGCACGCGGCTCTCCACTGATAATGTAGACAGACTCACGTTCATAAAGATGAACAAATCATGGATCCGAAATGACTTTTCTACCCCTGTGTCATCCTGGGGAGAGTAAAAGCTTGATGATTGGTTAAAATCACCTCACCAACCGTTTTAAGCTTTCAAATTACTAATCATGTTTATTTGTATCTTGGCTGGAAAATTATTTGGGCTTTCTAGCAGTGTGCAGTACTGATTCTATGAGGCCATCTATACTAAGCTCCACCAGATTTAAAATTACTAATCATGTTTATCTGTATCTTGGCTGGAAAATAATTTGGGCTTTGTAGCAGTGTGCAGTTATGATTCTATTAGGCCATCTATACTAAGCTCCACCAGATTTAAAATTACTAATCATGTTTATCTGTATCTTTGCTGGAAAATTATTTGGGCTTTGTAGCAGTGTGCAGTAATGATTCTATTAGGCCATCTATGCTAAGCTCCACCAGATTTTAAATTACTAATCATGTTTATCTGTATCTTGGCTGGAAAATTATTTGGGCTTTGTAGCAGTGTGCAGCACTGATTCTATTAGGCCATCTATACTAAGCTCCACCATATTTAAAATTAATAATAATTTTTAGCTGCATCTAGCCCGGAAAATAATTTTGGGGCTCCTAGATGCGCAAGACACATGAGTGCCTTCTTGCTGCACTACCTGCAACATGACCCTCAGATTGTCAGAATTCGAAGTGTTCCTGACTACTGGGTTGCCACACTCTTAGATCCCCCACACTCTTCGATCAACCTTTTCATTTTAATAAAGAACAAAAAAATGGTCATTTTTGAAAGTATAAGCATTAGCAGGTTATTAGAAACTGAAATCAAACAGTTTTCAACTCAAAACTTTATTTTAGGTGAAGTTACATTTGCACATAGGACCCCTTGCTCGAAAGGAGCTTCTGAACTCTCTCGTCCATTGAATTTGTCAGGTTTTGGATGGTTTCTGCTTCAATTGTTTTGCATGAGGACAGAATACCCTCCCAGAGCTGTTGCTTAGATGTGAACTGCCTCCCGCCATCATAGACACTCCTTTTGATGATGCTCCAGAGGTTCTGAATGGGGTTGAGGTCAGGGGAGCATGGGGGTCACATCATAAGTTTGTCCCCTTTTATGCCCATATCAGCCAGAGATGCAGATGTGTTATGAGAAGCATGAGACGGTGCATTGTCATGCATGAAAATTATCTTGCTGTGGAATACACGGTTCTTCTTCTTGAACCATGGCAGGAAGTGCTGTTTGAGAAACTCCACATACATTATGGAGTTCATTTTTACCCCTTCAGGGATCCTAAAGGGGCCGACAATCTCTCTCCCCATGATTCCAGCCCAAAACATTACTCCACCTCCTCCTTGTTGGCGCTGTAGCCGTGTTTGCGTGGGGTGTCCATCAACCAGCCATCCTTCACTCCATCCATCTGGACCATCGAGCGTTGCACGGCACTCATCCGTGAACAAAACAGTTTTGAAGTCAGTCTTCATGTATTGTTTGGCCCACTGGAGCCGTTTCTGCTTGTGTGCAGTGGATAGAGGAGGTCGACAGGATGGCTTACGCACAGCTGCAAACCTCTGAAGGACCCTGCATCTTGTTGTTCGGGGGACGTTGGAGGCACCAGCAGCTTCAAAAACTTGTCTGCTGCTATGACAAGACTTTTTTGCCGCTGCTCTTTTAACCTGACGTAATTGCCTGTAGGAAAGAGTCCTCAATTTGCCCTTATCAGCACGCACACGTGTGTACTGTGAATCAGCTACATACTTCTTGATTGCCAAGACACTTCATCCTGATCATCGCACAATGTTGATTGTAGTCATGCCTTGACCTAAACACTCCACAATTTGTTGCTTCTCAGCAGCCAACACATCATTTTTCTTTCCCATTTTGGCAGAAAATGTAGGCTGCTTAATAATGTGGGACAGCCTTCTTAAGTAGTCTTGTCTTTCATTGGACACACCTGCCAAGCTAATTAGCACAGGTGTCTGCAATTGCTTACAGTGATATAAAGAGCCCTGACACACATCACCATCAATGAGTTTAACTGACAAACAAACAAATTCTTCCCTTATCACTCCTAAACACTTTTTGCATAATAATTTGGAACACAGTGTACATGTGCTTTTCCACAAAACACCAGTGGTTCACGTAGTGAATCTTACAGTTCTAACTTGCCAACCGTGGTCTGTATGGAGTTGTTCAATAAAGGGCCCAAAATTAAGATAACATAGACGGGAGAGGTCTCTATGAATAGGAATTCCTAAGTATTTGATACCCTGTGAGGGCCAGGCAAAGGGAAAGTTGGACTTGATGGAATCCTGTATGGATTTGGGGAGGGAGACATTGAGGGCCTCAGACTTCGCTGCATTGATTTTAAAATTTGACCATGTAACAAAGTGATCTATTTCAGCCATAACAGCAGGGATGGATATATGTGATTGAGTAATATATACTAGGACATCATCAGCAAATGCAGAGCACTTGTACTCAGTGCCTCCCACCTCAATCCACCTAATATTGGGGTTATGGCGAATTGATGAGAGCAGGTGCTCCGTCACTAGGATGTATAAGAGAGGGGACAGAGGACATCCCTGCCTTGTCCCATTGGTGATTATGAAAGGTGATGAAAATGTTCTGATGCACCCCCTGGGCCTTGGGACACCCGGAGCCGAACCCTTTTTGGTGGATGCTGGTGGTTGTAGTCTCCGTGGCTAAGGGCGGTCAAACCAGTGGCGGAACTATTTATGTGGTTTTGATGTTTAAATGTCCGACTACACCACCCGTGGATTGCGGTCAGAGTGAACCGCCGCTGCAGGGCAGACCGCTGAGGCTGGTGTTGTGGGTGCAGCAGAGCGTAGTATAACTCCCCACGAGAGGAGTATAGCCTCAGGGCAGTGTATGCGGAGGATAGGGGTGATGGTGCAGGGCAGCAGCAGTAACGATACGGAGTCAGTGATGCAGTCCAGGGCCTTTACTCACAGTTCTTCTTATCCAGGCCACTTCTGCAGGTAACGGCTGCCCACGTCGTACTGTGCTCACCAGGTGAGGGGCTCAGACAACTCCCAGATAACTTTGGAGCACTTCACAGGACCCCCTTTGTGTGTTTTTTGTCTGGCCTTTCTTACCAATGCTTCTGTCCGGCTGCCTCGGGCCTCCTCTTGGTTAACTTGGTGCCAGTTTCCCTGACCCTATGTGGTGCCTTCCTAGCGGGTGTAACGAGGGGCTGCGCCACATAAAATGTCACAGCCTCCGGTTTCTAGCTGAGGGTCGTTTCCCGCCTCCACTAGTTTCGGGGACCGGTCTCCCCCTTTGGCCTGACCCCTCCACGCAGGTGGATTCGGGCGTGCGGTGGCAACTCGCCCGTCCGCACCCCTGGGATCCCTTCATTCCTCGTTCCTGGAGCCTTCTCAACTCCTCTTCCTTCCTTCTCCCTCTTCCAGGCCTGGGCCTCTGTTACTAGGCCCGCCTCCGGAGCAGAGCTCATGCAGAGCCCCTGCTCCCTGTCACTTCTGCTCAGACTTCTCTGCACTGTACTAAGATGGTGCCCACCTTTTATACTCCCTTCTCAATGCACCCAGGAACTGCTTCCTCCCTGCTCCTGCACTACAGGGTTCCACTTCCTCGGAGTTCCCTCCCCCCACTCCAGCCAGGGTATAGGGACTGTCAAGCCCATCTCAGGGGCATATTGGTCGCCCTGCCCCACGGCAATGTGGTGTAATGCATGCAGGTGTCGGGGTCCTGATCCACACTCCATCCTTACCTGAGAGTGAGATATCACACCTCTGGGTGAGGTGCAATACCTCTGTAGCAACCGAGCCCTCGCGGTGCTACAGTTCCATTTATCTTCAGCCTAGGTAACGTATTGCGATACAGGTCCGTGATTTTGGCTATAAAAGGGTCCCCTAGACCCATACCCCAAGCTTTTTAAGAGAATAATATATGGCGTGCCAGGAGACTCTATGGAATGCTTTCTCAGCATCCAACGAGAGTATCTAATTACAAATTTTTAACTGCATCTAGCCCAGGAAATACTTTGTGCCTAGTAGCAGTGTCTGCTAGTCAGCGGATTATCCCAGCTGTTAAGCAAGCTACACCACCTGTAGTTTGGACACTTAATTTTTTCAAAGGAAATGCTTCGGGACCCCGAGATACTCAGTGAAGAGCATCAGGAGGCACCACAAGGCATAGGGGCTGGGACTGACGGTAGGACGCCTTGCGGTGGACCGCCGAGCTCGATCCTTATAAAAGCTTTTTAACTGCAGCAGCTTTAGTGGACGCTACTGGAGCTGGAATTACGCGGCTGCTGGCATGAGACTTGCCCTCCAATAGATCCTTGTAAAAGGATTTAAAGTGTATTCATTCAAATTAGAGAGACAATTTAAATTAAAAAGCTTAGAGCTGCCTCCACCACAAGGGGGCTCGCTTGACCCACCAGCGGACAGGCACCAGTATTGGGAGAGGGGGGCTGGCCATCAGGGTCCACTGCGGCTCTGGCACAAACCCGGCGGCACGGAGGTGGCACGGGCAGGAACGGACTGGCCGTGTCGGCTTCGCACTTCTTTGCTTTTAGAAGGGCATGGCATGCCTATATCTGTGTCTCCCCCTCCTTTTACTCCTCCACCTCTTTTCTTTTCGCATGACTATATGTGCTTTTCACTTTTCCATGTGTTAGTTGTGTCTTCTGAGCAGTTTGTCAGGTTTTGGACACCTTTGAACGTGTTTTCTATGTGTTTCTATGTGTTTTTGTTTGCCTGCCATTGGTTTTAATGGTGTTCGAAGGTGTTCGACGAACAGTTCGACGAATAGTTCGGCGAACACACGGGTGTTCAACGTACCGAACAGAACTCGAACACTACGGGGGTGGCTCAACACTAATGCTCACTGACATTTCCCCGTCTGAAAGTCTGATAAACGGCGGAAAAATTACTAAGTCCAAAAAAAAATTTTTTTCAGCTTTTTTCAATTTTAACCCCGTGGGATATATATTCTACCCACACACATTTCAAACTCTCCTGGGGTACCCTCACATATATTATTCCCTCATTTAGTGGATATTTTCACGAAAAAGTGAAATTTTCAAAAATTCAGATAACTGTCTGAAAGAGACTAAATATCTAGGACTCATCGGGAAAATCACTCTGGAACTGAAATCGGAATGCTCACTGACATTTCCCCTATCTGAAAGTCTGATAAATGGCGGAAAAATGACTAAGTCCAAAAAAAACATTTTTTAACGTTTTTCAATTTTACCCCCGTGGGATATATATTCTACCCACAAACATTTGGAATTCTCCTGGGGTACCCTCACACGTTATTCCCTCATTTAGCGGATATTCTCACGAAAAAGTGAAATTTTCAAAAATTCAGAGAATTGTCTGAAAACAACTAAACATCAAGGACTCATCGGCTGAATTTCTCTGGAACTAAAATCGGAACGCTCACTGACATTTCCCCTATCTGAAAGCCTGATAAACGGCGGAAAAATGACTATGTCCAAAAAAAAATTTTTTTCAACTTTTTTCAATTTTACCCTGGTGGGATATATATTCTACCCACACACATTTGGAACTCTCCTGGGGTACCCTCATATATATTATTCTCTCATTTAATGGATATTTTCACAAAAAAGTGAAATTTTCAAAAATTCAGAAAATTGGCTGAAAACGACTAAATATCAAGGACTCATCGGGCGAATCGCTCTGGAACTGAAATCGGAAAGCTCACTGACATTTCCCCTGTCTGAAAGTCTGATAAACGGCAGAAAAAAGACAGTCTAAAAAAAAAAATTTTTCAACTTTTTTCAATTTTACTCCCGTGGGATATATATTTTACCCACGCACATTTGGAACTCTCCTGGGGTACCCTCACATATATTATTCCCTCATTTAGCGGATATTTTCACAAAAAAGTGAAATTTTCAAAAATTCAGAAAATTGGCTGAAAACGTCTAAATATCAAGGACTCATCGGGAGAATCGCTCTGGAACTGAAATTGGAATGCTCACTGACATTTCCGCTCTCTGAAAGTCTGATAAACGCTGGAAAAATGACTAACTCCAAAAAAAAAATTTTTTAAACTTTTTCAATTTTACCCCCGTGGGATATATAATTCTACCCCCACACAATTGGAACTCTCCTGGGGTACCCTCACATATATTATTCCCTATTTAGTGGATATTTTCACAAAAAAGTGACATTTTCAAAAATTCAGAAAATTGGCTGAAAACGACTAAATATCAAGGACTCATCGGGCGAATCGCTCTGGAACTGAAATCGGAATGCTCACTGACATTTACCCTATCTAATAGTCTGATAAACGCCGTAAAAATCACTAAAGTCCAAAGAAAATTTTTTTTAAACTTTTTTCAATTTTACTCCCGTGGGATATAAATTCTACCCACGCACATTTGGAACTCTCCTGGGGTATCCTCACAAATATTATTCCCTCATTTAGTGGATATTTTCACAAAAAAAGTGAAATTTTCAGACATTCAGAAAATTGGCTAAAAACGACTAAATATCATGGACTCATCAGGCGAATCGCTCTGGAACTGAAATCAGAATGCTCACTGACATTTACCCAATCTAAAAGTCTGATAAAGCCGTAAAAATCACTAAAGTCCCAAAAAAATTTTTTAAACTTTTTTCAATTTTACCCCCGTGGGATATATATTCTACCCACACACATTTGGAACTCTCCTGGGGTACCCTCACAAATATTATTCCCTCATTTAGTGGATATTTTCACAAAAAAGTGACATTTTCAAAAATTCAGAAAATTGGCTGAAAACGACTAAATATCAAGGACTCATCGGGCGAATCGCTCTGGAACTGAAATCGGAACGCTCACTGACATTTCCCCGGTCTGAAAGTCTGATAAACGGCGGAAAAATGACTAAGTCCAAAAAAAAAATTTTTCAGCTTCTTTCAATTTTATCCCATGGGATATATATTCTACCCACACACATTTGGAACTCTCCTGGGGTACCCTCACATATATTATTCCCTCATTTAGTGGATATTTTCACAAAAAAAGTGAAATTTTCAAAAATAAAGAAAATTGGCTGAAAACGACTAAATATCAAGGACTCATCAGGCAAATTGCTCTGGAACTGAAATCGGAATGCTCACTGACATTTACCCTATCTAATAGTCTGATAAACGCCGTAAAAATCACTAAAGTCCAAAGAAAATTTTTTTTAAACTTTTTTCAATTTTACTCCCGTGGGATATAAATTCTACCCACGCACATTTGGAACTCTCCTGGGGTATCCTCACAAATATTATTCCCTCATTTAGTGGATATTTTCACAAAAAAAGTGAAATTTTCAAAAATTCAGAAAATTGTCTGAAAACGACTAAATATCAAGAACTCATCAGGCGAATCGCTCTGGAACTGAAATCGGAATGCTCACTGACTTTTCCCCTCTCTGAAAGTCTGATGAACGCCGGAAAAATGACTAAGTCCAAAAAATAATTTTTTTCAACTTTTTTCAATTTTAACCCCGTGGGATATTTATTCTACCCACACACATTTGGAACTCTCCTAGGGTAACCTCACATATATTATTCCCTCATTTAGTGGATATTTTCACAAAAATGTGAAATTTGCAAAAATTCAGAAAATTGGCTGAAAACGACTTAATATCAAGGACTCATCGGGCGAATCGCTCTGGAACTGAAATCGGAGCGATCACTGACATTTCCCCTATCTAAAATTCTGATAAATGGCGGAAAAATGACTAAGTCCAAAAAAAATTTTTTTCAACTTTTTTCAATTTTACCCCCATTGGATATATATTCTACCCACAAACATTTGGAACTCTCCTGGGGTACCCTCACACATGTTATTCCCTCATTTAGCGGATATTCTCACAAAAAAGTGAAATTTTCAAAAATTCAGAAAATTGGCTATAAACGACTTAATATCAAGGACTCATCGGGCGAATCACTCAGGAACTGTCATCGGAATGATCACTGACATTTCCCCTATCTGAAAGTCTGATAAACGGCGGAAAAATGACTAAATCCAAAAAAAAATTTTTAAAAACTTTTTTCAATTTTACCCCCATGGGATATATATTCTACCCACACACATTTGGAACTCTCCTGGGGTACACTCACACATATTATTACCTCATTTAGTGGATATTTTCACAAAAAAGTGATATTTTCAAAAATTCTGAAAATTGGCTGAAAACGACTAAATATCAAGGACTCATCAGGCGAATCGCTCTGGAACTGAAATCGGAACGCTCACTGACATTTACCGTATCTAAAAGTCTGATAAACGCCGGAAAAATGACTAAGTCCAAAAAAAAAATGTTTTCAACTTTTTTCAATTTTACTCCCGTGGGATACATATTCTACCCACGCACATTTGGAACTCTTCTGGGGTACCCTCACACATATTATTCCCTCATTTATTGGATATTTTCACAAAAAAGTGAAATTTTCAAAAATTCTGAAAATTGCCTGACGACTAAATATCAAGTACTCATCGGGCGATTCGCTCTGGAACTGAACTCGGAATGCTCACTGACATTTCCCCTATCTGAAAGTCTGCTAAATGGCAGAAAAATGACTAAGTCCAAAAAAATTTTTTTTACAACTTTTTTCAATTTTACCCCCGTGGGATATATATTCTACCCACACATATTTGGAACTCTCCTGGGGTACCCTCACACATATTATTACCTCATTTAATGGATATTTTCACAAAAAAGTGAAATTTTTAAAAATTCAGAAAATTGGCTGAAAACGACTAAATATCAAGGACTCATCAGGCGAATCGCTCTGGTACTGAAATCGGAATGCTCACTGACATTTATCCTTTCTAAAAGTCTGATAAACGCCGTAAAAATCACTAAAGTCCAAAAAAAATTTTTTTTCAACTTTTTTCAATTTTACTCCCGTGGGATATAAATTCTACCCACGCACATTTGGAACTCTCCTGGGGTACCCTCACAAATATTATTCCCTCATTTAGTGGATATTTTCACAAAAAAGTGAAATTTTCAGACATTCAGAAAATTGGCTGAAAACGACTAAATATCAAGGACTCATCGGCTGAATCGCTCTGAAACTGAAGTGGCAATGCTCACTGACATTTCCCCTATCTGAAAGTCTGATAAATGGCGGAAAAATGACTAAGTCCAAAAAAATATTTTTTTCAACTTTTTTCAATTTTACTCCCGTGGGATATATATTCTACCCATGCACATTTGGAACTCTCCTGGGGTACCCTAACACATATTATTCCCTCATTTAGTGGATATTTTCACAAAATAGTGAAATTTTCAAAAATTCAGAAAATTGTCTGAAAACGACTAAATATCAAGAACTCATCGGGCGAATCGCTCTGGAACTGAAATCGGAATGCTCACTGACTTTTCCCCTCTCTGAAAGTCTGATGAACGCCGGAAAAATGACTAAGTCCAAAAAAAAATTTTTTTAAACTTTTTTCAATTTTACCACCGTGGGATATATATTCTACCCACACACATTTGGAACTCTCCTGGGGTACACTCACATATATTATTACCTCATTTAGTGGATATTTTCACAAAAAAGTGCTATTTTCAAAAATTCTGAAAATTGGCTGAAAACGACTAAATATCAAGGACTCATCAGGCGAATCGCTCTGGAACTGAAATCGGAATGCTCACTGCAATTTACCGTATCTAAAAGTCTGATAAACGCCGGAAAAATGACTAAGTCCAAAAAAAAAATGTTTTCAACTTTTTTCAATTTTACTCCCGTGGGATATATATTCTACCCACACACATTTGGAACTCTCCTGGGGTACCCTCACACATATTATTCCCTCATTTAGTGGATATTTTCACAAAAAAGTGAAATTTTCAAAAATTCTGAAAATTGGTTGAAGACTAAATATCAAGTACTCATCGGGCGAGTCGCTCTGGAACTGAAATCGGAATGCTCACTGACATTTCCCCTATCTGAAAAACTGATAAATGGCAGAAAAATGACTAAGCCCCAAAAAAATTTTTTACAACTTTTTTCAATTTTACCCCCGTGGGATATATATTCTACCCACACACATTTGGAACTCTCCTGGGGTACCCTCACAAATATTATTCCCTCATTTAGTGGATATTTTCACAAAAAAGTGAAATTTGCAAAAATTCAGAAAATTGGCTGAAAACTACTAAATATCAAGGACTCATCGGGCGAATCACTCTGGAACTGAAGTCGGAATGCTCACTGACATTTTCCCTATCTGAAAGTCTGATAAATGGCGGAAAAATGACTAAGTCCAAAAAAATATTTTTTTCAACTTTTTTCAATTTTACTCCCGTGGGATATATATTCTACCCATGCACATTTGGAACTCTCCTGGGGTACACTCACACATATTATTACCTCATTTAGTGGATATTTTCACAAAAAAGTGAAATTTTCAAAAATTCAGAAAATTGGCTGAAAACGACTAAATATCAAGGACTCATCAGGCGAATCGCTCTGGAACTGAAATCGGAACGCTCACTGACATTTACCGTATCTAAAAGTCTGATAAACGCCGGAAAAATGACTAAGTCCAAAAAAAAAATGTTTTCAACTTTTTTCAATTTTACTCCCGTGGGATATATATTCTACCCACGCACATTTGGAACTCTCCTGGGGTACCCTCACACATATTATTCCCTCATTTAGTGGATATTTTCACAAAAAAGTGAAATTTTCAAAAATTCTGAAAATTGGCTGACGACTAAATATCAAGTACTCATCGGGCGATTCGCTCTGGAACTGAAATCGGATTGCTCACTGACATTTCCCCTATCTGAAAGACTGATAAATGGCAGAAAAATGACTAAGCCCAAAAAAATTTTTTTTACAACTTTTTTCAATTTTACCCCCGTGGGATATATATTCTACCCACACACATTTGGAACTCTCCTGGGGTACCCTCACAAATATTATTCCCTCATTTAGTGGATATTTTCACAAAAAAAGTGAAATTTGCAAATATTCAGAAAATTGGCTGAAAACTACTAAATATCAAGTACTCATCGGGCGAATCGCTCTGGAACTGAAGTCGGAATGCTCACTGACTTTTCCCCTCTCTGAAAGTCTGATGAACGCCAGAAAAATGACTAAGTCATAAAAATAATTTTTTTCAACTTTTTTCAATTTTACCCCCGTGGGATATATATTCTACCCACAAACATTTGGAACTCTCCTGGGGTACCATCACACATGTTATTCCCTCATTTAGTGGATATTCTCACAAAAAACTGAAATTTTCAAAAATTCAGAAAATTGGCTGAAAACGACTAATTATCAAGGACTCATCAGGCGAATCTATCTGGAACTGAAATTGGAGCGCTCACTGACATTTACCCTATCTAAAATTCTGATAAATGCCAGAAAAATGACTATGTCTAAAAAAAAATTTTTTTCAACTTTTTTCGATTTTACCCCATGGGATATATAAACATTCCCAAATCCTGCAACCGTTCCTCATAGGACATGGTTTGCAGACCAGTCACCATTCTGGTCGCTCTTCTCTGAACTTGCTCCAGTTTGTCTATGTCTTTTTTAAAATGTGGTGCCCAAAACTGTACACAGTATTCCAGATGAGGTCTGACCAAAGAGGAGTAAAGACCGATAATGACTTCACGTGATCTAGACTGTATGCGTCTGTTAATACATCCCAGAATTGTATTTGCCTTTTTTGCTGCTGCATCACACTGTTGACTCATGTTCAGTCTATGATCTATTAGTATACCTAAGTCTTTTTCACATGTACTGTTGCTTAGCTCTATTCCTCCCATTCTGTATATGCTTTTTTCATTTTTATTGCCCAGATGTAGTACTTTGCATTTTTCCCTGTTAAAAACCATTCTGTTGGTTGCTGCCCACTGCTCCAGTTTATTTAGGTCTTTTTGAATCCTCTCTCTCTCTTCTCTAGTATTAGCTATCCCTCCTAGCTTTGTGTCATCAGCAAATTTAATCAGTTTACCCTCAATTCCTTCATCTAAATCATTGATAAAGATGTTGAACAATACAGGTCCCAGGACAGAGCCCTGTGGTACCCCACTTGAGACATTCATCCAGCTGGATGTGAAGCCATTTACAACCACCCTTTGAGTCCGATCACTAAGCCAGTTATGAATCCACCTAACAGTTGCCTGGTCCATTGCATACTTGGTCATTTTTTCAATAAGGATGGTGTGAGATACTTTGTCAAATGCTTTGCTGAAGTCAAGATATACTATATCTACAGCATTTCCCTGATCCACCCAGTCAGTGGTTCTGTCATAGAAGGAAATTAAGTTAGTCTGACATGACTTGTTAGTTACAAACCCATGCTGACTCTGGTTAATCACTTCATTCTTATCCATGTACTTACATACATGTTGTTTAATAATTTGTTCAAAGATCTTTCCTGGTATAGAAGTCAGACTCACCGGCCTATAGTTCCCTGGGTCCACCTTCTTCCCCTTTTTGAAGATAGGAACAACATTTGCTCTTCTCCAGTCTTCTGGGACTTCTCCTGTTCTCCAAGAATTTTCAAAGATTATGGAGAGTGGTTCTAAAATTTCTTCTACGATCTTCTTCAGTACTCTGGGGTGTAATTCATCTGGACCTGGAGACTTGAACTCATTTATGTTAGCTAAATATTCCCTCACAATCTTTCTGTTTACAGATAACTTGGATTCCTCTATTCCTTTAAAAGGACAGTGAAGATCAGTTGATGTTACATTTTCTTTCTGAGAGAAAACAGATGCAAAATAGGAATTAAAAAGTTCGGCCTTCTCAACATCCTCTCTTACCATTTCTCCATTTTCATCCTGTAAAAAACCTATAGCATCTTTGACTTTTCTTTTACTTTTGACATACCCCCAAAATCCTTTTTTATTGCTTTTGACATCTCTTGCAAGCCTTAATTCATTGTCAGCTTTAGCTAACCTGATACGTGCCCTGCAGGATCTGCAGACTGCATTATAATCTTCTTTAGATATGCCTCCCTCTTTCCATTTAATAAACATTTCTTTCTTTCTTTTTAGCATGTGTTTAAGTTCTGTGTTCATCCATCCTGGTTTCCTTAAATGCTTCCCATTCTTCCTACTTTTCGGGATTGTTAACGATTGTGCTTTGAGAATCTCATTTTTAAAAATTTCCCATCCTTCCTGGACATTTTTGTCCTTAAGGACATCCAGCCATTGGATCCCTCCTATTCTCTTTCTGAGTCTCCTAAAATCTGCCTTTCTAAAATCTAACCTTGAAGTTTGAGTCTTCACATGTCTTCCTCCTCTAGTTATCCAAAATTCTATAATAGCATGATCGCTGCCTCCTAGGGTCCCAGCCACCTTTACCTCCTCAACCATTTCCTCCCTGTTTATAAGGATTAGATCCAAAGTAGCAGATCCCCTTGTTTTCTCCCCTACCTTTTGGAAGATAAAGTTGTCAGCAAGAGAGGATAAGAATTTTCTTGACCTGTTAGTTTTACTTGAGAGAGATTCCCAACAAATGTCTGGATAGTTGAAATCTCCCATGAGCACTATGTCATATTTTTTTGAGAACTTGGTCATTTGATACATAAAGAGTTCATCCATATCTTCAGCTTGCCCAGGTGGCCTGTAGTAAATGCCTACAATGGTGTCCTTTCCGTTGTTCTCTCCTTTTATTCTTACCCAAACAGTTTCCACAGAACTCCCAGTCTCTGAAGCTTCAATCTCTGTGCAGATATACGCTTTTCTAACATACAATGCGACACCTCCTCTTCGTTTATCAAGTCTGTTTCTTGCAAATAAGTTGTATCCTTTTAGCCTTTTATTCCAATCATGTGTATCGTCCCACCAAGTTTCAGTGATTCCAATGACATCATATTTCTTTTCCTGCGTTAGTAGTTCTAATTCTCCTTGTTTGTTGCCCATGCTTTGTGCATTTGTATAAAAGCATTTTAGTTTGTGATTGGTTTCTCTTCCTCCCATATTTTTATTATTTAAATTGTTTTGTCTTTGTTCTTCCTTTCCACTTCCAGTAGCAGAGATCTCAATAGTATTTGTCAGCTGTATGGCTTTTTCTGGCCTTTTGCTTCCCTTCCCACATTGTTCTAGTTTAAAGCTCTTCTGATGAGTGTAGCAAGGCCACTTCCAAATACATGTTTTCCAGTCTTCGTAAGGTGCACCCCATCTCTAGCAAGTAGTCCATCGTATAGGTAATTCATTTCGTGATCCAGAAATACAAATCCTTGTTGACGGCACTATCGACGTAGCCAGTTGTTCACCTGTAGAATCTTATTCCACCTCATTGTTCCATGGCCATCCACTGGGAGGATGGATGAGAAGACCACCTGCGCTCCCAATTCTTTCACTTTCTTGCCTAAGTCTTCAAAGTCACTGCAGATGGTTTCCAGGTCCTTTCTTGCGGTGTCATTTGTCCCTACATGTATTAGCAGAAATGGGTAGTGATCTGTAGGTCTGAAGAGTCTTGATATCCTGTCAGACACATCTTTAATTTTTGCTCCAGGAAGACAGCACATTTCTCTTGAGGTTATGTCTGGTCTGCAGATAGCGGCCTCTGTTCCTCTTAACAGGGAATCCCCCATGACCACCACTCTCCGTTTTTTCTTCACAACATTCTTCTTTCTCCATCCAGGAGGATTCTGAGGGCTTACAAGGTTATTCATTGCTGGCAAAGTCTTATCTTGCTGTATTTCTTCATGGTTCTCCTGCGTGAGAGCCTGGTACTGGTTCCTGAGCAGTATGGGTGCTGACTGCCTCTCGATCCTCCTGCTTCTCTGGGTCACATGCTTCCATTCCTCTGTTTCCTCAGGTGCAGTTCGAATTTCTTCTCTTTCTGAATCATGAAGAGATAATTCTGCTCTGTCTAAGAACTCTTCACCTTCCTTAATGATTTTCAAGGTAGTTAACTTCTCTTCTAGATTTCGCAACTTTTCCTCCAACAGGGACACAAGCTTGCATTTCTGGCATGTGAAGTATGGCTTTTCCACTGGCAAGTTTGTGAACATGTAGCAGGATATGCAGCTCACCAAATGGCTCCTGGACTCTTCCATGTTCTTACTGTTAATGTTCTGAAAACAGTGAAAAAAGCTTCAAAATGCCGGCGCGCGGTTTACCGATGTCCTCTTTTCAGCTCCAACAGCCAAAATCCAGTGTTCTTTGAGCTCACGGAGACTCTTCACTTACCCCAAAATGCAGTGGGAATATGCAAATTATCTCCTCAGGACTCCTCCCCTGGTTTACGCTACTCGGGATGTTCGGCGAGCACCGAGCATTTCCGGGTTACTCGGGCGGGAGCTCGGGTCTCCGCCCTGCATGTTTGGCGCTCTTTACAGAGCCAATGAACATGCAGGGATTGCCAGCCAGTCACTGTAATGCCGCAGCCATGTTGTTTGTGGGCATTACAGTGATTGGCTGGCCGCACAGCGTCACCTCGAGTATTTAAAACCGGGCGCCGCCATCTTGGACTCAGTCGCTCCAGATCAGACAGTGCAGGGACAGCGCTGCTGATTTAGGAAGAGATATATCCTGCAAAATAGTTAGTGTAGGGTCTGTAAAGGCTGCCAGATCAAACAAACAGTCCTTCTCAGGACTAATATCCATCCCAGGTATATCAGGCAGGCAGTCAGGCAGGCTGTAGAATAGACGCAGTGGTTATACCAGCAAACGCTGCATTACAGTCCTGTGTGCTGCTACTTTTGCTGAAATTGCTGGACTTAGCTCCAGGTCCCGGGGGCCAGGAAAAATCCTTTTTTTTTATCTAAATCCTCTTTTTTTTTCCTCCTTCACAATGTACAAATACCCATCTTATTAACCTTTTGGTGTCCCCCCCGACCCCAAAAAAAAAAAGTGTGCCTCTGATTTTTTCAGACACAAATATATCTGTTGAAAATAGTCTGGTGTAGGCCAGACAAATAGAAGTGTGGTTTTGCAGTTCTATGGGCCATTTGTATCTAAAAAAAACAGTTTGAGTGTGTCGCTCACTGTTCAGCCGCAAATATATATATATTTTAAAAAGCCTGGTATACACCAGTAAATTATTACTGTGGTTTTGATGTTCCACGGTAAAACATCTCTATTATCCTGTTTTTGGCATTTTTTGCTGTATAAAAATAATAATAGTGTCTCCCTGATTTTTCAGACACAAATATATCTGTTGAAAATAGTCTGGTGTAGGCCAGAGAGACAGAAGTGTGCTTTTGCTGTTCCACGGTAAAAAATCTCTATTATCCTGCTTTTTGCATTTTTTGCTGTAAAAAAAAAAAAAAATAGTGTCTCCCTGATTTTTCAGACACAAATATATCTGTTGAAAATAGTATGGTGTAGGCCCGAGAAATACAAGTGTGGTTTTGCAGTTCTATGGTACAAACCTCTGTATTATCCACTTTTGGGCCATTTGTATCTAAAAAAAACAGTTTGAGTGTGTCGCTCACTGTTCAGCCGCAAATATATATATATTTTAAAAAGCCTGGTATACACCAGTAAATTATTACTGTGGTTTTGATGTTCCATGGTAAAACATCTCTATTATCCTGTTTTTGGCATTTTTTGCTGTATAAAAATAATAATAGTGTCTCCCTGATTTTTCAGACACAAATATATCTGTTGAAAATAGTCTGGTGTAGGCCAGAGAGACAGAAGTGTGCTTTTGCTGTTCCACGGTAAAAAATCTCTATTATCCTGCTTTTTGCATATTTTGCTGTAAAAAAAAAAAAATAGTGTCTCCCTGATTTTTCAGACACAAATATATCTGTTGAAAATAGTCTGGTGTAGGCCCGAGAAATACAAGTGTGGTTTTGCAGTTCCATGGTACAAACCTCTGTATTATCCACTTTTGGGCCATTTGTATCTAAAAAAAACAGTTTGAGTGTGTCGCTCACTGTTCAGCTGCAAATATATATATATTTTAAAATGCCTGGTATACACCAGTAAATTATTACTGTGGTTTTGATGTTCCACGGTAAAACATCTCTATTATACTGTTTTTGGCATTTTTTGCTGTATAAAAATAATAATAGTGTCTCCCTGATTTTTCAGACACAAATATATCTGTTGAAAATAGTCTGGTGTAGGCCAGAGAGACAGAAGTGTGCTTTTGCTGTTCCATGGTAAAAAATCTCTATTATCCTGCTTTTTGCATTTTTTGCTATAAAAAAAAAAAAATAAATAGTGTCTCCCTGATTTTTCAGACACAAATATATCTGTTGAAAATAGTCTGGTGTAGGCCCGAGAAATACAAGTGTAGTTTTGCAGTTCCATGGTACAAACCTCTGTATTATCCACTTTTGGGCCATTTGTATCTAAAAAAAACAGTTTGAGTGTGTCGCTCACTGTTCAGCTGCAAATATATATATATTTTAAAAAGCCTGGTATACACCAGTAAATTATTACTGTGGTTTTGATGTTCCATGGTAAAACATCTCTATTATCCTGTTTTTGGCATTTTTTGCTGTATAAAAATAATAATAGTGTCTCCCTGATTTTTCAGACACAAATATATCTGTTGAAAATAGTCTGGTGTAGGCCAGAGAGACAGAAGTGTGCTTTTGCTGTTCCACGGTAAAAAAATCTCTATTATCCTGCTTTTTGCATTTTTTGCTGTAAAAAAAAAAAAATAGTGTCTCCCTGATTTTTCAGACACAAATATATCTGTTTAAAATAGTCTGGTGTAGGCCCGAGAAATGCAAGTGTGGTTTTGCAGTTCCACAGTACTAACCTCTGTATTATCCACTTTTGGGCCATTTGTATCTAAAAAAAACAGTTTGAGTGTGTCGCTCACTGTTCAGCCGCAAATATATATATATTTTAAAAAGCCTGGTATACACCAGTAAATTATTACTGTGGTTTTGATGTTCCACGGTAAAACATCTCTATTATCCTGTTTTTGGCATTTTTTGCTGTATAAAAATAATAATAGTGTCTCCCTGATTTTTCAGACACAAATATATCTGTTGAAAATAGTCTGGTGTAGGCCAGAGAGACAGAAGTGTGCTTTTGCTGTTCCACGGTAAAAAGTCTCTATTATCCTGCTTTTTGCATTTTTTGCTGAAAAAAAAAAAAAAATAGTGTCTCCCTGATTTTTCAGACACAAATATATCTGTTGAAAATAGTCTGGTGTAGGCCCGAGAAATACAAGTGTGGTTTTGCAGTTCCACGGTACAAACCTCTGTATTATCCACTTTTGGGCCATTTGTATCTAAAAAAAACATAAGGTATAGCAATAGGGGTTCAAGAAAACCACACAGGGAAAATAAGTATTTAAAGCGAGTGTAGTGCTACAAAGGATTAAAACTTAGCATTTATTACAACTGAATAAAAAGGTAATACACAAGTCCAAAGGACCTAAAAACAAGTATAAGCCTGTCTGTGATAGTGAGTGACCCTAACAATCAATAACTCATTATGTCCAGGAATATAACCGTATGTGGTCTAACTGTAACATCACACAGAGAATGGCGGGAAAATAGTAGCGGAGCTCTCAAGACAGTGTCTCAAACGTATCATGTCTCAGGCCACAAGAACCTTAATACATTTACACAATCGATGGTGAGCCTTTAAACACTTATAAATATGTTAATGGAACGACCTCACCGGATAGAATATTGGTTCTTGCTCTCTGGCCTTAGAACAGCTCCATGTGATGGGGCATCCAAAACCTTATTCAGCCTCCAGCAACTCACAGCACACCGCTCCCACTTTTGGGCCATTTGTATCTAAAAAAAGCAGTTTGAGTGTGTCACTCACTGTTCAGCCGCAAATATATATATATATTTTAAAAAGCCTGGTATACACCAGTAAATTATAACTGTGGTTTTGCTGTTCCACGGTAAAAAATCTCTATTATTCAGGTTTTGGTAGTTTTTTTCCGTAAAGAAAAACATTAGTGTCTCCTGACTGTTGTGACACAAAAATATATCTGTTGAAAATAGTCCTGTGTAGGCCCGACATCCCAGTGTGGTTTCGCAGTTCCACGGGTCAAATCGCTGTACTATCCAGTTTTGGGCCTTTGGCATCTAAAAAAAAAGCAGTTTGAGTGTGTCGCTCACTGTTCAGCCAAAAATATCTCTATTTAAAAAAGTGTGGTATACCCCAGTAAACAATAACTGTGGATTTCCTCTTCCACGGTTCTAATCTACTCTTTATTACCCTTTTTCCATTGATAGTGCAAGTGTAAGCTATTTTACTTCACTTACAATGGGCAAGGCGCGTGGCAATGGACGTGGAAGTGGACGTTCTGGTGATGGTTCGTGGCCAAGGTGAAAATGTGCCACAACCAACATCCACATCTTCTCGCTCCCACTTCTTGACCGAATGACTAGGGAAGCACAGAACAACACCAGTATTGAGAACTGATCAGTGTGAACAGGTTATTAATTGGATAGCAGACAATACTTCCAGTTACCTGGGCACCACCACCTCTGGTCTGTCTTCCACACGGTCAACTCTTAGTAGTAGCCGTGAATCTCGACCGCATACTCCTCCTCACCCTGATGCTCCTTCCTCCCACCATGCCGAATGTCGTCAGACAGCAAATGATCCCACACTTGGACACTCTGAAGAGCTGTTCACTGGTCCATTTCCATATTTGGGCCCTTCGCCTGATACGCTTGAAGTGGTGGAAGATGAGATCCCATGTTGCGATGCCCAAATATTTGAACAGCCACGGCCACGGGAAGTCGACGTTGGCAATCTGTCACAAGAGGTGGACGATGACGAGACACAATTGCCAGGAAGTGAGGAGGAGGATCGTGGTGTGCAAGTGGAAGAGGAGGAGTTGGTGGATGATCTAGTAACTGACCCAACGTGGAAGGAGGACATGCAGAGTGAGGCCAGCAGCACACAGGAGGAGGGAGGCAGAGTACCCCAACAGGCAGGAAGAAGCAGTGTGGTGGCCGCAGACAGAAGGCAGGCAACCGTTCCCCGTAACACCAACACGAGGGATGTTGCCAGTACAAGTGGTAGGTCTTCCAGAGTCGGGAATTTTTTTAAAGACTGCTGATAACCCCAAAAAGGCAATATGTTCCACCTGCCATGCCAGCATCAGCAGGGGTGACAAAACTGCCAGCCTGACCACCACCAGGATGATCAGGCACATGGCAGCAAAGCACCTGACTTTGTGGGTCGAAACCCAGGGTCCACGACCAGTGTCAGCGGGTGTCCCCACTGCTTCTTCCACTGTTGTGCGTGCAATAGAACCCCCTGTTGTGTGTGCAAGGCAATACCCTGTCCATACTGCATGTAAAGATGCCCCCTCCTCTCAGTCTTCACTTGTTATGGCAGTTTATCAAGAAACAGCATCAACGTCCACGTCCACGTCCCACTGCAGCGTTCAATTGTCCATATCCCAGACCTTTGAACGAAAGCGGAAATTCGCAGCTAACGCCCCACAGGCCACAGTCCTAAATTCGCACATTTCACGACTGCTTGCATTGGAAATGCTGCCTTTTAGGCTGGTGGAGACGGAATCCTTCCGCAATCTTATGGCGGTGGCCGTCCCTCGGTACTCGGTCCCCAGCCGACACTATTTTGCCCGGTGTGCCATCCCCGCACTACACAAGCACGTGTCCCAAAGCATCTGCCGTGCCCTCAACAACGCAGTTACTGGGAGAGTCCACCTGACAACGGACACGTGGACAACAGCTTGTGGCCAGGGACGGTACATCTCTCTGACGGCACACTGGGTAAACATAGTGGAAGCCGGGACCCAGTCGGACCTTGGGACGGAACACATCCTCCCCACACCGAGGATTGCGGGCCCTTTGTCAGTCAGAGTTGCTACCACAGTGTACAGCTCCTGCGCATCCTCCTCCTCCTCCTCCTCCTCATGTTCAGCCTCCATCTCAGATATCACCACATCAGTTACAAGCTGGAAGCATTGCAGTACTGCCTCCACCAAGCGGCAACAGACTGTGCTGAAACTCATAAGCTTAGGTGATAAACCTCACACTGCTTGTGAGTTGTGGACAGCTGTGAAAGAGCAGGCAGATCTGTGGCTGAGACCGCTGAACCTACATCCCGGCATGGTCGTGTGTGACAATGGCCGTAACCTGGTGGCGGCTCTGAGGCGAGGTGAGATCACATACGTACCATGCCTGGCTCATGTGCTTAACCTCGTGGTTCAGCGGTTTCTTAAATCGTACCCCGAGTTGCCAGATCTGCTCGTGAAAGTACGCCGCCTGTCAGCTCATTTTCGCAAGTCGGCTACAGCTTCCGCCGCCCTTGCTGTGTTGCAGCAGCGTTTGCAGCTTCCGGCACACCGACTGGTGTGTGATGTCCCCACATGTTGGAACTCTACCCTCCACATGTTGCAAAGGATTTGTGAGCAGAAGAGAGCAGTTGTGGAGTACCAGCTGCAACAAGGCCGTCGATATTCAGGTCAGACTCCACACATAAGACTTCAGGAGTGGACCTGGATGTCTGACATATGTACCATCCTGACAAACTTTGAGGAGGCCACCAAGATGGTGAGTGGCGATGACGCCATCATTAGTGTCAGCATCCCACTTGTCTGTCTTTTGCAACGCTCTCTGCAGAGAATTAAAGAGGAGGCATTGCAGCCAGAGTATGATGAGATGGATCAAGAAGCTGTAGCGGGCGATTACACACAGCCCAGCCTCATCTCATCCCAACGTGCATTGGGGGACAATGAGGGAGAGAAGGAGGAGGAGAAGGAGGAGGAAGAACAGGAGTTGCTATCATGCGTTGTAGACGGTAGTACCTGTACAAGTGTCATACCGTTGGTTCAGCGTGGGTGGCCTGAGGACAGGGGGGAGGAGGAAGAGGAGGAGAAGGAGGAGAGCATGGTCAGTCATCATCTTCGTGAGGACACGGAAATCTTGCCCGTTACCAGTCTGGCACGCATGGCTGACTTTATGTTACGCTGCCTTAACCGTGACCTTCGCGTTGTCAAAATGTTGGGTGACAGTCATTACTGGTTGGTGACACTTGTAGACCCCCGCTACAAGGAGAACTTTCACTCTCTTATTCCTGAGGTGGAGAGGTCTATAAAAATGGGGCAATACCAGAAGGCCCTTGCTGCAGAACTCTTAAAAAAATTCCCATCTGAACACGCTAGCGGCAGAGGTCACAGTTCGTTGCCCAACCAAGGCGTACAGGCGAGAGAGATGCAACTCCATTCCAGCAGAGGCAGGGGAACACTGTCAACATTCTGGGACAGTTTTCTGACACCCGCCCAGCTTACAGGCCCTGAGGCACGGGGTACTCTCACAAGGAGTGGAAAGTTTCAAAAGATGGTAAGGGAGTACCTTGCCGATCGTACCAGCGTCCTCCGTGATTCCTCTGTGCCTTTTAATTATTGGGTATCCAAGCTGGACACTTGGAATGAACTCGCTCTGTACGCCTTGGAGGTCCTGGCCTGCCCTGCCGCTAGCGTGTTATCGGAGCGTGTTTTTAGTGCCGCTGGGGGAATTATAACTGATAAGCGCACTCGCCTGTCAACTGACAATGCTGACAAGCTGACCCTTATCAAAATGAACAAGGGCTGGATTGGGCCAGACTTCTCATCACCACCAAATGACAGCAGAGTAACATAAAGTCAAATTCACTGTGCTATTTCGGGAGGTGTATTCACATGCACCGCTTCACACCCACACATGGGTATACACTTCCTCGTTTCGGCTGTTTAATCTTCTTCTCCTTATCCTCAGCCTCCACCACCACTATACCACCAGGGTGCCAGCATTGCAAGTTCCTCCGTCCTAATTTTTGGCAGCTTTTGCTGGGAAAGCATAAGCAAATACCATGGGACACCCACTCCCCAATAATGGGACTTATATTTGTAATATGCTGTACTGCATGGCTCTTGTAAGGGGCATTGCAAGTTGCTCCGTCCTAATTTTTGGCAGCTTTTGCTGGGAAAGCATAAGCAAATACTATGGGAGACCCACTCCCCAATAATGGGACTTATGTTTGTAATATGCTGTACTGCATGGCTCTTGTAAGGGGCATTGCAAGTTGCTCCGTCCTAATTTTTGGCAGCTTTTGCTTGCAAGGCATAAGCAAATACTATGGGACACCCACTCCCCAATAATGGGACTTATATTTGTAATATGCTGTACTGCATGTGACACGCCCCCTGGGCCGTGTGTACACGTGTGTGGGCTACCCGGTGCCGGGTCTCTGGGGTCTGTAGTCTCCGTGGCGGTGACCCGGTCCCGTGGCTCAGGCTGGTCAAACCAGTGGCAATCTTTCTTAGGTTTTGAGGTTAATTGTCCGACTGCGCCACCCGTGGATTGCGATCAGGGAGTACCACCGCTGCGAGGCAGACTGCTGAGGCTGGTGTTGTGTGCGCAGCATAAAATGGGATAACTCCCCTCGGGTGGAGTATAGCCTCAAGGCAGTGAGTGTGGATGATGGGGGTGATGGTGCACGAGCGCAGCAGGAATGACTCAGAGTCTTTGCAGTGCAGTTCAGGGTCTTTACTGATGATTATAAGGTAGACCCTCCCGGGAGTACTGGCTAGCATAAGAGGCCTGGTCAGTCTGTGAGCAAGCAGGAGTTCCCTTGGCCAGGTGGAGTTGTAGGCCTCCCCGTCTGTCTGTACTCTTCCTGGCTACCTTGCTGTAAGCGGGTAGAAGTAGCCCACGTCCCTGAGTGTACCGTGTAGTGCTCACCCGTATGGCTGGTGACTTGGGGCCTTCTGTTGGCCTCCACTCCATGACGGCGGTGCTGGTCCCTTGCTTGTGACTGAGCCTCCGGGCTTCTTTGGCCAGAGGACCTGAAATCCCCTGCCGGCTGGTTTCTGCTGCTGGATATATAAGTCCTCACAGCTTCGGACTCCTGTGTCCGGTTCCTATTGTCTTCTGCCAGGGCGAGCTCTGCTCAGCTTCCAGCCCCTCATCTTTAGCTCCTAGCTCCTACAGAGCTCCTTGCTGTTACTTTCCCTTGCTCTCACTCTGACTCTGACTGTTCTCTGTTCTCTGACTCACTCAACCCCACCCCAGATCCAGTTTATAAGGGCAGAATTCTCCCCTCCCACAACTGGGGCAGGAGGATGTTGCATGTTTAAGGGATCCTGACCAGGAAACCTCCCACTTGCTCTCCGATGTAATCTCTATTACTGTGGTGACCAGACCCCTGGGGTGCCACACATGGCTCTTGTAAGGGGCATTGCAGTACCTCATAATTTTTGGAAAGCCTTCCATTCACTGCTTAGGCCAACAGTGCACAGGAGACCCAGTTGCTATAAATGGAAAAAAAGGTTTAGTTAACGCCCTCTGACCTCCATGTCATTTCCAAGGGGCATTGGAGTGCCTCGAAATTTTTGGTAGGCATTGCACTCACTGTATGCCCTATAACTGTGTAGCCGAACCGCTCCTTTTGTTACAGAAACATATCCTACAAGACATATCTGGTTGACTGGCCTGATATTGATGTGAATGGTCCCTGTTCCTCCTGCTCTTTCTCCTTTGCCACTACCTCATCCATCATTTATAACCTGAAGCTTTGTTTTAACGGGAGTCATAGAACTTGGATAGTAGCAGGAAAACATCCAGCAATCCTCAGAGGAGGTAGGATATGCGACAAAACGCTGACCTCCTCAGGCCTAGCCGCTACTACATACATGCACTTGCATTACAACAAAACAAAGCAGATGCTAACTTCTATCATCCTCATCATGCTCCTCACCTCGCACTCTCAACTCCCCTGATGGAGAAGCCAGGGCCCACCGGAGGAGTCTGATAGTCCGGTGGACTCGGCCAATGCTGCCCTAAAGCAGGCCAGGCTAAGAAAAGTGTGGGAAAGGTTACCGGTACAAATAGGGGTAGCTGGGGACCGAGTATGGACACCCGGCCACCCCCTGGAGGCTGGGGAGCAAGCGGGGACACCCGGCCACCAGGCGGCTGGGGACTGAGTATGGATACCAGGCCGCCGACACAGCCATGGCGTGGTGGCCTGATTCCGCCTCCACATGCCTGAAAGGCCCAATTTAAAGTGCAAGCAAGCAAGCAGTATGGTATTGCAGCCTGGGGGTGGGTGGGTGGCAGGCTGCATACTTGCGCTTGCATTGCAAGGAATGGGAGAGGTACAATTGAACACTGCCCTGGGACAAGGACTTGAATGGGGATAGTTGTAAGTCTGCAACGACAGGTGCAAGGTGGGAGGCATCTTCGCATGTACCATGAACAGGGGTTTGGCATGCACACACTACAGCGGAATAGGCTCTCCTTCCCACTAAATGCACTGGGGAGGGCACAGGTAATGTTTTGGTATACGCGCTTAATCTTATGTATAAGGCACACCAGGACAAATAGGGGTGGCTGGGGACTGAGTATGGATACCTCGCTGCCGAAGCAGCCATGAGGTAGAGGCCAGCTTCGGCCTCCTCTAAACTAAAAGGCCCCATTTCAAGTGCAAGCTAGCAGTATGGAATTGCAGTCTGGGGGTGGGTGGGTGGCAGGCTGCACACTTACACTTGCATTAAAAGAAAACATAGCAGATGCTAACTTCTGTCATCATCATCATGCTCCTCACCTTGGCACTCTCAACTCCACCGATGGAGAAGTCAGGGCCCACCGGAGGAGTCTGGTTCTCTGGTGGGCTCGTCCAATGCTGCCTAAAGCAGGCCGGGCTAAGAAAAGTGTGTGGGGGGATGTTCCAAGGAGAAATGGGGGCGGCTGGGGACCGTTTATGGACACCCGACTGTCCCCAGGCAGCTGGGGACCGTGTGGACACTCGGCCGCGGGGCGGCTGGGGACTGAGTATGGATTCCAGGCCGCCAACACAGCCATGACGTGGTGGCCAGATTCCGCCTCCATATGCCTAAAAGGCCCAATTTCAAGTTCAAGCAAGCAGTATGGTATTGCAGCCTGGGGGTGGGTGGGTGGCAGGCTGCATACTTGAGCTTGTATTGCAAGGAATGGGGGAGGTACAATTGAACACTGCCCTGGGACTAGAACTTGCATGGGGCTAGTTGCAAGTCTGCATCTTCTGATGCGGTAAGGAACACTTATGATGGGCACACTTTTAGACAGTGACCTGGGAGTCAGAGATGCTTCCAGGGGTCTTCCCCATGCTGTTCCCATGTCTTTTCAGCACTTTATGCATGTGTCACACAGCACATGGCCAGATAAGGTTGTAAAATGTTAAAATGACATTTCCCGGTGAATGCATTTGTCATAGTTGAAAGCAATACAAAAGTGCAAAAACGCATAAAAAATGCTACTTGTGAACAAAGCCGAAGGTGTGGAGGAATATTTTTGTTTTTGGTCATTTATTTTAACTTATACACAAGTCTTTTCCCTGGAAAGGATGTTCCTTAACATATTTCACAGGAAAAAAGTTTCACTTTCGTTTTATTGTGAGCCTGTAAAAGTGGCTTAATACCTCTGACCACGTTGTTGACAGCAGTGACCTGGGGGTCAGAAATGCTTCCTGGGGCGATCCCCATGCTGTCCCCATGTCATTTGAGCACTGTCACTATCGTTTTGGGCACTTGTTAGGCTTTTAAAAGACTGCCGGGGGTGCCACCGCAAAAATGCTCGAGTCTCCCATAGACTAACATTGGGCTCGTTGCTCGGGTTGAGCACCCGAGTATCACGGCGAGCTTGGCCCGAGCTTCGAGCACCCGAGCATTTTAGTGCTCGCTCAACACTAAGTCCAAAAAAAAATTTTTTTCAACTTTTTTCAATTTTACCCCCGTGGGATATACAGTTATATGAAAAAGTTTGGGCACCCCTATTAATCTTAAGCTTAATGTTTTATAAAAATTGGTGTTTTTGCAACAGCTATTTCAGTTTGATATATGTAATAACTGTTGGACACAGTAATGTTTCTGCCTTGAAATGAGGTTTATTGTACTAACAGAAAATGTGCAATCTGCATTCAAACAAAATTTGACAGGTGCATAAGTATGGGCACCCTTATCATTTTCTTGTTTTAAATACTCCTACCTACTTTTTACTGACTTACTAAAGCACTTTTTTTGGTTTTGTAACCTTATTGAGCTTTGAACTTCATAGTCAGGTGTATGCAATCATGAGAAAAGCTACTTAAAGTGGCCACTTGCAAGTTGTTCTCCTGTTTGAATCTCCTCTGAAGAGTGGCATCATGGGCTCCTCAAAACAACTGTCAAATGATCTGAAAACAAAGATTATTCAACATAGTTGTTCAGGGGAAGGATACAAAAAGCTGTCTCAGAGATTTAACCTGTCAGTTTCCACTGTGAGGAACACAGTAAGGAAATGGAAGAACACAGGGACAATTCTTGTTAAGGCCAGAAGTGGCAGGCCAAGAAAAACATCAGAAAGGCAGAGAAGAAGAATGGTGAGATCAGTCAAGGACAATCCTCAGACCACCTCCAGAGAGCTGCAGCATCAACTTGCTGCAGATGGTGTCACTGTGCATCGGTCAACTATACAACGCACTTTGCACAAGGAGAAGCTGTATGGGAGAGTGATGTGAAAGAAGCCGTTTCTGCAAGCACGCCACAAGCAGAGTCGGCTGAGGTATGTAAAAGCACATTTGGAGAAGCCAATTTCTTTTTGGAAGAAGGTCCTGTGGACTGATGAAACCAAGATTGAGTTGTTTGGTCATACAAAAAGGCAATATAGATGGCGGCAAAAAAACACAGCATTCCAAGAAAAACACTTGCTACCCACAGTAAAATTTGGTGGAGGTTCCATCATGCTTTGGGGCTGTGTGGCCAATGCCGGCACCGGGAATCTTGTTAAGGTTGAGGGATGCACGGATTCCACTCAGTATCAGCAGATTCTTGACAATAATGTTCAAGAATCAGTGACAAAGTTGAAGTTACGCAGGGGATGGATTTTTCAGCAAGACAATGATCCAAAACACCGCTCCAAATCTACTCAGGCATTCATGCAGAGGAACAATTACAATGTTCTGGAAAGGCCATCCCAGTCCCCAGACCTGAATATCATTGAACATCTGTGGGATCATTTGAAGAGGGCTGTCCATGCTCAGCGACCATCAAACTTAACTGAACTGGAATTGTTTTGTAAAGAGGAATGGTCAAAAATACCTTCATCCAGGATCCAGGAACTCATTAAAAGCTACAGGAAGCGACTAGAGGCTGTTATTTTTGCAAAAGGAGGATCTACTAAATATTAATGTCACTTTTCTGGTGAGGTGCCCATACTTATGCACCTATCAAATTTTGTTAGAATGCAGATTGCACATTTTCTGTTAGTACAATAAACCTCATTTCAAGGCAGAAACATTACTGTGTCCAACAGTTATTACATAGATCAAACTGAAATAGCTGTTACAAAAACACCAATTTTTAAAACACTAAGCTTAAGATTAATAGGGGTGCCCAAACTTTTTCATATAACTGTATATTCTACCCACACACATTTGGAACTCTCCTGGGGTACCCTCACACATATTATTACCTCATTTAGTGAATATTTTCACAAAAAAGGGAAATTTTAAAAAATTCAGAAAATAGGCTGAAAACGACTAAATATCAAGGACTCATCGGGCAAATCGCTCTGGAACTGAAATCGGAACGCTCACTGACATTTCCCCTATCTAAAAGTATGATAAACGCCGGAAAAATGACTAAGTCCAAATAAAAAATTTTTTAAACTTTTTTCAATTTTTGCCCCCGTGGGATATATATTCTACCCACACACATTTGGATCTCTCCTGGGGTACCCTCACACATATTATTACCTCATTTAGCCCTCAGTCACATACAATATCGGTTCTAACGAGTTCACATACAATGTGACTGTCAGGCGCAGGCTAGAAAAATACCTATAATATCTAATGTTTGCAATTTCAGTGCTCTAAAAGTGATCAGTGACCTTCATAGGGATGTAATAAAAGAGACTACACATAATCAGGTGCAAAAAAACCCCATTTACTTAACATAAAACTAATAACTCTGAAATACAAACATTTCAAAACTCCCGCCAAATAGTCCCCAGTTCGACTCTGTCAAAAAACTCTACAAAGAAAATTTATGGAAACAAACTTAATTTTAAGGTACCTTAAGTACTATTAAACACATATTCAATCAGAATTAGATCCTGAAGTTTCCCCATAAAAATTACACTTGCAGAGCAAAGAGGAAGAATTCCACATCATTTTTGCATGTGTCAGGCAGATTGCATTATGACATTTGTGACATTCATAATTAGAAAGCCTTCTGTTTCCACTTTCCGTGGTGCAGGTCGTGCATCTCCTTCTTTTGGGAGGTGGTGCAGGTGGTGAATTTTCACTATCATCTTCTGGGCGGAATCTTTTGAGCTGAACTTGAAGGCGAGAGGGGATACCGATTGTTTTCATACTTCTCCTGCGTAGCTCTCCAAGCACTAGTTCATGGGCCAATTTTTTCAGATACAATCGTCTACGGAGTGATTCAAGCTTGTTTTCAAGGTAAATGACTTGTGAATTTATACCACCCATATTCAACATAGCAAAACATATGACCATTGGCCAGCGTTTGGTGTTTCTGCTGACGTTGAAAGTTGAGCACATCTGATCAGCTGTATCAACACCCCCTTTGGTTGCATTATAAAATGTAATTAACTCCGTTTTTTTTTTGTGCCTCAGTCCCAGGATCGATGGCATCATCATCATGAAGTGTTGATAGAAGAAGTACAATATTTTTTGCTTGTGGTACATAGGAAACCAAAACCTTTCCATTATGGAATGCAAACATACTGCTGTACTGTTTTCTCCCTTTCACACTTACAAACTGTGTCGGCAATTCTTTTTTATTTTTTCTTACAGTTCCGACATATGAAAGCTTCTGCATTTTCAGATAATCAATCAGATCACAATTTGAAAACCAATTGTCAGCTGTTATATTGCGACCCAATCCAAATAAGGGCTCAGCCAGTCTTTTTACAACATCACTGGGTTTGTTACTGACACAGTAAGGACCTTCTGGTTGTTTTCCTGCATAAACTTCCAGGTTGTAAGTGTAGGTCTTACTGGCATCAACAAGGGCATACATTTTTATGCCATATTTGTTAGGCTTTGATGGAATTTATTGACGAAAGGAACATCTACCACGAAAACCAGGGAGCATTTCGTCAATAGTGAGATTCTCCCCAGGGCAATAGCTTTTTTTACAGTTTTCAACAAATTTTTGGAATATATCACGAATTGGAGCAAGTCGGTCATGTGTTTTACGTTCGGTTCGGGTAGTACTGTCGTCAAACCGAAGGCAACGAATTAGAAGCTTGAATCTGTTTATGGACATAACAAGGCCAAATTTTTCAACTCCATCCCCATCTTTACTCCAAAGTTCCTCCAAACTTTGTCTATTTGCCCTATAAGCTCCTGCAAGGTATTATAATCCAAAAAAAGCACGCAGTTCTATTTCATCTGTGGCCTTGATGGTTCTGTTGCAGATGAACTTGTCCTTTATAATGTCTATATATTGGTTGGTATATGTGACAATAGAGTCCAGAATGTCATCTGTGAATAAACTATTCCAGCATTCAACTGCAGTTTTTGCACTGCTTGCAGTTCCTATAACTGCAGGAAGGTAATAATGTTTTGAGGTTCCCTACGTTTTTTCTGGAATGGCTTCTTGTTCCATTGTTTTTTTTTATCTTTTCCCATATAATAAGATTCTGCATCTTCATCCTCATCACTGTCACCATCTTGCTCTGTTTCAGAATCCACTTCACATACTTCCACCTCATCATGAGAATCAATCTCACTTTCCTCTCCTAAATCCTCATTCAGTGTGGGGTCTGCATCATCTAACAGCATGTTTGTTACTTCCTCAACATCAAGGTTTTTTGATAAACTGTACATTTTCCTCTCCATTTCAGCAGATAATCTGAAGCAATAGAAGGAATATATGTTAGAGAACTACTGTATATGCCTGAGCAGCACACTTTCTTTCTTAATCTGCCTTATTTCTATGAAATATCCTCACACTTTGTGCTATACATTCATAAAAGAAGCTAAATAAACAATTGTGATGAATAAAAGCATAAAATACCAACCTTATTGAGTGTGACGTGTTCACCTACAATGTGCCTGAGAGATTAGCGCAGTTATATCTGTCCTCCTGAAGCTCTGCAATCCAACTGTGGTATGAGGTTTCACAGAGCTGCTAGAGACAGGAGACTACCTGGAGGGAGGGGATTTCCTCACAATCTGGTGAGGAAGGAGAAATTAAAGTAAAAGAGATGTGCCTGTCAGGCCAATTGTATGTGATGGAGGGTTAGTGGATATTTTCACAAAAAAGTGAAATTTTCAAAAATTCTGAAAATTGGCTGAAAATGACTAAATATCAAGGACTCATCGGGCGAATCGCTCTGGAACTGAAATCGGAATGCTCACTGACATTTACCCTATCTAAAAGTCTGATAAACGCCAGAAAAATGACTAAGTCCAAAAAAAAAAATTTTTTCAACTTTTTTCAATTTTACTCCAGTGGGATATATATTATACCCACGCACATTTGGTACTCTCCTGGGGTACCCTCACACATATTATTCCCTCATTTAGTGGATATTTTCACAAAAAAGGGACATTTTCAAAAATTCAGAAAATTGGCTGACGACTAAATATCAAGTACTCATCGGGCGATTCGCTCTGGAACTGAAGTCGGAATGCTCACTGACATTTCCCCTATCTGAAAGTCTGATAAATGGCGGAAAAATGACTAAGTCCAAAAAAATATTTTTTTCAACTTTTTTCAAATTTACTCCCGTGGGATATATATTCTACCCATGCACATTTGGAACTCTCCTGGGGTACCCTCACACATATTATTCACTCATTTAGTGGATATTTTCACAAAAAAGTGAAAATTTCAAAAATTCAGAAAATTGCCTGAAAACGACTAAATATCAAGGACTCATCGGGCGAATTGCTCTGGAACTGAAATCGGAATGCTCACTGATTTTTCCCCTCTCTGAAAGTCTGATGTACGCCGGAAAAATGACTAAGTCCAAAAATTAATTTTTTTCAACTATTTTCAATTTTACCCCCGTGGGATATATATTCGACCCACAAACATTTGGAACTCTTCTGGGGTACCCCCACACATATTATTCCCTCATTTAGTGGATATTTTTACAAAAAAGTGAAATTTTCAAAAATTCAGAAAATTGGCTGACGACTAAATATCAAGTACTCATAGGGCGAATCGCTCTGGAACTGAAATTGGAATGCTCACTGACATTTCCCCTATCTGAAAGTCTGATAAACAGCAGAAAAATGACTAAGTCCCCAAAAAATTTTTTTTAACTTTTTTCAATTTTACCCCCGTGGGATATATATTCTACCCACATACATTTGGAACTCTCCTGGGGTACCCTCACACATGTTATTCCCTCATTTAGCGGATATTCTCACAAAAAAGAGAAATTTTCAAAAATTCTGAAAATTGACTGAAAACGACTAAATATCAAGGACTCATCGGGCGAATTGCTCTGGAACTGAAATCGGAATGCTCACTGATTTTTCCCCTCTCTGAAAGTCTGATGTACGCCGGAAAAATGACTAAGTCCAAAAATTAATTTTTTTCAACTATTTTCAATTTTACCCCCGTGGGATATATATTCGACCCACAAACATTTGGAACTCTTCTGGGGTACCCCCACACATATTATTCCCTCATTTAGTGGATATTTTTACAAAAAAGTGAAATTTTCAAAAATTCAGAAAATTGGCTGACGACTAAATATCAAGTACTCATAGGGCGAATCGCTCTGGAACTGAAATTGGAATGCTCACTGACATTTCCCCTATCTGAAAGTCTGATAAACAGCAGAAAAATGACTAAGTCCCCAAAAAATTTTTTTTAACTTTTTTCAATTTTACCCCCGTGGGATATATATTCTACCCACATACATTTGGAACTCTCCTGGGGTACCCTCACACATGTTATTCCCTCATTTAGCGGATATTCTCACAAAAAAGAGAAATTTTCAAAAATTCTGAAAATTGACTGAAAAGGACTAAATATCAAGGACTCATCGGGCGAATCGCTCTGGAATTGAAATTGGAATGCTCACTGACATTTCCGCTATCTGAAAGTCTGATAAACGGCGGAAAAAAGACTAAGTCCAAAAAAACATTTTTTTCAACTTTTTTCAATTTTACCCCCGTGGGATATTTATTCTACCCACACACATTTGGAACTCTCCTGGGGTACCCTCACACATATCATTACCTCATTTAGTGGATGTTTTCACAAAAAAGTGAAATTTTCAAAAATTCAGAAAATTGGTTGAAAACGACTAAATTTCAATGACTCATCAGGCGAATCGCTCTAAACCTGAAATCGCAACGCTCACTGACATTTCCCCTATCTGAAAGTCTGATAAACGCCTTAAAAATGACTAAGTCCAAAAAAAATTTTTTTTAAATTTTTTCAATTTTAGCCCCGTGGGATATATATTCTACTCACACACATTTGGAACTCTCCTGGGGTACCCTCACACATATTATTACCTCATTTAGTGGATATTTTCACAAAAAGTGACATGTTAAAAAATTCATAAAATTGGCTGAAAACGACTAAATATCAAGGACTCATCGGTCGAATCGCTCTGGGATTGAAATCGGAATGCTCACTGACATTTCCCCTATCTGAAAGTCTGATGAACGGCGGAAAAATGACTAATTCTCCAAAAAATTTTTTTAAACTTTTTTCAATTTTTACCCCCGTGGGATATATATTCTACCCACACACATTTGGAACTCTCCTGGGGTACCCTCACACATATTATTACCTCATTTAGCGGATATTTTCACAAAAAAGTGAAATTTTCAAAAATTCAGAAAATAGACTGAAAACGACTAAATATCAAGGACTCATTGAGCGAATCGCTCTAGAACTGAAATCGGAACGCTCACTGACAATTCCACTATCTGAAAGTCTGATAATCGCAGGAAAAATGACTAAGTCCAAAAAAAATTTTTTTCAACTTTTTTCAATTTGACTCCTGTGGGATATATATTCTACCCACGCACATTTGGAATTCTCCTGGGGTACCCTCACAAATATTTTCACCTCATTTAGTGGATATTTTCACAAAAAAGTGAAATTTTCAAAAATTCAGAAAATTGGCTGAAAACGACTAAATATCAAGGACTCATCGGACGAATCGCTCTGGAACTGAAATCAGAACGCTCACTGACATTTCCCCTATCTGAAAGTCTGATAAACGCCGGAAAACTGACTAAGTCCCCCAAAAATTTTTTTTCAACTTTTTTCAATTTTACCCCCGTGGGATATATATTCTACCCACACAAGTTTGGAACTCTCCTGGGGTTCCCTCACACATATTATTTCCTCATTTAGTGGATATTTTCACAAAAAAGTGAAATTTCCAAAAATTCTGAAAATTGGCTGAAAACGACTAAATATCAAGGACTCATCGGGCGAATCGCTCTGGACCTGAAATCGCAATGCTCACTGACATTTCCCCTATCTGAAAGTCTGATAAACGCCGGAAAAATGACTAAGTCAAAAAAATATATTTTTTCAACTTTTTTAAATTTTACTCCCGTGGGATATATATTCTATCCACGCACATTTGGAATTCTCCTGGGGTACCCTCACACATATTTTCACCTCATTTAGTGGATATTTTCACAAAAAAGTGAAATTTTCAAAAATTCAGAAAATTGGCTAACAACGACTAAATATCAAGGACTCATCGGACGAATGGCTCTGGAACTGAAATTGGAACGCTCACTGACATTTACCCTATCTGAAAGTCTGATAAACGCCGGAAAAATGATTAAGTCCAAAAAAAATTTTTTTTAAACTTTTTTCAATTTCTCCCCCGTGGGATATAAATTCTACCCACACACATTTTGAACTATCCTGGGGTACCCTCATGCATATTATTACCTCATTTAGTGGATATTTTCACAAAAAAGTGAAATTTTCAAAAATTCTCAAAATTGGTTGAAAACGACTAAATATCAAGGACTCATCGGGCGAATCGCTCTGGACATGAAATCGCAATGCTCAATGACATTTCCCCTATCTGAAAGTCTGATAAACGCCGGAAAAATGAATAAGTCCCCAAAAAAAATTTTTTCAACTTTTTTTAATTTTACTCCCGTGGGATATATATTCTACCCACGCACATTTGGAATTCTCCTGGGGTACCCTCACACATATTATCACCTCATTTAGTGGATATTTTCACAAAAAAGTGAAATTTTCAAAAATTCAGAAAATTGTCTGAAAACGACTAAATATCAAGGATTCATCGGGCGAATTGCTCTGGATCTGAAAGCGGAATGCTCACTGACATTTCCCCTATCTGAAAGTCTGATAAACGCCGGAAAATTGACTAAGTCCAAAAAAAGATTTTTTTCAACTTTTTTTAATTTTACTCCTGTGGGATATATATTCTACCCACGCACATTTGGAACTCTCCTGGGGTACCCTCACACATATTATTTCCTCATTTAGTAGATATTTTCACAAAAAAGTGAAAAATTCAGAAAATTGGCTGAAAACGACTAAATATCAAGGACTCATCGGGCGAATCACTCTGGAACTGAAATCGGAATGCTCACTGACATTTCCCCTATCTGAAAGTCTGATAAACGCCGGAAAAATGACCAAGTCCAAAAAAATTTTTTTTCAACTTTTTTCAATTTTACCCATGTTGGATATATATTCTACCCACACACATTTGGAACTCCCCTGGGGTACCCTCACACATATTATTACCTCATTTAGTGGATATTTTCACAAAAAAGTGAAATTTTCAAAAATTCTTAAAATTGGCTGAAAACGACTAAATATCAATGACTCATCGGGCGAACCGCTCTGGAATTGAAATTGGAATGCTCACTGAAATTTCCCCTATCTGACAGTCTGATAAACGCCGGAAAAATGACTAAGTCCAAAAAAAAAATTTTTTCCACTTTTTTCAATTTTACTCCCGTGGGATATATATTCTACCCACACACATTTGGAACTCTCTTTGGGTACCCTCACACATATTATTCCCTCATTTAGTGGATATTTTCACAAAAAAGTGAAATTTTCAAAAATTCTGAAAATTGTCTGAACACGACTGAATATCAAGGACTCATCGGGCGAATCGCTCTGGAACTGAAATTGGAATGCTCACTGACATTTCCCCTATCTGAAAGTCTGATAAACGCTGGAAAAATGACTAAGTCCAAAAAAATATTTTTTTCAACTTTTTTCAATTTTACCCTTGGGGGATATATATTCTACCCACACACATTTGGAACTCTCCTGGGGTGCCCTCACACATATTATTCCTTCATTTTGTGGATATTTTCACAAAAACGTGAAATTTTCAAAAATTCAGAAAACTGGCTGAAAACGACGAAATGTCAAGGACTCATCGGGCAAATAGCTCTGGAACTGAAATTGGAATGCTCGCTGACATTTCCCCTCTCTGAAAGTCTGATAAACGGCGGAAAAATGACTGAGTCCAAAAAAAAAAAATTTTTCAACTTTTTTCAATTTTACCCTTGTGGGATGTATATTCTACCCACAAACATTTGGAACTCTCCTGGGGTACCCTCACACATATTATTCCCTCATTTTGTGGATATTTTCACAAAAAAGTAAAATTTTCAAAAATTCATAAAACTGGCTGAAAACGACTAAATATCAAGGACTCATCGGGCGAATCGCTCTGGAACTGAAATCGGAACGCTCACTGACATTTCCCCTATCTGAAAGTCTGAAAAACGCTGTAAAAATGACTAAGTCCAAAAAATAATTTTTTTAAACTTTTTTCAATTTTACCCCCGTGGGATATATATTCTACCCACACACATTTGGAACTCTCCTGGGGTACCCTCACACATATTATTCCCTCATTTTGTGGATATTTTCACAAAAAAGTGAAATTTCCAAAAATTCTGAAAATTGGCTGAAAACGACTAAATATCAAGGACTCATCGGGCGAATCGCTCAGGAACTGAAATCGGAATGCTCACTGACATTTTCCCTATCTGAAAGTCTGATAAATGCCGGAAAAATGACCAAGTCCCAGAAAAAAAAATTTTCAACTTTTTTCAATTTTACCCCCGTGGGATGTATATTCTACCCACACACATTTGGAACGCTCCTGGGGTACCCTCACACATATTATTCCCTCATTTAGTGGATATTTTCACAAAAAAGTGAAATTTTAAAAAATTCAGAAAATTGTCTGAAAATGACTAAATATCAAGGACTCATCGGGCGAATCGCTCTGGAACTGAAATCGGAACGCTCACTTACATTACCCCTATCTGAAAGTCTGAGAAACGCCGGAAAAATGACTAAGTCCAAAAAAAAATTTTTTCAATTTTACCCCTGTGGGATATATGTTCTACCCACACACATTTGGAACTCTTCTGGGGTACCCGCACACATATTATTACCTCATTTAGTGGATATTTTAACAAAAAAGTGAAATTTTCAAAAATTCAGAAAACTGGCTGAAAACAACTAAATATTAAGGACTCATCGGGCGAACAGCTCTGGAACTGAAATTGGAATGCTCCCTGACATTTCCCCTATCTGAAAGTCTGATAAACGCAGGAAAAATGACTAAGTCCAAAAAAATTTTTTTTTCAACTTTTTTCAATTTTACCCCCGTGGGACATATATTCTACCCACACACATTTGGAACTCTCCTGGGGTACCCTCACATATATTATTCCCTCATTTAGTGGATATTTTCACAAAAAAGTGAAATTTTCAAAAATTCAGAAAACATGCTGAAAACGACTAAATATCAAGGACTCATCGGACGAATCGCTCTGGAACTGAAATCGGAACACTCACTGACATTACCCCTATCTGAAAGTCTGAGAAACGCCGGAAAAATGACTAAGTCCAAAAAAATTTTTTTTTCATCTTTTTTAAATTTTACCCCCGTGGGACATATATTCTACCCACACACATTTGGAACTCTCCTGGGGTACCCTCACACATATTATTGCCTCATTTAGTGGATATTTTCACAAAAAAGTGAAATTTTCAAAAATTCAGAAAATTGTCTGAAAACGACTAAATATCAAGGACTCATCAGGCGAATCGCTCTGGAACTGAAATCGGAACACTCACTGACATTTCCCGTATCTGAAAGTCTGATAAACGCCGGAAAATTGACTAAGTCCAAAAAAAGATTTTTTTCAACTTTTTTTAATTTTACTCCTGTGGGATATATATTCTACCCACGCACATTTGGAACTCTCCTGGGGTACCCTCACACATATTATTTCCTCATTTAGTAGATATTTTCACAAAAAAGTGAAAAATTCAGAAAATTGGCTGAAAACGACTAAATACCAAGGACTCATCGGGCGAATCACTCTGGAACTGAAATCGGAATGCTCACTGACATTTCCCCTATCTGAAAGTCTGATAAACGCCGGAAAAATGACCAAGTCCAAAATAATTTTTTTTCAACTTTTTTCAATTTTACCCATGTTGGATATATATTCTACCCACACACATTTGGAACTCCCCTGGGGTACCCTCACACATATTATTACCTCATTTAGTGGATATTTTCACAAAAAAGTGAAATTTTCAAAAATTCTTAAAATTGGCTGAAAACGACTAAATATCAATGACTCATCGGGCGAACCGCTCTGGAATTGAAATTGGAATGCTCACTGAAATTTCCCCTATCTGACAGTCTGATAAACGCCGGAAAAATGACTAAGTCCAAAAAAAAAATTTTTTCCACTTTTTTCAATTTTACTCCCGTGGGATATATATTCTACCCACACACATTTGGAACTCTCTTTGGGTACCCTCACACATATTATTCCCTCATTTAGTGGATATTTTCACAAAAAAGTGAAATTTTCAAAAATTCTGAAAATTGTCTGAACACGACTGAATATCAAGGACTCATCGGGCGAATCGCTCTGGAACTGAAATCGGAATGCTCACTGACATTTCCCCTATCTGAAAGTCTGATAAACGCTGGAAAAATGACTAAGTCCAAAAAAATATTTTTTTCAACTTTTTTCAATTTTACCCTTGGGGGATATATATTCTACCCACACACATTTGGAACTCTCCTGGGGTGCCCTCACACATATTATTCCTTCATTTTGTGGATATTTTCACAAAAACGTGAAATTTTCAAAAATTCAGAAAACTGGCTGAAAACGACGAAATGTCAAGGACTCATCGGGCAAATAGCTCTGGAACTGAAATTGGAATGCTCGCTGACATTTCCCCTCTCTGAAAGTCTGATAAACGGCGGAAAAATGACTGAGTCCAAAAAAAAAAAATTTTTCAACTTTTTTCAATTTTACCCTTGTGGGATGTATATTCTACCCACAAACATTTGGAACTCTCCTGGGGTACCCTCACACATATTATTCCCTCATTTTGTGGATATTTTCACAAAAAAGTAAAATTTTCAAAAATTCATAAAACTGGCTGAAAACGACTAAATATCAAGGACTCATCGGGCGAATCGCTCTGGAACTGAAATCGGAACGCTCACTGACATTTCCCCTATCTGAAAGTCTGAAAAACGCTGTAAAAATGACTAAGTCCAAAAAATAATTTTTTTAAACTTTTTTCAATTTTACCCCCGTGGGATATATATTCTACCCACACACATTTGGAACTCTCCTGGGGTACCCTCACACATATTATTCCCTCATTTTGTGGATATTTTCACAAAAAAGTGAAATTTCCAAAAATTCTGAAAATTGGCTGAAAACGACTAAATATCAAGGACTCATCGGGCGAATCGCTCAGGAACTGAAATCGGAATGCTCACTGACATTCTCCCTATCTGAAAGTCTGATAAATGCCGGAAAAATGACCAAGTCCCAGAAAAAAAATTTTTCAACTTTTTTCAATTTTACCCCCGTGGGATGTATATTCTACCCACACACATTTGGAACGCTCCTGGGGTACCCTCACACATATTATTCCCTCATTTAGTGGATATTTTCACAAAAAAGTGAAATTTTAAAAAATTCAGAAAATTGTCTGAAAATGACTAAATATCAAGGACTCATCGGGCGAATCGCTCTGGAACTGAAATCGGAACGCTCACTTACATTACCCCTATCTGAAAGTCTGAGAAACGCCGGAAAAATGACTAAGTCCAAAAAAAAATTTTTTCAATTTTACCCCTGTGGGATATATGTTCTACCCACACACATTTGGAACTCTTCTGGGGTACCCGCACACATATTATTACCTCATTTAGTGGATATTTTAACAAAAAAGTGAAATTTTCAAAAATTCAGAAAACTGGCTGAAAACAACTAAATATTAAGGACTCATCGGGCGAATAGCTCTGGAACTGAAATTGGAATGCTCCCTGACATTTCCCCTATCTGAAAGTCTGATAAACGCAGGAAAAATGACTAAGTCCAAAAAAATTTTTTTTTCAACTTTTTTCAATTTTACCCCCGTGGGACATATATTCTACCCACACACATTTGGAACTCTCCTGGGGTACCCTCACATATATTATTCCCTCATTTAGTGGATATTTTCACAAAAAAGTGAAATTTTCAAAAATTCAGAAAACATGCTGAAAATGACTAAATATCAAGGACTCATCGGACGAATCGCTCTGGAACTGAAATCGGAACACTCACTGACATTACCCCTATCTGAAAGTCTGAGAAACGCCGGAAAAATGACTAAGTCCAAAAAAGAAATTTTTTCATCTTTTTTAAATTTTACCCCCGTGGGATATATATTCTACCCACACACATTTGGAACTCTCCTGGGGTACCCTCACACATATTATTGCCTCATTTAGTGGATATTTTCACAAAAAAGTGAAATTTTCAAAAATTCAGAAAATTGTCTGAAAACGACTAAATATCAAGGACTCATCAGGCGAATCGCTCTGGAACTGAAATCGGAACACTCACTGACATTTCCCGTATCTGAAAGTCTGATAAACGCCGGAAAAATGACTAAGTCCAAAAAAAATTTTTTTTAAACGTTTTTCAATTTTACCCCTGTGCGATATATATTCTACCCACACACATTTGGAACTCTCCTGGGGTACCCTCACATATATTATTCCCTCATTTAGTGGATATTTTCACAAAAAAGTGAAATTTTCAAAAATTCAGAAAATTGTCTGAAAACGACTAAATATCAAGGATTCATGGGGGCGAATCGCTCTGGAACGGAAATCGGAATGCTCACTGATATTTCCCATATCTGAAAGTCTGATAAACGCCGTAAAAATGACTAAGTCCAAAAAAAAAATTTTTTCAACTTTTTTAAATTTTACCCCCGTGGGATATATATTCTACCCACACACATTTGGAACTCTCCTGGGGTACCTTCACACATGTTATTCCCTCATTTAACGGATATTCTCACAAAAAAGTGAAATTTTCAAAAATTCAGAAAATTGGCTCTAAACGACTAAATATCAAGAACTCATCGGGCGAATCGCTCTGGAACTGAAACCGGAATGCTCACTGTCATTTCCGCTATCTGAAAATCTGATAAACGCCGGAAAAATGACTGAGTCCAAAAAAAAATTTTTTTCAACTTTTTTCAATTTTACCCCCGTGGGATATATATTCTACCCACACACATTTGGAACTCTCCTGGGGTACCCTCACATATATTATTCCCTCATTTAGTGGATATTTTCACAAAAAAGTGAAATTTTCAAAAATTAAGAAAATTGTCTGAAAACGACTAAATATCATGGATTCATTGGGCGAATCGCTCTGGAACGGAAATCGGAACGCTCACTGATATTTCCCATATCTGAAAGTCTGATAAACGCCGTAAAAATGACTAAGTCCAAAAAAAATTTTTTTCAAATGTTTTTTAATTTTACCCCCGTGCGATATATATTCTACCCACACACATTTGGAACTCTCCTGGGGTACCCTCACATATATTATTCCCTCATTTAGTGGATATTTTCACAAAAAAGTGAAATTTTCAAAAATTCAGAAAATTGTCTGAAAACGACTAAATATCATGGATTCATTGGGCGAATCGCTCTGGAACGGAAATCGGAACACTCACTGATATTTCCCCTCTCTGAAAGTCTGATAAACGCCGGAAAAATGACTAAGTCGAAAAAATTTTTTTTTTTAACTTTTTTCAATTTTACCCCCGTGGGATATATATTCTACCCACACACATTTGGAACTCTCCTGGGGTACCTTCACACATGTTATTCCCTCATTTAACGGATATTGTCACAAAAAAGTGAAATTTTCAAAAATTCAGAAAATTGGCTGGAAACGACTAAATATCAAGAACTCATCGGGCGAATCGCTCTGGAACTGAAACCGGAATGCTCACTGTCATTTCCGCTATCTGAAAGTCTGATAAACGCCGGAAAAATGACTGAGTCCAAAAAAAAATTTTTTTCAACTTTTTTCAATTTTACCCCCGTGGGATATATATTCTACCCACACACATTTGGAACTCTCCTGGGGTACCCTCACATATATTATTCCCTCATTTAGTGGATATTTTCACAAAAAAGTGAAATTTTCAAAAATTCAGAAAATTGTCTGAAAACGACTAAATATCATGGATTCATTGGGCGAATCGCTCTGGAACGGAAATCGGAACGCTCACTGATATTTCCCCTCTCTGAAAGTCTGATAAACGCCGGAAAAATGACTAAGTCCAAAAAAATTTTTTTTTCAACTTTTTTCCATTTTACCCCCGTGGGATATATATTCTACCCACACACATTTGGAACTCTCCTGGGGTACCCTCACACATATTATCACCTCATTTAGTGGATATTTTCACAAAAAAGTGAAATTTTCAAAAATTCAGAAAATTGTCTGAAAACGACTAAATATCAAGGACTCATCAGGCGAATCGCTCTGTAACTGAAATGGGAACGCTCACTGACATTTCCCCTATCTGAAAGTCTGATAAACGCCGTAAAAATGACTAAGTCAAAAAAAAGAAATTTTTTCAACTTTTTTCAATTTTACCCCCGTGGGATATGAATTCTACCCACACACATTTGGAACTCTCCTGGGGTACCCTCACACATATTATTTCCTCATTTAGTGGATATTTTCACAAAAAAGTGAAATTTTCAAAAATTCAGAAAATTGTCTGAAAACGACTAAATATCAAGGACTCATCGGGCGAATCGCTCTGGAACTGAAATCGGAATGCTCACTGACATTTCCCCTATCTGAAAGTCTGATAAACGCCGGAAAAATGACTAAGTCCAAAAAAGAAATTTTTTCATCTTTTTTAAATTTTACCCCCGTGCGATATATATTCTACCCACACACATTTGGAACTCTCCTGGGGTACCCTCACATATATTATTCCCTCATTTAGTGGATATTTTCACAAAAAAGTAAAATTTCCAAAAATTCAGAAAACTGGCTGAAAACGACTAAATATCAAGGACTCATAGGGCGCGTCGCTCTGGAACTGAAATCGGAATGCTCACTGACATTTCCCCTATCTGAAAGTCTGATAAACGCCGGAAAAATACCTAAGTGCAAAAAAAATGTTTTAAACTTTTTTCAATTTTACCCCCATGGGATATATATTCCACCCACACACATTTGGAACTCTCCTGGGGTACCCTCACACATATTATTCCCTCATTTAGTGGATATTTTCACAAAAAAGTGAAATTTTCAAAAATTCAGAAAATTGTCTGAAAACGACTAAATATCAAGGACTCATCGGGCGAATCGCTCTGGAACTGAAATCTGAACGCTCACTGACATTTCCCCTATCTGAAAGTCTGATAAACGCCGTAAAAATGACTAAGTTCAAAAAAGAAATTTTTTCAACTTTTTTCAATTTTACCCCCGTGGGATATATATTCTACCCACACACATTTGGAACTCTCCTGGGGTACCCTCACACATATTATTACCTCATTTAGTGGATATTTTCACAAAAAAGTGAAATTTTCAAAAATTCAGAAAATTGTCTGAAAACGACTAAATATCAAGGACTCATCGGGCGAATCGCTCTGGAACTGAAATCTGAACGCTCACTGACATTTCCCCTATCTGAAAGTCTGATAAACTCCGTAAAAATGACTAAGTTCAAAAAAGAAATTTTTTCAACTTTTTTCAATTTTACCCCCGTGGGATATATATTCTACCCACACACATTTGGAGCTCTCCTGGGGTACCCTCACACATATTATTACCTCATTTAGTGGATATTTTCACAAAAAAGCAACATTTTCAAAAATTCAGAAAATTGTCTGATAACGACTAAATATCACGGACTCATCGGGCAAATCGCTCTGGAACTGAAATCGGAACGTTCACTGACATTTCCCCTATCTGAAAGTGTGATAAACGCCAGAAAAATGACTAAGTCCAAAAAAGAAATTTTTTCAACTTTTTTTAATTTTACCCCCGTGGGATATATATTCTACCCACACACATTTGGAACTCTCCTGGGGTACCCTCACACATATTATTACCTCATTTAGTGGATATTTTCACAAAAAAGTGAAATTTTCAAAAATTCAGAAAATTGTCTGAAAACGACTAAATATCAAGGACTCATCAGGCGAATCGCTCTGTAACTGAAATCGGAACGCTCACTGACATTTCCCCTATCTGAAAGTCTGATAAACGCCGTAAAAATGACTAAGTCAAAAAAAAGAAATTTTTTCAACTTTTTTCAATTTTACCCCCGTGGGATATGAATTCTACCCACACACATTTGGAACTCTCCTGGGGTACCCTCACACATATTATTTCCTCATTTAGTGGATATTTTCACAAAAAAGTAAAATTTCCAAAAATTCAGAAAACTGGCTGAAAACGACTAAATATCAAGGACTCATCGGGCGCGTCGCTCTGGAACTGAAATCGGAATGCTCACTGACATTTCCCCTATCTGAAAGTCTGATAAACGCCGGAAAAATACCTAAGTGCAAAAAAAATGTTTTAAACTTTTTTAAATTTTACCCCCATGGGATATATATTCCACCCACACACATTTGGAACTCTCCTGGGGTACCCTCACACATATTATTCCCTCATTTAGTGGATATTTTCACAAAAAAGTGAAATTTTCAAAAATTCAGAAAATTGTCTGAAAATGACTAAATATCAAGGACTCATCGGGCGAATCGCTCTGGAACTGAAATCTGAACGCTCACTGACATTTCCCCTATCTGAAAGTCTAATAAACGCCGTAAAAATGACTAAGTCAAAAAAATGAAATTTTTTCAACTTTTTTCAATTTTACCCCCGTGGGATATGAATTCTACCCACACACATTTGGAACTCTCCTGGGGTACCCTCACACATATTATTTCCTCATTTAGTGGATATTTTCACAAAAAAGTGAAATTTTCAAAAATTCAGAAAATTGTCTGAAAACGACTAAATATCAAGGACTCATCGGGCGAATCGCTCTGGAACTGAAATCGGAATGCTCACTGACATTTCCCCTATCTGAAAGTCTGATAAACGCCGGAAAAATGACTAAGTCCAAAAAAGAAATTTTTTCATCTTTTTTAAATTTTACCCCCGTGCGATATATATTCTACCCACACACATTTGGAACTCTCCTGGGGTACCCTCACATATATTATTCCCTCATTTAGTGGATATTTTCACAAAAAAGTAAAATTTCCAAAAATTCAGAAAACTGGCTGAAAACGACTAAATATCAAGGACTCATCGGGCGCGTCGCTCTGGAACTGAAATCGGAATGCTCACTGACATTTCCCCTATCTGAAAGTCTGATAAACGCCGGAAAAATACCTAAGTGCAAAAAAAATGTTTTAAACTTTTTTCAATTTTACCCCCATGGGATATATATTCCACCCACACACATTTGGAACTCTCCTGGGGTACCCTCACACATATTATTACCTCATTTAGTGGATATTTTCACAAAAAAGTGAAATTTTCAAAAATTCAGAAAATTGTCTGAAAACGACTAAATATCAAGGACTCATCAGGCGAATCGCTCTGTAACTGAAATCGGAACGCTCACTGACATTTCCCCTATCTGAAAGTCTGATAAACGCCGTAAAAATGACTAAGTCAAAAAAAAGAAATTTTTTCAACTTTTTTCAATTTTACCCCCGTGGGATATGAATTCTACCCACACACATTTGGAACTCTCCTGGGGTACCCTCACACATATTATTTCCTCATTTAGTGGATATTTTCACAAAAAAGTAAAATTTCCAAAAATTCAGAAAACTGGCTGAAAACGACTAAATATCAAGGACTCATCGGGCGCGTCGCTCTGGAACTGAAATCGGAATGCTCACTGACATTTCCCCTATCTGAAAGTCTGATAAACGCCGGAAAAATACCTAAGTGCAAAAAAAATGTTTTAAACTTTTTTAAATTTTACCCCCATGGTATATATATTCCACCCACACACATTTGGAACTCTCCTGGGGTACCCTCACACATATTATTCCCTCATTTAGTGGATATTTTCACAAAAAAGTGAAATTTTCAAAAATTCAGAAAATTGTCTGAAAATGACTAAATATCAAGGACTCATCGGGCGAATCGCTCTGGAACTGAAATCTGAACGCTCACTGACATTTCCCCTATCTGAAAGTCTAATAAACGCCGTAAAAATGACTAAGTTCAAAAAAGAAATTTTTTCAACTTTTTTCAATTTTACCCCCGTGGGATATATATTCTACCCACACACATTTGGAACTCTCCTGGGGTACCCTCACACATATTATTACCTCATTTAGTGGATATTTTCACAAAAAAGTGAAATTTTCAAAAATTCAGAAAATTGTCTGAAAACGACTAAATATCAAGGACTCATCGGGCGAATCGCTCTGGAACTGAAATCTGAATGCTCACTGACATTTCCCCTACCTGAAAGTCTGATAAACGCCGTAAAAATGACTAAGTTCAAAAAAGAAATTTTTTCATCTTTTTTCAATTTTACCCCCGTGGGATATATATTCTACCCACACACATTTGGAGCTCTCCTGGGGTACCCTCACACATATTATTACCTCATTTAGTGGATATTTTCACAAAAAAGCAACATTTTCAAAAATTCAGAAAATTGTCTGATAACGACTAAATATCACGGACTCATCGGGCGAATCGCTCTGGAACTGAAATCGGAACGTTCACTGACATTTCCCCTATCTGAAAGTGTGATAAACGCCAGAAAAATGACTAAGTCCAAAAAAGAAATTTTTTCAACTTTTTTTAATTTTACCCCCGTGGGATATATATTCTACCCACACACATTTGGAACTCTCCTGGGGTACCCTCACACATATTATTCCCTAATTTTGTGTATATTTTCACAAAAAAGTGAAATTTTCAAAAATTCAGAAAACTGGCTGGAAACGACTTAATATCAAGGACTCAGCAGGCGCATCGCTCTGGAACTGAAACCAGAATGCTCACTGACATTTCCCCTCTCTGAAAGTCTGATAAACGCCGGAAAAATGACTAAGTCCAAAAAAATTTTTTTTTTAACTTTTTTCAATTTTACCCCCGTGGGATATATATTCTACCCACACACATTTGGAACTCTCCTGGGGTACCCTCACATATATTATTCCCTCATTTAGTGGACATTTTCACAAAAAAGTGAAATTTTCAAAAATTCAGAAAATTGACTGAAAACGACTAAATATCAAGGACTCATCAGGCGAATCGCTCTGGAACTGAAATCGGAACGCTCACTGACATTACCCCTATCTGAAAGTCTGAGAAACGCCGGAAAAATGACTAAGTCCAAAAAAAATTTTTTTCAACTTTTTTTCAATTTTACCCCCGTGGGATATATATTCTACCCACACACATTTGGAACTCTTCTGGGGTACCCTCACACATATTATTACCTCATTTAGTGGATGTTTTCACAAAAAAGTGAAATTTTCAAAAATTCAGAAAATTGTCTGAAAACGACTAAATATCAAGGACTCATCAGGCGAATCGCTCTGTAACTGAAATCGGAACGCTCACTGACATTTCCCCTATCTGAAAGTCTGATAAACGCCGTAAAAATGACTAAGTCAAAAAAAAGAAATTTTTTCAACTTTTTTCAATTTTACCCCCGTGGGATATGAATTCTACCCACACACATTTGGAACTCTCCTGGGGTACCCTCACACATATTATTTCCTCATTTAGTGGATATTTTCACAAAAAAGTGAAATTTTCAAAAATTCAGAAAATTGTCTGAAAACGACTAAATATCAAGGACTCATCGGGCGAATCGCTCTGGAACTGAAATCGGAAAGCTCACTGACATTTCCCCTATCTGAAAGTCTGATAAACGCCGGAAAAATACCTAAGTGCAAAAAAAATGTTTTAAACTTTTTTCAATTTTACCCCCATGGGATATATATTCTACCCACACATATTTGGAACTCTCCTGGGGTACCCTCACACATATTATTACCTCATTTAGTGGATATTTTCACAAAAAAGTGAAATTTTCAAAAATTCAGAAAATTGTCTGAAAACGACTAAATATCAAGGACTCATCGGGCGAATCGCTCTGGAACTGAAATCTGAACGCTCACTGACATTTCCCCTATCTGAAAGTCTGATAAACGCCGTAAAAATGACTAAGTTCAAAAAATAAATTTTTTCAACTTTTTTCAATTTTACCCCCGTGGGATATATATTCTACCCACACACATTTGGAGCTCTCCTGGGGTACCCTCACACATATTATTACCTCATTTAGTGGATATTTTCACAAAAAAGCAACATTTTCAAAAATTCAGAAAATTGTCTGATAACGACTAAATATCACGGACTCATCGGGCGAATCGCTCTGGAACTGAAATCGGAACGTTCACTGACATTTCCCCTATCTGAAAGTGTGATAAACGCCAGAAAAATGACTAAGTCCAAAAAAGAAATTTTTTCAACTTTTTTCAATTTTACCCCCGTGGGATATATATTCTACCCACACACATTTGGAACTCTCCTGGGGTACCCTCACACATATTATTCCCTAATTTTGTGTATATTTTCACAAAAAAGTGAAATTTTCAAAAATTCAAAAAACTGGCTGGAAACGACTTAATATCAAGGACTCAGCAGGCGCATCGCTCTGGAACTGAAACCAGAATGCTCACTGACATTTCCCCTCTCTGAAAGTCTGATAAACGCCGGAAAAATGACTAAGTCCAAAAAAAATTTTTTTTCAACTTTTTTCAATTTTACCCCCGTGGGATATATATTCTACCCACACACATTTGGAACTCTCCTGGGGTAACATCACACATGTTATTCCCTCATTTTGTGGATATTTTCACAAAAAAGTGAAATTTTCAAAAATTCAGAAAACTGTCTGAAAACGACTAAATATCAAGGATTCATCGGGCGAATCGCTCTGGAACTGAAATCTGTACGCTAACTGACATTTCCCCTATCTGAAAGTCTGATAAACGCCGTAAAAATGACTAAGTCCAAAAAAGAAATTTTTTCAACTTTTTTCAATTTTACCCCCGTGGGATATGTATTCTACCCACACACATTTGGAACTCTCCTGGGGTACCCTCACACATATTATTACCTCATTTTGTGGATATTTTCACAAAAAAGTGAAATTTTCAAAAAATCAGAAAACTGGCTGAAAACGACGTAATATCAAGGACTCAACGGGAGAATCGCTCTGGAACTGAAATCTGAACGCTCACTGACATTTCCCCTATCTGAAAGTCTGATAAACGCCGTAAAAATGACTAAGTCCAAAAAAGAAATTTTTTCAACTTTTTTCAATTTTACCCCCATGGGATATATATTCTACCCACACACATTTGGAACTCTCCTGGGGTACCCTCACATACATTATTCCCTCATTTAGTGGATATTTTCACAAAAAAGTGAAATTTTCAAAAATTCAGAAAACTGTCTGAAAACGACTAAATTTCAAGGATTCATCGGGCGAATCGCTCTGGAACTGAAATCTGAACGCTCATTGACATTTCCCCTATCTGAAAGTCTGATAAACGCCGTAAAAATGACTAAGTCCAAAAAAGAAATTTTTTCAACTTTTTTCAATTTTACCCCCGTGGGATATATATTCTATGCACACACATTTGGAACTCTCCTGGGGTACCCTCACACATATTATTCCCTCATTTTGGGGATATTTTCACAAAAAAGTGAAATTTTCCAAAATTCAGAAAACTGGCTGAAAACGACTAAATATCAAGGATTCATCGAGCGAATCGCTCTGGAACGGAAATCGGAACGCTCACTGACATTTCCCATATCTGAAAGTCTGATAAATGCAGGAAAAATGACTAAGTCCAAAACAATTTTTTTTTCAACTTTTTTCAATTTTACCCCCGTGGGATATATATTCTACCCACACACATTTGGAATTCCCCTGGGGTACCCTCACACATGTTATTTCCTCATTTATCAGATATTCTCAAAAAAGTGAAATTTTCAAAAATTCAGAAAAATTGTCTGAAAGCGTCTAACTATCAAGGACTCATCGGGCGAATCGCTCTGGAACTGAAATCGAAATGCTCACTGATATTTCCCCCATCTGAAAGTCTGATAAACGCTGGAAAATTGGCTACGTTCCCAAAAAATGTTTTTTAAACTTTTTTCAATTTTACCCCCGTGGGATATATATTCTACCCACACACATTTGAAACTCTCCTGGGGTACCATCACACATATTATTCCCTCATTTTGTGGATATTTTCACAAAAAAGTGAAATTTTCAAAAATTCTGAAAACTGTCTGAAAACGACTAAATATCAAGGATTCATCGGGCGAATCGCTCTGGAACTGAAATCTGAGCGCTCACTGACATTTCCCCTATCTGAAAGTCTGATAAACGACGGAAAAATGACTAAGTCCAGAAAAGAAATTTTTTCAACTTTTTTCAATTTTACCCCGTGGGATATGTATTCTACCCACACACATTTGGAACTCTCCTGGGGTACCCTCACACATATTATTACCTCATTTAGTGGATATTTTCACAAAAAAGTGAAATTTTCAAAAATTCAGAAATTTGTCTGAAAACGACTAAATATCAAGGACTCATCGGGCGAATCGCTCTGGAACTGAAATCTGAACGCTCACTGACATTTCCCCTATCTGAAAGTCTGATAAACGCCGTAAAAATGACTAAGTCCAGAAAAGAAATTTTTTCAACTTTTTTCAATTTTACCCCGTGGGATATGTATTCTACCCACACACATTTGGAACTCTCCTGGGGTACCCTCACACATATTATTACCTCATTTAGTGGATATTTTCACAAAAAAGTGAAATTTTCAAAAATTCAGAAAATTGTCTGAAAACGACTAAATATCAAGGACTCATCGGGCGAATCGCTCTGCAACTGAAACCGGAATGCTCACTGTCATTTCCACGATCTGAAAATCTGATAAACGCCGGAAAAATGACTAAGTCCCAAAATAAATTTTTTTCAACTTTTTTCAATTTTACCCCCGTGGGATATATATTCTACCCACACACATTTGGAACTCTCCTGGGGTACCCTCACACAAATTATTCCCTTATTTTGTGGATATTTTCACAAAAAAGTGAAATTTTCAAAAATTCAGAAAACTGGCTGAAAACGACTAAATATCAAGGATTCATTGGGCGAATCGCTCTGGAACTGAAATCTGAATGCTAACTGACATTTCCCCTTTCTGAAAGTCTGATAAACGCCGTAAAAATGACTAAGTCCAAAAAAGAAATTTTTTCAACTTTTTTCAATTTTACCCCCATGGGATATGTATTCTACCCACACACATTTGGAACTCTCCTGGGGTACCCTCACACATATTATTACCTCATTTAGTGGATATTTTCACAAAAAAGTGAAATTTTCAAAAATTCAGAAATTTGTCTGAAAACGACTAAATATCAAGGACTCATTGGGCGAATCGCTCTGGAACTGAAATCGGAACGCTCACTGACATTTCCCCTATCTGAAAGTCTGATAAACGCCGTAAAAATGACTAAGTCCCCCAAAAAAATTTTTTAAACTTTTTTCAATTTGACCCCCGTGGGATATATATTCTACCACACACATTTGGAACTCTCCTGGGGTACCCTCACACATATTATTCCCTCATTTTGGGGATATTTTCACAAAAAAGTGAAATTTTCAAAAATTCAGAAAACTGGCTGAAAACGACTAAATAACAAGGTCTCAATGGGCGAATCGCTCTGGAACTGAAATCGGAACGCTCACTGACATTTCCCCTATCTGAAAGTCTGATAAACGCCGTAAAAATGACTAAGTCCAAATAAGAAATATTTTCAACTTTTTTCAATTTTACCCCCGTGGGATATATATTCTACCCACACACATTTGGAACTCTCCTGGGGTACCCTCACACATATTATTCCCTTATTTTGTGGATATTTTCACAAAAAAGTGAAATTTTCAAAAATTCAGAAAACTGGCTGAAAACGACTTAATATCAAGGACTCATCGGGCGAATCGCTCTGGAACTGAAATCTGAACGCTCACTGACATTTCCCCTATTGAAAGTCTGATGAACGCCGTAAAAATGACTAAGTCCAAAAAAGAAATTTTTTCAACTTTTTTCAATTTTACCCCCGTGGGATATATATTCTACCCACACACATTTGGAAATCTCCTGGGGTACCCTCACATACATTACTCCCTCATTTAGTGGATATTTTCACAAAAAAGTGACATTTTCAAAAATTCAGAAAACTGGCTGGAAACGACTTAATATCAAGGACTCAGCAGGCGCATCGCTCTGGAACTGAAACCAGAATGCTCACTGACATTTCCCCTCTCTGAAAGTCTGATAAACGCCGTAAAAATGACTAAGTCCAAAAAAATTTTTTTTTCAACTTTTTTCAATTTTACCCCTGTGGGATATATAATCTACCCACACACATTTGGAACTCTCCTGGGGTACCCTCACATACATTATTCCCACATTTAGTGGATATTTTCACAAAAAAGTGAAATTTTCAAAAATTCAGAAAATTGTCTGAAAACGACTAAATATCAAGGACTCATCAGGCGACTCGCTCTGGAACTGAAATCGGAATGCTCACTGACATTTCCCCTATCTGAAAGTCTGATAAACGCCGTAAAAATGACTAAGTCCAAAAAAATTTTTTTTTCAACTTTTTTCAATTTTACCCCCGTGGGATATATATTCTACCCACACACATTTGGAACTCTCCTGGGGTACCATCACACATATTATTCCCTCATTTTGTGGATATTTTCACAAAAAAGTGAAATTTTCAAAAATTCAGAAAACTGGCTGAAAACGACTAAATATCAAGGTCTCATTGGGCGAATCGCTCTGGAACTGAAATCGGAACGCTCACTGACATTTCCCCTATCTGAAAGTCTGATAAACGCCGCAAAAATGACTGTCCAAAAAAGAAATTTTTTCAACTTTTTTCAATTTTACCCCAGTGGGATATATATTCTACCCACACACATTTGGAACTCTCCTGGGGTACCCTCACACATATTATTCCCTCATTTTGTGGATATTTTCACAAAAAAGTGAAATTTTCAAAAATTCAGAAAACTGGCTGAAAACGACTAAATATAAAGGTCTCATTGGGCGAATCGCTCTGGAACTGAAATCGGAACGCTCACTGACATTTCCCCTATCTGAAAGTCTGATAAACGCCGTAAAAATGACTAAGTCCAAAAAAGAAATTTTTTCAACTTTTTTCAATTTTACCCTAGTGGGATATATATTCTACCCACACACATATGGAACTCTCCTGGGGTACCCTCGCACATATTATTACCTCATTTAGTGGATATTTTCACAAAAAAGCGAAATTTCCAAAAATTCAGAAAATTGTCTGATAACGACTAAATATCAAGGACTCATCGGGCGAATCGCTCTGGAACTGAAATCGGAACACTCACTGACATTTCCCGTATCTGAAAGTCTGATAAACGCCAGAAAAATGACTAAGTCAAAAAAAAAATTTTTTTAAACGTTTTTCAATTTTACCCCCGTGCGATAGATATTCTACCCACACACATTTGGAACTCTCCTGGGGTACCCTCACATATATTATTCCCTCATTTAGTGGATATTTTCACAAAAAAGTTACATTTTCAGAAATTCAGAAAATTGGCAGAAAACGACTAAATATCAAGGACTCATCGGGCGAATCGCTCTGGAACTGAAATCTGAACGCTCACTGACATTTCCCCTATCTGAAAGTCTGATAAACGCCGTAAAAATGACTAAGTTCAAAAAAGAAATTTTTTCAACTTTTTTCAATTTTACCCCCGTGGGATATATATTCTACCCACACACATTTGGAACTCTCCTGGGGTACCCTCACACATATTATTACCTCATTTAGTGGATATTCTCACAAAAAAGCGAAATTTTCAAAAATTCAGAAAATTGTATGATAACGACTAAATATCAAGGACTCATCGGGCGAATCGCTCTGGAAATGAAATCAGAACGTTCACTGACCTTTCCCCTATCTGAAAGTCTGATAAACGCCAGAAAAATGACTAAGTCCAAAAAAGAAATTTTTTAAACTTTTTTCAATTTTACCCCCTTGGGATATATATTCTACCCACACACATTTGGAACTCTCCTGGGGTACCCTAACACATATGATTCCCTCATTTTGTGGATATTTTCACAAAAAAGTGAAATTTTCAAAAATTCAGAAAACTGTCTGGAAACGACTTAATATCAAGGACTTATCGGGCGAATCGCTCTGGAACTGAAATCTGAACACTCACTGACATTTCCCCTATCTGAAAGTCTGATAAACGCCGTAAAAATGACTAAGTTCAAAAAAGAAATTTTTTCAACTATTTTCAATTTTACCCCCGTGGGATATATATTCTACCCACACACATTTGTAACTCTCCTGGGGTACCCTCACACATATTATTACCTCATTTAGTGGATATTCTCATAAAAAGTGAAATTTTCAAAATTTCAGAAAATTGTCTGAAAACGACTAAATATCAAGGACTCATCGGGCGAATCGCTCTGGAACTGAAATCGCAACGCTCACTGATATTTCCCCTATCTGAAAGTCTGACAAAGGCAGCAAAAATGACTAAGTCCAAAAAAATTTTTTTTTAAACTTTTTCAATTGTACCCCCGTGGGATATATATTCTACCCACACACATTTGGAACTCTCCTGGGGTACCCTCACATACATTATTCCCTCATTTAGTGAATATTTTCACAAAAAAGTGAAATTTTCAAAAATTCAGACAAATATCAAGGACGACTAAATATCAAACGACTAAATATCAAGGACTCAACGGGCGAATCGCTCTGGAACTGAAATCGGAATGCTCACTGACATTTCCCCTCTCTGAATGTCTGATAAACGCCGGAAAAATGACTGAGTCCAAAAAAAATTTTTTTAAACTTTTTTCAATTTTACCCCCGTGGGATATATATTCTACCCACACACATTTGGAACTCTCCTTGGGTACCCTCACACATATTATTCCCTCATTTAGTGGATATTTTCACAAAAAAGTGAAATTTTCAATAATTCAGAAAACTGGCTGAAAACGACTAAATATCAAGGACTCATCGGGCGAAACGCTCTGGAACTGAAATCGGAACGCTCACTGACATTTCCCATATCTGAAAGTCTGATAAACGCCGTAAAAATGACTAAGTCCAAAAAAGAAATTTTTTCAACTTTTTTCAATTTTACCCCCGTGGAATATATATTCTACCCACACACATTTGGAACTCTCCTGGGGTTCCCTCACACATATTATTCCCTCATTTAGTGGATATTTTCACAAAAAATTGAAATTTTCAAAAATTCAGAAATTTGTCTGAAAACAACTAAATATCGAGGACTCATCGGGCGAATCGCTCTGGAACTGAAATCGGAATGCTCACTGACATTTCCCCTCTCTGAAAATCTGATAAACGGCGGAAAAATGACTAAGTCCAAAAAAAAATTTTTTTCAACTTTTTTCAATTTTACCGCCGTGGGATATATATTCTACCCACACACATTTGGAACTCTCCAGGGGTACCATCACACATTTTATTCCCTCATTTTGTGGATATTTTCACAAAAAAGTGAAATTTTCAAAAATTCAGAAAACAGTCTGAAAACGACTAAATATCAAGGACTCATCGGTCGAATCACTCTGGAACTGAAATCGGAATGCTCACTGACATTTCCCCTATCTGAAAGTCTGAGAAACACCGAAAAAATGACTAAGCCCAAAAAAAATTTTTTTTAAACTTTTTACAATTTTACCCCGTGGGATATATATTCTACCCACACACATTTGGAACTCTCCTGGGGTACCCTCACATATATTATTCTCTCATTTAGTTGATATTTTCACAAAAAAGTGAAATTTTAAAAAATTCTGAAATTTGTCTGAAAATGACTAAATATCAAGGACTCATCGGGCGAGTCGCTCTGGATCTGAAATCGGAATGCGCACTGACATTTCCCCTATCTGAAAATCTGATAAACGCCGGAAAAATGACTAAGTCCAAAAAAAAATTTTTTGAAACTTTTTTCAATTTTACCCCCGTGGGATATATATTCTACCCACACACATTTGGAACTCTCCTGGGGTACCCTCACACATATTATTCCCTCATTTTGTGGATATTTTCACAAAAAAAGTGAAATTTTCAAAAATTCAGAAAACTGGCTGAAAACGACTAAATATCAAGGACTCATCGGGCGAATCGCTCTGGAACTGAAATCCGAAGGCTCACTGACATTTCCCCTATCTGAAAGTCTGATAAACGGCGTAAAAATGACTAAGTCCCCAAAAAAAATTTTTTAAACTTTTTTCAGTTTTACCCCCGTGGGATATATATTCTACTCACACACATTTGGAACTCTCTTGGGGTACCCTCACATACATTATTCCCTCATTTAGTGGATATTTTCACAAAAAAGTGAAATTTTCAGAAATTCAGAAATTTGTCTGAAAACGACTAAATATCAAGGACTCAACGGGCGAATCGCTCTGGAACTGAAATCGGAATGCTCACTGACATTTCCCCTCTCTGAATGTCTGATAAACGCTGGAAAAATGACTGAATCCAAAAAAAATTTTTTTAAACTTTTTTCAATTTTACCCCCGTGGGATATATATTCTACCCACACACATTTGTAACTCTCCTTGGGTACCCTCACACATATTATTCCCTCATTTTGTGGATATTTTCACAAAAAAGTGAAATTTTCAAAAATTCAGAAAACTGGCTGAAAACGACTAAATATCAAGGACTCATCAGGCGAATCGCTCTGGAACTGAAATCGGAAGGCTCACTGACATGTCCCCTATCTGAAAGTCTGATAAACGCCTTAAAAATGACTAAGTCCCTAAAAAAATTTTTTTCAACTTTTTTCAATTTTACCTCCGTGGGATATATATTTTACCCACACACATTTGGAACTTACCTGGGGTACCCTCACACATATTATTCCCTCATTTTGTGAATATTTTCACAAAAAAGTGAAATTTTCAAAAATTCAGAAAACTGTCTGAAAACGACTAAATATCAAGGTCTCATTGGGCGAATCGCTCTGGAACTGAAATCGGAATGCTCACTGACATTTCCCCTATCTGAAAGTCTGATAAACGCCGTAAAAATGACTAAGTCCAAAAAAGAAATTTTTTCAACTTTTTTCAATTTTACTCCCGTGATATATATATTCTACCCACACACATTTGGAACTCTCCTGGGGTAACCTCACACAAATTATTCCCTCATTTTGTGAATATTTTCACAAAAAAGTGAAATTTTCAAAAATTCAGAAAACTGGCTGAAAACGACGTAATATCAAGGTCTCAGCAGGCGAATCGCTCTGGAACTGAAAGCAGAATGCTCACTGACATTTCCCCTCTCTGAAAGTCTGATAAACGCCGGAAAAATGACTAAGTCCCCAAAAAATTTTTTTTTCAACTTTTTTCAATTTTACCCCCGTGGGATATATATTCTACCCACACACATTTGGAACTCTCCTGGGGTACCATCACACATATTATTACCTCATTTAGTGGATATTTTCACAAAAAAGTGAAATTTTCAAAAATTCAGAAAATTGTCTGATAACGACTAAATATCAAGGACTCATCGTGCGAATCGCTCTGGAACTGAAATCGGAACGTTCACTGACATTTCCCCTATCTGAAAGTCTGATAAACGCCGGAAAAATGGCTAAGTCCAAAAAAATTTTTTTTTAAACTTTTTTCAATTGTACCCCCGTGGGATATATATTCTACCCACACACATTTGGAACACTCATGGGGTACCATCACACATATTATTCCCTCATTTTGTGGATATTTTCACAAAAAAGTGAAATTTTCAAAAATTCAGAAAACTGGCTGAAAACGACTTAATATCAAGGACTCAGCGGGCGAATCGCTCTGGAACTGAAACCAGAATGCTCACTGACATTTCCCCTCTCTGAAAGTCTGCTAAACGCCGGAAAAATGACTAAGTCCAAAAAATTTTTTTTTTAAACTTTTTTCAATTTTACCCCCGTGGGATATATATTCTACCCACACACATTTGGAACTCTCTTGGGGTACCCTCACATACATTATTCCCTCATTTAGTGGATATTTTCACAAAAAAGTGAAATTTTCAAAAATTCAGAAAATTGTCTGAAAACGACTAAATATCAAGGATTCATCGAGCGAATCGCTCTGGAACGGAAATCGGAATGCTCACTGACATTTCCCATATCTGAAAGTTTGATAAACGCCGTAAAAATGACTAAGTCCAAAAAAGATATTTTTTCAACTTTTTTCAATTTTACCCCCGTGGGATATATATTCTACCCACACACATTTGGAACTCTCCTGGGGTACCCTCACACATATTATTCCCTCATTTTGTGGATATTTTCACAAAAAAGTGAAATTTTCAAAAATTCAGAAAACTGGCTGAAAACGACTAAATATCAAGGACTCATCGGTCGAATCGCTCTGGAACTGAAATCAGAAGGCTCACTGACATTTCCCCTATCTGAAAGTCTGATAAACGGCGTAAAAATGACTAAGTCCCCAAAAAAAATTTTTTAAACTTTTTTCAATTTTACCCCCGTGGGATATATATTCTACTCACACACATTTGGAACTCTCTTGGGGTACCCTCACATACATTATTCCCTCATTTAGTGGATATTTTCACAAAAAAGTGAAATTTTCAAAAATTCAGAAATTTGTCTGAAAACGACTAAATATCAAGGACTCAACGGGCGAATCGCTCTGGAACTGAAATCGGAATGCTCACTGACATTTCCCCTCTCTGAATGTCTGATAAACGCCGGAAAAATGACTGAGTCCAAAAAAAATTTTTTTAAACTTTTTTCAATTTTACCCCCGTGGGATATATATTCTACCCACACACATTTGGAACTCTCCTTGGGTACCCTCACACATATTATTCCCTCATTTTGTGGATATTTTCACAAAAAAGTGAAATTTTCAAAAATTCAGAAAACTGGCTGAAAACGACTAAATATCAAGGACTCATCAGGCGAATCGCTCTGGAACTGAAATCGGAAGGCTCACTGACATGTCCCCTATCTGAAAGTCTGATAAACGCCTTAAAAATGACTAAGTCCCCAAAAAAATTTTTTTCAACTTTTTTCAATTTTACCCCAGTGGGATATATATTCTACCGACACACATTTGGAACTCTCCTGGGGTACCCTCACACATATTATTCCCTCATTTTGTGGATATTTTCACAAAAAAGTGAAATTTTCAAAAATTCAGAAAACTGGCTGAAAATGACTAAATATCAAGGTCTCATTGGGCGAATCGCTCTGGAACTGAAATCGGAACGCTCACTGACATTTCCCCTATCTGAAAGTCTGATAAACGCCGTAAAAATGACTAAGTCCAAAAAAGAAATTTTTTCAACTTTTTTCAATTTTACCCCCGTGGGATATATATTCTACCCACACACATTTGGAACTCTCCTGGGGTACCCTCACACATATTATTCCCTCATTTAGTGGATATTTTCACAAAAAATTGAAATTTTCAAAAATTCAGAAATTTGTCTGAAAACAACTAAATATCGAGGACTCATCGGGCGAATCGCTCTGGAACTGAAATCGGAATGCTCACTGACATTTCCCCTCTCTGAAAATCTGATAAACGGCGGAAAAATGACTAAGTCCAAAAAAAAATTTTTTTCAACTTTTTTCAATTTTACCGCCGTGGGATATATATTCTACCCACACACATTTGGAACTCTCCAGGGGTACCATCACACATTTTATTCCCTCATTTTGTGGATATTTTCACAAAAAAGTGAAATTTTCAAAAATTCAGAAAACTGTCTGAAAACGACTAAATATCAAGGACTCATCGGTCGAATCACTCTGGAACTGAAATCGGAATGCTCACTGACATTTCCCCTATCTGAAAGTCTGAGAAACACCGAAAAAATGACTAAGCCCAAAAAAAATTTTTTTTAAACTTTTTACAATTTTACCCCGTGGGATATATATTCTACCCACACACATTTGGAACTCTCCTGGGGTACCCTCACATATATTATTCTCTCATTTAGTTGATATTTTCACAAAAAAGTGAAATTTTAAAAAATTCTGAAATTTGTCTGAAAATGACTAAATATCAAGGACTCATCGGGCGAGTCGCTCTGGATCTGAAATCGGAATGCGCACTGACATTTCCCCTATCTGAAAATCTGATAAACGCCGGAAAAATGACTAAGTCCAAAAAAAAATTTTTTGAAACTTTTTTCAATTTTACCCCCGTGGGATATATATTCTACCCACACACATTTGGAACTCTCCTGGGGTACCCTCACACATATTATTCCCTCATTTTGTGGATATTTTCACAAAAAAAGTGAAATTTTCAAAAATTCAGAAATCTGGCTGAAAACGACTAAATATCAAGGACTCATCGGGCGAATCGCTCTGGAACTGAAATCAGAAGGCTCACTGACATTTCCCCTATCTGAAAGTCTGATAAACGGCGTAAAAATGACTAAGTCCCCAAAAAAAATTTTTTAAACTTTTTTCAGTTTTACCCCCGTGGGATATATATTCTACTCACACACATTTGGAACTCTCTTGGGGTACCCTCACATACATTATTCCCTCATTTAGTGGATATTTTCACAAAAAAGTGAAATTTTCAGAAATTCAGAAATTTGTCTGAAAACGACTAAATATCAAGGACTCAACGGGCGAATCGCTCTGGAACTGAAATCGGAATGCTCACTGACATTTCCCCTCTCTGAATGTCTGATAAACGCTGGAAAAATGACTGAATCCAAAAAAAATTTTTTTAAACTTTTTTCAATTTTACCCCCGTGGGATATATATTCTACCCACACACATTTGTAACTCTCCTTGGGTACCCTCACACATATTATTCCCTCATTTTGTGGATATTTTCACAAAAAAGTGAAATTTTCAAAAATTCAGAAAACTGGCTGAAAACGACTAAATATCAAGGACTCATCAGGCGAATCGCTCTGGAACTGAAATCGGAAGGCTCACTGACATGTCCCCTATCTGAAAGTCTGATAAACGCCTTAAAAATGACTAAGTCCCTAAAAAAATTTTTTTCAACTTTTTTCAATTTTACCTCCGTGGGATATATATTTTACCCACACACATTTGGAACTTACCTGGGGTACCCTCACACATATTATTCCCTCATTTTGTGAATATTTTCACAAAAAAGTGAAATTTTCAAAAATTCAGAAAACTGTCTGAAAACGACTAAATATCAAGGTCTCATTGGGCGAATCGCTCTGGAACTGAAATCGGAATGCTCACTGACATTTCCCCTATCTGAAAGTCTGATAAACGCCGTAAAAATGACTAAGTCCAAAAAAGAAATTTTTTCAACTTTTTTCAATTTTACTCCCGTGATATATATATTCTACCCACATACATTTGGAACTCTCCTGGGGTAACCTCACACAAATTATTCCCTCATTTTGTGAATATTTTCACAAAAAAGTGAAATTTTCAAAAATTCAGAAAACTGGCTGAAAACGACGTAATATCAAGGTCTCAGCAGGCGAATCGCTCTGGAACTGAAAGCAGAATGCTCACTGACATTTCCCCTCTCTGAAAGTCTGATAAACGCCGGAAAAATGACTAAGTCCCCAAAAAATTTTTTTTTCAACTTTTTTCAATTTTACCCCCGTGGGATATATATTCTACCCACACACATTTGGAACTCTCCTGGGGTACCATCACACATATTATTACCTCATTTAGTGGATATTTTCACAAAAAAGTGAAATTTTCAAAAATTCAGAAAATTGTCTGATAACGACTAAATATCAAGGACTCATCGTGCGAATCGCTCTGGAACTGAAATCGGAACGTTCACTGACATTTCCCCTATCTGAAAGTCTGATAAACGCCGGAAAAATGGCTAAGTCCAAAAAAATTTTTTTTTAAACTTTTTTCAATTGTACCCCCGTGGGATATATATTCTACCCACACACATTTGGAACACTCATGGGGTACCATCACACATATTATTCCCTCATTTTGTGGATATTTTCACAAAAAAGTGAAATTTTCAAAAATTCAGAAAACTGGCTGAAAACGACTTAATATCAAGGACTCAGCGGGCGAATCGCTCTGGAACTGAAACCAGAATGCTCACTGACATTTCCCCTCTCTGAAAGTCTGCTAAACGCCGGAAAAATGACTAAGTCCAAAAAATTTTTTTTTTAAACTTTTTTCAATTTTACCCCCGTGGGATATATATTCTACCCACACACATTTGGAACTCTCTTGGGGTACCCTCACATACATTATTCCCTCATTTAGTGGATATTTTCACAAAAAAGTGAAATTTTCAAAAATTCAGAAAATTGTCTGAAAACGACTAAATATCAAGGATTCATCGAGCGAATCGCTCTGGAACGGAAATCGGAATGCTCACTGACATTTCCCATATCTGAAAGTTTGATAAACGCCGTAAAAATGACTAAGTCCAAAAAAGATATTTTTTCAACTTTTTTCAATTTTACCCCCGTGGGATATATATTCTACCCACACACATTTGGAACTCTCCTGGGGTACCCTCACACATATTATTCCCTCATTTTGTGGATATTTTCACAAAAAAGTGAAATTTTCAAAAATTCAGAAAACTGGCTGAAAACGACTAAATATCAAGGACTCATCGGTCGAATCGCTCTGGAACTGAAATCAGAAGGCTCACTGACATTTCCCCTATCTGAAAGTCTGATAAACGGCGTAAAAATGACTAAGTCCCCAAAAAAAATTTTTTAAACTTTTTTCAATTTTACCCCCGTGGGATATATATTCTACTCACACACATTTGGAACTCTCTTGGGGTACCCTCACATACATTATTCCCTCATTTAGTGGATATTTTCACAAAAAAGTGAAATTTTCAAAAATTCAGAAATTTGTCTGAAAACGACTAAATATCAAGGACTCAACGGGCGAATCGCTCTGGAACTGAAATCGGAATGCTCACTGACATTTCCCCTCTCTGAATGTCTGATAAACGCCGGAAAAATGACTGAGTCCAAAAAAAATTTTTTTAAACTTTTTTCAATTTTACCCCCGTGGGATATATATTCTACCCACACACATTTGGAACTCTCCTTGGGTACCCTCACACATATTATTCCCTCATTTTGTGGATATTTTCACAAAAAAGTGAAATTTTCAAAAATTCAGAAAACTGGCTGAAAACGACTAAATATCAAGGACTCATCAGGCGAATCGCTCTGGAACTGAAATCGGAAGGCTCACTGACATGTCCCCTATCTGAAAGTCTGATAAACGCCTTAAAAATGACTAAGTCCCCAAAAAAATTTTTTTCAACTTTTTTCAATTTTACCCCAGTGGGATATATATTCTACCGACACACATTTGGAACTCTCCTGGGGTACCCTCACACATATTATTCCCTCATTTTGTGGATATTTTCACAAAAAAGTGAAATTTTCAAAAATTCAGAAAACTGGCTGAAAATGACTAAATATCAAGGACTCATCAGGCGAATCGCTCTGGAACTGAAATCGGAACGCTCACTGACATTTCCCCTATCTGAAAGTCTGATAAACGCCGTAAAAATGACTAAGTCCAAAAAAGAAATTTTTTCAACTTTTTTCAATTTTACCCCCGTGGGATATATATTCTACCCACACACATTTGGAACTCTCCTGGGGTACCCTCACACATATTATTCCCTCATTTAGTGGATATTTTCACAAAAAAGTGAAATTTTCAAAAATTCAGAAATTTGTCTGAAAACAACTAAATATCGAGGACTCATCGGGCGAATCGCTCTGGAACTGAAATCGGAATGCTCACTGACATTTCCCCTCTCTGAAAATCTGATAAACGGCGGAAAAATGACTAAGTCCAAAAAAAAATTTTTTTCAACTTTTTTCAATTTTACCGCCGTGGGATATATATTCTACCCACACACATTTGGAACTCTCCAGGGGTACCATCACACATATTATTCCCTCATTTTGTGGATATTTTCACAAAAATGTGAAATTTTGAAAAATTCAGAAAACTGTCTGAAAACGACTAAATATCAAGGACTCATCGGTCGAATCACTCTGGAACTGAAATCGGAATGCTCACTGACATTTCCCCTATCTGAAAGTCTGAGAAACACCGAAAAAATGACTAAGCCCAAAAAAAATTTGTTTTAAACTTTTTACAATTTTACCCCGTGGGATATATATTCTACCCACACACATTTGGAACTCTCCTGGGGTACCCTCACATATATTATTCCCTCATTTAGTTGATATTTTCACAAAAAAGTGAAATTTTAAAAAATTCTGAAATTTGTCTGAAAATGACTTAATATCAAGGACTCATCGGGCGAGTCGCTCTGGATCTGAAATCGGAATGCGCACTGACATTTCCCCTATCTGAAAGTCTGATAAACGCCGGAAAAATGACTAAGTCCAAAAAAAAATTTTTTGAAACTTTTTTCAATTTTACCCCCGTGGGATATATATTCTACCCACACACATTTGGAACTCTCCTGGGGTACCCTCACACATATTATTCCCTCATTTTGGGGATATTTTCACAAAAAAGTGAAATTTTCAAAAATTCAGAAAACTGGCTGGAAACGACTTAATATCAAGGACTCAGCAGGCGCATTGCTCTGGAACTGAAACCAGAATGCTCACTGACATTTCCCCTCTCTGAAAGTCTGATAAACGCCGTAAAAATGACTAAGTCCAAAAAAATTTTTTTTTCAACTTTTTTCAATTTTACCCCTGTGGGATATATAATCTACCCACACACATTTGGAACTCTCCTGGGGTACCCTCACATACATTATTCCCACATTTAGTGGATATTTTCACAAAAAAGTGAAATTTTCAAAAATTCAGAAAATTGTCTGAAAACGACTAAATATCAAGGACTCATCAGGCGACTCGCTCTGGAACTGAAATCGGAATGCTCACTGACATTTCCCCTATCTGAAAGTCTGATAAACGCCGTAAAAATGACTAAGTCCAAAAAAATTTTTTTTTCAACTTTTTTCAATTTTACCCCCGTGGGATATATATTCTACCCACACACATTTGGAACTCTCCTGGGGTACCATCACACATATTATTCCCTCATTTTGTGGATATTTTCACAAAAAAGTGAAATTTTCAAAAATTCAGAAAACTGGCTGAAAACGACTAAATATCAAGGTCTCATTGGGCGAATCGCTCTGGAACTGAAATCGGAACGCTCACTGACATTTCCCCTATCTGAAAGTCTGATAAACGCCGCAAAAATGACTGTCCAAAAAAGAAATTTTTTCAACTTTTTTCAATTTTACCCCAGTGGGATATATATTCTACCCACACACATTTGGAACTCTCCTGGGGTACCCTCACACATATTATTCCCTCATTTTGTGGATATTTTCACAAAAAAGTGAAATTTTCAAAAATTCAGAAAACTGGCTGAAAACGACTAAATATAAAGGTCTCATTGGGCGAATCGCTCTGGAACTGAAATCGGAACGCTCACTGACATTTCCCCTATCTGAAAGTCTGATAAACGCCGTAAAAATGACTAAGTCCAAAAAAGAAATTTTTTCAACTTTTTTCAATTTTACCCTAGTGGGATATATATTCTACCCACACACATATGGAACTCTCCTGGGGTACCCTCGCACATATTATTACCTCATTTAGTGGATATTTTCACAAAAAAGCGAAATTTCCAAAAATTCAGAAAATTGTCTGATAACGACTAAATATCAAGGACTCATCGGGCGAATCGCTCTGGAACTGAAATCGGAACACTCACTGACATTTCCCGTATCTGAAAGTCTGATAAACGCCAGAAAAATGACTAAGTCAAAAAAAAAATTTTTTTAAACGTTTTTCAATTTTACCCCCGTGCGATAGATATTCTACCCACACACATTTGGAACTCTCCTGGGGTACCCTAACACATATGATTCCCTCATTTAGTGGATATTTTCACAAAAAAGTGAAATTTTCAAAAATTCAGAAAACTGTCTGGAAACGACTTAATATCAAGGACTTATCGGGCGAATCGCTCTGGAACTGAAATCTGAACACTCACTGACATTTCCCCTATCTGAAAGTCTGATAAACGCCGTAAAAATGACTAAGTTCAAAAAAGAAATTTTTTCAACTATTTTCAATTTTACCCCCGTGGGATATATATTCTACCCACACACATTTGTAACTCTCCTGGGGTACCCTCACACATATTATTACCTCATTTAGTGGATATTCTCACAAAAAAGTGAAATTTTCAAAATTTCAGAAAATTGTCTGAAAACGACTAAATATCAAGGACTCATCGGGCGAATCGCTCTGGAACTGAAATCGCAACGCTCACTGATATTTCCCCTATCTGAAAGTCTGACAAAGGCAGCAAAAATGACTAAGTCCAAAAAAATTTTTTTTTAAACTTTTTCAATTGTACCCCCGTGGGATATATATTCTACCCACACACATTTGGAACTCTCCTGGGGTACCCTCACATACATTATTCCCTCATTTAGTGAATATTTTCACAAAAAAGTGAAATTTTCAAAAATTCAGACAAATATCAAGGACGACTAAATATCAAACGACTAAATATCAAGGACTCAACGGGCGAATCGCTCTGGAACTGAAATCGGAATGCTCACTGACATTTCCCCTCTCTGAATGTCTGATAAACGCCGGAAAAATGACTGAGTCCAAAAAAAATTTTTTTAAACTTTTTTCAATTTTACCCCCGTGGGATATATATTCTACCCACACACATTTGGAACTCTCCTTGGGTACCCTCACACATATTATTCCCTCATTTAGTGGATATTTTCACAAAAAAGTGAAATTTTCAATAATTCAGAAAACTGGCTGAAAACGACTAAATATCAAGGACTCATCGGGCGAAACGCTCTGGAACTGAAATCGGAACGCTCACTGACATTTCCCATATCTGAAAGTCTGATAAACGCCGTAAAAATGACTAAGTCCAAAAAAGAAATTTTTTCAACTTTTTTCAATTTTACCCCCGTGGAATATATATTCTACCCACACACATTTGGAACTCTCCTGGGGTTCCCTCACACATATTATTCCCTCATTTTGTGGATATTTTCACAAAAAAGTGAAATTTTCAAAAATTCAGAAAACTGGCTGAAAATGACTCATCAGGCGAATCGCTCTGGAACTGAAATCGGAAGGCTCACTGACAAGTCCCCTATCTGAAAGTCTAATAAACGCCGTAAAAATGACTAAGTCCCTAAAAAAAATTTTTTCAACTTTTTTCAATTTTACCTCCGTGGGATATATATTTTACCCACACACATTTGGAACTCTCCTGGGGTACCCTCACACATATTATTCCCTCATTTTGTGAATATTTTCACAAAAAAGTGAAATTTTCAAAAATTCAGAAAACTGGCTGAAAACGACTAAATATCAAGGTCTCATTGGGCGAATCGCTCTGGAACTGAAATCGGAACGCTCACTGACATTTCCCCTATCTGAAAGTCTGATAAACGCCGTAAAAATGACTAAGTCCAAAAAAGAAATTTTTTCAACTTTTTTCAATTTTACCCCCGTGGGATATATATTCTACCCACACACATTTGGAACTCTCCTGGGGTACCCTCACACATATTATTCCCTCATTTAGTGGATATTTTCACAAAAAATTGAAATTTTCAAAAATTCAGAAATTTGTCTGAAAACAACTAAATATCGAGGACTCATCGGGCGAATCGCTCTGGAACTGAAATCGGAATGCTCACTGACATTTCCCCTCTCTGAAAATCTGATAAACGGCGGAAAAATGACTAAGTCCAAAAAAAAATTTTTTTCAACTTTTTTCAATTTTACCGCCGTGGGATATATATTCTACCCACACACATTTGGAACTCTCCAGGGGTACCATCACACATTTTATTCCCTCATTTTGTGGATATTTTCACAAAAAAGTGAAATTTTCAAAAATTCAGAAAACTGTCTGAAAACGACTAAATATCAAGGACTCATCGGTCGAATCACTCTGGAACTGAAATCGGAATGCTCACTGACATTTCCCCTATCTGAAAGTCTGAGAAACACCGAAAAAATGACTAAGCCCAAAAAAAATTTTTTTTAAACTTTTTTCAATTGTACCCCCGTGGGATATATATTCTACCCACACACATTTGGAACACTCATGGGGTACCATCACACATATTATTCCCTCATTTTGTGGATATTTTCACAAAAAAGTGAAATTTTCAAAAATTCAGAAAACTGGCTGAAAACGACTTAATATCAAGGACTCAGCGGGCGAATCGCTCTGGAACTGAAACCAGAATGCTCACTGACATTTCCCCTCTCTGAAAGTCTGCTAAACGCCGGAAAAATGACTAAGTCCAAAAAATTTTTTTTTTAAACTTTTTTCAATTTTACCCCCGTGGGATATATATTCTACCCACACACATTTGGAACTCTCTTGGGGTACCCTCACATACATTATTCCCTCATTTAGTGGATATTTTCACAAAAAAGTGAAATTTTCAAAAATTCAGAAAATTGTCTGAAAACGACTAAATATCAAGGTTTCATCGAGCGAATCGCTCTGGAACGGAAATCGGAATGCTCACTGACATTTCCCATATCTGAAAGTTTGATAAACGCCGTAAAAATGACTAAGTCCAAAAAAGATATTTTTTCAACTTTTTTCAATTTTACCCCCGTGGGATATATATTCTACCCACACACATTTGGAACTCTCCTGGGGTACCCTCACACATATTATTCCCTCATTTTGTGGATATTTTCACAAAAAAGTGAAATTTTCAAAAATTCAGAAATTTGTCTGAAAACGACTAAATATCAAGGACTCAACGGGCGAATCGCTCTGGAACTGAAATCGGAATGCTCACTGACATTTCCCCTCTCTGAATGTCTGATAAACGCCGGAAAAATGACTGAGTCCAAAAAAAATTTTTTTAAACTTTTTTCAATTTTACCCCCGTGGGATATATATTCTACCCACACACATTTGGAACTCTCCTTGGGTACCCTCACACATATTATTCCCTCATTTTGTGGATATTTTCACAAAAAAGTGAAATTTTCAAAAATTCAGAAAACTGGCTGAAAACGACTAAATATCAAGGACTCATCAGGCGAATCGCTCTGGAACTGAAATCGGAAGGCTCACTGACATGTCCCCTATCTGAAAGTCTGATAAACGCCTTAAAAATGACTAAGTCCCCAAAAAAATTTTTTTCAACTTTTTTCAATTTTACCCCAGTGGGATATATATTCTACCGACACACATTTGGAACTCTCCTGGGGTACCCTCACACATATTATTCCCTCATTTTGTGGATATTTTCACAAAAAAGTGAAATTTTCAAAAATTCAGAAAACTGGCTGAAAATGACTAAATATCAAGGACTCATCAGGCGAATCGCTCTGGAACTGAAATCGGAACGCTCACTGACATTTCCCCTATCTGAAAGTCTGATAAACGCCGTAAAAATGACTAAGTCCAAAAAAGAAATTTTTTCAACTTTTTTCAATTTTACCCCCGTGGGATATATATTCTACCCACACACATTTGGAACTCTCCTGGGGTACCCTCACACATATTATTCCCTCATTTAGTGGATATTTTCACAAAAAAGTGAAATTTTCAAAAATTCAGAAATTTGTCTGAAAACAACTAAATATCGAGGACTCATCGGGCGAATCGCTCTGGAACTGAAATCGGAATGCTCACTGACATTTCCCCTCTCTGAAAATCTGATAAACGGCGGAAAAATGACAAAGTCCAAAAAAAAATTTTTTTCAACTTTTTTCAATTTTACCGCCGTGGGATATATATCCTACCCACACACATTTGGAACTCTACAGGGGTACCATCACACATATTATTCCCTCATTTTGTGGATATTTTCACAAAAATGTGAAATTTTGAAAAATTCAGAAAACTGTCTGAAAACGACTAAATATCAAGGACTCATCGGTCGAATCACTCTGGAACTGAAATCGGAATGCTCACTGACATTTCCCCTATCTGAAAGTCTGAGAAACACCGAAAAAATGACTAAGCCCAAAAAAAATTTGTTTTAAACTTTTTACAATTTTACCCCGTGGGATATATATTCTACCCACACACATTTGGAACTCTCCTGGGGTACCCTCACATATATTATTCCCTCATTTAGTTGATATTTTCACAAAAAAGTGAAATTTTAAAAAATTCTGAAATTTGTCTGAAAATGACTTAATATCAAGGACTCATCGGGCGAGTCGCTCTGGATCTGAAATCGGAATGCGCACTGACATTTCCCCTATCTGAAAGTCTGATAAACGCCGGAAAAATGACTAAGTCCAAAAAAAAATTTTTTGAAACTTTTTTCAATTTTACCCCCGTGGGATATATATTCTACCCACACACATTTGGAACTCTCCTGGGGTACCCTCACACATATTATTCCCTCATTTTGGGGATATTTTCACAAAAAAGTGAAATTTTCAAAAATTCAGAAAACTGGCTGAAAACGACTAAATAACAAGGTCTCAATGGGCGAATCGCTCTGGAACTGAAATCGGAACGCTCACTGACATTTCCCCTATCTGAAAGTCTGATAAACGCCGTAAAAATGACTAAGTCCAAATAAGAAATATTTTCAACTTTTTTCAATTTTACCCCCGTGGGATATATATTCTACCCACACACATTTGGAACTCTCCTGGGGTACCCTCACACATATTATTCCCTTATTTTGTGGATATTTTCACAAAAAAGTGAAATTTTCAAAAATTCAGAAAACTGGCTGAAAACGACTTAATATCAAGGACTCATCGGGCGAATCGCTCTGGAACTGAAATCGGAACGCTCACTGACATTTCCCCTATCTGAAAGTCTGATAAACGCCGTAAAAATGACTAAGTCCAAAAAAGAAATTTTTTCAACTTTTTTCAATTTTACCCCCGTGGGATATATATTCTACCCACACACATTTGGAACTCTCCTGGGGTACCCTCACACATATTATTCCCTCATTTAGTGGATATTTTCACAAAAAAGTGAAATTTTCAAAAATTCAGAAATTTGTCTGAAAACAACTAAATATCGAGGACTCATCGGGCGAATCGCTCTGGAACTGAAATCGGAATGCTCACTGACATTTCCCCTCTCTGAAAATCTGATAAACGGCGGAAAAATGACTAAGTCCAAAAAAAAATTTTTTTCATCTTTTTTCAATTTTACCGCCGTGGGATATATATTCTACCCACACACATTTGGAACTCTCCAGGGGTACCATCACACATATTATTCCCTCATTTTGTGGATATTTTCACAAAAATGTGAAATTTTGAAAAATTCAGAAAACTGTCTGAAAACGACTAAATATCAAGGACTCATCGGTCGAATCACTCTGGAACTGAAATCGGAATGCTCACTGACATTTCCCCTATCTGAAAGTCTGAGAAACACCGAAAAAATGACTAAGCCCAAAAAAAATTTGTTTTAAACTTTTTACAATTTTACCCCGTGGGATATATATTCTACCCACACACATTTGGAACTCTCCTGGGGTACCCTCACATATATTATTCCCTCATTTAGTTGATATTTTCACAAAAAAGTGAAATTTTAAAAAATTCTGAAATTTGTCTGAAAATGACTTAATATCAAGGACTCATCGGGCGAGTCGCTCTGGATCTGAAATCGGAATGCGCACTGACATTTCCCCTATCTGAAAGTCTGATAAACGCCGGAAAAATGACTAAGTCCAAAAAAAAATTTTTTGAAACTTTTTTCAATTTTACCCCCGTGGGATATATATTCTACCCACACACATTTGGAACTCTCCTGGGGTACCCTCACACATATTATTCCCTCATTTTGGGGATATTTTCACAAAAAAGTGAAATTTTCAAAAATTCAGAAAACTGGCTGAAAACGACTAAATAACAAGGTCTCAATGGGCGAATCGCTCTGGAACTGAAATCGGAACGCTCACTGACATTTCCCCTATCTGAAAGTCTGATAAACGCCGTAAAAATGACTAAGTCCAAATAAGAAATATTTTCAACTTTTTTCAATTTTACCCCCGTGGGATATATAATCTACCCACACACATTTGGAACTCTCCTGGGGTACCCTCACATACATTATTCCCACATTTAGTGGATATTTTCACAAAAAAGTGAAATTTTCAAAAATTCAGAAAATTGTCTGAAAACGACTAAATATCAAGGACTCATCAGGCGACTCGCTCTGGAACTGAAATCGGAATGCTCACTGACATTTCCCCTATCTGAAAGTCTGATAAACGCCGTAAAAATGACTAAGTCCAAAAAAATTTTTTTTTCAACTTTTTTCAATTTTACCCCCGTGGGATATATATTCTACCCACACACATTTGGAACTCTCCTGGGGTACCATCACACATATTATTCCCTCATTTTGTGGATATTTTCACAAAAAAGTGAAATTTTCAAAAATTCAGAAAACTGGCTGAAAACGACTAAATATCAAGGTCTCATTGGGCGAATCGCTCTGGAACTGAAATCGGAACGCTCACTGACATTTCCGCTATCTGAAAGTCTGATAAACGCCGCAAAAATGACTGTCCAAAAAAGAAATTTTTTCAACTTTTTTCAATTTTACCCCAGTGGGATATATATTCTACCCACACACATTTGGAACTCTCCTGGGGTACCCTCACACATATTATTCCCTCATTTTGTGGATATTTTCACAAAAAAGTGAAATTTTCAAAAATTCAGAAAACTGGCTGAAAACGACTAAATATAAAGGTCTCATTGGGCGAATCGCTCTGGAACTGAAATCGGAACGCTCACTGACATTTCCCCTATCTGAAAGTCTGATAAACGCCGTAAAAATGACTAAGTCCAAAAAAGAAATTTTTTCAACTTTTTTCAATTTTACCCTAGTGGGATATATATTCTACCCACACACATATGGAACTCTCCTGGGGTACCCTCGCACATATTATTACCTCATTTAGTGGATATTTTCACAAAAAAGCGAAATTTCCAAAAATTCAGAAAATTGTCTGATAACGACTAAATATCAAGGACTCATCGGGCGAATCGCTCTGGAACTGAAATCGGAACACTCACTGACATTTCCCGTATCTGAAAGTCTGATAAACGCCAGAAAAATGACTAAGTCAAAAAAAAAATTTTTTTAAACGTTTTTCAATTTTACCCCCGTGCGATAGATATTCTACCCACACACATTTGGAACTCTCCTGGGGTACCCTCACATATATTATTCCCTCATTTAGTGGATATTTTCACAAAAAAGTTACATTTTCAGAAATTCAGAAAATTGGCAGAAAACGACTAAATATCAAGGACTCATCGGGCGAATCGCTCTGGAACTGAAATCTGAACGCTCACTGACATTTCCCCTATCTGAAAGTCTGATAAACGCCGTAAAAATGACTAAGTTCAAAAAAGAAATTTTTTCAAATTTTTTCAATTTTACCCCCGTGGGATATATATTCTACCCACACACATTTGGAACTCTCCTGGGGTACCCTCACACATATTATTACCTCATTTAGTGGATATTCTCACAAAAAAGCGAAATTTTCAAAAATTCAGAAAATTGTATGATAACGACTAAATATCAAGGACTCATCGGGCGAATCGCTCTGGAAATGAAATCAGAACGTTCACTGACCTTTCCCCTATCTGAAAGTCTGATAAACGCCAGAAAAATGACTAAGTCCAAAAAAGAAATTTTTTAAACTTTTTTCAATTTTACCCCCTTGGGATATATATTCTACCCACACACATTTGGAACTCTCCTGGGGTACCCTAACACATATGATTCCCTCATTTTGTGGATATTTTCACAAAAAAGTGAAATTTTCAAAAATTCAGAAAACTGTCTGGAAACGACTTAATATCAAGGACTTATCGGGCGAATCACTCTGGAACTGAAATCTGAACACTCACTGACATTTCCCCTATCTGAAAGTCTGATAAACGCCGTAAAAATGACTAAGTTCAAAAAAGAAATTTTTTCAACTATTTTCAATTTTACCCCCGTGGGATATATATTCTACCCACACACATTTGGAACTCTCCTGGGGTACCCTAACACATATGATTCCCTCATTTAGTGGATATTCTCACAAAAAAGTGAAATTTTCAAAATTTCAGAAAATTGTCTGAAAACGACTAAATATCAAGGACTCATCGGGCGAATCGCTCTGGAACTGAAATCGCAACGCTCACTGATATTTCCCCTATCTGAAAGTCTGACAAAGGCAGCAAAAATGACTAAGTCCAAAAAAATTTTTTTTTAAACTTTTTCAATTGTACCCCCGTGGGATATATATTCTACCCACACACATTTGGAACTCTCCTGGGGTACCCTCACATACATTATTCCCTCATTTAGTGAATATTTTCACAAAAAAGTGAAATTTTCAAAAATTCAGACAAATATCAAGGACGACTAAATATCAAACGACTAAATATCAAGGACTCAACGGGCGAATCGCTCTGGAACTGAAATCGGAATGCTCACTGACATTTCCCCTCTCTGAATGTCTGATAAACGCCGGAAAAATGACTGAGTCCAAAAAAAATTTTTTTAAACTTTTTTCAATTTTACCCCCGTGGGATATATATTCTACCCACACACATTTGGAACTCTCCTTGGGTACCCTCACACATATTATTCCCTCATTTAGTGGATATTTTCACAAAAAAGTGAAATTTTCAATAATTCAGAAAACTGGCTGAAAACGACTAAATATCAAGGACTCATCGGGCGAAACGCTCTGGAACTGAAATCGGAACGCTCACTGACATTTCCCATATCTGAAAGTCTGATAAACGCCGTAAAAATGACTAAGTCCCTAAAAAAAATTTTTTCAACTTTTTTCAATTTTACCTCCGTGGGATATATATTTTACCCACACACATTTGGAACTCTCCTGGGGTACCCTCACACATATTATTCCCTCATTTTGTGAATATTTTCACAAAAAAGTGAAATTTTCAAAAATTCAGAAAACTGGCTGAAAACGACTAAATATCAAGGTCTCATTGGGCGAATCGCTCTGGAACTGAAATCGGAACGCTCACTGACATTTCCCCTATCTGAAAGTCTGATAAACGCCGTAAAAATGACTAAGTCCAAAAAAGAAATTTTTTCAACTTTTTTCAATTTTACCCCCGTGGGATATATATTCTACCCACACACATTTGGAACTCTCCTGGGGTACCCTCACACATATTATTCCCTCATTTAGTGGATATTTTCACAAAAAATTGAAATTTTCAAAAATTCAGAAATTTGTCTGAAAACAACTAAATATCGAGGACTCATCGGGCGAATCGCTCTGGAACTGAAATCGGAATGCTCACTGACATTTCCCCTCTCTGAAAATCTGATAAACGGCGGAAAAATGACTAAGTCCAAAAAAAAATTTTTTTCAACTTTTTTCAATTTTACCGCCGTGGGATATATATTCTACCCACACACATTTGGAACTCTCCAGGGGTACCATCACACATTTTATTCCCTCATTTTGTGGATATTTTCACAAAAAAGTGAAATTTTCAAAAATTCAGAAAACTGTCTGAAAACGACTAAATATCAAGGACTCATCGGTCGAATCACTCTGGAACTGAAATCGGAATGCTCACTGACATTTCCCCTATCTGAAAGTCTGAGAAACACCGAAAAAATGACTAAGCCCAAAAAAAATTTTTTTTAAACTTTTTACAATTTTACCCCGTGGGATATATATTCTACCCACACACATTTGGAACTCTCCTGGGGTACCCTCACATATATTATTCTCTCATTTAGTTGATATTTTCACAAAAAAGTGAAATTTTAAAAAATTCTGAAATTTGTCTGAAAATGACTAAATATCAAGGACTCATTGGGCGAGTCGCTCTGGATCTGAAATCGGAATGCGCACTGACATTTCCCCTATCTGAAAATCTGATAAACGCCGGAAAAATGACTAAGTCCAAAAAAAAATTTTTTGAAACTTTTTTCAATTTTACCCCCGTGGGATATATATTCTACCCACACACATTTGGAACTCTCCTGGGGTACCCTCACACATATTATTCCCTCATTTTGTGGATATTTTCACAAAAAAAGTGAAATTTTCAAAAATTCAGAAAACTGGCTGAAAACGACTAAATATCAAGGACTCATCGGGCGAATCGCTCTGGAACTGAAATCAGAAGGCTCACTGACATTTCCCCTATCTGAAAGTCTGATAAACGGCGTAAAAATGACTAAGTCCCCAAAAAAAATTTTTTAAACTTTTTTCAATTTTACCCCCGTGGGATATATATTCTACTCACACACATTTGGAACTCTCTTGGGGTACCCTCACATACATTATTCCCTCATTTAGTGGATATTTTCACAAAAAAGTGAAATTTTCAGAAATTCAGAAATTTGTCTGAAAACGACTAAATATCAAGGACTCAACGGGCGAATCGCTCTGGAACTGAAATCGGAATGCTCACTGACATTTCCCCTCTCTGAATGTCTGATAAACGCCGGAAAAATGACTGAATCCAAAAAAAATTTTTTTAAACTTTTTTCAATTTTACCCCCGTGGGATATATATTCTACCCACACACATTTGTAACTCTCCTTGGGTACCCTCACACATATTATTCCCTCATTTTGTGGATATTTTCACAAAAAAGTGAAATTTTCAAAAATTCAGAAAACTGGCTGAAAACGACTAAATATCAAGGACTCATCAGGCGAATCGCTCTGGAACTGAAATCGGAAGGCTCACTGACATGTCCCCTATCTGAAAGTCTGATAAACGCCTTAAAAATGACTAAGTCCCTAAAAAAATTTTTTTCAACTTTTTTCAATTTTACCTCCGTGGGATATATATTTTACCCACACACATTTGGAACTTACCTGGGGTACCCTCACACATATTATTCCCTCATTTTGTGAATATTTTCACAAAAAAGTGAAATTTTCAAAAATTCAGAAAACTGTCTGAAAACGACTAAATATCAAGGTCTCATTGGGCGAATCGCTCTGGAACTGAAATCGGAATGCTCACTGACATTTCCCCTATCTGAAAGTCTGATAAACGCCGTAAAAATGACTAAGTCCAAAAAAGAAATTTTTTCAACTTTTTTCAATTTTACTCCCGTGATATATATATTCTACCCACACACATTTGGAACTCTCCTGGGGTAACCTCACACAAATTATTCCCTCATTTTGTGAATATTTTCACAAAAAAGTGAAATTTTCAAAAATTCAGAAAACTGGCTGAAAACGACGTAATATCAAGGTCTCAGCAGGCGAATCGCTCTGGAACTGAAAGCAGAATGCTCACTGACATTTCCCCTCTCTGAAAGTCTGATAAACGCCGGAAAAATGACTAAGTCCCCAAAAAATTTTTTTTTCAACTTTTTTCAATTTTACCCCCGTGGGATATATATTCTACCCACACACATTTGGAACTCTCCTGGGGTACCATCACACATATTATTACCTCATTTAGTGGATATTTTCACAAAAAAGTGAAATTTTCAAAAATTCAGAAAATTGTCTGATAACGACTAAATATCAAGGACTCATCGTGCGAATCGCTCTGGAACTGAAATCGGAACGTTCACTGACATTTCCCCTATCTGAAAGTCTGATAAACGCCGGAAAAATGACTAAGTTCAAAAAAGAAATTTTTTCAAATTTTTTCAATTTTACCCCCGTGGGATATATATTCTACCCACACACATTTGGAACTCTCCTGGGGTACCCTCACACATATTATTACCTCATTTAGTGGATATTCTCACAAAAAAGCGAAATTTTCAAAAATTCAGAAAATTGTATGATAACGACTAAATATCAAGGACTCATCGGGCGAATCGCTCTGGAAATGAAATCAGAACGTTCACTGACCTTTCCCCTATCTGAAAGTCTGATAAACGCCAGAAAAATGACTAAGTCCAAAAAAGAAATTTTTTAAACTTTTTTCAATTTTACCCCCTTGGGATATATATTCTACCCACACACATTTGGAACTCTCCTGGGGTACCCTAACACATATGATTCCCTCATTTTGTGGATATTTTCACAAAAAAGTGAAATTTTCAAAAATTCAGAAAACTGTCTGGAAACGACTTAATATCAAGGACTTATCGGGCGAATCACTCTGGAACTGAAATCTGAACACTCACTGACATTTCCCCTATCTGAAAGTCTGATAAACGCCGTAAAAATGACTAAGTTCAAAAAAGAAATTTTTTCAACTATTTTCAATTTTACCCCCGTGGGATATATATTCTACCCACACACATTTGGAACTCTCCTGGGGTACCCTAACACATATGATTCCCTCATTTAGTGGATATTCTCACAAAAAAGTGAAATTTTCAAAATTTCAGAAAATTGTCTGAAAACGACTAAATATCAAGGACTCATCGGGCGAATCGCTCTGGAACTGAAATCGCAACGCTCACTGATATTTCCCCTATCTGAAAGTCTGACAAAGGCAGCAAAAATGACTAAGTCCAAAAAAATTTTTTTTAAAACTTTTTCAATTGTACCCCCGTGGGATATATATTCTACCCACACACATTTGGAACTCTCCTGGGGTACCCTCACATACATTATTCCCTCATTTAGTGAATATTTTCACAAAAAAGTGAAATTTTCAAAAATTCAGACAAATATCAAGGACGACTAAATATCAAACGACTAAATATCAAGGACTCAACGGGCGAATCGCTCTGGAACTGAAATCGGAATGCTCACTGACATTTCCCCTCTCTGAATGTCTGATAAACGCCGGAAAAATGACTGAGTCCAAAAAAAATTTTTTTAAACTTTTTTCAATTTTACCCCCGTGGGATATATATTCTACCCACACACATTTGGAACTCTCCTTGGGTACCCTCACACATATTATTCCCTCATTTAGTGGATATTTTCACAAAAAAGTGAAATTTTCAATAATTCAGAAAACTGGCTGAAAACGACTAAATATCAAGGACTCATCGGGCGAAACGCTCTGGAACTGAAATCGGAACGCTCACTGACATTTCCCATATCTGAAAGTCTGATAAACGCCGTAAAAATGACTAAGTCCCTAAAAAAAATTTTTTCAACTTTTTTCAATTTTACCTCCGTGGGATATATATTTTACCCACACACATTTGGAACTCTCCTGGGGTACCCTCACACATATTATTCCCTCATTTTGTGAATATTTTCACAAAAAAGTGAAATTTTCAAAAATTCAGAAAACTGGCTGAAAACGACTAAATATCAAGGTCTCATTGGGCGAATCGCTCTGGAACTGAAATCGGAACGCTCACTGACATTTCCCCTATCTGAAAGTCTGATAAACGCCGTAAAAATGACTAAGTCCAAAAAAGAAATTTTTTCAACTTTTTTCAATTTTACCCCCGTGGGATATATATTCTACCCACACACATTTGGAACTCTCCTGGGGTACCCTCACACATATTATTCCCTCATTTAGTGGATATTTTCACAAAAAATTAAAATTTTCAAAAATTCAGAAATTTGTCTGAAAACAACTAAATATCGAGGACTCATCGGGCGAATCGCTCTGGAACTGAAATCGGAATGCTCACTGACATTTCCCCTCTCTGAAAATCTGATAAACGGCGGAAAAATGACTAAGTCCAAAAAAAAATTTTTTTCAACTTTTTTCAATTTTACCGCCGTGGGATATATATTCTACCCACACACATTTGGAACTCTCCAGGGGTACCATCACACATTTTATTCCCTCATTTTGTGGATATTTTCACAAAAAAGTGAAATTTTCAAAAATTCAGAAAACTGTCTGAAAACGACTAAATATCAAGGACTCATCGGTCGAATCACTCTGGAACTGAAATCGGAATGCTCACTGACATTTCCCCTATCTGAAAGTCTGAGAAACACCGAAAAAATGACTAAGCCCAAAAAAAATTTTTTTTAAACTTTTTACAATTTTACCCCGTGGGATATATATTCTACCCACACACATTTGGAACTCTCCTGGGGTACCCTCACATATATTATTCTCTCATTTAGTTGATATTTTCACAAAAAAGTGAAATTTTAAAAAATTCTGAAATTTGTCTGAAAATGACTAAATATCAAGGACTCATCGGGCGAGTCGCTCTGGATCTGAAATCGGAATGCGCACTGACATTTCCCCTATCTGAAAATCTGATAAACGCCGGAAAAATGACTAAGTCCAAAAAAAAATTTTTTGAAACTTTTTTCAATTTTACCCCCGTGGGATATATATTCTACCCACACACATTTGGAACTCTCCTGGGGTACCCTCACACATATTATTCCCTCATTTTGTGGATATTTTCACAAAAAAAGTGAAATTTTCAAAAATTCAGAAAACTGGCTGAAAACGACTAAATATCAAGGACTCATCGGGCGAATCGCTCTGGAACTGAAATCAGAAGGCTCACTGACATTTCCCCTATCTGAAAGTCTGATAAACGGCGTAAAAATGACTAAGTCCCCAAAAAAAATTTTTTAAACTTTTTTCAATTTTACCCCCGTGGGATATATATTCTACTCACACACATTTGGAACTCTCTTGGGGTACCCTCACATACATTATTCCCTCATTTAGTGGATATTTTCACAAAAAAGTGAAATTTTCAGAAATTCAGAAATTTGTCTGAAAACGACTAAATATCAAGGACTCAACGGGCGAATCGCTCTGGAACTGAAATCGGAATGCTCACTGACATTTCCCCTCTCTGAATGTCTGATAAACGCCGGAAAAATGACTGAATCCAAAAAAAATTTTTTTAAACTTTTTTCAATTTTACCCCCGTGGGATATATATTCTACCCACACACATTTGTAACTCTCCTTGGGTACCCTCACACATATTATTCCCTCATTTTGTGGATATTTTCACAAAAAAGTGAAATTTTCAAAAATTCAGAAAACTGGCTGAAAACGACTAAATATCAAGGACTCATCAGGCGAATCGCTCTGGAACTGAAATCGGAAGGCTCACTGACATGTCCCCTATCTGAAAGTCTGATAAACGCCTTAAAAATGACTAAGTCCCTAAAAAAATTTTTTTCAACTTTTTTCAATTTTACCTCCGTGGGATATATATTTTACCCACACACATTTGGAACTTACCTGGGGTACCCTCACACATATTATTCCCTCATTTTGTGAATATTTTCACAAAAAAGTGAAATTTTCAAAAATTCAGAAAACTGTCTGAAAACGACTAAATATCAAGGTCTCATTGGGCGAATCGCTCTGGAACTGAAATCGGAATGCTCACTGACATTTCCCCTATCTGAAAGTCTGATAAACGCCGTAAAAATGACTAAGTCCAAAAAAGAAATTTTTTCAACTTTTTTCAATTTTACTCCCGTGATATATATATTCTACCCACACACATTTGGAACTCTCCTGGGGTAACCTCACACAAATTATTCCCTCATTTTGTGAATATTTTCACAAAAAAGTGAAATTTTCAAAAATTCAGAAAACTGGCTGAAAACGACGTAATATCAAGGTCTCAGCAGGCGAATCGCTCTGGAACTGAAAGCAGAATGCTCACTGACATTTCCCCTCTCTGAAAGTCTGATAAACGCCGGAAAAATGACTAAGTCCCCAAAAAATTTTTTTTTCAACTTTTTTCAATTTTACCCCCGTGGGATATATATTCTACCCACACACATTTGGAACTCTCCTGGGGTACCATCACACATATTATTACCTCATTTAGTGGATATTTTCACAAAAAAGTGAAATTTTCAAAAATTCAGAAAATTGTCTGATAACGACTAAATATCAAGGACTCATCGTGCGAATCGCTCTGGAACTGAAATCGGAACGTTCACTGACATTTCCCCTATCTGAAAGTCTGATAAACGCCGGAAAAATGGCTAAGTCCAAAAAAATTTTTTTTTAAACTTTTTTCAATTGTACCCCCGTGGGATATATATTCTACCCACACACATTTGGAACACTCATGGGGTACCATCACACATATTATTCCCTCATTTTGTGGATATTTTCACAAAAAAGTGAAATTTTCAAAAATTCAGAAAACTGGCTGAAAACGACTTAATATCAAGGACTCAGCGGGCGAATCGCTCTGGAACTGAAACCAGAATGCTCACTGACATTTCCCCTCTCTGAAAGTCTGCTAAACGCCGGAAAAATGACTAAGTCCAAAAAATTTTTTTTTTAAACTTTTTTCAATTTTACCCCCGTGGGATATATATTCTACCCACACACATTTGGAACTCTCTTGGGGTACCCTCACATACATTATTCCCTCATTTAGTGGATATTTTCACAAAAAAGTGAAATTTTCAAAAATTCAGAAAATTGTCTGAAAACGACTAAATATCAAGGATTCATCGAGCGAATCGCTCTGGAACGGAAATCGGAATGCTCACTGACATTTCCCATATCTGAAAGTTTGATAAACGCCGTAAAAATGACTAAGTCCAAAAAAGATATTTTTTCAACTTTTTTCAATTTTACCCCCGTGGGATATATATTCTACCCACACACATTTGGAACTCTCCTGGGGTACCCTCACACATATTATTCCCTCATTTTGTGGATATTTTCACAAAAAAGTGAAATTTTCAAAAATTCAGAAAACTGGCTGAAAACGACTAAATATCAAGGACTCATCGGTCGAATCGCTCTGGAACTGAAATCAGAAGGCTCACTGACATTTCCCCTATCTGAAAGTCTGATAAACGGCGTAAAAATGACTAAGTCCCCAAAAAAAATTTTTTAAACTTTTTTCAATTTTACCCCCGTGGGATATATATTCTACTCACACACATTTGGAACTCTCTTGGGGTACCCTCACATACATTATTCCCTCATTTAGTGGATATTTTCACAAAAAAGTGAAATTTTCAAAAATTCTGAAATTTGTCTGAAAACGACTAAATATCAAGGACTCAACGGGCGAATCGCTCTGGAACTGAAATCGGAATGCTCACTGACATTTCCCCTCTCTGAATGTCTGATAAACGCCGGAAAAATGACTGAGTCCAAAAAAAATTTTTTTAAACTTTTTTCAATTTTACCCCCGTGGGATATATATTCTACCCACACACATTTGGAACTCTCCTTGGGTACCCTCACACATATTATTCCCTCATTTTGTGGATATTTTCACAAAAAAGTGAAATTTTCAAAAATTCAGAAAACTGGCTGAAAACGACTAAATATCAAGGACTCATCAGGCGAATCGCTCTGGAACTGAAATCGGAAGGCTCACTGACATGTCCCCTATCTGAAAGTCTGATAAACGCCTTAAAAATGACTAAGTCCCCAAAAAAATTTTTTTCAACTTTTTTCAATTTTACCCCAGTGGGATATATATTCTACCGACACACATTTGGAACTCTCCTGGGGTACCCTCACACATATTATTCCCTCATTTTGTGGATATTTTCACAAAAAAGTGAAATTTTCAAAAATTCAGAAAACTGGCTGAAAATGACTAAATATCAAGGACTCATCAGGCGAATCGCTCTGGAACTGAAATCGGAACGCTCACTGACATTTCCCCTATCTGAAAGTCTGATAAACGCCGTAAAAATGACTAAGTCCAAAAAAGAAATTTTTTCAACTTTTTTCAATTTTACCCCCGTGGGATATATATTCTACCCACACACATTTGGAACTCTCCTGGGGTACCCTCACACATATTATTCCCTCATTTAGTGGATATTTTCACAAAAAAGTGAAATTTTCAAAAATTCAGAAATTTGTCTGAAAACAACTAAATATCGAGGACTCATCGGGCGAATCGCTCTGGAACTGAAATCGGAATGCTCACTGACATTTCCCCTCTCTGAAAATCTGATAAACGGCGGAAAAATGACTAAGTCCAAAAAAAAATTTTTTTCAACTTTTTTCAATTTTACCGCCGTGGGATATATATTCTACCCACACACATTTGGAACTCTCCAGGGGTACCATCACACATATTATTCCCTCATTTTGTGGATATTTTCACAAAAATGTGAAATTTTGAAAAATTCAGAAAACTGTCTGAAAACGACTAAATATCAAGGACTCATCGGTCGAATCACTCTGGAACTGAAATCGGAATGCTCACTGACATTTCCCCTATCTGAAAGTCTGAGAAACACCGAAAAAATGACTAAGCCCAAAAAAAATTTGTTTTAAACTTTTTACAATTTTACCCCGTGGGATATATATTCTACCCACACACATTTGGAACTCTCCTGGGGTACCCTCACATATATTATTCCCTCATTTAGTTGATATTTTCACAAAAAAGTGAAATTTTAAAAAATTCTGAAATTTGTCTGAAAATGACTTAATATCAAGGACTCATCGGGCGAGTCGCTCTGGATCTGAAATCGGAATGCGCACTGACATTTCCCCTATCTGAAAGTCTGATAAACGCCGGAAAAATGACTAAGTCCAAAAAAAAATTTTTTGAAACTTTTTTCAATTTTACCCCCGTGGGATATATATTCTACCCACACACATTTGGAACTCTCCTGGGGTACCCTCACACATATTATTCCCTCATTTTGTGGATATTTTCACAAAAAAGTGAAATTTTCAAAAATTCAGAAAACTGTCTGAAAATGACTAAATATCAAGGTCTCATTGGGCGAATCGCTCTGGAACTGAAATCGGAACGCTCACTGACATTTCCCCTATCTGAAAGTCTGATAAACGCCGTAAAAATGACTAAGTCCAAAAAAGAAATTTTTTCAACTTTTTTCAATTTTACTCCCGTGATATATATATTCTACCCACACACATTTGGAACTCTCCTGGGGTAACCTCACACATATTATTCCCTCATTTTGTGAATATTTTCACAAAAAAGTGAAATTTTCAAAAATTCAGAAAACTGGCTGAAAACGACGTAATATCAAGGTCTCAGCAGGCGAATCGCTCTGGAACTGAAAGCAGAATGCTCACTGACATTTCCCCTCTCTGAAAGTCTGATAAACGCCGGAAAAATGACTAAGTCCCCAAAAAATTTTTTTTTCAACTTTTTTCAATTTTACCCCCGTGGGATATATATTCTACCCACACACATTTGGAACTCTCCTGGGGTACCATCACACATATTATTACCTCATTTAGTGGATATTTTCACAAAAAAGTGAAATTTTCAAAAATTCAGAAAATTGTCTGATAACGACTAAATATCAAGGACTCATCGTGCGAATCGCTCTGGAACTGAAATCGGAACGTTCACTGACATTTCCCCTATCTGAAAGTCTGATAAACGCCGGAAAAATGGCTAAGTCCAAAAAAATTTTTTTTTAAACTTTTTTCAATTGTACCCCCGTGGGATATATATTCTACCCACACACATTTGGAACACTCATGGGGTACCATCACACATATTATTCCCTCATTTTGTGGATATTTTCACAAAAAAGTGAAATTTTCAAAAATTCAGAAAACTGGCTGAAAACGACTTAATATCAAGGACTCAGCGGGCGAATCGCTCTGGAACTGAAACCAGAATGCTCACTGACATTTCCCCTCTCTGAAAGTCTGCTAAACGCCGGAAAAATGACTAAGTCCAAAAAATTTTTTTTTTAAACTTTTTTCAATTTTACCCCCGTGGGATATATATTCTACCCACACACATTTGGAACTCTCTTGGGGTACCCTCACATACATTATTCCCTCATTTAGTGGATATTTTCACAAAAAAGTGAAATTTTCAAAAATTCAGAAAATTGTCTGAAAACGACTAAATATCAAGGATTCATCGAGCGAATCGCTCTGGAACGGAAATCGGAATGCTCACTGACATTTCCCATATCTGAAAGTTTGATAAACGCCATAAAAATGACTAAGTCCAAAAAAGATATTTTTTCAACTTTTTTCAATTTTACCCCCGTGGGATATATATTCTACCCACACACATTTGGAACTCTCCTGGGGTACCCTCACACATATTATTCCCTCATTTTGTGGATATTTTCACAAAAAAGTGAAATTAACAAAAATTCAGAAAACTGGCTGAAAACGACTAAATATCAAGGACTCATCGGGCGAATCGCTCTGGAACTGAAATCAGAAGGCTCACTGACATTTCCCCTATCTGAAAGTCTGATAAACGGCGTAAAAATGACTAAGTCCCCAAAAAAAATTTTTTAAACTTTTTTCAATTTTACCCCCGTGGGATATATATTCTACTCACACACATTTGGAACTCTCTTGGGGTACCCTCACATACATTATTCCCTCATTTAGTGGATATTTTCACAAAAAAGTGAAATTTTCAAAAATTCAGAAAACTGGCTGAAAACGACTAAATATCAAGGACTCATCAGGCGAATCGCTCTGGAACTGAAATCGGAAGGCTCACTGACATGTCCCCTATCTGAAAGTCTGATAAACGCCTTAAAAATGACTAAGTCCCCAAAAAAATTTTTTTCAACTTTTTTCAATTTTACCCCAGTGGGATATATATTCTACCGACACACATTTGGAACTCTCCTGGGGTACCCTCACACATATTATTCCCTCATTTTGTGAATATTTTCACAAAAAAGTGAAATTTTCAAAAATTCAGAAAACTGGCTGAAAACGACTAAATATCAAGGTCTCATTGGGCGAATCGCTCTGGAACTGAAATCGGAACGCTCACTGACATTTCCCCTATCTGAAAGTCTGATAAACGCCGTAAAAATGACTAAGTCCAAAAAAGAAATTTTTTCAACTTTTTTCAATTTTACCCCCGTGGGATATATATTCTACCCACACACATTTGGAACTCTCCTGGGGTACCCTCACACATATTATTCCCTCATTTAGTGGATATTTTCACAAAAAAGTGAAATTTTAAAAAATTCAGAAATTTGTCTGAAAACAACTAAATATCGAGGACTCATCGGGCGAATCGCTCTGGAACTGAAATCGGAATGCTCACTGACATTTCCCCTCTCTGAAAATCTGATAAACGGCGGAAAAATGACTAAGTCCAAAAAAAAATTTTTTTCAACTTTTTTCAATTTTACCGCCGTGGGATATATATTCTACCCACACACATTTGGAACTCTCCAGGGGTACCATCACACATATTATTCCCTCATTTTGTGGATATTTTCACAAAAAAGTGAAATTTTCAAAAATTCAGAAAATTGTCTGATAACGACTAAATATCAAGGACTCATCGTGCGAATCGCTCTGGAACTGAAATCGGAACGTTCACTGACATTTCCCCTATCTGAAAGTCTGATAAACGCCGGAAAAATGGCTAAGTCCAAAAAAAATTTTTTTTAAAACTTTTTTCAATTTTACCCCCGTGGGATATATATTCTACCCACACACATTTGGAACTCTCTTGGGGTACCCTCACATACATTATTCCCTCTTTTAGTGGATATTTTCACAAAAAAATGAAATTTTCAAAAATTCAGAAAATTGTCTGAAAATGACTAAATATCAAGGACTCATCGGGCGAATCGATCTGGAACTGAAATCGGAATGCTCACTGACATTTCCCATATCTGAAAGACTGATAAACGCCGGAAAAATGACTAAGTCCAAAAAAAAATTTTTTTAAACTTTTTTCAATTTCACCCCTGTGGGATATATATTCTACCCACACACATTTGGAACTCTCCTGGGGTACCCTCACATATATTATTCCCTCATTTAGTGGATATTTTCACAAAAAAGTGAAATTTTCAAAAATTCAGAAAATTGTCTGAAAACGACTAAATATCAAGGACTCATTGGGCGAATCGCTCTGAAACTGAAATCGGAACGCTCACTGACATTTCCCCTATCTGAAAGTCTGATAAACGCCGTAAAAATGACTAAGTCCAAAAAAGATTTTTTTTCAACTTTTTTCAATTTTACTCCCGTGATATATATATTCTACCCACACACATTTGGAACACTCATGGGGTACCATCACACATATTATTCCCTCATTTTGTGGATATTTTCACAAAAAAGTGAAATTTTCAAAAATTCAGAAAACTGGCTGAAAACGACTTAATATCAAGGACTCAGAGGGCGAATCGCTCTGGAACTGAAACCAGAATGCTCACTGACATTTCCCCTCTCTGAAAGTCTGCTAAACGCCGGAAAAATGACTAAGTCCAAAAAATTTTTTTTTTAAACTTTTTTCAATTTTACCCCCGTGGGATATATATTCTACCCACACACATTTGGAACTCTCTTGGGGTACCCTCACATACATTATTCCCTCATTTAGTGGATATTTTCACAAAAAAATGAAATTTTCAAAAATTCAGAAAACTGGCTGAAAACGACTAAATATCAAGGACTCATCAGGCGAATCGCTCTGGAACTGAAATCGGAAGGCTCACTGACAAGTCCCCTATCTGAAAGTCTAATAAACGCCGTAAAAATGACTAAGTCCCTAAAAAAAATTTTTTCAACTTTTTTCAATTTTACCTCCTTGGGATATATATTTTACCCACACACATTTGGAACTCTCCTGGGGTACCCTCACACATATTATTCCCTCATTTTGTGAATATTTTCACAAAAAAGTGAAATTTTCAAAAATTCAGAAAACTGGCTGAAAACGACTAAATATCAAGGTCTCATTGGGCGAATCGCTCTGGAACTGAAATCGGAACGCTCACTGACATTTCCCCTATCTGAAAGTCTGATAAACGCCGTAAAAATGACTAAGTCCAAAAAAGAAATTTTTTCAACTTTTTTCAATTTTACCCCCGTGGGATATATATTCTACCCACACACATTTGGAACTCTCCAGGGGTACCATCACACATATTATTCCCTCATTTTGTGGATATTTTCACAAAAAAGTGAAATTTTCAAAAATTCAGAAAACTGTCTGAAAACGACTAAATATCAAGGACTCATCGGTCGAATCACTCTGGAACTGAAATCGGAATGCTCACTGACATTTCCCCTATCTGAAAGTCTGAGAAACACCGAAAAAATGACTAAGCCCAAAAAAAATTTTTTTTAAACTTTTTACAATTTTACCCCGTGGGATATATATTCTACCCACACACATTTGGAACTCTCCTGGGGTACCCTCACATATATTATTCCCTCATTTAGTTGATATTTTCACAAAAAAGTGAAATTTTAAAAAATTCTGAAATTTGTCTGAAAATGACTAAATATCAAGGACTCATCAGGAGAATTGCTCTGGAACTGAAATCGGAATGCTCACTGACATTTCCCCTATCTAAAAGTCTGATAAACGCCAAAAAAATGACCAAGCACAAAAAAAAAATTTATTCAACTTTTTTCAATTTTATACCCGTGTGATATATATTCTACGCACACACATTTGGAACTCTCCTGGGGTACCCTCACACATATTATTACCTCATTTAGTGGATATTTTCACAAAAAAGTGAAATTTTCAAAAATTCAGAAAATTGTCTGAAAACGACTAAATATCAAGGACTCATTGGGCGAATCACTCTGGAACTGAAATCGGAATGCTCAATGACATTTCCCCTATTTGTGGATATTTTCACAAAAAAGTGAAATTTTCAAAAATTCAGAAAATTGGCTGAAAACGACTAAATATGAAGGACTTCTCGGGCGAAACGCTCTGGAATAGAAATCGGAACGCTCACTGACATTTCCCCTATCTAAAAGTCTGATAAACGCCGGAAAAATGAGTAAGTCCAAAAAAAAATCGTTTTCAACTTTTTTCAATTTTACCCCCGTGGGATATATATTCTACCCACGCACATTTGGAACTCTCCTGGGATACCTTCACAAATATTATTACCTCATTTAGTGGATATTTTCACAAAAAAGTGAAATTTTCAAAAATTCAGAAAATAGGCTGAAAACGACTAAATATCAAGGACTCATCGGGCGAATCGCTCTGGAACTGAAATTGGAATGCTCAATGACATTTCCTCTATCTGAAAGTTTGATAAACACCGGAAAAATTACTAAGTCCAAAAAAAAAATGTTTTCAACTTTTTTCAATTTTACCCCCGTGGGATATATATTCTGCACACACACATTTGGAACTCTCCTGGGTTACCCTCACACATATTATTAACTCATTTAGTGGACATTTTCACAAAGAAGTGCAATTTTCAAAGATTTATAAAATTGGCTGAAAACGACTAAATATCAAGGACTCATCGGGCGAATCGCCCTGGAACTGAAATTAGAATGCTCACTGACATTTCCCCTATCTGAAAGCCTGATAAACGCCGGAAAAATGACCAAGTCCCAAAAAAAATTTTTTTCAAATTTTTTCAATTTTATCCCCGTGGGATATATATTCTACGCACACACATTTGGAACTCTCCAGAGGTACCCTCACACATATTATTCCCTCATTTAGTTGATATTTTCACAAAAAAGTGAAATTTTCAAAAATTCAGAAAATTGGCTGAAAACGACTAAATATCAAGTACTCATCGGGTGAATCGCTCTGGAACTGAAATTGGAACGCTCACTGACATTTCCCCTATCTGAAAGTCTGATAAACGGCGGAAAAATGACAGTCCAAAAAAAAGCTTTTTTTAACTTTTTTCAATTTTACCCCCGTGGGATATATATTCTACCCACTTGCAACTCTCCTGGGGTACCCTCACACATATTATTCCCTCATTTAGTTGATATTTTCACAAAAAAGTGAAATTTTCAAAAATTCTGAAAATTGGCTGAAAACGACTAAATATCAGGGACTCATCGGGGAAATCACTCTGGAACTGAAATCTGAATGCTCACTGACATTTCCCCTATCTGAAAGTCTGATAAACGTGGGAAAAATGACTAAGTCCCCAAAAAAATGTTTTTAAACTTTTTTCAATTTTACCCCATTGGGATATATATTCTACCCAAACACAGTTGGAACTCTCCTGGGGTACCCTCACACATGTTATTCCCTCATTTTGTGGATATTTTCACAAAAAGTAAAATTTTCAAAAATTCTGAAAATTGGCTGAAAACGACTAAATATCAAGTACTCATCGGGCGAATCGCTCTGGAACTGAAATCAGAACGCTCACTCACATTTCCCCTATCTGAAAGTCTGATAAACGTGGGAAAAATGACTAAGTCCCAAAAAAAAATGTTTTCAACTTTTTCAATTTTACTCCCGTGAGATATATGTTCTACTCACGCACATTTGGAACTCTCCTGGGTTTCCCTCACACATATTATTCCCTCATTTAGTGGATATTTTCACAAAAAAGTGAAATTTTCAAAAATTCTGAAAATTGGCTGAAAACGACTGAATGTCAAGGACTCATCGGGCGAATCGTTCTGGAACTGAAATCGTAACGCTCTCTGACATTTACCCTATCTGAAAGTCTTATAAACGGCGGAAAAATGACAGTCCCCCAAAAAAATTTTTTTCAACTTCTTTCAATTTTACCCCCGTGGGATATATATTGTACCCAGAAACTTTTGGAACTCTCCTGGGGTATCCTCACAAATATTATTGCCTCATTTAGTGGATATTTTCACAAAAAAAGTGAAATTTTAAAAAATACAGAAAATTGGCTGAAAACGACTAAATATCAAGGACTCATCGGGCAAATCACTCTGGAACTGAAATTGGAATGCTCACTGACATTTCCCCTATCTGAAAGTCTGATAAACGTCAGAAAAATGACAGTCCAAAAAAACCCTTTTTTCAACTTTTTTCAATTTTACCCCCGTGGGATGTATATTCTACCCACACACATATGGAGCTCTCCTGGGGTACCCTCACACATTTTTTTCCCTCATTTAGGGGATATTTTCACAAAAAAGTGAAATTTTCAAAAATTCTGAAAATTGGATGAAAACGACTAAATATTAAGGAATCATCGGGCGAATCGCTCTGGAACTGAAATCAGAATGCTCAGTGACATTTCCCCTATCTGAAAGTCTGATAAACACCAGAAAAATGACTAAGTCCAAAAAAAAAATTTTTAAACTTTTTTCAATTTTACTCACATGGGATATATATTCTACCCACACACATTTGGAACGCTCCTGGGGTACCCTCACACATATTATTCCCTCATTTAGTGGATATTTTTACAAAAAAGTGAAATTTTCAAAAATTCAGAAAATTGGCTGAAAACGACTAAATATCAAGGACTTATCGGGCGAAACGCTCTGGAATAGAAATCGGAAAGCTTACTGACATTTCCCCTATCGAAAAGTCTGATAAACGCCGGAAAAATGACTAAGTCCAAAAAAAAATTTTTTCAACTTTTTTCAATTTTACCCCCGTGGGATATATATTCTACCCATTCACATTTGGATCTCTCCTGGGGTACCCTCACACATATTATTACCTCATTTAGTGGATATTTTCACAAAAAAGTGAAATTTTCAAAAATGCAGAAAATTGGCTGAAAATGACTAAATATCGAGGACTCATGGGGCGAATCGCTTTGGAACTGAAATCGGAAGGCTCACTGACATTTCCCCTTTCTGAAAGTCTGATAAATGCTGGAAAAATGACTAAGTCCTCAAAAAAAATTTTTTTAAATTTTTTCTATTTTACCTCCGTGGGATATATATTCTACGCACACACATTTGGAACTCTCCTGGGGTAACCTCACACATATTATTACCTCATTAAGTGGGTACTTTCTCAAAAAAGTGAAATTTTCAAAAGTTCAGAAAATTGGCTGAAAACGACTAAATATCAAGGACTCATCGGGCGAATCGCTCTGGAACTGAAATCGGAATGCTTACTGACATTTCCCCTATCTGAAAATCTGATAAATGTGGGAAAAATGACTAAGCCCCCCAAAAAATTTTTTTAAACATTTTTCAGTTTTACCCCCGTGGGATATATATTCTACCCACACAGATTTGGAACTCTCCTGGGGTACCCTCACACATATTATTACCTCATTTAGTGGATATTTTCACAAAAAAGTGAAATTTTCAAAAATTCAGAAAATTGGCTGAAAATTACTAAATGTCAAGGACTCATCAGGAGAATCGCTCTGGAACTGAAATCGGAATGCTCACTGACACTTGCCCTATCTAAAAGTCTGACAAACGACGGAAAAATGACTATGTTCATGAAAAAAATGTTTTCAACTATTTCAATTTTACTCCCGTGGGATATATATTCTACCCACACACATTTGGAACTCTCCTGGGGTACCCTCACACATATTATTCCATCATTTAGTGAACATTTTCACAAAAAAAGTGAAATTTTCAAAATTTCTGAAAATTGGCTGAAAACGACTAAATATCAAGCATTCATCGGGAGAAGCGCTCTGGAACTGAAATCGGAATGCTCACTGACATTTCCCCTATCTGAAAGTCTGATAAACGGCAGAAAAATGACTAAGTTCAAATAAAAAAAAATTTTAAACTTTTTTCAATTTTACTCCCGTGGGATATATATTCTCCCCACGCACATTTGGAACTCTCCTGGGGTAACTTTACACATATTATTACCTCATTTAGTGGATATTTTCGCAAAAAAGTGAAATTTTCAAAATTTCAGAAAATTGGCTGAAAACGACTAAATATCAAGGACTCATCGGGAGAATCGCACTGGAACTGAAATCGGAACGCTCACTGACATTTCCCCTATCTGAAAGTCTGATAAATGCTGGAAATATGACTAAGTCCAAAAAAAAATGTTTTTCAACTTTTTTCCATTTTACCCCCGTGGGATATATATTCTACCCACACACATTTGGAACTCTCCTGGGGTACCCTCAAACATATTATTACCTCATTTAGTGGATATTTTCACAAAAAAGTGAAATTTTCAAAAGTTCAGAAAATTGGCTGAAAATGACAAAATATCAAGGAATCATCGGGCGAATCGATCTGGAACTGAAATCGGAATGCTCACTGACATTTTCCATATCTGAAAGTCTGATCAACGCCTTAAAAATGACTAAGTCTCAAAAAAAAATTTTTTAAACTTTTTTCAGTTTTACCCCCGTGGGATATATATTCTACCCACACACAGTTGGAACTCTCCTGGGGTACCCTCACACATATTATTAAATCATTTAGTGGATATTTTCACCAAAAAGTGAAATTTTCAAAAATTCAGAAAATTGTCTGAAAACGACTAAATATCAAGGACTCATCGGGCAAATCGCTCTGAAACTGAAATTGTAATGCTCACTGACATTTCCCCTATCTGAAAGTCTGATAAACGGCGGAAAAATGACTGTCCAAAAAAATGCTCTTTTCAACTTTTTTCAATTTTACCCCCGTGGGATATATATTCTACCCACACACACTTGCAACTCTCCTGGGGTACCCTCACACATATTATTACCTCATTTAGTGGATATTTTCACAAAAAAGTGAAATTTTCAAAAATTCTGAAAATTGGCTGAAAACGACTAAATATCAAGTACTCATCGGGCAAATCACTCTGGAACTGAAATTGGAACGCTCACTGACATTTCCCCTATCTAATAGTCTGATAAACGCCGGAAAAATGACTAAGTCCAAAAAAAAATTTTTTTCAACTTTTTTCAATTTTACTCCCGTGGGATATATATTCTACCCACACACATTTGGAACTCTCCTGGGGTACCCTCACACATATTATTACCTCATTTAGTGGATATTTTCACAAAAAAGTGAAATTTTCAAAAATTCTGAAAATTGGCTGAAAACGGCTAAATATCAACGACTCATCCGGCGAATCGCTGTGGAACTGAAATCGGAATGCTTACTGACATTTCCCCTATCTGAAAGTCTATTAAACGCCGGAAAAATGACTAAGTCTCAAAAAAAATTTTTTTTAACTTTTTTCAATTTTACCCCCGTGGGATATATATTCTACCCACACACATTTGGAACTCTCCTGGGGTACCCTCACATATATTATTCCATCATTTAGTGAACATTTTCACAAAAAAGTGAAATTTTCAAAAATTCAGAAAATAGACTGAAAACGACTAAATATCAAGGACTCATCGGGCGAATCGCTCTGGAACTGAATTCGGAACGCTCACTGACGTTTCCCCTATCTGAAAGTCTGATAAACGGCAGAAAAATGACAGTCCAAAAAAAAACTTTTTTAAACTTTTTTCAATTTTACCCCCGTGGGATATATATTCTACCCACACACATTTGGAACTCTCCTGGGGTACCCTCACACATATTATTACCTCATTTAGTGGATATTTTCACAAAAAACTGAAATTTTATAAAATTCAGAAAATTGTCTGAAAACGACTAAATATGAAGTACTCATTGGGCCAATCGCTCTGGAACTAAAATCAGAATGCTCACTGACATTTACCCTCTCTGAAAGTCTGATAAACGCCGGAAAAATGACTAAGTCTCAAAAAAAATGTTTTTAAACTTTTTTCAATTTTACCCCCTTGGGATATACATTCTACCCACACACATTTGGAACTCTCCTGGGGTACCCTCACATATATTATTCCATCATTTAGTGAACATTTTCACAAAAATGTGAAATTTTCTAAATTTCTGAAAATTGGCTGATAACGACTAAATATCAAGGACTCATCGGGAGAATCGCTCTGAAACTGAAACCAGAATGCTCACTGACATTTCCCCTATCTGAAAGTCTGATAAACGGCGGAAAAATGACTAAGTCCAAATAAAAAAAAATTTTCAACTTTTTTCAATTTTACCCCCGTGGGTTATATATTCTACCCACACACATTTGGAACAGTCTTGGGGTACCCTCACATATATTATTCCATCATTTAGTGAACATTTTCACAAAAAAAGTGAAATTTTCAAAATTTCTGAAAATTGGCTGATAACGACTAAATATCAAGGACTCATCGGGAGAATCGCTCTGGAACTGAAATCTGAACGCTAACTGACATTTCCCCTATCTGAAAGTCTGATAAATGGCGGAAAAATGACTAAGTCCAAAAAAAAATGTTTTTCAACTTTTTTCAATTTTACCCCAGTGGGATATATATTCTACCCACACACATTTGGAACTCTCCTGCGGTTCCCTCACATATATTATTCCATCATTTAGTGAACATTTTCACAAAAAAGTGAAATTTTCAAAATTTCAGAAAATTGGCTGAAAACGACTAAATATCAAGGACTCATCGGGAGAATCGCACTGGAACTGAAATCGGAACGCTCACTGACATTTCCCCTATCTGAAAGTCTGATAAATGCCGGAAAAATGACTAAATCCAAAAAAAAATGTTTTTCAACTTTTTTCCATTTTACCCCCGTGGGATATATATTCTACCCACACACATTTGGAACTCTCCTGGGGTACCCTCAAACATATTATTACCTCATTTAGTGGATATTTTCACAAAAAAAGTGAAATTTTCAAAAATTCAGAAAATTGGCTGAAAATGACAAAATATCAAGGAATCATCGGGCGAATCGATCTGGAACTGAAATCGGAATGCTCACTGACATTTTCCATATCTGAAAGTCTGATCAACGCCTTAAAAATGACTAAGTCTCAAAAAAAAAATTTTTAAACTTTTTTCAGTTTTACCCCCGTGGGATATATGTTCTACCCACACACATTTGGAACTCTCCTGGGGTACCCTCACATATATTATTCCATCATTTAGTGAACATTTTCACAAAAAAAGTGAAATTTTCAAAATTTCTGAAAATTGGCTGATAACGACTAAATATCAAGGACTCATCGGGCGAATAGCTCTGGAACTGAAATCGGAATGCTCACTGACATTTTCACTATCTGAAAGTCTGATAAATGCCTTAAAAATGACTAAGTCCAAAAAAAAATTTTTTTAAACTTTTTTCAATTTTACCCCCGTGGGATATATATTCTACGCACGCACATTTGTAACTATCTTGGGGTACCCTCACACATATTATTACCTCATTTAGTGAACATTTTCACAAAAAAGTGAAATTTTCAAACATTCTGAAAATTGTCTGAAAACGACTAAATATCAAGGACTCATCGGGCGAATCGCTCTTCAACTGAAATCGGAATGCTCACTGACATTTCCCCTATCTGAAAGTCTATTAAAAGCTGTAAAAATGACTATGTCTCAAAAAAAATTTTTTTTTACTTTTTTTAATTTTACCCCCGTGGGATATATATTCTACCCACACACATTTGGAACTCTCCTGGGGTACCCTCACAAATGTTATTCCCTCATTTAGTGGATATTTTCACAAAAAAGTGAAATTTTCAAAATTTCAGAAAATTGGCTGAAAACGACTAAATATCAGTGAACCATCGGGCGAATCGCTCTGGAACTGAAATCGGAATGCTCACTGACATTTTCCCTATCTGAAAGTCTGATAAACGCCGGAAAAATGACTAAGTCTCAAAAAAATTTTTTTTTTTACTTTTTTCAGTTTTACCCCGTGGGATATATATTCTACCCACACACATTTGGAACTCTCCTGGGGTACCCTCAGATATATTATTCCATCATTTAGTTAACATTTTCACAAAAAAATGAAATTTTCAAAATTTCTGAAAATTGGCTGATAACTAAATATCAAGGACTCATCGGGAGAATCGCTCTGGAACTGAAATCACAATGCCTACTGACATTTCCCCTATCTGAAAGTCTGATAAACGCCGGAAAAATAACAGTCCAAAAAAAAAAAATTGTCAACTTTTTTCAATTTTACCCCCGTGGGATATATATTCTACCCACACACATTTGGAACTCTTCTGGGCTACCCTCACACATATTATTCCCTCATTTAGTGAATATTTTCACAAAAAAGTGAAATTTTCAAAAATTCAGAAAATTTGCTGAAGACGACTAAATATCAAGGACTCATCGGGCGAATCGCTCTGGAACTGAAATCGGAATGCTCACTGAAATTTCCCTTATCTGAAAGTCTGATAAACGCCGGAAAAATGACTACGTCTCAAAAAAAATTTTTTAAAACTTTTTTCAATTTTACCCCCGTGGGATATATATTCTACCCACACACATTTGGAACTCTCCTGGGGTACCCTCAGATATATTATTCCATCATTTAGTTAACATTTTCACAAAAAAATGAAATTTTCAAAATTTCTGAAAATTGGCTGATAACTAAATATCAAGGACTCATTGGGCGAATCGCTCTGGAACTGAAATCGGAATGCTCACTGACATTTTCCCTATCTGAAAGTCTGATAAACGCCGGAAAAATAAAAGTCCAAAAAAAAATGTTTTTAAACTTTTTTCAATTTTACCCCCGTGGTATATAGATTCTACCCAGACACATTTGGAACTCTCCTGGAGTACCCTCACACATATTATTCCCTCATTTAGTGGATATTTTCACGAAAAAGTGAAATTTTCAAAAATTCTGAAAATTGACTGAACACGACTAAATATGAAGGACTCATCGGGCGAATCGCTCTGAAACTGAAATCGGAATGCTCAATGACATTTTCCCTATCTGAAAGTCTGATAAACGCCGGAAAAATGACTAAGTCCAAAAAAAAATTTTTTTAAACTTTTTTCAATTTTACACCCGTGGGATATATATTCTACCCACACACATTTGGAACTCTCCTGGGGTTCCCTCACACATATTATTACCTCATTTAGTGGATATTTTCACAAACAAGTGAAATTTTCAAAAATTCAGAAAATTGGCTGAAAATGACTAAATTTCAAGGACTCATCGGGCTATTCGTTCTGAAACTGAAATCTGAACGCTCACTGACATTTCCCCTATCTGAAAGTCTGATAAACGCCGGAAAAATGACTACGTCTCAAAAAAAGTTTTTAAAACTTTTTTCAATTTTACCCCCGTGGGATATATATTCTACCCACACATTTGGAACTCTCCTGGGGTACCCTCAGATATATTATTCCATCATTTAGTTAACATTTTCACAAAAAAAGTGAAAATTTAAAAATTTCTGAAAATTGGCTGATAACAACTAAATATCAAGGACTCATCGGGAGAATCGCTCTGGAACTGAAATCACAATGCCTACTGACATCTCCCCTATCTGAAAGTCTGATAAACGCCGAAAAATGACTAAGTCCCCAAAACAATTTTTTTAAACTTTTTTCAATTTTACCTCCGTGGTATATAGATTCTACCCAGACACATTTGGAACTCTCCTGGAGTACCCTCACACATATTATTCCCTCATTTAGTGGATATTTTCACGAAAAAGGGAAATTTTCAAAAATTCTGAAAATTGACTGAACACGAATAAATATGAAGGACTCATCGGGCGAATCGCTCTGGAACTGAAATCGGAATGCTCAATGACATTTTCCCTATCTGAAAGTCTGATAAATGCCGGAAAAATGACTAAGTCCAAAAAAAAATTTTTTTAAACTTTTTTCAATTTTACACCCGTGGGATATATATACTACCCACACACATTTGGAACTCTCCTGGGGTTCCCTCACACATATTATTACCTCATTTTGTGGATATTTTCACAAACAAGTGAAATTTTCAAAAATTCAGAAAATTGGCTGAAAATGACTAAATTTCAAGGACTCATCGGGCTATTCGTTCTGGAACTGAAATCTGAATGCTCATTGACATTTCCCCTATCTGAAAGTCTGATAAACGAAGGAAAAATGAGTATGTCCAAAAAAAATTTTTTTTTAACTTTTTTCAATTTTAATCCCGTGTGATGTATATTCTACCCACACACATTTGGAACTCTCCTGGGGTACAATCACACATATTATTCCCTCATTTAGCGGATATTTTCACAAAAAAGTGAAACTTTCAAAAATTCAGAAAATTGGCTGAAAACGACTAAATATCAAGGACTCATCAGGAGAATCGCTCTGGAACTGAAATCGGAACGCTCACTGACATTTCCCCTATCTGAAAGTCTGATAAACGCCGGAAAAATGACTAAGTCTCCCAAAAAATTTTTTTTAACTTTTTTCAATTTTACCCCCGTGGGATATATATTCTACCAAAACACATTTGGAACTGTCTTGGGGTACCCTCACACATATTATTACCTCATTTAGTGGATATTTTCACAAAAAAGTGAAATTTTCAAAAATTCAGAAAATTGGCTGAAAACGACTAAATATCAAGGATTCATCGGCAGAATCGCTTTGGAACTGAAATCTGAACGCTCACTGACATTTCCCCTATCTGAAAGTCTGATAAACGCTGGAAAAATGACTAAGTACAAAAAAAAAATATTTTAAACTTTTTTCAATTTTACCCCGTGGGATATATATTCTACCCACACACATTTGGAATTCTTCTGGGCTACCCTCACACATATTATTCCCTCATTTAGTTAATATTTTCACAAAAAAGTGAAATTTTCAAAAATTCAGAAAATTGGCTGAAGACGACTAAATATTAAGGACTCATCGGGCGAATCGCTCTGGAACTGAAATCGGAATGCTCACTGACATTTCCCCTATCTGAAAGTCTGATAAACGCCGGAAAAATGACTACATATCAAAAAAAAATTTTAAAACTTTTTTCAATTTTACCCCCTTGGGATATATATTCTACCCACACACATTTGGAACTCTCCTGGGGTACCAGCAGATATATTATTCCATCATTTAGTTAACATTTTCACAAAAAAAGTGAAATTTTCAAAATTTCTGAAAATTGGCTGATAACGACTAAATATCAAGGACTCATTGGGAGAATCGCTCTGGAACTGAAATCACAATGCCTACTGACATTTCCCCTATCTGAAAGTCTGATAAACGCCGGAAAAATGACTAAGTCCAAAAAAAAAATTATTCAACTTTTTTCAATTTTACTCCCGTGGGACATATATTCTACCCACACACATTTGGAACTCTCCTGGGGTTCCCTCACACATATTATTACCTCATTTAGTGAATATTTTCACAAACAAGTGAAATTTTCAAAAAATTCAGAAAATTGGCTGAAAATGACTAAATTTCAAGGACTCATTGGGCTATTCATTCTGGAACTGAAATCTGAACGCTCACTCACATTTCCCCTATCTGAAAGTCTGATAAACGAAGGAAAAATGAGTATGTCCAAAAAAAAAAATTTTTTAACTTTTTTCAATTTTAATCACGTGTGAAGTATATCCTACCCACACACATTTGGAACTCTCCTGGGGTACAATCACACATATTATTCCCTCATTTAGCAGATATTTTCACAAAAAAGTGAAACTTTCAAAAATTCAGAAAATTGGCTGAAAACGACTAAATATCAAGGACTCATCGGGAGAATCGCTCTGGAACTGAAATCGGAACGGTCACTGATATTTCCCCTATGTGAAAGTCTGATAAACGACGGAAAAATGACTAAGTCCCAAAAATATTTTTTTATAACTTTTTCAATTTTACCCCACGTGGGATATATATTCTACCCACGCACATTTGGAAATCTCCTGGGGTACCCTCACACATATTATTCCCTCATTTAGAGGATGTTTTCACAAAAAAAGGGAAATTTTCAAAAATTCTGAAAATTGGCTGAAAACGACTAAATATCAAGGACTCATTGGGCGAATCGCTCTGGAACTGAAATCGGAATGCTCACTGACATTTTCCCTATCTGAAAGTCTGATAAACGCCGGAAAAATAACAGTCCAAAAAAAAAAAATTGTCAACTTTTTTCAATTTTACCCCCGTAGGATATATATTCTACCCACACACATTTGGAACTCTTCTGGGCTACCCTCACACATATTATTCCCTCATTTAGTGAATATTTTCACAAAAAAGTGAAATTTTCAAAAATTCAGAAAATTGGCTGAAGACGACTAAATATCAAGGAATCATCGGGAGAATCGCTCTGGAACTGAAATCGGAACGCTCACTGACATTTCCCCTACCTGAAAGTCTGGTAAACGCCGGAAAAATGACTAAATCCAAAAAATAAATTTTTTAAAATTTTTTCAATTTTACCCCCGTGGGATATATATTCTACCCACACACATTTGGAACTCTCCTGGGGTACCCTTACATATATTATTCCCTCATTTAGTGGATATTTTCACAAAAAAGTGACATTTTCAAAAATTCAGAAAATTGTCTGAAAGCGACTAAATATCAAGGACTCATTGGGCGAATCGCTCTGGAACTGAAATCGGAATGTTCCCTGACATTTCACCCATCTGAAAGTCTGATAAACGCCGGAAAATTGGCTAAGTCCCAAAAAAAAATTTTTTAAACTTTTTTCAAATTTACCCCCGTGGGATATATATTCTACCCACACACATTTGGAACTCTCCTGGGGTACCCTCACACATATTATTCCCTCATTTTGTGGATATTTTCACAAAAAAATGAAATTTTCAAAAATTCAGAAAACTGGCTGAAAACCACTAAATATCAAGGACTCATCGGGAGACACGCTCTGGAACTGAAATCGGAATGCTCACTGACATTTCCCCTATCTGAAAGTCTGATAAACACCGGAAAAATGACTACGTCTCAAAAAAATTTTTTTAAAACTTTTTTCAATTTTACCCCCGTGGGATATATATTGTACCCACGCACATTTGGAACTCTCCTGGGCTACCATCACACATATTATTCCCTCATTAAGTGGATATTTTCACAAAAAAGTGAAATTTTCAAAAATTTAAAAAAATTGGCTGAAAACGACTAAATATCAAGGACTCATCGGGCGAATCGCTCTGGAACTGAAATCGGAACGCTCACTGACATTTCCCCTACCTGAAAGTCTGGTAAACGCCGGAAAAATGACTAAATCAAAAAAAAAATTTTTTTAAATTTTTTCAATTTTACCCCCGTGGGATATATATTCTACCCACACACATTTGGAACTCTCCTGGGGTACCCTCACACATATTATTACCTCATTTAGTGGATATTTTCACAAAAAAGTGAAATTTTCAAAAATGCAGAAAATTGGCTGAAAAAGACTAAATATCAAGTACTCATCAGGCGAATAGCTCTGGAACTGAAATCTGAACGCTCACTGACATTTTCCCGATCTGAAAGTCTGATAAACGCCTTAAAAATAACTAAGTCTTAAAAAAAATTTTTTTAAACTTTTTTCAGTTTTACCCCCGTGGGATATATATTCTACCCACACACATTTGGAACTCTCCTGGGGTACCCTCACACATATTATTACCTCATTTAGTGGATATTTTCACAAAAAAGTGAAATTTTCAAAAATTCAGAAAACTGGTTGAAAACCACTAAATATCAAGGACTCATCGGGAGACACGCTCTGGAACTGAAATCGGAATGCTCATTGACATTTCCCCTATCTGAAAGTCTGATAAACACCGGAAAAATGACTAAGTCCCAAAAAAATTTTTTTTAAACTTTTTTCAATTTTACCCCTGTGGGAAATATATTCTACCCCCACACATTTGGAACTGTCTTGGGGTACCCTCACACATATTATTACCTCATTTAGTGGATATTTTCACAAAAAAGTGAAATTTTCAAAAATTCTGAAAATTGGCTGAAAACGACTAAATATCAAGGACTCATCGGGCGAATAGCTCTGGAACTGAAATCGGAATGCTCATTGACATTTCCCCTATCTGAAAGTCTGATAAACGCCGGAAAAATGACTAAGTCCAAAAAAAAATTTTTTTCAACTTTTTTCAATTTTACCCCCGTGGGATATATATTCTACCCACAAACATTTGGAACTCTCCTGGGGTTCCCTCACACATATTATTACCTCATTTAGTAGATATTTTCACAAAAAAGTTAACTTTTCAAAAATTCAGAATATTGACTGAAAACGACTAAATATCAAGGACTCATCGGGCAAATCGCTCTGGAACTGAAATCGGAACGCTCACTGTCATTTTCCCTTTCTAAAAGTCTGATAAACGCTGGAAAAATGACTAAGTTCAAAAAAAAATTTTTTCAACTTTTCTCAATTTTACCCGCGTGGGATATATATTCTACCCACGCACATTTGGAACTCTCCTGGGCTACCCTCACAAATATTATTCCCTCATTAAGTGGATATTTTCACAAAAAAAGTGAAATTTTCAAAATTCAGAAAATTGGCTGAAAACGACTAAATATCAAGGACTCATTGGGCGAATCGCTCTGGAACTGAAATCGGAATGCTCACTGACATTTCCCCTATCTGAAGGTCTGATAAATGGCGGATAAATGACTAAGTTAAAAAAAAAAATGTTTTAAACTTTTTTCAATATTACCCCTGTGGGATATATATTCTACCCACACACATTTGGAACTCTCCTGGGCTACCCTCACACATATTATTACCTCATTTAGTGGATATTTTCACAAAAAAGTGAAATTTTCAAAAATGCAGAAAATTGGCTGAAAATAACTAAATATCAAGAACTCATCAGACAAATCACTCTGGAACTGAAATCGGAATGCTTACTGACACTTCCCCTATCTGAAAATCTGATAAATGTGGGAAAAATGACTAAGTCCCCCAAAAAATTTTTTTAAACATTTTTCAGTTTTACCCCCGTGGGATATATATTCTACCCACACACATTTGGAACTCTCCTGGGGTACCCTCACATATATTATTACATCATTTAGTGAACATTTTCACAAAAAAAGTGAAATTTTCAAAATTTCTGAAAACTGTCTGATAACGACTAAATATCAAGGACTCATCGGGAGTATCGCTCTGGAACTGAAATCGGAATGCTCACTGACATTTCCCCTATCTGAAAGTCTGATAAACAGCGGAAAAATGACTAAGTCCAAATAAAAAAAATTTTTCAACTTTTTTCAATTTTACTCCCGTGGGATATATATTCTCCCCACGTACATTTGGAACTCTCCTGGGGTAACTTCACACATATTATTACCTCATTTAGTGGTTATTTTCACAAAAAAGTGAAATTTTCAAAAATTCTGAAAATAAGCTGAAAAAGACAAAATATCAAGGAATCATCAGGCAAATCGCTCTGGAACTGAAATCGGAATGCTCACTGACATTTTCCATATCTGAAAGTCTGATAAACGCATTAAAAATGACTAAGTCTCAAAAAAAAATTTTTTCAACTTTTTTCAGTTTTACCCCCGTGGGATAAATATTCTACCCACACACATTTGGAACTCTCCTGGGGTACCCTCACATATATTATTCCATCATTTAGTGAACATTTTCACAAAAAAAGGTCAAATTTTCAAAATTTCTGAAAATTGGCTGATAACGACTAAATATCAAGGACTCATCGGAAGAATCGCTCTGGAACTGAAATCGGAATGCTCACTGACATTTCCCCCATCTGAAAGTCTGATAAACGCTGGAAAAATGACTAAGTCCAAAAAAAAAATGTTTTCAACTTTTTTCAATTTTACCCCCGTGGGATATATATTCTACCTACACACATTTGGAACAGTTTTGGGGTACCCTCACATATATTATTACCTCATTTAGTGGATATTTTTAAAAAAAAGTGAAATTTTCAAAAATTCTGAAAATTGGCTGAAAACGACTAAATATCAAGGACTCATCGGGCGAATAGCTCTCGAACTGAAATCTGAGCGCTCACTGACATTTTCACTATCTGAAATTCTGATAAATGCCTTAAAAATGACTAAGTCCAAAAAAAAATTTTTTTCAACTTTTTTTCAATTTTACCCCCGTGGGATATATATTCTACTGACGCACATTTGGAACTGTCGTGGGGTACCCTCACACATATTATTACCTCATTTAGTGGATATTTTCACAAAAAAGTGAAATTTTCAAAAATTCAGAAAATTGGCTGAAAACGACTAAATATCAGGGACCCATCGGGCGAATCGCTCTTTAACTGAAATCGGAATGCTCACCGATATTTTCCCTATCTGAAAGTCTGATAAACGCCGGAAAAATGACTAACTCCCAAAAAAAAATGTTTTCAACTTTTTTCAATTTTACTCCCGTGGGATATTTATTCTACCCACACACATTTGGAACTCTCCTTGGGTACCCTCACACATATTATTACCTCATTTAGTGGATATTTTCACAAAAAAGTGAAATTTTCAAAAATTCAGAAAATTGGCTGAAAACGACTAAATATCAAGGATTCATCGGGAGAATCGCTTTGGAACTGAAATCTGAACGCTCACTGACATTTCCCCTATCTGAAAGTCTGATAAACGCCGGAAAAATGACTACGTTTCAAAAAAATTTTTTTTAATTTTTTTTCAATTATACCCTCGTGGGATATATATTCTACCCACACACATTTGGAACTCTCCTGGGGTACCCTCAGATATATTATTCCATCATTTAGTTAACATTTTCACAAAAAAGTGAAATTTTCAAAATTTCTGAAAATTGGCTGATAACGACTAAATATCAAGGACTCATCGGGAGAATCGCTCTGGAACTGAAATCACAAAGCCTACTGACATTTACCCTATCTGAAAGTCTGATAAACGGCTGAAAAATAACTAAGTCCCAAAAAAAAATTTTTAAAACTTTTTTTAATTTTACCCCCGTGGGATATATATTCTACCCAGACACATTTGGAACTCTCCTGGCGTACCCTCACACATATTATTACCTCATTTAGTGGATATTTTCACAAAAAAGTGAAATTTTCAAAAATTCTGAAAATTTTCTGAAAACGACTAAATATCAAGGACTCATCGGGAGAATCGCTCTGGAACTGAAATCGGAACGCTCACTGACATTTCCCCTATGTGAAAGTCTGATAAACGCCGGAAAAATGACTAAGTCTCAAAAAAATTTTTTTTTTACCTTTTTTCAATTTTACTCCCGTGGGATATGTATTCTACCCACACACATTTGGAACTCTCCTGAGGTACCCTCACATATATTATTACCTCATTTAGTGGATATTTTCAGAAAAAAGTGAAATTTTCAAAAATTCTCAAAAATTGGCTGAAAACAACTAAATATCAAGGACTCATCGGGAGAATCGCTCTGGAACTGAAATCGGAACGCTCACTGATATTTCCCCTATGTGAAAGTCTGATAAACGACGGAAAAATGACTAAGTCCCAAAAATATTTTTTTATAACTTTTTTCAATTTTACCCCCGTGGGATATATATTCTACCCACACACATTTGGAACTCTCCTGCGGTACCCTCACACATATTATTCCCTCATTTAGAGGATATTTTCACACAAAAGTGAAATTTTCAAAAATTCAGAAAATTGACTGAAAGCGACTAAATATCAATGACTCATCGGGCGAATCGCTCTGGAACTGAAATCGGAATGCTCACTGACATTTCCCCTCTCTAAAAGTCTGATAAACGCCGGAAAAATAACAGTCTAAAAAAAAAAAATTGTCAACTTTTTTCAATTTTACCCCCGTGGGATATATATTCTACCCACACACATTTGGAACTCTTCTGGGCTACCCTCACACATATTATTCCCTCATTTAGTGAATATTTTCACAAAAAAGTGAAATTTTCAAAAATTCAGAAAATTGGCTGAAAACGACTAAATATCAAGGACTCATCGGGCGAATCGCTCTGAAACTGAAATCTGAACGCTCACTGAAATTTCCCCTATCTGAAAGTCTGATAAACGGCGGAAAAATGACTAAGTCCAAAAAAAAAAATTTTTCAACTTTTTTCAATTTTACCCCCGTGGGATATATATTCTACCCACACACATTTGGAACTCTCCTGGGGTACCCTCACACATATTATTCCCTCATTTAGTGGATATTTTCACGAAAAAGTGAAATTTTCAAAAATTCAGAAAATTGACTGAAAACGACTAAATATCAAGGACTCATCGGTAGTGTTGAGCATTCCGATACTGAAATATCGGGTATCGGCCGATATTCGCGGTATCGGAGTTCCGATACATAATTCCGATACTTTTACAATATCGAATACCGGAATCGGAAGTTCCCATAATGCCTGCGCTCTGCAGTGTCTCTGAAGGATGACAAGCTGGATGGCAGCTCTCAGCTCCGATCCAGCCTGTCATCAGAATGCCATCCCAGCGTGGGAGAATTCTCCTGATTGTTTAAAAGCCGCCGGGCGATAAAAAGCCGCCGGCTTTTAAACAATTACACAGCCCCATACTGCTTCACCGCAGCCTCCCACCCCGATCCTCCGCTCCCCTCGCCACCTCCCATCCCGATCGTAAGTTAGGACCGGACGGGGAGCGCAGCACCAAGGAGCGGGGAGCGAAGGACCCGGGTGGGGAAGCCGGCAGTGAAAAGACTTCACCGCCAGCTTTCCCGTTCTGTGATGCGCTTTCCCGCTGGTTATTTCAAATGAACAGCTTTGGTATCAGGTGATGCCGATCAGCTGTTCATTTGAAGTAGCCGCGGTGCCCTCAGAGGGTTCATGTGAGTTCATGCTTGACTGCATGAACTCACATGAACTTTCCCACGGCCGCACAGGTCAGCCTCACCTCCCAGACCATCAGCCCGTCATGATTAGTGTGTGCGCGGTGTCTGTGCGATGTCTGCGGGTGTGTGCGGTGTCTGTGCGATGTCTGCGAGTGTGTGCGCGGTGTCTGTGCGATGTCTGCGAGTGTGTGCGCGGTGTCTGTGCGATGTCTGCGAGTGTGTGCGGTGTCTGTGCGATGTCTTGGGGTGTGTGTGCGTGCAGGCAGACATAGGCCGATGTGACACTACTACTCCCATCGGCCTATGTCTGTCCCCCGTCCACTCGTGCCAGCAGGATCAGCTCGATGGGAGCAGTAGTTCCCATCAGCCTGATCCTGCTATTTAAATTGCCCTACTGTGTCCCCAATAAATTTTAAATACATTTCATTGGTGGCCAGAGGTTACCTACAATAAATTAGTTTATACATTACCTGTCCCCGCCGATCGCCACCTAAAATAAAGTAAAAAATAAAAAACTACACCTATGCTCACCTAGACACCTAATTCCCTGAAGCCATCGATCTCCTGTAATAAAATATAAAATAATAAACCACAACCTTATCCTTACCCCTCCGTAGTAGTCCACGAGTGTCCCACGAAGATCTCCAGTTTACAGCAGCCACATAGAATGTGACCGCTCTGAACCGCTGCCGCCGCTAGAATAATGGGGCCGTAAAGCAGCCCCGTCAGTGCAAAAGCGGGTTCGCCGGAGTTCAGGCAGCGCTGCTCCGGTTAGCTGCTTTACGGCCCCGCTGTATCGTGAGAAATTCCCACGGTACAGCAGTGTCGTAAAGGAGGTCTCCGGAGCTGATCTGACTGAATGCACTCCGGTGACCTCAGTCAGGGGCTCACGCTGCCGGGAGCGGACATGTTCCCGGCAGTGTGAGCTTACAGCAGCCATGAACAGCTTTCACATCTCCAGATGTGACAGCTGTGCATAGGAGATCAGCGCCGCAGGAACGTGGACAGGTAACTATTTTTTTTTAGTAAACTAAGAATTAAATAAAATGGTGTGTTTTATTTCAAATAAATTATTTTTTTCTGGGTGTAGTGTGTGTTTTTTCTTTTTAACACTATGTAGGTTAGTAATGGGGGTGTCTTATAGACGCCCATCATTACTAACCTGGGCTTCATGGCAGCTGGCGCTGACATGAACCCCACCACTATTACCCCCTGCCACCGCACCAGGGCAACGTGGAAGAGCGAGGCTAAGTGCCAGAATTGGCGCATCCTATGGATGTGCCATTTCTGTGGCTGCTGACGGCTGGTGTTTCTAGCCTGGGAGTGGGCCAATATTCATGGCACCCTTCCTGGGCTATTAATATCAGCCCCCAGCTGTCTGCCTAGCCTTTGCTAGCTATTAAAATAGGGGGGACCCCGCATCATTTTTTTGGCGGGGTCCCCCATTTTAATAGCTAGTAAAGGCTAGGTATTCAGTAGAGATGAGCGGTGTTCGGCTAGAACTGTTCGCCAATCTCAAATTCGAGCTGTTTTGGGCGGTGTTCGAGTTGTTCGACGAACCCGAACGATTTGCAAAAAATTTGGCTGTTCGAGGTTACGTTCGATAACTGTTCGTGCACCAAAAGCGTGTCCTGCATGTCTGGTGCTATTTAGAGCACCAATCATGCAGGGATTGTCTGCCACTCACTGTAATGCCACAGCCATGGTGGTTGTGGCATTACAGTGATTGCCCAAATCGATGGGAACAGTGCCAACAGTGAAACATGAAAAGCCGGCAATTCAGCAGCGGCATACACCGGTACCCGACAATTTAGAACCGAAAGAATAGAGCTTCACACATAGATTAGATAGATATAAACATGTCAGCCACATATATACGAAGTACAGTGAAAGTGCTGCTTACTGTACTTGTCATTTAGCGTAAAGGATTTATCAAAAAAAATAATAGTGTTTTCATGCACCGTCTCTTTAAAAAAGCCGGCCGGCAATTCAGCAGCGGTACCCGACAATTTAGAATAGAAGGAATAGAGAATCACACATAGACTAGATAGATAGAAACATGTCAGTCACATATATATGAAGTACAGTGACAGTGTTGATTACTGTACTTGTCATTTAGTGTAAAGGATTTATCAAAAAAAATAATAGTGTTTTCATGCACCGTCTCTTTAAAAAAGCCGGCCGGCAATTCAGCATCTGTACCCAACAATTTAGAATAGAAGGAATAGAGAATCACACATAGATTAGATAGATAGAAACATGTCAGTCACATATATATGAAGTACAGTGACAGTGTTGCTTACTGTACTTGTCATTTAGTGTAAAGGATTTATTAAAAAAAATAATAGTGTTTTCATGCACCGTCTCTTTAAGAAAGCCGGCCGGCAATTCAGCATCTGTACCCGACAATTTATAACAGACAGAATAGAGCTTCACACATAGATTAGATAGATAGAAACATGTCAGTCACATATATATGAAGTACAGTGATAGTGTTGGTTACTGTACTTGTCATTTAGTATTAAAATAAAGGATTTATTATTAAAAAAATTGGCGTGGGGTTCCCCTTAATTTTAGGCTCTAGCGGAGGTTAAGCAGACAGCTGGGGCAGATGTTTGAAGCCTGGGAAGGGGGTAATACCCACGGAGCTTCCCAGGCTACTACTATCAGCCCCCAGCTGAATACATAGCCTTTACTAGCTATTAAAATGGGGGACCCCCCAAAAAAAATGACGTGGGGTCCCCCCTAATTTAATAGCTAGCAAAGGCTAGGCAGACAGCTGGGGGCTGATATTAATAGCCCAGGAAGGGAGCCATGAATATTGGCCCCCTCCCAGGCTAGAAACACCAGCCGTCAGCCGCCCCAGAAATGGCGCATTCATAGGATGGCTTCAGCTGGAATGGGCGTGATGGTAAGTATGGTTTAATTTAGAACAATAAAGGATTGTGTCTTTATTTCAATTAAAGGACTTTATTCTGGGTGTTTGTGTTTTCTTTTAACTTTGACTATGGGGTTAGTAATGGGGTTGTCTTATAGACGCCTCTCCATTACTAACCTGGGCTTGATGTCAGCTGGCATTATAAGCTGACATCAACCCCAGCCCTATTACCCCCTGCCACCGCTACAGGGCAGCGTGGAAGAGCGAGGCTAAGTGCCAGAATTGGCGCATCCTATGAATGCGCCATTTCTGGGGCGGCTGACGGCTGGTGTTTCTAGCCTGGGAGGGGGCCAATATTCATGGCTCCCTTCCTGGGCTATTAATATCAGCCCCCAGCTGTCTGCCTAGCCTTTGCTAGCTATTAAATTAGGGGGGACCCCACGTCATTTTTTTGGGGGGGTCCCCCATTTTAATAGCTAGTAAAGGCTAGGTATTCAGCTGGGGGCTGATATTAGTAGCCTGGGAAGCTCCGTGGGTATTACCCCCTTCCCAGGCTTCAAACATCTGCCCCAGCTGTCTGCTTAACCTCCGCTAAAGACTAAAATTAAGGGGAACCCCACGCCAATTTTTTTTAATAATAAATCCTTTATTTTAATACTAAATGACAAGTACAGTAACCAACACTATCACTGTACTTCATATATATGTGACTGACATGTTTCTATCTATCTAATCTATGTGTGAAGCTCTATTCTGTCTGTTATAAATTGTCGGGTACAGATGCTGAATTGCCGGCCGGCTTTTTTAAAGAGACGGTGCATGAAAACACTATTATTTTTTTTAATAAATCCTTTACACTAAATGACAAGTACAGTAAGCAACATTGTCACTGTACTTCATATATATGTGACTGACATGTTTCTATCTATCTAATCTATCTGTGAAGCTCTTTTCTGTCTGTTATAAATTGTCGGGTACAGATGCTGAATTGCCGGCCGGCTTTTTTAAAGAGACAGTGCATGAAAACACTATTATATTTTTTAATAAATCCTTTACACTAAATGACAAGTACAGTAAGCAACACTGTCACTGTACTTCATATATATGTGACTGACATGTTTCTATCTATCTAATCTATGTGTGAGGCTCTATTCCTTCTTGTCTAAATTGTCGGGTACCAGTGTATGCCGCTGCTGAATTGCCGGCCGGCTTTTTTAAAGAAAGCGTCTTCTGAGCAGTTTGTCAGCTTTTGGACACCTTTGAAGGTGTTTTCTATGTGTTTCTATGTGTTTTTGTTTGCCTGCCATTTGTTTGCCTGCGTTCTGCTGCGGTCCAGCCTGTCATCTCGATGTAGCAGAGCTGAAGATGTCCTGGGAACCATGGGAAGGTAAGGATGATGTTGCTTTATTATTTTATTTTTATTGCAGGAGATTGTTAACTTCAGCTGGAATGGGCGTGACGGTAAGTATGGTTTAATTTAGATCAATAAAGAATTGTGTGTTTATTTCAATTAAAGGATTTTATTCTGGGTGTTGTGTTTTTTTTTTACTTTGACTATGGGGTTTGTAATGGGGGTGTCTTATATACGCCTCTCCATTACTAACCTGGGCTTGATGTCAGCTGGCATTATAAGCTGACATCAACCCGAACCCTATTACCCCACTGCCACCGCTACAGGGCAGTGGGAAGAGCGAGGCTAAGTGCCAGAATTGGCGCATCCTATGGATGCGCCATTTCTGGGGCGCTGACGGCTGGTGTTTCTAGCCTGGGAGGGGGCCAATATTCATGGCACCCTTCCTGGGCTATTAATATCAGCCCCCAGCTGTCTGCCTAGCCTTTGCTAGCTATTAAAATAGGGGGGACCCCACGTCATTTTTTTTGGGGTCCCCCATTTTAATAGCTAGTAAAGGCTAGATATTCAGCTGGGGGCTGATATTAGTAGCCTGGGAAGCTCCGTGGGTACTACCCCCTTCCCAGGCTTCAAACATCTGCCCCAGCCGTCTGCTTAACCTCCGCTAGAGCCTAAAATTACGGGGAACCCCACGCCAATTTTTTTTTTAATAAATCCTTTATTTTAACACTAAATGACAAGTACAGTAATCAACACTATCACTGTACTTCTTATATATGTGACTGACATGTTTCTATCTATCTAATCTATGTGTGATTCTCTATTCTTTCTATTCTAAATTGTCGGGTACAGATGCTGAATTGCCGGCCGGCTTTTTTAAAGAGATGGTGCACGAAAACACTAATATTTTTTTAAATAAATCCTTTACACTAAATGACAAGTACATTATGCAACACTGCCACTGTTCTTCATATATATGTGACTGACATGTTTCTATCTATCGAATCTATGTGTGATTCTCTATTCTTTCTATTGTAAATTGTGGGGTACAGACGCTGAATTGCCGGCCGGCTTTTTTAAAGAGACGGTGCATGAAAACACTAATATTTTGTTTAAATAAATCCTTTACAATAAATGACAAGTACAGTATGCAACACTGTCACTGTACTTCATATATATGTGACTGACATGTTTCTATCTATCTAATCTACGTGTGATTCTCTATTCTTTCTATTCTAAATTGTCGGGTACAGATGCTGAATTGCCGGCTGGCTTTTCTAAAGAGACGGTGCATGAAAACACTAATTTTTTTTTAATAAATCCTTCACACTAAATGACAAGTACAGTAAGCAACACTGTCACTGTACTTCATATATATGTGACTGACATGTTTCTATCTATCGAATCTATGTGTGATTCTCTATTCTTTCTATTGTAAATTGTCGGGTACAGACGCTGAATTGCCGTCCGGCTTTTTTAAAGAGACGGTGCATGAAAACACTAATATTTTGATTAAATAAATCCTTTACAATAAATGACAAGTACAGTATGCAACACTGTCACTGTACTTCATATATATGTGACTGACATGTTTCTATCTATCTAATCTACGTGTGATTCTCTATTCTTTCTATTCTAAATTGTCGGGTACAGATGCTGAATTGCCGGCTGGCTTTTCTAAAGAGACGGTGCATGAAAACACTAATATTTTTTTAAATAAATCCTTTACACTAAATGACAAGTACAGTAAGCAACACTGTCACTGTACTTCATATATATGTGACTGACATGTTTCTATCTATCTAATCTATGTGAGAAGCTCTATTCTTTCTGTTATAAATTTTCGGGTACCAGTGTATGCCACTGCTGAATTGAGGGCTTTTCATGTTTCACTGTGAGCACTGTTCCCATCAATTTGGGCAACCACCTCCCCCAATACATTCTACATTATTGTTAGTTGTTTTCCTTCATGTAGAATTAACCTACAAGGAAAGAAAGGGTTTATTTTCATTCCGATATTTGTGTCCCATTGACTTGTATTGGTTTCTGGTATCGGAATCGGCGATATCCGATACTTTTTGGGTATCGGCCCGATCCAATCCGATCCGATATTTCCTGATATCGGAAGGTATCGCTCAACACTACACATCGGGCGAATCGCTCTGGAACTGAAATCGGAATGCTCAATGACATTTTCCCTATCTGAAAGTCTGATAAACACCGGAAAAATTATAAAGTCCAAAAAAAATTTTTTTTTTACTTTTTTCAACTTTACCCCCGTGGGATATATATTCTACCCACACACATTTGGAACTCTTCTGGGTTACCCTCACACAAATTAGAACCTCATTTAGTGGATATTTTCACAAACAAGTGAAATTTTCAAAAATTCAGAAAATTGGCTGAAAACGACTAAATATCAAGGACTCATCGGGCGAATCGCTCTGGAACTGAAATCGGAATGCTCACTGACATTTCCCCTATCTGAAAGTCTGATAAACGCCGGAAAAATGACTAAGTCCAAAAAAAAAATTTTTCAACTTTTTTCAATTTTACTCCCGTGGGATATATATTCTACCCACACACATTTGGAACTCTCCTGGGGTACCCTCACACATATTATTCCCTCATTTAGTGGATATTTTCACAAAAAAAGTGAAATTTTCAAAAATTCAGAAAATTGACTGAAAACGACTAAATATCAAGGACTCATCGGGCGAATCGCTCTGGAACTGAAATCGGAATGCTCAATGACATTTCGCCTATCCGAAAATCTGATAAACGCCGGAAAAATGACTAAGTCCAAAAAAAAAAAAATTTTTTAACTTTGTTCAGTTTTACTCCCGTGGGATATATATTCTACCCACACACATTTGGAACTCTCCTGTGGTACCCTCACACATATTATTCCCTCATTTAGTGAATTTTTTCACGAAAAAGTGAAATTTTCAAAAATTCAGAAAATTGACTGAAACGACTGACTATCAAGGACTCATGGGGCGAAGCACTCTGGAACTGAAATCGGAACACTCACTGACATTTAGCCTACCTGAAAGTCTGATAAACGCCGGAAAAATGACTAAGTCCAAAAAAAAAAAATGTTTTCAACTTTTTTCAATTTTACTCACGTGGGATATACATTCTACCCACACACATTTAGAACTCTCCTGGGGTACCCTCACACATATTATTCCCGCATTTAGTGGATATTTTCAAAAAAAAGTGAAATTTTCAAAAATTATGAAAATTGACTGAAAACGACTGAGTATCAAGGACTCATCGGGCGAATCGCTCTGGAACTGAAATCGGAACGCACACTGACATTTCCCGTATCTGAAAGTCTGTTAAACGCCGGAAAAATGACTAAGTCCAAAAAAAAAATGTTTTCAACTTTTATCAATTTTACTCCCGTGGGATATATATTCTACCCACACACATTTAGAACTCTCCTGGGGTACCATCACACATATTATTCCCTCATTTAGTGGATAATTTCACAAAAAAGTGAAATTTTCAAAAATTCTGAAAATTGGCTGAAAATGACTAAATATCAAGGACTCATCGGGCGAATCGCTCTGGAACTGAAATCGGAATACTCACTGACATTACCCCTATCTGAAAGTCTGATAAACGGCGGAAAAATGACTAAGTCACGAAAAAACTTTTTTTTAAACTTTTTTCAATTTTACCCCCGTGGGATGTATATTCTACCCACACACATTTGGAACTCTCCTGGTGTACCCTCACACATATTATTCCCTCATTTAGTGGATATTTTCACAAAAAAGTGAAATTTTCAAAAATTCAGAAAATTGGCTGAAAAAGACTAAATATCAAGGACTCATCGGGCGAATTACTGTGGAACTGAAATCGGAACGCTCACTGACATTTCCACTATCTGAAAGTCTGATTAAAGCTGGAAAAATGACTAAATCCCCCCCTAAAAATTTTTCAACTTCTTTCAATTTTACCCCCGTGGGATATATATACTACCCACACACATTTGGAACTCTCCTGGGGTACCCTCACACATATTATTACCTCATTTAGTGGATATTTTCACAAAAAAGTGAAATTTTGAAAAATTCAGAAAATTGGCTGAAAATGACTAAATATCAAGGACTCATCGGGCGAATCACTCTGGTTCTGAAATCGGAATGCTCACTCACATTTCCCTTATCTAAAAGTCTGATAAACGGCGGAAAAATGACGAAGTCCAAAAAAATTTTTTTTTCAATTTTACCCCCATGGAACATATATTCTACCCACAAACATTTGAAACTCTCCTGGGGTACCCTCACACATATTATTCCCTCATTTAGTGGATATTTTCACAAATTCAGAAAACTTGCTGAAAACGACTAAATATCAACGACACATCGGGCGAATCGCTCTGGAACTGAAATCGGAACGCTCACTGACATTTTCCCTATCTGAAAGTCTGATAAACGCCGGAAAAATGACTAAGACCAAAACTAAAAATTTTTCAACTTTTTTCAATTTTACTCACCTGGGATATAAATTCTACCCACACACATTTGGAACTCTCCTGGGCTACCCTTACACATATTATTCCCTCATTTAGTGGATATTTTCACAAACAAGAGAAATTTTTAAAAATTCAGAAAATTGACTGAAAATGACTAAATATCAAGGACTCATCGGGCGAATCGCTCTGGAACTGTATGTCGCTCACTCACATTTCCCCTATCTGAAAGTCTGATGAACGCCAGAAAAATGACTAAGTCCATAAAAAAACTTTTTTTCAATTTTTATCAATTTTACCACCGTGGGATATATATTCTACCCATACACATTTGGAACTCTCCTGGGGTACCCTCACACATATTATTCCCTCATTTAGTGGATATTTTCACAAAAAATCGAAATTTTCAAAAATTCAGAAAATTGGCTGAAAACGACTAAATATCAAGGATTCATCGGGTGAATCGCTCTGGAACTGAAATCGGAACGCTTACTGACATTTCCACTATCTGAAAGTCTGATAAAAGCTGGAAAAATGACTAAATCCCCCCCAAAAAATGTTTCAACTTATTTCAATTTTACCCCCGTGGGATATATATACTACCCACACACATTTGGAACTATCCTGGTGTACCCTCACACATATTATTACCACATTTAGTGTATATTTTCACAAAAAAGTGAAATTTTCAAAAATTCATAAAATTGGCTGAAAACGAATTAATATGAAGAACTCATCGGGCGAATCGCTGTGGAACTGAAATCGGAACGCTCACTGACATTTCCCCTATCTGAAAGTCTGATAAACGCCGGAAAAATGACTAAGTCCAAAAGAAAAATTGTTTAAACTTTTTTCAATTTTACTCCCCTGGGATATATATTCTACTCACACACATTTGGAACTCTCCTGGGGTACCCTCACACATATTATTACCTCAGTTAATGGATATATTGACAAAAAAGTGAAATTTTTTGAAAAATTCAGAAAATTGGCTGAAAACGACTAAATATCAAGGACTCATCGGACGAATCGCTCTGGAACTGAAATCTGAACGCTCACTGACATTTCCCCTATCTGAAAGTCTGATAAACGGCGGAAAAATGACGAAGTCCAAAAAAAAATTTTTTCAACTTTTTTCACTTTTACCCCTGTGGGATATTTATTTTACCCACACACATTTAGAACTCTCCTGGGGTACCCTCACACATATTATTACCTCATTTAGTGGATATTTTCACAAAAAAGTGAAATTTTCAAAAAATCAGAAAACTGGCTGAAAATCACTAAATATCAAGGACTCATCGGGTGAATCGCTCTGGAACTGAAATCGGAACGCTCATTGACATTTCCCCTATCTGAAAGTCTGATAAACGCCGGAAAAATGACTAAGTCCCAAAAAAAATTTTTTTAAACTTTTTTCAATTTTACCCCCGCAAGATATATATTATGCCCACACACATTTGGAACTCTCCTGGTGTACCCTCACACATATTATTCCCTCATTTAGTGGATATTTTCACAAAAAAGTGAAATTTTCAAAAATTCAGAAATTTGGCTGAAAACGACTAAATATCAAGGACTCATCGGACGAATCTCTCTGGAACTGAAATCGGAATGCTCACTGACATTTCCCGTATCTGAAAGTCTGATAAACGCCGGAAAAATGACTAAGTCCTAAAAAAAATTTTTTTAAACTTTTTTCACTTTTACCCCCGTAAGATATATATTCTGCCCACACACATTTGGAACTCTCCTGGGGAACCCTCACACATATTATTACCTCATTTAGTGTAAATTTTCACAAAAAAGTGAAATTTTGAAAAATTCAGAAAATTGGCTGAAAAAGACTAAATATCAAGGACTCATGGGTTGAATCACTGTGGAACTGAAATCGGAACGCTCACTGACATTTCCACTATCTGAAAGTCTGATAAAAGCTGGAAAAATGACTAAATCTCCCCCCAAAAATTGTTTAACTTATTTCAATTTGACCCCCGTGGGATAAAAATACTACACACACACATATGGAACTCTCCTGGGGTACCTTCACCCATGTTATTCCCTCATTTAGAGGATATTTTCACAAAAAAGTGAAATTTTCAAAAATTCAGAAAATTGGCTGAAAACGACTAAATATCAAGGACTCATCGGGCGAATCGCTCTGGAACTGAAATCGGAATGCTCACTGACATTTCCCCTCTCTGAAAGCCATATAAACACCAGAAAAGTGACTAAACCCAAAAAAAAAAAGTAAAACTTTTTTCAATTTTACCCCCGTGGGATATATATTCTACCCACAAACATTTGGAACTCTCCTGGGGTACCCTGTTATTCCCTCATTTAGTGGATATTTTCACAAAAAATTGAAATTTTCAAAAATTCAGAAAATTGGCTGAAAATAACTAAATATCAAGGACTCATTTAGCGAATTGTACTGGAACTGAAATTGGAACGCTCACTGACATTTCCCGTACCTGAAAGTCTGATAAACGCTGGAAAAATGACTAAGTCCAAAAAAAAATTTTTTAAACTTTTTTCAATTTTACCCCCGTGGGATATATATTCTACACAAAAACATTTGGAAGTCTCCTGAGGTACCCTCACACATGTTAGTCCTTAATTTAGTGGATATTCTCACAAAAAAGTGAAATTTTCGAAAATTGGCTGAAAACGACTAATTACCAAGGACTCATCGGGCAAATCGCTCTGGAACTGAAATCAGAACGCTCACTGACATTTCCCATCTCTGAAAGTCTGATAAACAACGGAAAAATGACTAAGTCCAAAAAAATTTCTTTTAAACTTTTTTCAATTTTACCCCCGTGGGATATATATTCTACACACAAACATTTGGAACTCTCCTGGGTTACCCTCACACATATTATTCCCTCATTTAGTGGATATTTTCACAAAAAAGTGAAATTTTCAAAAATTCTGAAAATTGGCTGAAAACGACTAAATACCAAGGACTCATCGGGCGAATCGCCCTGTAACTGAAATTGGAACACTCACTGTCATTTCCCCTATCTAAAAGTCTGATAATCGCCGGAAAAATGACTAAGTCCAAAAAAACTAATTTTTCATCTTTTTTCAATTTTACTAACGTGGGATATATATTCTACCCACGCACATTTGGAACTCTCCTGGGGAACTCTCACACATATTATTCCCTCATTTAGTGGATATTTTCACAAAAAAGTGAAATTTTCAAAAATTCTGAAAATTGGCTGAAAACGACTAAATGCCAAGGAATCATCGGGGGAATCGCCCTGTAACTGAAATTGGAACGTTCACTGTCATTTCCCCTACCTAAAAAGTCTGATAAACGTCGGAAAAATGACTAAGTCCAAAAAAAATTGTTTTTATAGTTTTTTCAATTTTACTCCCGTGGGATATATATTCTACCCACGCACATTTGGAAATCTCCTGGGGTACTCTCACACATATTATTCCCTCATCTAGCGGATATTTTCACAAAAAAGTGACATTTTCAAAAATTCAGAATACTGGCTGAAAACGACTAAATATGAAGAACTCATCTGTTCGAATCGCTCTGGAACTGAAATCGGAATGCTCACTGACATTTCCCCTCTCTGAAAGTCTGATAAATGCCGGAAAAATGACTAAGTCCAAAAAAACATTTTTTTCAACTTTTTTCAATTTTACTCCCGTGGGATATATATTCTACCCACAAACATTTGGAACTCTCCTGGGGTACCCTCACACATGTTTTCCCTCAATTAGCGGATATTCCCACAAAAAAGTGAAATTTTCAAAAATTCAGAAAATTGGCTGAAAGCGAATAAATATTAAGGACTCATCGGGCGAATCGCCCTGTAACTGAAATTGGAACGCTCACTGACATTTCCCCCATCTAAAAGTCTGATAAACGCTGGAAAAATGACTAAATAAAAAAAAAACCTTTTTTCAATTTTACCCCAGTGGGACATATATTCTACCGACAAACATTTGGAACTCTACTGGGGTACCCTCACACATATTATTCCCTCATTTAGTGGATATTTTCACAAAAAAGAGAAATTTTCAAAAAATCAGGAAACTGTCTGAAAACGACTAAATATCAAGGATTCATCGGGCGAATCGCTCTGGAACTGAAATCGAAACGCTCACTGACATTTCCCCTCTCTGAAAGTCTGATAAACAACGGAAAAATGACTAAGTCCAAAAAAAATTTCTTTTAAACTTTTTTCAATTTTACCCCCGTGGGATATATATTATACACACAAACATTTGGAACTCTCCTGGGTTACCCTCACACATATTATTCCCTCATTTAGTGCATATTTTCACAAAAAAGTGAAATTTTCAAAAATTCAGAAAATTGGCTGAAAACGACTAAATACCAAGGACTCAACGGGCGAATCGCCCTGTAACTGAAATTGTAACGCTCACTGACATTTCCCCTATCTAAAAGTCTGATAAAAGCCTGAAAAATGACTAAGTCCAAAAAAACAAATTTTTCAACTTTTTTCAATTTTACTACCGTGGGATGTATATTCTACCCATGCACATTTGGAACTCTCCTGGGGTACTCTCACACATATTATTCCCTCATTTAGTGGATATTTTCACAAAAAAGTGAAATTTTAAAAAATGCTGAAAATTGGCTGAAAACGACTAAATATCAAGGACTCATCGGGAGAATCGCTCTGTAACTGAAATCGGAATGCTCACTGACATTTCCCGTATCTGAAAGTCTGATAAACGCGGGAAAAATGACTAAGTCCCAAAAAAAATTTTTTTAAACTTTTTTCACTTTTACCCCCGTAAGATATATATTCTGCCCACACACATTTGGAACTCTCCTGGGGAACCCTCACACATATTATTACCTCATTTAGTGTACATTTTCACAAAAAAGTGAAATTTTGAAAAATTCAGAAAATTGGCTGAAAAAGACTAAATATCAAGGACTCATGGGGTGAATCACTGTGGAACTGAAATCGGAACGCTTACTGACATTTTCACTATCTGAAAGTCTGATAAAAGCTGGAAAAATGACTAAATCTCCCCCCAAAAATTGTTTAACTTATTTCAATTTGACCCCCGTGGGATATAAATACTACCCACACACATTTGGAACTCTCCTGGGGTACCTTCACCCATGTTATTCCCTCATTTAGAGGAAATTTTCACAAAAAAGTGAAATTTTCAAAAATTCAGAAAATTGACTGAAAACGACTAAATATCAAGGACTCATCGGGCGAATCGCTCTGGAACTGAAATCGGAATGCTCACTGACATTTCCCCTCTCTGAAAGCCATATAAACACCAGAAAAATGACTAAACCCAAAAAAAAAAATTTAAAACTTTTTTCAATTTTACCCCCGTGGGATATATATTCTACCCACAAACATTTGGAACTCTCCTGGGGTACCCTGTTATTCCCTCATTTAGTGGATATTTTCACAAAAAATTGAAATTTTCAAAAATTCAGAAAATTGGCTGAAAATAACTAAATATCAAGGACTCATTTAGCGAATTGCACTGGAACTGAAATTGGAATGCTCACTGACATTTCCCTTACCTGAAAGTCTGATTAACGCCGGAAAAATGACTAAGTCCAAAAAAAATTGTTTTTATAGTTTTTTCAATTTTACTCCCGTGGGATATATATTCTACCCACGCATATTTGGAACTCTCCTGGGGTAATCTCACACATATTATTCCCTCATTTAGTGGATATTTTCACAAAAAAGTGACATTTTCAAAAATTCTGAAAACGACTAAATATCAAGGACTCATCAGGCGAATCGCTCTGGAACTGAAATCGGAACGCTCACTGACATGTCCCCTATCTGAAAGTCTGATAAATGGCGGAAAAATGACTAAGTCAAAAAAAAAATTTTGTTCAACTTTTTTCAATTTTACCCCCGTGGGATATATATTCTACCCACAAACATTTGGACCTCTCCTGGGGTCCTCTCACACATATTATTCCCTCATCTTGTGGATATTTTCACAAAAAAAGTGAAATTTTCAAAAATTCAGAAAACTGGCTGAAAATGACTTAATATGAAGCACTCATCTGTTCGAATCGCTCTGGAACTGAAATCAGAACGCTCACTGACATTTCCCCTATCTAAAAGTCTGATAAACGCCGGAAAAATGACTAAGTAAAAAAAAAAACTTTTTTCAACTTTTTTTCAATTTTACCCCCGTGGGATACATATTCTACCCACAAACATTTGGAACTCTCCTGGGGTACCCTCACACATATTATTCCCTCATTTAGTGGATATTTTCACAGAAAAGAGAAATTTTGAAAATATCAGAAAACTGGCTGAAAACGACTAAACATCAAGGATTCATCGGGCGAATCGCTCTGGAACTGAAATCGGAACGCTCACTGACATTTCCCCTTTCTGAAAGTCTGATAAACAACAGAAAAATAACTAAGTCCAAAAAAAATTTCTTTTATACTTTTTTCAATTTTACCCCCGTGGGATACGTATTCTACACACAAACATTTGGAACTCTCCTGTGTTACCCTCACACATATTATTCCCTCATTTAGTGGATATTTTCACAAAAAAGTGAAATTTTCAAAAATTAAGAAAATTGGCTGAAAACGTCTAAATATCAAGGACTCATTGGGCGAATCGCTCTGGAACTGAAATCGGAACGCTCACTGACATTTAGTGTTGAGCCACCCCCGTAGTGTTCGAGTTCGGCTCGGTTCGTCGAACACCCGTGTGTTCGCCGAACTGTTCGTCGAACTGTTCGTCGAACACCTTCGAACACCGTTAAAACCAATGGCAGGCAAACAAAAACACATAGAAACACATAGAAAACACCTTCAAAGGTGTCCAAAAGCTGACAAACTGCTCAGAAGACACAACTAACACATGGAAAAGTGACAAGTACATATAGTCATGCGAAAAGAAAAGAGGTGGAGGAGTAAAAGGAGGGGGAGACACAGATATAGGCATGTCATGCCCTTCTAAAATCCAAAAAGTGAGAAGCCGAGACGGCCAGTCCGCTCCTGCCCGTGCCACCTCCGTGTCGCCGGGTTTGTGCCAGAGCCGCGGTGAACCCTGACGGCCAGCCCCCCTCTCCCAATACTGGTGCCTGTCCGCTGGTGGGTCGAGAGAGCCCCCCTGTGGTGGAGGCAGCTCTAAGCTTTTTAATTTAAATTGTCCCTCTAATTTGAATGAATACACTTTAAATCCATTTACAAGGATCTATTGGAGGGCAAGTCTCATGCCAGCAGCCGCGTAATTCCAGCTCCAGTAGCGTCCACTAAAGCTGCTGCAGTTAAAAAGCTTTTATAAGGATCGAGCTCGGCTGTCCACCGCAAGGCATCCTAGTGCCAGTCCCAGCCCCTATGCCTTGGGGTGCCTCCTGATGCTCTTCACTAAGTATCCCGTGGTCCCGAAGCATTTCCTTTGAAAAAATTAAGTGTCCAAACTACAGGTGGTGTAGCTTGCTTAACAGCCGGGATAATCCGCTGACTAGCAGACACTGCTACTAGGCACAAAGTATTTCCTGGGCTAGATGCAGTTAAAAATTTGTAAGTAGATACTCTCGTTGGATGCTGAGAAAGCATTCCATAGAGTCTCCTGGCACGCCATATATGATTCTCTTAAAAAGCTTGGGGTAGGGGTCTAGGGGACCCTTTTATAGCCAAAATCACGGCCCTGTATCACAATACGTCACCTAGGCTGAAGATAAATGGAACTGTAGCACCGAGGGCTCGGTTGCTACAGACGTATTGCACCTCACCCAGAGGTGTGATATCTCACTCTCAGATAAGGATGGAGTGTGGATCAGGACCCGACACCTGCATGCATTACACCACATTGCCGTGGGGCAGGGCGACCAATATGCCCCTGAGATGGGCACGACAGTCCCTGTCCCTGGCTGGAGTGGGGGGAGGGAACACTGAGGAAGGGGAACCCTGCAGTGCAGGAGCAGGGAGGAAGCAGTTCCTGGGTGCATTGAGAAGGGAGTATAAAAGGTGGGCACCATCTTAGTTCAGTGCAGAGAAGTCTGAGCAGAAGTGGCAGGGAGCAGGGGCTCTGCATGAGCTCTGCTCCGGAGGCGGGCCTAGTAACAGAGGCCCAGGCCTGCAAGAGGGAGAAGGAAGGAAGAGGAGCGGAGAAGGCTCCAGGAACGAGGAATGAAGGGATCCCAGGGGTGCGGACGGGCGAGTCGCCACCGCACGCCCGAATCCACCTGCGTGGAGGGGTCAGGCCAAAGGGGGAGACCGGTCCCCGAACTAGTGGAGGCAGGAAACGACCCTCAGCTAGAAACCGGAGGCTCTGACATTTTATGTGGCGCAGCCCCTTGCTCCACCCGCTAGGAAGGCACCACATAGGGTCAGGGAAACTGGCGCCAAGTTTACCAAGAGGAGGCCCGAGGCAGCCGGACAGAAGTGTTGGTAAGAAAGGCCAGACAAAGGACACACAAAGGGGGTCCTGTGAAGCGCTCCAAAGTTATCTGGGAGTTGTCTGAGCCCCTCACCTGGTGAGCACAGTACGACGTGGGCAGCCGTTACCTGCAGACGTGGTCTGGATAATAAGAACTGTGAGTAAAGGCCCTGAACTGCATCACTGACTCCGTGTCGTTACTGCTGCTGCCCTGCACCATCACCCCCATCCTCCGCATACACTGCCCTGAGGCTATACTCCTCCCGTGGGGAGTTATGCTACGCTCTGCTGCACCCACAACACCAGCCTTAGCGGTCTGCCCTGTAGCGGCGGTTCACTCTGACCGCAATCCACGGGTGGCGTAGTCGGACATTTAAACATCAAAACCACATAAATAGTTCCGCCACTGGTTTGACCGCCCTGAGCCACGGAACCGGATCGCCGCCACGAAGACTACAACCACCAGCATCCACCAAAAAGGGTCCGGCTCCGGGTGTCCCAAGGCCCAGGGGGTGCGTCAGAACATTTTCATCACCTTTCACAATCACCAATGGGACAAGGCAGGGATGTCCTCTGTCCCCTCTCTTATACATCCTAGTGACGGAGCACCTGCTCTCATCAATTCGCCATAACCCCAATATTAGGTGGATTGAGGTGGGAGGCACCGAGTACAAGTGCTCTCTATTTGCTGATGATGTCCTAGTATATATCACTCAATCACATATATCCATCCCTGCTGTTATGGCTGAAATAGATCACTTTGTTACATGGTAAAATTTTAAAATCAATGCAGCGAAGTCTGAGGCCCTCGATGTCTCCCTCCCTAAATCCATATAGGATTCCATCCAGTCCAACTTTCCCTTTGCCTGGCCCTCACAGGGTATCAAATACTTAGGAATTCCTATTCATAGAGACCTCTCCCATCTATGTTATCTTAATTTTGGGCCCTTTATTGAACAAATCCATACAGACCACGGTTGGCAAGTTAGAACTGTAAGATTCACTACGTGAACCACTGGTGTTTTGTGGAAAAGCGCATGTAAGATTCTGCAACAGTCTCTGCTGATACTACTGCATGCGTGCATCCCTTTCTATGGCAGGAATAATTTCTGCAAATTTACTTTTGTACCGGGGATCTAACAGTGTGGCAACCCAGTAGTCAGGATTATTTCTAATTCTCACAATTCGAGGGTCATGTTGCAGGTAGTGCAGCAAGAAGGCACTCATGTGTGTTGCGCATCCAGGAGCACCAAGTCCCTGTTGTGTTGGTGGCGAGGTAACAATCATGCTTCCTTCCTCTGTCCTCTCCCCCCAACCTCGCACAACAGAAATGTGATCAAGGTCTCCCTCATCTGATGAGTCTTCCATCAGTTCGTCCTCCACTTCTTCCTGGGCTCCTGCACCTTCCTCACTAGTTTGGCTGCTACCATGCGCCCTGGTAAAATCATCTCCCCCACCCTCACATGCCTGCCGCCCTGGTGCTGCCGACCGTCTGGACCTTGCAGATGTTAGCCCTTCCGCATACAACTCCTCCTCCTCTACTTCCTCCACCTCCTCTTGTGCCACCACCTGACTCCGAATTCTGTTTAACATGTGCTCCAGCATGTAAATCACCGGAATAGTCATGCTGATAATGGCATCGTCAGCACTAAACATCTTCGTCGCCATTTCAAAACTGTGCAGAAGGGTGCATAGGTCCCTGATCTGAGACCACTCCTCCAGCGTGATTTGCCCCACCTCTGAATCTCGTTGGCCCAGGCTATACGTCAGAACGTATTGCACCAGGGCTTGTCGGTGCTGCCACAGTCGCTGCAACATGTGCAGAGTTGAATTCCACCGGGTAGGCACATCGCATTTTAGCCGGTGAAGTGGCAGGCCCAACGACTTCTGTAGAGATGTAAGTCGCTGAGCTGCGGGATGCGAATGGCGGAAGTGAGCACACAGCGACCGTGCCCTCTGCAGAAGGCCATCTAGTCTGGGATAGTGGGCTAAAAATTGCTGGACAACCAGGTTCAACACGTGAGCCATACAAGGCACGTGTGTGACATTGCCCCGGCGAAGGGCCGCACCCAGGTTTGCAGCATTGTCGCACACGGCCTTCCCTGGTTTCAGGTCCAGTGGAGACAACCATTCATGAAATTGGTTCTCCAGAGCTGACCACAACTCCTCAGCTGTGTGACTCACATTTCCCAGACATTTCAATGTAAAAACCGCCTGATGACGTTGAGCCCTACTGCCAGCATAGTAAGGAGGTGTGCAGGATCCCTTCTGCGCAGTTAGAAAGCTTGTGGCATGACCAGACAGGCTTTGGGTGCAGGTGGAAGACCGAGAGGAGGTTGAGGAGGCAGAAGCAGTGGAGGAAAAATGACATAAAGAGGATTGACGCACAACTCGTGGGGACAGCAAGACTTGGACAGCAGCCCCTTGTCCTGCTGTCACCATAGTTACCCAGTGCCCAGTCAGTGACATGTAACGCCCCTGTCCATGCCTACTCGTCCAAGTGTCTGTGGTGAAATGCACCCTGTCACACACAGAGTTTCTCAAAGAAGCGGTGATGTTGTGTGCGACATGCTGGTGGAGCGCAGGCACACCTTTCTTTGAGAAGTAGTGCCGACTGGGCATCTGGTACTGGGGCACTGCGACGGACATAAGGTCTCGAAAATCCTCTGTGTCCACCAGGCGGAAAGGCAGCATTTCTGTAGCCAAGAGCTTGCAGATGGTGAAATTCAACCTCTTAGCTTTCTCATGGCTAGGAGGAAATGGTCTTTTACTTGTCCACATCTGAGGGACCGAGGGCTGGCTATTGTGCTTAGACGGGGTTGATAAGGGTGTCCCCGGCAAACTGCCGGTCTGTGAGGAAGATGCAGGCGGACATGTTAGGTTGCCTTGATCCAAAGGTGGTGCTATCGATGTCGGACAGCGCTCAAGACCAGCTGGTGTTACCACCTCCAAAGAAAATGATGACCTGCCAATCACGCTGGCTGTTGCGGGTAAAGAGGTGGCAGGTCTGCGCCCCAAAACAGGTGTGACTGCTGTCCCCCCAGTCACAGAGGATGAAGAGGCCGCGGATGCACAAGATATGGCAGACGGTGGTTGGCCCGGCCGGCTAGACCGCATTGTAGCACACTGAGCTTCCCACTGCAACTTATGCTTCATGTCCATGTGCCGGTTCATGCATGAAGTACTCAAACTATGTATTTTTTGGCCTCTACTTAGCTTTTGCTGACAAATGTTACAGATAACACGAGTTGGGTCATCTTTATCGATCTGAAAAAATGCCCAGGCTATGCAAGGCTTAGCACCCATGCGACCTGAAGAGCCACCACGACTTGTGGTGAGAGGCAGAGTTGTGTTTGAGGATGCAGTTGTTGACGTGCTTCCAGTACTACGTCTCTGTCCAGGAAGGCGCAACCTGACCTCGTCGTCACTAGCATCTTCCTCCACCTCCTCTGCTGACCTCATCTCTTGGCTGACTGTGGGTTGACAGTAAGTGGGATCTCCGACCTCATCATCATCACCCTGTGCGTTATCACACCCGTCGTCCTCAGAGCCAACCTGTTCCTGCCCTGACAAAAAACTAAAGTTGTCGCTCCAATCAGGTATTTGAGTCTTATCATCGTCTTCCTCATTGTCTCCACCAACAGGAGTTACAGTTTGGGAATGAGGGTCTACATTATGGTCAGAACCTTCTGCGTCTGGTCCTGGATCCGACTCATAAAGATTCTGGGCATCAGTGCAGATCATTTCCTCGTCTGGATTCACAGAAGCGCTGGAGTCGACCTCTGATTCCCAGGCTATAGTATGAGTAAACAGCTCTGCAGACTCAACCATCTGTTCTACCTCATACTCAGACGGGCAGCTGGAGATTTGGGAGCTGTGAGGAAGCAAGTGCGATTTGGGTGACACCTTTGAGGACTGGAGTATTTGTGATGTTGAAGTTGATGTGGAGGAGAGCCCACTTAAAGGAGCACTTGATATCCGTTGAAGCACCTGCTGTTTTTGTGCCTCATCTGGAATTTGTAGCGATTGGCGTGGCCGTAAGAAAGGGATCTTATCACATTGTCCGCTAAAAGAAGTAGACATTTTAGTTTGGCTGGAAGATGGTCTTTCTTCTGCACCTACCCCACGGACACAACCTTTTTTCCCCTTCCCAACACGCCTATTCCCCTTTCCACCAGCAGCAGGCCTTTTTCCACTCATTTTGGTGGTTAACTAATTCACAACTCTGGAGTTGTTTGCACAAAAAAACAATGGATGGTAACCGAGCAGAGCTGAGTGGCCAAACTGTGGTATTAGGCCAAAACTATTGTCTGGGTTAGATGCAGAAAAAAATTATTTTTAATTTGCAACCTGATGGAGGTCAGTATAGATGGACTAATAGACCAAGTCCCACACACCGCTAGAAGCCCAAATATTTTTTCAGAGCTAGATGCAGAAAATTTTTTTATTCAATTTGCAACCTGATGGAGGTCAGTATAGATGGACTAATAGACCAAGTCCCACACACTGCTAGAAGCCCAAATATTTTTTCAGAGCTAGATGCAGAAAAAAATTATTTTTAATTTGCAACCTGATGGAGGTCAGTATAGATGGACTAATAGACCAAGTCCCACACACTGCTAGAAGCCCAAATATTTTTTCAGAGCTAGATGCAGAAAAAAATTATTTTTAATTTGCAACCTGATGGAGGTCAGTATAGATGGACTAATAGACCAAGTCCCACACACTGCTAGAAGCCCAAATATTTTTTCAGAGCTAGATGCAGAAAAAAATTATTTTTAATTTGCAACCTGATGGAGGTCAGTATAGATGGACTAATAGACCAAGTCCCACACACCGCTAGAAGCCCAAATATTTTTTCAGAGCTAGATGCAGAAAAAAATTATATTCAATTTGCAACCTGCTGGACGTCAGTATAGAAGGACTAATAGAACAAGTCCCACACACTGCTAGAAGCCCAAATATTTTTTCAGAGCTAAATGAAGAAAAAAATAATTTTTAATTTGCAACCTGATGGAGGTCAGTATAGATGGACTAATAGACCAAGTCCCACACACTGCTAGAAGCCCAAATATTTTTTCAGAGCTAGATGCAGAAAAAAATTATTTTTAATTTGCAACCTGATGGAGGTCAGTATAGATGGACTAATAGACCAAGTCCCACACACCGCTAGAAGCCCAAATATTTTTTCAGAGCTAGATGCAGAAATTTTTTTTATTCAATTTGCAACCTGATGGAGGTCAGTATAGATGGACTAATAGACCAAGTCCCACACACTGCTAGAAGCCCAAATATTTTTTCAGAGCTAGATGCAGAAAAAAATTATTTTTAATTTGCAACCTGCTGGAGGTCAGTATAGATGGACTAATAGACCAAGTCCCACACACTGCTAGAAGCCCAAATATTTTTTCAGAGCTAGATGCAGAAAAAAATTATTTTTAATTTGCAACCTGATGGAGGTCAGTATAGATGGACTAATAGAACAAGTCCCACACGCTGCTAGAAGCCCAAATATTTTTTCAGAGATAAATGAAGAAAAAAATTATTTTTAATTTGCAACCTGATGGAGGTCAGTATAGATGGACTAATAGACCAAGTCCCACACACTGCTAGAAGCCCAAATATTTTTTCAGAGCTAGATGCAGAAAAAAATTATTTTTAATTTGCAACCTGATGGAGGTCAGTATAGATGGACTAATAGACCAAGTCCCACACACCGCTAGAAGCCCAAATATTTTTTCAGAGCTAGATGCAGAAAAAAATTATATTCAATTTGCAACCTGCTGGAGGTCAGTATAGAAGGACTAATAGAACAAGTCCCACACACTGCTAGAAGCCCAAATATATTTTCAGAGCTAAATGAAGAAAAAAATTATTTTTAATTTGCAACCTGATGGAGGTCAGTATAGATGGACTAATAGACCAAGTCCCACACACTGCTAGAAGCCCAAATATTTTTTCAGAGCTAGATGCAGAAAAAAATTATATTCAGTTTGCAACCTGATGGAGGTCAGTATAGATGGACTAATAGAATGATGCTATGCCCAAAAGATTTTACTTCACTAGGTGCAGTAAAAAAATTGGTATTCTATACACAGGTGGTATATCTTGCAACACAGATAGGCTACTCCACTGACTAACACACTCTGCAATAGGCCAAAAAGGATTAGCTTTGCTAGATTCAGCCAAATGCTGTGAAAAAACTTGCACAGCACTGGCACAGACCTGCCTGGCAAAAACTGATAGGAACTGATGTAACCTAGTCCTGAAAAGGACTCCAATTACAATTAGTCTTTACTCCCACAATCTATCTATTTAAGAGCACAGACCTGCCTGATAAAAGTCGTAGGAAATGCTGTAACCTAGTCCTTAAAAGGACTGCAATCACAACTATTCCCTACTCCCAAGCTATCTGTATATTTGTGCGAAAATTGGCTTGAAATTAACAAGGTATAGCGCACACAGCAACAGCGGTGCCGTCTAACACGCAGCTGCAGCAGTGAGAAAATGGTGGCGACGGGGAAAATGGCTTGGTCTTATAGGGCAAGGACATGTGACATACACTGCCAATCACACATGCCCTTGCTTGTGTGAAAAAAAGCACTTCGCTCCGTGTGTGCGCTGCTGATAGGCTGACAGATTGCACCTCCCCACTGCAAATGCGGGAAAGAGAAAAAAAAATGGAGATCTTCATTGTTCCTGCAGAGATCCATCCCCTGCCCCTCCCCCCGCCCCGCTGTACACTCAAACTGCGTATTAACATTAATTTTCATCATTACTGAGAAAAAATCCAGTTATGATTTTGGTGCACGAACAGTTATCGAACATAACCTCGAACAGCCGAATTTTTCTCAAATTGTTCGTGTTCGCCGACCGGCTCGAACACCGCCCAAAACAGCTCGAATTTGAGATTGGCGAACAGTTCGAGTAGAACAACGCTCATCTCTACTGACATTTCCCCTATCTAAAAGTTTGATAAACTCCGGAAAAATGACTATGTCCAAAAAAAAATTTTTTTCTGTTTTTTTCAATTTTACTCCCGTGGGATATATATTCTACCCACGCACATTTGAAACTCTCCTGGGGTACTCTCACACATATTATTCCCTCATTAAGGGGATATTTTCACAAAAAAGTGAAATTTTTAAAAATTCAGAAAACTGGCTGAAAATGACTAAATATCAAGGACTCATCGTGCAAATCGCTCTGGAACTGAAATCGGAATGTTCACTGACATTTCCCCTATCTGAAAGTCTGATAAACGCTGGAAAAATTACTAAGTCCAAAAAAAAATTTTTTTAAATTTTTTTCAATTTTACCCCCGTGGGATATGTATTCTACCCACACATTTGGAACTCTCCTGGGGTACCCTCACACATGTTATTCCCTCATTTAGTGGATATTCTCTCAAAAAAGTGAAATTTTCAAAAATTCAGAAAATACGCTGAAAACTACTAAATATCAAGGACGCATCAGGCGAATCGCTCTGGAACTGAAAAGGAATGCTCACTGACATTTCCCCTATCTGAAAGTCTAATAAACGCCGGAAAAATGATTCCCAAAAAAATTTTTTCAACTTTTTTCAATTTTACCCCCGTGGGATATATATTCTACCCACACACATTTGGAACTCTCCTGGGGTACCCTCACACATATTATTCCCTCATTTAGGGGATATTTTCACAAAAAAAGTGAAATTTTCAAAAATTCAGAAAACTGGCTGAAAACGACTAAATATCAAAAACTCATCGGGCGAATCGCTCTGGAGCTGAAATCGGAAAGCTCACTTACATTTGCCCTATCTAAAAGTCTGATAAATGCCAGAAAAATGACTAAGTCCAAAAAAACATTTTTTTCAATTTTACCCTCGTGGGATATATATTCTACCCACACACATTTGGAACTCTCCTGGGGTACCCTCACACATATTATTCCCTCATTTAGCGGATATTCTCTCAAAAAAGTGAAATTTTCAGAAATTCAGAAAATTGGCTGAAAACTACTAAATATCAAGGACTCATCGGACGAATAGCTCTGGAACTGAAATCGGAACGCTCACTGACATTTCCCCTATCTGAAAGGCTGATAAACGCCGGAAAAATGATAACAAAAAAAAAGTATTTTAAACTTTTTTAAATTTTACCCCCGTGGGATATATTTTCTACCCACACACATTTGGAACTCTCCTGGGGTACCCTCACACATATTATTCCCTCATTTAGTGAATATTTTCACAAAAAAGTGAAATTTTCTAAAATTCAGAAAACTGGCTGAAAATGAATAAATATCAAGCACTCATCGGGCGAATCGCTCTGGAACTGAAATCGGTACGCTCACTGACATTTCCCCTATCTGAAAGTCTGATAAACGCCGGAAAAATTACTCCAAAAAAAAATTTTTTTCAATTTTACCCCCGTGGCATATATATTCTACCCACACACATTTGGAACTCTCCTGGGGTACCCTCACACTTATTATTCTCTCATTTAGTGGATATTTTCACAAAAAAGTGAAATTTTCAAAGCTTCAGAAAACTGGCTGAAAATGACTAAATATCAAAACTCATCGGGCGAATCGCTCTGGAACTGAAATCGGAATGCTCACTGACATTTCCCCTATCTGAAAGTCTGATAAACGCCGGAAAAAAGACTCCAAAAAAAAATTTTTTTAAACTTTTTTCAATTTTACCCCCGTGGGATGTATATTCTACCCACACACATTTGGATCTCTCCTGGGGTACCCTCACACATATTATTCCCTCATTTAGTGGATATTTTCACAAAAAAAGTGTAATTTTCAAAGCTTCAGAAAACTGGCTGAAAGCTACTAAATATCAAGGTCTCATCGGACGAATCGCTCTGGAATGTGGGAAGGGAAGCAAAAGGCCAGAAAAAGCCATACAGCTGACAAATACTATTGAGATCTCTGCTACTGGAATTGGAAAGGAAGAACAAAGACAAAACAATTTAAATAATAAAAATATTGGAGGAAGAGAAACCAATCAGAAACTAAAATGTTTTTATACAAATGCACAAAGCATGGGCAACAAACAAGGAGAATTGGAACTACTAATGCAGGAAAAGGAATATGATGTCATTGGAATCACTGAAACTTGGTGGGACGATACACATGATTGGAATAAAAGGCTAAAAGGATACAACTTATTTGCAAGAAACAGAATTGATAAACGAGGAGGAGGTGTCTCATTGTATGATAGAAAAGCGTATATCTGCACAGAGATTGAAGCTTCAGAGACTGGGAGTTCTGTGGAAACTGTTTGGGTAAGAATACAAGGAGAGAACAACGGAAAGGACACCATTGTAGGCATTTACTACAGGCCACCTGGGCAAGCTGAAGATATGGATGAACTCTTTATGCATCAAATGACCAAGTTCTCCAAAAAATATGACGTAGTGGTCATGGGAGATTTCAACTATCCAGACATTTGTTGGGAATCTCTCTCAAGTAAAACTAACAGGTCAAGCAAATTCTTATCCTCTCTTGCTGACAACTTTATCTTCCAAAAGGTAGGGGAGAAAACAAGGGGATCTGCTACTTTGGATCTAATCCTTATAAACAGGGAGGAAATGGTTGAGGAGGTAAAGGTGGCTGGGACCCTAGGAGGCAGCGATCATGCTATTATAGAATTTTGGATAACTAGAGGAGGAAGACATGTGAAGACTCAAACTTCAAGGTTAGATTTTAGAAAGGCAGATTTTAAGAGACTCAGAAAGAGAATAGGAGGGATCCAATGGCTGGATGTCCTTAAGGACAAAAATGTCCAGGAAGGATGGGAAATTTTTAAAAATAAGATTCTCAAAGCACAATCGTTAACAATCCCGAAAAGTAGGAAGAATGGGAAGCATTTAAGGAAACCAGGATGGATGAACACAGAACTTAAACACATGCTAAAAAGAAAGAAAGAAATGTTTATTAAATGGAAAAAGGGAGGCATATCTAAAGAAGATTATAATGCAGTCTGCAGATCCTGCAGGGCACGTATCAGGTTAGCTAAAGCTGACAATTAATTAAGGCTTGCAAGAGATGTCAAAAGCAATAAAAAAGGATTTTGGGGGTATGTCAAAAGTAAAAGAAAAGTCTAAGATGCTATAGGATTTTTACAGGATGAAAATGGGGAAATGGTAAGAGAGGATGTTGAGAAGGCCAAACTTTTTAATTCCTATTTTGCATCTGTTTTCTCTCAGAAAGAAAATGTAACATCAACTGATCTTCACTGTCCTTTTAAAGGAATAGAAGAATCCAAGTTATCTGTAAACAGAAAGATTGTGAGGGAATATTTAGCTAACATAAATGAGTTCAAGTCTCCAGGTCCAGATGAATTACACCCCAGAGTACTGAAGGAGATCGTAGAAGAAATTTTAGAACCACTCTCCATAATCTTTGAAAATTCTTGGAGAACAGGAGAAGTCCCAGAAGACTGGAGAAGAGCAAATGTTGTTCCTATCTTCAAAAAGGGGAAGAAGGTGGACCCAGGGAACTATAGGCCGGTGAGTCTGACTTCTATACCAGGAAAGATCTTTGAACAAATTATTAAACAACATGTATGTAAGTACCTGGATAAGAATGAAGTGATTAACCAGAGTCAGCATGGGTTTGTAACTAACAAGTCATGTCAGACTAACTTAATTTCCTTCTATGACAGAATCACTGACTGGATGGATCAGGGAAATGCTGTAGATATAGTATATCTTGACTTCAGCAAAGCATTTGACAAAGTATCTCACACCATCCTTATTGAAAAAATGACCAAGTATGCAATGGACCAGGCAACTGTTAGGTGGATTCATAACTGGCTTAGTGATCGGACTCAAAGGGTGGTTGTAAATGGCTTCACATCCAGCTGGATGAATGTCTCAAGTGGGGTACCACAGGGCTCCGTCCTGGGACCTGTATTGTTCAACATCTTTATCAATGATTTAGATGAAGGAATTGAGGGTAAACTGATTAAATTTGCTGATGACACAAAGCTAGGAGGGATAGCTAATACTAGAGAAGAGAGAGAGAGGATTCAAAAAGACCTAAATAAACTGGAGCAGTGGCCAGCAACCAACAGAATGATTTTTAACAGGGAAAAATGCAAAGTACTACATCTGGGCAATAAAAATGAAAAAAGCATATACAGAATGGGAGGAATAGAGCTAAGCAACAGTACATGTGAAAAAGACTTAGGTATACTAATAGATCATAGACTAAACATGAGTCAACAGTGTGATGCAGCAGCAAAAAAGGCAAATACAATTCTGGGATGTATTAACAGAAGCATACAGTCTAGATCACGTGAAGTCATTATCGGTCTTTACTCCTCTTTGGTCAGACCTCATCTGGAATACTGTGTACAGTTTTGGGCACCACATTTTAAAAAAGACATAGACAAACTGGAGCAAGTTCAGAGAAGAGCGACCAGAATGGTGACTGGTCTGCAAACCCTGTCCTATGAGGAACGGTTGCAGGATTTGGGAATGTTTAGCTTGCAAAAAAGAAGACTGAGAGGAGACTTAATAGCTGTCTACAAATATGTCAAGGGCTGTCACATTGTAGAAGGATCATCTTTATTCTCATTTGCACAAGGAAAGACTAGAAGCAATGGGATGAAACTAAATGGGAGGAGACACAGATTAGATATTAGAAAAAACTTTTTGACAGTTAGGGTGATTAATGAGTGGAAGAGGCTGCCACGAGAGGTGGTGAGTTCCCCTTCAATGGACGTCTTCAAACAGAGGCTGGACAGACATCTGTCTGAGATGATTTAGTGAATCCTGCTTTGAGCAGGGGGTTGGACCAGATGACCCGGAAGGTCCCCTCCAACTCTACCATTCTATGATTCTATGATTCTATGATTCTATGGAACTGAAATCGGAACGCTCACTGACATTTCCCCTATCTGAAAGTCTGATAAATGCCGGAAAAATTACTAAGTCCAAAAAAAAAATTTTTTCAACTTTTTTCAATTTTACCCCCGTGGGGTATATATTCTACCCACGCACATTTGGAACTCTCCTGGGGTACCCTCACACATATTATTCACTCATTTAGGGGATATTTTCACAAAAAAGTGAAATTTTAAAAAATTCAGAAAACTGGCTGAAAACGACTAAATATCAAAAACTCATCGGGCGAATTGCTCTGGAACTGAAATCGGAATGCTCACTGACATTTCCCATATCTAAAAGTCTGATAAACGCAGGAAAAATGACTAAGTCCAAAAAAAAAATGTTTTCAACTTTTTTCAATTTTACCCCCGTGGGGTATATATTCTACCCACGCACATTTGGAACTCTCCTGGGGTACCCTCACACATATTATTCACTCATTTAGGGGATATTTTTACAAAAAAGTGAAATTTGAAAAAATTCAGAAAACTGGCTGAAAACGACTAAATATCAAAAACTCATCGGGCGAATTGCTCTGGAACTGAAATCGGAATGCTCACTGACATTTCCCATATCTAAAAGTCTGATAAACGCTGGAAAAATGACTAAGTCCAAAAAAAAAATGTTTTCAACTTTTTTCAATTTTACCCCCGTGGGGTATATATTCTACCCACGCACATTTGGAACTCTCCTGGGGTACCCTCACACATATTATTCACTCATTTAGGGGATATTTTCACAAAAAAGTGAAATTTGAAAAAATTCAGAAAACTGGCTGAAAACGACTAAATATCAAAAACTCATCGGGCGAATTGCTCTGGAACTGAAATCGGAATGCTCACTGACATTTCCCATATCTAAAAGTCTGATAAACGCTGGAAAAATGACTAAGTCCAAAAAAAAAATGTTTTCAACTTTTTTCAATTTTACCCCCGTGGGATATATATTCTACCCACAAACATTTGGAACTCTCCTGGGGTACCCTCACACATGTTATTCCCTCATTTAGCGGATATTCTCACAAAAAAGTGAAATTTTCAAAAATTCAGAAAACAGGCTGAAAATGACTAAATATCAAGGACTCATTGGGCGAATCGCTCTGGAACTGAAATCGGAATGCTCACTGACATTTCCCCTATCTGAAAGTCTGATAAACGGCGGAAAAAAAGACTCCAAAAAAAAAAAAATTTCAACTTTTTTCAATTTTACCCCCGTGGGATATCTATTCTACCCACACACATTTGGAACTCTCCTGGGGTACCCTCACACATATTATTCCCTCATTTAGTGAACATTTTCACAAAAAAGTGAAATTTTCAAACATTCTGAAAATTGTCTGAAAACGACTAAATATCAAGGACTCATCGGGCGAATCGCTCTGGAACTGAAATCGGAATGCTCACTGACATTTCCCCTATGTGAAAGTCTATTAAACGCCGGAAAAATGACTAAGTCTGAAAAATTTTTTTTTTTAACTTTTTTCAATTTTACCCCCGTGGGATATATATTCTACCCACACACATTTGGAACTCCCCTTGGGTACCCTCACATATATTATTCCATCATTTAGTGAACATTTTCACAAAAAAGTGAAATTTTCAAACATTCTGAAAATTGTCTGAAAACGACTAAATATCAAGGACTCATCGGGCAAATCGCTCTGGAACTGAAATCGGAATGCTCACTGACATTTCCCCTATCTGAAAATCTATTAAAAGCCATAGAAATGACTATGTCTCAAAAAAAAATTTTTTTTACTTTTTTTAATTTTACCCCCGTGGGATATATATTCTACAAACACACATTTGGAACTGTCTTGGGGTACCCTCACACATATTATTACCTCATTTAGTGGATATTTTCACAAAAAAGTGAAATTTTCAAAAATTCAGAAAATTGGCTGAAAACGACTAAATATCAAGGATTCATCGGGAGAATCGCTTTGGAACTGAAATCTGAACGCTCACTGACATTTCCCCTATCTGAAAGTCTGATAAACGCCGGAAAAATGACTACGTTTCAAAAAAATTTTTTTTAATTTTTTTTCATTTATACCCTCGTGGGATATATATTCTACCCACACACATTTGGAACTCTCCTGGGGTACCCTCAGATATATTATTCCATCATTTAGTTAACATTTTCACAAAAAAGTGAAATTTTCAAAATTTCTGAAAATTGGCTGATAACGACTAAATATCAAGGACTCATCGGGAGAATCGCTCTGGAACTGAAATCACAAAGCCTACTGACATTTACCCTATCTGAAAGTCTGATAAACGGCTGAAAAATAACTAAGTCCCAAAAAAAAATTTTTAAAACTTTTTTTAATTTTACCCCCGTGGGATATATATTCTACCCAGACACATTTGGAACTCTCCTGGCGTACCCTCACACATATTATTACCTCATTTAGTGGATATTTTCACAAAAAAGTGAAATTTTCAAAAATTCTGAAAATTTTCTGAAAACGACTAAATATCAAGGACTCATCGGGAGAATCGCTCTGGAACTGAAATCGGAACGCTCACTGACATTTCCCCTATGTGAAAGTCTGATAAACGCCGGAAAAATGACTAAGTCTCAAAAAAATTTTTTTTTTACCTTTTTTCAATTTTACTCCCGTGGGATATGTATTCTACCCACACACATTTGGAACTCTCCTGAGGTACCCTCACATATATTATTACCTCATTTAGTGGATATTTTCAGAAAAAAGTGAAATTTTCAAAAATTCTCAAAAATTGGCTGAAAACAACTAAATATCAAGGACTCATCGGGAGAATCGCTCTGGAACTGAAATCGGAACGCTCACTGATATTTCCCCTATGTGAAAGTCTGATAAACGACGGAAAAATGACTAAGTCCCAAAAATATTTTTTTATAACTTTTTTCAATTTTACCCCAGTGGGATATATATTCTACCCACACACATTTGGAACTCTCCTGCGGTACCCTCACACATATTATTCCCTCATTTAGAGGATATTTTCACACAAAAGTGAAATTTTCAAAAATTCAGAAAATTGACTGAAAGCGACTAAATATCAATGACTCATCGGGCGAATCGCTCTGGAACTGAAATCGGAATGCTCACTGACATTTCCCCTCTCTAAAAGTCTGATAAACGCCGGAAAAATAACAGTCTAAAAAAAAAAAATTGTCAACTTTTTTCAATTTTACCCCCGTGGGATATATATTCTACCCACACACATTTGGAACTCTTCTGGGCTACCCTCACACATATTATTCCCTCATTTAGTGAATATTTTCACAAAAAAGTGAAATTTTCAAAAATTCAGAAAATTGGCTGAAAACGACTAAATATCAAGGACTCATCGGGCGAATCGCTCTGAAACTGAAATCTGAACGCTCACTGAAATTTCCCCTATCTGAAAGTCTGATAAACGGCGGAAAAATGACTAAGTCCAAAAAAAAAAATTTTTCAACTTTTTTCAATTTTACCCCCGTGGGATATATATTCTACCCACACACATTTGGAACTCTCCTGGGGTACCCTCACACATATTATTCCCTCATTTAGTGGATATTTTCACGAAAAAGTGAAATTTTCAAAAATTCAGAAAATTGACTGAAAACGACTAAATATCAAGGACTCATCGGTAGTGTTGAGCATTCCGATACTGAAATATCGGGTATCGGCCGATATTCGCGGTATCGGAGTTCCGATACATAATTCCGATACTTTTACAATATCGAATACCGGAATCGGAAGTTCCCATAATGCCTGCGCTCTGCAGTGTCTCTGAAGGATGACAAGCTGGATGGCAGCTCTCAGCTCCGATCCAGCCTGTCATCAGAATGCCATCCCAGCGTGGGAGAATTCTCCTGATTGTTTAAAAGCCGCCGGGCGATAAAAAGCCGCCGGCTTTTAAACAATTACACAGCCCCATACTGCTTCACCGCAGCCTCCCACCCCGATCCTCCGCTCCCCTCGCCACCTCCCATCCCGATCGTAAGTTAGGACCGGACGGGGAGCGCAGCACCAAGGAGCGGGGAGCGAAGGACCCGGGTGGGGAAGCCGGCAGTGAAAAGACTTCACCGCCAGCTTTCCCGTTCTGTGATGCGCTTTCCCGCTGGTTATTTCAAATGAACAGCTTTGGTATCAGGTGATGCCGATCAGCTGTTCATTTGAAGTAGCCGCGGTGCCCTCAGAGGGTTCATGTGAGTTCATGCTTGACTGCATGAACTCACATGAACTTTCCCACGGCCGCACAGGTCAGCCTCACCTCCCAGACCATCAGCCCGTCATGATTAGTGTGTGCGCGGTGTCTGTGCGATGTCTGCGGGTGTGTGCGGTGTCTGTGCGATGTCTGCGAGTGTGTGCGCGGTGTCTGTGCGATGTCTGCGAGTGTGTGCGCGGTGTCTGTGCGATGTCTGCGAGTGTGTGCGGTGTCTGTGCGATGTCTTGGGGTGTGTGTGCGTGCAGGCAGACATAGGCCGATGTGACACTACTACTCCCATCGGCCTATGTCTGTCCCCCGTCCACTCGTGCCAGCAGGATCAGCTCGATGGGAGCAGTAGTTCCCATCAGCCTGATCCTGCTATTTAAATTGCCCTACTGTGTCCCCAATAAATTTTAAATACATTTCATTGGTGGCCAGAGGTTACCTACAATAAATTAGTTTATACATTACCTGTCCCCGCCGATCGCCACCTAAAATAAAGTAAAAAATAAAAAACTACACCTATGCTCACCTAGACACCTAATTCCCTGAAGCCATCGATCTCCTGTAATAAAATATAAAATAATAAACCACAACCTTATCCTTACCCCTCCGTAGTAGTCCACGAGTGTCCCACGAAGATCTCCAGTTTACAGCAGCCACATAGAATGTGACCGCTCTGAACCGCTGCCGCCGCTAGAATAATGGGGCCGTAAAGCAGCCCCGTCAGTGCAAAAGCGGGTTCGCCGGAGTTCAGGCAGCGCTGCTCCGGTTAGCTGCTTTACGGCCCCGCTGTATCGTGAGAAATTCCCACGGTACAGCAGTGTCGTAAAGGAGGTCTCCGGAGCTGATCTGACTGAATGCACTCCGGTGACCTCAGTCAGGGGCTCACGCTGCCGGGAGCGGACATGTTCCCGGCAGTGTGAGCTTACAGCAGCCATGAACAGCTTTCACATCTCCAGATGTGACAGCTGTGCATAGGAGATCAGCGCCGCAGGAACGTGGACAGGTAACTATTTTTTTTTAGTAAACTAAGAATTAAATAAAATGGTGTGTTTTATTTCAAATAAATTATTTTTTTCTGGGTGTAGTGTGTGTTTTTTCTTTTTAACACTATGTAGGTTAGTAAAGGGGGTGTCTTATAGACGCCCATCATTACTAACCTGGGCTTCATGGCAGCTGGCGCTGACATGAACCCCACCACTATTACCCCCTGCCACCGCACCAGGGCAACGTGGAAGAGCGAGGCTAAGTGCCAGAATTGGCGCATCCTATGGATGTGCCATTTCTGTGGCTGCTGACGGCTGGTGTTTCTAGCCTGGGAGTGGGCCAATATTCATGGCACCCTTCCTGGGCTATTAATATCAGCCCCCAGCTGTCTGCCTAGCCTTTGCTAGCTATTAAAATAGGGGGGACCCCGCATCATTTTTTTGGCGGGGTCCCCCATTTTAATAGCTAGTAAAGGCTAGGTATTCAGTAGAGATGAGCGGTGTTCGGCTAGAACTGTTCGCCAATCTCAAATTCGAGCTGTTTTGGGCGGTGTTCGAGTTGTTCGACGAACCCGAACGATTTGCAAAAAATTCGGCTGTTCGAGGTTACGTTCGATAACTGTTCGTGCACCAAAAGCGTGTCCTGCATGTCTGGTGCTATTTAGAGCACCAATCATGCAGGGATTGTCTGCCACTCACTGTAATGCCACAGCCATGGTGGTTGTGGCATTACAGTGATTGCCCAAATCGATGGGAACAGTGCCAACAGTGAAACATGAAAAGCCGGCAATTCAGCAGCGGCATACACCGGTACCCGACAATTTAGAACCGAAAGAATAGAGCTTCACACATAGATTAGATAGATATAAACATGTCAGCCACATATATACGAAGTACAGTGAAAGTGCTGCTTACTGTACTTGTCATTTAGCGTAAAGGATTTATCAAAAAAAATAATAGTGTTTTCATGCACCGTCTCTTTAAAAAAGCCGGCCGGCAATTCAGCAGCGGTACCCGACAATTTAGAATAGAAGGAATAGAGAATCACACATAGACTAGATAGATAGAAACATGTCAGTCACATATATATGAAGTACAGTGACAGTGTTGATTACTGTACTTGTCATTTAGTGTAAAGGATTTATCAAAAAAAATAATAGTGTTTTCATGCACCGTCTCTTTAAAAAAGCCGGCCGGCAATTCAGCATCTGTACCCAACAATTTAGAATAGAAGGAATAGAGAATCACACATAGATTAGATAGATAGAAACATGTCAGTCACATATATATGAAGTACAGTGACAGTGTTGCTTACTGTACTTGTCATTTAGTGTAAAGGATTTATTAAAAAAAATAATAGTGTTTTCATGCACCGTCTCTTTAAGAAAGCCGGCCGGCAATTCAGCATCTGTACCCGACAATTTATAACAGACAGAATAGAGCTTCACACATAGATTAGATAGATAGAAACATGTCAGTCACATATATATGAAGTACAGTGATAGTGTTGGTTACTGTACTTGTCATTTAGTATTAAAATAAAGGATTTATTATTAAAAAAATTGGCGTGGGGTTCCCCTTAATTTTAGGCTCTAGCGGAGGTTAAGCAGACAGCTGGGGCAGATGTTTGAAGCCTGGGAAGGGGGTAATACCCACGGAGCTTCCCAGGCTACTAATATCAGCCCCCAGCTGAATACATAGCCTTTACTAGCTATTAAAATGGGGGACCCCCCCAAAAAAATGACGTGGGGTCCCCCCTAATTTAATAGCTAGCAAAGGCTAGGCAGACAGCTGGGGGCTGATATTAATAGCCCAGGAAGGGAGCCATGAATATTGGCCCCCTCCCAGGCTAGAAACACCAGCCGTCAGCCGCCCCAGAAATGGCGCATTCATAGGATGGCTTCAGCTGGAATGGGCGTGATGGTAAGTATGGTTTAATTTAGAACAATAAAGGATTGTGTCTTTATTTCAATTAAAGGACTTTATTCTGGGTGTTTGTGTTTTCTTTTAACTTTGACTATGGGGTTAGTAATGGGGTTGTCTTATAGACGCCTCTCCATTACTAACCTGGGCTTGATGTCAGCTGGCATTATAAGCTGACATCAACCCCAGCCCTATTACCCCCTGCCACCGCTACAGGGCAGCGTGGAAGAGCGAGGCTAAGTGCCAGAATTGGCGCATCCTATGAATGCGCCATTTCTGGGGCGGCTGACGGCTGGTGTTTCTAGCCTGGGAGGGGGCCAATATTCATGGCTCCCTTCCTGGGCTATTAATATCAGCCCCCAGCTGTCTGCCTAGCCTTTGCTAGCTATTAAATTAGGGGGGACCCCACGTCATTTTTTTGGGGGGGTCCCCCATTTTAATAGCTAGTAAAGGCTAGGTATTCAGCTGGGGGCTGATATTAGAAGCCTGGGAAGCTCCGTGGGTATTACCCCCTTCCCAGGCTTCAAACATCTGCCCCAGCTGTCTGCTTAACCTCCGCTAAAGACTAAAATTAAGGGGAACCCCACGCCAATTTTTTTTAATAATAAATCCTTTATTTTAATACTAAATGACAAGTACAGTAACCAACACTATCACTGTACTTCATATATATGTGACTGACATGTTTCTATCTATCTAATCTATGTGTGAAGCTCTATTCTGTCTGTTATAAATTGTCGGGTACAGATGCTGAATTGCCGGCCGGCTTTTTTAAAGAGACGGTGCATGAAAACACTATTATTTTTTTTAATAAATCCTTTACACTAAATGACAAGTACAGTAAGCAACATTGTCACTGTACTTCATATATATGTGACTGACATGTTTCTATCTATCTAATCTATCTGTGAAGCTCTTTTCTGTCTGTTATAAATTGTCGGGTACAGATGCTGAATTGCCGGCCGGCTTTTTTAAAGAGACAGTGCATGAAAACACTATTATATTTTTTAATAAATCCTTTACACTAAATGACAAGTACAGTAAGCAACACTGTCACTGTACTTCATATATATGTGACTGACATGTTTCTATCTATCTAATCTATGTGTGAGGCTCTATTCCTTCTTGTCTAAATTGTCGGGTACCGGTGTATGCCGCTGCTGAATTGCCGGCCGGCTTTTTTAAAGAAAGCGTCTTCTGAGCAGTTTGTCAGCTTTTGGACACCTTTGAAGGTGTTTTCTATGTGTTTCTATGTGTTTTTGTTTGCCTGCCATTTGTTTGCCTGCGTTCTGCTGCGGTCCAGCCTGTCATCTCGATGTAGCAGAGCTGAAGATGTCCTGGGAACCATGGGAAGGTAAGGATGATGTTGCTTTATTATTTTATTTTTATTGCAGGAGATTGTTGACTTCAGCTGGAATGGGCGTGACGGTAAGTATGGTTTAATTTAGAACAATAAAGAATTGTGTGTTTATTTCAATTAAAGGATTTTATTCTGGGTGTTGTGTTTTTTTTTTACTTTGACTATGGGGTTAGTAATGGGGGTGTCTTATATACGCCTCTCCATTACTAACCTGGGCTTGATGTCAGCTGGCATTATAAGCTGACATCAACCCGAACCCTATTACCCCACTGCCACCGCTACAGGGCAGTGGGAAGAGCGAGGCTAAGTGCCAGAATTGGCGCATCCTATGGATGCGCCATTTCTGGGGCGCTGACGGCTGGTGTTTCTAGCCTGGGAGGGGGCCAATATTCATGGCACCCTTCCTGGGCTATTAATATCAGCCCCCAGCTGTCTGCCTAGCCTTTGCTAGCTATTAAAATAGGGGGGACCCCACGTCATTTTTTTTGGGGTCCCCCATTTTAATAGCTAGTAAAGGCTAGATATTCAGCTGGGGGCTGATATTAGTAGCCTGGGAAGCTCCGTGGGTACTACCCCCTTCCCAGGCTTCAAACATCTGCCCCAGCCGTCTGCTTAACCTCCGCTAGAGCCTAAAATTACGGGGAACCCCACGCCAATTTTTTTTTTAATAAATCCTTTATTTTAACACTAAATGACAAGTACAGTAATCAACACTATCACTGTACTTCTTATATATGTGACTGACATGTTTCTATCTATCTAATCTATGTGTGATTCTCTATTCTTTCTATTCTAAATTGTCGGGTACAGATGCTGAATTGCAGGCCGGCTTTTTTAAAGAGATGGTGCACGAAAACACTAATATTTTTTTAAATAAATCCTTTACACTAAATGACAAGTACAGTATGCAACACTGCCACTGTTCTTCATATATATGTGACTGACATGTTTCTATCTATCGAATCTATGTGTGATTCTCTATTCTTTCTATTGTAAATTGTGGGGTACAGACGCTGAATTGCCGGCCGGCTTTTTTAAAGAGACGGTGCATGAAAACACTAATATTTTGTTTAAATAAATCCTTTACAATAAATGACAAGTACAGTATGCAACACTGTCACTGTACTTCATATATATGTGACTGACATGTTTCTATCTATCTAATCTACGTGTGATTCTCTATTCTTTCTATTCTAAATTGTCGGGTACAGATGCTGAATTGCCGGCTGGCTTTTCTAAAGAGACGGTGCATGAAAACACTAATTTTTTTTTAATAAATCCTTCACACTAAATGACAAGTACAGTAAGCAACACTGTCACTGTACTTCATATATATGTGACTGACATGTTTCTATCTATCGAATCTATGTGTGATTCTCTATTCTTTCTATTGTAAATTGTCGGGTACAGACGCTGAATTGCCGTCCGGCTTTTTTAAAGAGACGGTGCATGAAAACACTAATATTTTGTTTAAATAAATCCTTTACAATAAATGACAAGTACAGTATGCAACACTGTCACTGTACTTCATATATATGTGACTGACATGTTTCTATCTATCTAATCTACGTGTGATTCTCTATTCTTTCTATTCTAAATTGTCGGGTACAGATGCTGAATTGCCGGCTGGCTTTTCTAAAGAGACGGTGCATGAAAACACTAATATTTTTTTAAATAAATCCTTTACACTAAATGACAAGTACAGTAAGCAACACTGTCACTGTACTTCATATATATGTGACTGACATGTTTCTATCTATCTAATCTATGTGAGAAGCTCTATTCTTTCTGTTATAAATTTTCGGGTACCAGTGTATGCCACTGCTGAATTGAGGGCTTTTCATGTTTCACTGTGAGCACTGTTCCCATCAATTTGGGCAACCACCTCCCCCAATACATTCTACATTATTGTTAGTTGTTTTCCTTCATGTAGAATTAACCTACAAGGAAAGAAAGGGTTTATTTTCATTCCGATATTTGTGTCCCATTGACTTGCATTGGTTTCTGGTATCGGAATCGGCGATATCCGATACTTTTTGGGTATCGGCCCGATCCAATCCGATCCGATATTTCCTGATATCGGAAGGTATCGCTCAACACTACACATCGGGCGAATCGCTCTGGAACTGAAATCGGAATGCTCAATGACATTTTCCCTATCTGAAAGTCTGATAAACACCGGAAAAATTATAAAGTCCAAAAAAAATTTTTTTTTAACTTTTTTCAACTTTACCCCCGTGGGATATATATTCTACCCACACACATTTGGAACTCTTCTGGGTTACCCTCACACAAATTAGAACCTCATTTAGTGGATATTTTCACAAACAAGTGAAATTTTCAAAAATTCAGAAAATTGGCTGAAAACGACTAAATATCAAGGACTCATCGGGCGAATCGCTCTGGAACTGAAATCGGAATGCTCACTGACATTTCCCCTATCTGAAAGTCTGATAAACGCCGGAAAAATGACTAAGTCCAAAAAAAAAATTTTTCAACTTTTTTCAATTTTACTCCCGTGGGATATATATTCTACCCACACACATTTGGAACTCTCCTGGGGTACCCTCACACATATTATTCCCTCATTTAGTGGATATTTTCACAAAAAAAGTGAAATTTTCAAAAATTCAGAAAATTGACTGAAAACGACTAAATATCAAGGACTCATCGGGCGAATCGCTCTGGAACTGAAATCGGAATGCTCAATGACATTTCGCCTATCCGAAAATCTGATAAACGCCGGAAAAATGACTAAGTCCAAAAAAAAAAAAATTTTTTAACTTTGTTCAGTTTTACTCCCGTGGGATATATATTCTACCCACACACATTTGGAACTCTCCTGTGGTACCCTCACACATATTATTCCCTCATTTAGTGAATATTTTCACGAAAAAGTGAAATTTTCAAAAATTCAGAAAATTGACTGAAACGACTGACTATCAAGGACTCATGGGGCGAAGCACTCTGGAACTGAAATCGGAACACTCACTGACATTTAGCCTACCTGAAAGTCTGATAAACGCCGGAAAAATGACTAAGTCCAAAAAAAAAATGTTTTCAACTTTTTTCAATTTTACTCACGTGGGATATACATTCTACCCACACACATTTAGAACTCTCCTGGGGTACCCTCACACATATTATTCCCGCATTTAGTGGATATTTTCACAAAAAAGTGAAATTTTCAAAAATTATGAAAATTGACTGAAAACGACTGAGTATCAAGGACTCATCGGGCGAATCGCTCTGGAACTGAAATCGGAACGCACACTGACATTTCCCCTATCTGAAAGTCTGTTAAACGCCGGAAAAATGACTAAGTCCAAAAAAAAAATGTTTTCAACTTTTATCAATTTTACTCCCGTGGGATATATATTCTACCCACACACATTTAGAACTCTCCTGGGGTACCATCACACATATTATTCCCTCATTTAGTGGATAATTTCACAAAAAAGTGAAATTTTCAAAAATTCTGAAAATTGGCTGAAAATGACTAAATATCAAGGACTCATCGGGCGAATCGCTCTGGAACTGAAATCGGAATGCTCACTGACATTACCCCTATCTGAAAGTCTGATAAACGGCGGAAAAATGACTAAGTCACGAAAAAACTTTTTTTTAAACTTTTTTCAATTTTACCCCCGTGGGATGTATATTCTACCCACACACATTTGGAACTCTCCTGGTGTACCCTCACACATATTATTCCCTCATTTAGTGGATATTTTCACAAAAAAGTGAAATTTTCAAAAATTCAGAAAATTGGCTGAAAAAGACTAAATATCAAGGACTCATCGGGCGAATTACTGTGGAACTGAAATCGGAACGCTCACTGACATTTCCACTATCTGAAAGTCTGATTAAAGCTGGAAAAATGACTAAATCCCCCCCTAAAAATTTTTCAACTTCTTTCAATTTTACCCCTGTGGGATATATATACTACCCACACACATTTGGAACTCTCCTGGGGTACCCTCACACATATTATTACCTCATTTAGTGGATATTTTCACAAAAAAGTGAAATTTTGAAAAATTCAGAAAATTGGCTGAAAATGACTAAATATCAAGGACTCATCGGGCGAATCACTCTGGTTCTGAAATCGGAATGCTCACTCACATTTCCCTTATCTAAAAGTCTGATAAACGGCGGAAAAATGACGAAGTCCAAAAAAATTTTTTTTTCAATTTTACCCCCATGGAACATATATTCTACCCACAAACATTTGAAACTCTCCTGGGGTACCCTCACACATATTATTCCCTCATTTAGTGGATATTTTCACAAATTCAGAAAACTTGCTGAAAACGACTAAATATCAACGACACATCGGGCGAATCGCTCTGGAACTGAAATCGGAACGCTCACTGACATTTTCCCTATCTGAAAGTCTGATAAACGCCGGAAAAATGACTAAGACCAAAACTAAAAATTTTTCAACTTTTTTCAATTTTACTCACCTGGGATATAAATTCTACCCACACACATTTGGAACTCTCCTGGGCTACCCTTACACATATTATTCCCTCATTTAGTGGATATTTTCACAAACAAGAGAAATTTTTAAAAATTCAGAAAATTGACTGAAAATGACTAAATATCAAGGACTCATCGGGCGAATCGCTCTGGAACTGTATGTCGCTCACTCACATTTCCCCTATCTGAAAGTCTGATGAACGCCAGAAAAATGACTAAGTCCATAAAAAAACTTTTTTTCAATTTTTATCAATTTTACCACCGTGGGATATATATTCTACCCATACACATTTGGAACTCTCCTGGGGTACCCTCACACATATTATTCCCTCATTTAGTGGATATTTTCACAAAAAATTGAAATTTTCAAAAATTCAGAAAATTGGCTGAAAACGACTAAATATCAAGGATTCATCGGGTGAATCGCTCTGGAACTGAAATCGGAACGCTTACTGACATTTCCACTATCTGAAAGTCTGATAAAAGCTGGAAAAATGACTAAATCCCCCCCAAAAAATGTTTCAACTTATTTCAATTTTACCCCCGTGGGATATATATACTACCCACACACATTTGGAACTATCCTGGTGTACCCTCACACATATTATTACCACATTTAGTGTATATTTTCACAAAAAAGTGAAATTTTAAAAAATTCATAAAATTGGCTGAAAACGAATTAATATGAAGAACTCATCGGGCGAATCGCTCTGGAACTGAAATCGGAACGCTCACTGACATTTCCCCTATCTGAAAGTCTGATAAACGCCGGAAAAATGACTAAGTCCAAAAGAAAAATTGTTTAAACTTTTTTCAATTTTACTCCCCTGGGATATATATTCTACTCACACACATTTGGAACTCTCCTGGGGTACCCTCACACATATTATTACCTCAGTTAATGGATATATTGACAAAAGAGTGAAATTTTCAAAAATTCAGAAAATTGGCTGAAAACGACTAAATATCAAGGACTCATCGGACGAATCGCTCTGGAACTGAAATCTGAACGCTCACTGACATTTCCCCTATCTGAAAGTCTGATAAACGGCGGAAAAATGACGAAGTCCAAAAAAAAATTTTTTCAACTTTTTTCACTTTTACCCCTGTGGGATATTTATTTTACCCACACACATTTAGAACTCTCCTGGGGTACCCTCACACATATTATTACCTCATTTAGTGGATATTTTCACAAAAAAGTGAAATTTTCAAAAAATCAGAAAACTGGCTGAAAATCACTAAATATCAAGGACTCATCGGGTGAATCGCTCTGGAACTGAAATCGGAACGCTCATTGACATTTCCCCTATCTGAAAGTCTGATAAACGCCGGAAAAATGACTAAGTCCCAAAAAAAATTTTTTTAAACTTTTTTCAATTTTACCCCCGCAAGATATATATTATGCCCACACACATTTGGAACTCTCCTGGTGTACCCTCACACATATTATTCCCTCATTTAGTGGATATTTTCACAAAAAAGTGAAATTTTCAAAAATTCAGAAATTTGGCTGAAAACGACTAAATATCAAGGACTCATCGGACGAATCTCTCTGGAACTGAAATCGGAATGCTCACTGACATTTCCCGTATCTGAAAGTCTGATAAACGCCGGAAAAATGACTAAGTCCTAAAAAAAATTTTTTTAAACTTTTTTCACTTTTACCCCCGTAAGATATATATTCTGCCCACACACATTTGGAACTCTCCTGGGGAACCCTCACACATATTATTACCTCATTTAGTGTAAATTTTCACAAAAAAGTGAAATTTTGAAAAATTCAGAAAATTGGCTGAAAAAGACTAAATATCAAGGACTCATGGGTTGAATCACTGTGGAACTGAAATCGGAACGCTCACTGACATTTCCACTATCTGAAAGTCTGATAAAAGCTGGAAAAATGACTAAATCTCCCCCCAAAAATTGTTTAACTTATTTCAATTTGACCCCCGTGGGATAAAAATACTACACACACACATATGGAACTCTCCTGGGGTACCTTCACCCATGTTATTCCCTCATTTAGAGGATATTTTCACAAAAAAGTGAAATTTTCAAAAATTCAGAAAATTGGCTGAAAACGACTAAATATCAAGGACTCATCGGGCGAATCGCTCTGGAACTGAAATCGGAATGCTCACTGACATTTCCCCTCTCTGAAAGCCATATAAACACAAGAAAAGTGACTAAACCCAAAAAAAAAATGTAAAACTTTTTTCAATTTTACCCCCGTGGGATATATATTCTACCCACAAACATTTGGAACTCTCCTGGGGTACCCTGTTATTCCCTCATTTAGTGGATATTTTCACAAAAAATTGAAATTTTCAAAAATTCAGAAAATTGGCTGAAAATAACTAAATATCAAGGACTCATTTAGCGAATTGTACTGGAACTGAAATTGGAACGCTCACTGACATTTCCCGTACCTGAAAGTCTGATAAACGCTGGAAAAATGACTAAGTCCAAAAAAAAATTTTTTAAACTTTTTTCAATTTTACCCCCGTGGGATATATATTCTACACAAAAACATTTGGAAGTCTCCTGAGGTACCCTCACACATGTTAGTCCTTAATTTAGTGGATATTCTCACAAAAAAGTGAAATTTTCGAAAATTGGCTGAAAACGACTAATTACCAAGGACTCATCGGGCAAATCGCTCTGGAACTGAAATCAGAACGCTCACTGACATTTCCCATCTCTGAAAGTCTGATAAACAACGGAAAAATGACTAAGTCCAAAAAAATTTCTTTTAAACTTTTTTCAATTTTACCCCCGTGGGATATACATTCTACACACAAACATTTGGAACTCTCCTGGGTTACCCTCACACATATTATTCCCTCATTTAGTGGATATTTTCACAAAAAAGTGAAATTTTCAAAAATTCTGAAAATTGGCTGAAAACGACTAAATACCAAGGACTCATCGGGCGAATCGCCCTGTAACTGAAATTGGAACACTCACTGTCATTTCCCCTATCTAAAAGTCTGATAATCGCCGGAAAAATGACTAAGTCCAAAAAAACAAATTTTTCATCTTTTTTCAATTTTACTAACGTGGGATATATATTCTACCCACGCACATTTGGAACTCTCCTGGGGAACTCTCACACATATTATTCCCTCATTTAGTGGATATTTTCACAAAAAAGTGAAATTTTCAAAAATTCTGAAAATTGGCTGAAAACGACTAAATGCCAAGGAATCATCGGGCGAATCGCCCTGTAACTGAAATTGGAACGTTCACTGTCATTTCCCCTACCTAAAAAGTCTGATAAACGTCGGAAAAATGACTAAGTCCAAAAAAAATTGTTTTTATAGTTTTTTCAATTTTACTCCCGTGGGATATATATTCTACCCACGCACATTTGGAAATCTCCTGGGGTACTCTCACACATATTATTCCCTCATCTAGCGGATATTTTCACAAAAAAGTGACATTTTCAAAAATTCAGAATACTGGCTGAAAACGACTAAATATGAAGAACTCATCTGTTCGAATCGCTCTGGAACTGAAATCGGAATGCTCACTGACATTTCCCCTCTCTGAAAGTCTGATAAATGCCGGAAAAATGACTAAGTCCAAAAAAACATTTTTTTCAACTTTTTTCAATTTTACTCCCGTGGGATATATATTCTACCCACAAACATTTGGAACTCTCCTGGGGTACCCTCACACATGTTTTCCCTCAATTAGCGGATATTCCCACAAAAAAGTGAAATTTTCAAAAATTCAGAAAATTGGCTGAAAGCGAATAAATATTAAGGACTCATCGGGCGAATCGCCCTGTAACTGAAATTGGAACGCTCACTGACATTTCCCCCATCTAAAAGTCTGATAAACGCTGGAAAAATGACTAAATAAAAAAAAAACCTTTTTTCAATTTTACCCCCGTGGGACATATATTCTACCGACAAACATTTGGAACTCTACTGGGGTACCCTCACACATATTATTCCCTCATTTAGTGGATATTTTCACAAAAAAGAGAAATTTTCAAAAAATCAGGAAACTGTCTGAAAACGACTAAATATCAAGGATTCATCGGGCGAATCGCTCTGGAACTGAAATCGAAACGCTCACTGACATTTCCCCTCTCTGAAAGTCTGATAAACAACGGAAAAATGACTAAGTCCAAAAAAAATTTCTTTTAAACTTTTTTCAATTTTACCCCCGTGGGATATATATTATACACACAAACATTTGGAACTCTCCTGGGTTACCCTCACACATATTATTCCCTCATTTAGTGCATATTTTCACAAAAAAGTGAAATTTTCAAAAATTCAGAAAATTGGCTGAAAACGACTAAATACCAAGGACTCAACGGGCGAATCGCCCTGTAACTGAAATTGTAACGCTCACTGACATTTCCCCTATCTAAAAGTCTGATAAAAGCCGGAAAAATGACTAAGTCCAAAAAAACAAATTTTTCAACTTTTTTCAATTTTACTACCGTGGGATGTATATTCTACCCATGCACATTTGGAACTCTCCTGGGGTACTCTCACACATATTATTCCCTCATTTAGTGGATATTTTCACAAAAAAGTGAAATTTTAAAAAATGCTGAAAATTGGCTGAAAACGACTAAATATCAAGGACTCATCGGGAGAATCGCTCTGTAACTGAAATCGGAATGCTCACTGACATTTCCCGTATCTGAAAGTCTGATAAACGCGGGAAAAATGACTAAGTCCCAAAAAAAATTTTTTTAAACTTTTTTCACTTTTACCCCCGTAAGATATATATTCTGCCCACACACATTTGGAACTCTCCTGGGGAACCCTCACACATATTATTACCTCATTTAGTGTACATTTTCACAAAAAAGTGAAATTTTGAAAAATTCAGAAAATTGGCTGAAAAAGACTAAATATCAAGGACTCATGGGGTGAATCACTGTGGAACTGAAATCGGAACGCTTACTGACATTTTCACTATCTGAAAGTCTGATAAAAGCTGGAAAAATGACTAAATCTCGGCCCAAAAATTGTTTAACTTATTTCAATTTGACCCCCGTGGGATATAAATACTACCCACACACATTTGGAACTCTCCTGGGGTACCTTCACCCATGTTATTCCCTCATTTAGAGGAAATTTTCACAAAAAAGTGAAATTTTCAAAAATTCAGAAAATTGACTGAAAACGACTAAATATCAAGGACTCATCGGGCGAATCGCTCTGGAACTGAAATCGGAATGCTCACTGACATTTCCCCTCTCTGAAAGCCATATAAACACCAGAAAAATGACTAAACCCAAAAAAAAAAATTTAAAACTTTTTTCAATTTTACCCCCGTGGGATATATATTCTACCCACAAACATTTGGAACTCTCCTGGGGTACCCTGTTATTCCCTCATTTAGTGGATATTTTCACAAAAAATTGAAATTTTCAAAAATTCAGAAAATTGGCTGAAAATAACTAAATATCAAGGACTCATTTAGCGAATTGCACTGGAACTGAAATTGGAATGCTCACTGACATTTCCCGTACCTGAAAGTCTGATTAACGCCGGAAAAATGACTAAGTCCAAAAAAAATTGTTTTTATAGTTTTTTCAATTTTACTCCCGTGGGATATATATTCTACCCACGCATATTTGGAACTCACCTGGGGTAATCTCACACATATTATTCCCTCATTTAGTGGATATTTTCACAAAAAAGTGACATTTTCAAAAATTCTGAAAACGACTAAATATCAAGGACTCATCAGGCGAATCGCTCTGGAACTGAAATCGGAACGCTCACTGACATGTCCCCTATCTGAAAGTCTGATAAATGGCGGAAAAATGACTAAGTCAAAAAAAAAATTTTGTTCAACTTTTTTCAATTTTACCCCCGTGGGATATATATTCTACCCACAAACATTTGGACCTCTCCTGGGGTCCTCTCACACATATTATTCCCTCATCTTGTGGATATTTTCACAAAAAAAGTGAAATTTTCAAAAATTCAGAAAACTGGCTGAAAATGACTTAATATGAAGCACTCATCTGTTCGAATCGCTCTGGAACTGAAATCAGAACGCTCACTGACATTTCCCCTATCTAAAAGTCTGATAAACGCCGGAAAAATGACTAAGTAAAAAAAAAAACTTTTTTCAACTTTTTTTCAATTTTACCCCCGTGGGATACATATTCTACCCACAAACATTTGGAACTCTCCTGGGGTACCCTCACACATATTATTCCCTCATTTAGTGGATATTTTCACAGAAAAGAGAAATTTTGAAAATATCAGAAAACTGGCTGAAAACGACTAAACATCAAGGATTCATCAGGCGAATCGCTCTGGAACTGAAATCGGAACGCTCACTGACATTTCCCCTTTCTGAAAGTCTGATAAACAACAGAAAAATAACTAAGTCCAAAAAAAATTTCTTTTATACTTTTTTCAATTTTACCCCCGTGGGATACGTATTCTACACACAAACATTTGGAACTCTCCTGTGTTACCCTCACACATATTATTCCCTCATTTAGTGGATATTTTCACAAAAAAGTGAAATTTTCAAAAATTAAGAAAATTGGCTGAAAACGTCTAAATATCAAGGACTCATTGGGCGAATCGCTCTGGAACTGAAATCGGAACGCTCACTGACATTTAGTGTTGAGCCACCCCCGTAGTGTTCGAGTTCGGCTCGGTTCGTCGAACACCCGTGTGTCCGCCGAACTGTTCGTCGAACTGTTCGTCGAACACCTTCGAACACCGTTAAAACCAATGGCAGGCAAACAAAAACACATAGAAACACATAGAAAACACCTTCAAAGGTGTCCAAAAGCTGACAAACTGCTCAGAAGACACAACTAACACATGGAAAAGTGACAAGTACATATAGTCATGCGAAAAGAAAAGAGGTGGAGGAGTAAAAGGAGGGGGAGACACAGATATAGGCATGTCATGCCCTTCTAAAATCCAAAAAGTGAGAAGCCGAGACGGCCAGTCCGCTCCTGCCCGTGCCACCTCCGTGTCGCCGGGTTTGTGCCAGAGCCGCGGTGAACCCTGACGGCCAGCCCCCCTCTCCCAATACTGGTGCCTGTCCGCTGGTGGGTCGAGAGAGCCCCCCTGTGGTGGATGCAGCTCTAAGCTTTTTAATTTAAATTGTTCCTCTAATTTGAATGAATACACTTTAAATCCATTTACAAGGATCTATTGGAGGGCAAGTCTCATGCCAGCAGCCGCGTAATTCCAGCTCCAGTAGCGTCCACTAAAGCTGCTGCAGTTAAAAAGCTTTTATAAGGATCGAGCTCGGCTGTCCACCGCAAGGCATCCTAGTGCCAGTCCCAGCCCCTATGCCTTGGGGTGCCTCCTGATGCTCTTCACTAAGTATCCCGTGGTCCCGAAGCATTTCCTTTGAAAAAATTAAGTGTCCAAACTACAGGTGGTGTAGCTTGCTTAACAGCCGGGATAATCCGCTGACTAGCAGACACTGCTACTAGGCACAAAGTATTTCCTGGGCTAGATGCAGTTAAAAATTTGTAAGTAGATACTCTCGTTGGATGCTGAGAAAGCATTCCATAGAGTCTCCTGGCACGCCATATATGATTCTCTTAAAAAGCTTGGGGTAGGGGTCTAGGGGACCCTTTTATAGCCAAAATCACGGCCCTGTATCACAATACGTCACCTAGGCTGAAGATAAATGGAACTGTAGCACCGAGGGCTCGGTTGCTACAGACGTATTGCACCTCACCCAGAGGTGTGATATCTCACTCTCAGATAAGGATGGAGTGTGGATCAGGACCCGACACCTGCATGCATTACACCACATTGCCGTGGGGCAGGGCGACCAATATGCCCCTGAGATGGGCACGACAGTCCCTGTCCCTGGCTGGAGTGGGGGGAGGGAACACTGAGGAAGGGGAACCCTGCAGTGCAGGAGCAGGGAGGAAGCAGTTCCTGGGTGCATTGAGAAGGGAGTATAAAAGGTGGGCACCATCTTAGTTCAGTGCAGAGAAGTCTGAGCAGAAGTGGCAGGGAGCAGGGGCTCTGCATGAGCTCTGCTCCGGAGGCGGGCCTAGTAACAGAGGCCCAGGCCTGCAAGAGGGAGAAGGAAGGAAGAGGAGCGGAGAAGGCTCCAGGAACGAGGAATGAAGGGATCCCAGGGGTGCGGACGGGCGAGTCGCCACCGCACGCCCGAATCCACCTGCGTGGAGGGGTCAGGCCAAAGGGGGAGACCGGTCCCCGAACTAGTGGAGGCAGGAAACGACCCTCAGCTAGAAACCGGAGGCTCTGACATTTTATGTGGCGCAGCCCCTTGCTCCACCCGCTAGGAAGGCACCACATAGGGTCAGGGAAACTGGCGCCAAGTTTACCAAGAGGAGGCCCGAGGCAGCCGGACAGAAGTGTTGGTAAGAAAGGCCAGACAAAGGACACACAAAGGGGGTCCTGTGAAGCGCTCCAAAGTTATCTGGGAGTTGTCTGAGCCCCTCACCTGGTGAGCACAGTACGACGTGGGCAGCCGTTACCTGCAGACGTGGTCTGGATAATAAGAACTGTGAGTAAAGGCCCTGAACTGCATCACTGACTCCGTGTCGTTACTGCTGCTGCCCTGCACCATCACCCCCATCCTCCGCATACACTGCCCTGAGGCTATACTCCTCCCGTGGGGAGTTATGCTACGCTCTGCTGCACCCACAACACCAGCCTTAGCGGTCTGCCCTGTAGCGGCGGTTCACTCTGACCGCAATCCACGGGTGGCGTAGTCGGACATTTAAACATCAAAACCACATAAATAGTTCCGCCACTGGTTTGACCGCCCTGAGCCACGGAACCGGATCGCCGCCACGAAGACTACAACCACCAGCATCCACCAAAAAGGGTCCGGCTCCGGGTGTCCCAAGGCCCAGGGGGTGCGTCAGAACATTTTCATCACCTTTCACAATCACCAATGGGACAAGGCAGGGATGTCCTCTGTCCCCTCTCTTATACATCCTAGTGACGGAGCACCTGCTCTCATCAATTCGCCATAACCCCAATATTAGGTGGATTGAGGTGGGAGGCACCGAGTACAAGTGCTCTCTATTTGCTGATGATGTCCTAGTATATATCACTCAATCACATATATCCATCCCTGCTGTTATGGCTGAAATAGATCACTTTGTTACATGGTAAAATTTTAAAATCAATGCAGCGAAGTCTGAGGCCCTCGATGTCTCCCTCCCTAAATCCATATAGGATTCCATCCAGTCCAACTTTCCCTTTGCCTGGCCCTCACAGGGTATCAAATACTTAGGAATTCCTATTCATAGAGACCTCTCCCATCTATGTTATCTTAATTTTGGGCCCTTTATTGAACAATTCCATACAGACCACGGTTGGCAAGTTAGAACTGTAAGATTCACTACGTGAACCACTGGTGTTTTGTGGAAAAGCGCATGTAAGATTCTGCAACAGTCTCTGCTGATACTACTGCATGCGTGCATCCCTTTCTATGGCAGGAATAATTTCTGCAAATTTACTTTTGTACCGGGGATCTAACAGTGTGGCAACCCAGTAGTCAGGATTATTTCTAATTCTCACAATTCGAGGGTCATGTTGCAGGTAGTGCAGCAAGAAGGCACTCATGTGTGTTGCGCATCCAGGAGCACCAAGTCCCTGTTGTGTTGGTGGCGAGGTAACAATCATGCTTCCTTCCTCTGTCCTCTCCCCCCAACCTCGCACAACAGAAATGTGATCAAGGTCTCCCTCATCTGATGAGTCTTCCATCAGTTCGTCCTCCACTTCTTCCTGGGCTCCTGCACCTTCCTCACTAGTTTGGCTGCTACCATGCGCCCTGGTAAAATCATCTCCCCCACCCTCACATGCCTGCCGCCCTGGTGCTGCCGACCGTCTGGACCTTGCAGATGTTAGCCCTTCCGCATACAACTCCTCCTCCTCTACTTCCTCCACCTCCTCTTGTGCCACCACCTGACTCCGAATTCTGTTTAACATGTGCTCCAGCATGTAAATCACCGGAATAGTCATGCTGATAATGGCATCGTCAGCACTAAACATCTTCGTCGCCATTTCAAAACTGTGCAGAAGGGTGCATAGGTCCCTGATCTGAGACCACTCCTCCAGCGTGATTTGCCCCACCTCTGAATCTCGTTGGCCCAGGCTATACGTCAGAACGTATTGCACCAGGGCTTGTCGGTGCTGCCACAGTCGCTGCAACATGTGCAGAGTTGAATTCCACCGGGTAGGCACATCGCATTTTAGCCGGTGAAGTGGCAGGCCCAACGACTTCTGTAGAGATGTAAGTCGCTGAGCTGCGGGATGCGAACGGCGGAAGTGAGCACACAGCGACCGTGCCCTCTGCAGAAGGCCATCTAGTCTGGGATAGTGGGCTAAAAATTGCTGGACAACCAGGTTCAACACGTGAGCCATACAAGGCACGTGTGTGACATTGCCCCGGCGAAGGGCCGCACCCAGGTTTGCAGCATTGTCGCACACGGCCTTCCCTGGTTTCAGGTCCAGTGGAGACAACCATTCATGAAATTGGTTCTCCAGAGCTGACCACAACTCCTCAGCTGTGTGACTCACATTTCCCAGACATTTCAATGTAAAAACCGCCTGATGACGTTGAGCCCTACTGCCAGCATAGTAAGGAGGTGTGCAGGATCCCTTCTGCGCAGTTAGAAAGCTTGTGGCATGACCAGACAGGCTTTGGGTGCAGGTGGAAGACCGAGAGGAGGTTGAGGAGGCAGACGCAGTGGAGGAAAAATGACATAAAGAGGACTGACGCACAACTCGTGGGGACAGCAAGACTTGGACAGCAGCCCCTTGTCCTGCTGTCACCATAGTTACCCAGTGCCCAGTCAGTGACATGTAACGCCCCTGTCCATGCCTACTCGTCCAAGTGTCTGTGGTGAAATGCACCCTGTCACACACAGAGTTTCTCAAAGAAGCGGTGATGTTGTGTGCGACATGCTGGTGGAGCGCAGGCACACCTTTCTTTGAGAAGTAGTGCCGACTGGGCATCTGGTACTGGGGCACTGCGACGGACATAAGGTCTCGAAAATCCTCTGTGTCCACCAGGCGGAAAGGCAGCATTTCTGTAGCCAAGAGCTTGCAGATGGTGAAATTCAACCTCTTAGCTTTCTCATGGCTAGGAGGAAATGGTCTTTTACTTGTCCACATCTGAGGGACCGAGGGCTGGCTATTGTGCTTAGACGGGGTTGATAAGGGTGTCCCCGGCAAACTGCCGGTCTGTGAGGAAGATGCAGGCGGACATGTTAGGTTGCCTTGATCCAAAGGTGGTGCTATCGATGTCGGACAGCGCTCAAGACCAGCTGGTGTTACCACCTCCAAAGAAAATGATGACCTGCCAATCACGCTGGCTGTTGCGGGTAAAGAGGTGGCAGGTCTGCGCCCCAAAACAGGTGTGACTGCTGTCCCCCCAGTCACAGAGGATGAAGAGGCCGCGGATGCACAAGATATGGCAGACGGTGGTTGGCCCGGCCGGCTAGACCGCATTGTAGCACACTGAGCTTCCCACTGCAACTTATGCTTCATGTCCATGTGCCGGTTCATGCATGAAGTACTCAAACTATGTATTTTTTGGCCTCTACTTAGCTTTTGCTGACAAATGTTACAGATAACACGAGTTGGGTCATCTTTATCGATCTGAAAAAATGCCCAGGCTATGCAAGGCTTAGCACCCATGCGACCTGAAGAGCCACCACGACTTGTGGTGAGAGGCAGAGTTGTGTTTGAGGATGCAGTTGTTGACGTGCTTCCAGTACTACGTCTCTGTCCAGGAAGGCGCAACCTGACCTCGTCGTCACTAGCATCTTCCTCCACCTCCTCTGCTGACCTCATCTCTTGGCTGACTGTGGGTTGACAGTAAGTGGGATCTCCGACCTCATCATCATCACCCTGTGCGTTATCACACCCGTCGTCCTCAGAGCCAACCTGTTCCTGCCCTGACAAAAAACTAAAGTTGTCGCTCCAATCAGGTATTTGAGTCTTATCATCGTCTTCCTCATTGTCTCCACCAACAGGAGTTACAGTTTGGGAATGAGGGTCTACATTATGGTCAGAACCTTCTGCGTCTGGTCCTGGATCCGACTCATAAAGATTCTGGGCATCAGTGCAGATCATTTCCTCGTCTGGATTCACAGAAGCGCTGGAGTCGACCTCTGATTCCCAGGCTATAGTATGAGTAAACAGCTCTGCAGACTCAACCATCTGTTCTACCTCATACTCAGACGGGCAGCTGGAGATTTGGGAGCTGTGAGGAAGCAAGTGCGATTTGGGTGACACCTTTGAGGACTGGAGTATTTGTGATGTTGAAGTTGATGTGGAGGAGAGCCCACTTAAAGGAGCACTTGATATCCGTTGAAGCACCTGCTGTTTTTGTGCCTCATCTGGAATTTGTAGCGATTGGCGTGGCCGTAAGAAAGGGATCTTATCACATTGTCCGCTAAAAGAAGTAGACATTTTAGTTTGGCTGGAAGATGGTCTTTCTTCTGCACCTACCCCACGGACACAACCTTTTTTCCCCTTCCCAACACGCCTATTCCCCTTTCCACCAGCAGCAGGCCTTTTTCCACTCATTTTGGTGGTTAACTAATTCACAACTCTGGAGTTGTTTGCACAAAAAAACAATGGATGGTAACCGAGCAGAGCTGAGTGGCCAAACTGTGGTATTAGGCCAAAACTATTGTCTGGGTTAGATGCAGAAAAAAATTATTTTTAATTTGCAACCTGATGGAGGTCAGTATAGATGGACTAATAGACCAAGTCCCACACACCGCTTGAAGCCCAAATATTTTTTCAGAGCTAGATGCAGAAAATTTTTTTATTCAATTTGCAACCTGATGGAGGTCAGTATAGATGGACTAATAGACCAAGTCCCACACACTGCTAGAAGCCCAAATATTTTTTCAGAGCTAGATGCAGAAAAAAATTATTTTTAATTTGCAACCTGATGGAGGTCAGTATAGATGGACTAATAGACCAAGTCCCACACACTGCTAGAAGCCCAAATATTTTTTCAGAGCTAGATGCAGAAAAAAATTATTTTTAATTTGCAACCTGATGGAGGTCAGTATAGATGGACTAATAGACCAAGTCCCACACACTGCTAGAAGCCCAAATATTTTTTCAGAGCTAGATGCAGAAAAAAATTATTTTTAATTTGCAACCTGATGGAGGTCAGTATAGATGGACTAATAGACCAAGTCCCACACACCGCTAGAAGCCCAAATATTTTTTCAGAGCTAGATGCAGAAAAAAATTATATTCAATTTGCAACCTGCTGGACGTCAGTATAGAAGGACTAATAGAACAAGTCCCACACACTGCTAGAAGCCCAAATATTTTTTCAGAGCTAAATGAAGAAAAAAATAATTTTTAATTTGCAACCTGATGGAGGTCAGTATAGATGGACTAATAGACCAAGTCCCACACACTGCTAGAAGCCCAAATATTTTTTCAGAGCTAGATGCAGAAAAAAATTATTTTTAATTTGCAACCTGATGGAGGTCAGTATAGATGGACTAATAGACCAAGTCCCACACACCGCTAGAAGCCCAAATATTTTTTCAGAGCTAGATGCAGAAATTTTTTTTATTCAATTTGCAACCTGATGGAGGTCAGTATAGATGGACTAATAGACCAAGTCCCACACACTGCTAGAAGCCCAAATATTTTTTCAGAGCTAGATGCAGAAAAAAAATATTTTTAATTTGCAACCTGCTGGAGGTCAGTATAGATGGACTAATAGACCAAGTCCCACACACTGCTAGAAGCCCAAATATTTTTTCAGAGCTAGATGCAGAAAAAAATTATTTTTAATTTGCAACCTGATGGAGGTCAGTATAGATGGACTAATAGAACAAGTCCCACACACTGCTAGAAGCCCAAATATTTTTTCAGAGCTAGATGCAGAAAAAAATTATTTTTAATTTGCAACCTGATGGAGGTCAGTATAGATGGACTAATAGACCAAGTCCCACACACCGCTAGAAGCCCAAATATTTTTTCAGAGCTAGATGCAGAAAAAAATTATATTCAATTTGCAACCTGCTGGAGGTCAGTATAGAAGGACTAATAGAACAAGTCCCACACACTGCTAGAAGCCCAAATATATTTTCAGAGCTAAATGAAGAAAAAAATTATTTTTAATTTGCAACCTGATGGAGGTCAGTATAGATGGACTAATAGACCAAGTCCCACACACTGCTAGAAGCCCAAATATTTTTTCAGAGCTAGATGCAGAAAAAAATTATATTCAGTTTGCAACCTGATGGAGGTCAGTATAGATGGACTAATAGAATGATGCTATGCCCAAAAGATTTTACTTCACTAGGTGCAGTAAAAAAATTGGTATTCTATACACAGGTGGTATATCTTGCAACACAGATAGGCTACTCCACTGACTAACACACTCTGCAATAGGCCAAAAAGGATTAGCTTTGCTAGATTCAGCCAAATGCTGTGAAAAAACTTGCACAGCACTGGCACAGACCTGCCTGGCAAAAACTGATAGGAACTGATGTAACCTAGTCCTGAAAAGGACTCCAATTACAATTAGTCTTTACTCCCACAATCTATCTATTTAAGAGCACAGACCTGCCTGATAAAAGTCGTAGGAAATGCTGTAACCTAGTCCTTAAAAGGACTGCAATCACAACTATTCCCTACTCCCAAGCTATCTGTATATTTGTGCGAAAATTGGCTTGAAATTAACAAGGTATAGCGCACACAGCAACAGCGGTGCCGTCTAACACGCAGCTGCAGCAGTGAGAAAATGGTGGCGACGGGGAAAATGGCTTGGTCTTATAGGGCAAGGACATGTGACATACACTGCCAATCACACATGCCCTTGCTTGTGTGAAAAAAAGCACTTCGCTCCGTGTGTGCGCTGCTGATAGGCTGACAGATTGCACCTCCCCACTGCAAATGCGGGAAAGAGAAAAAAAAATGGAGATCTTCATTGTTCCTGCAGAGATCCATCCCCTGCCCCTCCCCCCGCCCCGCTGTACACTCAAACTGCGTATTAACATTAATTTTCATCATTACTGAGAAAAAATCCAGTTATGATTTTGGTGCACGAACAGTTATCGAACATAACCTCGAACAGCCGAATTTTTCTCAAATTGTTCGTGTTCGCCGACCGGCTCGAACACCGCCCAAAACAGCTCGAATTTGAGATTGGCGAACAGTTCGAGTAGAACAACGCTCATCTCTACTGACATTTCCCCTATCTAAAAGTTTGATAAACTCCGGAAAAATGACTATGTCCAAAAAAAAATTTTTTTCTGTTTTTTTCAATTTTACTCCCGTGGGATATATATTCTACCCACGCACATTTGAAACTCTCCTGGGGTACTCTCACACATATTATTCCCTCATTTAGTGGATATTTTCACAAAAAAGTGAAATTTTAAAAAATGCTGAAAATTGGCTGAAAACGACTAAATATCAAGGACTCATCGGGCGAATCGCTCTGTAACTGAAATTGGAACGCTCTCTGACATTTCCCTATCTAAAAGTCTGATAAACGCCGGAAAAATGACTAAGTCCAAAAAAAAAATTTTTTTCAACTTTTTTCAATATTACTCTCGTGGGATGTATATTCTACCCACGCACATTTGGTACTCTCCTGGGGTACCTGTTAGAACTCTCCTGTTAGGTTTTTTTTAGTTTGCTGGTCACATGACCATTTTTGCCTATTTAATCCGGCTCCGCTCTCCTGGTCTTGCTGGACTTCATTGTATTTACTACTCTTGAGCTAGCTTGGTGCTCTGTTGCCATTCTCTGTTAGTTTTGCTAGGTCTTCTGACCTCTATGCTTTTTGTTGTGTGTTTGTCTTTGTCTGCTACTATTTCTGCTAGGAGGTGTTCAAACTTATCCCAGTCCCTAGTTCTTGTAGGGATCCCTCCCTCACATCTATAGGTCTTCGTTCAGACTAGCCGAGGACTTTAGCAGGTCTGATCGCAGGATCAGGTTCCCCGTTACATCGTAGGGATCTAGTTTAGTTCTATTGTAGGGACAACTCTCCTGTCTTTCCTTAGTCCCTGTAGCAGATCATAACAGTAAGTCCAGCCCTAAAAAAAAAATAAAAAAAAAAATTTCTCTAAGGAAAGACCTCCAGTTTTCCATCATGGTCTCGGTTCAAGATTTGGCTCAACGCTTGCAGGGACTCTCTCTGGAGGTGGTCAAGCTCCAACAACACGTGAGTAGCTGTTCTGGAGCACATTTTGTGGAACCAAAGGTACGTCTGCCTGATCTATTTTTTGGCGAACAACAAGATTTTTTTTCTTTTAAAAATGCTTGTTTATTGTATTTTCGTTTGAGACCCGGATCCTCTGGCGATGAATCACAGCGCATAGGGTTCATAATGTCACTTTTGCGCAAAGATCCTCAGGGATGGGCCTTCTCTCTCCAACCTAGTGATCCGTGCTTTAGATCAGTAGATAGTTTTTTTTCTGCTTTGGGTTTGTTGTACGATGATCCTGATCGTGTCTCATCTGCTGAGTCTGAATTGAGACGTTTGAGGCAGGGATCAGGTAATGTGGAAAAATATTGTTCTCACTTCCGTCGGTGGTCTGCCCAGGTGGGGTGGAACGATTCAGCTTTGAAAAGCTTGTTTCTTGCAGGGCTAGGTGAAAGGGTTAAGGATTTACTGATTGCTTATCCCACACCTGGAAACTTGCAGGAGGCAATGCAATTAGCTATACGGGTGGACAGGAGACTGCGTGCAAGGGTTAATGAGAGCAAATCCTCTGCTATGTCAGCTCCGAGTCTTGAGAGGGTCTGTGCTGACAATGGAGAGCCGATGGAGATTGGGGCGATGGCACCCCGCTCTCAGGAAAAAGATCGCAGGCTTTCTGAAGGCTTGTGCTTCTATTGCGGAAATTCTGGTCATTTTATTAAGAACTGTGTGCTTCGTTTGAAGAAAGAAAAAAAAATGGTCAGTTATGCCCGTATTGCCTGTTTAAATTCTAAGGGAGTATTCCTATCTGCCACTACTGCTGCTCAGGATGAATTAATTGAATTTCGGGTATTTGTGGATTGTGGTTCTACTCTGAATGTGATTGATGGGGGATTCTTGGAAAAACTTAGATTAGAACCTAAAACTTTGTCATCCCCTATTGCTGTGGTTTCTGTTGATGGCTCTCCCTTGAAGAGTGTTACTCATAAGGTCTGTGAATTTCCACTCACTATTAATGGTATTCACCAAGAAAATTTAGATTTGGTGGTATTGGATAATTTGCCTTCTCCAGTAATATTGGGGTTACCCTGGTTAAAATTGCACAATCCTGTACTGGATTGGTCTACCAATGAAATTAAGTCCTGGAGCCCTAAGTGTTATGACAAGTGTTGTAATGGACGTATTGCTGCTGTGGATAAAGGGGAATTGCCTGTACCTATTCAGGATTTTTGGAGAGTATTTTCTGAGGAGGAGTCACAAATTTTGCCTCCCCATAGAGACTATGATTGTACCATTGAATTTGTCCATGGAGCGACTCTTCCTAAAAGTCGTTTATTTAATCTTACTATTCCTGAGAGAAAGGCTTTGGAGGAATACATACAGACAAGCTTGGCCGCCGGTCACATTAGGCCTTCCAAGTCTCCTGTGGCTGTTGGATTTTTTTTTGTAAAAAAAAAAGATGGCGGTTTACGTCCTTGTCTGGACTTTCGTGAGATTAATAAAATTACTGTACGCAATCCTTACCCACTGCCATTGATTCCTGATTTATTTAACCAGTTAGTGGGGGCCAAGTGGTTCTCTAAAATTGATCTCCGGGGGGCATACAATTTGTTGCGCATGAAGGAGGGTGATGAATGGAAGACTGCTTTTAACACTCCTGTGGGTCATTTTGAGAATCTGGTTATGCCTTTTGGTCTTACCAATGCTCCAGCATTTTTTCAGAATCTTATTAATGACATCCTTAGACCTTTAATCGGCAAAAATGTGGTTGTGTATTTGGCTGACATTCTGATTTATTCGCCTGATCTGGAGTCTCATTGGCGGAGCGTACATGAGGTATTACAGTTATTAATGGACAATTCGCTTTTTGCTAAGCTGGAGAAATGTGAGTTCGCTGTACAGAGAATTAGTTTTTTGGGCTACATTATCTCCAGTGAAGGTTTTAAGATGGACCCGGTTAAAGTTCAAGCTGTGCAGGAATGGCCTAGGCCTATTGGTTTGAAATAGATACAGAGGTTTTTGGGTTTCGCCAATTATTACAGAAAATTCATAAAAAAATGTTTCTATTATTGTCAAACCGCTGACCGATCTCACCAGGAAAGGTGCTAATGCTGTTCAGTGGACTTCTGAGGCCATTGAAGCTTTTGTGTTTCTAAAGGAGAGGTTCACCTCTGCTCCCATCCTTATGCAGCCTGATGTGACTAAGCCGTTTTTGGTTGAGGTTGATGCTTCTTCGATGGGGGTCGGTGCGGTGTTGTCTCAGGAAAACAAGGATGGAGTACATCCCTGTGCCTTTTTTTCAAAAAAATTTTCTGAGACTGAACTTAATTACGATATTGGTAATCGGGAATTGCTGGCTATTAAACTCGCATTTGAACACTGGCTTCACCTCTTGGAAGGTGCTGAATTTCCCATTCAGGTTTTCACTGATCATAAAAATCTGATCTATCTTGATGCTGCCAAGCGCTTGAATGCCCGTCAGGCTAGGTGGGCACTTTTTTTCTCGCGGTTTAATTTTTCCGTTACTTACATCCCGGGTACCAAGAATGTTAAAGCGGATGCTTTGTCTTGCAGCTTTTCTCCCATGGTCGGTGTTGAGGAGGAAGAGGAGAGCATTTTACAAGAAGGTGTTGTGATTGCTGCTTTGGACTCCGTTTTGGAGGATGAGATTCTTAAAGCTCAGGAGAATGCTCCATCTAACACTCCCCATGGGAGGTTGTTTGTGCCTAGGACCTTTAGGAGAGATTTGTTTGTTGAGTGTCATGAGTCTCGGTTGGCAGGTCATCCAGGAATTTCTGAGACCAAGAGACTTGTGGGTCGCAGTTTTTGGTGGCCTGGATGGCAGAAGGAAGTCATTAAGAGGGTGCGCCAATGTACTGTGTGTGCTAGATCCAAGTCTTCGCATGCTCCTGCTGCGGGGTTGCTTTGCCCTCTGGAGGTTCCTAGTGCACCTTGGACACATCTGGCTATGGACTTTATTACTGACCTTCCCCCCTCTAAAGGTTACACGGTCATCTGGGTGGTCGTGGACCGTTTTAGCAAGATGTGTCACTTGGTTCCTTTCATCAAACTGCCTTGCGCTAAGACACTCGCTAAGGCCTTTGTCAAGGAAATTGTCAGACTACATGGTGTTCCTACTGACATTGTTTCTGATAGGGGACCTCAGTTCGTGGCTCGTTTTTGGCGTGCCTTTTGTGACAGGTTGGGAGTTCATTTGTCGTTTTCATCTGGATATCATCCTGAGTCTAATGGCCAGACAGAAAGGAAGAACCAGGATGTTGAGCAGTTCTTGCGTTGTTTTGTGGCAGACAATCAAGAGGAGTGGTCTGAGTTTCTGCCACTTGCTGAATTTGCTCTTAACAACCATACATCCTCTTCTGCTGGGTGTTCGCCTTTTTTTTGTTGTTCTGGGAGACATCCGTCTTTTGAGTCATTCTCCAAATTGGTTTCGGCTGTGCCTGAGGAGGAGAGTTTTTCCGGTGATTTGGAGAGAGTTTGGACGGATGTACATGGTAATCTTCAGGAGGCTAACAAAAAATCTAAGAGGTACTTTGATAGGAAACGGCAAGAGGTTTTGTTTGCTGTTGGTGACATGGTTTGGTTGTCCTCTAAGAATCTGCGATTGAGGATTCCTTCTAAAAAATTGGGTCCCAAGTTCGTAGGGCCCTTTAAGGTGCTTCAGATAGTTAACCAATCTGCTGTTAGGCTGGAGGTTCCTACGTCCTGGAAGATTAACCCGGTGTTTCATGTTTCTCTGTTGAAAAAAGCTGATGTGTCTGATGGTGACGCCTCTGCCACTGTTCCTCCGGTGGTGGAGGATGGGGAATATGAAATTTCCCGCATCCTAAATTCTAGACGGTATAGAGGGAGTTTGCAGTATCTCGTCGCTTGGAAGGGTTTCGGACCTGAGGATAACTCATGGGTGAGGGCGGATGATGTTTCTGCTTCCAGACTTGTCAGAGCGTTTCACAGGAGGTTTCCTGGTAAGCCTGGGCCTAGGGGATCCGGAGGATGGTCTTAGAAGAGGGGGTACTGTTAGAACTCTCCTGTTAGTTTTTTTTAGTTTGCTGGTCACATGACCATTTTTGCCTATTTAATCCGGCTCCGCCCTCCTGGTCTTGCTGGACTTCATTGTATTTACTACTCTTGAGCTAGCTTGGTGCTCTGTTGCCGTTCTCTGTTAGTTTTGCTAGGTCTTCTGACCTCTATGCTTTTTGTTGTGTGTTTGTCTTTGTCTGCTACTATTTCTTCTAGGAGGTGTCCAAACTTATCCCAGTCCCTAGTTCTTGTAGGGATCCCTCCCTCACATCTATAGGTCTTCGTTCAGACTAGCCGAGGACTTTAGCGGGTCTGATCGCAGGATCAGGTTCCCCGTTACATCGTAGGGATCTAGTTTAGTTCTATTGTAGGGACAACTCTCCTGTCATTCCTTAGTCCCTGTAGCAGATCATAACAGTACCCACACACATATTATTCCCTCATTCAGTGGATATTTTCACAAAAAAGTTAAATTTTCAAAAATTCAGAAAATTGGCTGAAAACTACTAAATATCAAGGACTCATCGGGCGAATCGCCCTGTAACTGAAATCGGAACGCTCACTGACATTTCCCCTATCTGAAAGTCTGATAAACAACGGAAAAATGACTAAGTCCAAAAAAAATTTCTTTTAAACTTTTTTCAATTTTACCCCCGTGGGATATATATTCAACACACAAACATTTGGAACTCTCACACATATTATTACCTCATTTAGTGGATACTTTCACAAAAAAGTGAAATTTTCAAAAATTCTGAAAATTGGCTGAAAACGACTAAATATCAAGGACTCATCGGGCGAATCGCCCTGTAACTGAAATCGGAACGCTCACTGACATTTCCCCTATCTGAAAGTCTAAAAAACGCCGGAAAAATGACTAAGTCCAAAAAAAAATTTTTTTAAACTTTTTTCAATTTTACCCCGTGGGATATATATTCTACCAACAAACATTTGGAACTCTCCTGGGGTACCCTCACACATATTATTAACTCATTTAGTGGATATTTTCACAAAAAAGTGACATTTTCAAAAATTCTGAGAATTGTCTGAAAACGACTTAATATCAAGGACTCATTGGGCGAATCGCCCTGGAACTGAAATTGGAACGCTCACTGACATTTCCCCTATCTAAAAGACTGATAAAGTCCGGAAAAATGACTAAGTCCAAAAAATTTTTTTTTTTAAACTTTTTTCAATTTTACTCCCGTGGGTTATATATTCTACCCACGCACATTTGGAACTCTCCTGGGGTACCCTCACACATATTATTCCCTCATTTAGTGGATATTTTCACAAAAAAGTGAAATTTTCAAAAAGACTGAAAATTGGCTGAAAACGACTAAATATCAAGGACTCATTGGGCGAATCGCTCTGGAACTCAAATCGGAACGCTCACTGACATTTCCCCTATCTAAAAGTCTGATAAACTCCGGAAAAATGACCATGTCTAAAAAAAAATTTTTTTTAACTTTTTTCAATTTTACTCCCGTGGGATATATTCTACCCACAAACATTTGCAACTCTTCTGGGGTACTCTCACACATATTATTCCCTCATCTAGTGGATATTTTCACAAAAAAGTGAAATTTTCAAAAATTCAGAAAACTGGCTGAAAACGACTAAATATCATGTACTCATCGGGCGAAGCGCCCTGTAACTGAAATTGGAACGCTCACTGACATTTCCGCTATCAAAAAGTCTGATAAACGCAGGAAAAATGACTAAGTAAAAAAAAACCTTTTTTCAACTTTTTTTCAATTTTACCCCCGTGGGATCTATATTCTACCCACAAACATTTGGAACTCTCCTGGGGTACCCTCACACATATTATTTCCTCATTTAGTGGATATTTTCACAAAAAAGTGAAATTTTAAAAAATTCAGAAAACTGACTGAAAATGACTAAATATCAAGGACTCATCGGGCGAATCGCTCTGGAACTGAAAACGGAATGCTCACTGACATTTCCCCTATCTAAAAGTCTGATAAACGCTGGAAAAATCACTAAGTCCAAAAGAAAAATTTTTTAAACTTTTTTCAATTTTACTCCCGTGGGATATATATTCTACCCACAAACATTTGGAACTCTCCTGGGGTACCCTCACACATATTATTTCATCATTTAGTGGATATTTTCACAAAAAAGTGAAATTTTCAAAGATTCAGAAAATTGTCTGAGAACGACTAAATATTAAGGTCTCATAGCGTGAATCGCTCTGGAACTGAAATCGGAATGCTCACTTACATTTCCCCTATCTGAAAGTTTGATAAACGCTGGAAAAATGACTAAGTCCAAAAAAAAATTTTTTTCAGCTTGCTTCAATTTTACCCCCGTAGGATATATATTCTACCCACAAACATTTGTAATTCTCCTGGGGTGCCTTCACACATATTATTCCCTCATTTAGTGGATATTTTCACAAAAAAGTGAAATTTTCAAAAATTCAGAAAACTGGCTGAAAGCTACTAAATATCAAGGACTCATCAGGCGATTTGCTCTGGATCTGAAATCGGAACGCTCACTGACATTTCCCCTATCTGAAAGTTTGATAAACGCTGGAAAAATGACTAAGTCCAAAAAAAATATTTTTTCAACTTTTTTCAATTTTACCCCCGTGGGATATATGTTCCACCCACAGACATTTGGAACTCTCCTGGGGTACCCTCACACATATTATTCCCTCATTTAGTGGATATTTTCACAAAAAAGTGAAATTTTCAAAAATTCAGATATATCTGAAAATGACTAAATATCAAGGATTCATCGGGCGAATCGCTCTGGAACTGAAATCGGAATGCTGACTGACATTTCCCCTATCTGAAAGTCTGATAAACGTCGGAAAAATGACTAAGTCCAAAAAAAATTTTTTACAACTTTTTTCAATATTACTCCCGTGGAATATATATTCTACCCACAAACATTTGGAACTCATCTGGGGTACCCTCACACATGTTATTCCCTCATTTAGCGGATATTCTCACAAAAAAGTGAAATTTTCAAAAATTCAGATATCTGTCTGAAAACAACTAAATATCAAGGACTCATCGGGCGTATCTCTCTGGAACTGAAATCGGAATGCTCACTGACATGTCCCCTATCTGAAAGTCTGATAAACGCCGGAAAAATCACTAAGTCCTAAAGAAAATTTTTTTAAACTTTTTTCAATTTTACTCCCGTGGGATATATATTCTACCAACACACATTTGGAACTCTCCTGGGGTGCCCTCACACATATTATACCCTCATTTAGTGGATAATTTCACAAAAAAGTTAAATTTTCAAAAATTCAGAAACTGGCTGAAAGCTACTAAATATCAAGGAGTCATCAGGCGAATTACTCTGGATTTGAAATCGGAACGCTCACTGACATTTCCCCTATCTGAAAGTCTGATAAACGGTGTAAAAATGACTAAGTCCAAAAAAAAATTTTTTTCAGCTTGCTTCAATTTTACCCCCGTAGGATATATATTCTACCCACAAACATTTGGAACTCTCCTGGGGCACCCTCACACATATAATTTCCTCATTTAGTGGATATTTTCACAAAAAAGTAAAATTTTAAAAAATTCAGAAAACTATCTGAAAATGACTAAATATCAAAGACTCATCGGGCGAATCGCTCTGGAACTGAAATCGGAATGCTCACTTACATTTCCCCTATCTGAAAGTTTGATAAATGCTGGAAAAATATTATTCCCTCATTTAGTGGATATTTTCACAAAAAAAGTGAAATTTTCAGATTTTGAAAATTGTCTGAAAATGACTAAATATCAAGGTCTCATCGCGCGAATCACTCTGGAACTGAAATCGGAATGCTCACTGACATTTCTCCTATCTGAAAGTCTGATAAACGGTTGAAAAATGACTAAGTCCATAAAAAATATTTTTTCAACTTTTTTCAATTTTACCCCCGTGGGATATATATTCTACCCACAAATATTTGGAACTCTTCTGGGGTACCCTCACACATGCTATTCCCTCATTTAGTGGATATTTTCACAAAAAAGTGAAATTTTCAAAAATTCAGAAAACTGGCTGAAAACGACTAAATATCAAGGACTCATCAGGCAAATCGCACTGGAACTGAAATCGGAACTCTCACTGACAATTGTCCTATCTGAAAGTCTGATAAACGGCGGAAAAATGACAGTCCAAAAAAATAATTTTTTCCAACTTTTTTCAATTTTACCCCCGTGGGATATATCTTCTACCCACAAACATTTGGAGCCCTCCTGGGGTACCCTCAAACATATTGTTATCTCATTTAGTGGATATTTTCACAAAAAAGTGAAATTTTCAAAAATTCTGAAAATTGGCTGAAAACGTCAAAATATCAAGGAATCATCAGGCGAATCACTCTGGAACTGAAATCGGAATGCTCACTGACATTTCCCCTATCTGAAAGTCTGATAAACGGCGGAAAAATGACTAAGTCCAAAAAAAAAATTGTTCAACTTATTTCAATTTTACCCCCGTGGGATATATATTCTACCCACAAACATTTGGAACTCTCCTGGGGTACCCTCACACATATTATTCCCTCATTTAGTGGATATTTTCACAAAAAAGTGAAATTCGAAAAATTCAGAAAATTGGCTGAAAACGACTAAATATCAAGGACTCATCGGGCGAATCGCTCTAGAACTGAAAGCGGAATGCTCACTGACATTTCCCCTATCTGAAAGTCTGATAAACGCCGGAAAAATGACTAAGTTCAAAAAAAATTATTCCCGTGTGATATATATCCTACCCACCCAGTTTGGAACTCTCCTGGTGTACCCTCACACATATTATTCTCTCATTTAGTGGATATTTTCACAAAAAAGTGAAATTTTCGAAAATTGGCTGAAAACGACTAAATATCAAGGACTCATCGGGCGAATCGCTCTGGTACTGAAATCGGAATGCTCACTGACATTTGTCCTATCTGAAAGTCTGATAAACGGCGGAAAAATTACTAAGTTCAAAAAAATATTTTTTTCAACTTTTTTCAATTTTACTCCCGTGTGATATATATCCTACCCACCCAGTTTGGGACTCTCCTGATGTACCCTCACACATATTTTTCCCTCATTTAGTGGATATTTTCACAAAAAAGTGAAATTTTCAAAAATTCAGAAAATTGGCTGAAAATGACTAAATATCAAGGACTCAATGGGAGAATCACCCTGGAACTGAAATTGGAATGCTCACTGACATTTCCGCTATCTAAAAGTCTGATAAACACCGGAAAAATGACTAAGTTCAAAAAAATATTTTTTTCAACTTTTTTTAATTTTACTCCTGTGTGATATATATCCTACCCACCCAGTTTGGAACTCTCCTGGTGTAACCTCACACATATTACTCCCTCATTTAGTGGATATTTTCACAAAAAAGTGAAATTTTCAAAAATTCAGAAAATTGGCTGAAAACGACTAAATATCAAGGACTCATCGGGCGAATCGCTATGGAACTGAAATTGGAACGCTCACTGACATTTCCCCTATCTGAAAGTCTGATAAACGGCGGAAAAATGACAGTCCAAAAAAAAAATTTTTTCAACTTTTTTCAATTTTACCCCCGTGGGATATATATTCTACCCAGAAACATTTGGAACCCTCCTGGGGTACCCTTCCCTCATTTAGTGGATATTTTCACAAAAAAGTGAAATTTTCAAAAATTCTGATATATCTGAAAATGACTAAATATCAAGGACTCATCGGGCGAATCGCTCTAGAACTGAAAGCGGAATGCTCACTGACATTTCCCCTATCTGAAAGTCTGATAAACGCCGGAAAAATGACTAAGTCCCAAAAAAATTTTTTACAACTTTTTTCAATTTTACTCCCGTTTAATAAATATTCTACCCACGCACATTTGGAACCCTCCTGCGGTACCCTCACACATATTATTCCCTCATTTAGTGGATATTTTCACAAAAGATTGAAATTTTCAAAAATTCAGAAAATTGGCTGAAAACGACTAAATATCAAGGAATCATCAGGAGAATCACTATGGATCTGAAATCGGAATGCTCACTGACATTTCCCCTATCTGAAAGTCTGATAAACGGCGGAAAATGACTAAGTCCAAAAAAAAATTTTTTTTAACTTTTTTCAATTTTACCCCCGTGGGATATATATTCTACCCACAAACATTTGGAACCTTCCTCGGGTACCCTCACACATATTGTTCCCTCATTTAGTGGATATTTTCACAAAAAAAGTGAAATTTTCAAAAATTCAGAAAATTGGCTGAAAACGACTAAATATCAAGGACTCATCGGGCGAATCACTCTGGAACTGAAATCGGAATGCTCACTGACATTTCCCCTATCTGAAAGTCTGATAAACGCCGGAAAATGACTAAGTCCAAAAAAAAAATTTTTTCAAATTTTTTCAATTTTACCCCGTGGGATATATATTCTACCCACACACATTTGGAACTCTCCTGGGGTACCCTCACACATATTATTCCCTCATTTAGTGGATATTTTCACAAAAAAGTGAAATTTACAAAAATTCAGACAGCTGGCTGAAAACGACTAAATATCCAGGACTCATCGGGTGAATCGCTCTGGAACTGAAATCGGAATGCTCACTGACATTCCCCTATCTGAAAGTCTGATAAACGCCGGAAAAATGACTCCAAAAAAAATTTTTTTTAAACTTTTTTCAATTTTACCCCCGTGGGATATATATTCTATCGTAAACATTTGGAACTCTCCTGGGGTACATTCACACATGTTATTCCCTCATTTAGCGGATATTCTCTCAAAAAGTGAAATTTTCAAAAATTCATAAAATTTGCTGAAAACTACTAAATATCAAGGACTCATCAGACGAATCGCTCTGGAACTGAAATCGGAATGCTCACTGACATTTCCCCTATATGAAAGTCTGACAAACGCTGGAAAAATTACTAAGTCCAAAAAAAAATTTTTTTCAATTTTACCCCCGTGGGATATATATTCTACCCACACACATTTGGAACTCTCCTGGGGTACCCTCACACATATTATTCCCTCATTAAGGGGATATTTTCACAAAAAAGTGAAATTTTTAAAAATTCAGAAAACTGGCTGAAAATGACTAAATATCAAGGACTCATCGTGCAAATCGCTCTGGAACTGAAATCGGAATGTTCACTGACATTTCCCCTATCTGAAAGTCTGATAAACGCTGTAAAAATTACTAAGTCCAAAAAAAAATTTTTTAAAATTTTTTTCAATTTTACCCCCGTGGGATATGTATTCTACCCACACATTTGGAACTCTCCTGGGGTACCCTCACACATGTTATTCCCTCATTTAGTGGATATTCTCTCAAAAAAGTGAAATTTTCAAAAATTCAGAAAATACGCTGAAAACTACTAAATATCAAGGACGCATCAGGCGAATCGCTCTGGAACTGAAAAGGAATGCTCACTGACATTTCCCCTATTTGAAAGTCTAATAAACGCCGGAAAAATGATTCCCAAAAAAATTTTTTCAACTTTTTTCAATTTTACCCCCGTGGGATATATATTCTACCCACACACATTTGGAACTCTCCTGGGGTACCCTCACACATATTATTCCCTCATTTAGGGGATATTTTCACAAAAAAAGTGAAATTTTCAAAAATTCAGAAAACTGGCTGAAAACGACTAAATATCAAAAACTCATCGGGCGAATCGCTCTGGAGCTGAAATCGGAAAGCTCACTTACATTTGCCCTATCTAAAAGTCTGATAAATGCCTGAAAAATGACTAAGTCCAAAAAAACATTTTTTTCAATTTTACCCTCGTGGGATATATATTCTACCCACACACATTTGGAACTCTCCTGGGGTACCCTCACACATATTATTCCCTCATTTAGCGGATATTCTCTCAAAAAAGTGAAATTTTCAAAAATTCAGAAAATTGGCTGAAAACTACTAAATATCAAGGACTCATCGGACGAATAGCTCTGGAACTGAAATCGGAACGCTCACTGACATTTCCCCTATCTGAAAGGCTGATAAACGCCGGAAAAATGATAACAAAAAAAAAGTATTTTAAACTTTTTTAAATTTTACCCCCGTGGGATATATTTTCTACCCACACACATTTGGAACTCTCCTGGGGTACCCTCACACATATTATTCCCTCATTTAGTGAATATTTTCACAAAAAAGTGAAATTTTCTAAAATTCAGAAAACTGGCTGAAAATGAATAAATATCAAGCACTCATCGGGCGAATCGCTCTGGAACTGAAATCGGTACGCTCACTGACATTTCCCCTATCTGAAAGTCTGATAAACGCCGGAAAAATTACTCCAAAAAAAAATTTTTTTCAATTTTACCCCCGTGGCATATATATTCTACCCACACACATTTGGAACTCTCCTGGGGTACCCTCACACTTATTATTCTCTCATTTAGTGGATATTTTCACAAAAAAGTGAAATTTTCAAAGCTTCAGAAAACTGGCTGAAAATGACTAAATATCAAAACTCATCGGGCGAATCGCTCTGGAACTGAAATCGGAATGCTCACTGACATTTCCCCTATCTGAAAGTCTGATAAACGCCGGAAAAAAGACTCCAAAAAAAAATTTTTTTAAACTTTTTTCAATTTTACCCCCGTGGGATGTATATTCTACCCACACACATTTGGATCTCTCCTGGGGTACCCTCACACATATTATTCCCTCATTTAGTGGATATTTTCACAAAAAAAGTGTAATTTTCAAAGCTTCAGAAAACTGGCTGAAAGCTACTAAATATCAAGGTCTCATCGGACGAATCGCTCTGGAATGTGGGAAGGGAAGCAAAAGGCCAGAAAAAGCCATACAGCTGACAAATACTATTGAGATCTCTGCTACTGGAATTGGAAAGGAAGAACAAAGACAAAACAATTTAAATAATAAAAATATTGGAGGAAGAGAAACCAATCAGAAACTAAAATGTTTTTATACAAATGCACAAAGCATGGGCAACAAACAAGGAGAATTGGAACTACTAATGCAGGAAAAGGAATATGATGTCATTGGAATCACTGAAACTTGGTGGGACGATACACATGATTGGAATAAAAGGCTAAAAGGATACAACTTATTTGCAAGAAACAGAATTGATAAACGAGGAGTAGGTGTCTCATTGTATGATAGAAAAGCGTATATCTGCACAGAGATTGAAGCTTCAGAGACTGGGAGTTCTGTGGAAACTGTTTGGGTAAGAATACAAGGAGAGAACAACGGAAAGGACACCATTGTAGGCATTTACTACAGGCCACCTGGGCAAGCTGAAGATATGGATGAACTCTTTATGCATCAAATGACCAAGTTCTCCAAAAAATATGACGTAGTGGTCATGGGAGATTTCAACTATCCAGACATTTGTTGGGAATCTCTCTCAAGTAAAACTAACAGGTCAAGCAAATTCTTATCCTCTCTTGCTGACAACTTTATCTTCCAAAAGGTAGGGGAGAAAACAAGGGGATCTGCTACTTTGGATCTAATCCTTATAAACAGGGAGGAAATGGTTGAGGAGGTAAAGGTGGCTGGGACCCTAGGAGGCAGCGATCATGCTATTATAGAATTTTGGATAACTAGAGGAGGAAGACATGTGAAGACTCAAACTTCAAGGTTAGATTTTAGAAAGGCAGATTTTAAGAGACTCAGAAAGAGAATAGGAGGGATCCAATGGCTGGATGTCCTTAAGTACAAAAATGTCCAGGAAGGATGGGAAATTTTTAAAAATAAGATTCTCAAAGCACAATCATTAACAATCCCGAAAAGTAGGAAGAATGGGAAGCATTTAAGGAAACCAGGATGGATGAACACAGAACTTAAACACATGCTAAAAAGAAAGAAAGAAATGTTTATTAAATGGAAAAAGGGAGGCATATCTAAAGAAGATTATAATGCAGTCTGCAGATCCTGCAGGGCACGTATCAGGTTAGCTAAAGCTGACAATGAATTAAGGCTTGCAAGAGATGTCAAAAGCAATAAAAAAGGATTTTGGGGGTATGTCAAAAGTAAAAGAAAAGTCTAAGATGCTATAGGATTTTTACAGGATGAAAATGGGGAAATGGTAAGAGAGGATGTTGAGAAGGCCAAACTTTTTAATTCCTATTTTGCATCTGTTTTCTCTCAGAAAGAAAATGTAACATCAACTGATCTTCACTGTCCTTTTAAAGGAATAGAAGAATCCAAGTTATCTGTAAACAGAAAGATTGTGAGGGAATATTTAGTTAACATAAATGAGTTCAAGTCTCCAGGTCCAGATGAATTACACCCCAGAGTACTGAAGGAGATCGTAGAAGAAATTTTAGAACCACTCTCCATAATCTTTGAAAATTCTTGGAGAACAGGAGAAGTCCCAGAAGACTGGAGAAGAGCAAATGTTGTTCCTATCTTCAAAAAGGGGAAGAAGGTGGACCCAGGGAACTATAGGCCGGTGAGTCTGACTTCTATACCAGGAAAGATCTTTGAACAAATTATTAAACAACATGTATGTAAGTACCTGGATAAGAATGAAGTGATTAACCAGAGTCAGCATGGGTTTGTAACTAACAAGTCATGTCAGACTAACTTAATTTCCTTCTATGACAGAATCACTGACTGGATGGATCAGGGAAATGCTGTAGATATAGTATATCTTGACTTCAGCAAAGCATTTGACAAAGTATCTCACACCATCCTTATTGAAAAAATGACCAAGTATGCAATGGACCAGGCAACTGTTAGGTGGATTCATAACTGGCTTAGTGATCGGACTCAAAGGGTGGTTGTAAATGGCTTCACATCCAGCTGGATGAATGTCTCAAGTGGGGTACCACAGGGCTCCGTCCTGGGACCTGTATTGTTCAACATCTTTATCAATGATTTAGATGAAGGAATTGAGGGTAAACTGATTAAATTTGCTGATGACACAAAGCTAGGAGGGATAGCTAATACTAGAGAAGAGAGAGAGAGGATTCAAAAAGACCTAAATAAACTGGAGCAGTGGCCAGCAACCAACAGAATGATTTTTAACAGGGAAAAATGCAAAGTACTACATCTGGGCAATAAAAATGAAAAAAGCATATACAGAATGGGAGGAATAGAGCTAAGCAACAGTACATGTGAAAAAGACTTAGGTATACTAATAGATCATAGACTAAACATGAGTCAACAGTGTGATGCAGCAGCAAAAAAGGCAAATACAATTCTGGGATGTATTAACAGAAGCATACAGTCTAGATCACGTGAAGTCATTATCGGTCTTTACTCCTCTTTGGTCAGACCTCATCTGGAATACTGTGTACAGTTTTGGGCACCACATTTTAAAAAAGACATAGACAAACTGGAGCAAGTTCAGAGAAGAGCGACCAGAATGGTGACTGGTCTGCAAACCCTGTCCTATGAGGAACGGTTGCAGGATTTGGGAATGTTTAGCTTGCAAAAAAGAAGACTGAGAGGAGACTTAATAGCTGTCTACAAATATGTCAAGGGCTGTCACATTGTAGAAGGATCATCTTTATTCTCATTTGCACAAGGAAAGACTAGAAGCAATGGGATGAAACTAAATGGGAGGAGACACAGATTAGATATTAGAAAAAACTTTTTGACAGTTAGGGTGATTAATGAGTGGAAGAGGCTGCCACGAGAGGTGGTGAGTTCCCCTTCAATGGACGTCTTCAAACAGAGGCTGGACAGACATCTGTCTGAGATGATTTAGTGAATCCTGCTTTGAGCAGGGGGTTGGACCAGATGACCCGGAAGGTCCCCTCCAACTCTACCATTCTATGATTCTATGATTCTATGATTCTATGGAACTGAAATCGGAACGCTCACTGACATTTCCCCTATCTGAAAGTCTGATAAATGCCGGAAAAATTACTAAGTCCAAAAAAAAAATTTTTTCAACTTTTTTCAATTTTACCCCCGTGGGGTATATATTCTACCCATGCACATTTGGAACTCTCCTGGGGTACCCTCACACATATTATTCACTCATTTAGGGGATATTTTCACAAAAAAGTGAAATTTTAAAAAATTCAGAAAACTGGCTGAAAACGACTAAATATCAAAAACTCATCGGGCGAATTGCTCTGGAACTGAAATCGGAATGCTCACTGACATTTCCCATATCTAAAAGTCTGATAAACGCAGGAAAAATGACTAAGTCCAAAAAAAAAATGTTTTCAACTTTTTTCAATTTTACCCCCGTGGGGTATATATTCTACCCACGCACATTTGGAACTCTCCTGGGGTACCCTCACACATATTATTCACTCATTTAGGGGATATTTTCACAAAAAAGTGAAATTTGAAAAAATTCAGAAAACTGGCTGAAAACGACTAAATATCAAAAACTCATCGGGCGAATTGCTCTGGAACTGAAATCGGAATGCTCACTGACATTTCCCATATCTAAAAGTCTGATAAACGCTGGAAAAATGACTAAGTCCAAAAAAAAATGTTTTCAACTTTTTTCAATTTTACCCCCGTGGGGTATATATTCTACCCACGCACATTTGGAACTCTCCTGGGGTACCCTCACACATATTATTCACTCATTTAGGGGATATTTTCACAAAAAAGTGAAATTTGAAAAAATTCAGAAAACTGGCTGAAAACGACTAAATATCAAAAACTCATCGGGCGAATTGCTCTGGAACTGAAATCGGAATGCTCACTGACATTTCCCATATCTAAAAGTCTGATAAACGCTGGAAAAATGACTAAGTCCAAAAAAAAAATGTTTTCAACTTTTTTCAATTTTACCCCCGTGGGATATATATTCTACCCACAAACATTTGGAACTCTCCTGGGGTACCCTCACACATGTTATTCCCTCATTTAGCGGATATTCTCACAAAAAAGTGAAATTTTCAAAAATTCAGAAAACAGGCTGAAAATGACTAAATATCAAGGACTCATTGGGCGAATCGCTCTGGAACTGAAATCGGAATGCTCACTGACATTTCCCCTATCTGAAAGTCTGATAAACGGCGGAAAAAAAGACTCCAAAAAAAAAAAAATTTCAACTTTTTTCAATTTTACCCCCGTGGGATATCTATTCTACCCACACACATTTGGAACTCTCCTGGGGTACCCTCACACATATTATTCCCTCATTTAGGGGATATTTTCACAAAAAAGTGAAATTTTCAAAAATTCAGAAAACTGGCTGAAAACGACTAAATATCAAAAACTCTTCGGGCGAATCGCTCTGGAACTGAAATTGGAATGCTCACTGACATTTCCCCTATCTAAAAGTCTGATAAACACTGGAAAAATGACTAAGTCCAAAAAAAAAATTTTTTCAACTTTTTTCAATTTTACCCCCGTGGGATATATATTCTACCCACAAACATTTGGAACTCTCCTGGGGTACCCTTACACATGTTATTCCCTCATTTAGCAGATATTCTCTCAAAAAAGTGAAATTTTCAAAAATTCAGAAAATTGGCTGAAAACTACTAAATATCAAGGACTCATCGGGCGAATCGCTCTGGAGCTGAAATCGGAGCGCTCACTGACATTTCCCCTATCTCAAAGGCTGATAAACGCCGGAAAAATAACTAAGTCCAAAAAAAAATTTTTTTCAACTTTTTTCAATTTTACCCCTGTGGGATATATATTATACCCACAAACATTTGGAACTCTCCTGGGGTAACCTCACACATGTTATTCCCTCATTTAGCAGATATTCTCACAAAAAAGTTAAATTTTCAAAAATTCAGAAAACGGGCTGAAAACGACTTAATATTAAAAACTCATGGGGCGAATCGCTCTGGAACTGAAATCGGAATGCTCACTGACATTTCCCCTATCTGAAAGTCTGATAAATGCCGGAAAAATGACTCCAAAAAAAATTTTTTTTCAACTTTTTTCAATTTTACCCCCGTGGGATATATATTCTACCCACACACATTTGGAACTCTCCTGGGGTACCCTCACACATATTATTCCCTCATTTAGTGGATATTTTCACAAAAAAGTGAAATTTTCAAAGCTTCAGAAAACTGACTGAAAACGACTAAGTATCAAGGACTCATTTTGCGAATCGCTCTGGAACTGAAATCGGAACGCTCACTGACATTTCCCCTATCAGAAAGTCTGATAAATGCCGGAAAAATTACTAAATCCAAAAAAAATTTTTTTTCAACTTTTTTCAATTTTCCTCAAGCGGGATATATATTCTACTCACACACATTTGGAACTATCCTGGAGTACCCTCACACATGTTATTCCCTCATTTAGCGGATATTCTCTCAAAAAAGTGAAATTTTCAAAAATTCAGAAAATTGGCTGAAAACGACTAAATATAATGGTCTCATAGCGTGAATCGCTCTGGAACTGAAATCGGAATGCTCACTTACATTTCCCCTATCTGAAAGTTTGATAAATGCTGGAAAAATGAGTAAGTCTAAAAACAATTTTTTTTCAACTGTTTTCAATTTTACCCCCGTGGTATATATATTCTACCCACACACATTTTGAACTCTCCTGGGGTACCCTCACACATATTATTTCCTCAATTAGTGGATATTTTTACAAAAAAGTGAAATTTCCAAAAATTCTGAAAACTGGCTGAATACTTCTAAATATCAAGGACTAATCAGGCGAATAGCTCTGGAACTGAAATCTGAACGCTCACTGACATTTCCCCTATCTGAAAGTTTGATAAACGCTGGAAAAATGACTAAGTGCAAAAAAAAATTTTTTTCAACTTTTTTCAATTTTACCCCCGTGGGATATATATTCTACCAACACACATTTGGAACTCTCCTGGGGTGCCCTCACACATATTATTCCCTCATTTAGTGGATAATTTCACAAAAAAGTGAAATTTTCAAAAATTCAGAAACTGGCTGAAAGCTACTAAATATCAAGGACTCATCAGGCGAATTGCTCTGGATCTGAAATCGGAACGCTCACTGACATTTCCCCTATCTGAAAGTCTGATAAACGGCGGAAAAATGACTAAGTTAAAAAAAAAATATTTTTCAACTTTTTTCAATTTTACCCCCGTGGGATATATATTCTACCCCCAAACATTTGGAACTCTCCTGGGGTACCCTCACACATATTATTCCCTCATTTAGCAGATATTCTCACAAAAAAGTGAAATTTTCAAAAATTCAGAAAATTGGCTGAAAACGACTAAATATCAAGGACTCATCGGGCGAATCGCTCTGGAACTGAAATCGGAACGCTCACTGACATTTCCCCTATCTGAAAGTCTGATAAACGCCCGAAAAATGTCTAAGTCCAAAAAATAATTTTTTTCAATTTTACTCCCGTGGGATATATATTCTACCCACACACATTTGGATCTCTCCTGGGGTACCCTCACACATATTATTCCCTCATTTAGTGGATATTTTCACAAAAACGAGAAATTTTCAAAAATTCAGAAAACTGGCTGAAAACGAATAAATATCAAGGACTCATCAGGCAAATCGCTCTGGAACTGAAATCGGAATGCTCACTGACATTTCCCCTATCTGAAAGTCATAAACGCCGGAAAAATTGCTAAGTCCAAATAAAAAAAATTTTCAACTATTTTCAACTTTACCTCCGTGGGATATATATTCTACCCACAAATATTTGGAACTCTCCTGGGGTACCCTCACACATGTTATTCCCTCATTTAGTGGATATTCTCACAAAAAAGTGAAATTTTCAAAAATTCAGAAAATTGGCTGAAAACGACTAAATAACAAGGACTCATCGGGCGAATCGCTCTGGAACTGAAATCGGAACTCTCACTGACATTTCCCCTATCTGAAAGTCTGATAAACGCCGGAAAAATGACTAAGTCCAAAAAAATTTTTTTTCATCTTTTTTCAATAATACCTCCGTGGGATATATATTCTACCCACACACATTTGGAACTCTCCTGGGATACCCTCACACATGTTATTCCCTCATTTAGCGGATATTCTCACAAAAAAGTTAAATTTTCAAAAATTCAGAAAACTGACTGAAAACGACTAAATATCAAGGACTCATAGGGCGAATCGCTCTGGAACTGAAATCGGAACGCTCACTGACATTTCCCCTATCTGAAAGTCTGATAAACGCCCGAAAAATGACTAAGTCCAAAAAATGTTTTTTTTTTAACTTTTTTCAATATAACTCACGTGGGATATATATTATACCCACGCACATTTGGAACTCTCCTGGGGTACCCTCACACGTATTATTCTCTCATTTAGTGGATATTTTCACAAAAAAGTGAAATTTTAAAAAATTCTGAAAATTGGCTGAAAGCGTCTAAATATCAAGGACTTATTGGGCGAATCGCTCTGGAACTGAAATCGGAATGCTCACTGACATCTCCCTTATCTGAAAGTTTGATAAACGGTGGAAAAATGACTGATTCCCCCCCAAAAAATTTTTCAACTTTTTTCAATTTTAACACCGTGGGATAAATATTCTACCCACACACATTTGGAACTCTCCTGGTGTACCCTCACACATGTTATTCCCTCATTTAGTGGATATTCTCACAAAAAAAGAGACATTTTCAAAAATTCAGAAAATTGGCTGAAAACGACTAAATATCTAAGACTCATGGGGCGAATCGCTCTGGAACTAAAATCGGAATGCTCACTGACATTTACCCTATCTGAAAGTCTGATAAACGCTGGAAAAATGACTAAGTCCCTAAAACAATTTTTTTCAACATTTTTCAATTTTACCCCCGTGGGATATATATTCTACCCACAAACATTTGGAACTCTGCTGGGGTACCCTCACACATATTATTCCCTCATTTAGTGGATATTTTCACAAAAACGAGAAATTTTCAAAAATTCAGAAAACTGGCTGAAAACGACTAAATATCAAGGACTCAACGGCGAATCGATCAGGAACTGAAATCGAAATGCTCACTGACATTTCCGCTATCTGAAAGTCTGATAAACGGCGGAAAAATGACTAAGTTTAAAAAAAAATTTTTTTCAACTTTTTTCAATTTTGCCCCCGTGGGATATATATTCTACCCACACACATTTGGAACTCTCCTGGGGTACCCTCACACATATTATTCCCTCATTTAGTGGATATTTAAGCAAAAAAGTGAAATTTTCAAAAATTCAGAAAATTGGCTGAAGACAACTAAATATCTAGGACTCATCAGGCACATCGCCCTGGAACTGAAATCGGAAAGCTCACTGACATTTCCCCTATCTGAAAGTTTGAAAAACGCCGGAAAAATGACTAAGTCCCAAAAACAATTTTTTTCATCTTTTTTCAATAATACCCCCGTGGGATATATATTCTACCCACAAACATTTGGAACTCTCCTGGCATACCCTCCCACATGTTATTCCAACATTTAGCGGATATTCTCACAAAAAAGTGAAATTTTCAAAAATTCTGAAAATTGGCTGAAAACGACTAAATATCAAGGACTCATTAGGCGAATCGCTCTGTTACTGAAATTGGAATGCTCACTGACATTTCCCCTATCTGAAAGTCTGATAAACGGCGGAAAAATGACTAAGTCCAAAAAAAAAATTTTTTCAACTTTTTTCAATTTTACCCCCGTGAGATATGTCTTCTACCAACAAACAGTTGGAGCCCTCCTGGGGTACCCTCAAACATATTGTTATCTCATTTAGTGGATATTTTCACAAAAAAGTGAAATTTTCACAAATTCTGAAAATTGGCTGAAGACGACAATATATCAAGGAATCATCAGGCGAATCGCTCTGGAACTGAAATCGGAATGCTCACTGACATTCCCCCTATCTGAAAGTCTGATAAACGGCGGAAAAATGACTAAGTCCAAAAAAAAAATTTTTCAACTTTTTTCAATTTTACCCCCGTGGGATATATATTCTACCCACAAACATTTGGAACTCTCCTGGGGTACCCTCACACATATTATTCCCTCATTTAGTGGATATTTTCACAAAAAAGGGAAATTTTCAAAAATTCAGAAAATTGGCTGAAAACGACTTAATATCAAGGACTCATTGGGCGAATCGCCCTGGAACTGAAATTGGAACGCTCACTGACATTTTCCCTATCTAAAAGTCTGATAATCGGCGGAAAATGACTAAGTCCAAAAAAAAAATTTTTCAACTTTTTTCAATTTTACCCCCGTGGGATATATATTCTACCCACAAACATTTGGAACTCTCCTGGGGTACCCTCACACATATTATTCCCTCATTTAGTGGATATTTTCACAAAAAAGGGAAATTTTCAAAAATTCAGAAAATTGGCTGAAAACGACTTAATATCAAGGACTCATTGGGCGAATCGCCCTGGAACTGAAATTGGAACGCTCACTGACATTTTCCCTATCTAAAAGTCTGATAAACGGCGGAAAATGACTAAGTCCAAAAAAAAAATTTTTCAACTTTTTTCAATTTTACCACCGTGGGATATATATTCTACCCAGAAACATTTGGAACCCTCCTGGGGTACCCTTCCCTCATTTAGTGGATATTTTCACAAAAAAGTGAAATTTTCAAAAATTCAGAAAATTGGCTGAAAACGACTAAATATCAAGGACTCATCGGGCGAATCGCTCTAGAACTGAAAGCGGAATGCTCACTGACATTTCCCCTATCTGAAAGTCTGATAAACGCCGGAAAAATGACTAAGTTCAAAAAAAATTAGTCCCGTGTGATATATATCCTACCCACCCAGTTTGGAACTCTCCTGGTGTACCCTCACACATATTATTCTCTCATTTAGTGGATATTTTCACAAAAAAGTGAAATTTTCAAAAATTCAGAAAATTGGCTGAAAACGACTAAATATCAAGGACACATCGGGCGAATCGCTCTGGTACTGAAATCGGAATGCTCACTGACATTTGTCCTATCTGAAAGTCTGATAAACGGCGGAAAAATGACTAAGTCCAAAAAAAAAATTTTTTTCAACTTTTTTCAATTTTACCCCCGTAGGATATGTCTTCTACCCACAAACAGTTGGAGCCCTCCTGGGGTACCCTCAAACATATTGTTATATCATTTAGTGGATATTTTCACAAAAAAGTGAAATTTTCAAAAATTCTGAAAATTGGCTGAAAACAACAAAATATCAAGGAATCATCTGGCGAATTGCTCTGGAACTGAAAACGGAATGCTCACTGACATTTCCCCTATCTGAAAGTCTGATAAACGGTGGAAAATGACTAAGTCCAAAAAAAAAATTTTTCAACTTTTTTCAATTTTACCTCCGTGGGATATATAATCTACCCAGAAACATTTGGATCCCTACTGGGGTACCCTTCCCTCATTTAGTGGATATTTTCACAAAAAAGTGAAATTTTCAAAAATTCAGAAAATTGGCTGAAAACGACTAAATATCAAGGACTCATCGGGCGAATCGCTCTAGAACTGAAAGCGGAATGCTCCCTGACATTTCCCCTATCTGAAAGTCTGATAAACGCCGGAAAAATGACTAAGTTAAAAAAAAATTAGCCCCGTGTGATATATATCCTACCCACCCAGTTTGGAACTCTCCTGGTGTACCCTCACACATATTATTCTCTCATTTAGTGGATATTTTCACAAAAAAGTGAAATTTTCAAAAATTAAGAAAATTGGCTGAAAACGACTAAATATCAAGGACTCATCGGGCGAATCGCTCTGGTACTGAAATCAGAATGCTCACTGACATTTGTCCTATCTGACAGTCTGATAAACGGCGGAAAAATGACTAAGTCCAAAAAAAAAATTTTTTTCAACTTTTTTCAATTTTACCCCCGTGGGATATGTCTTCTACCCACAAACAGTTGGAGCCCTCCTGGGGTACCCTCAAACATATTGTTATATCATTTAGTGGATATTTTCACAAAAAAGTGAAATTTTCAAAAATTCTGAAAATTGGCTGAAAACGACAAAATATCAAGGAATCATCTGGCGAATCGCTCTGGAACTGAAATCGGAATGCTCACTGACATTTCCCCTATCTGAAAGTCTGATAAACGGCGGAAAATGACTAAGTCCAAAAAAAAAATTTTTCAACTTTTTTCAATTTTACCTCCGTGGGATATATAATCTACTCACAAACATTTGGATCCCTACTGGGGTACCCTTCCCTCATTTAGTGGATATTTTCACAAAAAAGTGAAATTTTCAAAAATTCAGAAAATTGGCTGAAAACGACTAAATATCAGGGACTCATCGGGCGAATCGCTCTAGAACTGAAAGCGGAATGCTCCCTGACATTTCCCCTATCTGAAAGTCTGATAAACGCCGGAAAAATGACTAAGTTCAAAAAAAATTAGCCCCGTGTGATATATATCCTACCCACCCAGTTTGGAACTCTCCTGGTGTACCCTCACACATATTATTCTCTCATTTAGTGGATATTTTCACAAAAAAGTGAAATTTTCAAAAATTAAGAAAATTGGCTGAAAACGACTAAATATCAAGGACTCATCAGGCGAATCGCTCTGGTACTGAAATCAGAATGCTCACTGACATTTGTCCTATCTGACAGTCTGATAAACGGCGGAAAAATGACTAAGTCCAAAAAAAAAATTTTTTTCAACTTTTTTCAATTTTACCCCCGTGGGATATGTCTTCTACCCACAAACAGTTGGAGCCCTCCTGGGGTACCCTCAAACATATTGTTATATCATTTAGTGGATATTTTCACAAAAAAGTGAAATTTTCAAAAATTCTGAAAATTGGCTGAAAACGACAAAATATCAAGGAATCATCTGGCGAATCGCTCTGGAACTGAAATCGGAATGCTCACTGACATTTCCCCTATCTGAAAGTCTGATAAACGGCGGAAAATGACTAAGTCCAAAAAAAAAATTTTTCAACTTTTTTCAATTTTACCTCCGTGGGATATATAATCTACTCAGAAACATTTGGATCCCTACTGGGGTACCCTTCCCTCATTTAGTGGATATTTTCACAAAAAAGTGAAATTTTCAAAAATTCAGAAAATTGGCTGAAAACGACTAAATATCAGGGACTCATCGGGCGAATCGCTCTAGAACTGAAAGCGGAATGCTCCCTGACATTTCCCCTATCTGAAAGTCTGATAAACGCCGGAAAAATGACTAAGTTCAAAAAAAATTAGCCCCGTGTGATATATATCCTACCCACCCAGTTTGGAACTCTCCTGGTGTACCCTCACACATATTATTCTCTCATTTAGTGGATATTTTCACAAAAAAGTGAAATTTTCAAAAATTAAGAAAATTGGCTGAAAACGACTAAATATCAAGGACTCATCGGGCGAATCGCTCTGGTACTGAAATCAGAATGCTCACTGACATTTGTCCTATCTGAAAGTCTGATAAACGGCGGAAAAATGACTAAGTCCAAAAAAAATTTTTTTCATCTTTTTTCAATAATACCTCCGTGGGATATACAGTCATATGAAAAAGTTTGGGCACCCCTATTAATCTTAAGCTTATTGTTTTATAAAAATTGGTGTTTTTGCAACAGCTATTTCAGTTTGATATATGTAATAACTGTTGGACACAGTAATGTTTCTGCCTTGAAATGAGGTTTATTGTACTAACAGAAAATGTGCAATCTGCATTCAAACAAAATTTGAAAGGTGCATAAGTATGGGCACCCTTATCATTTTCTTGTTTTAAATACTCCTACCTACTTTTTACTGACTTACTAAAGCACTTTTTTTGGTTTTGTAACCTCATGGAGCTTTGAACTTTATAGCCAGGTGTATGCAATCATGAGAAAAGCTACTTAAAGTGGCCACTTGCAAGTTGTTCTCCTGTTTGAATCTCCTCTGAAGAGTGGCATCATGTGCTCCTCAAAACAACTGTCAAATGATCTGAAAACAAAGATTATTCAACATAGTTGTTCAGGGGAAGCATACAAAAAGCTGTCTCAGAGATTTAACCTGTCAGTTTCCACTGTGAGGAACATAGTAAGGAAATGGAAGAACACAGGGACAGTTCTTGTTAAGGCCAGAAGTGGCAGGCCAAGAAAAACATCAGAAAGGCATAGAAGAAGAATGGTGAGATCAGTCAAGGACAATCCTCAGACCACCTCCAGAGAGCTGCAGCATCAACTTGCTGCAGATGGTGTCACTGTGCATCGGTCAACTATACAAGGCACTTTGCACAAGGAGAAGCTGTATGGGAGAGTGATGCGAAAGAAGCCGTTTCTGCAAGCACGCCACAAACAGAGTTGGCTGAGGTATGCAAAAGCACATTTGGAGAAGCCAATTTCTTTTTGGAAGAAGGTCCTGTGGACTGATGAAATCAAGATTGAGTTATTTGGTCATACAAAAAGGCGTTATGCATGGTGGCAAAAAAACACAGCATTCCAAGAAAAACACTTGCTACCCACAGTAAAATTTGGTGGAGGTTCCATCATGCTTTGGGGCTGTGTGGTCAATGCTGGCACTGGGAATCTTGTTAAAGTTGAGGGACGCATGGATTCCACTCAGTATCAGCAGATTCTTGACAATAGTGTTCAAGAATCAGTGATAAATATGAAATTACAAAGTGGATGGATCTTTCAGCAAGACAATGATCCAAAACACCGCTCCAAATCTACTCAGGCATTCATGCAGAGGAACAACTACAATGTTCTGGAATGGCCATCCCAGTCCCCAGACCTGAATATCATTGAACATCTGTGGGATCATTTGAAGAGGGCTGTCCATGCTCGACGACCATCAAACTTAACTGAACTGGAATTGTTTTGTAAAGAGGAATGGTCAAAAATACCTTCATCCAGGATCCAGGAACTCATTAAAAGCTACAGGAAGCGACTAGAGGCTGTTATTTTTGCAAAAGGAGGATCTACTAACTATTAATGTCACTTTTCTGGTGAGGTGCCCATACTTATGCACCTGTCAAATTTTGTTTGAATGCAGATTGCACATTTTCTGTTAGTACAATGAACCTCATTTCAAGGCAGAAACATTACTGTATCCAACAGTTATTACATATATCAAACTGAAATAGCTGTTGCAAAAACACCAATTTTTATAGAACATTAAGCTTAAGATTAATAGGGGTGCCCAAACTTTTTCATATGACTGTATATTCTACCCACACACATTTGGAACTCTCCTGGGATACCCTCACACATGTTATTCCCTCATTTAGCGGATATTCTCACAAAAAAGTTAAATTTTCAAAAATTCAGAAAACTGACTGAAAACGACTAAATATCAAGGACTCATAGGGCGAATCGCTCTGGAACTGAAATCGGAACGCTCACTGACATTTCCCCTATCTGAAAGTCTGATAAACGCCCGAAAAATGACTAAGTCCAAAAAATGTTTTTTTTTTAACTTTTTTCAATATAACTCACGTGGGATATATATTATACCCACGCACATTTGGAACTCTCCTGGGGTACCCTCACACGTATTATTCTCTCATTTAGTGGATATTTTCACAAAAAAGTGAAATTTTAAAAAATTCTGAAAATTGGCTGAAAGCGTCTAAATATCAAGGACTTATTGGGCGAATCGCTCTGGAACTAAAATCGGAATGCTCACTGACATCTCCCTTATCTGAAAGTTTGATAAACGGTGGAAAAATGACTGATTCCCCCCCCAAAAATTTTTCAACTTTTTTCAATTTTAACACCGTGGGATAAATATTCTACCCACACACATTTGGAACTCTCCTGGTGTACCCTCACACATGTTATTCCCTCATTTAGTGGATATTCTCACAAAAAAAGAGACATTTTCAAAAATTCAGAAAATTGGCTGAAAACGACTAAATATCTAAGACTCATGGGGCGAATCGCTCTGGAACTAAAATCGGAATGCTCACTGACATTTACCCTATCTGAAAGTCTGATAAACGCTGGAAAAATGACTAAGTCCCTAAAACAATTTTTTTCAACATTTTTCAATTTTACCCCCGTGGGATATATATTCTACCCACAAACATTTGGAACTCTGCTGGGGTACCCTCACACATATTATTCCCTCATTTAGTGGATATTTTCACAAAAACGAGAAATTTTCAAAAATTCAGAAAACTGGCTGAAAACGACTAAATATCAAGGACTCAACGGCGAATCGATCAGGAACTGAAATCGAAATGCTCACTGACATTTCCGCTATCTGAAAGTCTGATAAACGGTGGAAAAATGACTAAGTTTAAAAAAAAAATTTTTTCAACTTTTTTCAATTTTACCCCCGTGGGATATATATTCTACCCACACACATTTGGAACTCTCCTGGGGTACCCTCACACATATTATTCCCTCATTTAGTGGATATTTAAGCAAAAAAGTGAAATTTTCAAAAATTCAGAAAATTGGCTGAAGACAACTAAATATCTAGGACTCATCAGGCACATCGCCCTGGAACTGAAATCGGAAAGCTCACTGACATTTCCCCTATCTGAAAGTTTGAAAAACGCCGGAAAAATGACTAAGTCCCAAAAACAATTTTTTTCATCTTTTTTCAATAATACCCCCGTGGGATATATATTCTACCCACAAACATTTGGAACTCTCCTGGCATACCCTCCCACATGTTATTCCAACATTTAGCGGATATTCTCACAAAAAAGTGAAATTTTCAAAAATTCTGAAAATTGGCTGAAAACGACTAAATATCAAGGACTCATTAGGCGAATCGCTCTGTTACTGAAATTGGAATGCTCACTGACATTTCCCCTATCTGAAAGTCTGATAAACGGCGGAAAAATGACTAAGTCCAAAAAAAAAATTTTTCAACTTTTTTCAATTTTACCCCCGTGGGATATATATTCTACCCACAAACATTTGGAACTCTCCTGGGGTACCCTCACACATATTATTCCCTCATTTAGTGGATATTTTCACAAAAAAGGGAAATTTTCAAAAATTCAGAAAATTGGCTGAAAACGACTTAATATCAAGGACTCATTGGGCGAATCGCCCTGGAACTTAAATTGGAACGCTCACTGACATTTTCCCTATCTAAAAGTCTGATAAACGGCGGAAAATGACTAAGTCCAAAAAAAAAATTTTTCAACTTTTTTCAATTTTACCTCCGTGGGATATATATTCTACCCAGAAACATTTGGAACCCTCCTGGGGTACCCTTCCCTCATTTAGTGGATATTTTCACAAAAAAGTGAAATTTTCAAAAATTCAGAAAATTGGCTGAAAACGACTAAATATCAAGGACTCATCGGGCGAATCGCTCTAGAACTGAAAGCGGAATGCTCACTGACATTTCCCCTATCTGAAAGTCTGATAAACGCCGGAAAAATGACTAAGTTCAAAAAAAATTAGTCCCGTGTGATATATATCCTACCCACCCAGTTTGGAACTCTCCTGGTGTACCCTCACACATATTATTCTCTCATTTAGTGGATATTTTCACAAAAAAGTGAAATTTTCAAAAATTCAGAAAATTGGCTGAAAACGACTAAATATCAAGGACACATCGGGCGAATCGCTCTGGTACTGAAATCGGAATGCTCACTGACATTTGTCCTATCTGAAAGTCTGATAAACGGCGGAAAAATGACTAAGTCCAAAAAAAAAATTTTTTTCAACTTTTTTCAATTTTACCCCCGTAGGATATGTCTTCTACCCACAAACAGTTGGAGCCCTCCTGGGGTACCCTCAAACATATTGTTATATCATTTAGTGGATATTTTCACAAAAAAGTGAAATTTTCAAAAATTCTGAAAATTGGCTGAAAACAACAAAATATCAAGGAATCATCTGGCGAATTGCTCTGGAACTGAAAACGGAATGCTCACTGACATTTCCCCTATCTGAAAGTCTGATAAACGGTGGAAAATGACTAAGTCCAAAAAAAAAATTTTTCAACTTTTTTCAATTTTACCTCCGTGGGATATATAATCTACCCAGAAACATTTGGATCCCTACTGGGGTACCCTTCCCTCATTTAGTGGATATTTTCACAAAAAAGTGAAATTTTCAAAAATTCAGAAAATTGGCTGAAAACGACTAAATATCAAGGACTCATCGGGCGAATCGCTCTAGAACTGAAAGCGGAATGCTCCCTGACATTTCCCCTATCTGAAAGTCTGATAAACGCCGGAAAAATGACTAAGTTCAAAAAAAATTAGCCCCGTGTGATATATATCCTACCCACCCAGTTTGGAACTCTCCTGTTGTACCCTCACACATATTATTCTCTCATTTAGTGGATATTTTCACAAAAAAGTGAAATTTTCAAAAATTAAGAAAATTGGCTGAAAACGACTAAATATCAAGGACTCATCGGGCGAATCGCTCTGGTACTGAAATCAGAATGCTCACTGACATTTGTCCTATCTGACAGTCTGATAAACGGCGGAAAAATGACTAAGTCCAAAAAAAAAATTTTTTTCAACTTTTTTCAATTTTACCCCCGTGGGATATGTCTTCTACCCACAAACAGTTGGAGCCCTCCTGGGGTACCCTCAAACATATTGTTATATCATTTAGTGGATATTTTCACAAAAAAGTGAAATTTTCAAAAATTCTGAAAATTGGCTGAAAACGACAAAATATCAAGGAATCATCTGGCGAATCGCTCTGGAACTGAAATCGGAATGCTCACTGACATTTCCCCTATCTGAAAGTCTGATAAACGGCGGAAAATGACTAAGTCCAAAAAAAAAATTTTTCAACTTTTTTCAATTTTACCTCCGTGGGATATATAATCTACTCAGAAACATTTGGATCCCTACTGGGGTACCCTTCCCTCATTTAGTGGATATTTTCACAAAAAAGTGAAATTTTCAAAAATTCAGAAAATTGGCTGAAAACGACTAAATATCAGGGACTCATCGGGCGAATCGCTCTAGAACTGAAAGCGGAATGCTCCCTGACATTTCCCCTATCTGAAAGTCTGATAAACGCCGGAAAAATGACTAAGTTCAAAAAAAATTAGCCCCGTGTGATATATATCCTACCCACCCAGTTTGGAACTCTCCTGGTGTACCCTCACACATATTATTCTCTCATTTAGTGGATATTTTCACAAAAAAGTGAAATTTTCAAAAATTAAGAAAATTGGCTGAAAACGACTAAATATCAAGGACTCATCGGGCGAATCGCTCTGGTACTGAAATCAGAATGCTCACTGACATTTGTCCTATCTGAAAGTCTGATAAACGGCGGAAAAATGACTAAGTCCAAAAAAAAAATTTTTTTCAACTTTTTTCAATTTTACCCCCGTGGGATATGTCTTCTACCCACAAACAGTTGGAGCCCTCCTGGGGTACCCTCAAACATATTGTTATATCATTTAGTGGATATTTTCACAAAAAAGTGAAATTTTCAAAAATTCTGAAAATTGGCTGAAAACAACAAAATATCAAGGAATCATCTGGCGAATTGCTCTGGAACTGAAATCGGAATGCTCACTGACATTTCCCCTATCTGAAAGTCTGATAAACGGTGGAAAATGACTAAGTCCAAAAAAAAAATTTTTCAACTTTTTTCAATTTTACCCCCGTGGGATATATCTTCTACCCACAAACATTTGGAGCCCTCCTGGGGTACCCTCACACATTTTGTTACCTCATTTAGTGGATATTTTCACAAAAAAGTGAAATTTTCAATAATTCAGATATATCTGAAAATGACTAAATATCAAGGACTCATCGGGCGAATCGCTCTGGAACTGAAATCGGAATGCTGACTGACATTTCCTCAGTCTGAAAGTCTGATAAACGTCGGAAAAATGACTAAGTCCAAAAAAATTTTTGAAAACTTTTTTCAATTTTACTCCCGTGGAATATATATTCTACCCACAAACATTTGGAACTCTCCTGGGGTACCCTCACACATGTTATTCCCTCATTTAGCGGATATTCTCACAAAAAAGTGAAATTTTCAAAAATTCAGATATCTGTCTGAAAACGACTAAATATCAAGGAATCATCAGGAGAATCACTATGGAACTGAAATCGGAATGCTCACTGACATTTCCCCTATCTGAAAGTCTGATAAACGCCGGAAAAATGACTCCAAAAAAAATTTTTTTTAAACTTTTTTCAATTTTACCCCCGTGGGATATATATTCTACCATAAACATTTGGAACTCTCCTGGGGTACCCTCACACATGTTATTCCCTCATTTAGCGGATATTCTCTCAAAAAAGTGAAATTTTCAAAAATTCAGAAAATAGGCTGAAAACTACTAAATATCAAGAACTCATCGGGCGAATCACTCTGGAACTGAAATCGGAACGCTCACTGACATTTCTCCTATCTGAAAGTCTGATAAACGCCGGAAAAATGACTCCAAAAAATTTTTTTCAACTTTTTTCAATTTTACCCCCGTGGGATATATATTCTACCCACACACATTTGGAAATATCATGGGGTACCCTCACACATATTAATCCCTCATTTAGTGGATATTTTCACAAAAAAGTGAAATTTTGAAAAATTCAGAAAACTGGCTGAAAATGACTAAATATCAAGGACTCATCGGGGAAATCGCTCTGGAACTGAAATCAGAATGCTCACTGACATTTCCCATATCTAAAAGTCTGATAAACGCTGGAAAAATGACTAAGTCCAAAACAAAAATTTTTTCAACTTTTTTCAATTTTACCCCCGTGGGATATATATTGTACCCACACACATTTGGAACTCTCCTGGGGTACCCTCACACATATTATTCCCTCATTTAGTGGATATTTTCACAAAAAAGTGAAATTTTCAAAAATTCAGAAAACTGGCTGAAAACGACTACATATCAAGAACTTATCGGGCGAAAAGCTCTGGAACTGAAATCGGATTGCTCACTGACATTTCCCCTATCTGAAAGTCTGATAAACGCCGGAAAAATGACTCCAAAAAAAATTTTTTTTAACTTTTTTCAATTTTACCCCCGTGGGATATATATTCTACCCACACACATTTGGAACTCTCCTGGGGTAACCTCACACATATTATTCCCTCATTTAGTGGATATTTTCACAAAAAAGTGAAATTTTCAAAGCTTCAGAAAACTGGCTGAAAACGACTAAGTATCAATGACTCATTTTGCGAATCGCTCTGGAACTGAAATCGGAACGCTCACTGACATTTCCCCTATCAGAAAGTCTGATAAATGCCGGAAAAATTACTAAGTCCAAAAAAAATTTTTTTTAAACTTTTTTAAATTTTACCCCCGTGGGATATATATTCTACCCACAAACATTTGGAACTCTCCTGGGGTACCCTTACACATGTTATTCCCTCATTTAGCGGATATTCTCTCAAAAAAGTGAAGTTTTCAAAAATTCAGAATATTGGCTGAAAACTACTAAATATCAAGGACTCATCGGGATAATCGCTCTGGAACTGAAATCGGAACGCTCACTGACATTTCCCCTATCTGAAAGTTTGATAAACTTCGGAAAAATGACTCCCAAAAAAAAATTTTTTCAACTTTTTTCAATTTTACCTCCGTGGGATATATATTCTACCCACACACATTTGGAACACTCCTGGGGTACCCTCACGCATATTATTCCCTCATTTAGTGGATATTTTCACAAAAAATTGAAATTTTCAAAAATTCAGAAAACTGGCTGAAAATGAATAAATATCAAGAACTCATCGGGCGAATCGCTCTGGAGCTGAAATCGGAGCGCTCACTGACATTTCCCCTATCTCAAAGGCTGATAAACGCCAGAAAAATAACTAAGTCCAAAAAAAAATTTTTTTCAACTTTTTTCAATTTTACCCCCGTGGGATATATATTATACCCACAAACATTTGGAACTCTCCTGGGGTACCCTCACACATGTTATTCCCTCATTTAGCGGATATTCTCACAAAAAAGTGAAATTTTCAAAAATTCAGATATCTGTCTGAAAACGACTAAATATCAAGGAATCATCAGGAGAATCACTATGGAACTGAAATCGGAATGCTCACTGACATTTCCCCTATCTGAAAGTCTGATAAACGCCGGAAAATGACGAAGTCCAAAAAAAAATTTTTTTCAACTTTTTTCAATTTTACCCCCCTGGGATATATATTCTACCCACACACATTTGGAACTCTCCTGGGGTACCCTCACACATATTATTCCCTCATTTAGTGGATATTTTCACAAAAAAGTGAAATTTACAAAAATTCAGACAACTGGCTGAAAACGACTAAATATCCAGGACTCATCGGGTGAATCGCTCTGGAACTGAAATCGGAACGCTCACTGACATTCCCCTATCTGAAAGTCTGATAAACGCCGGAAAAATGACTCCAAAAAAAATTTTTTTTAAACTTTTTTCAATTTTACCCCCGTGGGATATATATTCTATCATAAACATTTGGAACTCTCCTGGGGTACCCTCACACATGTTATTCCCTCATTTAGCGGATATTCTCTCAAAAAAGTGAAATTTTCAAAAATTCAGAAAATAGGCTGAAAACTACTAAATATCAAGAACTCATCGGGCGAATCACTCTGGAACTGAAATCGGAACACTCACTCACATTTCTCCTATGTGAAAGTCTGATAAACGCCGGAAAAATGACTCCAAAAAATTTTTTTCAACTTTTTTCAATTTTACCCCCGTGGGATATATATTCTACCCACACACATTTGGAACACTCCTGGGGTACCCTCACACATATTAATCCCTCATTTAGTGGATATTTTCACAAAAAAGTGAAATTTTCAAAAATTCAGAAAACTGGCTGAAAATGACTAAATATCAAGGACTCATCGGGGAAATCGCTCTGGAACTGAAATCAGAATGCTCACTGACATTTCCCATATCTAAAAGTCTGATAAACGCTGGAAAAATGACTAAGTCCAAAACAAAAATTTTTTCAACTTTTTTCAATTTTACCCCCGTGGGATATATATTCTACCCACACACATTTGGAACTCTCCTGGGGTACCCTCACACATATTATTCCCTCATTTAGTAGATATTTTCACAAAAAAGTGAAATTTTCAAAAATTCAGAAAACTGGCTGAAAACGACTACATATCAAGAACTTATCGGGCGAAACGCTCTGGAGCTGAAATCGGATTGCTCACTGACATTTCCCCTATCTGAAAGTCTGATAAACGCCGGAAAAATGACTCCAAAAAAAATTTTTTTTAACTTTTTTCAATTTTACCCCCGTGGGATATATATTCTACCCACACACATTTGGAACTCTCCTGCGGTAACCTCACACATATTATTCCCTCATTTAGGGGATATTTTCACAAAAAAGTGAAATTTTCAAAGCTTCAGAAAACTGGCTGAAAACGACTAAGTATCAATGACTCATTTTGCGAATCACTCTGGAACTGAAATCGGAACGCTCACTGACATTTCCCCTATCAGAAAGTCTGATAAATGCCGGAAAAATTACTAAGTCCAAAAAAAATTTTTTTTAAACTTTTTTAAATTTTACCCCCGTGGGATATATATTCTACCCACAAACATTTGGAACTCTCCTGGGGTACCCTTACACATGTTATTCCCTCATTTAGCGGATATTCTCTCAAAAAAGTGAAATTTTCAAAAATTCAGAAAATTGGCTGAAAACTACTAAATATCAAGGACTCATCGGGATAATCGCTCTGGAACTGAAATCGGAACGCTCACTGACATTTCCCCTATCTGAAAGTCTGATAAACTTCGGAAAAATGACTCCCAAAAAAAAATTTTTTCAACTTTTTTCAATTTTACCTCCGTGGGATATATATTCTACCCACACACATTTGGAACACTCCTGGGGTACCCTCACACATATTATTCCCTCATTTAGTGGATATTTTCACAAAAAATTGAAATTTTCAAAAATTCAGAAAACTGGCTGAAAATGAATAAATATCAAGGACTCATCGGGCGAATCGCTCTGGAGCTGAAATCGGAGCGCTCACTGACATTTCCCCTATCTCAAAGGCTGATAAACGCCGGAAAAATAACTAAGTCCAAAAAAAAATTTTTTTCAACTTTTTTCAATTTTACCCCCGTGGGATATATATTATACCCACAAACATTTGGAACTCTCCTGGGGTACCCTCACACATGTTATTCCCTCATTTAGCAGATATTCTCACAAAAAAGTGAAATTTTCAAAAATTCAGAAAACGGGCTGAAAACGACTTAATATTAAAAACTCATGGGGCGAATCGCTCTGGAACTGAAATCGGAATGCTCACTGACATTTCCCCTATCTGAAAGTCTGATAAACGCCGGAAAAATGACTCCAAAAAAAATTTTTTTTCAACTTTTTTCAATTTTACCCCCGTGGGAAATATATTCTACCCACACACATTTGGAACTCTCCTGGGGTACCCTAACACATATTATTCCCTCATTTAGTGGATATTTTCACAAAAAAGTGAAATTTTCAAAAATTCAGAGAACTGTCTGAAAACGACTAAATATCAAGGACACATCAGGTGAATCGCTCTGGAACTGAAATCGCAACGCTCACTGACATTTCCCCTATCTGAAAGTCTGATAAACGCCGGAAAAATGACTCCAAAAAAAATTTTTTTTTCAACTTTTTTCATTTTTACCCCCGTGGGATATATATTGTACCCACACACATTTGGAACTCTCCTGGGGTACCCTCACACATATTATTCCCTCATTTAGTGGATATTTTCACAAAAAAGTGAAATTTTCAAAAATTCAGAAAACTGGCTGAAAACGACTAAATATCAAGGACTCATCGGGCGAATCGCTCTGGAACTTAAATTGGAATGCTCACTGACTTTTCCCCTATCTAAAAGTCTGATAAATGCCGGAAAAATGACTTAAGTCCACAAAAATAATTTTTTCAACCTTTTACAATTTTACCCCCTTGGGATGTATATTCTACCGACGCACAATTTGGAACTCTCCTAGGGTACCCTCACACATATTATTCCCTCATTTAGTGGATATCTTCACAAAAAAGTGAAATTTTCAAAAATTCTGAAAATTGGCTGAAAATGACTAAATATCAAGGACTCATCGGGCAAATCGCTCTGGAACTGAAATCGGATCACTCACTGACATTTCCCCTATATGAAAGTCTGATAAATGCCAGAAAAATGACTAAGTCCCAAAAAAATTTTTTTTAAACTTTTTTCAATTTTACCCCCGTGGGATATATATTCTACCCACAAACATTTGGAACTCTCCTGGGGTACCCTCACACATGTTATTCCCTCATTTAGCAGATATTCTCACAAAAAAAGTGAAATTTTCAAAAATTCAGAAAACTGGCTGAAAACGACTAAATATCAAGGACTAGTATTGAGCGAACATGGTCGACACTGCTCGGTACTCGCCCGAGCATCACGCTACTCGGGATGTTCGGCGAGCACCGAGCATTTCCGGGTTACTCGGGCGGGAGCTCGGGTCTCCGCCCTGCATGTTTGGCGCTCTTTACAGAGCCAATGAACATGCAGGGATTGCCTGCCGGTCACTGTAATGCCGCAGCCATGTTGTTTGTGGGCATTACAGTGATTGGCTGGCCGCACAGCATCACTTCGAGTATTTAAAACCGGGCGCCGCCACCTTGGACACAGTCGCTCCGGATTAGACAGTGTAGGGACAGCTCTGCTGATTTAGGGAGAGATATATCCTGCAAAATAGTTAGTGTAGGGTCTGTAAAGGCTGTCAGATCAAACAAACAGTCCTTCTCAGGATTAATATCCATCCCAGGTATATAAGGCAGGCAGGCAGGCTGTATAGGAGACGCAGTGGTTATACCAGCAAATGCTGCATTACAGTCCTGTGTGCTGCTCCTGTTGCTGAAATTGCTGGACTTAGCTCCAGGTCCCGGGGGCCAGGAAAACTCCTTTTTTTTTATCTAAATCCTCTTTTTTTTTTACTCCTTCACAATGTTCAAATACCCATCTTATTAACCTTTTGGTGCCCCCCCCCCCAAAAAAAAAAGTGTGCCTCTGATTTTTCAGACACAAATATATCTGTTGAAAATAGTCTGGTGTAGGCCCGAGAAATACAAGTGTGGTTTTGCAGTTCTATGGGCCATTTGTATCTAAAAAAAACAGTTTGAGTGTGTCGCTCACTGTTCAGCTGCAAATATATATATATTTTAAAAAGCCTGGCATACACCAGTAAATTATTACTGTGGTTTTGATGTTCCACGGTAAAACATCTCTATTATCCTGTTTTTGGCATTTTTTGCTGTATAAAAATAATAATAGTGTCTCTCTGATTTTTCAGACACAAATATATCTGTTGAAAATAGTCTGGTGTAGGCCAGAGAGACAGAAGTGTGCTTTTGCTGTTCCACAGTAAAAAAAATCTCTATTATCCTGCTTTTTGCATTTTTTGCTGTAAAAAAAAAAAAAAATAGTGTCTCCCTGATTTTTCAGACACAAATATATCTGTTGAAAATAGTCTGGTGTAGGCCCGAGAAATACAAGTGTGGTTTTGCAGTTCCACGGTACAAACCTCTGTATTATCCACTTTTGGGCCATTTGAATCTAAAAAAAAACAGTTTGAGTGTGTCGCTCACTGTTCAGCCACAAATATATATATTTTAAAAAGCCTGGTATACACCAGTAAATTATAACTGTGGTTTTGCTGTTCCACGGTAAAAAATCTCTATTATTCAGGTTTTGGTAGTTTTTTCCATAAAGAAAAACAGTAGTGTCTCCTGACTGTTGTGACACAAAAATATATCTGTTGAAAATAGTCTTGTGTAGGCCCGACATCCCAGTGTGGTTTCGCAGTTCCACGGGTCAAATCGCTGTACTATCCAGTTTTGGGCCTTTGGTACCTAAAAAAAAAGCAGTTTGAGTGTGTCGCTCACTGTTCAGCCGCAAATATCTCTATTTAAAAAAGTGTGGTATACCCCAGTAAACAATAACTGTGGTTTTCCTCTTCCACGGTTCTAATCTACTCTTTATTACCCTTTTTCCATTGATAGTGCAAGTGTAAGCTATTTTACTTCATTTACAATGGGCAAGGTGCGTGACAAGGGACGTGGAAGTGGACGTTCTGGTGATGGTTCGTGCAGAGGATGGGGCCGTGGCCAAGGTGAAAATGTGCCACAACCAACAGCCACATCTTCTCGCTCCCACTTCTTGACCAAATTACTAGGAAAGCACAGAACAACACCAGTATTGAGAACTGATCAGTGTGAACAGGTTATTAATTGGATAGCAGACAATACTTCCAGTTACCTGGGCACCACCACCTCCGGTCTGTCTTCCACATGGTCAACTCTTAGTAGCCGTGAGTCTCGACCGCATACTCCTCCTCACCCTGATGCTCCTTCCTCCCACCATGCCGAGTGTCATCAGACAGCAAGTGATCCCACACTTGGACACTCTGAAGAGCTGTTCACTGGTCCATTTCCATATTTGGGCCCCTCGCCTGAAACGCTTGAAGTGGTGGAAGAGGAGATCCCATGTTGCGATGCCCAAATATTTGAACATCCACGGCCACAGGAAGTCGACGTTGGCAATCTGTCACAAGAGGTGGACGATGACGAGACACAATTGCCAGGAAGTGAGGAGGAGGATCGTGGTGCGCAAGTGGAAGAGGAGGAGGTGGTGGATGATCTAGTAACTGACCCAACGTGGAAGGAGGACATGCAGAGTGAGGCCAGCAGCACACAGGGGGAGGGAGGCAGAGTACCCCAACAGGCAGGAAGAAGCAGTGTGGTGGCCGCAGACAGAAGGCAGGCAACCGTTCCCCGTAACACCAACACGAGGGACGTTGCCAGTACAAGCGGTAGGTCTTCCAGAGTCTGGAATTTTTTTAAAACCTCTGCTGATAACCCCAAAAAGGCCATATGTTCCACCTGCCATGCCAGCATCAGCAGGGGTGACAAAACTACCAGCCTGACCACCACCAGCATGATCAGGCACATAGCAGCAAAGCACCCGACTTTGTGGGGCGAAACCCAGGGTCCACGACCAGTGTCAGCGGGTGTCACGACTGCTTCTTCCACTGTTGTGCGTGCAATAGAACCCCCTGTTGTGTGTGCAAGGCAATCCCCTGTCCATACTGCATGTAAAGATGCCCCCTCCTCTCAGTCTTCACTTGTTATGGCAGTTTCTCAAGAAATAGCATCAACGTCCACGTCCCACCGCAGCGTTCAATTGTCCATATCCCAGACCTTTGAATGAAAGCGGAAATTCGCAGCTAACGCCCCACAGGCCACAGTCCTAAATTCGCACATTTCACGACTGCTTGCATTGGAAATGCTGCCTTTTAGGCTGGTGGAGACAGAATCCTTCCGCAATCTTATGGCGGTGGCCGTCTCTCGGTAATCGGTCCCCAGCCGACACTATTTTGCCCGCTGTGCCATCCCCGCACTACACAAGCACGTGTCCCAAAGCATCTGCCGTGCCCTCAGCAACGCAGTTACTGGGAGAGTCCACCTGACAACGGACACGTGGACAAGTGCTTGTGGCCAGGGACGGTACATCTCTCTGACGGCACACTGGGTAAACATAGTGGAAGCCGGGACCCAGTCAGACCTTGGGACGGAACACATCCTCCCCACACCGAGGATTGCGGGCCCTATGTCAGTCAGAGTTGCCCCCACAGTGTACAGCTCCTGCGCATCCTCCTCCTCCTCCTCATGTTCAGCCTCCATCTCAGATATCACCACATCAGTTATAGGATTTCCTGGCCTGCCCTGCCGCTAGCGTGTTATCGGAGCGTGTTTTTAGTGCCGCTGGGGGAATTATAACTGATAAGCGCACTTGCCTGTCAACTGACAATGCTGACAAGCTGACCCTTATCGAAATGAACAAGGGCTGGATAGGGCCAGACTTCTCATCACCACCAAATGACAGCAGAGTAACATAAAGTCAAATCCACTGTGTTTTTTCGGGAGGTGTATTCACATGCACCGCTTCACACCCACACATGGGTATACGCTTCCTCGTTTCGGCTGTTTAATATTCTTCTCCTTATCCTCAGCCTCCACCACCACTATACCACCAGGGTGCCAGCATTGCAAGTTCCTCCGTCCTAATTTTTGGCAGCTTTTGCTGGGAAAGCATAAGCAAATACCATGGGACACCCACTCCCCAATAATGGGACTTATGTTTGTAATATGCTGTACTGCATGGCTCTTGTAAGGGGCATTGCAAGTTGCTCCGTCCTAATTTTTGGCAGCTTTTGCTGGGAAAGTATAAGCAAATACTATCGGAGACCGACTCCCCAATAATGGGACTTATGTTTGTAATATGCTGTACTGCATGACTCTTGTAAGGGGCATTGCAAGTTGCTTCATCCTAATTTTTGGCAGCTTTTGCTGGGAAAGTATAAGCAAATGCTATGGGAGACCAGTCCCCAATAATGGGACTTATGTTGGTAATATGCTGTACTGCATGGCTCTTGTAAGGGGCATTGCAAGTTGCTCCATCCTAATTTTTGGCAGCTTTTGCTTGCAAGGCATAAGCAAATACTATGGGACACCCACTCCCCAATAATGGGACTTATGTTTGTAATATGCTGTACTGCATGTGACGCGCCCCCTGGGCCGTGTGTACACGTGTGTGGGATACCCGGTGCCGGGTCTCTGGGGTCTGTAGTCTCCGTGGCGGTGACCCGGTCCCGTGGCTCAGGCTGGTCAAACCAGTGGCAATCTTTCTTAGGTTTTGAGGTTAATTGTCCGACTGCGCCACCCGTGGATTGCGGTCAGGGAGTACCACCGCTGTGAGGCAGACCGCTGAGGCTGGTGTTGTGTGCGCAGCATAAAATGGGATAACTCCCCACGGGAGGAGTATAGCCTCAGGGCAGTGAGTGTGGATGATGGGGGTGATGGTGCACGAGCGCAGCAGGAATGACTCAGAGTCTTTGCAGTGCAGTTCAGGGTCTTTACTGATGATTATAAGGTAGACCCTCCCGGGAGTACTGGCTAGCATAAGAGGCCTGGTCAGTCTGTGAGCAAGCAGGAGTTCCACTGGCCAGGTGGAGTTGTAGGCCTCACCGTCTGTCTGCACTCTTCCTGGCTACCTTGCTGTAAGCAGGTAGAAGTAGCCCACGTCCCTGAGTGTACCGTGTAGTGCTCACCTGTATGGCTGGTGACTTGGGGCCTTCTGTTAACCTCCGCTCCACGACGGTGGTGCTGGTCCCTTGCTTGTGAATGAGCCTCCGGGCTTCTATGGCCAGAGGACTTGAAATCCCCTGCCGGCTGGTTTCTGCTGCTGGATATATAAGTCCTCACAGCTTCGGACTCCTGTGTCCGGTTCCTATTGTCTTCTGCCAGGGCGAGCTCTGCTCAGCTTCCAGCCCCTCGTCTTTAGCTCCTAGCTCCTACAGAGCTCCTTGCTGTTACTTTCCCTTGCTCTCACTCTGACTCTGACTGTTCTCTGACTCACTCAACCCCATCCCAGATCCATTTTATAAGGGCAGAATTCTCCTCTCCCAGGACTGGGGCAGGAGGATGTTGCACGTTTAAGGGATCCTGATCAGGAAACCTCCCACTTGCTCTCCGACGTAATCTCTATTACTGTGGTGACCTGACCCCTGGGGTGCCACACATGGCTCTTGTAAGGCGCACTGCAGTACCTCATAATTTTTGGAAAGCCTTCCATTCACTGCTTAGGCCAACAGTGCACAGGAGACCCAGTTGCTATAAATGGAAAAAAAGGTTTAGTTCACGCCCTTTGACCTCCATGTCATTTCCAAGGGGCATTGGAGTGCCTCGAAATTTTTGGTAGGCATTGCACTCACTGTATGCCCTATAACTGTGTAGCCGAACCGCTCCTTTTGTTACAGAAACATATCCTACAAGACATATCTGGTTGACTGGCCTGATATTGATGTGAATGGTCCCTGTTCCTCCTGCTCTTTCTCCTTTGCCACTACCTCATCCATCATTTATCACCTGAAGCTTTGTTTTAACGGGAGTCATAGAACTTGGATAGTAGCAGGAAAACATCCAACAATCCTCGGAGGAGGTAAAATATGCCCCAAAACGCTGACCTCCTCAGGCCTAGCCGCTACTACATACATGCGCTTGCATTACAACAAAACAAAGCAGATGCTAACTTCTATCATTCTCATCATGCTCCTCAAGTTGGCACTCTCAATTCCCCTGATGGAGAAGCCAGGGCCCACCGGAGGAGTCTGATAGTCCGGTGGGCTCGGCCAATGATGCCCTAAAGCAGGCCAGGCTAAGAAAAGTGTGGAAAAGGTTACCGGTACAAATAGGGGTGGCTGGGGACCGAGTATGGACACCCGGCCACCCCCTGGAGGCTGGGGAGCAAGAGGGGACACCCGGCCACCAGGCGGCTGGGGACTGAGTATGGATACCAGGCCGCCGACACAGCCAGGGCGTGGTGGCCAGATTCCGCCTCCACATGCCTAAAAGGCCCAATTTAAAGTGCAAGCAAGCAAGCAGTATGGTATTGCAGCCTGGGGGTGGGTGGGTGGCAGGCTGCATACTTGCGCTTGCATTGCAAGGAATGGGAGAGGTACAATTGAACACTGCCCTGGGACAAGGACTTGAATGGGGATAGTTGCAAGTCTGCAACGACAGGTGCAAGGTGGGAGGCATCTTCGCATGTACCATGAACAGGGGTTTGGCATGCACACACTACAGCGGAATAGGCTCTCCTTCCCACTAAATGCACTGGGGAGGGCACAGGTAATGTTTTGGTATACGCGCTTAATCTTATGTATAAGGCACACCAGGACAAATAGGGGCGGCTGGGGACTGAGTATGGATACCTCGCTGCCGAAGCAGCCATGAGGTAGTGGCCAGTTTCGGCCTCCTCTAAACTAAAAGGCCCCATTTCAAGTGCAAGCTAGCAGTATGGAATTGCAGTCTGGGGGTGGGTGGGTGGCAGGCTGCACACTTACACTTGCATTAAAAGAAAACATAGCAGATGCTAACTTCTGTCATCATCATCATGCTCCTCACCTTCGCACTCTCAACTCCACTGATGGAGAAGTCAGGGCCCACCGGAGGAGTCTGGTTCTATGGTGGGCTCGTCCAATGCTGCCTAAAGCAGGCCGGGCTAAGAAAAGTGTGTGGGGGGATGTTCCAAGGAGAAATGGGGGCGGCTGGGGACCGTTTATGGACACCCGACTGCCCCCAGGCGGCTGGGGACCGTGCGGACACTCGGCCGCGGGGCGGCAGGGGACTGAGTATGGACACCCGGCCGCCGGGTGTCTGGGGACTGAGTATGGATTCCAGGCCGCCAACACAGCCATGACGTGGTGGCCAGATTCCGCCTCCACATGCCTAAAAGGCCCAATTTCAAGTTCAAGCAAGCAAGCAGTATGGTATTGCAGCCTGGGGGTGGGTGGGTGGCAGGCTGCATACTTGCGCTTGTATTGCAAGGAATGAGGGAGGTACAATTGAACACTGCCCTGGGACTAGAACTTGCATGGGGATAGTTGCAAGTCTGCATCTTCTGATGCGGCAAGGATCACTTATGATGGGCACACTTTTAGACAGTGACCTGGGAGTCAGAGATGCTTCCAGGGGTCTTCCCCATGCTGTTCCCATGTCTTTTCAGCACTTTATGCATGTGTCACACAGCACATGGCCAGATAAGGTTGTAAAATGTTAAAATGACATTTCCCGGTGAATGCATTTGTCATAGTTGAAAGCAATACAAAAGTGCAAAAACGCATGAAAAATGCTACTTGTGAACATAGCCGAAGGTGTGGAGGAGTATTTTTGTTTTTGGTCATTAATTTTAACTTATACACAAGTCTTTTCCCTGGAAAGGATGTTCCTTAACATATTTCACAGGAAAAAAGTTTCACTTTCGTTTTATTGTGAGCCTGTAAAAGTGGCTTAATACCTCTTACCACGTTGTTGACAGCAGTGACCTGGGGGTCAGAAATGCTTCCTGGGGCGATCCCCATGCTGTCCCCATGTCATTTGAGCACTGTCACTATCGTTTTGGGCACTTGTTAGGCTTTTAAAAGACTGCCGGGGGTGCTACCGCAAAAATGCTCGAGTCACCCATAGACTAACATTGGGCTCGTTGCTCGGGTCGAGCACCCGAGTATCACGGAGAGCTCGGCCCGAGCTTCGAGCACCCGAGCATTTTCGTGCTCGCTCAACACTATCAAGGACTCATTTGACGAATGGCTCTGGAACTGACATCGGAACGCTCACTGACATTTCCCCTATCTGAAAGTCTGATAAACGGCGGAAAAATGACTCCAAAAAAAAATTTTTTCAACTTTTCTCAATTTTACCCCCGTGGGATATATATTCTACCCACACACATTTGGAACTCTCCTGGGGTACCCTCACACATATTATTCCCTCATTTAGTGGATATTTTCACAAAAAACTGAAATTTTCAAAAGTTCAGAAAACTGGCTGAAAACGGCTAAATATCAAGGACTCATCGGGTGAATCGCTCTGGAACTGAAATCGGAATGCTCACTGACATTTCTCCTATCTAAAAGTCTGATAAACGCCGGAAAAATGACTAAGTCCAAAAAAAAAATGTTTTCAACTTTTTTCAATTTCACCCCCGTGGGATATATATACTACCCACAAACATTTGGAAGTCTCCTGGGGTACCCTCACACATGTTATTCCCTCATTTAGCGGATATTCTCACAAAAAAGTGAAATTTTCAAAAATTCAGAAAATTGGCTGAAAACGACTAAATATCAAGGACTCATCAGGCGAATGGCTCTGGAACTGAAATCGGAACGCTCACTGACATTTCCCCTATCTAAAAGTCTGATGAACTCCGGAAAAATAACTTAAGTCCAAAAAAAAAATGTTTTCAACTTTTTTCAATTTTACCCCCGTGGGATATATATTCTACCCACGCACATTTGGAACTCTCCTTGGGAACCCTCACACATATTATTCCCTCATTTAGTGGATATTCTCACAAAAAAGTGAAATTTTCAAAAATTCAGAAAACTGGCTGAAAACGACTAAATATCAAGGACTCATTGGGCGAATCGCTCTGGAACTGAAATCGTAACACTCACTGACATTTCCCCTATCTGAAAGTCTGATTATCGCCGGAAAAATTACTAAGTCCAAAAAAAAATTTTTTTAGACCATTTTTCACTTTTACCCTCATGGGATATATATTCTACCCACGCACATTTGGAACTCTCCTGTGGTACCCTCACACATATTATTCCCTCATTTAGTGGATATTTTCACAAAAAAGTGAAATTTTCAAAAATTCTGAAAACTGGGTGAAAACGACTAAATATCAAGGACTCATTGGGCGAATCGCTCTAGAACTGAAATCGGAACGCTCACTGACATGTCCCCTATCTGAAAGTCTGATAAACGGCGGAAAAATGACTAAGTCCAAAAAAAAAATGTTTTCAATTTTTTTCAATTTTACCCCCGTGGGATATATATTCTACCTACGCACATTTGGAACTCTCCTGGGGTACCCTCACACATATTATTCCCTCATTTAGCGGATATTCTCACAAAAAAGTGAAATTTTCAAAAATTCAGAAAACTGGCTGAAAACTACTAAATATCACGGACTCATTGGGCGAATCACTCTTGAACTGAAATCGGAACGCTCTCTGACATTTCCCCTATCTGAAAGTCTGATAAACGCCGGAAAAATGAGTCCAAAAAAAATGTTTTTCAACTTTTTTCAATTTTACCCCAGTGGGATATATATTCTACCCACACACATTTGGAACTCTCCTGGGGTACGCTCACACATGTTATTCCCTCATTTAGCGGATATTCTCACAAAAAAGTGAAATTTTCAAAAATTCAGAAAACTGGCTGAAAACGACTAAATATCAAGGACTCATTGGGCGAATCGCTCTGGAACTGATATCAGAACGCTCACTGACATTTCAACTATCTGAAAGTTTGATAAACGGCGGAAAAATGACTAAGTCCAAAAAACAATTTTTTTCAACTTTCTTCAGTTTTACCCCCGTGGGATATATATTGTACCCACACACATTTGGAACACTCCTGGGGGTACCCTCACACATATTATCCAATCATTTAGCGGATATTCTCACAAAAAAGTGAAATTTTCAAAAATTCAGAAAATTGGCTGAAAATGACTAAATATCAAGGACTCATTGGGCGAATGGCTCTGGAACTGAAATCGGAACGCTCACTGACATTTCCCTTATCGGAAAGTCTGATAAACGCCGGAAAAATTACTCCCAAAAAATTTTTTTTTCAACTTTTTTCAATTTTACCCCCGTGGGATATATATTCTACCCGCACACATTTGGAACTCTCCTGGGGTACCCTCACACATATTATTCCCTCATTTAGTGGATATTTTCACAAAAAAAGTTAAATTTTCAAAAATTCAGAAAACTGGCTGAAAACTACTAAATATCACGGACTCATCGGGCGAATCACCCTTGAACTGAAATCGGAACGCTCACTGACATTTCCCCTATCTGAAAGTCTGATAAACGCCGGAAAAATGACTCCAAAAAAAATTTTTTTCAACTTTTTTCAATTTTACCCCCGTGATATATATATTCTACCCACACACATTTGGAACTCTCCTGGGGTACCCTCACCCATATTATTCCTTCATTTAGCGGATATCCTCACAAAAAAGTGAAATTTTCAAAAATTCAGAAAACTGGCTGAAAACGACTAAATATCAAGAACTCATCGGGCGAATTACTCTGGAACTGAAATCGGAACACTCACTGACATTTCCCCTATCTAAAAGTCTGTTAAACTCCGGAAAAATGACTAAGTCCAAAAAAAAATAATTTTTCAACTTTTTTCAATTTTACCCCCGTGGGATATATATTCTACCCACAAAAATTTGGAACTCTCCTGGGGTACGCTCACACATGTTATTCCTTCATTTAGCGGATATCCTCACAAAAAAGTGAAATTTTCAAAAATTCAGAAAACTGGCTGAAAACGACTAAATATCAAGGACTCATTGGGCGAATCGCTCTGGAACTGATATCGGAACGCTCACTGACATTTCCCCTATCTGAAAGTTTGATAAACGGCGGAAAAATGACTAAGTCCACAAAAAAAATGTTTTCAACTTTTTTCAATTTTACCCCCGTGGGATGTATATTCTACCCACACACATTTGGAACTCTCCTGGGGTACCCTCACACATATTATTCCCTCATTTAGTGGATATTTTCACAAAAAAGTGAAATTTTCAAAAATTCTGAAAACTGGCTGAAAACAACTAAATATCAAGGACTCATTGGGCGAATCGCTCTGGAACTGATATCGGAACGCTCACTGACATTTCCCCTATCTGAAAGTTTGATAAACATCGGAAAAATGACTAAGTCCACAAAAAAAATGTTTTCAACTTTTTTCAATTTTACCCCCGTGGGATGTATATTCTACCCACACACATTTGGAACTCTCCTGGGGTACCCTCACACATATTACTCCCTCATTTAGCGGATATTCTCACAAAAAAGTGAAATTTTCAAAAATTCAGAAAACTGGCTGAAAACGACTAAATATCAAGGACTCATTGGGCGAATTGCTCTGGAACTGAAATTGGAACACTCACTGACATTTCCCCTATCTGAAAGTCTGATAAACGCTGGAAAAATGACTAAGTCCAAAAAAAATTTTTTTCAACTTTTTTCAATTTTACCCCCATGGGATATATATTCTACCCACACATATTTGGAACTCTCCTGGGGTACCCTCACACATATTATTCCCTCATTTAGTGGATATTTTCACAAAAAAGTGAAATTTTCAAAAATTCAGAAAACTGGCTGAAAACGTCTAAATATCAAGGACTCATCGGGCGAATCGCTCTGGAACTGAAATCGCAATGCTAACTGACATTTCACCTATCTGAAAGTCTGATAAACGCCGGAAAAATTACTAAGTCCAAAAAAAAAACGTTTTCAACTTTTTTCAATTTTACCCCAGTGTAATATATATTCTACCCACGCACATTTGGAACTCTCCTAGGGTACCCTCACACATATTATTCCCTCATTTAGCGGATATTCTCACAAAAAAGTGAAATTTTCAAAAATTCTGAAAATTGTTTGAAAACGACTAAATATCAAGGACTCATCGGGCGAATCGCTCTGGAACTGAAATCGGAACGCTCACTGACATTTCCCCTATCGGAAAGTCTGATAAACGCCGGAAAAATGACTCCCAAAAAATTTTTTTTTCAACTTTTTTCAATTTTACCCCCATGGGATATAAATTCTACCCACACATATTTGGAACTCTCCTGGGGAACCCTCACACATATTATTCCCTCCTTTAGTGGATATTTTCACAAAAAAGTGAAATTTTCAAAAATTCAGAAAACTGGCTGAAAACTACTAAATATCACGGACTCATCGGGCGAATCGCTCTTGAACTGAAATCGGAACACTCACTGACATTTCCCATATCTAAAAGTCTGATAAACGCCGGAAAAATGACTTGAAAAAAATTTTTTTTCAACTTTTTTCAATTTTACCCCCATGGGATATATATTCTACCCACACACATTTGGAACTCTCCTGGGGTACCCTCACACATATTATTCCCTCATTTAGTGGATATTTTCACAAAAAAGTGAAATTTTCAAAAATTCAGAAAACTGGCTGAAAACGACTAAATATCAAGGACTCATTGGGCGAATCGCTCTGGAACTGAAATCGCAACGCTCACTGACATTTCCCCTATCTGAAAGTCTGATTATCGCCGGAAAAATTACTAAGTCCAAAAAAAAATTTTTTTAGACCATTTTTCACTTTTACCCTCATGGGATATATATTCTACCCACGCACATTTGGAACTCTCCTGTGGTACCCTCACACATATTATTCCCTCATTTAGTGGATATTTTCACAAAAAAGTGAAATTTTCAAAAATTCTGAAAACTGGGTGAAAACGACTAAATATCAAGGACTCATTGGGCGAATCGCTCTAGAACTGAAATCGGAACGCTCACTGACATGTCCCCTATCTGAAAGTCTGATAAACGGCGGAAAAATGACTAAGTCCAAAAAAAAAATGTTTTCAATTTTTTTCAATTTTACCCCCGTGGGATATATATTCTACCTACGCACATTTGGAACTCTCCTGGGGTACCCTCACACATATTATTCCCTCATTTAGCGGATATTCTCACAAAAAAGTGAAATTTTCAAAAATTCAGAAAACTGGCTGAAAACTACTAAATATCACGGACTCATTGGGCGAATCACTCTTGAACTGAAATCGGAACGCTCTCTGACATTTCCCCTATCTGAAAGTCTGATAAACGCCGGAAAAATGAGTCCAAAAAAAATGTTTTTCAACTTTTTTCAATTTTACCCCAGTGGGATATATATTCTACCCACACACATTTGGAACTCTCCTGGGGTACGCTCACACATGTTATTCCCTCATTTAGCGGATATTCTCACAAAAAAGTGAAATTTTCAAAAATTCAGAAAACTGGCTGAAAACGACTAAATATCAAGGACTCATTGGGCGAATCGCTCTGGAACTGATATCAGAACGCTCACTGACATTTCAACTATCTGAAAGTTTGATAAACGGCGGAAAAATGACTAAGTCCAAAAAACAATTTTTTTCAACTTTTTTCAGTTTTACCCCCGTGGGATATATATTGTACCCACACACATTTGGAACACTCCTGGGGGTACCCTCACACATATTATCCAATCATTTAGCGGATATTCTCACAAAAAAGTGAAATTTTCAAAAATTCAGAAAATTGGCTGAAAATGACTAAATATCGAGGACTCATTGGGCGAATGGCTCTGGAACTGAAATCGGAACGCTCACTGACATTTCCCTTATCGGAAAGTCTGATAAACGCCGGAAAAATTACTCCCAAAAAATTTTTTTTTCAACTTTTTTCAATTTTACCCCCGTGGGATATATATTCTACCCGCACACATTTGGAACTCTCCTGGGGTACCCTCACACATATTATTCCCTCATTTAGTGGATATTTTCACAAAAAAAGTTAAATTTTCAAAAATTCAGAAAACTGGCTGAAAACTACTAAATATCACGGACTCATCGGGCGAATCACCCTTGAACTGAAATCGGAACGCTCACTGACATTTCCCCTATCTGAAAGTCTGATAAACGCCGGAAAAATGACTCCAAAAAAAAATAATTTTTCAACTTTTTTCAATTTTACCCCCGTGGGATATATATTCTACCCACAAAAATTTGGAACTCTCCTGGGGTACGCTCACACATGTTATTCCTTCATTTAGCGGATATCCTCACAAAAAAGTGAAATTTTCAAAAATTCAGAAAACTGGCTGAAAACGACTAAATATCAAGGACTCATTGGGCGAATCGCTCTGGAACTGATATCGGAACGCTCACTGACATTTCCCCTATCTGAAAGTTTGATAAACGGCGGAAAAATGACTAAGTCCACAAAAAAAATGTTTTCAACTTTTTTCAATTTTACCCCCGTGGGATGTATATTCTACCCACACACATTTGGAACTCTCCTGGGGTACCCTCACACATATTATTCCCTCATTTAGTGGATATTTTCACAAAAAAGTGAAATTTTCAAAAATTCTGAAAACTGGCTGAAAACGACTAAATATCAAGGACTCATTGGGCGAATCGCTCTGGAACTGATATCGGAACGCTCACTGACATTTCCCCTATCTGAAAGTTTGATAAACATCGGAAAAATGACTAAGTCCACAAAAAAAATGTTTTCAACTTTTTTCAATTTTACCCCCGTGGGATGTATATTCTACCCACACACATTTGGAACTCTCCTGGGGTACCCTCACACATATTACTCCCTCATTTAGCGGATATTCTCACAAAAAAGTGAAATTTTCAAAAATTCAGAAAACTGGCTGAAAACGACTAAATATCAAGGACTCATTGGGCGAATTGCTCTGGAACTGAAATTGGAACACTCACTGACATTTCCCCTATCTGAAAGTCTGATAAACGCTGGAAAAATGACTAAGTCCAAAAAAAATTTTTTTCAACTTTTTTCAATTTTACCCCCATGTGATATATATTCAACCCACACACATTTGGAACTCTCCTGGGGAACCCTCACACATATTATTCCCTCATTTAGTGGATATTTTCACAAAACAGTGAAATTTTCAAAAATTCTGAAAACTGGCTGAAAACGACTAAATATCAAGGACTCATCAGGCGAATCACTCTGGAACTGAAATCGGAATGCTCACTGACATTTCCACTATCTTAAAGTCTGATAAACGACGGAAAAATGACTAAGTCCAAAAAAAAATTTTTATCAACTTTTTTCAATTTTACCCCCGTACGATATATATTCTATCCACGCACATTTGGAACTCTCCTGGGGTACCCTCACACATATTATTCCCTCATTTAGTGGATATTCTCACAGAAAAGTGAAATTTTCAAAAATTCTGAAAACTGGCTGAAAACTACTAAACATCACGGACTCATCGGGCGAAAAGGTCTTGAACTGAAATCGGAACGCTCACTGACATTTCCCCTATATGAAAGTCTGATAAATGCCGGAAAAATGACTCCCAAAAAAATTTTTTTCAACTTTTTTCAATTTTACCCCCGTGGGATATACATTGTACCCACACACATTTGGAACTCTCCTGGGGGTACCCTCACACATATTATTCCCTCATTTAGTGAATATTCTCACAAAAAAGTGAAATTTTCAAAAATTCAGAAAACTGGCTGAAAACTACTAAATATCAAGGACTCATTGGGCGAATCGCTCTGGAACTGAAATCACAACGCTCACTGACATTTCCCCTATCTGAAAGTCTGATAAACGCCGGAAAAATGACTAAGTCCAAAAAAAAAATGTTTTCAACTTTTTTCAATTTTACCCCCGTTGGATATATATTCTACCCACACACATTTGGAACTCTCCTGGGGTACCCTCACACATATTATTCCCTCATTTAGTGGATATTTTCACAAAAAAGTGAAATTTTCAAAAATGCTGAAAACTGGCTGAAAACGACTAAATATCAAGGACTCATCGGGCGAATCGCTCTGGAACTGAAATCGGAACACTCACTGACATTTCCGCTATCTGAAAGTCTGATAAACGGCGGGAAAATGACTCCAAAAAAAAATTTTTTTCAACTTTTTTCAATTTTACCCCCGTGGGATATATATTCTACCCACACACATTTGGAACTCTCCTGGGGTACCCTCACACATATTATTCCCTCATTTAGTGGATATTTTCACAAAAAAGTGAAATTTTCAAAATTTCTGAAAACTGGCTGAAAACGACTAAATATCAAGGACTCATCGGGCGAATCGCTCTGGAACTGAAATCTGAATGCTCACTGACATTTCCACTATCTGAAAGACTGATAAACGCCGGAAAAATGACTAAGTCCCAAACAAAATTTTTTCAACTTTTTTCAATTTTACCCCTGTGGGATATATATTGTACCCACACACATTTGGAACTCTCCTGGGGGTACCCTCACACATATTATTCCCTCATTTAGCGGATATTCTCACAAAAGAGTGAAATTTTCAAAAATTCAGAAAATTGGCTGAAAATGACTAAATATCAAGGACTCATCGGGCGAATCGCTCTGGAACTGAAATCGGAACGCTCACTGAAATTTTCCCTATCTGAAAGTCTGATAAACGCTGGAAAAATGACTCCCAAAAAATTTTTTTTTCAACTTTTTTCAATTTTACCCCCGTGGGATATATATTGTACCCACACACATTTGGAACTCTCCTGGGGTAACCTCACACATATTATTTCCTCATTTAGTGGATATTTTCACTAAAAAGTGAAATTTTCAAAAATTCTGAAAACTGGCTAAAAACGACTAAATATCAAGGACTCATCGGGCGAATCACTCTGGAACTGAAATCGGAACACTCACTGACATTTCTCCTATCTGAAAGTCTGATAAATGGCGGAAAAATGACTCCAAAAAAAAAATGTTTTCAACTTTATTCAATTTTACCCACGTGGGATATATATTCTACCCACACACATTTGGAACTCTCCTGAGGAACCCTCACACATATTATTCCCTCATTTAGTGAATATTTTCACAAAAAAGTGAAATTTTCAAAAATTCTGAAAACTGGCTAAAAACGACTAAATATCAAGGACTCATCGGGCGAATCGCTCTGGAACTGAAATCGGAACGCTCACTGACATTTCCCCTATCTAAAGGTCTGATAAACGCCGGAAAAATGACTAAGTCCAAAAAAAAAAATGTTTTCAACTTTCTTCAATTTTACCCCCGTGGGATATATATTCTACCCACAAACATTTGGAACTCTCCTGGGGTACCCTCACACATGTTATTCCCTCATTTAGCTTATATTCTCACAAAAAAAGTGAAATTTTCAAAAATTCAGAAAACTGGCTGAAAACGACTAAATATCAAGGACTCATCGGGCGAATCGCTCTGGAACTGAAATCGGAAAACTCACTAACATTTCCCCTATCTGAAAGTCTGATAAACGCCGGAAAAATGACTCCAAAAAAAAATTTTTTTCAACTTTTTTCAATTTTACCCCCGTGGGATACATATTCTACCCACACACATTTGGAACTCTCCTGGGGTACGCTCACACATGTTATTCCCTCATTTAGCGGATATTCTCACAAAAAAGTGAAATTTTCAAAAATTCAGAAAATTGGCTGAAAATGACTAAATATCAAGGACTCATTGGGCGAATCGCTCTGGAACTGAAATCGGAACACTCACTGACATTTCCCCTATCTGAAAGTCTGATAAACGCCGGAAAAATGACTCTAAAAAAAAATTTTTTAACCTTTTTTCAATTTTACCCCCGTGGGATATATATTCTACCCACACACATTTGGAACTCTCCTGGGGTACCCTCACACATATTATTCCCTCATTTAGTGGATATTTTCACAAAAAAGTGAAATTTTCAAAAATTCAGAAAACTGGCTGAAAACGACTAAATATCAACGCATCATTGGGCGAATCGCTCTGGAACTGAAATCGCAATGCTCACTGACATTTCCCCTATCTGAAAGTCTGATAAACGCCGAAAAAATGACTAAGTCCAAAAAAAAAAAATGTTTTCAACTTTCTTCAATTTTACCCCCATGGGATATATATTCTACCCACACACATTTGGAACTCTCCTGGGGAACCCTCACACATATTATTCCCTCATTTAGTGGATATTTTCACAAAACAGTGAAATTTTCAAAAATTCTGAAAACTGGCTGAAAACGACTAAATATCAAGGACTCATCAGGCGAATCACTCTGGAACTGAAATCGGAATGCTCACTGACATTTCCACTATCTTAAAGTCTGATAAACGACGGAAAAATGACTAAGTCCAAAAAAAAATTTTTATCAACTTTTTTCAATTTTACCCCCGTACGATATATATTCTATCCACGCACATTTGGAACTCTCCTGGGGTACCCTCACACATATTATTCCCTCATTTAGTGGATATTCTCACAGAAAAGTGAAATTTTCAAAAATTCTGAAAACTGGCTGAAAACTACTAAACATCACGGACTCATCGGGCGAAAAGGTCTTGAACTGAAATCGGAACGCTCACTGACATTTCCCCTATATGAAAGTCTGATAAATGCCGGAAAAATGACTCCCAAAAAAATTTTTTTCAACTTTTTTCAATTTTACCCCCGTGGGATATACATTGTACCCACACACATTTGGAACTCTCCTGGGGGTACCCTCACACATATTATTCCCTCATTTAGTGGATATTCTCACAAAAAAGTGAAATTTTCAAAAATTCAGAAAACTGGCTGAAAACTACTAAATATCAAGGACTCATTGGGCGAATCGCTCTGGAACTGAAATCACAACGCTCACTGACATTTCCCCTATCTGAAAGTCTGATAAACGCCGGAAAAATGACTAAGTCCAAAAAAAAAATGTTTTCAACTTTTTTCAATTTTACCCCCGTTGGATATATATTCTACCCACACACATTTGGAACTCTCCTGGGGTACCCTCACACATATTATTCCCTCATTTAGTGGATATTTTCACAAAAAAGTGAAATTTTCAAAAATGCTGAAAACTGGCTGAAAACGACTAAATATCAAGGACTCATCGGGCGAATCGCTCTGGAACTGAAATCGGAACACTCACTGACATTTCCGCTATCTGAAAGTCTGATAAACGGCGGGAAAATGACTCCAAAAAAAAATTTTTTTCAACTTTTTTCAATTTTACCCCCGTGGGATATATATTCTACCCACACACATTTGGAACTCTCCTGGGGTACCCTCACACATATTATTCCCTCATTTAGTGGATATTTTCACAAAAAAGTGAAATTTTCAAAATTTCTGAAAACTGGCTGAAAACGACTAAATATCAAGGACTCATCGGGCGAATCGCTCTGGAACTGAAATCTGAATGCTCACTGACATTTCCACTATCTGAAAGACTGATAAACGCCGGAAAAATGACTAAGTCCCAAACAAAATTTTTTCAACTTTTTTCAATTTTACCCCTGTGGGATATATATTGTACCCACACACATTTGGAACTCTCCTGGGGGTACCCTCACACATATTATTCCCTCATTTAGCGGATATTCTCACAAAAGAGTGAAATTTTCAAAAATTCAGAAAATTGGCTGAAAATGACTAAATATCAAGGACTCATCGGGCGAATCGCTCTGGAACTGAAATCGGAACGCTCACTGAAATTTTCCCTATCTGAAAGTCTGATAAACGCTGGAAAAATGACTCCCAAAAAATTTTTTTTTCAACTTTTTTCAATTTTACCCCCGTGGGATATATATTGTACCCACACACATTTGGAACTCTCCTGGGGTAACCTCACACATATTATTTCCTCATTTAGTGGATATTTTCACTAAAAAGTGAAATTTTCAAAAATTCTGAAAACTGGCTAAAAACGACTAAATATCAAGGACTCATCGGGCGAATCACTCTGGAACTGAAATCGGAACACTCACTGACATTTCTCCTATCTGAAAGTCTGATAAATGGCGGAAAAATGACTCCAAAAAAAAAATGTTTTCAACTTTATTCAATTTTACCCACGTGGGATATATATTCTACCCACACACATTTGGAACTCTCCTGAGGAACCCTCACACATATTATTCCCTCATTTAGTGAATATTTTCACAAAAAAGTGAAATTTTCAAAAATTCTGAAAACTGGCTAAAAACGACTAAATATCAAGGACTCATCGGGCGAATCGCTCTGGAACTGAAATCGGAACGCTCACTGACATTTCCCCTATCTAAAGGTCTGATAAACGCCGGAAAAATGACTAAGTCCAAAAAAAAAAATGTTTTCAACTTTCTTCAATTTTACCCCCGTGGGATATATATTCTACCCACAAACATTTGGAACTCTCCTGGGGTACCCTCACACATGTTATTCCCTCATTTAGCTTATATTCTCACAAAAAAAGTGAAATTTTCAAAAATTCAGAAAACTGGCTGAAAACGACTAAATATCAAGGACTCATCGGGCGAATCGCTCTGGAACTGAAATCGGAAAACTCACTAACATTTCCCCTATCTGAAAGTCTGATAAACGCCGGAAAAATGACTCCAAAAAAAAATTTTTTTCAACTTTTTTCAATTTTACCCCCGTGGGATACATATTCTACCCACACACATTTGGAACTCTCCTGGGGTACGCTCACACATGTTATTCCCTCATTTAGCGGATATTCTCACAAAAAAGTGAAATTTTCAAAAATTCAGAAAATTGGCTGAAAATGACTAAATATCAAGGACTCATTGGGCGAATCGCTCTGGAACTGAAATCGGAACACTCACTGACATTTCCCCTATCTGAAAGTCTGATAAACGCCGGAAAAATGACTCTAAAAAAAAATTTTTTAACCTTTTTTCAATTTTACCCCCGTGGGATATATATTCTACCCACACACATTTGGAACTCTCCTGGGGTACCCTCACACATATTATTCCCTCATTTAGTGGATATTTTCACAAAAAAGTGAAATTTTCAAAAATTCAGAAAACTGGCTGAAAACGACTAAATATCAACGCATCATTGGGCGAATCGCTCTGGAACTGAAATCGCAATGCTCACTGACATTTCCCCTATCTGAAAGTCTGATAAACGCCGAAAAAATGACTAAGTCCAAAAAAAAAAAATGTTTTCAACTTTCTTCAATTTTACCCCCATGGGATATATATTCTACCCACACACATTTGGAACTCTCCTGGGGAACCCTCACACATATTATTCCCTCATTTAGTGGATATTTTCACAAAACAGTGAAATTTTCAAAAATTCTGAAAACTGGCTGAAAACGACTAAATATCAAGGACTCATCAGGCGAATCACTCTGGAACTGAAATCGGAATGCTCACTGACATTTCCACTATCTTAAAGTCTGATAAACGCCGGAAAAATGACTAAGTCCAAAAAAAAATTTTTATCAACTTTTTTCAATTTTACCCCCGTACGATATATATTCTATCCACGCACATTTGGAACTCTCCTGGGGTACCCTCACACATATTATTCCCTCATTTAGTGGATATTCTCACAGAAAAGTGAAATTTTCAAAAATTCTGAAAACTGGCTGAAAACTACTAAACATCACGGACTCATCGGGCGAAAAGGTCTTGAACTGAAATCGGAACGCTCACTGACATTTCCCCTATATGAAAGTCTGATAAATGCCGGAAAAATGACTCCCAAAAAAATTTTTTTCAACTTTTTTCAATTTTACCCCCGTGGGATATACATTGTACCCACACACATTTGGAACTCTCCTGGGGGTACCCTCACACATATTATTCCCTCATTTAGTGGATATTCTCACAAAAAAGTGAAATTTTCAAAAATTCAGAAAACTGGCTGAAAACTACTAAATATCAAGGACTCATTGGGCGAATCGCTCTGGAACTGAAATCACAACGCTCACTGACATTTCCCCTATCTGAAAGTCTGATAAACGCCGGAAAAATGACTAAGTCCAAAAAAAAAATGTTTTCAACTTTTTTCAATTTTACCCCCGTTGGATATATATTCTACCCACACACATTTGGAACTCTCCTGGGGTACCCTCACACATATTATTCCCTCATTTAGTGGATATTTTCACAAAAAAGTGAAATTTTCAAAAATGCTGAAAACTGGCTGAAAACGACTAAATATCAAGGACTCATCGGGCGAATCGCTCTGGAACTGAAATCGGAACACTCACTGACATTTCCGCTATCTGAAAGTCTGATAAACGGCGGGAAAATGACTCCAAAAAAAAATTTTTTTCAACTTTTTTCAATTTTACCCCCGTGGGATATATATTCTACCCACACACATTTGGAACTCTCCTGGGGTACCCTCACACATATTATTCCCTCATTTAGTGGATATTTTCACAAAAAAGTGAAATTTTCAAAATTTCTGAAAACTGGCTGAAAACGACTAAATATCAAGGACTCATCGGGCGAATCGCTCTGGAACTGAAATCTGAATGCTCACTGACATTTCCACTATCTGAAAGACTGATAAACGCCGGAAAAATGACTAAGTCCCAAACAAAATTTTTTCAACTTTTTTCAATTTTACCCCTGTGGGATATATATTGTACCCACACACATTTGGAACTCTCCTGGGGGTACCCTCACACATATTATTCCCTCATTTAGCGGATATTCTCACAAAAGAGTGAAATTTTCAAAAATTCAGAAAATTGGCTGAAAATGACTAAATATCAAGGACTCATCGGGCGAATCGCTCTGGAACTGAAATCGGAACGCTCACTGAAATTTTCCCTATCTGAAAGTCTGATAAACGCTGGAAAAATGACTCCCAAAAAATTTTTTTTTCAACTTTTTTCAATTTTACCCCCGTGGGATATATATTGTACCCACACACATTTGGAACTCTCCTGGGGTAACCTCACACATATTATTTCCTCATTTAGTGGATATTTTCACTAAAAAGTGAAATTTTCAAAAATTCTGAAAACTGGCTAAAAACGACTAAATATCAAGGACTCATCGGGCGAATCACTCTGGAACTGAAATCGGAACACTCACTGACATTTCTCCTATCTGAAAGTCTGATAAATGGCGGAAAAATGACTCCAAAAAAAAAATGTTTTCAACTTTATTCAATTTTACCCCCGTGGGATATATATTCTACCCACACACATTTGGAACTCTCCTGAGGAACCCTCACACATATTATTCCCTCATTTAGTGAATATTTTCACAAAAAAGTGAAATTTTCAAAAATTCAGAAAACTGGCTGAAAACTACTAAATATCACGGACTCATCGGGCGAATCGCTCTTGAACTGAAATCGGAACACTCACTGACATTTCCCATATCTAAAAGTCTGATAAACGCCGGAAAAATGACTTGAAAAAAATTTTTTTTCAACTTTTTTCAATTTTACCCCCATGGGATATATATTCTACCCACACACATTTGGAACTCTCCTGGGGTACCCTCACACATATTATTCCCTCATTTAGTGGATATTTTCACAAAAAAGTGAAATTTTCAAAAATTCAGAAAACTGGCTGAAAACGACTAAATATCAAGGACTCATTGGGCGAATCGCTCTGGAACTGAAATCGCAACGCTCACTGACATTTCCCCTATCTCAAAGTCTGATAAACGCCGGAAAAATGACTCCAAAAAAATTTTTTTTCAACTTTTTTCAATTTTACCCCCGTGGTATATATATTCTACCCACCCTCATTTGGAACTCTCCTGGGGTACCCTCACACATATTATTCCCTCATTTAGTGGATATTTTCACAAAAAAGTGAAATTTTCAAAAATTCTGAAAACTGGCTGAAAATGACTAAATATCAAGGACTCATTGGGCGAATCGCTCTGGAACTGAAATCGTAACACTCACTGACATTTCCCCTATCTGAAAGTCTGATTATCGCCGGAAAAATTACTAAGTCCAAAAAAAAATTTTTTTAGACCATTTTTCACTTTTACCCTCATGGGATATATATTCTACCCACGCACATTTGGAACTCTCCTGTGGTACCCTCACACATATTATTCCCTCATTTAGTGGATATTTTCACAAAAAAGTGAAATTTTCAAAAATTCTGAAAACTGGGTGAAAACGACTAAATATCAAGGACTCATTGGGCGAATCGCTCTAGAACTGAAATCGGAACGCTCACTGACATGTCCCCTATCTGAAAGTCTGATAAACGGCGGAAAAATGACTAAGTCCAAAAAAAAAATGTTTTCAATTTTTTTCAATTTTACCCCCGTGGGATATATATTCTACCTACGCACATTTGGAACTCTCCTGGGGTACCCTCACACATATTATTCCCTCATTTAGCGGATATTCTCACAAAAAAGTGAAATTTTCAAAAATTCAGAAAACTGGCTGAAAACTACTAAATATCACGGACTCATTGGGCGAATCACTCTTGAACTGAAATCGGAACGCTCTCTGACATTTCCCCTATCTGAAAGTCTGATAAACGCCGGAAAAATGAGTCCAAAAAAAATGTTTTTCAACTTTTTTCAATTTTACCCCAGTGGGATATATATTCTACCCACACACATTTGGAACTCTCCTGGGGTACGCTCACACATGTTATTCCCTCATTTAGCGGATATTCTCACAAAAAAGTGAAATTTTCAAAAATTCAGAAAACTGGCTGAAAACGACTAAATATCAAGGACTCATTGGGCGAATCGCTCTGGAACTGATATCAGAACGCTCACTGACATTTCAACTATCTGAAAGTTTGATAAACGGCGGAAAAATGACTAAGTCCAAAAAACAATTTTTTTCAACTTTTTTCAGTTTTACCCCCGTGGGATATATATTGTACCCACACACATTTGGAACACTCCTGGGGGTACCCTCACACATATTATCCAATCATTTAGCGGATATTCTCACAAAAAAGTGAAATTTTCAAAAATTCAGAAAATTGGCTGAAAATGACTAAATATCAAGGACTCATTGGGCGAATGGCTCTGGAACTGAAATCGGAACGCTCACTGACATTTCCCTTATCGGAAAGTCTGATAAACGCCGGAAAAATTACTCCCAAAAAATTTTTTTTTCAACTTTTTTCAATTTTACCCCCGTGGGATATATATTCTACCCGCACACATTTGGAACTCTCCTGGGGTACCCTCACACATATTATTCCCTCATTTAGTGGATATTTTCACAAAAAAAGTTAAATTTTCAAAAATTCAGAAAACTGGCTGAAAACTACTAAATATCACGGACTCATCGGGCGAATCACCCTTGAACTGAAATCGGAACGCTCACTGACATTTCCCCTATCTGAAAGTCTGATAAACGCCGGAAAAATGACTCCAAAAAAAATTTTTTTCAACTTTTTTCAATTTTACCCCCGTGATATGTATATTCTACCCACACACATTTGGAACTCTCCTGGGGTACCCTCACCCATATTATTCCTTCATTTAGCGGATATCCTCACAAAAAAGTGAAATTTTCAAAAATTCAGAAAACTGGCTGAAAACGACTAAATATCAAGAACTCATCGGGCGAATTACTCTGGAACTGAAATCGGAACACTCACTGACATTTCCCCTATCTAAAAGTCTGTTAAACTCCGGAAAAATGACTAAGTCCAAAAAAAAATAATTTTTCAACTTTTTTCAATTTTACCCCCGTGGGATATATATTCTACCCACAAAAATTTGGAACTCTCCTGGGGTACGCTCACACATGTTATTCCTTCATTTAGCGGATATCCTCACAAAAAAGTGAAATTTTCAAAAATTCAGAAAACTGGCTGAAAACGACTAAATATCAAGGACTCATTGGGCGAATCGCTCTGGAACTGATATCGGAACGCTCACTGACATTTCCCCTATCTGAAAGTTTGATAAACGGCGGAAAAATGACTAAGTCCACAAAAAAAATGTTTTCAACTTTTTTCAATTTTACCCCCGTGGGATGTATATTCTACCCACACACATTTGGAACTCTCCTGGGGTACCCTCACACATATTATTCCCTCATTTAGTGGATATTTTCACAAAAAAGTGAAATTTTCAAAAATTCTGAAAACTGGCTGAAAACGACTAAATATCAAGGACTCATTGGGCGAATCGCTCTGGAACTGATATCGGAACGCTCACTGACATTTCCCCTATCTGAAAGTTTGATAAACATCGGAAAAATGACTAAGTCCACAAAAAAAATGTTTTCAACTTTTTTCAATTTTACCCCCGTGGGATGTATATTCTACCCACACACATTTGGAACTCTCCTGGGGTACCCTCACACATATTACTCCCTCATTTAGCGGATATTCTCACAAAAAAGTGAAATTTTCAAAAATTCAGAAAACTGGCTGAAAACGACTAAATATCAAGGACTCATTGGGCGAATTGCTCTGGAACTGAAATTGGAACACTCACTGACATTTCCCCTATCTGAAAGTCTGATAAACGCTGGAAAAATGACTAAGTCCAAAAAAAATTTTTTTCAACTTTTTTCAATTTTACCCCCATGGGATATATATTCTACCCACACACATTTGGAACTCTCCTGGGGTACCCTCACACATATTATTCCCTCATTTAGTGGATATTTTCACAAAAAAGTGAAATTTTCAAAAATTCAGAAAACTGGCTGAAAACGTCTAAATATCAAGGACTCATCGGGCGAATCGCTCTGGAACTGAAATCGCAATGCTCACTGACATTTCACCTATCTGAAAGTCTGATAAACGCCGGAAAAATTACTAAGTCCAAAAAAAAAACGTTTTCAACTTTTTTCAATTTTACCCCAGTGTAATATATATTCTACCCACGCACATTTGGAACTCTCCTAGGGTACCCTCACACATATTATTCCCTCATTTAGCGGATATTCTCACAAAAAAGTGAAATTTTCAAAAATTCTGAAAATTGTTTGAAAACGACTAAATATCAAGGACTCATCGGGCGAATCGCTCTGGAACTGAAATCGGAACGCTCACTGACATTTCCCCTATCGGAAAGTCTGATAAACGCCGGAAAAATGACTCCCAAAAAATTTTTTTTTCAACTTTTTTCAATTTTACCCCCATGGGATATAAATTCTACCCACACATATTTGGAACTCTCCTGGGGAACCCTCACACATATTATTCCCTCCTTTAGTGGATATTTTCACAAAAAAGTGAAATTTTCAAAAATTCAGAAAACTGGCTGAAAACTACTAAATATCACGGACTCATCGGGCGAATCGCTCTTGAACTGAAATCGGAACACTCACTGACATTTCCCATATCTAAAAGTCTGATAAACGCCGGAAAAATGACTTGAAAAAAATTTTTTTTCAACTTTTTTCAATTTTACCCCCATGGGATATATATTCTACCCACACACATTTGGAACTCTCCTGGGGTACCCTCACACATATTATTCCCTCATTTAGTGGATATTTTCACAAAAAAGTGAATTTTTCAAAAATTCAGAAAACTGGCTGAAAACGACTAAATATCAAGGACTCATTGGGCGAATCGCTCTGGAACTGAAATCGCAACGCTCACTGACATTTCCCCTATCTCAAAGTCTGATAAACGCCGGAAAAATGACTCCAAAAAAATTTTTTTTCAACTTTTTTCAATTTTACCCCCGTGGTATATATATTCTACCCACCCTCATTTGGAACTCTCCTGGGGTACCCTCACACATATTATTCCCTCATTTAGTGGATATTTTCACAAAAAAGTGAAATTTTCAAAAATTCTGAAAACTGGCTGAAAACGACTAAATATCAAGGACTCATTGGGCGAATCGCTCTGGAACTGAAATCGTAACACTCACTGACATTTCCCCTATCTGAAAGTCTGATTATCGCCGGAAAAATTACTAAGTCCAAAAAAAAATTTTTTTAGACCATTTTTCACTTTTACCCTCATGGGATATATATTCTACCCACGCACATTTGGAACTCTCCTGTGGTACCCTCACACATATTATTCCCTCATTTAGTGGATATTTTCACAAAAAAGTGAAATTTTCAAAAATTCTGAAAACTGGGTGAAAACGACTAAATATCAAGGACTCATTAGGCGAATCGCTCTAGAACTGAAATCGGAACGCTCACTGACATGTCCCCTATCTGAAAGTCTGATAAACGGCGGAAAAATGACTAAGTCCAAAAAAAAAATGTTTTCAATTTTTTTCAATTTTACCCCCGTGGGATATATATTCTACCTACGCACATTTGGAACTCTCCTGGGGTACCCTCACACATATTATTCCCTCATTTAGCGGATATTCTCACAAAAAAGTGAAATTTTCAAAAATTCAGAAAACTGGCTGAAAACTACTAAATATCACGGACTCATTGGGCGAATCACTCTTGAACTGAAATCGGAACGCTCTCTGACATTTCCCCTATCTGAAAGTCTGATAAACGCCGGAAAAATGAGTCCAAAAAAAATGTTTTTCAACTTTTTTCAATTTTACCCCAGTGGGATATATATTCTACCCACACACATTTGGAACTCTCCTGGGGTACGCTCACACATGTTATTCCCTCATTTAGCGGATATTCTCACAAAAAAGTGAAATTTTCAAAAATTCAGAAAACTGGCTGAAAACGACTAAATATCAAGGACTCATTGGGCGAATCGCTCTGGAACTGATATCAGAACGCTCACTGACATTTCAACTATCTGAAAGTTTGATAAACGGCGGAAAAATGACTAAGTCCAAAAAACAATTTTTTTCAACTTTTTTTCAGTTTTACCCCCGTGGGATATATATTGTACCCACACACATTTGGAACACTCCTGGGGGTACCCTCACACATATTATCCAATCATTTAGCGGATATTCTCACAAAAAAGTGAAATTTTCAAAAATTCAGAAAATTGGCTGAAAATGACTAAATATCAAGGACTCATTGGGCGAATGGCTCTGGAACTGAAATCGGAACGCTCACTGACATTTCCCTTATCGGAAAGTCTGATAAACGCCGGAAAAATTACTCCCAAAAAATTTTTTTTTCAACTTTTTTCAATTTTACCCCCGTGGGATATATATTCTACCCGCACACATTTGGAACTCTCCTGGGGTACCCTCACACATATTATTCCCTCATTTAGTGGATATTTTCACAAAAAAAGTTAAATTTTCAAAAATTCAGAAAACTGGCTGAAAACTACTAAATATCACGGACTCATCGGGCGAATCACCCTTGAACTGAAATCGGAACGCTCACTGACATTTCCCCTACCTGAAAGTCTGATAAACGCCGGAAAAATGACTCCAAAAAAAATTTTTTTCAACTTTTTTCAATTTTACCCCCGTGATATATATATTCTACCCACACACATTTGGAACTCTCCTGGGGTACCCTCACCCATATTATTCCTTCATTTAGCGGATATCCTCACAAAAAAGTGAAATTTTCAAAAATTCAGAAAACTGGCTGAAAACGACTAAATATCAAGAACTCATTGGGCGAATTACTCTGGAACTGAAATCGGAACGCTCACTGACATTTCCCCTATCTGAAAGTTTGATAAACGGCGGAAAAATGACTAAGTCCACAAAAAAAATGTTTTCAACTTTTTTCAATTTTACCCCCGTGGGATGTATATTCTACCCACACACATTTGGAACTCTCCTGGGGTACCCTCACACATATTATTCCCTCATTTAGTGGATATTTTCACAAAAAAGTGAAATTTTCAAAAATTCTGAAAACTGGCTGAAAACGACTAAATATCAAGGACTCATTGGGCGAATCGCTCTGGAACTGATATCGGAACGCTCACTGACATTTCCCCTCTCTGAAAGTTTGATAAACATCGGAAAAATGACTAAGTCCACAAAAAAAATGTTTTCAACTTTTTTCAATTTTACCCCCGTGGGATGTATATTCTACCCACACACATTTGGAACTCTCCTGGGGTACCCTCACACATATTACTCCCTCATTTAGCGGATATTCTCACAAAAAAGTGAAATTTTCAAAAATTCAGAAAACTGGCTGAAAACGACTAAATATCAAGGACTCATTGGGCGAATTGCTCTGGAACTGAAATTGGAACACTCACTGACATTTCCCCTATCTGAAAGTCTGATAAACGCTGGAAAAATGACTAAGTCCAAAAAAAATTTTTTTCAACTTTTTTCAATTTTACCCCCATGTGATATATATTCAACCCACACACATTTGGAACTCTCCTGGGGAACCCTCACACATATTATTCCCTCATTTAGTGGATATTTTCACAAAACAGTGAAATTTTCAAAAATTCTGAAAACTGGCTGAAAACGACTAAATATCAAGGACTCATCAGGCGAATCACTCTGGAACTGAAATCGGAATGCTCACTGACATTTCCACTATCTTAAAGTCTGATAAACGACGGAAAAATGACTAAGTCCAAAAAAAAATTTTTATCAACTTTTTTCAATTTTACCCCCGTACGATATATATTCTATCCACGCACATTTGGAACTCTCCTGGGGTACCCTCACACATATTATTCCCTCATTTAGTGGATATTCTCACAGAAAAGTGAAATTTTCAAAAATTCTGAAAACTGGCTGAAAACTACTAAACATCACGGACTCATCGGGCGAAAAGGTCTTGAACTGAAATCGGAACGCTCACTGACATTTCCCCTATATGAAAGTCTGATAAATGCCGGAAAAATGACTCCCAAAAAAATTTTTTTCAACTTTTTTCAATTTTACCCCCGTGGGATATACATTGTACCCACACACATTTGGAACTCTCCTGGGGGTACCCTCACACATATTATTCCCTCATTTAGTGGATATTCTCACAAAAAAGTGAAATTTTCAAAAATTCAGAAAACTGGCTGAAAACTACTAAATATCAAGGACTCATTGGGCGAATCGCTCTGGAACTGAAATCACAACGCTCACTGACATTTCCCCTATCTGAAAGTCTGATAAACGCCGGAAAAATGACTAAGTCCAAAAAAAAAATGTTTTCAACTTTTTTCAATTTTACCCCCGTTGGATATATATTCTACCCACACACATTTGGAACTCTCCTGGGGTACCCTCACACATATTATTCCCTCATTTAGTGGATATTTTCACAAAAAAGTGAAATTTTCAAAAATGCTGAAAACTGGCTGAAAACGACTAAATATCAAGGACTCATCGGGCGAATCGCTCTGGAACTGAAATCGGAACACTCACTGACATTTCCGCTATCTGAAAGTCTGATAAACGGCGGGAAAATGACTCCAAAAAAAAATTTTTTTCAACTTTTTTCAATTTTACCCCCGTGGGATATATATTCTACCCACACACATTTGGAACTCTCCTGGGGTACCCTCACACATATTATTCCCTCATTTAGTGGATATTTTCACAAAAAAGTGAAATTTTCAAAATTTCTGAAAACTGGCTGAAAACGACTAAATATCAAGGACTCATCGGGCGAATCGCTCTGGAACTGAAATCTGAATGCTCACTGACATTTCCACTATCTGAAAGACTGATAAACGCCGGAAAAATGACTAAGTCCCAAACAAAATTTTTTCAACTTTTTTCAATTTTACCCCTGTGGGATATATATTGTACCCACACACATTTGGAACTCTCCTGGGGGTACCCTCACACATATTATTCCCTCATTTAGCGGATATTCTCACAAAAGAGTGAAATTTTCAAAAATTCAGAAAATTGGCTGAAAATGACTAAATATCAAGGACTCATCGGGCGAATCGCTCTGGAACTGAAATCGGAACGCTCACTGAAATTTTCCCTATCTGAAAGTCTGATAAACGCTGGAAAAATGACTCCCAAAAAATTTTTTTTTCAACTTTTTTCAATTTTACCCCCGTGGGATATATATTGTACCCACACACATTTGGAACTCTCCTGGGGTAACCTCACACATATTATTTCCTCATTTAGTGGATATTTTCACTAAAAAGTGAAATTTTCAAAAATTCTGAAAACTGGCTAAAAACGACTAAATATCAAGGACTCATCGGGCGAATCACTCTGGAACTGAAATCGGAACACTCACTGACATTTCTCCTATCTGAAAGTCTGATAAATGGCGGAAAAATGACTCCAAAAAAAAAATGTTTTCAACTTTATTCAATTTTACCCACGTGGGATATATATTCTACCCACACACATTTGGAACTCTCCTGAGGAACCCTCACACATATTATTCCCTCATTTAGTGAATATTTTCACAAAAAAGTGAAATTTTCAAAAATTCTGAAAACTGGCTAAAAACGACTAAATATCAAGGACTCATCGGGCGAATCGCTCTGGAACTGAAATCGGAACGCTCACTGACATTTCCCCTATCTAAAGGTCTGATAAACGCCGGAAAAATGACTAAGTCCAAAAAAAAAAATGTTTTCAACTTTCTTCAATTTTACCCCCGTGGGATATATATTCTACCCACAAACATTTGGAACTCTCCTGGGGTACCCTCACACATGTTACCCTCACACATGTTATTCCCTCATTTAGCTTATATTCTCACAAAAAAAGTGAAATTTTCAAAAATTCAGAAAACTGGCTGAAAACGACTAAATATCAAGGACTCATCGGGCGAATCGCTCTGGAACTGAAATCGGAAAACTCACTAACATTTCCCCTATCTGAAAGTCTGATAAACGCCGGAAAAATGACTCCAAAAAAAAATTTTTTTCAACTTTTTTCAATTTTACCCCCGTGGGATACATATTCTACCCACACACATTTGGAACTCTCCTGGGGTACGCTCACACATGTTATTCCCTCATTTAGCGGATATTCTCACAAAAAAGTGAAATTTTCAAAAATTCAGAAAATTGGCTGAAAATGACTAAATATCAAGGACTCATTGGGCGAATCGCTCTGGAACTGAAATCGGAACACTCACTGACATTTCCCCTATCTGAAAGTCTGATAAACGCCGGAAAAATGACTCTAAAAAAAAATTTTTTAACCTTTTTTCAATTTTACCCCCGTGGGATATATATTCTACCCACACACATTTGGAACTCTCCTGGGGTACCCTCACACATATTATTCCCTCATTTAGTGGATATTTTCACAAAAAAGTGAAATTTTCAAAAATTCAGAAAACTGGCTGAAAACGACTAAATATCAACGCATCATTGGGCGAATCGCTCTGGAACTGAAATCGCAATGCTCACTGACATTTCCCCTATCTGAAAGTCTGATAAACGCCGAAAAAATGACTAAGTCCAAAAAAAAAAAATGTTTTCAACTTTCTTCAATTTTACCCCCATGGGATATATATTCTACCCACACACATTTGGAACTCTCCTGGGGAACCCTCACACATATTATTCCCTCATTTAGTGGATATTTTCACAAAAAAGTGAAATTTTCAAAAATTCAGAAAACTGGCTGAAAACGACTAAATATCAAGGACTCATTGGGCGAATTGCTCTGGAACTGAAATTGGAACACTCACTGACATTTCCCCTATCTGAAAGTCTGATAAACGCTGGAAAAATGACTAAGTCCAAAAAAAATTTTTTTCAACTTTTTTCAATTTTACCCCCATGTGATATATATTCAACCCACACACATTTGGAACTCTCCTGGGGAACCCTCACACATATTATTCCCTCATTTAGTGGATATTTTCACAAAACAGTGAAATTTTCAAAAATTCTGAAAACTGGCTGAAAACGACTAAATATCAAGGACTCATCAGGCGAATCACTCTGGAACTGAAATCGGAATGCTCACTGACATTTCCACTATCTTAAAGTCTGATAAACGCCGGAAAAATGACTAAGTCCAAAAAAAAATTTTTATCAACTTTTTTCAATTTTACCCCCGTACGATATATATTCTATCCACGCACATTTGGAACTCTCCTGGGGTACCCTCACACATATTATTCCCTCATTTAGTGGATATTCTCACAGAAAAGTGAAATTTTCAAAAATTCTGAAAACTGGCTGAAAACTACTAAACATCACGGACTCATCGGGCGAAAAGGTCTTGAACTGAAATCGGAACGCTCACTGACATTTCCCCTATATGAAAGTCTGATAAATGCCGGAAAAATGACTCCCAAAAAAATTTTTTTCAACTTTTTTCAATTTTACCCCCGTGGGATATACATTGTACCCACACACATTTGGAACTCTCCTGGGGGTACCCTCACACATATTATTCCCTCATTTAGTGGATATTCTCACAAAAAAGTGAAATTTTCAAAAATTCAGAAAACTGGCTGAAAACTACTAAATATCAAGGACTCATTGGGCGAATCGCTCTGGAACTGAAATCACAACGCTCACTGACATTTCCCCTATCTGAAAGTCTGATAAACGCCGGAAAAATGACTAAGTCCAAAAAAAAAATGTTTTCAACTTTTTTCAATTTTACCCCCGTTGGATATATATTCTACCCACACACATTTGGAACTCTCCTGGGGTACCCTCACACATATTATTCCCTCATTTAGTGGATATTTTCACAAAAAAGTGAAATTTTCAAAAATGCTGAAAACTGGCTGAAAACGACTAAATATCAAGGACTCATCGGGCGAATCGCTCTGGAACTGAAATCGGAACACTCACTGACATTTCCGCTATCTGAAAGTCTGATAAACGGCGGGAAAATGACTCCAAAAAAAAATTTTTTTCAACTATTTTCAATTTTACCCCCGTGGGATATATATTCTACCCACACACATTTGGAACTCTCCTGGGGTACCCTCACACATATTATTCCCTCATTTAGTGGATATTTTCACAAAATAGTGAAATTTTCAAAATTTCTGAAAACTGGCTGAAAACGACTAAATATCAAGGACTCATCGGGCGAATCGCTCTGGAACTGAAATCTGAATGCTCACTGACATTTCCACTATCTGAAAGACTGATAAACGCCGGAAAAATGACTAAGTCCCAAACAAAATTTTTTCAACTTTTTTCAATTTTACCCCTGTGGGATATATATTGTACCCACACACATTTGGAACTCTCCTGGGGGTACCCTCACACATATTATTCCCTCATTTAGCGGATATTCTCACAAAAGAGTGAAATTTTCAAAAATTCAGAAAATTGGCTGAAAATGACTAAATATCAAGGACTCATCGGGCGAATCGCTCTGGAACTGAAATCGGAACGCTCACTGAAATTTTCCCTATCTGAAAGTCTGATAAACGCTGGAAAAATGACTCCCAAAAAATTTTTTTTTCAACTTTTTTCAATTTTACCCCCGTGGGATATATATTGTACCCACACACATTTGGAACTCTCCTGGGGTAACCTCACACATATTATTTCCTCATTTAGTGGATATTTTCACTAAAAAGTGAAATTTTCAAAAATTCTGAAAACTGGCTAAAAACGACTAAATATCAAGGACTCATCGGGCGAATCACTCTGGAACTGAAATCGGAACACTCACTGACATTTCTCCTATCTGAACGTCTGATAAATGGCGGAAAAATGACTCCAAAAAAAAATGTTTTCAACTTTATTCAATTTTACCCCCGTGGGATATATATTCTACCCACACACATTTGGAACTCTCCTGGGGTACCCTCACACATATTATTCCCTCATTTAGTGGATATTTTCACAAAAAAGTGAAATTTTCAAAAATTCTGAAAACTGTCTGAAAACGACTAAATATCAAGGACTCATCGGGCGAATCACTCTGGAACTGAAATCGGAATGCTCACTGACATTTCCCTTATCTGAAAGTCTGATAAACGCCGGAAAAATTACTAAGTCCAAAAAAAAGTTTTTTTCAACTTTTTTCAATTTTACCCCCATGGGATATATATTCTACCCACACACATTTGGAACTCTCCTGGGGTACCCTCACACATATTATTCCCTCATTTAGCGGATATTTTCACAAAAAAGTGAAATTTTCAAAAATTTTGAAAACTGGCTGAAATCTACTAAATATCAAGGACTCATCGGGCGAATCGCTCTGGAACTGAAGTCGGAATGCTCACTGACATTTCCCCTATCTAAAAGTCTGATAAATGACGGAAAAATCACTAAGTCCAAAAAAAAAATTTTATCAACTTTTATCAGTTTTACCCCCGTGGGATATATATTGTACCCACACACATTTGGAACTCTCCTGGGGGTACCCTCACACATATTATTCCCTCATTTAGCGGATATTTTCACAAAAAAGTGACATTTTCAAAAATTCAGAAAATTGGCTGAAAACGACTGAATATCAAGGACTCATCGGGCGAATCGCTCTGGAACTGAAATCGGAACGCTCACTGACATTTCCCCTATCTAAAAGTCTGATAAACGCCGGAAAAATGACTAAGTCCAAAAAAAATAAATGTTTTCAACTTTCTTCAATTTTACCCCCGTGGGATATATATTCTACCCACAAACATTTGGAACTCTCCTGGGGTACCCTCACACATGTTATTCCCTCATTTAGCTTATATTCTCACAAAAAAAGTGAAATTTTCAAAAATTCAGAAAACTGGCTGAAAACTACTAAATATCACGGACTCATTGGGCGAATCGCTCTTGAAATGAAATCGGAGCGCTCACTGACAATTCCCCTATCTGAAAGTCTGATAATTGCAGGAAAAGTTACTAAGTCCAAAAAAAAATTTTTTCAACCATTTTTCAATTTTACCCCCATGGGATATATATTCTACCCACACACATTTGGAACTCTCCTGGGGTACCCTCACACATATTATTCCCTCAGTTAGTGGATATTTTCACAAAATAGTGAAATTTTCAAAATTTCTGAAAATTGGCTGAAAATGACTAAATATCAAGGACTCATCGGGCGAATCGCTCTGGAACTGAAATCGGAACACTCACTGACATTTCCCCTATCTGAAAGTCTGATAAACGCCGGAAAAATTACTAAGTCCAAAAAAAAAATGTTTTCAACTTTCTTCAATTTTACCCCTGTGCGATATATATTCTACCCACAAACATTTGGAACTCTCCTGGGGTACCCTCACACATGTTATTCCCTCATTTAGCTTATATTCTCACAAAAAAAGTGAAATTTTCAAAAATTCAGAAAACTGGCTAAAAACTACTAAATATCACGGACTCATTGGGCGAATTGCTCTGGAACTGAAATTGGAACACTCACTGACATTTCCCCTATCTGAAAGTCTGATAAATGGCGGAAAAATGACTCCAAAAAAAAATTTTTTTCAACTTCTTTCAATTTTACCCCCATGGGATATATATTCTGCCCACACACATTTGGAACTCTCCTGGGGTACCCTCACACATATTATTCCCTCATTTAGTGGATATTTTCACAAAAAAGTGAAATTTTCAAAACTTCAGAAAACTGGCTGAAAACTACTAAATATCAAGGACTCATCGGGCGAATCGCTCTGGAACTGAAATCGGAACGCTCACTGACATTTCCCCTATCTAAAAGTCTGATAAACGCCGGAAAAATGACTAAGTCCAAAAAAAAAATTTTTTCAACTTTTTCAAATTTTACCCCTGTAGGATATATATTCTACCCACACACATTTGGAACTCTCCTGGGGTACCCTCACACATATTATTCCCTCATTTAGTGGATATTTTCACAAAAAAGTGAAATTTTCAAAAATTCTGAAAACTGGCTGAAAACGACTAAATATCAAGGGCTTATCGGGCGAATCGCTCTGGAACTGAAATCGGAACACTCACTGACATTTTCCCTATCTGAAAGTCTGATAAACGACGGAAAAATTACTAAGTCCAAAAAAAAATGTTTTTAAACTTATTTCAATTTTACCCCCATGGGATATACATTCTACCCCTAAACATTTGGAACTCTCCTGGGGTACCCTCACACATGTTATTCCCTCATTTAGCGGATATTCTCACAAAAAAGTGAAATTTTCAAAAATTCAGAAAACTGTCTGAAAACGACTAACTATCAAGGACTCATAGGGCGAATCGCTCTGGAACTGAAAACGGAGCGCTCACTGACATTTCCCCTATCTGAAAGTCTGATAAACGCTGGAAAAATCACTAAGTCCCCAAAAAATGTTTTTTCAATTTTTTTTAATTTTACTCCCGTGGGATATTTATTCTACCCACGCACATTTGGAACTCTCCTGGGGTACCCTCACACATATTATTCCCTCATTTAGAGTATATTTTCACAAAAAAGTGAAACTTTCAAAAATTCTGAAAACTGGCTGAAAACGACTAAATATCAAGGGCTTATCGGGCGAATCGCTCTGGAACTGAAATCAGAACACTCACTGACATTTCCCCTATCTGAAAGTCTGATAAACGACGGAAAAATTACTAAGTCCAAAAAAAAGTTTTTTTCAACTTTTTTCAATTTTACCCCCATGGGATATATATTCTACCCACACACATTTGGAACTCTCCTGGGGTACCCTCACACATATTATTCATTCATTTAGCGGATATTTTCACAAAAAAGTGAAATTTTCAAAAATTTTGAAAACTGGCTGAAATCTACTAAATATCAAGGACTCATCGGGCGAATCACTCTGGAACTGAAGTCGGAATGCTCACTGACATTTCCCCTATCTAAAAGTCTGATAAATGACGGAAAAATCACTAAGTCCAAAAAAAAATTTTTTTCAACTTTTTTCAATTTTACCCCTGAGGGATATATATTCTACCCACACATATTTGGAACTCTCCTGGGGTACCCTCACACATATTATTCCCTCATTTAGCGGATATTTTCACAAAAAAGTGTAATTTTCAAAAATTCAGAAAATTGGCTGAATATGACTAAATATCAAGGACTCATCGGGCGAATCACTCTGGAACTGAAATCGGAATTCTCACTGACATTTCCCCTATCTGAAAGTCTGATAAACGCCGGAAAAATGAATTAAGTCCAAAAAAAAATTTTTTTCAACTATTTGAATTTTACCCCCGTGGGATATACATTCTACCCACACACATTTGGAACTCTCCTGGGGTACCCTCACACATATTATTCCCTCATTTAGTGGATATTTTCACAAAGAAGTGAAATTTTCAAAAATTCAGAAAACTGGCTGAAAACGACTAAATATCAAGGACTCATCGGGCGAAACACTCTGGAACTGAAATCGGAATGCTCACTGATATTTCCCCTATCTGAAAGTCTGATAAACAGCGGAAAAATGACTAAGTCCAAAAAAAAAATTTTTCTACTTTTTGCAATTTTACCCCTGTGGGATATATATCCTATGCACGCACATTTGGAACTCTCCTGGGGTACCCTCACACATATTATTCCCTCATTTAGTGGATATTTTCACAAAAAAGTGAAATTTTCAAAAATTCAGAAAACTGGCTGAAAACGACTAAATATCAAGGACTCATCGGGCGAATCACTCTGAAACTGAAATCGGAACACTCACTGACATTTTTCCTATCTGAAAGTCTGATAAACGACGGAAAAATTACTAAGTCCAAAAAAAAATGTTTTTAAACTTATTTCAATTTTACCCCCATGGGATATACATTCTACCCCTAAACATTTGGAACTCTCCTGGGGTACCCTCACACATGTTATTCCCTCATTTAGCGGATATTCTCACAAAAAAGTGAAATTTTCAAAAATTCAGAAAACTGTCTGAAAACGACTAACTATCAAGGACTCATAGGGCGAATCGCTCTGGAACTGAAAACGGAGCGCTCACTGACATTTCCCCTATCTGAAAGTCTGATAAACGCTGGAAAAATCACTAAGTCCCCAAAAAATGTTTTTTCAATTTTTTTTAATTTTACTCCCGTGGGATATTTATTCTACCCACGCACATTTGGAACTCTCCTGGGGTACCCTCACACATATTATTCCCTCATTTAGAGTATATTTTCACAAAAAAGTGAAACTTTCAAAAATTCAGAAAACTGGCTGAAAACGACTAAATATCAAGGGCTTATCGGGCGAATCGCTCTGGAACTGAAATCGGAACACTCACTGACATTTCCCCTATCTGAAAGTCTGATAAACGACGGAAAAATTACTAAGTCCAAAAAAAAGTTTTTTTCAACTTTTTTTCAATTTTACCCCCATGGGATTTATATTCTACCCACACACATTTGGAACTCTCCTGGGGTACCCTCACACATATTATTCATTCATTTAGCGGATATTTTCACAAAAAAGTGAAATTTTCAAAAATTTTGAAAACTGGCTGAAATCTACTAAATATCAAGGACTCATCGGGCGAATCGCTCTGGAACTGAAGTCGGAATGCTCACTGACATTTCCCCTATCTAAAAGCCTGATAAATGACGGAAAAATCACTAAGTCCAAAAAAAAATTTTTTTCAACTTTTTTCAATTTTACCCCTGAGGGATATATATTCTACCCACACATATTTGGAACTCTCCTGGGGTACCCTCACATATATTATTCCCTCATTTAGCGGATATTTTCACAAAAAAGTGTAATTTTCAAAAATTCAGAAAATTGGCTGAATATGACTAAATATCAAGGACTCATCGGGCGAATCACTCTGGAACTGAAATCGGAATTCTCACTGACATTTCCCCTATCTGAAAGTCTGATAAACGCCGGAAAAATGAATTAAGTCCAAAAAAAAAATTTTTTCAACTTTTTCAATTTTTCCCCCGTGGGATATACATTCTACCCACACACATTTGGAACTCTCCTGGGGTACCCTCACACATATTATTCCCTCATTTAGTGGATATTTTCACAAAGAAGTGAAATTTTCAAAAATTCAGAAAACTGGCTGAAAACGACTAAATATCAAGGACTCATCGGGCGAATCACTCTGGAACTGAAATCGGAATGCTCACTGATATTTCCCCTATCTGAAAGTCTGATAAACAGCGGAAAAATGACTAAGTCCAAAAAAAAAAATTTTTCTACTTTTTGCAATTTTACCCCTGTGGGATATATATCCTATGCACGCACATTTGGAACTCTCCTGGGGTACCCTCACACATATTATTCCCTCATTTAGTGGATATTTTCACAAAAAAGTGAAATTTTCAAAAATTCAGAAAACTGGCTGAAAACGACTAAATATCAAGGACTCATCGGGCGAATCGCTCTGAAACTGAAATCGGAACACTCACTGACATTTTCCCTATCTGAAAGTCTGATAAACGACGGAAAAATTACTAAGTCCAAAAAAAAATGTTTTTAAACTTATTTCAATTTTACCCCCATGGGATATACATTCTACCCCTAAACATTTGGAACTCTCCTGGGGTACCCTCACACATGTTATTCCCTCATTTAGCGGATATTCTCACAAAAAAGTGAAATTTTCAAAAATTCAGAAAACTGTCTGAAAACGACTAACTATCAAGGACTCATAGGGCGAATCGCTCTGGAACTGAAAACGGAGCGCTCACTGACATTTCCCCTATCTGAAAGTCTGATTAACGCTGGAAAAATGACTCCCCAAAAATTTTTTTTTAAACTTTTTTCAATTTTACCCCCTTGGGATATATATTCTGCCCACAAACATTTGGAACTCTCCTAGGGTACCCTCACACATATTATTCCCTCGTTTAGCAGATATTTTCACAAAAAAGTGACATTTTCAAAAATTCGAAAACTGGCTGAAAACGACTAAATATCAAGGACTCATCTGGCGAATCGCTCTGGAACTGAAATCGGAAAGCTCACTGACATTTCCCCTATCTGAAAGTCTGATAAACGCCAGAAAAATGACTAAGTCTAAAAAAATATTTTTTTCAACTTTTTTCAATGTTACCCCCGTGGGATATATATTCTACCCACACACATTTGGAACGCTCCTGGGGTACCATCACACATATTATTCCCTCATTTAGAGGATATTTTCACAAAAAAGTGAAATTTTAAAAAATTCAGAAAATTGGCTGAAAACGACTAAATATCAAGGACTCATCGGGCGAATCGCTCTGGAACTGAAATCGGAATGCTCACTGACATTTCCCCTATCTGAAAGTCTGATAAACCCCGGAAAAATGACTCAAAAAAAATGTTTTAAACTTTTTTAAATTTTACTCCCGTGGGATATATGTTCTACCCACGCACATTTGGAACTCTCCTGGGGTACACATATTATTCCCTCATTTAGTGGATATTTTCACAAAAAAGTGAAATTTTCAAAAATCCAGAAAATTGGCTGAAAACGACTAAATATCAAGGACTCATTGGGCGAATCGCTCTGGAACTGAAATCGGAATGCTCACTGACATTTCTGCTATCCGAAAGTCTGATAAACGGCGGAAAAATGACTAAGTCGAAAAAAAAATTTTTTTCAACTTTTTTCAATTTTACCCCCGTGGGATATATATTCTACCCACACACATTTGGAAGTCTCCTGGGATACCCTCACACATTTTTCCCTCATTTAGTGGATATTTTCACAAAAAAGTGAAATTTTCAAAAATTCAGAAAATTGGCTGAAAACGACTAAATATCAAGGACTCATCGGGCGAATCGCTCTGGAACTGAAATCGGAACACTCACTGACATTTCCCCTATCTAAAAGTCTGATAGATGCCAGAAAAATTACTAAGTCCAAAAAAAAGTTTTTATCACCTTTTTTCAATTTTACTCCCGTGGGATATATATTCTACGCACGCACATTTGGAACTCTCCTGGGGTACCCTCACACATATTATTCCCTCATTTAGTGGATATTTTCACAAAAAAGTGTAATTTTCAAAAATTCTGAAAATTGGCTGAAAACGACTAAATATCAAGGACTCATCGGGCGAATCGCTCTGGAACTGAAATCGGAACGCTCACTGACATTTCCCCTATCTGAAAGACTGATAAACGCCGGAAAAATGAATCCAAAAATATTTTTTTTTCAACTTTTTTCATTTTTACCCCCGTGGGATATATATTCTACCCACACACATTTGGAACTCTCCTGGGGTACCCTCACACATATTATTCCCTCATTTAGTGGATATTTTCCCAAAAAAGTGAAATTTTCAAAAATTCAGAAAACTGGGTGAAAACTACTAAATATCAAGGACTCATCGGGCAAATCGCTCTCGAACTGAAATCGGAACGCTCACTGACATTTCCCCTCTCTGAAAGTCTGATAAACGCTGGAAAAATGACTCCCCAAAAATTTTTTTTTTAACTTTTTTCAATTTTACCCCCTTGGGATATATATTCTGCCCACAAACATTTGGAACTCTCCTAGGGTACCCTCACACATATTATTCCCTCGTTTAGCAGATATTTTCACAAAAAAGTGACATTTTCAAAAATTCGAAAACTGGCTGAAAACGACTAAATATCAAGGACTCATCTGGCGAATCGCTCTGGAACTGAAATCGGAACGCTCACTGACATTTCCCCTATCTGAAAGTCTGATAAACGCCGGAAAAATGACTAAGTCTAAAAAAATATTTTTTTCAACTTTTTTCAATGTTACCCCCGTGGGATATATATTCTACCCACACACATTTGGAACGCTCCTGGGGTACCCTCACACATATTATTCCCTTATTTAGTGGATATTTTCACAAAAAAGAGAAATTTTCAAAAATTCTGAAAATTGGCTGAAAACGACTAAATATCAAGGACTCATCGGGTGAATCGCTCTGGAACTGAAATCGGAACGCTCACTGACATTTCCCCTATCTGAAAGTCTGGTAAACGCCGGAAAAATGACTAAGTCTAAAAAAATATTTTTTTCAACTTTTTTCAATGTTACCCCCGTGGGATATATATTCTACCCACACACATTTGGAACGCTCCTGGGGTACCATCACACATATTATTCCCTCATTTAGAGGATATTTTCACAAAAAAGTGAAATTTTCAAAAATTCTGAAAATTGGCTGAAAACGACTAAATATCAAGGACTCATCGGGCGAATCGCTCTGGAACTGAAATCGGAACGCTCACTGACATTTCCCCTATCTGAAAGACTGATAAACGCCGGAAAAATGAATCCCAAAAAATTTTTTTTAAACTTTTTTCAATTTTACCCCCGTGGGATATATATTCTACCCACAAACATTTGGAACTCTCCTGGGGTACCCTCACACATGTTATTCCCTCATTAAGCGGATATTCTCACAAAAAAAGTGAAATTTTCAAAAATTCAGAAAACAGGGTGAAAACGACTAAATATCAAGGACTCATCGGGCGAATCGCTCTGGAACTGAAATCGGAACGCTCACTGACATTTCCCCTATCTAAAAGTCTGATAAACGCCGGAAAAATTACTAAGTCCAAAAAAAAGTTTTTTTCAACTTTTTTCAATTTTACCCCCGTGGGATATATCTTCTACCCACAAACATTTGGAACTTTCCAGGGGTACCCTCACACATTTTATTCCCTTATTTAGCGGATATTCTCACAAGAAAGTGAAATTTTCAAAAATTCTGAAAATTGGCTGAAAACTACTAATTATCAAGGTCTCATCGGGCGAATCGCTCTGGAACTGAAAGCGGAACACTCACTGACATTTCCCCTATCTGAAAGTCTGATAAACGGCGGAAAAATTACTAAGTCCAAAAAAAAATTTTTTTCAACTTTTTTCAATTTTACCCCCATGGGATATATATTCTGCCCACACACATTTGGAACTCTCCTGGGGTACCCTCCCTGGAAAGAGGGAGGCATATCTAAAGAAGATTATAATGCAGTCTGCAGATCCTGCAGGGCACGTATCAGGTTAGCTAAAGCTGACAATGAATTAAGGTTTGCAAGAGATGTCAAAAGCAATAAAAAAGGATTTTGGGGGTATGTCAAAAGTAAAAGAAAAGTCAAAGATGCTATAGGATTTTTACAGGATGAAAATGGAGAAATGGTAAGAGAGGATGTTGAGAAGGCCGAACTTTTTAATTCCTATTTTGCATCTGTTTTCTCTCAGAAAGAAAATGTAACATCAACTGATCTTCACTGTCCTTTTAAAGGAATAGAAGAATCCAAGTTATCTGTAAACAGAAAGATTGTGAGGGAATATTTAGCTAACATAAATGAGTTCAAGTCTCCAGGTCCAGATAAATTACACCCCAGAGTACTGAAGGAGATCGTAGAAGAAATTTTAGAACCACTCTCCATAATCTTTGAAAATTCTTGGAGAACAGAAGTCCCAGAAGACTGGAGAAGAGAAAATGTTGTTCCTATCTTCAAAAAGGGGAAGAAGGTGGACCCAGGGTACTATAGGCCGGTGAGTCTGACTTCTATACCAGGAAAGATCTTTGAACAAATTATTAAACAACATGTATGTAAGTACATGGATAAGAATGAAGTTATTAACCAGAGTCAGCATGGGTTTGTAACTAACAAGTCATGTCAGACTAACTTAATTTCCTTCTATGACAGAATCACTGACTGGGTGGATCAGGGAAATGCTGTAGATATAGTATATCTTGACTTCAGCAAAGTTTTTGACAAATTATCTCACACCATCCTTATTGAAAAAATGACCAAGTATGCAATGGACCAGGCAACTGTTAGGTGGATTCATAACTTTTCAATTTTACTCCCGTGGGATATATATTCTACGCACGCACATTTGGAACTCTCCTGGGGTACCCTCACACATATTATTCCCTCATTTAGTGGATATTTTCACAAAAAAGAGAAATTTTCAAAAATTCTGAAAATTGGCTGAAAACGACTAAATATCAAGGACTCATCGGGCGAATCGCTCTGGAACTGAAATCGGAACGCTCACTGACATTTCCCCTATCTGAAAGACTGATAAACGCTGGAAAAATGAATCCCAAAAAATTTTTTTTTCAACTTTTTTCAATTTTACCCCCGTGGGATATATATTCTACCCACACACATTTGGAACTCTCCTGGGGTACCCTCACACATATTATTCCCTCATTTAGTGGATATTTTCCCAAAAAAGTGAAATTTTCAAAAATTCAGAAAACTGGGTGAAAACGACTAAATATCAAGGACTCATCGGGCGAATCGCTCTGGAACTGAAATCGGAACGCTCACTGACATTTCCCCTATCTGAAAGTCTGATAAACGCCGGAAAAATGAATCCAAAAAAATTTTTTTTAAACTTTTTTCAATTTTACCCCCGTGGGATATATATTCTACCCACAAACATTTGGAACTCTCCTGGGGTACACTCACACATGTTATTCCCTCATTTAGCGGATATTCTCACAAAAAAGTGAAATTTTCAAAAATTCAGAAAATTTGTGGAAAACTGCTAAATATCAAGGATTCATCGGGCGAATCGCTCTGGAACTGAAATCGGAACGTTCACTGATATTTCCCCTATCTGAAAGTCTGATAAACGCCGGAAAAATGAATCCAAAAAAATTTTTTTTAAACTTTTTTCAATTTTACCCCCGTGGGATATATATTCTACCCACAAACATTTGGAAATCTCCTGGGGTACCCTCACACAGATTATTCCCTCATTTAGCAGATATTTTCACAAAAAAGTGAAATTTTCAAAAATTCAGAAAATTGTCTGAAAACGACTAAATATCAAGGACTCATCGTGCGAATCGCTCTGGAACTGAAATCGGAACGCTCACTGACATTTCCCCTAGCTGAAAGTCTGATAAACGCTGGAAAAATGACTAAGTCAAAAAAAAATTTTTTCAACTTTTTTCACTTTTACTTCGCGTGGAATATATGTTCTACCTACGCACATTTGGAACTCTCCTGGGGTACCCTCACACATATTATTCCCTCATTTAGTGGATATTTTCACAAAAAAGTGAAATTTTCAAAAATTCTGAAAATTGGAGAGAAATGATTAAATATCAAGGACTCATCGGGCGAATCGCTATGAAACTGAAATCGGAATGCTCACTGACATTTCCCCTTTCAACTTTTTGCAATTTTACTCCCGTGGGATATATATTCTACCCACGCACATTTGTAAGTGTTCCGAATTCAGTTCCATAGCGATTCGCCCGATGAGTACTTGACATTTGGTCACTTTCAGCCAATTTTCTGAATTTTTGAAAATTTCACTTTATTGTGAAAATATCCGCGAAATGAGGGAATAATATGTTTGAGGGTTCCCCAGGAGAGTTCCAAATGTGTGTGGGTAGAATATATATCCCAAGGGGGTAAAATTGAAAAAAGTTTAAAAAAAAATTTTTTTACACTTAGTCATTTTTCCGGTGTTTATCAGACTTTCAGATACGGGAAATGTCAGTAAGCATTCCGATTTCAGCTGCAGAGGAATTCACCCGATGAGTCCTTGATATTTAGTCGTTTTCAGCCAATTTTCTCAATTTTTGAAAATTTCACTTTTTTGTGAAAATATCCACTAAATGAGGAAATAATATGTGTGAGGGTACCCCAGGAGAGTTCCAAATGTCTGTGGGTAGAATATATATCCCACGGAGGTAAAATTGCAAAAAGTTTAAAAAAATTTTTTTTTTACAACTTAGTCATTTTTCCGGCATTTATCAGACTTTCAGATAGGGGAAATGTCAGTGAGCGTTCCGATTTCAGTACCAGAGCGATTCGCCCGATGAGTCCTTGATATTTAGTCGTTTTCTGCCAGCTTTCTAAATATTTGAAAATTTCACTTTTTTGTGAAAATATCGACTAAATGAGGGAATATGTGTGAGGGTACCCCAGGAGAGTTCCAAATGTGTGTGGGTAGAATATATATCCCACGGGTGTAAAATTGAAAAAAGTTGAAACACATTTTTTTTTGGACTTAATCATTTTTCCGGCGTTTATCAGACTTTTAGATATGGGAAATGTCAGAAATCGTTCCGATTTCAGCTCCAGAGGAATTCTCCCGATGAGTCCATGATATTTAGTCGTTTTCAGCCAATTTTCGCAATTTTTGAAAATTTCACTTTTTTGTGAAAATATCGACTAAATGAGGGAATATGTGAAGGGTACCCCAGGAGAGTTCCAAATGTGTGTGGGTAGAATATATATCCCACAGGTGTAAAATTGAAAAAAGTTGAAAAACATTTTTTTTGGACTTAGTCATTTTTCCGGCGTTTATCAGACTTTTAGACACGGGAAATGTCAGTAAGCGTTCCGATTTCAGCTCCAGAGGAATTCGCCCGATGAGTCCATGATATTTAGTCGTTTTCAGCCAATTTTCAGAATTTTTGAAAATTTCTCTTTTTTGTGAAAATATCCACTAAATGAGGCAATAATATGTGTGAGAGTACCCCAGGAGAGTTCCAAATGTGTGTGGGTAGAAAATAAATCCCACGGGGGTAAAATTGAAAAAAGTTGAAAAAAATATTTTTTTGGACTTAGTCATTTTTCCGGTGTTTATCAGACTTTCTGATACGGGAAATTTCACTAAGCGTTCCGATTTCAGCTCCAGAGGAATTCGCCCGTTGAGTCCTTGATATTTCGTCGTTTTCAGCCAATTTTCTGAATTTTTATAAATTTCAATTTTTTGTGAAAATATCCACTAAATGAGGGAATAATATGTGTGAGGGTACCCCAGCAGAGTTCCAAATGTGTGTGGGTAGAATATTTATCCCACGGGTTTAAAATTGAAAAAAGTTTAAAAAAAATTTTTTTTTGGACTTAGTCATTTTTCTGCCGTTTATCAGACTTTCTGATAGGGGAAATGTCAGTGAGCATTCCGATTTCAGTTCCAGAGCGATTCGCCCGATGAGTCCTTGATATTTAGTCATTTTCAGCCAATTTTCTGTATTTTTGAAAATTTCACTTTTTTGTGAAAATATCGACTAAATGAGGGAATATGTGTGAGGGTACCCCAGGAGAGTTCCACATGTGTGTGGGTAGAATATATATCCCACGGGGGTAAAATTGAAAAAAGTTGAAAAATTTTTTTATTTGGACTTAGTCATTTTCCGCCGTTTATCAGACTTTCAGATAGGGGAAATGTCAGTGAGCGTTCCGATTTCAGTTCCAGAGCGATTCGCCCGATGAGTCTTTGATATTTAGTCGTTTTCAGCCAATTTTCAGAATTTTTGAAAATTTCACTTTTTTGTGAAAATATCCACTAAATGAGGGAATAATATGTGTGAGGGTGCCCCAGGAGAGTTCCAAATGTGTGTGGATAGAATATATATCCCACTGGGGAAAAATTGAAAAGAGTTGAAAAAAAATTTTTTTTTAGACTTAGTCATTTTTCCGGTGTTTATCCGACTTTCAGATAGGGGAAATGTCAGTGAGCATTCCGATTTCAGTTCCACAGCAATTCGCCCGATGAGTCCTTGATATTTAGTCGTTTTCAGACAATTTTCTGAATTTTTGAAAATTTCACTTTTTGTGAAAATATCCACTAAATGAGGTAATAATATGTGTGAGGGTACCCCAGGAGAGTTCTAAATGTGTGTGGGTACAATATATATCCCAAGGAGGTAAAATTGGAAAAAGTTGAAAAAAAATTCATTTTGGACTTAGTCATTTTTCCGGCGTTTATCAGACTTTCAGATAGGTGAAATGTCAGTGAGCATTCCGATTTCAGTTGCAGAGCAATTCGCCCAATGAGTATGTGATATTTGGTCGTTTTCAGCCAATTTTCTGAATTTTTGAAAATTTCAATTTTTTTTGAAAATATCCACTAAATGAAGGAATAATATGTGTGAGGGTACCCCAGGAGAATTCCAAATGTGTGTGGGTAGAATATATATCCCACGGGGGTAAAATTGAAAAAAGTTAAAAAAAATTTTTTTTTGGACTTAGTCATTTTCCAGCATTTATCAGTCTTTCAGATAGGGGAAATGTCAGTGAGCATTCCGATTTCAGTTCCAGAGCCATTCGCCCGATGAGTCCTTGATATTTAGTCATTTTCAGCGAATTTTCTGAATTTTTGAAAATTTCACTTTTTTTGTGAAAATATCCACTAAATGAGGGAATAATATGTGTGAGGGTACACTAGGAGAGTTCCAAATGTGCGTGGGTAGAATATATATTCCACGGGGTAAAATTGAAAAAAGTTTAAAAAAATTTTTTTTTCAAATAATTTTTCCGGCGTTTATCAGACTTTCAGATAAGGGAAATGTCAGTGAGCATTCCGATTTCAGTACCAGAGCGATTCGCCCGATCAATACTTGATATTTAATCATTTTCTGCCAATTTTTTGAATTTTTGAAAATTCCATTTTTTTTGTGAAAATATCCGCTAAATGAGGGAATAATATGTGTGAGGGTACCCCAGGAGAGTTCCAAATGTGTGTGGGTAGAATATATATCCCACGGGGGTAAAATTGAAAAAAGTTGAAAAATTTTTTTTTTTCGACTTAGTCATTTTTCTGGCGTTTATCAGACTTTTAGATAGGGGAAATGTCAGTGAGCGTTCCAATTTCAGTTTCAGAGCGATTCTCCCCATGAGTCCTTGATATTTAGTCGTTTTCAGCCAATTTTCTGAATTTTTGAAAATTTCACTTTTTTGTGAAAATATCCACTAAATGAGGGAATAATATGTGTGAGGGTACCCCAGGAAAGTTCCAAATGTGTGTGGGCAGAATATATATCCCACCGGGGTAAAATTGAAAAAAGTTGAAAAAAAAATTTTTTTGGACTTAGTCATTTTTCCGGCGTTTATCAGACTTTCAGATAGGGGAAATGTCAGTGAGCATTCCGATTTCAGTTCCAGAGCGGTTTGAATGATGAGTCCTTGATATTTAGTCATTTTCAGCCAGCTTTCTAAATTTTTGAAATTTTCACTTTTTTGTGAAAATATCCACTAAATGAGGGCATACAATGTGTGAGGGTACCCCAGGAGAGTTCCAAATGTGTGTGGGTAAAATTTATAAACCACGGAGGTAAAATTGAAAAAAGTTGAAAAAATTTTTTTTTTGGACTTAATCATTTTCCAGCGTTTATCAGACTTTCAGATAGGGGAAATGTCAATGAGCGTTCCGATTTCAGTTCCAGAGTGATTCGCCCGATGAGTTCTTGATATTTAGTCGTTTTCAGCCAATTTTCTGAATTTTAAAAAGTTTCACTTTTTTGTGAAAATATCAACTAAATGAGGGAATAATATGTGTGAGGGTACACTAGGAGAGTTCCAAATGTGCGTGGGTAGAATATATATCCCACGGGGTAAAATTGAAAAAAGTTTAAAAAAATTTTTTTTTTACAACTTATTCATTTTTCCGGCGTTTATCAGACTTTCGGATAGGGGAAATGTCAGTGAGCGTTCCGATTTCAGTTCCAGAGCGATTCGCCCGATGAGTCTTTGATATTTAGTCGTTTTCAGCCAGTTTTCTGAATTTTTGAAAATTTCACTTATTTGTGAAAATATCCACTAAATGAGGGAACAATATGTGTGAGGGTACACTAGGAGAGTTACAAATGTGCATGGGCAGAATTTATATCCCACGGGGTAAAATTGAATTAAGTTGAAAAAAATTTTTCTTTGGACTTAGTCATTTTTCCGGCGTTTATCAGACTTGCAGATAGGGGAAATGTCAGTGAGCATTCAGATCCAGAGCGATTCGCCTGATCAGTCCTTGATATTTAGTCGTTTTCCGCCAGTTTTCTGAATTTTTGAAAATTTCACTTTTTTGTGAAAATATCCACTAAATGAGGGAATAATATGTGTGAGGGTACCCCAGGAAAGTTCCAAATGTGTGTGGGTAGAATATATATCCCACAGGGGTAAAATTGAAAAAAGTAAAAAAAAAAATTTTTTGGGACTTAGTCATTTTTCTGGCGTTTATCAGACTTTTAGATAGGGGAAATGTCAGTGAGCATTCCAATTTCAGTTTCAGAGTGATTCCCCCCATGAGTCCTTGATATTTAGTCGTTTTCAGCCAGCTTTCTGAATTTTTGAAAATTTCACTTTTTTGTGAAAATATCCACTAAATGAGGGAATAATATGTGTGAGGGTACCCCAGGAGAGTTCCAAATGCATGCGGGTAGAATATATATCCCACGGGGGTAAAATTAAAAAAAGTTGAAAAAATTTTTTTTTGGGAGTTAGTCATTTTCCGGCGTTTATCAGACTTTCAGATAGGGAAAATGTCAGTGAGCGTTCCAATTTCAGTTCCAGAGCGATTCGTACTATGAGTCCTTGATATTTAGTCGTTTTCAGCCAATTTTCTGAATTTTTGAAAATTTCACTTTTTTGTGAAAATATCCACTAAATGAGGGAATAATATTTGCGAGTGTACCCCAGTAGAGTTCCAAATGTGTGTGGGTAGAATATATATCCCATGGGGGTAAAATTGAAAAAAGTTAAAAAAATTTTTTTTAGGGACTTAGTCATTTTTCCAGCGTTTATCAGACTTTCAAATAGGGGAAATGTCAGTGAGCATTCCGATGTCAGTTCCAGAGCGGTTCGAACGATGAGTCCTTGATATTTAGTCGTTTTCAGCCAGCTTTCTGAATTTTTTAAAATTTCACTTTTTTGTGAAAATATCCACTAAATGAGGGAATAATATGTGTGAGGGTACCCCAGGAGAGTTCAAAATGTGTGTGGGTAGAATATACATCCCACGGGGGTAAAATTGAAAAAAAAAAATTTTTTGGGACTTAGTCATTTTTCCGGTGATTATCAGACTTTCAGATAGGGGAAATGTCAGTGAGCGTTTCAATTTCACTTCCAGAGCGATTTGCCCGATGAGTCCTTGATATTTATTCGTTTTCAGCCAATTTTCTGAATTTTTGAAAATTTCACTTTTTTGTGAAAATATCCACTAAATGAGGGAATAATATTTTTAAGTGTACCCCAGTAGAGTTCCAAATGTGTGTGGGTAGAATATATATCCCATGGGGGTAAATTTGAAAAAAGTTTAAAAAATTTTTTTTAGGGACTTAGTCATTTTTCCGGCGTTTATCAGACTTTCAGATAGGGGAAATGTCAGTGAGCATTCCGATGTCAGTTCCAGAGCGGTTCGAACGATGAGTCCCTGATATTTAGTCGTTTTCAGCCAATTTTCTGAATTTTTGAAAATTTAACTTTTTTGTGAAAATATCGACTAAATGAGGGAATATGTGTGAGGGTACCCCAAGAGAGTTCCAAATGTGTGTGGGTAGAATATATATCCCACGGGGGTAAAATTTAAAAAAGTTAAAAAAAAATTTTTGGTGACTTAGTCATTTTTCCGGCGTTTATCAGACTTTCAGATAGGGGAAATGTCAGTGAGCATTCCGATTTCAGTTCCAGAGCGGTTCGAACGATGAGTCCCTGATATTTAGTCGTTTTCAGCCAATTTTCTGAATTTTTGAAAATTTCACTTTTTTGTGAAAATATCCACTAAATGAGGGAATAATATTTGCGAGTGTACCTCAGTAGAGTTCCAAATGTGTGTGGGTAGAATATATATCCCACTGGGGTTAAATTGAAAAAAGTTTAAAAAAATTTTTTTTTGGACTTAGTAATTTTTCCGCCGTTTATCAGTCTTTCAGATAGGGGAAATGTCAGTGAGCATTCCGATTTCAGTTCCAGAGCGGTTCGAACGATGAGTCCTTGATATTTAGTCGTTTTCAGCCAGCTTTTTGAATTTTTGAAAATTTTACTTTTTTGTGAAAATATCCACTAAATGAGGGAATAATATGTGTGAGGGTACCCAAGGAGAGTTCCAAATGTGTGTGAGTAGAATATTTATCCCACGGGGGTAAAATTGAAAAAAGTTTAAAAAAAAAATTTTTTGGACTTAATCCTTTTTCTGGCGTTTATCAGAGATTCAGATAGGGGAAATGTCAGTGAGCGTTCCGATTTCAGTTCCAGAGCGATTCGCCCGATGAGTCTTTGATATTTAGTCGTTTTCAGCCAATTTTCTGAATTTTTGAAAATTTCACTTTTTTGTGAAAATATCCACTAAATGAGGGAATAATATGTGTGAGGGTACCCCAGGTGAGTTCCAAATTTGTGTGGGTAGAATATATATCCCACGGGGGTAAAATTGAAACAAGTTTAAAAAAAATTTTTGGGGGACTTAGTCATTTTTCCGGCGTTTATCAGACTTTCAGATAGGGGAAATGTCAGTGAGCATTCCAATTTCAGTTTCAGAGCAATTCGCCCCATGAGTCCTTGATATTTAGTCGTTTTCAGCCAGCTTTCTGAATTTTTGAAAATTTCACTTTTTTGTGAAAATATCCACTAAATGAGGGAATATGTGTGAGGGTACCCCAGGAGAGTTCCAAATGTGTGTGGGTAGAATATATATCCCACGGGGGTAAATTTGAAAAAAGTTGAAAAAAATTTTTTTTTGGACTTAGTTATTTTTCCAGCGTTTGGCAGACTTTCAGATAGGGGAAATGTCAGTGAGCATACCGATTTCAGTTCCAGAGCGATTCGCCCGATGATTCCTTGATATTTATTCGTTTTCAGCCAATTTTCTGAATTTTTGAAAATTTTACTTTTTTGTGAAAATATCCACTAAATGAGGGAATAATATGTGTGAGTGTACCCCAGTAGAGTTCCAAATGTGTGTGGGTAGAATATATATCCCACGGGGTAAAATTGAAAAAAAAAATTTTTTGGACTTAATCCTTTTTCTGTCGTTTATCAGTCTTTTAGATAGGGGAAATGTCAGTGAGTGTTCCGATTTCAGTTCCAAAGCGATTCGCCCGATGATTCCTTGATATTTATTCGTTTTCAGCCAATTTTCTGAATTTTTGAAAATTTCACTTTTTTGTGAAAATATCCACTAAATGAGGGAATAATATTTGCGAGTGTACCCCAGTAGAGTTCCAAATGTGTGTGGGTAGAATATATATCCCATGGGGGTAAAATTGAAAAAAGTTTAAAAAATTTTTTTTAGGGACTTAGTCATTTTCCGGCGTTTATCAGACTTTCAGATAGGGAAAATGTCAGTGAGCGTTCCAATTTCAGTTCCAGAGCGATTCGTACTATGAGTCCTTGATATTTAGTCGTTTTCAGCCAATTTTCTGAATTTTTTAAAATTTCACTTTTTTGTGAAAATATCCACTAAATGAGGGAATAATATGTGTGAGGGTACCCCAGGATAGTTCCAAATGTGTGTGGGTAGAATATATATCCCACGGGGTAAAATTGAAAAAAAAAATTTTTTGGACTTAATCCTTTTTCTGGCGTTTATCAGTCTTTTAGATAGGGGAAATGTCAGTGAGTGTTCCGATTTCAGTTCCAGAGCGATTCGCCCGATGAGTCTTTGATATTTAGTCATTTTCAGCCAATTTTCTGAATTTTTGAAAATTTCACTTTTTTGTGAAAATATCCACTAAATGAGGGAATAATATGTGTTAGGGTACCCCAGGAAAGTTCAAGATGTGTGTGGGTAGAATATATATCCCACGGGGGTAAAATTGAAAAAAAAAATTTTTTTGGGACTTAGTCATTTTTCCGGCGATTATCAGACCTTCAGATAGGGGAAATGTCAGTGAGCGTTTCAATTTCACTTACAGAGCGATTCGCCCGATGAGTCCTTGATATTTAGTCGTTTTCAGCCAATTTTCTGAATTTTTGAAAATTTCACTTTTTTGTGAAAATATCCACTAAATGAGGGAATAATATTTTTAAGTGTACCCCAGTAGAGTTCCAAATGTGTGTGGGTAGAATATATATCCCATGGGGGTAAAATTGAAAAAAGTTTAAAAAAAATTTTTTAGGGACTTAGTCATTTTTCCGGCGTTTATCAGACTTTCAGATAGGGGAAATGTCAGTGAGCATTCCGATGTCAGTTCCAGAGCGGTTCGAACGATGAGTCCCTGATATTTAGTCGTTTTCAGCCAATTTTCTGAATTTTTGAAAATTTAACTTTTTTGTGAAAATATCGACTAAATGAGGGAATATGTGTGAGGGTACCCCAAGAGAGTTCCAAATGTGTGTGGGTAGAATATATATCCCACGGGGGTAAAATTTAAAAAAGTTAAAAAAAAAATTTTGGGGGACTTAGTCATTTTTCCGGCGTTTATCAGACTTTCAGATAGGGGAAATGTCAGTGAGCATTCCGATTTCAGTTCCAGAGCGGTTCGAATGATGAGTCCTTGATATTTAGTCGTTTTCAGCCAATTTACTGAATTTTTGAAAATTTCACTTTTTTGTGAAAATATCCACTAAATGAGGGAATAATATTTGCGAGTGTACCTCAGTAGAGTTCCAAATGTGTGTGGGTAGAATATATATCCCACTGGGGTTAAATTGAAAAAAGTTTAAAAAAATTTTTTTTTGGACTTAGCAATTTTTCCGCCGTTTATCAGTCTTTCAGATAGTGGAAATGTCAGTGATAGTGTTGAGCGATACCTTCCGATATCAGGAAATATCGTATCGGATTGGATCGGGCCGATACCCAAAAAGTATCGGATATCGCCGATTCCGATACCGGAAACCAATGCAAGTCAATGGGACACAAATATCGGAATGAAAATAAACCCTTTCTTTCCTTGTAGGTTAATTCTACATGAAGTAAAACAACTAAGAATAATGTAGAATGACATGAAAAGCCGGCAATTCAGCAGCGGCATTCACCAGTACCCGACAATTTACAACAGAAAGAATAGAGCATCACACATAGATTAGATAGATAGAAACATGTCAGTCACATATATATGAAGTACAGTGACAGTGTTGCTTACTGTACTTGTCATTTAGTGTAAAGGATTTATTAAAAAAAATATTAGTGTTTTCGTGCACCGTCTCTTTAAAAAAGCCGGCCGGCAATTCAGCAGCGGTACCCGACAATTTATAACAGACAGAATAGAGCTTCACACATAGATTAGATAGATAGAAACATGTCAGCCACATATATAAGAAGTACAGTGACAGTGTTGCTTACTGTACTTGTCATTTAGTGTAAAGGATTTATTTAAAAAAATAATAGTGTTTTCATGCACCGTCTCTTTAAGAAAGCCGGCCGGCAATTCAGCATCTGTACCCGATAATTTAGAATAGAAAGAATAGAGAATCACACATAGATTAGATAGATAGAAACATGTCAGTCACATATATATGAAGTACAGTGATAGTGTTGATTAGTGTACTTGTCATTTAGTGTTAAAATAAAGGATTTATTTAAAAAAAAATTGGCGTGGGGTTCCCCTTAATTTTAGGCTCTAGCGGAGGTTAAGCAGACAGCTGGGGCAAATGTTTGAAGCCTGGGAAGGGGGTAATACCCACGGAGCTTCCCAGGCTACTAATATCAGCCCCCAGCTGAATACCTAGCCTTTACTAGCTATTAAAATGGGGGAACCCCCCCAAAAAAATAACGTGGGGTCCCCCCTAATTTAATAGCTAGCACAGGCTAGACAGACAGCTGGGGGCTGATATTAATAGCCCAGGAAGGGTGCCATGAATATTGGCCCCCTCCCAGGCTAGAAACACCAGCCGTCAGCCGCCCCAGAAATGGCGCATCCATAGGATGCGCCAATTCTGGCACTTAGCCTCGCTCTTCCACGCTGCCCTGGTGCGGTGGCAGGGGGTAATAGGGTTGGGGTTGATGTCAGCTTATAATGCCAGCTGACATCAAGCCCAGGTTAGTAATGGAGAGGCGTCTATAAGACACCCCCATTACTAACCCCATAGTCAAAGTTAAAGAAAAACACAAACACCCAGAATAAAGTCCTTTAATTGAAATAAAGACACAATCCTTTATTGTTCTAAATTAAACCATACTTACCATCACGCCCATTCCAGCTGAAGCCAACGATCTCCTGCAATAAAAGTAAAATAATAAAGCAACCTCATCCTTACCTTTCCATGGTTCCCACGACAGCTTCAGCTCTGCTACATCGAGATGACAGGCTGGACCGCAGCAGAACGCTGCCATCCAGCCTGTCATCCCGCAGACACTGAGAAGCGCAGGCATGCTTGCGCTCCTCAGTGTCTCTCTGTGACGTCATCCAGATGAGCCGAGTTCATGTCCAATGAACTCAGCTCACCTCATGCACGTCACTGACAGCGTGGGAAAATTCTCACGCTGAAGTGCTGAGTGCAGGAGAATTTTCCCACGCTGTCAGTGACGTACATGAGGTGAGCTGAGTTCATTGGACATGACCTCGGCTCATCTGGATGCCGTCACAGCCAGACACTGAGGAGTGGAAGTATGCCTGCGCTTCTCAGTGTCTGCGGGATGACAGGATGGATGGCAGCGTTCTGCTGCGGTCCAGCCTGTCATCTCGATGTAGCAGAGCTGAAGCTGTCGTGGGAGCCATGGAAAGGTAAGGATGATGTTGCTTTATTATTTTACTTTTATTGCAGGAGATCGTTGGCTTCAGCTGGAATGGGCGTGATGGTAAGTATGGTTTAATTTAGAACAATAAAGAATTGTGTGTTTATTTCAATTAAAGGACTTTTTTCTGGGTGTTGTGTTTTTTTAAATACTTTACTAGAAATTCATGGTGGTCATGTCTAATATTGGCGTGACCCCATGAATTTCGGGCTTAGGGCCAGCTGATAATGCCAAGCTGGCCTTAACCCCTTTATTACCCAGTGAGCCACCGCACCAGGGCCCTGGATGAGTTGGGTACAGCGCCAGAAGATGGCGCTTCTATGAACGCGCCATTTTCTGGGGCGGCTGCGGACTGCAATTTGCAGCGGGGGTGGCCCAAAAAGCTTGGGCCTCCCTGCGCTGCGGATTCCAGCCCCCAGCTGCCTAGTTGTATCTGGCTGGGCACAAAAATAGGGCGAAGCCCCACGCATTTTTTTTTTTAATTATTTCATGAAATTCATGGAATAATTAAGAAAAAAAGGGCTTCCCTATATTGTTGTGTCCAACCAGGTACAAATAGGCAGCTGGTGGTTGGGGGCAGCCCATTCCTGCCTGCTGTACCTGGCTGGACACAAATATAGTGCGAAGCCCCACATCAATTTTTTTTTAATTATTTCATGAAATAATTTTTTTAAAAAAGGGCTTCCCTATATTGTTGTGTCCGGCCAGGTACAAATAGGCAGCTGGTGGTTGGGGGCAGCCTGTTCCTGCCTGCTGTACCTGGCTGGACACAAATAGGGCGAAGCCCCACGTCAATTTTTTTTAAAATAAATCCTTTATTTTAACACTAAATGACATTTGAGGAGTTAATAAAGATGCAGTCCCTAAATTATTATTTATTTTTTAATTAATTTTTCCCAAAACTTTTGACGTGGGCTTCGCCATATTTTTGTATGCCAGCCAGGTACAGCATCCAGCTTCTATGAACGCGCCATTTTCCAGGGTGGCTGCGGACTGCAATTTTCAGCGGGGGGGGGGGCAGAAAGCTTGGGCCTCCCTGCGCTGCAGATTCCATCCCCCAGCTGCCTAGTTGTACCTGGCTGGACACAAAAATAGGGAGAAGCTTCAAGTATTTTTTTTTTTTAATTATTTCATGAAATTCATGAAATAATTAAGAAAAAAAGGGCTTCCCTATATTGTTGTGTCCAACCAGGTACAAATAGGCAGCTGGTGGTTGGGGGCAGCCCGTTCCTGCCTGCTGTACCTGGCTGGACACAAATATAGTGCGAAGCCCCACGTCAATTTTTTTTAAATCATTTCAGGAAATTCATGAAATAATTAAAAAAAATTGATGTGGGGCTTCGCCCTATATTTGTGTCCAGTCAGGTACAGCAGGCAGGAACGGGCTGCCCCCAACCACCAGCTGCCTATTTGTACCTAGCCGGACACAACAATATAGGGAAGCCCTTTTTTTCTTAATTATTCCATGAATTTCATGAATTTAAAAAAAAAAACGTGGAGCTTCGCCCTATTTTTGTGTCCAGCCAGGTACAACTAGGCAGCTGGGGGCTGGAATCTGCAGCGCAGGGAGGCCCAAGCTTTCTGGGCCCCACCCGCTGCAAATTGCAGTCCGCAGCCGCCCCGGAAAATGGCGCGTTCATAGAAGCGCCATCTTCTGGCGCTGTACCCAACTCATCCAGGGCCCTGGTGCGGTGGCTCACTGGGTAATAAAGGGGTTAAGGCCAGCTTGGCATTATCAGCTGGCCCTAAGCCCGAAATTCATGGGGTCACGCCAATATTAGACATGACCACCATGAATTTCTAGTAAAGTATTTAAAAAAAACACAAACACCCAGAAAAAAGTCCTTTAATTGAAATAAACACACAATTCTTTATTGTTCTAAATTAAACCATACTTACCATCACGCCCATTCCAGCTGAAGCCAACGATCTCCTGCAATAAAAGAAAAATAATAAACCAACCTCATCCTTACCTTTCCATGGCTCCCACGACGGCTCCAGCTCTGCTACATCGAGATGACAGGCTGGACCGCAGCAGAACGCTGCCATCCAGCCTGTCATCCCGCAGACACTGAGAAGCGCAGGCATACTTCCACTCCTCAGTGTCTGGCTGTGACGGCATCCAGATGAGCCGACAATGAACTCGGCTCACCTCATGTACGTCACTGACAGCGTGGGAGAATTCTCCTGCACTCAGCGCTTCAGCGTGAGAATTTTCCCACGCTGTCAGTGACGTGCATGAGGTGAGGTCATGTCCAATGAACTCGGCGCACCTCATGCACGTCACTGACAGCGTGGGAAAATTCTCACGCTGAAGCGCTGAGTGCAGGAGAATTTTCCCACGCTGTCAGTGACGTGCATGAGGTGAGCTGAGTTCATTGAACATGACCTCCGCTCATCTGGATGCCGTCACAGCGAGACACTGAGGAGCGCAAGCATGCCTGCGCTTCTCAGTGTCTGCGGGATGACAGGCTGGATGGCAGCGTTCTGCTGCGGTCCAGCCTGTCATCTCGATGTAGCAGAGCTGAAGCTGTCCTGGGAACCATGGAAAGGTAAGGATGAGGTTGCTTTATTATTTTACTTTTATTGCAGGAGATCGTTGGCTTCAGCTGGAATGGGCGTGACTGTAAGTATGGTTTAATTTAGAACAATAAAGAATTGTGTCTTTATTTCAATTAAAGGACTTTTTTCTGGGTGTTTGTGTTTTTTTTAAATACTTTACTAGAAATTCATGGTGGTCATGTCTAATATTGGCGTGACCCCATGAATTTCGGGCTTAGGGCCAGCTGATAATGCCAAGCTGGCCTTAACCCCTTTATTACCCAGTGAGCCACCGCACCAGGGCCCTGGATGAGTTGGGTACAGCGCCAGAAGATGGCGCTTCTATGAACGCGCCATTTTCCGGGGCGGCTGCGGACTGCAATTTGCAGCGGGTGGGGCCCAGAAAGCTTGGGCCTCCCTGCGCTGCGGATTCCAGCCCCCAGCTGCCTTGTTGTACCTGGCTGGACACAAAAATAGGGCGAAGCCCCACGTATTTTTTTTTTTAATTATTTCATGAAATTCATGGAATAATTAAGAAAAAAAGGGCTTCCCTATATTGTTGTGTCCGGCTAGGTACAAATAGGCAGCTGGTGGTTGGGGGCAGCCCGTTCCTGCCTGCTGTACCTGACTGGACACAAATATAGGACGAAGCCCCACATAATTTTTTTTTAATTATTTCATGAATTTCCTGAAATAATTAAAAAAAAATTGACGTGGGGCTTTGCACTATATTTGGGTCCAGCCAGGTACAGCAGGCAGGAACGGGCTGCCCCCAACCACCAGCTGCCTATTTGTACCTGGTTGGACACAACAATATAGGGAAGCCCTTTTTTTCTTAATTATTCCATGAATTTCATGAAATAATTAAAAAAAAAAAAACGTGGAGCTTCTCCCTATTTTTGTGTCCAGCCAGGTACAACTAGGCAGCTGGGGGATGGAATCTGCAGCGCAGGGAGGCCCAAGCTTTCTGCCCCCCACTGAAAATTGCAGTCCACAGCCGCCCCGGAAAATGGCGCGTTCATAGAAGCTGGATGCTGTACCTGGCTGGCATACAAAAATATGGCGAAGCCCACGTCAAAAGTTTTGGGAAAAATTAATTAAAAAATAAATAATAATTTAGGGACTGCATCTTTATTAACTCCTCAAATGTCATTTAGTGTTAAAATAATGGATTTATTTTAAAAAAAAATGGCGTGGGATCCCCCATAATTTTAGTCTCTAGCGGAGGTTAAGCAGACACCTGGGGCAGATGTTTGAAGCCTGGGAAGGGGGTAAAACCCACGGAGCTTCCCAGGCTACTAATATCAGCCCCCAGCTGAATACCTAGCCTTTACTAGCTATTAAAATGGGGGACCCCCCCAAAAAAAATGACGTGGGGTCCCCCCTATTTTAATAGCTAGCAAAGGCTAGGCAGACAGCTGGGGGCTGATATTAATAGCCCAGGAAGGGTTCCATGAATATTGGCCCCCTCCCAGGCTAGAAACACCAGTCGTCAGCCGCCCCAGAAATGGCGCATCCATAGGATGCGCCAACTCTGGCACTTAGCCTCGCTCTTCCACGCTGCCCTGGTGCGGTGGCAGGGGGTAATAGTGGTGGGGTTCATGTCAGCGCCAGCTGCCATGAAGCCCATGTTAGTAATGATGGGCGTCTATAAGACACCCCCATTACTAACCTACAAAGTGTTAAAAAGAAAAAACACACACTACACCCAGAAAAAAATAATTTATTTGAAATAAAACACACAATTTTATTTAATTCTTAGTTTACTAAAAATAATAGTTACCTGTCCACGTTCCTGCGCTGATCTCCCATGCACAGCTGTCACATCTGGAGATGGTGACAGCTGTGCATGGCTGCTGTAAGCTCACGCTGCCGGGAACACGTCCGCTCCCGGCAGCGGGAGCCACTGACTGAGGTCACCGGAGTGCATTCAGTCAGCGCAGCTCCGGAGACCTCCTTTACGGCACTGCTGTACCGTGGGAATTTCTCACTATACAGCAGGGCCGTAAAGCAGCTAACCGGAGCAGCGCTGCCTGAACTCCGGTGAACCCGCTTATGCTGTCATTCTAGCGGCGGCAGCGGTTCAGAGCGGTCACATTCTATGTGGCTGCTCTGAACTGGAGATCTTCGTGGGACACTCGTGGACTACTACGGAGGGGTAAGGATAAGGTTGTGGTTTATTATTTTATATTTTATTACAGGAGATCGATGGCTTCGGGGAATTAGGTGTCTTGGTAAGTATAGGTGTAGTTTTTTATTTTTTACTTTATTTTAGGTGGCGATCGGCGGGGACAGGTAATGTATGAACTAATTTCTTTTAGGTAACCACTGGCGACCAATGACATGTATTTAACATTTTTTGGGGACACAGTAGGGCAATTTAAATAGCAGGATCAGTCTGATGGGAACTACTGCTCCCATCGAGCTGATCCTGCTGGCAGGAGTGGACGGGGGACAGACATAGGCCGATGGGAGTAGTAGTGTCACATCGGCCTATGTCTGCCTGCACGCACACACACCGCACACACCCGCACACATCGCACAGACACCCCGCACACACACCCCGCACACACACCCCGCACACATCGCACAGACACCGCGCACACCCGCACAAACATCGCGCACACACCCCGCACACACACCCCGCACACACACCCCTGCACACACACCCCGCACACACACTAATCATGACGGGTCTGGGAGGTGAGGCTGACCTGTGCGGCCGTGGGAAAGTTCATGTGAGTTCATGCAGTCAAGCATGAACTCACATGAACCCTCTGAGGGCAACGCGGCGACTTCAAATGAACAGCTGATCGGCATCACCTGATACCTCAGCTGTTCATTTGAAATAACCGGCGGGAAAGCGCAGCACAGAACGGGAAAGCCGGCGGTGAAGTCTTTTCACTGCCGGCTTCCCCGCCCGGGTCCTTCACTCCCCGCTCCTTGGAGCTGCGCTCCCCGCCCGGTCCTAACTTACGATCGGGATGGGAGGTGGCGAGGGGAGCGGAGGATCGGGGTGGGAGGCTGCGGGGAAGCAGTATGGGGCTGTGTGATTGTTTAAAAGCCGGCGGCTTTATACCGCCCGCCGGCTTTTAAACAATCAGGAGAATTCTCCCCCGCTGGGATGGCATTCTGATGACAGGCTGGATCGCGCTGCCATCCAACTTGTCATCCTTCACAGACACTACAGAGCACAGGCATTATGGGAACTTCCGATTCCGGTATCCGATATTGTAAAAGTATCGGAATTAAGTATCGGAATTCCGATACCGCGAATATCGGCCGATACCCGATATTACAGTATCGGAATGCTCAACACTAGTCAGTGAGCATTCCGATTTCAGTTCCAGAGCGATTCGCCCGATAAGTCTTTGATATTTAGTCGTTTTCAGCCAATTTTCTGAATTTTTGAAAATTTCACTTTTTTGTGAAAATATCCACTAAATGAGGGAATAATATGTGTGAGGGTACCCCAGGTGAGTTCCAAATTTGTGTGGGTAGAATATATATCCCACGGGGGTAAAATTTAAAAAAGTTGAAAAAAAATTTTTGGGGGACTTGGTCATTTTTCCGGCGTTTATCAGACTTTCAGATAGGGGAAATGTCAGTGAGCATTCCAATTTCAGTTTCAGAGCAATTCGCCCCATGAGTCCTTGATATTTATTCGTTTTCAGCCAATTTTCTGAATTTTTGAAAATTTTACTTTTTTGTGAAAATATCCACTAAATGAGGGAATAATATGTGTGAGTGTACCCCAGTAGAGTTCCAAATGTGTGTGGGTAGAATATATATCCCACGGGGTAAAATTGAAAAAAAAAATTTTTTGGACTTAATCCTTTTTCTGGCGTTTATCAGTCTTTTAGATAGGGGAAATGTCAGTGAGTGTTACGATTTCAGTTCCAGAGCGATTCGCCCGATGAGTCTTTGATATTTAGTCATTTTCAGCCAATTTTCTGAATTTTTGAAAATTTTACTTTTTTGTGAAAATATCCACTAAATGAGGGAATAATATGTGTGAGGGTACCCCAGGAGAGTTCCAAATTTGTGTGGGTAGAATTTATATCCCACGGGGGTAAAATAGAAAAAGTTTAAAAAACATTTTTTTGGATTTAGTCATTTTTCTGGCGTTTATCAGACTTTCAGATAGGGGAAATGTCAGTGAGCATTCCAATTTCACTTCCAGAGCGATTCGCACGCTGAGTCCTTGATATTTAGTCGTTTTCAGCCAATTTTCTGAATTCTTGAAAATTTCACTTTTTTGTGAAAATATCCACTAAATGAGGGAATAATATTTGTGAGTGTACCCCAGTAGAGTTCCAAATGTGTGTGGGTAGAATATTTATCCCACGGGTTTAAAATTGAAAAAAGTTTAAAAAAAATTTTTGGGGACCTAGTCATTTTTCCGGCGTTTATCAGACTTTCAGATAGGGGAAATGTCAGTGAGCATTCCGATTTCAGTTCCAGAGCGGTTCGAACGATGAGGTCTTGATATTTAGGCGTTTTCAGCCAGCTTTCTGAATTTTTGAAAATTTCACTTTTTTGTGAAAATATCCACTAAATGAGGGACTAATATGTGTGAGGGTACCCCAGGAGAGTTGCAAATGTGTGTGGGTAGAATATATATCCCACGGGGTAAAATTTAAAAAAGTTTAAAAAAATTTTTCTTTGGACTTAGTCATTTTTCCGGCGTTTATCAGACTTTCAGATAGGGGAAATGTCAGTGAGCATTCCAATTTCACTTCCAGAGCGATTCACCCGATGAGTCCTTGATATTTAGTCGTTTTCAGCCAATTTACTGAATTTTTGAAAATTTCACTTTTTTGGGAAAATGTCCACTAAATGATGGAATAATATGTGTGAGTGTACCCCAGTAGAGTTCAAAATGTGTGTGGGTAGAATATATATCCCACGGGGGTAAAATTGAAATAAGTTGAAAAAATTTTTTTTTGGGATTTAGTCATTTTTCTGGCGTTTATCAGACTTTTAGATAGGGGAAATGTCAGCGAGCATTCCAATTTCAGTTTCAGAGCACTTCGCCCCATGAGTCCTTGATATTTAGTCGTTTTCGCCAATTTTTCTGAATTTTTGAAAATTTCACTTTTTAATGAAAATATCCACTAAATGAAGGACTAATATGTGTGAGTGTACCCCAGGAGAGTTCCAAATCTGTGTGGGTAGAATATATATCCCACAGGGGTAAAATTGAAAAAAGTTGAAAAAAACATTTTTGGGGGACTTAGTCATTTTCCGGCGTTTATCAGACTTTCAGATAGGGGAAATGTCAGTGAGCATTCCAATTTCAGTTTCAGAGCGATTTGCCCGATGAGTCCTTGATATTTAGTCGTTTTCCGCCAATTTTCTGAATTTTTGAAAATTTCACTTTTTTGTGAAAATATCCACTAAATGAGGGAATAATATGTGTGAAGGTACCCCTGGAGAGTTCCAAATGTGTGTGGGTAGAATATATATCCCACGGGGGTAAAATAGAAAAAGTTTAAAAAAAAATTTGTTTGGATTTAGTCATTTTTCTGGCGTTTATCAGACTTTCAGATAGGGAAAATGTCAGTGAGCATTCCGATTTCAGTTCCAGAGCGGTTCGAACGATGAGTCCTTGATATTTAGTCATTTTCCGCCAATTTTCTGAATTTTTGAAAATTTCACTTTTTTGTGAAAATATCCACTAAATGAGGGAATAATATGTGTGAGGGTACCCCAGGAGAGTTCCAAATTTGTGTGGGTAGAATATATATCCCACGGGGGTAAAATAGAAAAAGTTTAAAAAACATTTTTTTTGGATTTAGTCATTTTTCTGGCGTTTATCAGACTTTCAGATAGGGGAAATGTCAGTGAGCATTCCGATGTCAGTTCCAGAGCGGTTCGAACGATGAGTCCTTGATATTTAGTCGTTTTCAGCCAGCTGTCTGAATTTTTGAAAATTTAACTTTTTTGTGAAAATATCCACTAAATGAGGGAATAATATGTGTGAGGATACCCCAGGAGAGTTCAAGATGTGTGTGGGTAGAATATATATCCCACGGGGGTAAAATTGAAAAATGTTGAAAAAAAAAATTTTTTTGAGACTTAGTCATTTTTCCGGCTTTTATCAGACTTTCAGATAGGGGAAATGTCAGTGAGCATTCCAATTTCACTTCCAGAGCGATTCGCACGCTGAGTCCTTGATATTTAGTCGTTTTCAGCCAATTTTCTGAATGTTTGAAAATTTCACTTTTTTGTGAAAATATCCACTAAATGAGGGAATAATATTTGTGAGTGTACCCCAGTAGAGTTCCAAATGTGTGTGGGTAGAATATTTATCCCACGGGTTTAAAATTGAAAAAAGTTGAAAAAAAATTTTTGGGGACCTAGTCATTTTTCCGGCGTTTATCAGACTTTCAGATAGGGGAAATGTCAGTGAGCATTCCGATTTCAGTTCCAGAGCGGTTCGAACGATGAGGCCTTGATATTTAGGCGTTTTCAGCCAGCTTTCTGAATTTTTGAAAATTTCACTTTTTTGTGAAAATATCCACTAAATGAGGGACTAATATGTGTGAGGGTACCCCAGGAGAGTTCCAAATGTGTGTGGGTAGAATATATATCCCACGGGGTAAAATTGAAAAAAGTTTTAAAAAATTTTCTTTTGGACTTAGTCATTTTTCCGGCGTTTATCAGACTTTCAGATAGGGGAAATGTCAGTGAGCTTTCCAATTTCACTTCCAGAGCGATTCACCCGATGAGTCCTTGATATTTAGTCGTTTTCAGCCAATTTTCTGAATTTTTGAAAATTTCACTTTTTTGGGAAAATGTCCACTAAATGAGGGAATAATATGTGTGAGTGTACCCCAGTGGAGTTCAAAATGTGTGTGGGTAGAATATATACCCCACGGGGGTAAAATTGAGATAAGTTGAAAAAAGTTTTTTTTTGGATTTAGTCATTTTTCTGGCGTTTATCAGACTTTTAGATAGGGGAAATGTCAGCGAGCATTCCAATTTCAGTTTCAGAGCACTTCGCCCCATGAGTCCTTGATATTTAGTCGTTTTCGGCCAATTTTTCAGAATTTTTGAAAATTTCACTTTTTAATGAAAATATCCACTAAATGAAGGAATAATATGTGTGAGGGTACCCCAGGAGAGTTCCAAATCTGTGTGGGTAGAATATATATCCCACAGGGGTAAAATTGAAAAAAGTTGAAAAAAACATTTTTGGGGGACTTAGTCATTTTTCCGGCGATTATCAGACTTTCAGATAGGGGAAATGTCAGTGAGCATTCCAATTTCAGTTTCAGAGCGATTTGCCCGATGAGTCCTTGATATTTAGTCGTTTTCCGCCAATTTTCTGAATTTTTGAAAATTTCACTTTTTTGTGAAAATATCCACTAAATGAGGGAATAATATGTGTGAAGGTACCCCTGGAGAGTTCCAAATGTGTGTGGGTAGAATATATATCCCACGGGGGTAAAATAGAAAAAGTTTAAAAAATTTTTTTTGGCGGACTTAGTCATTTTTCCGGCGTTTATCAGACTTTCAGATAGGGGAAATGTCAGTGAGCATTCCAATTTCAGTTTCAGAGCGATTCGCTCCATGAGTCCTTGATATTTAGTCGTTTTCAGGCAGCTTTCTGAATTTTTGAAAATTTCAATTTTTTGTGAAAATATCCACTAAATGAGGGAATATGTGTGAGGGTACCCCAGGAGAGTTCTAAATGTGTGTGGGTAGAATATATATCCCACGGGGGTAAAATTGAAAAAAGTTGAAAAAAAATTTTTTTTGGACTGTCATTTTCCGGCGTTTATCAGACTTTCAGATAGGGTAAATGTCAGTGAGCATTCGATTTCAGTTCCAGAGCGATTCGCCCCATGAGTCTTTGATATTTAGTCGTTTTCAGACAATTTTCTGAATTTTTGAAAATTTCACTTTTTCGTGAAAATATCCACTAAATGAGGGAATAATATGTGTGAAGGTACCCCTGGAGAGTTCCAAATGTGTGTGGGTAGAATATATATCCCACGGGGGTAAAATTGAAAAAAGTTGAAAAAAAAATGTTTTTGGACCTGGTCATTTTTACGGCGTTTATCAGACTTTCAGATAGGGGAAATGTCAGTGAGCGTTCCGATTTCAGATCCAGAGCGATTCGCCCGATGAGTCGTTGATATTTAGTCGTTTTCAGCCAATTTTCTGAATTTTTGAAAATTTCAATTTTTTGTGAAAATATCCACTAAATGAGGGAATAATATGTGTGAGGGTACCCCAGGAGAGTTCCAAATGTGTGTGGGTAGAATATATATCCCACGGGGGTAAAATTGAAAAAAGTTGAAAAAAAATTTTTCTTTAGACTTAGTCATTTTTCCGGTGTTTATCAGACTTTCAGATAGGGGAAATGTCAGTGAGCATTCCGATTTCAGTTCCAGAGTGATTCGTCTGATGAGTCCTTGATATTTAGTCGTTTTCAGCCAATTTTTGAATTTTTGAAAATTTCACTTTTTTGTGAAAATATCCACTAAATGACTGAATAATATTTGTGAGTGTACCCCAGGAGAGTTCCAAATGTGTGTGGGTAGAATATATATCCCACGGGGGTAAAATTGAAAAAAGTTTAAAAAAAAAATTTTTTTGGACTTAGTCATTTTCCAGCGTTTATCAGACTTTCAGATAGGGGAAATGTCAGTGAGCGTTCCAATTTCAGTTCCAGAGCGATTCGCCCGATGAGTCCTTGATATTTAGTCGTTTTCAGCCAATTTTCTGAATTTTTGAAAACTTCACATTTTTGCGAAAATATCCACTAAATGAGGGAATAATATTTGTGAGCGTACCTCAGTAGAGTTCAAAATGTGTGTGGGTAGAATATATATCCCACGGGGGTAAAATTGAAAAAAGTTGCAAAAAAATTTTTTGGGGACTTAGTCATTTTTCCGGCGTTTATCAGACTTTCAGATAGTGGAAATGTCAGTGAGCATTCCGATTTCAGTTCCAGAGCGATTCGCCCGATGAGTCCTTGATATTTACTCGTTTTCCGCCAATTTTCTGAATTTTTGAAAATTTCACTTTTTTGTGAAAATATCCACTAAATGAGGGACTAATATGTGTGAGGGTACCCCAGGAGAGTTCCAAATGTGTGTGGGTAGAATATATATCCCACGGGGGTAAAATTGAAAAAACTTGAAAAAAAAATTTTGGGGGGACTTTGTCATTTTTCTGGCGTTTATCAGACTTTCAGATAGGGGAAATGTCAGTGAGCATTCCAATTTCAATTTCAGAGCGATTCGCCCCATGAGTCCTTGATATTTTGTCGTTTTCAGCCAGCTTTCTGAATTTTTTAAAATTTCACTTTTTTTGTGAAAATATCCACTAAATGAGGGAATATGTGTGAGGGTATCCCAGGAGAGTTCCAAATGTGTGTGGGTAGAATATATATCCCACGGGGGTAAAATTGAAAAAAGTTGAAAAAAAATTTTTTTTGAACTTAGTCATTTTTCCAGCGTTTATCAGACTTTCAGATAGGGGAAATGTCAGTGAGCGTTCCGATTTCAGTACCAGAGCGATTCGAACGATAAGTCGTTGATATTTAGTTGTTTTCAGCGAGCTTTCTGAACTTTTGAAAATTTCAGTTTTTTGTGAAAATATCCACTCAATGAGGGAAAATGTGTGAGGGTACCCCAGGAGAGTTCCAAATGTGTGTGGGTAGAATATACAGTGCCTACAAGTAGTATTCAACCCCCTGCAGATTTAGCTGGTTGACACATGCGGAATTAACTTGGCATTGTGACATTTTTACTGTAGATCAGCCTGAAAGTGGGAAATGCACTGCAGCAAATTTTTTTTTTTTTTAAAACGTTAAAAGTTAATTCAGAGTGTCATTTATTATTCAACCCCTCAAACCACAAGAATTCTGTTTGGTCCCCCTAAAGTATTAAGAAGTAGTTCAGGCACCAAAAATAATGAGCTTCACATGTGTGGATTAAAGATCTCTTTTGCCATCCTTTTCTGACTATTTAAGACCTTCCCCAAACTTGTGAACAGCACTCAGACATGGTCAACATGGGAAAGACAAAGGAGCATTCCAAGGCCATCAGAGACAAGATCGTGGAGGGTCACAAAGGCTGGCAAGGAGTACAAAACCCTTTCCAAGGAGATGGGCCTACCTGTCTCCACTGTTGGGAGCATCATCCGTAAGTGGAAGGCTTATGGAACTACTGTTAGCCTTCCACGGCCTGGACAGCCTTTGAAAGTGTCCTCCCGTGCCGAGGCCAGGCTTGTCCGAAGAGTCAAGGCTAACCCAAGGACAACAAGGAAGGAGCTCCGGGAAGATCTCATGGCATTGGGGACATTGGTTTCAGTCAATACCATAAGTAACATACTCCACCGCAATGGTCTCCGTTCCAGAAGAGCCTGTATGGTACCTTTACTTTCAAAGCGTCATGTCAAGGCTCGTCTACAGTTTGCTCATGATCACTTGGAGGACTCTGAGACAGACTGGTTCAAGGTTCTATGGTCTGATGAGACTAAGATCGAGATCTTTGGTGCCAACCACACACGTGACGTTTGGAGACTGGATGGCACTGCATACGACCCCAAGAATACCATCCCTACAGTCAAGCATGGTGGTGGCAGCATCATGCTGTGGGGCTGTTTCTCAGCCAAGGGGCCTGGCCATCTGGTCCGCATCCATGGGAAGATGGATAGCACGGCCTACCTGGAGATTTTGGCCAAGAACCTCCGCTCCTCCATCAAGGATCTTAAGATGGGTCGTAATTTCATCTTCCAACAAGACAACAACCCAAAGCACACAGCCAAGAAAACCAAGGCCTGGTTCAAGAGGGAAAAAGTCAAGGTGTTGGAGTGGCCTAGTCAGTCTCCTGACCTTAACCCAATTGAAAACTTGTGGAAGGAGCTCAAGAATAAAGTCCACATGAGACACCCAAAGAACCTAGATAACTTGGAGAAGATCTGCATGGAGGAGTGGGCCAAGATAACTCCACAGACCTGTGCCGGCCTGATCAGGTCTTATAAAAGACGATTATTAGCTGTAATTGCAAACAAGGGTTATTCCACAAAATATTAAACATAGGGGTTGTATAATAATTGACCCACACTTTTATGTTTAAAATTTAATAAAATTCAACTGAGCAACATAACTTTTTGGTTTGTAAGATTTATGCTTCTGTTCATAAAACCTACTCTCGTTTGCAGTTTGAAGGCTCTAACTTATTTGCATCTTATCAAACCAGCTAAATCTGCAGGGGGTTGAATACTACTTGTAGGCACTGTATATCCGACGGGGGTAAAATTGAAAAAAGTTGAAAACATTTTTTGGGGGATTTAGTCATTTTTCAGGCGTTTATCAGACTTTTAGATAGGGGAAATGTCAGTGAGCATTCCAATTTCAGTTTCAGAGCGATTCGCCCTATGAGTCCTTGATATTTAGTCGTTTTCAGCCAATTTTCTGAATTTTTGCAAATTTCACTTTTTTGTGAAAATATCCACTAAATGAGGGAATAATATTTGTGAGTGTACCTCAGGAGAGTTCCAAATGTGTGTGAGTAGAATATATATCCCACGGGGGTAAAATTGAAAAAAGTTGAAAAAAAAATTTTTGGGGACTTAGTCATTTTTCCGGCCTTTATCAGACTTTCAGATAGGGGAAATGTCAGTGAGCATTCCGATTTCAGTTCCAGAGCGATTCGCCCGATGAGTCCTTGATATTTAGGCGTTTTCCGCCAATTTTCTGAATTTTTGAAAATTTCACTTTTTTGTGAAAATATCCACTAAATGAGGGACTAATATGTGTGAGGGTACCCCAGGAGAGTTCCAAATGTGTGTGGGTAGAATATATATCCCACGGGGGTAAAATTGAAAAAAGTTGAAAAAAAATTTTTTTTGGACTTAGTCATTTTCCGGCGTTTATCAGACTTTCAGATAGGGTAAATGTCAGTGAGCGTTCCGATTTCAGTTCCAGAGCGATTTGCCTGATGAGTAGAGATGAGCGTTGTTCTACTCGAACTGTTCGCCAATCTCAAATTCGAGCTGTTTTGGGCGGTGTTCGAGCCGTTCGGCGAACACGAACAATTTGAGAAAAATTTGGCTGTTCGAGGTTATGTTCGATAACTGTTCGTGCACCAAAATCATAACTGGATTTTTTCTCAGTAATGATGAAAATTAATGTTAATACGCAGTTTGAGTGTACAGCGGGGTGGGGGGAGGGGCAGGGGATGGATCTCTGCAGGAACAATGAAGATCTCCATTTTTTTTTCTCTTTCCCGCATTTGCAGTGGGGAGGTGCAATCTGTCAGCCTATCAGCAGCGCACACACGGAGCGAAGTGCTTTTTTTCACGCAAGCAAGGGCATGTGTCATTGGCAGTGTATGTCACATGTCCTTGCCCTATAAGACCAAGCCATTTTCCCCGTCGTCACCATTTTCTCACTGCTGCAGCTGCGTGTTAGACGGCACCGCTGTTGCTGTGTGCGCTATACCTTGTTAATTTCAAGCCAATTTTCGCACAAATATACAGATAGCTTGGGAGTAGGGAATAGTTGTGATTGCAGTCCTTTTAAGGACTAGGTTACAGCATTTCCTACGACTTTTATCAGGGAGGTCTGTGCTCTTAAATAGATAGGTTGTGGGAGTAAAGACTAATTGTAATTGGAGTCCTTTTCAGGACTAGGTTACATCAGTTCCTATCAGTTTTTGCCAGGCAGGTCTGTGCCAGTGCTGTGCAAGTTTTTTTCACAGCATTTGGCTGAATCTAGCAAAGCTAATCCTTTTTGGCCTATTGCAGAGTGTGTTAGTCAGTGGAGTAGCCTATCTGTGTTGCAAGATATACCACCTGTGTATAGAATACCAATTTTTTTACTGCACCTAGTGAAGTAAAATCTTTTGGGCATAGCATCATTCTATTAGTCCATCTATACTGACCTCCATCAGGTTGCAAATTAAAACTAATTTTTATCTGCATCTACAGTACCTCTGAAAAAATATTTGGGCTTCTACCTGTGTGTGGGACTTGTTGTATTAGTCCATCTATACTGACCTCCATCAGGTTGCAAACTGAATATATTTTTTTCCTGCATCTACCTCTGAAAAAATATTGGGCTTCTAGCTGTGTGTGGGTCTTGTTCTATTAATCCATCTATACTGACCTCCATCAGGTTGCAAACTGAATATAATTTTTTTCTGCATCTAGCTCTGAAAAAATATTTGGCCTTCTAGTAGTGTGTCGGACTTTCTCTATTAGTCCATCTATACTGACCTCCATCAGGTTGCAAACTGAATATAATTTTTTTCTGCATCTAGCTCTGAAAAAATATTTGGCCTTCTAGTAGTGTGTCGGACTTTCTCTATTAGTCCATCTATACTGACCTCCATCAGGTTGCAAATTAAAACTAATTTTTATCTGCATCTACAGTACCTCTGAAAAAATATTTGGGCTTCTAGCTGTGTGTGGGACTTGTTGTATTAGTCCATCTATACTGACCTCCATCAGGTTGCAAACTGAATATATTTTTTTCTGCATCTACCTCTGAAAAAATATTGGGCTTCTAGCTGTGTGTGGGACTTGTTGTATTAGTCCATCTATACTGACCTCCATCAGGTTGCAAACTGAATATATTTTTTTCTGCATCTACCTCTGAAAAAATATTGGGCTTCTAGCTGTGTGTGGGTCTTGTTCTATTAATCCATCTATACTGACCTCCATCAGGTTGCAAACTGAATATAATTTTTTTCTGCATCTAGCTCTGAAAAAATATTTGGCCTTCTAGTAGTGTGTCGGACTTTCTCTATTAGTCCATCTATACTGACCTCCATCAGGTTGCAAACTGAATATAATTTTTTTCTGCATCTAGCTCTGAAAAAATATTTGGCCTTCTAGTAGTGTGTCGGACTTTCTCTATTAGTCCATCTAAACTGACCTCCATCAGGTTGCAAATTAAAACTAATTTTTATCTGCATCTACAGTACCTCTGAAAAAATATTTGGGCTTCTAGCTGTGTGTGGGACTTGTTGTATTAGTCCATCTATACTGACCTCCATCAGGTTGCAAACTGAATATATTTTTTTCTGCATCTACCTCTGAAAAAATATTGGGCTTCTAGTTGTGTGTGGGACTTGTTGTATTAGTCCATCTATACTGACCTCCATCAGGTTGCAAACTGAATATATTTTTTTCTGCATCTACCTCTGAAAAAATATTGGGCTTCTAGCTGTGTGTGGGTCTTGTTCTATTAATCCATCTATACTGACCTCCATCAGGTTGCAAACTGAATATAATTTTTTTCTGCATCTAGCTCTGAAAAAATATTTGGACTTCTAGTAGTGTGTCGGACTTTCTCTATTAGTCCATCTATACTGACCTCCATCAGGTTGCAAACTGAATATATTTTTTTCTGCATCTACCTCTGAAAAAATATTTGGCCTTCTAGTAGTGTGTCGGACTTTCTCTATTAGTCCATCTATACTGACCTCCATCAGGTTGCAAATTAAAACTAATTTTTATCTGCATCTACAGTACCTCTGAAAAAATATTTGGGCTTCTAGCTGTGTGTGGGACTTGTTGTATTAGTCCATCTATACTGACCTCCATCAGGTTGCAAACTGAATATATTTTTTTCCTGCATCTACCACTGAAAAAATATTGGGCTTCTAGCTGTGTGTGGGTCTTGTTCTATTAATCCATCTATACTGACCTCCATCAGGTTGCAAATTCAAAATATTTTTTTTCTGCATCTAACCTAGCCAATAGTTTTGGCCTAATACCACAGTTTGGCCACTCAGCTCTGCTCGGTTACCATCCATTGTTTTTTTGTGCAAACAACTCCAGAGTTGTGAATTAGTTAACCACCAAAATGAGTGGAAAAAGGCCTGCTGCTGGTGGAAAGGGGAATAGGCGTGTTGGGAAGGGGAAAAAAGGTTGTGTCCGTGGGGTAGGTGTTAAAGCAACAGTAACATCTGCAGAAGAAAGACCATCTTCCAGCCAAACTAAAATGTCTACTTCTTTTAGCGGACAATGTGATAAGATCACTTTCTTACCGCCACGCCAATCGCTACAAATTCCAGATGAGGCACAAAAACAGCAGGTGCTTCAACGGATATCAAGTGCTCCTTTAAGTGGGCTCTCCTCCACATCAACTTCAACATCACAAATACTCCAGTCCTCAAAGGTGTCACCCAAATCGCACTTGCTTCCTCACAGCTCCCAAATCTCCAGCTGCCCGTCTGAGTTTGAGGTAGAACAGATGGTTGAGTCTGCAGAGCTGTTTACTCATACTATAGCCTGGGAATCAGAGGTCGACTCCAGCGCTTCTGTGAATCCAGACGAGGAAATGATCTGCACTGATGCCCAGAATCTTTATGAGTCGGATCCAGGACCAGACGCAGAAGGTTCTGACCATAATGTAGACCCTCATTCCCAAACTGTAACTCCTGTTGGTGGAGACAATGAGGAAGACGATGATAAGACTCAAATACCTGATTGGAGCGACAACTTTAGTTTTTTGTCAGGGCAGGAACAGGTTGGCTCTGAGGACGACGGGTGTGATAACGCACAGGGTGATGATGATGAGGTCGGAGATCCCACTTACTGTCAACCCACAGTCAGCCAAGAGATGAGGTCAGCAGAGGAGGTGGAGGAAGATGCTAGTGACGACGAGGTCAGGTTGCGCCTTCCTGGACAGAGACGTAGTACTGGAAGCACGTCAACAACTGCATCCTCAAACACAACTCTGCCTCTCACCACAAGTCGTGGTGGCTCTTCAGGTCGCATGGGTGCTAAGCCTTGCATAGCCTGGGCATTTTTTCAGATCGATAAAGATGACCCAACTCGTGTTATCTGTAACATTTGTCAGCAAAAGCTAAGTAGAGGCCAAAAAATACATAGTTTGAGTACTTCATGCATGAACCGGCACATGGACATGAAGCATAAGTTGCAGTGGGAAGCTCAGTGTGCTACAATGCGGCCTAGCCGACCGGGCCAACCACCGTCTGCCATATCTTGTGCATCCACGGCCTCTTCATCTTCTGTGACTGGGGGGACAGCAGTCACACCTGTTTTGGGGCGCAGACCTGCCACCTCTTTACCCGCAACAGCCAGCGTGATTGGCAGGTCATCATTTTCTTTGGAGGTGGTAACACCAGCTGGTGTTGAGCGCTGTCCGACATCGATAGCACCACCTTTGGATCAAGGCAACCTAAGATGTCCGCCTGCATCTTCCTCACAGACCGGCAGTTTGCCGGGGACACCCTTATCAACCCCGTCTAAGCACAATAGCCAGCCCTCGGTCCCTCAGATGTGGACAAGTAAAAGACCATTTCCTCCTAGCCATGAGAAAGCTAAGAGGTTGAATTTCACCATCTGCAAGCTCTTGGCTACAGAAATGCTGCCTTTCCGCCTGGTGGACACAGAGGATTTTCGAGACCTTATGTCCGTCGCAGTGCCCCAGTACCAGATGCCCAGTCGGCACTACTTCTCAAAGAAAGGTGTGCCTGCGCTCCACCAGCATGTCGCACATAACATCACCGCTTCTTTGAGAAACTCTGTGTGTGACAGGGTGCATTTCACCGCAGACACTTGGACGAGTAGGCATGGACAGGGGCGATACATGTCGCTGACTGGGCACTGGGTAACTATGGTGACAGCAGGACAAGGGGCTGCTGTCCAAGTCTTGCCGTCCCCACGAGTTGTGCGTCAATCCTCTTTATGTCATTTTTCCTCCACTGCTTCTGCCTCCTCAACCTCCTCTCGGTCTTCCACCTGCACCCAAAGCCTGTCTGGTCATGCCACAAGCTTTCTAACTGCGCAGAAGGGATCCTGCACACCTCCTTACTATGCTGGCAGTAGGGCTCAACGTCATCAGGTGGTTTTTACATTGAAATGTCTGGGAAATGTGAGTCACACAGCTGAGGAGTTGTGGTCAGCTCTGGAGAACCAATTTCATGAATGGTTGTCTCCACTGGACCTGAAACCAGGGAAGGCCGTGTGCGACACTGCTGCAAACCTGGGTGCGGCCCTTCGCCGGGGCAATGTCACACACGTGCCTTGTATGGCTCACGTGTTGAACCTGGTTGTCCAGCAATTTTTAGCCCACTATCCCAGACTAGATGGCCTTCTGCAGAGGGCACGGTCGCTGTGTGCTCACTTCCGCCGTTCGCATCCCGCAGCTCAGCGACTTACATCTCTACAGAAGTCGTTGGGCCTGCCACTTCACCGGCTAAAATGTGATGTGCCTACCCGGTGGAATTCAACTCTGCACATGTTGCAGCGACTGTGGCAGCACCGACAAGCCCTGGTGCAATACGTTCTGACGTATAGCCTGGGCCAACGAGATTCAGAGGTGGGGCAAATCACGCTGGAGGAGTGGTCTCAGATCAGGGACCTATGCACCCTTCTGCACAGTTTTGAAATGGCGACGAAGATGTTTAGTGCTGACGATGCCATTATCAGCATGACTATTCCGGTGATTTACATGCTGGAGCACATGTTAAACAGAATTCGGAGTCAGGTGGTGGCACAAGAGGAGGTGGAGGAAGTAGAGGAGGAGGAGTTGTATGCGGAAGGGCTAACATCTGCAAGGTCCAGACGGTCGGCAGCACCAAGGCGGCAGGCATGTGAGGGTGGGGGAGATGGTTTTACCAGGGCGCATGGTAGCAGCCAAACTAGTGAGGAAGGTGCAGGAGCCCAGGAAGAAGTGGAGGACGAACTGATGGAAGACTCATTAGATGAGGGAGACCTTGATCACATTTCTGTTGTGCGAGGTTGGGGGGAGAGGACAGAGGAAGGAAGCATGATTGTTACCTCGCCACCAACACAACAGGGACTTGGTGCTCCTGGATGCGCAACACACATGAGTGCCTTCTTGCTGCACTACCTGCAACATGACCCTCGAATTGTGAGAATTAGAAATAATCCTGACTACTGGGTTGCCACACTGTTAGATCCCTGGTACAAAAGTAAATTTGCAGAAATTATTCCTGCCATAGAAAGGGATGCACGCATGCAGGAGTATCAGCAGAGACTGTTGCAGAATCTTACATGTGCTTTTCCACAAAATACCAGTGGTGCACGTAGTGAATCTCACAGTTCCAACTTGCCAACCGTGGGACCGTCAAGTGTTCAGCACTCAAACCGTAACAGAACCACAGTATCTGCTGGTAACATCAATTTTGCGGAATCATTTCACCACTTTTTTAGCCCATCCTTTGCAAGGCCACAGGAGACAAGAAGTCTGACACATAGTCAACGCCTAGAGACGATGGTACAGGAGTATCTCCAAGTAAACATTGAAGCCACGACTGTGTCACTGGACCCTTGCTCTTTTTGGGCTTCCAATCTGGATAAATGGCCGGAGCTAGCCACTTATGCCTTGGAGATCTTGTCATGCCCCGCAGCCAGCGTTCTGTCTGAACGTGTGTTCAGCGCTGCTGGTGGTGTGCTGACTAATAAGCGCACGCGGCTCTCCACTGATAATGTAGACAGACTCACGTTCATAAAGATGAACAAATCATGGATCCGAAATGACTTTTCTACCCCTGTGTCATCCTGGGGAGAGTAAAAGCTTGATGATTGGTTAAAATCACCCTACCAACCGTTTTAAGCTTTCAAATTACTAATCATGTTTATCTGTATCTTGACTGGAAAATAATTTGGGCTTTGTAGCAGTGTGCAGCACTGATCCTATTAGGCCATCTATACTAAAGCTTCACCAGATTTAAAATTAAAAATAATTTTTAGCTGCATCTAGCCCGGAAAATAATTTTGGGGCTCCGAGATGCGCAAGGCACATAAGTGCCTTCTTGCTGCACTACCTGCAGCATGACCCTCATATTGTCAGAATTCGAAGTAATCATGACTACTGGGTTGCCACACTCTTAGATCCCCCAAACTTTTCAATCAACCTTTTCATTTTAATAAAGACCAAAAAAATGGTCATTTTTGAAATTATAAGCATTAGCAGGTTGTTAGAAACTGAAATCAAACAGTTTTCAACTCAAAACTTTATTCTAGGTGATGTTACATTTTCACATAGGACCCCTTGTTCGAAAGGAGCTTCTGAACTCTCTCGTCCATTGAATTTGTCAGTGTTATGTTCTGCTACCAAAGCTAAGGAAAGAGAGGAGATCTGTCCCTACTATAGGACTCAGCTGAATCCCTACGATGTAACAGGGAACCTGATCCTGCGATCAGACCTGCTAAAGTCCTAATCTAGTCTGTACGGAGACCTATAGATGTGGGGAGGGAATCCCTACAAGTACTAAGGACTGGGAGGAATATGGGACACCTCCTAACAGAAATAGTAGCAGACAGACGAACAAACAAAATAGATAGAACATAGAGGTCCGAAGACCAAGCAAACTAACAGAGTTAGATACAGAGCACAGGCTAGCTAGAAAGTAGATATACAATGAAGTCCAGCAAAGCCAGAAGGGCGGAGCAGGACTAAATAGGCCAACAAGGTCATGTGACCAGCAAAGGAAAAAAAAACCTAACAGCAAGGTTCTAACAGTACCCCCCCTTCTAAGAGGATCCTCCGGATCCCCTAGGACCAGGCTTATCAGGAAATCTCCTGTGAAACGCTCTGATAAGTCTGGACGCGGAAACATCATCTGACCTCACCCAAGAGTTATCCTCGGGTCCGAAACCTTTCCAGGCCACAAGATACTGCAAACTACCTCTATACCGTCTAGAGTCAAGGATGCGAGAAATTTCATATTCCCCGTCCTCCACCACCGGAGGAACAGAGGCAGAGGCGTCACCATCCGACACAACAGCTTTTTTTAACAGAGAGACATGAAAGACCGGATTAATTCTCCAGGAGGTAGGAACCTCCAACCTAACAGCAGATTGGTTGACAACCTGAAGCACCTTAAAGGGCCCTACAAACTTGGGACCCAATTTCTTAGAAGGAATCCTCAACCGCAGATTCCTAGAGGACAACCAAACCATGTCACCAACAGCGAACAAAACCTCCTGTCGTTTCCTATCAAAGTAGTCTTTAGATTTTCTGTTGGCCTCCTGAAGATTACCACGCACATCCGTCCAAACTCTTTCCAAATCACCGGAAAAATTCTCCTCCTCAGGCACGGCAGATCCCAACTTGGAGAACGACCCAAACGACGGATGTCTCCCAGAACAACAAAAAAAAGGCGAACAACCAGCAGAAGAAGATGTATGATTGTTCAGAGCAAATTCGGCAAGTGGCAGAAACTCAGACCACCCCTCTTGATTGTCTGCCACAAAACAACGCAAGAACTGCTCAACATCCTGGTTTTTCCTTTCTGTCTGGCCATTAGATTCAGGATGATATCCGGACGAAAACGACAAATGAATTCCCAACCTGTCACAAAAGGCACGCCAAAAACGATCCACGAACTGAGGACCCCTATCAGAAACAATGTCAGTAGGAACGCCATGAAGTCTGACAATTTCCTTGACAAAGGCCTTAGCGAGAGTTTTAGCGCAGGGCAGTTTGACGAAGGGAACCAAGTGACACATCTTGCTAAAACGGTCCACGACCACCCAGATGACAGTAAAACCCTCAGAGGGGGGAAGGTCAGTTATAAAGTCCATAGCCAAATGTGTCCAAGGAGCACTGGGGACCTCCAAAGGACAAAGCAACCCCGCAGCAGGAGTATGTGAGGACTTAGATCTAGCACATATAGTACATTGGCGCACCCACTTAATGACTTCCTTCTGCCATCCAGGCCACCAAAAACTGCGACCCACCAGTCTCTTGGTCTCAGAGATTCCGGGATGACCTGCCAACCGAGATTCGTGACACTCAACAAACAAATCTCTCCTAAAGGTCCCAGGCACAAACAACCTCCCATGAGGAGTGTTAGATGGGGCATTCTCCTGAGCTTTAAGAATCTCATCTTCCAAAACGGAGTCTAAAGCAGCTATCACAACACCTTCTTGTAAAATGTTCTCCTCTTTCTCACCACCGACTATGGGAGAAAAACTGCGAGACAAGGCATCCGCCTTAACATTCTTAGTACCAGGGATGTAAGTAACGGAGAAATTAAACCGCGAGAAAAACAGTGCCCACCTAGCCTGACGGGCATTCAGGCGCTTGGCAGCATCAAGATATATCAGATTTTTATGATCCGTAAGAACCTGAACGGGAAATTCCGCACCTTCCAAGAAGTGGCGCCAGTGTTCAAATGCGAGTTTAATAGCCAATAATTCCCGATTACCAATATCGTAATTCAGTTCAGTCTCCGAAAATTTTTTTGAAAAAAAGGCACAGGGATGTAATCCATCCCCGTTATCCTGAGACAATACTGCGCCAACCCCCACAGAGGAAGCATCAACCTCAACCAAAAACGGCCTAGTAACATCAGGCTGCATAAGGATGGGAGCAGAGGTGAACCTCTCCTTGAGATACACAAAAGCTTCAATGGCCTCAGAAGACCACTGAACCGCATCAGCACCTTTCCTGGTGAGATCAGTCAGAGGTTTGACAATACTAGAAAAATTTTTTATGAATTTTCTATAGTAATTGGCGAAACCCAAAAACCTCTGTATCGATTTCAAACCAATAGGCCTAGGCCATTCCTGCACAGCCTGAACCTTAACCGGATCCATCTCAAAACCTTTGCTGGAGATAATGTAGCCCAAAAAACTAATTCTCTGTACAGCGAACTCACATTTCTCCAGCTTAGCAAAAAACGAATTGTCCATTAATAACTGTAATACCTCACGCACGCTCCGCCAATGAGACTCCAGATCTGGCGAATAAATCAAAATGTCATCCAAATACACAATCACATTTTTACCGATCAAAGGTCTAAGGATGTCATTAATCAGATTCTGAAAAAATGCAGGAGCATTAGTAAGACCAAAAGGCATAACCAGATTCTCAAAATGACCCACAGGAGTGTTAAAAGCAGTCTTCCATTCATCACCCTCCTTCATGCGCAACAGATTGTATGCCCCCTTAAGGTCAATTTTAGAGAACCACTTGGCCCCCAATAACTGGTTAAACAGATCAGGAATCAATGGCAGTGGGTAAGGATTGCGTACCGTAATTTTGTTAATCTCACGAAAATCCAGACAAGGACGTAAACCGCCGTCCTTTTTTTTTACAAAAAAAAATCCAACCGCCACAGGAGACTTAGAGGGCCTAATGTGACCGGCGGCCAAGCTTGTCTGTATGTATTCCTCCAAAGCCTTCCTCTCAGGAATAGTAAGGTTAAATAAACGACTCTTAGGAAGAGTCGCTCCAGGGACAAATTCAATAGAACAATCATAGTCTCTATGGGGAGGCAAAACCTGCGATTCTTTCTCAGAAAAAACTCTCCAAAAATCCTGAATAGGAACAGGCAATTCTCCCCTATCCAAAGCTGCAATACGCCCGTTACAACACTTGTCATAACATTTATGGCTCCAGGATTTAATTTCACTGGTAGACCAATCCAGTACAGGATTGTGAAATTTTAACCAGGGCAAACCCAATATTACTGGAGAAGGCAAGTTATTCAACACTACCAAATCCAATTTCTCATGGTGAACACCATTAATAGTGAGAGGAAATTCACTGACCTTGAGAGTAATATTCTTCAAAGGGGAGCCATCCACAGAAACCACAGCAAAGGGGGATGATAAAGGTTCAGGTTTTAAATTGAGTTTTTCCACGAATCCCCCATCAATTACATTCAGTGTAGACCCGCAATCAACAAACACCCGAAATTCCATCAATTTTTCCTGAGCAATCGTGGAAGCAGCTAAAAATATACCCTTGGAATTTAAACAGGCAATACGGGCGTGACTGACCATTTTTTTTTCTTTCTTCATACGAAGCTCACAGCCTTTAATCAAATGACCAGATTTTCCGCAATAGAAACACAAGCCTTCCGAAAAACGACGGTCTTTTTCTTGAGAGCGAGGTGCCACCGATCCAATCTCCATCGGTTCACCACTGTTAATACACACATTATCATAACCAGAAACTGACATAGCAGAGGATTTGCTCTCATTAACCCTAGCACGCAGTCTTCTATCCACCCGTATAGCTAATTGCATAGCCTGTTGCAAATCCTCAGGTGTAGGATAAGCAATTAGCAGGTCTTTAACCCTTTCACTGAGCCCAGCAAGAAATAGACTTTTCAGAGCAGAATCATTCCACCCTGTTTGAGTGGACCAACGACGAAAATGTGTACAATATTTTTCCACATTACCCGATCCTTGTTTTAAACGTCTCAACTCAGTCTCAGCTGATGCGACACGGTCAGGATCATCATATAATAGTCCCAAAGCAGAAAAAAAACTATCCACTGATCTGAAGCATGAATCACTAGGTTGCAAAGAAAAGGCCCACTCCTGAGGCTCTTTGCGCAAAAGTGACATTATGAACCCTACGCGCTGGGATTCATCCCCAGAGGACTTAGGTCTCAAACGAAAATACAATAAGCAAGCATTTTTAAATGAAAAAAATTCTCAGTGTTCACCAAAAAATAAATCCGGCAAACATACCTTAGGCTCCAAGAAATGTGCTCCAGGACAGTTACTCACGTGCTGACGGAGCTCGGCCACCTCCAGAGAGAGTCCCTGCAGGCGATGAGCCAAATCCTGAACCGACACCATGATGGAACAGAAAAATCTTTCCTTAGAGAATTTGCTGGCTGGACTTACTGTTATGTTCTGCTACCAAAGCTAAGGAAAGAGAGGAGATCTGTCCCTACTATAGGACTCAGCTGAATCCCTACGATGTAACAGGGAACCTGATCCTGCGATCAGACCTGCTAAAGTCCTAATCTAGTCTGTACGGAGACCTATAGATGTGGGGAGGGAATCCCTACAAGTACTAAGGACTGGGAGGAATATGGGACACCTCCTAACAGAAATAGTAGCAGACAGACGAACAAACAAAATAGATAGAACATAGAGGTCCGAAGACCAAGCAAACTAACAGAGTTAGATACAGAGCACATGCTAGCTAGAAAGTAGATATACAATGAAGTCCAGCAAAGCCAGAAGGGCGGAGCAGGACTAAATAGGCCAACAAGGTCATGTGACCAGCAAAGGAAAAAAAAACCTAACAGCAAGGTTCTAACAGTCAGGTTTTGGATGGTTTCTGCTTCAATTGTTTTGCATGAGGACAGAATACCCTCCCAGAGCTGTTGCTTAGATGTGAACTGCCTCCCGCCATCATAGACACTCCTTTTAATGATGCTCCAACGGTTCTGAATGGGGTAGAGGTCAGGGGAGCATGGGGGTCACACCATAAGTTTGTCCCCTTTTATGCCCATATCAGCCAGAGATGCAGATGTTTTATGTGCAGCATGAGATGGTGCATTATCATGCAGAAAAATGATCTTGCTGTGAAATACACGGTTCTTCTTCTTGAACCATGGCAGGAAGTGCTGTTTGAGAAAATCCACATACATTATGGAGTTCATCTTTAGCGCCTTCAGGGATCCTAAAGGGGCCGACAATCTCTCTCCCCATGATTCCAGCCCAAAACATTGCTCCACCTCCTCCTTGTTGGCGCTGTAGCCGTGTTTGCGTGGGGTGTCCATCAACCAGCCATCCTCCACTCCATCCATCTGGACCATCGAGCGCTGCACGGCACTCATCCGTAAACAAAACAGTTTTGAAATCAGTCTTCATGTAATGTTTGGCCCACTGGAGCCGTTTCTGCTTGTGTGAAGTGAATAGAGGAGGTCGACAGGATGGCGCATGCACAGCTGCAAACCTCTGAAGGACCCTGCATCTTGTTGTTCGGGGGACGTTGGAGGCACAAGCAGCTTCAAAAACTTGTCTGCTGCTATGACAAGGCTTTTTTGCCGCTGCTCTTTCAACCTGACGTAATTGCCTGTAGGAAAGAGTCCTCAATTTGCCCTTATCAGCACGCACACGTGTGTACTGTGAATCAGCTACATACTTCTTGATTGCCAAGACACTTCATCCTGATCATCGCACAATGTTGATTGTAGTCATGCCTTGACCTAAACACTCCACAATTTGTTGCTTCTCAGCAGCCGACACATCCTTTTTCTTTCCCATTTTGGCAGAAAATGTAGGCTGCTTAATAATGTGAGAGAGCCTTCTTAAGTAGTCTTGCCTTTCATTGGACACACCTGCCAAACTAATTAGCACAGGTGTCTGCAATTGCTTACAGTGATATAAAGAGCCCTGACACACATCACCATCAATGAGTTTAACTGACAAACAAACAAATTCTTCCCTTATCACTCCTAAACACTTTTTGCATAATAATTTGGAATGCAGTGTACATGTGCTTTTCCACAAAACACCAGTGGTTCACGTAGTGAATCTTACAGTTCTAACTTGCCAACCGTGGTCTGTATGGAGTTGTTCAATAAAGGGCCCAAAATTAAGATAACATAGATGGGAGAGGTCTCTATGAATAGGAATTCCTAAGTATTTGATACCCTGTGAGGGCCAGGCAAAGGGAAAGTTGGAGTGGATGGAATCCTATATGGATTTGGGGAGGGAGACATCGAGGGCCTCAGACTTCGCTGCATTGATTTTAAAATTTTACCATGTAACAAAGTGATCTATTTCAGCCATAACAGCATGGATGGATATATGTGATTGAGTGATATATACTAGTACATCATCAGCAAATAGAGAGCACTTGTACTCGGTGCCTCCCACCTCAATCCACCTAATATTGGGGTTATGGCGAATTGATGAGAGCAGGTGCTCCGTCACTAGGATGTATAAGAGAGGGGACAGAGGACATCACTGCCTTGTCCCATTGGTGATTGTGAAAGGTGATGAAAATGTTCTGACGCACCCCCTGGGCCTTGGGACACCCGGAGACGGACCCTTTTTGGTGGATGCTGGTGGTTGTAGTCTTCGTGGCGGCCACCCGGTTCCGTGGCTCAGGGCGGTCAAACCAGTGGCGGAACTATTTATGTGGTTTTGATGTTTAAATGTCCGACTACGCCACCCGTGGATTGCGGTCAGAGTGAACCGCCGCTACAGGGTAGACCGCTGAGGCTGGTGTTGTGGGTGCAGCAGAGCGTAGCATAACTCCCCACGGGAGGAGTATAGCCTCAGGGCAGTGTATGCGGAGGATGGGGGTGATGGTGCAGGGCAGCAGCAGTAACGACACGGAGTCAGTGATGCAGTTCAGGGCCTTTACTCACAGTTCTTATTATCCAGACCACGTCTGCAGGTAACGGCTGCCCACGTCGTACTGTGCTCACCAGGTGAGGGGCTCAGACAACTCCCAGATAACTTTGGAGCACTTCACAGGACCCCCTTTGTGTGTCCTTTGTCTGGCCTTTCTTACCAACACTTCTGTCCGGCTGCCTCGGGCCTCCTCTTGGTAAACTTGGCGCCAGTTTCCCTGACCCTATGTGGTGCCTTCCTAGCGGGTGTAGCGAGGGGCTGCGCCACATAAAATGTCAGAGCCTCCGGTTTCTAGCTGAGGGTCATTTCCTGCCTCCACTAGTTCGGGGACCGGTCTCCCCCTTTGGCCTGACCCCTCCACGCAGGTGGATTCGGGCGTGCGGTAGCGACTCGCCCGTCCGCACCCCTGGGATCCCTTCATTCCTCGTTCCTGGAGCCTTCTCCGCTCCTCTTCCTTCCTTCTCCCTCTTCCAGGCCTGGGCCTCTGTTACTAGGCCCGCCTCCGGAGCAGAGCTCATGCAGAGCCCCTGCTCCCTGCCACTTCTGCTCAGACTTCTCTGCACTGAACTAAGATGGTGCCCACCTTTTATACTCCCTTCTCAATGCACCCAGGAACTGCTTCCTCCCTGCTCCTGCACTACAGGGTTCCCCTTCCTCAGTGTTCCCTCCCCCCACTCCAGCCAGGGACAGGGACTGTCGTGCCCATCTCAGGGGCATATTGGTCGCCCTGCCCCACGGCAATGTGGTGTAATGCATGCAGGTGTCGGGTCCTGATCCACACTCCATCCTTACCTGAGAGTGAGATATCACACCTCTGGGTGAGGTGCAATACATCTGTAGCAACCGAGCCCTCAGGGTGCTACAGTTCCATTTATCTTCAGCCTAGGTGACGTATTGCGATACAGGGCCGTGATTTTGGCTATAAAAGGGTCCCCTAGACCCCTACCCCAAGCTTTTTAAGAGAATCATATATGGCGTGCCAGGAGACTCTATGGAATGCTTTCTCAGCATCCAACGAGAGTATCTAATTACAAATTTTTAACTGCATCTAGCCCAGGAAATACTTTGTGCCTAGTAGCAGTGTCTGCTAGTCAGCGGATTATCCCGGCTGTTAAGCAAGCTGCACCACCTGTAGTTTAGACACTTAATTTTTTCAAAGGAAATGCTTCGGGACCATGGGATACTTAGTGAAGAGCATCAGGAGGCACCCCAAGGCATAGGGGCTGGGACTGGCAGTAGGATGCCTTGCGGTGGACAGCCGAGCACGATCCTTATAAAAGCTTTTTAACTGCAGCAGCTTTAGTGGACGCTACTGGAGCTGGAATTACCGCGGCTGCTGGCATGAGACTTGCCCTCCAATAGATCCTTGTAAATGGATTTAAAGTGTATTCATTCAAATTAGAGAGACAATTTAAATTAAAAAGCTTAGAGCTGCCTCCACCACAGGGGGGCTCGCTCGACCCACCAGCGGACAGGCACCAGTATTGGGAGAGGGGGGCTGGCCGTCAGGGTTCACCGCGGCTCTGGCACAAACCCGGCGACACGGAGGTGGCACGGGCAGGAGCGGACTGGCCGTGTCGGCTTCTCACTTTTTGGATTTTAGAAGGGCATGACATGCCTATATCTGTGTCTCCCCCTCCTTTTACTCCTCCACCTCTTTTATTTTCGCATGACTATAAGTACTTGTCACTTTTCCATGTGTTAGTTATGTCTTCTGAGCAGTTTGTCAGCTTTTGGACACCTTTGAAGGTGTTTTCTATGTGTTTCTATGTGTTTTTGTTTGCCTGCCATTGGTTTTAACGGTGTTCGAAGGTGTTCGACGAACAGTTCGACGAACAGTTCGGCGAACACACGGGTGTTCGACGAACCGAACCGAACTCGAACACTACGGGGGTGGCTCAACACTACTGATGAGTCCTTGATATTTAGGCGTTTTCCGCCAATTTTCTGAATTTTTGAGAATTTCACTTTTTTGTGAAAATTTCCACTAAATGAGGGAATAATATTTGTGAGTGTACCCCAGGAGAGTTCCAAATGTGTGTGGGTAGAATATATATCCCACGGGGGTAAAATAGAAAAAGTTGAAAAAAAATTTTTTGGGGATTTAGTCATTTTTCTGGCGTTTATCAGACTTTTAGATAGGGGAAATGTCAGTGAGCGTTCCGATTTCAGTTCCAGAGCGATTCGCCTGATGAGTCCTTGATATTTAGGCGTTTTCCGCCAATTTTCAGAATTTTTGAAAATTTCACTTTTTTGTGAAAATATCCACTAAATGAGGGAATAATATGTGTGAGGGTACCCCAGGAGAGTTCCAAATGTGTGTGGGTAGAATATATATCCCACGGGGGTAAAATTGAAAAAAGTTGAAAAAAATTTTTTTTTTGGACTTAGTCATTTTCCGGCGTTTATCAGACTTTCAGATAGGGAAAATGTCAGTGAGCGTTCCAATTTCAGTTCCAGAGCGATTCGTAGTATGAGTCCTTGATATTTAGTCGTTTTCAGCCAATTTTCTGAATTTTTGAAAATTTCACTTTTTTGTGAAAATTTCCACTAAATGAGGGAATAATATTTGTGAGTGTACCCCAGGAGAGTTCCAAATGTGTGTGGGTAGAATATATATCCCACGGGGGTAAAATAGAAAAAGTTGAAAAAAAATTTTTGGGGGATTTAGTCATTTTTCTGGCGTTTATCAGACTTTTAGATAGGGGAAATGTCAGTGAGCGCTCCGATTTCAGTTCCAGAGCGATTCGCCCGATGAGTCCTTGATATTTAGTCGTTTTGTGACAATTTTCTGAATTTTTGAAATTTCCACTTTTTTGTGAAAATATCCACTAAATGAGGGACTAATATGTGTGAGGGTACCCCAGGAGAGTTCCAAATCTGTGTGGGTAGAATATATATCCCACAGGGGTAAAATTGAAAAAAGTTGAAAAAAAAATTTTTTTGGACTTAGTCATTTTTCTAGCGTTTATCAGACTTTTACATAGGGGAAATGTCAGTGAGCCTTCTGATTTCAGTTCCAGAACGTTTCACCCCATGAGTCCTTGATATTTAGTCGTTTTCTGTCAATTTTCTGAATTTTTTGAAAATTCCACTTTTTTGTGAAAATATCTGCTAAAAGAGGGAATAATATGCGTGAGGGTACCCCAGGAGAGTTTCAAATGTGTGTGGGTAGAATATATATCCCACGGGGGTAAAATTGAAAAAAGTTGAAAAAAAAATTTTGGGGGACAGTCATTTTTCCGGCGTTTATCAGACTTTCAGATAGGGGAAATGTCAGTGAGCGTTCCGATTTCAGTTCCAGAGCGATTCCGATTCAGACTTTCAGATAGGGGAAATGTCAGTGAGCATTCCGATTTCAGTTCCAGAGCGATTCGCCCTATGAGTCCTTGATATTTAGTCGTTTTCCACCAGTTTTCTGAATTTTTGAAAATTTAACTTTTTTGTGAAAATATCCACTAAATGAGGGAATAATATGTGTGAGGGTACCCCAGGAGAGTTCCAAATGTGTGTGAGTAGAATATATATCCCACGGGGGTAATATTGAAAAAAGTTGAAAAAAAAATTTTGGGGGACTTAGTCATTTTTCTGGCGTTTATCAGACTTTCAGATAAGGGAAATGTCAGTGAGCATTCCGATTTCAGTTCTAGAGCGATTCGCCCGATGAGTCCTTGATATTTAGTCGTTTTCCGCCAATTTTCTGAATTTTTGAAAATTTCACTTTTTTTGTGAAAATATCCACTAAATGAGGGAATATGTGTGAGGGTACCCCAGGAGAGTTCCAAATGTGTGTGGGTAGAATATATATCCCACAGGGGTAAAATTGAAAAAAGTTGAAAAAAATTTTTTTTTTGGATTTAGTCATTTATCTGGCGTTTATCAGACTTTTAGATAGGGGAAATGTCAGTGAGCGTTCCGATTTCAGTTCCAGAGCGATTCGCCTGATGAGTCCTTTATATTTAGGCGTTTTCCGCCAATTTTCTGAATTTTTGAAAATTTCACTTTTTTGTGAAAATTTCCACTAAATGAGGGAATAATATTTGTGAGTGTACCCCAGGAGAGTTCCAAATGTGTGTGGGTAGAATGTATATCCCACAGGGGTAAAATAGAAAAAGTTAAATTAAAGATTTTTTGGGATTTAGTCATTTTTCTGGGGTTTATCAGACTTTTAGATAGGGGAAATGTCAGTGAGCATTCCGATTTCAGTTCCAGAGCGATTCGCCCTATGAGTCATTGATATTTAGTCGTTTTCCACCAGTTTTCTGAATTTTTGAAAATTTAACTTTTTTGTGAAAATATCCACTAAATGAGGGAATAATATGTGTGAGGGTACCCCAGGAGAGTTCCAAATGTGTGTGAGTAGAATATATATCCCACGGGGGTAATATTGAAAAAAGTTGAAAAAAAAATTTTGGGGGACTTAGTCATTTTTCTGGCGTTTATCAGACTTTCAGATAAGGGAAATGTCAGTGAGCATTCCGATTTCAGTTCTAGAGCGATTCGCCCGATGAGTCCTTGATATTTAGTCGTTTTCCGCCAATTTTCTGAATTTTTGAAAATTTCACTTTTTTTGTGAAAATATCCACTAAATGAGGGAATATGTGTGAGGGTACCCCAGGAGAGTTCCAAATGTGTGTGGGTAGAATATATATCCCACAGGGGTAAAATTGAAAAAAGTTGAAAAAAATTTTTTTTTTGGATTTAGTCATTTATCTGGCGTTTATCAGACTTTTAGATAGGGGAAATGTCAGTGAGCGTTCCGATTTCAGTTCCAGAGCGATTCGCCTGATGAGTCCTTTATATTTAGGCGTTTTCCGCCAATTTTCTGAATTTTTGAAAATTTCACTTTTTTGTGAAAATTTCCACTAAATGAGGGAATAATATTTGTGAGTGTACCCCAGGAGAGTTCCAAATGTGTGTGGGTAGAATGTATATCCCACAGGGGTAAAATAGAAAAAGTTAAATTAAAGATTTTTTGGGATTTAGTCATTTTTCTGGGGTTTATCAGACTTTTAGATAGGGGAAATGTCAGTGAGCATTCCAATTTCAGTTTCAGAGCGATTCGCCCAATGAGTCCTTGATATTTAGTCGTTTTCAGCCAGCTTTCTGAATTTTTGAAAATTTCACTTTTTTGTGAAAATATCCACTAAATGAGGGAATAATATGTGTGAGGGTACCCCAGGAGAGTTCCAAATGTGTGTGGGTAGAATATATATCCCACGGGGGTAAAATTGAAAAAAGTTGAAAAAATTTTTTTTTTGGACTTAGTCATTTTCCGGCGTTTATCAGACTTTCAGATAGGGAAAATGTCAGTTAGCGTTCCAATTTCAGTTCCACAGCGATTCGTAGTATGAGTCCTTGATATTTAGTCGTTTTCAGCCAATTTTCTGAATTTTTGAAAATTTCACTTTTTTGTGAAAATTTCCACTAAATGAGGGAATAATATTTGTGAGTGTACCCCAGGAGAGTTCCAAATGTGTGTGGGTAGAATATATATCCCACGGGGGTAAAATAGAAAAAGTTGAAAAAAATTTTTTTGGGATTTAGTCATTTTTCTGGCGTTTATCAGACTTTTAGATAGGGGAAATGTCAGTGAGCGTTCCGATTTCAGTTCCAGAGCGATTCGCCTGATGAGTCCTTGATATTTAGGCGTTTTCCGCCAATTTTCTGAATTTTTGAAAATTTCACTTTTTTGTGAAAATATCCACTAAATGAGGGAATAATATGTGTGAGGGTACCCCAGGAGAGTTCCAAATGTGTGTGGGTAGAATATATATCCCACGGGGGTAAAATTGAAAAAAGTTGAAAAAACTTTTTTTTGGACTTAGTCATTTTCCGGCGTTTATCAGACTTTCAGATAGGGAAAATGTCAGTGAGCGTTCCAATTTCAGTTCCAGAGCGATTCGTAGTATGAGTCCTTGATATTTAGTCGTTTTCAGCCAATTTTCTGAATTTTTGAAAATTTCACTTTTTTGTGAAAATATCCACTAAATGAGGGAATAATATGTGTGAGGGTACCCCAGGAGAGTTCCAAATGTGTGTGGGTAGAATATATATCCCACGGGGGTAAAATTGAAAAAAGTTGAAAAAACTTTTTTTTGGACTTAGTCATTTTCCGGCGTTTATCAGACTTTCAGATAGGGAAAATGTCAGTGAGCGTTCCAATTTCAGTTCCAGAGCGATTCGTACTATGAGTCCTTGATATTTAGTCGTTTTCAGCCAATTTTCTGAATTTTTGAAAATTTCACTTTTTTGTGAAAATTTCCACTAAATGAGGGAATAATATTTGTGAGTGTACCCCAGGAGAGTTCCAAATGTGTGTGGGTAGAATATATATCCCACGGGGGTAAAATAGAAAAAGTTGAAAAAATTTTTTTTGGGGATTTAGTCATTTTTCTGGCGTTTATCAGACTTTTAGATAGGGGAAATGTCAGTGAGCGTTCCGATTTCAGTTCCAGAGCGATTCGCCTGATGAGTCCTTGATATTTAGACGTTTTCCGCCAATTTTCTGAATTTTTGAAAATTTCACTTTTTTGTGAAAATATCCACTACATGAGGGAATAATATGTGTGAGGGTACCCCAGGAGAGTTCCAAATGTGTGTGGGTAGAATATATATCCCACGGGGGTAAAATTGAAAAAAGTTGAAAAAAATTTTTTTTTGGACTTAGTCATTTTCCAGCGTTTATCAGACTTTCAGATAGGGAAAATGTCAGTGAGCATTCCAATTTCAGTTCCAGAGCAATTCTTCGTATGAGTCCTTGATATTTAGTCGTTTTCAGCCAATTTTCTGAATTTTTGAAAATTTCACTTTTTTGTGAAAATTTCCACTAAATGAGGGAATGATATTTGTGAGTGTACCCCAAGAGAGTTCCAAATGTGTGTGGGTAGAATATATATCCCACGGGGGTAAAATAGAAAAAGTTGAAAAAATTTTTTTTGGGGATTTAGTCATTTTTCTGGCGTTTATCAGACTTTTAGATAGGGGAAATGTCAGTGACCGTTCCGATTTCAGTTCCAGAGCGATTCGCCCGATGAGTCCTTGATATTTAGTCGTTTTGTGACAATTTTCTGAATTTTTGAAATTTCCACTTCTTTGTGAAAATATCCACTAAATGAGGGACTAATATGTGTGAGGGTACCCCAGGAGAGTTCCAAATCTGTGTGGGTAGAATATATATCCCACAGGGGTAAAATTGAAAAAAGTTGAAAAAAAAATTTTTTTGGACTTAGTCATTTTTCTAGCGTTTATCAGACTTTTAGATAGGGGAAATGTCAGTGAGCCTTCTGATTTCAGTTCCAGAACGTTTCGCCCCATGAGTCCTTGATATTTAGTAGTTTTCAGCCAGCTTTCTTAATTTTTGAAAATTTCACTTTTTTGTGAAAATATCCACTAAATGAGGGAATATGTGTGAGGGTACCCCAGGAGAGTTCCAAATGTGTGTGGGTAGAATATATATCCCACGGGGGTAAAATTGAAAAAAGTTTAAAAAAAAAATTTTTTTGAACTTACTCATTTTCAGGCATTTATCAGACTTTCAGAGAGGGGAAATGTCAGTGAGCATTCCGATTTCAGTTCCAGAGCAATTCGCCCTATGAGTCCTTGATATTTAGTCGTTTTCCGCCAATTTTCTGAATTTTTGAAAATTTAACTTTTTTGTGAAAATATCCACTAAATGAGGGAATAATATGTGTGAGGGTACCCCTGGAGAGTTCCAAATGTGTGTGGATAGAATATATATCCCACGGGGGTAAAACTGAAAAAAGGTTAAAAAAAATTTTTTTTGGACTTAATCATTTTTCTGGCGTTTATGAGACTTTTAGATAGGGGAAATGTCAGTGAGCATTCCAATTTCAGTTTCAGAGCGTTTCGCCCCATAAGTCCTTGATATTTAGTCGTTTTCAGCCAGCTTTCTGAATTTTTGAAAATGTAACTTTTTTGTGAAAATATCCACTAAATGAGGGAATAATATGTGTGAGGGTACCCCAGGAGAGTTCCAAATATGTGTGGGTAGAATATATATCCCACGGGGGTAAAATTGAAAAAAGTTGAAAAAAATATTTTTTTGGACTTAGTCATTTTCCGGTGTTTATCAGAATTTCAGATACGGGAAATGTCAGTGAGCATTCCAATTTCAGTTTCAGAGCGATTCTCCCCATAAGTCCTTGATATTTAGTCGTTTTCTGTGAATTTTCTGAATTTTTGAAAATTCCAATTTTTTGTGAAAATATCCGCTAAAAGAGGGAATAATATGCGTGAGGGTACCCCAGGAGAGTTCCAAATGTGTGTGGATAGAATATATATCCCACGGGGGTAAAACTGAAAAAAGGTTAAAAAAAATTTTTTTTGGACTTAATCATTTTTCTGGCGTTTATGAGACTTTTAGATAGGGGAAATGTCAGTGAGCATTCCAATTTCAGTTTCAGAGCGTTTCGCCCCATAAGTCCTTGATATTTAGTCGTTTTCTGCCAATTTTCTGAATTTTTGAAAATTCCACTTTTTTTGTGAAAATATCCACTAAAAGAGGGAATAATATGCATGAGGGTACCCCAGGAAAGTTCCAAATGTGTGTGGGTAGAAAATATATCCCACGGGGGTAAAATTGAAAAAAGTTGAAAAAAAATTTGGGGGGACTAAGTCATTTTTCCGGCATTTATCAGACTTTCAGATAGGGGAAATGTCAGTGAGCATTCCGATTTCAGTTCCAGAGCGGTTCGAACGATGAGTCCTTGATATTTAGTAGTTTTCAGCCAGCTTTCTTAATTTTTGAAAATTTCACTTTTTTGTGAAAATATCCACTAAATGAGGGAATATGTGTGAGGGTACCCCAGGAGAGTTCCAAATGTGTGTGGGTAGAATATATATCCCACGGGGGTAAAATTGAAAAAAGTTTAAAAAAAATTTTTTTTGGACTTAGTCATTTTCAGGCATTTATCAGACTTTCAGATAGGGGAAATGTCAGTGAGCATTCCGATTTCAGTTCCAGAGCAATTCGTCCTATGAGTCCTTGATATTTAGTCGTTTTCTGCCAATTTTCTGAATTTTTGAAAATTTAACTTTTTTGTGAAAATATCCACTAAATGAGGGAATAATATGTGTGAGGGTACCCCAGGAGAGTTCCAAATGTGTGTGGGTAGAATATATGTGAAAAGAAAAGAAAGGGCGCATGTGTAGACTCACAGGGCTATTTAATTAATTTAAAAAGTGCCAGTACACTCACCTGTGATGGTTGTGTTCGTCTACACAACCAAGATTAAGCGTGTGATTAATGAGGCTCCGGGTCACCTCTATTTGTAGTACCGTCCTGTCGGTGTTTGCCTCGCAACTCCGTGCTCCTCAAGTGGTCACACGATCCTGCCGGACCAGATACCACGTCACCGCAGGTCCTCAGTAGTTTAACCCGGTGGCTGGATAACCGCAGGTCCTCACACATCCAAATATGCCAGGCTGCTCCTGCCGCTTTGGCTCCGTATGGAGATATTTCACAAGTAAACAATGGTGCAGCGGTCTCAGGGAGCGCCAAAGGAATACTGGACAATATAATAGATGGCAACCGACTTTTATTCTTCCTCCAATACCACTGCCACAACGTGCTTCAATGGTCTAAGCCGTCTTCATCAGGTGGGGTCTGGGTAGAATATATATCCCACGGGGGTAAAATTGAAAAAAGTTGAAAAAAATATTTTTTTGGACTTAGTCATTTTCCCGCGTTTATCAGACTTTCAGATAGGGTAAATCTCAGTGAGCGTTCCGATTTCAGTTCCAGAGCGATTCGCCCAATGAGTCCTTGATATTTAGTAGTTTTCAGCCAGCTTTCTGAATTTTTGAAAATTTCACTTTTTTGTGAAAATATCCACTAACTGAGGTAATATGTGTGAGGGTACCCCAGGAGAGTTCCAAATGTGTGTGGGTAGAATATATATCCCACGGGGGTAAAATTGAAAAAAGTTTAAAAAACATTTTTTTTGGACTTAATCATTTTTCTGGCGTTTATCAGACTTTTAGATAGGGTAAATGTCAGTGAGCATTCCGATTTCAGTTCCAGAGCGGTTCGAACGATGAGTCCTTGATATTTAGTAGTTTTCAGCCAGCTTTCTGAATTTTTGAAAATGTAACTTTTTTGTGAAAATATCCACTAAATGAGGGAATAATATGTGTGAGGGTACCCCAGGAGAGTTCCAAATATGTGTGGGTAGAATATATATCCCACGGGGGTAAAATTGAAAAAAGTTGAAAAAAATATTTTTTTGGACTTAGTCATTTTCCGGTGTTTATCAGAATTTCAGATACGGGAAATGTCAGTGAGCATTCCAATTTCAGTTTCAGAGCGATTCTCCCCATAAGTCCTTGATATTTAGTCGTTTTCTGTGAATTTTCTGAATTTTTGAAAATTCCAATTTTTTGTGAAAATATCCGCTAAAAGAGGGAATAATATGCGTGAGGGTACCCCAGGAGAGTTCCAAATGTGTGTGGGTAGAATATATATCCCACGGGGGTAAAATTGAAAAAAAAATTGGGTTTGGACTTAGTCATTTTCCGGCGTTTATCAGACTTTCAAGATAGGGTAAATGTCAGTGAGCGTACCGATTTCAGTTCCAGAGCGATTCGCCCGATGAGTCCTTGATATTTAGTCGTTTTCCGCCAATTTTCTGAATTTTTAAAAATTTCACTTTTTTGTGAAAATATCCACTAAATGAGGGAATAATATGTGTGAGGGTACCCCAGGAGAGTTCCAAATGTGTGTGGGTAGAATATATATCCCACGGGGGTAAAATTGAAAAAAGTTGAAAAAAATATTTTTTTGGACTTAGTCATTTTCCGGCGTTTATCAGACTTTCACATAGGGTAAATGTCAGTGAGCGTTCTGATTTCAGTTCCAGAGCGATTCGCCCCATGAGTCCTTGATATTTAGTCGTTTTCTGCCAATTTTCTGAATTTTTGAAAATTCCACTTTTTTGTGAAAATATCTGCTAAAAGAGGGAATAATATGCGTGAGGGTACCCCAGGAGAGTTCCAAATGTGTGTGGGTAGAATATATATCCCACGGGGGTAAAATTGAAAAAAGTTGAAAAAAAAATTTTGGGGGACCTAGTCATTTTTCCGACATTTATCAGACTTTCAGATAGGGGAAATGTCAGTGAGCATTCCGATTTCAGTTCCAGAGCGGTTCGAACGATGAGTCCTTGATATTTAGCCGTTTTGAGCCAGCTTTCTGAATTTTTGAAAATTTCACTTTTTTGTGAAAATATCCACTAAATTAGGAAATAATATGTGTGAGGGTACACCAGGAGAGTTCCAAATGTGTGTGGGTAGAATATATATTCCACGGGGGTAAAATTGAAAAAAGTTGAAAAAAAAATTTTTGGGGGACTTAGTCATTTTTCCGGCGTTCATCAGACTTTCAGATAGGGGAAATGTCAGTGAGCATTCCAATTTCAGTTCCAGAGCGGTTCGAACGATGAGTCCTTGATATTTAGTAGTTTTCAGCCAGCTTTCTGAATTTTTGAAAATGTCACTTTTTTGTGAAAATATCCACTAAATGAGGGAATATGTGTGAGGGTACCCCAGGAGAGTTCCAAATGTGTGTGGGTAGAATATATATCCCACGGGGGTAAAATTGAAAAAATTTGAAAAAAAAATTTGGGGGACTTAGTCATTTTTCCGGCATTTATCAGACTTTCAGATAGGGGAAATGTCAGTGAGCATTCCGATTTCAGTTCCAGAGCGGTTCGAACGATGAGTCCTTGATATTTAGCCGTTTTGAGCCAGTTTTCTGAATTTTTGAAAATTTCACTTTTTTGTGAAAATATCCACTAAATTAGGGAATAATATGTGTGAGGGTACACCAGGAGAGTTCCAAATGTGTGTGGGTAGAATATATATCCCACGGGGGTAAAATTGAAAAAAGTTTTAAAAACATTTTTTTTCGACTTAATCATTTTTCTGGCGTTTATCAGACTTTTAGATAGGGGAAATGTCAGTGAGCATTCCGATTTCAGTTCCAGAGCGGTTCGAACGATGAATCCTTGATATTTAGTAGTTTTCAGCCAGCTTTCTGAATTTTTGAAAATTTCACTTTTTTGTGAAAATATCCACTAAATGAGGTAATATGTGTGAGGGTACCCCAGGAGAGCTCCAAATGTGTGTGGGTAGAATATATATCCCACGGGGGTAAAATTGAAAAAAGTTGAAAAAAAATTTTTTTTGGACTTAGTCATTTTCCGGCATTTATCAGACTTTCAGATAGGGTAAATGTCAATGAGCGTTCCGATTTCAGTTCCAGAGCGATTCGCCCTATGAGTCCTTGATATTTAGTCATTTTCCGCCAATTTTCTGAGTTTTTGAAAATTTAACTTTTCTGTGAAAATGTCCACTAAATGAGGGAATAATATGTGTGAGGGTACCCCATCAGAGTTCCAAATGTGTGTGGGTAGAATATATATCCCACGGGGGTAAAATTGAAAAAAATTGAAAAAAAATTTTGGGGGACTTAGTCATTTTTCCGGCATTTATCAGACTTTCAGATAGGGGAAATGTCAGTGAGCATTCCGATTTCAGTTCCAGAGCGGTTCGAATGATGAGTCCTTGATATTTAGTCGTTTTCAGCCAGCTTTCTGAATTTTTTGAAAATTTCACTTTTTTGTGAAAATATCCACTAAATGAGGGAATATGTGTGAGAGTACCCAAGGAGAGTTCCAAATGTGTGTGGGTAGAATATATATCCCACGGGGTAAAATTGAAAAAAGTTTAAAAAAAATTTTTTTTGGACTTAGTCATTTTCCGGCGTTTATCAGACTTTCAGATAGGGTAAATGTCAGTGAGCATTCCAATTTCAATTTCAGAGCGATTCGCCCCATATGTCATTGATATTTAGTCGTTTTCTGTGAATTTTCTGAATTTTTGAAAATTCCAATTTTTTGTGAAAATATCCGCTAAAAGAGGGAATAATATGCGTGAGGGTACCACAGGAGAGTTCCAAATGTGTGTGGGTAGAATATATATCCCACGGGGGTAAAATTGAAAAAAAAATTGGGTTTGGACTTAGTCATTTTCCGGCGTTTATCAGACTTTCAAGATAGGGTAAATGTCAGTGAGCGTACCGATTTCAGTTCCAGAGCGATTCGCCCGATGAGTCCTTGATATTTAGTCGTTTTCCGCCAATTTTCTGAATTTTTGAAAATTTCACTTTTTTGTGAAAATATCCACTAAATGAGGGAATAATATGTGTGAGGGTACCCCAGGAGAGTTCCAAATGTGTGTGGGTAGAATATATATCCCACGGGGGTAAAATTGAAAAAAGTTGAAAAAAATATTTTTTTGGACTTAGTCATTTTCCGGCGTTTATCAGACTTTCACATAGGGTAAATGTCAGTGAGCGTTCTGATTTCAGTTCCAGAGCGATTCGCCCCATGAGTCCTTGATATTTAGTCGTTTTCTGCCAATTTTCTGAATTTTTGAAAATTCCACTTTTTTGTGAAAATATCTGCTAAAAGAGGGAATAATATGCGTGAGGGTACCCCAGGAGAGTTCCAAATGTGTGTGGGTAGAATATATATCCCACGGGGGTAAAATTGAAAAAAGTTGAAAAAAAAATTTTTGGGGGACTTAGTCATTTTTCCGGCGTTCATCAGACTTTCAGATAGGGGAAATGTCAGTGAGCATTCCAATTTCAGTTCCAGAGCGGTTCGAACGATGAGTCCTTGATATTTAGTAGTTTTCAGCCAGCTTTCTGAATTTTTGAAAATTTCACTTTTTTGTGAAAATATCCACTAAATGAGGGAATATGTGTGAGGGTACCCCAGGAGAGTTCCAAATGTGTGTGGGTAGAATATATATCCCACGGGGGTAAAATTGAAAAAATTTGAAAAAAAATTTGGGGGGACTTAGTCATTTTTCCGGCATTTATCAGACTTTCAGATAGGGGAAATGTCAGTGAGCATTCCGATTTCAGTTCCAGAGCGGTTCGAACGATGAGATCTTGATATTTAGTCGTTTTGAGCCAGCTTTCTGAATTTTTGAAAATTTCACTTTTTTGTGAAAATATCCACTAAATGAGGGAATAATACTTGTGAGGGTACCCCAGGAGAGTTCCAAATGTGTGTGGGTAGAATATATATCCCACGGGGGTAAAATTGAAAAAAGTTGAAAATTTTTTTCTTTTAGACTTAGTCATTTTTCCGGCGTTTATCAGACTTTCAGAGAAGGGAAATGTCAGTGAGCGTTCCGATTTCAGTTCCAGAGCGATTCGCCCGATGAGTCTTTGATATTTAGTCGTTTTCAGCCAATTTTCAGAATTTTTGAAAATTTCACTTTTTTGTGAAAATATCCACTAAATGAGGGAATAATATGTGTGAGGGTAAACTAGGAGAGTTCCAAATGTGCATGGGTAGAATTTATATCCCACAGGGGTAAAATTGAAAAAAGTAAAAAAAAAAATTTTTTTGGACTTAGTCATTTTTTCTGCGTTTATCAGACTTTCAGATAGGGGAAATGTCAGTGAGCATTCCGATTTCAGTTCCAGAGCGGTTCGAACGATGAGTCCTTGATATTTAGTCGTTTTCAGCCAGCTTTCTGAATTTTTGAAAATTTCACTTTTTTGTGAAAATATCCACTAAATGAGAGAATATGTGTGAGGGTACCCCAGGAGAGTTCCAAATGTGTGAGGGTAGAATATATATCCCACGGGGTAAAATTGAAAAAAGTTGAATAAAAATTTTTTTTGGACTAAGTCATTTTTCCGCCGTTTATCAGACTTTCACATAGGGTAAATGTCAGTGAGCATTCCGATTTCAGTTCCAGAGCGGTTTGAACGATGATTCCTTGATATTTAGTAGTTTTCAGCCAGCTTTCTGAATTTTTGAAAATTTCACTTTTTTGTGAAAATATCCACTAAATGAGGGAATATGTGTGAGAGTACCCAAGGAGAGTTCCAAATGCGTGTGGGTAGAATATATATCCCACGGGGGTAAAATTGAAAAAAGTTTAAAAATTTATTTTTGGACTTAGTCATTTTCCGGCGTTTATCAGACTTTCAGATAGGGTAAATGTCAGTGAGCATTCCGATTTCAGTTCCAGAGCAATTCGCTCTATGAGTCCTTGATATTTAGTCGTTTTCCACCAATTTTCTGAATTTTTGAAAATTTAACTTTTTTGTGAAAATATCCACTAAATGAGGAAATAATATGAGTGAGGGTACCCCAGGAGAGTTCCAAATATGTGTGGGTAGAATATATATCCCACGGGGGTAAAATTGAAAAAAGTTGAAAAAAAAATTTTGGGGGACATAGTCATTTTTCCGGCATTTATCAGACTTTCAGATAGGGGAAATGTCAGTGAGCATTCCGATTTCAGTTCCAGAGCGGTTCGAACGATGAGTCCTTGATATTTAGCCGTTTTGAGCCAACTTTCTGAATTTTTGAAAATTTCACTTTTTTGTGAAAATATCCACTAAATGAGGGAATAATATGTGTGAGGGTACCCCAGGAGAGTTCCAAATGTGTGTGGGTAGAATATATATCCCACGGGGGTAAAATTGAAAAAAGTTTAAAAAAAATTTTTTTGGGACTTAATCATTTTTCTGGCGTTTATCAAACTTTCAAATAGGGGAAATGTCAGTGAGCATTCCGATTTCAGTTCCAGAGCGGTTCGAATGATGAATCCTTGATATTTAGTAGTTTTCAGCCAGCTTTCTGAATTTTTGAAAATTTCACTTTTTTGTGAAAATATCCACTAAATGAGGGAATAATACTTGTGAGGGTACCCCAGGAGAGTTCCAAATGTGTGTGGGTAGAATATATATCCCACGGGGGTAAAATTGAAAAAAGTTTAAAAAAAATTTTTTTGGGACTTAATCATTTTTCTGGCGTTTATCAAACTTTCAAATAGGGGAAATGTCAGTGAGCATTCCGATTTCAGTTCCAGAGCGGTTCGAATGATGAATCCTTGATATTTAGTAGTTTTCAGCCAGCTTTCTGAATTTTTGAAAATTTCACTTTTTTGCGAAAATATACACTAAATGAGGGAATATGTGTGAGAGTACCCCAGGAGAGTTCCAAATGTGTGTGGGTAGAATACATATCCCACGGGGGCAACATTGAAAAAAGTTGAAAAAAATTTTTTTTTGGACTTAGTCATTTTCCGGCGTTTATCAGACTTTCAAGATAGGGTAAATGTCAGTGAGCGTACCGATTTCAGTTCCAGAGCGATTCGCCCGATGAGTCCTTGATATTTAGTCGTTTTCTGCCAATTTTCTGAATTTTTGAAAATTTCACTTTTTTGTGAAAATATCCACTAAATGAGGGAATAATATGTGTGAGGGTACCCCAGGAGAGTTCCAAATGTGTGTGGGTAGAATATATATCCCACGGGGGTAAAATTGAAAAAAGTTGAAAAAAAAATTTTGAGGGACCTAGTCATTTTTCCGGCATTTATCAGACTTTCAGATTGGGGAAATGTCAGTGAGCATTCCGATTTCAGTTCCAGAGCAGTTCGAACGATGAGTCCTTGATATTTAGCCGTTTTGAGCCAGCTTTCTGAATTTTTGAAAATTTCACTTTTTTTGTGAAAATATCCACTAAATGAGGGAATAATATGTGTGAGGGTACCCCATGAGAGTTCCAAATGTGTGTGGGTAGAATATATATCCCACGGGGGTAAAATTGAAAAAAGTTTAAAAAAAATTTTTTTTGGAATTAGTCATTTTCCGGCGTTTATCAGACTTTCAGATAGGATAAATGTCAGTGAGCGTTCCAATTTCAGTTCCAGAGCGATTCGCCCTATGAGTCCTTGATATTTAGTCGTTTTCCGCCAATTTTCTGAATTTTTGAAAATTTTACTTTTTTGTGAAAATATCCACTAAATGAGGGAATATGTGTGAGAGTACCCCAGGAGAGTTCCAAATGTGTGTGGGTAGAATATATATCCCACGGGGGTAAAATTGAAAAAAGTTGAAAAAAAAATTTGGGGGGACTTAGTCATTTTTCTAGCGTTTATCAGACTTTTAGATAGGGGAAATGTCAGTGAGCATTCCGATTTCAGTTCCAGAGCGGTTCGAACGATGAGTCCTTGATATTTAGTACTTTTCAGCCAGCTTTCTGAATTTTTGAAAATTTAACTTTTTTGTGAAAATATCCACTAAATGAGGGAATAATATGTGTGAGGGTACCCCAGGAGAGTTCCAAATGTGTGTGGGTAGAATATATATCCCACAGGGGTAAAATTGAAAAAAGTTGAAAAAAAATTTTTTGGGGGACTTAGTCATTTTTCCGGCGTTTATCAGACTTTCAGATAGGGGAAATGTCAGTGAGCATTCCGATTTCAGTTCCAGATCGGTTCAAACGATGAATCCTTGATATTTAGTAGTTTTCAGTCAGCTTTCTGAATTTTTGAAAATTTCACTTTTTTGTGAAAATATCCACTAAATGAGGGAATATGTGTGAGGGTACCCCAGGAGAGTTCCAAATGTGTGTGGGTAGAATATATATCCAACGGGGTGTAAAATTGAAAAAAGTTTAAAAAAAATTTTTTTGGACTTAGTCATTTTCCGGCGTTTATCAGACTTTCAGATAGGGTAAATGTCAGTGAGCGTTCCGATTTCTGTTCCAGAGCGATTCGCCCGATGAGTCCTTGATATTTAGTCGTTTTCAGCCAATTTTCAGAATTTTGGAAAATTTCACTTTTTTGTGAAAATATCCACTAAATGAGGGAATAATATGTGTGAGGGTACCCCACGAGAGTTCCAAATGTGTGTGGGTAGAATATATATCCCACGGGGGTAAAATTGAAAAAGTTGAAAAAAAAATTTTTTTTGGACTTAATAATTTTTCTGCCGTTTGTCAGACTTTTAGATAGGGGAAATGTCAGTGAGCATTCCAATTTCAGTTTCAGAGCGATTCGCCCCATAAGTCCTTGATATTTAGTTGTTTTCCGCCAATTTTCTGAATTTTTGAAAATTTCACTTTTTTGTGAAAATATCCACTAAATGAGGGAATAATATGTGTGAGGGTACCCCAGGAGAGTTCCAAATGTGTGTGGGTAGAATATATATCCCACAGGGGTAAATTTGAAAAAAGTTGAAAAAATTTTTTTTTCGGACTTAGTCATTTTTCTGGCATTTATCAGACTTTTAGATAGGGAACATGTCAGTGAGCATACTAATTTCAGTTTCAGAGCTATTCGCCCTATGAGTCCTTGATATTTAGTCGTTTTCAGCCAATTTTCTGAATTTTTGAAAGTTTCACTTTTTTGTGAAAATATCCACTAAATGAGGGAATAATACTTGTGAGGGTACCCCAGGAGAGTTCCAAATGTGTGTGGGTAGAATATATATCCCACGGGAGTAAAATTGAAAAAAGTTGAAAAAAAAATTTGGGGGTACTTAGTCATTTTTCCGGAGTTTATCAGACTTTCAGATAGGGGAAATGTCAGTGAGCATTCCGATTTCAGTTCCAGAGCGGTTCGAATGATGAGTCCTTGATATTTAGTAGTTTTCAGCCAGCTTTCTGAATTTTTGAAAATTTCATTTTTTTGTGAAAATATCCACAAAATGAGGGAATATGTGTGAGGGTACCCCAGGAGAGTTCCAAATGTGTGTGGGTAGAATATATATCCAACGGGGTGTAAAATTGAAAAAAGTTTAAAAAAAATTTTTTTGGACTTAGTCATTTTCCGGCGTTTATCAGACTTTCAGATAGGGTAAATGTCAGTGAGCGTTCCGATTTCAGTTCCAGAGCGATTCGCCCTATGAGTCCTTGATATTCAGTTGTTTTCCGAGAATTTTCCGAATTTTTGAAAATTTCACTTTTTTGTGAAAATATCCACTAAATGAGGGAATAATATGTGTGACGGTACCCCAGGAGAGTTCCAAATGTGTGTGGGTAGAATATATATCCCACGGGGTAAAATTGAAAAAAGTAAAAAAATTTTTTTTTTTAGACTTAGTCATTTTTCCAGCGTTTATCAGACTTTCAGAGAAGGGAAATGTCAGTGAGCGTTCCGATTTCAGTTCCAGAGTGATTGTCCGATGAGTCCTTGATATTTAGTCGTTTTCAGCCTATTTTCTGAATTTTTGAAAATTTCTCTTTTTTGTGAAAATATCCACTAAATGAGGGAATAATATGTGTGAGGGTAAACTAGGAGAGTTCCAAATGTGCATGGGCAGAATTTATATCCCACAGGGGTAAAATTGAAAAAAGTAAAAAAAAAAATTTTTTTGGACTTAGTAATTTTTTCTGCGTTTATCAGACTTTCAGATAGGGGAAATGTCAGTGAGCATTCCAATTTCAGTTCCAGAGCGGTTCGAACGATGAGTCCTTGATATTTAGTCGTTTTCAGCCAGCTTTCTGAATTTTGGAAAATTTCACTTTTTTGTGAAAATATCCACTAAATGAGAGAATATGTGTGAGGGTACCCCAGGAGAGTTCCAAATGTGTGTGGGTAGAATATATATCCGACGGGGTAAAATTGAAAAAAGTTGAAAAAAAAATTTTTTTGGACTTAGTCATTTTTCCGCCGTTTATCAGACTTTCAGATAGGGGAAATGTCAGTGAGCGTTCCGATTTCAGTTCCAGAGTGATTCGCCCAATGAGTCCTTGATATTTAGTCGTTTTCAGCCAATTTTCTGAATTTTTGAAAATTTCACTTTTTTTGTGAAAATATCCACTAAATGAGGGAATAATATGTGTGAGGGTACACTAGGAGAGTTCCAAATGGACGTTGGTAGAATATATAACCCACGGGGTAAAATTGAAAAAAGTTGAAAATTTTTTTTTTTTAGACTGTCATTTTTCCTGCGTTTATCAGACTTTCAGAGAAGGGAAATGTCAGTGAGTGTTCCGATTTCAGTTCCAGAGTGATTCGCCCGATGAGTCCTTGATATTAAGTCGTTTTCAGCTAATTTTCAGAATTTTTGAAAATTTCACTTTTTTGTGAAAATATCCACTAAATGAGGGAATAATATTTGTGAGGGTACCCCAGGAGAGTTCCAAATGTGTGTGGGTAGAATATATATCCCACGGGGGTAAAATTGAAAAAAGTTGAAAAAAAATTTTTTTGGGACTTAGTCATTTTCCTGGCGTTTATCAGACTTTCAGATAGGGGAAATGTCAGTGAGCATTCCAATTTCAGTTCCAGAGCGGTTCGAACGATGAGTCCTTGATATTTAGTCGTTTTCAGCCAGCTTTCTGAATTTTTGAAAATTTCACTTTTTTGTGAAAATATCCACTAAGTGAGAGAATATGTGTGAGGGTACCCCAGGAGAGTTCCAAATGTGTGTGGGTAGAATTTATATCCCACGGGGTAAAATTGAAAAAAAAATGTTTTTGGACTTAGTCATTTTTCCGCCGTTTATCAGACTTTCAGATAGGGGAAATGTCAGTGAGCGTTCTGATTTCAGTTCCAGAGTGATTCGCCCGATGAGTCCTAGATATTTAGTCGTTTTCAGCCAATTTTCTGAATTTTTGAAAATTTCACTTTTTTTGTGAAAATATCCACTAAATGAGGGAATAATATGTGTGAGGGTACACTAGGAGAGTTCCAAATGGGCGTTGGTAGAATATATAACCCACGGGGTAAAATTGAAAAAAGTTGAAAATTTTTTTTTTTAGACTGTCATTTTTCCTGCGTTTATCAGACTTTCAGAGAAGGGAAATGTCAGTGAGTGTTCCGATTTCAGTTCCAGAGTGATTCGCCCGATGAGTCCTTGATATTTAGTCGTTTTCAGCCTATTTTCTGAATTTTTGAAAATTTCACTTTTTTGTGAAAATATCCACTAAATGAGGGAATAATATGTGTGAGGGTACACTAGGAGAGTTCCAAATGTGCATGGGTAGAATATATATCCCATGGGGTAAAATTGAAAAAAGTTGAAAAAAATTTTTTTTTGGACTTAGTCATTTTTCCGCTGTTTATCAGACTTTCAGATAGGGGAAATGTCCGTGAGCGTTCCAATTTCAGTTCCAGAGCGATTCGCCCGATGAGTCCTTGATATTTAGTCGTTTTCCGCCAATTTTCAGAATTTTTGAAAATTTCACATTTTTTGTGAAAATATCCACTAAATGAGGGAATAATATGTGTGAGGGTACCCCAGGAGAGTTCCAAATGTGTGTGGGTAGAATATATATCCCACGGGGTAAAATTGAAAAAAGTTGAAACATTTTTTTTTTAGACTGTCATTTTTCCGGCGTTTATCAGACTTTCAGAGAAGGGAAATGTCAGTGAGCTTTCCGATTTCAGTTCCAGAGCGATTCGCCCAATGAGTCCTTGATATTTAGTCGCTTTCAGCCTATTTTCTCAATTTTTGAAAATTTCACTTTTTTGTGAAAATATCCACTAAATGAGGGAATAATATGTGTGAGGGTACACTAGGAGAGTTCCAAATGGGCGTGGGTAGAATATATATACCACGGGGTAAAATTGAAAAAAGTTGAAAAATTTTTTTTTTTAGACTAAGTCATTTTTCCGGCGTTTATCAGACTTTCAGAGAAGGGAAATGTCAGTGAGCATTCCGATTTCAGTTCCAGAGCGATTCGCCCTATGAGTCCTTGATATTCAGTTGTTTTCCGAGAATTTTCCGAATTTTTGAAAATTTCACTTTTTTGTGAAAATATCCACTAAATGAGGGAATAATATGTGTGACGGTACCCCAGGAGAGTTCCAAATGTGTGTGGGTAGAATATATATCCCACGGGGTAAAATTGAAAAAAGTAAAAAAATTTTTTTTTTTAGACTTAGTCATTTTTCCAGCGTTTATCAGACTTTCAGAGAAGGGAAATGTCAGTGAGCGTTCCGATTTCAGTTCCAGAGTGATTGTCCGATGAGTCCTTGATATTTAGTCGTTTTCAGCCTATTTTCTGAATTTTTGAAAATTTCTCTTTTTTGTGAAAATATCCACTAAATGAGGGAATAATATGTGTGAGGGTAAACTAGGAGAGTTCCAAATGTGCATGGGCAGAATTTATATCCCACAGGGGTAAAATTGAAAAAAGTAAAAAAAAAAATTTTTTTGGACTTAGTAATTTTTTCTGCGTTTATCAGACTTTCAGATAGGGGAAATGTCAGTGAGCATTCCGATTTCAGTTCCATAGCGGTTCGAACGATGAGTCCTTGATATTTAGTCGTTTTCAGCCAGCTTTCTGAATTTTGGAAAATTTCACTTTTTTGTGAAAATATCCACTAAATGAGAGAATATGTGTGAGGGTACCCCAGGAGAGTTCCAAATGTGTGTGGGTAGAATATATATCCGACGGGGTAAAATTGAAAAAAGTTGAAAAAAAAATTTTTTTGGACTTAGTCATTTTTCCGCCGTTTATCAGACTTTCAGATAGGGGAAATGTCAGTGAGCGTTCCGATTTCAGTTCCAGAGTGATTCGCCCAATGAGTCCTTGATATTTAGTCGTTTTCAGCCAATTTTCTGAATTTTTGAAAATTTCACTTTTTTTGTGAAAATATCCACTAAATGAGGGAATAATATGTGTGAGGGTACACTAGGAGAGTTCCAAATGGGCGTTGGTAGAATATATAACCCACGGGGTAAAATTGAAAAAAGTTGAAAATTTTTTTTTTTTAGACTGTCATTTTTCCTGCGTTTATCAGACTTTCAGAGAAGGGAAATGTCAGTGAGTGTTCCGATTTCAGTTCCAGAGTGATTCGCCCGATGAGTCCTTGATATTTAGTCGTTTTCAGCCAATTTTCTGAATTTTTGAAAATTTCACTTTTTTGTGAAAATATCCACTAAATGAGGGAATAATATGTGTGAGGGTACACTAGGAGAGTTCCAAATGTGCATGGGTAGAATATACATCCCACGGGGTAAAATTGAAAAAAGTTGAAAAAAAATTTTTTTTGGACTTAGTCATTTTTCCGCTGTTTATCAGACTTTCAGATAGGGGAAATGTCCGTGAGCGTTCCAATTTCAGTTCCAGAGCGATTCGCCCGATGAGTCCTTGATATTTAGTCGTTTTCCGCCAATTTTCAGAATTTTTGAAAATTTCACTTTTTTTGTGAAAATATCCACTAAATGAGGGAATAATATGTGTGAGGGTACCCCAGGAGAGTTCCAAATGTGTGTGGGTTGAATATATATCCCACAGGGGTAAAATTGAGAAAGGTTGAAAAAAAAATTTTTTTGGACTTAGTCATTTTTCCGGCGTTTATCAGACTTTCAGATAGGGGAAATGTCAGTGAGCATTCCGATTTCAGTTCCAGAGCGGTTCGAACGATGAGTCCTTGATATTTAGTCGTTTTCAGCCAGCTTTCTGAATTTTTGAAAATTTCACTTTTTTGTGAAAATATCCACTAAATGAGAGAATATGTGTGAGGGTACACCAGGAGAGTTCCAAATGTGTGTGGGTAGAATATATATCCCACGGGGTAAAATTGAAAAAAAAATTTTTTTGGACTTAGTCATTTTTCCGCCGTTTATCAGACTTTCAGAGAAGGGAAATGTGAGTGAGCGTTCCGATTTCAGTTCCAGAGTGATTCGCCCGATGAGTCCTTGATATTTAGTCGTTTTCAGCCAATTTTCAGAATTTTTGAAAATTTCACTTTTTTGTGAAAATATCCACTAAATGAGGGAATAATATTTGTGAGGGTACCCCAGGAGAGTTCCAAATGTGTGTGGGTAGAATATATATCCCACGGGGTAAAATTGAAAAAAGTTGAAAAAAAATTTTTTTGGGACTTAGTCATTTTCCTGGCGTTTATCAGACTTTTAGATAGGGGAAATGTCAGTGAGCATTCCAATTTCAGTTCCAGAGCGGTTCGAACGATGAGTCCTTGATATTTAGTCGTTTTCAGCCAGCTTTCTGAATTTTGGAAAATTTCACTTTTTTGTGAAAATATCCACTAAATGAGAGAATATGTGTGAGGGTACCCCAGGAGAGTTCCAAATGTGTGTGGGTAGAATATATATCCGACGGGGTAAAATTGAAAAAAGTTGAAAAAAAAATTTTTTTGGACTTAGTCATTTTTCCGCCGTTTATCAGACTTTCAGATAGGGGAAATGTCAGTGAGCGTTCCGATTTCAGTTCCAGAGTGATTCGCCCAATGAGTCCTTGATATTTAGTCGTTTTCAGCCAATTTTCTGAATTTTTGAAAATTTCACTTTTTTTGTGAAAATATCCACTAAATGAGGGAATAATATGTGTGAGGGTACACTAGGAGAGTTCCAAATGGACGTTGGTAGAATATATAACCCACGGGGTAAAATTGAAAAAAGTTGAAAATTTTTTTTTTTTAGACTGTCATTTTTCCTGCGTTTATCAGACTTTCAGAGAAGGGAAATGTCAGTGAGTGTTCCGATTTCAGTTCCAGAGTGATTCGCCCGATGAGTCCTTGATATTAAGTCGTTTTCAGCTAATTTTCAGAATTTTTGAAAATTTCTCTTTTTTGTGAAAATATCCACTAAATGAGGGAATAATATTTGTGAGGGCACCCCAGGAGAGTTCCAAATGTGTGTGGGTAGAATATATATCCCACGGGGGTAAAATTGAAAAAAGTTGAAAAAAAATTTTTTTGGGACTTAGTCATTTTCCTGGCGTTTATCAGACTTTTAGATAGGGGAAATGTCAGTGAGCGTTCCGATTTCAGTTCTAGAGCGATTCGCCCAATGAGTCCTTGATATTTAGTCGCTTTCAGCCTATTTTCTCAATTTTTGAAAATTTCACTTTTTTGTGAAAATATCCTCTAAATGAGGGAATAATATGTGTGAGGGTACACTAGGAGAGTTCCAAATGGGCGTGGGTAGAATATATATACCACGGGGTAAAATTGAAAAAAGTTGAAAAATTTTTTTTTTTAGACTAAGTCATTTTTCCGGCGTTTATCAGACTTTCAGAGAAGGGAAATGTCAGTGAGCATTCCGATTTCAGTTCCAGAGCGATTCGCCCTATGAGTCCTTGATATTCAGTTGTTTTCCGAGAATTTTCCGAATTTTTGAAAATTTCACTTTTTTGTGAAAATATCCACTAAATGAGGGAATAATATGTGTGACGGTACCCCAGGAGAGTTCCAAATGTGTGTGGGTAGAATATATATCCCACGGGGTAAAATTGAAAAAAGTAAAAAAATTTTTTTTTTTAGACTTAGTCATTTTTCCAGCGTTTATCAGACTTTCAGAGAAGGGAAATGTCAGTGAGCGTTCCGATTTCAGTTCCAGAGTGATTGTCCGATGAGTCCTTGATATTTAGTCGTTTTCAGCCTATTTTCTGAATTTTTGAAAATTTCTCTTTTTTGTGAAAATATCCACTAAATGAGGGAATAATATGTGTGAGGGTAAACTAGGAGAGTTCCAAATGTGCATGGGCAGAATTTATATCCCACAGGGGTAAAATTGAAAAAAGTAAAAAAAAAAATTTTTTTGGACTTAGTAATTTTTTCTGCGTTTATCAGACTTTCAGATAGGGGAAATGTCAGTGAGCATTCCGATTTCAGTTCCATAGCGGTTCGAACGATGAGTCCTTGATATTTAGTCGTTTTCAGCCAGCTTTCTGAATTTTGGAAAATTTCACTTTTTTGTGAAAATATCCACTAAATGAGAGAATATGTGTGAGGGTACCCCAGGAGAGTTCCAAATGTGTGTGGGTAGAATATATATCCGACGGGGTAAAATTGAAAAAAGTTGAAAAAAAAATTTTTTTGGACTTAGTCATTTTTCCGCCGTTTATCAGACTTTCAGATAGGGGAAATGTCAGTGAGCGTTCCGATTTCAGTTCCAGAGTGATTCGCCCAATGAGTCCTTGATATTTAGTCGTTTTCAGCCAATTTTCTGAATTTTTGAAAATTTCACTTTTTTTGTGAAAATATCCACTAAATGAGGGAATAATATGTGTGAGGGTACACTAGGAGAGTTCCAAATGGGCGTTGGTAGAATATATAACCCACGGGGTAAAATTGAAAAAAGTTGAAAATTTTTTTTTTTTAGACTGTCATTTTTCCTGCGTTTATCAGACTTTCAGAGAAGGGAAATGTCAGTGAGTGTTCCGATTTCAGTTCCAGAGTGATTCGCCCGATGAGTCCTTGATATTTAGTCGTTTTCAGCCAATTTTCTGAATTTTTGAAAATTTCACTTTTTTGTGAAAATATCCACTAAATGAGGGAATAATATGTGTGAGGGTACACTAGGAGAGTTCCAAATGTGCATGGGTAGAATATACATCCCACGGGGTAAAATTGAAAAAAGTTGAAAAAAAATTTTTTTTGGACTTAGTCATTTTTCCGCTGTTTATCAGACTTTCAGATAGGGGAAATGTCCGTGAGCGTTCCAATTTCAGTTCCAGAGCGATTCGCCCGATGAGTCCTTGATATTTAGTCGTTTTCCGCCAATTTTCAGAATTTTTGAAAATTTCACTTTTTTTGTGAAAATATCCACTAAATGAGGGAATAATATGTGTGAGGGTACCCCAGGAGAGTTCCAAATGTGTGTGGGTTGAATATATATCCCACAGGGGTAAAATTGAAAAAGGTTGAAAAAAAAATTTTTTTGGACTTAGTCATTTTTCCGGCGTTTATCAGACTTTCAGATAGGGGAAATGTCAGTGAGCATTCCGATTTCAGTTCCAGAGCGGTTCGAACGATGAGTCCTTGATATTTAGTCGTTTTCAGCCAGCTTTCTGAATTTTTGAAAATTTCACTTTTTTGTGAAAATATCCACTAAATGAGAGAATATGTGTGAGGGTACACCAGGAGAGTTCCAAATGTGTGTGGGTAGAATATATATCCCACGGGGTAAAATTGAAAAAAAAATTTTTTTGGACTTAGTCATTTTTCCGCCGTTTATCAGACTTTCAGAGAAGGGAAATGTGAGTGAGCGTTCCGATTTCAGTTCCAGAGTGATTCGCCCGATGAGTCCTTGATATTTAGTCGTTTTCAGCCAATTTTCAGAATTTTTGAAAATTTCACTTTTTTGTGAAAATATCCACTAAATGAGGGAATAATATTTGTGAGGGTACCCCAGGAGAGTTCCAAATGTGTGTGGGTAGAATATATATCCCACGGGGTAAAATTGAAAAAAGTTGAAACATTTTTTTTTTAGACTGTCATTTTTCCGGCGTTTATCAGACTTTCAGAGAAGGGAAATGTCAGTGAGCTTTCCGATTTCAGTTCCAGAGCGATTCGCCCAATGAGTCCTTGATATTTAGTCGCTTTCAGCCTATTTTCTCAATTTTTGAAAATTTCACTTTTTTGTGAAAATATCCACTAAATGAGGGAATAATATGTGTGAGGGTACACTAGGAGAGTTCCAAATGGGCGTGGGTAGAATATATATACCACGGGGTAAAATTGAAAAAAGTTGAAAAATTTTTTTTTTTAGACTAAGTCATTTTTCCGGCGTTTATCAGACTTTCAGAGAAGGGAAATGTCAGTGAGCATTCCGATTTCAGTTCCAGAGAGATTCGTCCGATGAGTCCTTGATATTTAGTCGTTTTCAGCCTATTTTCTGAATTTTTGAAAATTTCTCTTTTTCGTGAAAATATCCACTAAATGAGGGAATAATATGTGTGAGGGTAAATTAGGAGAGTTCCAAATGTGTGTGGGTAGAATATATATCCCACAGGGGTAAAATTGAAAAAAGTTAAAAAAAAATTTTTTTGGACTTAGTCATTTTCCGGCGTTCATCAGACTTTCAGATAGGGTAAATGTCAGTGAGCGTTCCGATTTCAGTTCCAGAGCGATTCGCCCTATGAGTCCTTGATATTCAGTTGTTTTCCGAGAATTTTCCGAATTTTTGAAAATTTCACTTTTTTGTGAAAATATCCACTAAATGAGGGAATAATATGTGTGAGGGTACCCCAGGAGAGTTCCAATTGTGTGTGGGTAGAATATATATCCCACAGGGGTAAAATTGAAAAAGGTTGAAAAAAAAATTTTTTTGGACTTAGTCATTTTTCCGGCGTTTATCAGACTTTCAGATAGGGGAAATGTCAGTGAGCATTCCGATTTCAGTTCCAGAGCGGTTCGAACGATGAGTCCTTGATATTTAGTCGTTTTCAGCCAGCTTTCTGAATTTTTGAAAATTTCACTTTTTTGTGAAAATATCCACTAAATGAGAGAATATGTGTGAGGGTACACCAGGAGAGTTCCAAATGTGTGTGGGTAGAATATATATCCCACGGGGTAAAATTGAAAAAAGTTGAAAAAAAAATTTTTTTGGACTTAGTCATTTTTCCGCCGTTTATCAGACTTTCAGATAGGGGAAATGTCAGTGAGCGTTCCGATTTCAGTTCCAGAGTGATTCGCCCAATGAGTCCTTGATATTTAGTCGTTTTCAGCCAATTTTCAGAATTTTTGAAAATTTCACTTTTTTGTGAAAATATCCACTAAATGAGGGAATAATATGTGTGAGGGTACACTAGGAGAGTTCCAAATGGGCGTTGGTAGAATATATATCCCACGGGGTAAAATTGAAAAAAGTTGAAACATTTTTTTTTTAGACTGTCATTTTTCCAGCGTTTATCAGACTTTCAGAGAAGGGAAATGTCAGTGAGCTTTCCGATTTCAGTTCCAGAGCGATTCGCCCAATGAGTCCTTGATATTTAGTCGCTTTCAGCCTATTTTCTGAATTTTTGAAAATTTCTCTTTTTTGTGAAAATATCCACTAAATGAGGGAATAATATGTGTGAGGGTAAACTAGGAGAGTTCCAAATGTGCATGGGCAGAATTTATATCCCACAGGGGTAAAATTGAAAAAAGTAAAAAAAAAAATTTTTTTGGACTTAGTAATTTTTTCTGCGTTTATCAGACTTTCAGATAGGGGAAATGTCAGTGAGCATTCCGATTTCAGTTCCACAGCGGTTCGAACGATGAGTCCTTGATATTTAGTCGTTTTCAGCCAGCTTTCTGAATTTTGGAAAATTTCACTTTTTTGTGAAAATATCCACTAAATGAGAGAATATGTGTGAGGGTACCCCAGGAGAGTTCCAAATGTGTGTGGGTAGAATATATATCCGACGGGGTAAAATTGAAAAAAGTTGAAAAAAAAATTTTTTTGGACTTAGTCATTTTTCCGCCGTTTATCAGACTTTCAGATAGGGGAAATGTCAGTGAGCGTTCCGATTTCAGTTCCAGAGTGATTCGCCCAATGAGTCCTTGATATTTAGTCGTTTTCAGCCAATTTTCTGAATTTTTGAAAATTTCACTTTTTTTGTGAAAATATCCACTAAATGAGGGAATAATATGTGTGAGGGTACACTAGGAGAGTTCCAAATGGACGTTGGTAGAATATATAACCCACGGGGTAAATTTGAAAAAAGTTGAAAATTTTTTTTTTTTAGACTGTCATTTTTCCTGCGTTTATCAGACTTTCAGAGAAGGGAAATGTCAGTGAGTGTTCCCATTTCAGTTCCAGAGTGATTCGCCCGATGAGTCCTTGATATTAAGTCGTTTTCAGCTAATTTTCAGAATTTTTGAAAATTTCACTTTTTTGTGAAAATATCCACTAAATGAGGGAATAATATTTGTGAGGGTACCCCAGGAGAGTTCCAAATGTGTGTGGGTAGAATATATATCCCACGGGGGTAAAATTGAAAAAAGTTGAAAAAAAATTTTTTTGGGACTTAGTCATTTTCCTGGCGTTTATCAGACTTTTAGATAGGGGAAATGTCAGTGAGCGTTCCGATTTCAGTTCTAGAGCGATTCGCCCGATGAGTCCTTGATATTTAGTCGTTTTCAGCCAATTTTCTGAATTTTTGAAAATTTCACATTTTTGTGAAAATATCCACTAAATGAGGGAATAGTATGTGTGAGGGTACCCCAGGAGAGTTCCAAATGGGCGTTGGTAGAATATATATCCCAAGGGGTAAAAATGAAAAAAGTTGAAAAATTTTTTTTTTTAGACTGTCATTTTTCCGGCGTTTCTCAGACTTTCAGATAGGGGAAATGTCAGTGAGCATTCCAATTTCAGTTCCAGAGCGGTTCGAACGATGAGTCCTTGATATTTAGTCGTTTTCAGCCAGCTTTCTGAATTTTTGAAAATTTCACTTTTTTGTGAAAATATCCACTAAGTGAGAGAATATGTGTGAGGGTACCCCAGGAGAGTTCCAAATGTGTGTGGGTAGAATTTATATCCCACGGGGTAAAATTGAAAAAAAAATGTTTTTGGACTTAGTCATTTTTCCGCCGTTTATCAGACTTTCAGATAGGGGAAATGTCAGTGAGCGTTCTGATTTCAGTTCCAGAGTGATTCGCCCGATGAGTCCTAGATATTTAGTCGTTTTCAGCCAATTTTCTGAATTTTTGAAAATTTCACTTTTTTTGTGAAAATATCCACTAAATGAGGGAATAATATGTGTGAGGGTACACTAGGAGAGTTCCAAATGGGCGTTGGTAGAATATATAACCCACGGGGTAAAATTGAAAAAAGTTGAAAATTTTTTTTTTTTAGACTGTCATTTTTCCTGCGTTTATCAGACTTTCAGAGAAGGGAAATGTCAGTGAGTGTTCCGATTTCAGTTCCAGAGTGATTCGCCCGATGAGTCCTTGATATTTAGTCGTTTTCAGCCTATTTTCTGAATTTTTGAAAATTTCACTTTTTTGTGAAAATATCCACTAAATGAGGGAATAATATGTGTGAGGGTACACTAGGAGAGTTCCAAATGTGCATGGGTAGAATATATATCCCATGGGGTAAAATTGAAAAAGGTTGAAAAAAAAATTTTTTTGGACTTAGTCATTTTTCCGGCGTTTATCAGACTTTCAGATAGGGGAAATGTCAGTGAGCATTCCGATTTCAGTTCCAGAGCGGTTCGAACGATGAGTCCTTGATATTTAGTCGTTTTCAGCCAGCTTTCTGAATTTTTGAAAATTTCACTTTTTTGTGAAAATATCCACTAAATGAGAGAATATGTGTGAGGGTACACCAGGAGAGTTCCAAATGTGTGTGGGTAGAATATATATCCCACGGGGTAAAATTGAAAAAAAAATTTTTTTGGACTTAGTCATTTTTCCGCCGTTTATCAGACTTTCAGAGAAGGGAAATGTCAGTGAGCGTTCCGATTTCAGTTCCAGAGCGATTCGCCCGATGAGTCCTTGATATTTAGTCGTTTTCAGCCAATTTTCAGAATTTTTGAAAATTTCACTTTTTTGTGAAAATATCCACTAAATGAGGGAATAATATGTGTGAGGGTACACTAGGAGAGTTCCAAATGGGCGTTGGTAGAATATATATCCCACGGGGTAAAATTGAAAAAAGTTGAAACATTTTTTTTTTAGACTGTCATTTTTCCGGCGTTTATCAGACTTTCAGAGAAGGGAAATGTCAGTGAGCTTTCCGATTTCAGTTCCAGAGCGATTCGCCCAATGAGTCCTTGATATTTAGTCGCTTTCAGCCTATTTTCTGAATTTTTGAAAATTTCTCTTTTTTGTGAAAATATCCACTAAATGAGGGAATAATATGTGTGAGGGTAAACTAGGAGAGTTCCAAATGTGCATGGGCAGAATTTATATCCCACAGGGGTAAAATTGAAAAAAGTAAAAAAAAAAATTTTTTTGGACTTAGTAATTTTTTCTGCGTTTATCAGACTTTCAGATAGGGGAAATGTCAGTGAGCATTCCGATTTCAGTTCCATAGCGGTTCGAACGATGAGTCCTTGATATTTAGTCGTTTTCAGCCAGCTTTCTGAATTTTGGAAAATTTCACTTTTTTGTGAAAATATCCACTAAATGAGAGAATATGTGTGAGGGTACCCCAGGAGAGTTCCAAATGTGTGTGGGTAGAATATATATCCGACGGAGTAAAATTGAAAAAAGTTGAAAAAAAAATTTTTTTGGACTTAGTCATTTTTCCGCCGTTTATCAGACTTTCAGATAGGGGAAATGTCAGTGAGCGTTCCGATTTCAGTTCCAGAGTGCTTCGCCCAATGAGTCCTTGATATTTAGTCGTTTTCAGCCAATTTTCAGAATTTTTGAAAATTTCACTTTTTTGTGAAAATATCCACTAAATGAGGGAATAATATGTGTGAGGGTACACTAGGAGAGTTCCAAATGGGCGTTGGTAGAATATATATCCCACGGGGTAAAATTGAAAAAAGTTGAAACATTTTTTTTTTAGACTGTCATTTTTCCAGCGTTTATCAGACTTTCAGAGAAGGGAAATGTCAGTGAGCTTTCCGATTTCAGTTCCAGAGCGATTCGCCCAATGAGTCCTTGATATTTAGTCGCTTTCAGCCTATTTTCTGAATTTTTGAAAATTTCTCTTTTTTGTGAAAATATCCACTAAATGAGGGAATAATATGTGTGAGGGTAAACTAGGAGAGTTCCAAATGTGCATGGGCAGAATTTATATCCCACAGGGGTAAAATTGAAAAAAGTAAAAAAAAAAATTTTTTTGGACTTAGTAATTTTTTCTGCGTTTATCAGACTTTCAGATAGGGGAAATGTCAGTGAGCATTCCGATTTCAGTTCCACAGCGGTTCGAACAATGAGTCCTTGATATTTAGTCGTTTTCAGCCAGCTTTCTGAATTTTGGAAAATTTCACTTTTTTGTGAAAATATCCACTAAATGAGAGAATATGTGTGAGGGTACCCCAGGAGAGTTCCAAATGTGTGTGGGTAGAATATATATCCGACGGGGTAAAATTGAAAAAAGTTGAAAAAAAAATTTTTTTGGACTTAGTCATTTTTCCGCCGTTTATCAGACTTTCAGATAGGGGAAATGTCAGTGAGCGTTCCGATTTCAGTTCCAGAGTGATTCGCCCAATGAGTCCTTGATATTTAGTCGTTTTCAGCCAATTTTCTGAATTTTTGAAAATTTCACTTTTTTTGTGAAAATATCCACTAAATGAGGGAATAATATGTGTGAGGGTACACTAGGAGAGTTCCAAATGGGCGTTGGTAGAATATATAACCCACGGGGTAAAATTGAAAAAAGTTGAAAATTTTTTTTTTTTAGACTGTCATTTTTCCTGCGTTTATCAGACTTTCAGAGAAGGGAAATGTCAGTGAGTGTTCCGATTTCAGTTCCAGAGTGATTCGCCCGATGAGTCCTTGATATTTAGTCGTTTTCAGACAATTTTCTGAATTTTTGAAAATTTCACTTTTTTGTGAAAATATTCACTAAATGAGGGAATAATATGTGTGAGGGTACACTAGGAGAGTTCCAAATGTGCATGGGTAGAATATATATCCCACGGGGTAAAATTGAAAAAAGTTGAAAAAAAATTTTTTTTGGACTTAGTCATTTTTCCGCTGTTTATCAGACTTTCAGATAGGGGAAATGTCCGTGAGCGTTCCAATTTCAGTTCCAGAGCGATTCGCCCGATGAGTCCTTGATATTTAGTCGTTTTCCGCCAATTTTCAGAATTTTTGAAAATTTCACTTTTTTTGTGAAAATATCCACTAAATGAGGGAATAATATGTGTGAGGGTACCCCAGGAGAGTTCCAAATGTGTGTGGGTAGAATATATATCCCACAGGGGTAAAATTGAAAAAGGTGGAAAAAAAAATTTTTTTGGACTTAGTCATTTTTCCGGCGTTTATCAGACTTTCAGATAGGGGAAATGTCAGTGAGCATTCCGATTTCAGTTCCAGAGCGGTTCGAACGATGAGTCCTTGATATTTAGTCGTTTTCAGCCAGCTTTCTGAATTTTTGAAAATTTCACTTTTTTGTGAAAATATCCACTAAATGAGAGAATATGTGTGAGGGTACACCAGGAGAGTTCCAAATGTGTGTGGGTAGAATATATATCCCACGGGGTAAAATTGAAAAAAAAAATTTTTTGGACTTAGTCATTTTTCCGCCGTTTATCAGACTTTCAGAGAAGGGAAATGTCAGTGAGCGTTCCGATTTCAGTTCTAGAGCGATTCGCCCGATGAGTCCTTGATATTTAGTCGTTTTCAGCCAATTTTCTGAATTTTTGAAAACTTCACTTTTTTGTGAAAATATCCACTAAATGAGGGAATAGTATGTGTGAGGGTACCCCAGGAGAGTTCCAAATGGGCGTTGGTAGAATATATATCCCAAGGGGTAAAAATGAAAAAAGTTGAAAAATTTTTTTTTTTAGACTGTCATTTTTCCGGCGTTTATCAGACTTTCAGATAGGGGAAATGTCAGTGAGCATTCCAATTTCAGTTCCAGAGCGGTTCGAACGATGAGTCCTTGATATTTAGTCGTTTTCAGCCAGCTTTCTGAATTTTGGAAAATTTCACTTTTTTGTGAAAATATCCACTAAATGAGAGAATATGTGTGAGGGTACCCCAGGAGAGTTCCAAATGTGTGTGGGTAGAATATATATCCGACGGGGTAAAATTGAAAAAAGTTGAAAAAAAAATTTTTTTGGACTTAGTCATTTTTCCGCCGTTTATCAGACTTTCAGATAGGTGAAATGTCAGTGAGCGTTCCGATTTCAGTTCCAGAGTGATTCGCCCAATGAGTCCTTGATATTTAGTCGTTTTCAGCCAATTTTCTGAATTTTTGAAAATTTCACTTTTTTTGCGAAAATATCCACTAAATGAGGGAATAATATGTGTGAGGGTACACTAGGAGAGTTCCAAATGGGCGTTGGTAGAATATATAACCCATGGGGTAAAATTGAAAAAAGTTGAAAATTTTTTTTTTTTAGACTGTCATTTTTCCTGCGTTTATCAGACTTTCAGAGAAGGGAAATGTCAGTGAGTGTTCCGATTTCAGTTCCAGAGTGATTCGCCCGATGAGTCCTTGATATTAAGTCGTTTTCAGCCAATTTTCAGAATTTTTGAAAATTTCACTTTTTTGTGAAAATATCCACTAAATGAGGGAATAATATTTGTGAGGGTACCCCAGGAGAGTTCCAAATGTGTGTGGGTAGAATATATATCCCACGGGGTAAAATTGAAAAAAGTTGAAAAAAAATTTTTTTGGGACTTAGTCATTTTCCTGGCGTTTATCAGACTTTTAGATAGGGGAAATGTCAGTGAGCGTTCCGATTTCAGTTCTAGAGCGATTCGCCCGATGAGTCCTTGATATTTAGTCGTTTTCAGCCAATTTTCTGAATTTTTGAAAATTTCACTTTTTTGTGAAAATATCCACTAAATGAGGGAATAGTATGTGTGAGGGTACCCCAGGAGAGTTCCAAATGGGCGTTGGTAGAATATATATCCCAAGGGGTAAAAATGAAAAAAGTTGAAAAATTTTTATTTTTAGACTGTCATTTTTCCGGCGTTTATCAGACTTTCAGATAGGGGAAATGTCAGTGAGCATTCCAATTTCAGTTCCAGAGCGGTTCGAACGAAGAGTCCTTGATATTTAGTCGTTTTCAGCCAGCTTTCTGAATTTTTGAAAATTTCACTTTTTTGTGAAAATATCCACTAAGTGAGAGAATATGTGTGAGGGTACCCCAGGAGAGTTCCAAATGTGTGTGGGTAGAATTTATATCCCACGGGGTAAAATTGAAAAAAAAATGTTTTTGGACTTAGTCATTTTTCCGCCGTTTATCAGACTTTCAGATAGGGGAAATGTCAGTGAGCGTTCTGATTTCAGTTCCAGAGTGATTCGCCCGATGAGTCCTAGATATTTAGTCGTTTTCAGCCAATTTTCTGAATTTTTGAAAATTTCACTTTTTTTGTGAAAATATCCACTAAATGAGGGAATAATATGTGTGAGGGTACACTAGGAGAGTTCCAAATGGGCGTTGGTAGAATATATAACCCACGGGGTAAAATTGAAAAAAGTTGAAAATTTTTTTTTTTTAGACTGTCATTTTTCCGCTGTTTATCAGACTTTCAGATAGGGGAAATGTCCGTGAGCGTTCCAATTTCAGTTCCAGAGCGATTCGCCCGATGAGTCCTTGATATTTAGTCGTTTTCCGCCAATTTTCAGAATTTTTGAAAATTTCACTTTTTTTGTGAAAATATCCACTAAATGAGGGAATAATATGTGTGAGGGTACACTAGGAGAGTTCCAAATGTGTGTGGGTAGAATATATATCCCACAGGGGTAAAATTGAAAAAGGTTGAAAAAAAAATTTTTTTGGACTTAGTAATTTTTCCGGCGTTTATCAGACTTTCAGATAGGGGAAATGTCAGTGAGCATTCCGATTTCAGTTCCAGAGCGGTTTGAACGATGAGTCCTTGATATTTAGTCGTTTTCAGCCAGCTTTCTGAATTTTTGAAAATTTCACTTTTTTGTGAAAATATCCACTAAATGAGAGAATATGTGTGAGGGTACACCAGGAGAGTTCCAAATGTGTGTGGGTAGAATATATATCCCACGGGGTAAAATTGAAAAAAAAATTTTTTTGGACTTAGTCATTTTTCCGCCGTTTATCAGACTTTCAGAGAAGGGAAATGTCAGTGAGCGTTCCGATTTCAGTTCCAGAGCGATTCGCCCGATGAGTCCTTGATATTTAGTCGTTTTCAGCCAATTTTCAGAATTTTTGAAAATTTCACTTTTTTGTGAAAATATCCACTAAATGAGGGAATAATATGTGTGAGGGTACACTAGGAGAGTTCCAAATGGGCGTTGGTAGAATATATATCCCACGGGGTAAAATTGAAAAAAGTTGAAACATTTTTTTTTTAGACTGTAATTTTTCCGGCGTTTATCAGACTTTCAGAGAAGGGAAATGTCAGTGAGCTTTCCGATTTCAGTTCCAGAGCGATTCGCCCAATGAGTCCTTGATATTTAGTCGCTTTCAGCCTATTTTCTCAATTTTTGAAAATTTCACTTTTTTGTGAAAATATCCACTAAATGAGGGAATAATATGTGTGAGGGTACACTAGGAGAGTTCCAAATGGGCGTGGGTAGAATATATATACCACGGGGTAAAATTGAAAAAAGTTGAAAAATTTTTTTTTTTAGACTAAGTCATTTTTCCGGCGTTTATCAGACTTTCAGAGAAGGGAAATGTCAGTGAGCATTCCGATTTCAGTTCCAGAGAGATTCGTCCGATGAGTCCTTGATATTTAGTCGTTTTCAGCCTATTTTCTGAATTTTTGAAAATTTCTCTTTTTCGTGAAAATATCCACTAAATGAGGGAATAATATGTGTGAGGGTAAATTAGGAGAGTTCCAAATGTGTGTGGGTAGAATATATATCCCACAGGGGTAAAATTGAAAAAAGTTAAAAAAAAATTTTTTTGGACTTAGTCATTTTTCCGGCGTTTATCAGACTTTCAGATAGGGGAAATGTCAGTGAGCATTCCGATTTCAGTTCCAGAGCGGTTCGAACGATGAGTCCTTGATATTTAGTCGTTTTCAGCCAGCTTTCTGAATTTTTGAAAATTTCACTTTTTTGTGAAAATATCCACTAAATGAGAGAATATGTGTGAGGGTACCCCAGGAGAGTTCCAAATGTGTGTGGGTAGAATTTATATCCCACGGGGTAAAATTGAAAAAAGTTGAAAAAAAAATGTTTCTGGACTTAGTCATTTTTCCGCCATTTATCAGACTTTCAGATAGGGGAAATGTCAGTGAGCGTTCCGATTTCAGGTCCAGAGTGATTCGCCCGATGAGTCCTTGATATTTAGTCGTTTTCAGCCAATTTTCTGAATTTTTGAAAATTTCACTTTTTTGTGAAAATATCCACTAAATGAGGGAATAATATGTGTGAGGGTACCCCATGAGAGTTCCAAATGTGTGTGGGTAGAATATATATCCCACGGGGGTAAAATTGCAAAAAGTGTAAAAAAATTTTTTTTGGACTTAAGTCATTTTTACAGCGTTTATCAGACTTTCAGATAGGGGAAATGTCAGTAAGCATTCCGATTTCAGTTTCACAGTGATTCGCCCCATGAGTCCTTGATATTTAGTCGTTTTCAGCCAATTTTCAGAATTTTTGAAAATTTCACTTCTTTTGTGAAAATATCCACTAAATGAGGGAATAATATGTGTGAGGTTACCCCAGGAGAGTTACAAATGTGTGTGGGTAGAATATATATCCCACGGGGGTAAAATTGAAAAAAGTTGAAAAAAAATTTTTTTAGGACTTAATCAGTTTTCCGGCGTTTATCAGACTTTCAGACAGGGGAAATGTCAGTGAGCATTACGATTTCAGTTCCAGAGGGGTTCGAACGATGAGTCCTTGATATTTAGTCGTTTTCAGGAAATTTTTGGAATTTTTGAAAATATCACGTTTTTGTGAAAATATCCACTAAATGAGGGAATAATATGTGTGAGGGTACCCCAGGAGAGTTCCAAATGTGTGTGGGTAGAATATATATCCCACGGGAGTAAAATTGAAAAAAGTTTAAAAAAAAATTGTTTTGGACTTAGTCATTTTCCCGGCGTTTATCAGACTTTCAGATAGGGGAAATGTCAGTGAGCGTTCCGATTTCAGTTCCAGAGCGATTCGCCCGATGAGTCCTTGATATTTAGTAGTTTTCAGGAAATTTTTGGAATTTTTGAAAATATCACGTTTTTGTGAAAATATCCACTAAATGAGGGAATAATATGGTTGAGGGTACCCCAGGAGAGTTCCAAATGTGTGTGGGTAGAATATATATCCCACGTGGCTAAAATTGAAAAAAGTTGTAAAAAGAATTGTTTTGGATTTAGTCATTTTTCCGGCGTTTATCAGACTTTCAGATAGGGGAAATTTCAGTGAGCATAACGATTTCAGTTCCAGAGTGATTCGCCCGATCAGTACTTGATATTTAGTCGTTTTCAGCCAATTTTCTGAATTTTTGAAAATTCCACTTTTTTTGTGAAAATATCCGCTAAATGATGGAATAATATGTGTGAGGGTACCCCAGGAGAGTTCCAAATGTGTGTGGGTAGAATATATATCCCACGGTGGTAAAATTGAAAAAAGTTGAAAAAATAATTGTTTTGGACTTAGTCATTTTTCCGGCATTTATCAGACTTTCAGATAGGGGAAATTTCAGTGAGCATAACGATTTCAGTTCCAGAGTGATTCTCCCGATCAGTACTTGATATTTCGTCGTTTTCAGCCAATTTTCTGAATTTTTGAAAATTTCACTTTTTTTGTGAAAATATCCACTAAATGAGGGAATAATATGTGTGGGGTACCCCAGGAGAGTTCTAAATGTGTGTGGGTAGAATATATATCACACGGGGGTAAAATTGAAAAAAGTTGAAAAAAATTTTTCTTTGGACTTAGTAATTTTTTCTGGTGTTCACCAGACTTTCAGATAGGGGAAATGTCAGTGAGCATTCCGATTTCAGTTCCAGAGCGATTCTCCCGATGAGAACTTGATATTTAGTCGTTTTCAGCCAATTTTCTCACTTTTTGAAAATTTCTCTTTTTTGTGAAAATATCCACTAAATGAGGGAATAATATGTGTGAGGGTACCCCAGGAGATTTCCAAATGTGTGTGGGTAGAAAATATATCCCACGGGAGTAAAATTGAAAAAGTTGAAAAAAATATTTTTTTGACTTAAGCATTTTTCCGGCGTTTATCAGACTTTCAGACAGGGGAAATGTCAGTGAGCATTCCGATTTCAGTTCCAGAGCGATTCGCCCCTTGAGTCCTTGATATTTAGTCGTTTTCAGCCAATTTTCAGAATTTTTGAAAATTCCACTTTTTTTGTGAAAATATCCGCTAAATGAGGGAATAATATGTGTGAGGGTACCCCAGGAGAGTTCCAAATGTGTGTGGTTAGAATATATAACCCACAGGGGTAAAATTGAAAAAAGTTGAAAAAAGAATTGTTTTGGACTTAGTCATTTTTCCGGCGTTTATCAGACTTTCAGATAGGGGAAATTACAGTCAGCATTCCGATTTCAGTTCCAGAGCGATTCGCCCGATCAGTACTTGATATTTCGTCGTTTTCAGCCAATTTTCTGAATTTTTGAAAATTTCACTTTTTTTGTGAAAATATCCACTAAATGAGGGAATAATATGTGTGGGGGTACCCCAGGAGAGTTCCAAATGTGTGCGGGTAGAATATACTGTACAGAGGAAAAGTTTGGACACACATTCTCATTTAAAGATTTTTCTGTATTTTCATGACTATGAAAATTGTACATTCACACTGAAGGCATCAAAACTATCAATTAACACATGTGGAATTATATACTTTACAAAAAAGTGTGAAACAACTGAAAATATGTCTTATATTCGAGGTTCTTCAAAGTAACCACCGTTTGCTTTGATGACTGCTTTGCACACTCTTGGCATTCTCTTGATGAGCTTCAAGAGGTAGTCACCGGAAATGGTCTTCCAACAATCTTGAAGGAGTTCCCAGAGATGCTTAGCACTTGTTGGCCCTTTTGCCTTCACTCTGCGGTCCAGCTCACCCCAAACCATCTCGATTGTGTTCAGGTCTGGTGACTGTGGAGGCCAGGTCGTCTGGCGTAGCACCCCATCACTCTCCTTTTGGTCAAAAAGTCCTTACAAAGTTTGGAGGTGTGTTTGAGGTCATTGTCCTGTTGAAAAATAAATGATGTTCCAACTAAACGCAAACCGGATGGAATAGCATGCCGCTGCAAGATGCTGTGGTAGTCATGCTGGTTCAGTATGCCTTCAATTTTGAATAAATCCCCAACAGTTTCACCAGCAAAGAACCCCCACACCATCACACCTCCTCCTCCATGCTTCACGGTGGGAACCAGGCATGTAGAGTCCGTCCGTTCACCTTTTCAGCGTCGCACAAAGACACGGTGTTTGGAGCCAAAGATCTCAAATTTGGACTCATCAGATCAAAGCACAGATTTCCACCGGTCTAATGTCCATTCCTTGTGTTCTTTAGCCCAAACAAGTCTCTTCTGCTTGTTGCCTGTCCTTAGCAGTGGTTTCCTAGCAGCTATTTTACCATGAAGGCCTGCTGCACAAAGTCTCCTCTTAACAGTTGTTGTAGAGATGTGTCTGCTGCTAGAACTCTATGTGGCATTGACCTGGTCTCTAATCTGAGCTGCTGTTAACCTGCGATTTCTGAGACTGGTGCCTCGGATAAACGTATCCTCAGAAGCAGAGGTGACTCTTGGTCTTTCTTTCTTGGGGTGGTCCTCATGTGAGCCAGTTTCTTTGTAGCGCTTGATGGTTTTTGCAACTGCACTTGGGGACACTTTCAAAGTTTGCCCAATTTTTCAGACTGACTGACCTTCATTTCTTAAAGTAATGATGGCCACTCGTTTTTCTTTACTTAGCTGCTTTTTTCTTGCCATAATACAAATTCTAACAGTCTATTCAGTAGGACTATCAGCTGTGTATACACCAGACTTCTGCACAACACAGCTGATGGTCCTAACCCCATTTATAAGGCAAGAAATCCCACTTATTAAACCTGACAGGGCACACCTGTGAAGTGAAAACCATTTCCGATGACTACCTCTTGAAGCTAATCAAGAGAATGCCAAGAGTGTGCAAAGCAGTCATCAAAGCAAAAGGTGGCTACTTTGAAGAACCTAGAATATAAGACATATTTTCAGTTGTTTCACACTTTTTTGTTAAGTATATAATTCCACGTGTGTTAATTCATAGTTTTGATGCCTTCAGTATGAATGTACAATTTTTGAAGTCATGAAAATACAGAAAAATCTTTAAATGAGAAGGTGTGTCCAAACTTTTGGTCTGTACTGTATATCACACGGGGGTAAAATTGAAAATAGTTTAAAAAAAAAATTTTTCTTTGGACTTAGTCATTTTTCCGCCATTCATCAGACTTTCAGATAGGGGAAATGTCAGTGAGCATTCCGATTTCAGTTCCAGAGCGGTTCGAACGATGAGGCCTTGATATTTAGTCGTTTTCAGCCAATTTTCTGAATTTTTGAAAATTCCACTTTTTTTGTGAAAATATCCACTAAATGAGGGAATATTATGTGTGAGGGTACTCCAGGAGAGTTCCAAATGTGTGTGGGTAGAATATATATCCCACGGGAGTAAAATTGAAAAAAGTTGAAAAAAAAATTTTTTTGGACTTAGTCATTTTCCGGCGTTTATCAGACTTTCAGATGTGGGAAACGTCAGTGAGCATTCCGATTTCAATTCCAGAGCGATTCGCCCGATGAAAACTTGATATTTAGTCGTTTTCAGCCAATTTTCAGAATTTTTGAAAATTCCACTTTTTTTGTGAAAATATCCACTAAATGAGGGAATAATATGTGTGAGGGTACCCCAGGAGATTTCCAAATGTGTGTGGGTAGAATATATATCCAACGGAGGTAAAATTGAAAAAAGTTGAAAAAAAAATTTTTTTGGACTTAGTCATTTTCCGGCGTTTATCAGAATTTCAGATGTGGGAAACGTCAGTGAGCATTCCGATTTCAGTTCCAGAGCGATTCATCCGATGAGTCCTTGATATTTAGTCGTTTTCAGCCAATTTTCTGAATTTTTGAAAATTCCCCTTTTTTGTGAAAATATCTGCTAAATGAGGGAATAATATGTGTGAGGGTACCCCAGGAGAGTTCCAAATGTGTGTGGGGAGAATATATATGCCACGGGAGTAAAATTGAAAAAGTTGAAAAAAATATTGTTTTTGACTTAAGCATTTTTCCAGCGTTTATCAGACTTTCAGACAGGGGACATGTCAGTGAGCATTCCGATTCCAGTTCCAGAGCGATTCGCCCGATGATTACTTGATATTTAGTAGTTTTCAGGAAATTTTCGGAATTTTTGAAAATATCACATTTTTGTGAAAATATCCACTAAATGAGGGAATAATATGTGTGAGGGTACCCCAGGAGAGTTCCAAATGTGTGTGGGTAGAATATATATCCCACGGGGGTAAAATTGAAAAAAGTTGAAAAAAATTTTTTTTGGACTTAGTCATTTTTCCTGTGTTTATCAGACTTTCAGATAGGGTAAATGTCAGAGAGCATTCCGATTCCAGTTCCAGAGCGATTCGTCCGATCAGTACTTGATATTTACTTGTTTTCTGCAATTTTTAAAATTTCACTTTTTTGTGAATATATCCACTAAATGAGGGAATAATATCTGTGAGGGTACCCCAGGAGAGTTCCAAATGTGTGTGGGTAGAATATATATCCCACGGGGGTAAAATTGAAAAAAAGTTGAAACATTTTTTTCGTAGGACTTAGTGATTTTTCCAGCGTTTATCAGACTTTCAGATAGGGGAAATGTCAGTGAGCATTCCGATTTCAGTTCCAGAGCGATTTGCCCGATGAGTCCTTGATATTTAGTCGTTTTCATCCAATTTTCTGAATTTTTGAAAATTTCACTTTTTTTGTGAAAATATCCACTAAATGAGGGAATAATATGTGTGAGGGTACCCCAGGGGACCTCCAAATGTGTGTGTGTAGAATATATATCCCACGGGGGTAAAATTGAAAAAAGTTTAAAAAAACATTTTTTTGGACTTAGTCATTTTTCCGGCGTTTATCTGACTTTCAGATAGGGGAAATGTCAGTGAGCGTTCCGATTTCAGTTCCAGAGCGATTCGCCCGATCAGTAACTGATATTTAGTAGTTTTCAGCCAATTTTCTGAATTTTTGAAAATTTCACTTTTTTGTGAAAATATCCACTAAATGAGGGAATAATATTTGTGAGGGTACCCCAGGAGAGTTCCAAATGTGTGCGGGTAGAATATATATTCCACGGGGGTAAAATTGAAAGAAGTTGAAAAAAAATTTTTTTTTGGACTTAGTCATTTTTCCGGCGTTTATCAGTCTTTCAGATGGGGAAATGTCAGTGAGCATTCCGATTTCAGTTCCAGAGTGATGCGCCCGATGAGACCTTGATATTTAGTCATTTTCAGCCAATTTTCTGAATTTTTGATTTCACTTTTTTGTGAAAATATCCACTAAATGAGGGAAAAATATGTGTGAAGGTACCCCAGGAGAGTTCCAAATGTGTGTGGGTAGAATATATGTCCCACGGGGGAAAAATTGAAAAAACTTGAAAAAAATTTTTTTTTGGACTTAGTCATTTATCCGGCGTTTATCAGACTTTCAGATAGGGAAAATGTCACTGAGCATTCCGATTTCAGTTCCAGAGCGATTCGCCCCATGAGTCCTTGATATTTAGAGGTTTTCAGCCAATTTTCTGAATTTTTAAAAATTTCACTTTTTGGCAAATATATCCACTAAATGAGGTAATAATATGCGTGAGGGTACCCCAGGAGAGTTCCAAATGTGTGTGGGTAGAATATATATCCCACTGGGGTAAAATTGAAAAAAAGTTGAAAAAAATTTTTCTTAAGACTTAGTGATTTCTCTGGCGTTTATCAGACTTTCAGATATGGTAAATATCAGTGAGCATTCCGATTTCAGTTCCGGAGCGATTCGCCCCATAAGTCCTAGATATTTAGTCGTTTTCAGCCAATTTTCTTAATTTTTTTTTATAATTCCACTTATTTTGTGAAAATATCCGCTAAATGAGGGAATAATAAGTGTAAGGGTACCCCAGGAGAGTTCCAAATGTGTGTGGGTAGAATATATATCCCACGGGGGTAAAATTGAAAAAGGTTGAACATTTTTTTTTTTTTCGACTTAGTCATTTTTCCGGCATTTCTCAGACTTTCAGATAGGCTAAATGTCAGTGAGCATTCCGATTTCAGTTCCAGAGCGATTCGCTCAATGAGTCCTTGATATTTAGTCATTTTCAGCCAATTTTCTGAATTTTTGAAAATTTCACTTTTTTGTGAAAATATCCACTAAATGAGGGAATAATAGGTGTGAGGGTACCCCAGGAGAGCTCCAAATGTGTGTGGGTAGAATATATATCCCACGGGGGTAAAATTGAAAAAAGTTTTAAAAAAAATTTTTTTGGACTTAGTTATTTTTCCGGCGTTTATCAGACTTTCAGATAGGGGAAATGTCAGTGAGTGTTCCGATTTCAGTTCCAGAGCGATTCGCCCCATAAGTCCTTGATATTTAGTTGCTTTCTGCCAATTTTCTGAATTTTTGAAAATTTCACTTTTTTGCGAAAATATCCACTAAATGAGGGAATAATATGTGTGAGGGTACCCCAGGAGAGTTCCAAATGTGTGTGGGTAGAATATATATCCCACGGGGGTAAAATTGAAAATTTTTTTTTTTGGACTTAGTCATTTTTCTGGCATTTATCAGACTTTCAGATAGCGGAATTCTTAGTGAGCTTTCCGATTTCAGTTCCAGAGCGATTCGTCCCATGAGTCCTTGATATTTAGTCGTGTTAAGCCAATTTTCTGAATTTTTGAAAATTTCACTTTTTTGTGAAAATATCCACTAAATGAGGGAATAATATGTGTGAGGGTACCCCAGGAGAGTTTCAAATGTGTGTGGGTAGAATATATATCCCACGGGGGTAAAATTGAAAAAAGTTGAAAAAAAATTTTTTTAGGACTTAATCAGTTTTCCGGCGTTTATCAGACTTTCAGACAGGGGAAATGTCAGTGAGCATTACGATTTCAGTTCCAGAGGGATTCGAACGATGAGTCCTTGATATTTAGTCGTTTTCAGGAAATTTTTGGAATTTTTGAAAATATCACGTTTTTGTGAAAATATCCACTAAATGAGGGAATAATATGTGTGAGGGTACCCCAGGAGAGTTCCAAATGTGTGTGGGTAGAATATATATCCCACGGGAGTAAAATTGAAAAAAGTTTAAAAAAAAATTGTTTTGGACTTAGTCATTTTCCCGGCGTTTATCAGACTTTCAGATAGGGGAAATGTCAGTGAGCGTTCCGATTTCAGTTCCAGAGCGATTCGCCCGATGAGTCCTTGATATTTAGTAGTTTTCAGGAAATTTTTGGAATTTTTGAAAATATCACGTTTTTGTGAAAATATCCACTAAATGAGGGAATAATATGGTTGAGGGTACCCCAGGAGAGTTCCAAATGTGTGTGGGTAGAATATATATCCCACGGGGCTAAAATTGAAAAAAGTTGTAAAAAGAATTGTTTTGGATTTAGTCATTTTTCCGGCGTTTATCAGACTTTCAGATAGGGGAAATTTCAGTGAGCATAACGATTTCAGTTCCAGAGTGATTCGCCCGATCAGTACTTGATATTTAGTCGTTTTCAGCCAATTTTCTGAATTTTTGAAAATTCCACTTTTTTTGTGAAAATATCCGCTAAATGATGGAATAATATGTGTGAGGGTACCCCAGGAGAGTTCCAAATGTGTGTGGGTAGAATATATATCCCACGGTGGTAAAATTGAAAAAAGTTGAAAAAATAATTGTTTTGGACTTAGTCATTTTTCCGGCATTTATCAGACTTTCAGATAGGGGAAATTTCAGTGAGCATAACGATTTCAGTTCCAGAGTGATTCTCCCGATCAGTACTTGATATTTCGTCGTTTTCAGCCAATTTTCTGAATTTTTGAAAATTTCACTTTTTTTGTGAAAATATCCACTAAATGAGGGAATAATATGTGTGGGGTACCCCAGGAGAGTTCTAAATGTGTGTGGGTAGAATATATATCACACGGGGGTAAAATTGAAAAAAGTTGAAAAAAATTTTTCTTTGGACTTAGTAATTTTTTCTGGCGTTCACCAGACTTTCAGATAGGGGAAATGTCAGTGAGCATTCCGATTTCAGTTCCAGAGCGATTCTCCCGATGAGAACTTGATATTTAGTCGTTTTCAGCCAATTTTCTCACTTTTTGAAAATTTCTCTTTTTTGTGAAAATATCCACTAAATGAGGGAATAATATGTGTGAGGGTACCCCAGGAGATTTCCAAATGTGTGTGGGTAGAAAATATATCCCACGGGAGTAAAATTGAAAAAGTTGAAAAAAATATTTTTTTGACTTAAGCATTTTTCCGGCGTTTATCAGACTTTCAGACAGGGGAAATGTCAGTGAGCATTCCGATTTCAGTTCCAGAGCGATTCGCCCCTTGAGTCCTTGATATTTAGTCGTTTTCAGCCAATTTTCAGAATTTTTGAAAATTCCACTTTTTTTGTGAAAATATCCGCTAAATGAGGGAATAATATGTGTGAGGGTACCCCAGGAGAGTTCCAAATGTGTGTGGTTAGAATATATAACCCACAGGGGTAAAATTGAAAAAAGTTGAAAAAAGAATTGTTTTGGACTTAGTCATTTTTCCGGCGTTTATCAGACTTTCAGATAGGGGAAATTACAGTCAGCATTCCGATTTCAGTTCCAGAGCGATTCGCCCGATCAGTACTTGATATTTCGTCGTTTTCAGCCAATTTTCTGAATTTTTGAAAATTTCACTTTTTTTGTGAAAATATCCACTAAATGAGGGAATAATATGTGTGGGGGTACCCCACTAGAGTTCCAAATGTGTGCGGGTAGAATATACTGTACAGAGGAAAAGTTTGGACACACATTCTCATTTAAAGATTTTTCTGTATTTTCATGACTATGAAAATTGTACATTCACACTGAAGGCATCAAAACTGTCAATTAACACATGTGGAATTATATACTTTACAAAAAAGTGTGAAACAACTGAAAATATGTCTTATATTCGAGGTTCTTCAAAGTAACCACCGTTTGCTTTGATGACTGCTTTGCACACTCTTGGCATTCTCTTGATGAGCTTCAAGAGGTAGTCACCGGAAATGGTCTTCCAACAATCTTGAAGGAGTTCCCAGAGATGCTTAGCACTTGTTGGCCCTTTTGCCTTCACTCTGCGGTCCAGCTCACCCCAAACCATCTCGATTGTGTTCAGGTCTGGTGACTGTGGAGGCCAGGTCGTCTGGCGTAGCACCCCATCACTCTCCTTTTGGTCAAAAAGTCCTTACAAAGTTTGGAGGTGTGTTTGAGGTCATTGTCCTGTTGAAAAATAAATGATGTTCCAACTAAACGCAAACCGGATGGAATAGCATGCCGCTGCAAGATGCTGTGGTAGTCATGCTGGTTCAGTATGCCTTCAATTTTGAATAAATCCCCAACAGTTTCACCAGCAAAGAACCCCCACACCATCACACCTCCTCCTCCATGCTTCACGGTGGGAACCAGGCATGTAGAGTCCGTCCGTTCACCTTTTCAGCGTCGCACAAAGACACGGTGTTTGGAGCCAAAGATCTCAAATTTGGACTCATCAGATCAAAGCACAGATTTCCACCGGTCTAATGTCCATTCCTTGTGTTCTTTAGCCCAAACAAGTCTCTTCTGCTTGTTGCCTGTCCTTAGCAGTGGTTTCCTAGCAGCTATTTTACCATGAAGGCCTGCTGCACAAAGTCTCCTCTTAACAGTTGTTGTAGAGATGTGTCTGCTGCTAGAACTCTATGTGGCATTGACCTGGTCTCTAATCTGAGCTGCTGTTAACCTGCGATTTCTGAGACTGGTGCCTCGGATAAACGTATCCTCAGAAGCAGAGGTGACTCTTGGTCTTTCTTTCTTGGGGTGGTCCTCATGTGAGCCAGTTTCTTTGTAGCGCTTGATGGTTTTTGCAACTGCACTTGGGGACACTTTCAAAGTTTGCCCAATTTTTCAGACTGACTGACCTTCATTTCTTAAAGTAATGATGGCCACTCGTTTTTCTTTACTTAGCTGCTTTTTTCTTGCCATAATACAAATTCTAACAGTCTATTCAGTAGGACTATCAGCTGTGTATACACCAGACTTCTGCACAACACAGCTGATGGTCCTAACCCCATTTATAAGGCAAGAAATCCCACTTATTAAACCTGACAGGGCACACCTGTGAAGTGAAAACCATTTCCGATGACTACCTCTTGAAGCTAATCAAGAGAATGCCAAGAGTGTGCAAAGCAGTCATCAAAGCAAAAGGTGGCTACTTTGAAGAACCTAGAATATAAGACATATTTTCAGTTGTTTCACACTTTTTTGTTAAGTATATAATTCCACGTGTGTTAATTCATAGTTTTGATGCCTTCAGTATGAATGTACAATTTTTGAAGTCATGAAAATACAGAAAAATCTTTAAATGAGAAGGTGTGTCCAAACTTTTGGTCTGTACTGTATATCACACGGGGGTAAAATTGAAAATAGTTTAAAAAAAAAATTTTTCTTTGGACTTAGTCATTTTTCCGCCATTCATCAGACTTTCAGATAGGGGAAATGTCAGTGAGCATTCCGATTTCAGTTCCAGAGCGGTTCGAACGATGAGGCCTTGATATTTAGTCGTTTTCAGCCAATTTTCTGAATTTTTGAAAATTCCACTTTTTTTGTGAAAATATCCACTAAATGAGGGAATATTATGTGTGAGGGTACTCCAGGAGAGTTCCAAATGTGTGTGGGTAGAATATATATCCCACGGGAGTAAAATTGAAAAAAGTTGAAAAAAAAATTTTTTTGGACTTAGTCATTTTCCGGCGTTTATCAGACTTTCAGATGTGGGAAACGTCAGTGAGCATTCCGATTTCAATTCCAGAGCGATTCGCCCGATGAAAACTTGATATTTAGTCGTTTTCAGCCAATTTTCAGAATTTTTGAAAATTCCACTTTTTTTGTGAAAATATCCACTAAATGAGGGAATAATATGTGTGAGGGTACCCCAGGAGATTTCCAAATGTGTGTGGGTAGAATATATATCCAACGGAGGTAAAATTGAAAAAAGTTGAAAAAAAAATTTTTTTGGACTTAGTCATTTTCCGGCGTTTATCAGAATTTCAGATGTGGGAAACGTCAGTGAGCATTCCGATTTCAGTTCCAGAGCGATTCATCCGATGAGTCCTTGATATTTAGTCATTTTCAGCCAATTTTCTGAATTTTTGAAAATTCCCCTTTTTTGTGAAAATATCTGCTAAATGAGGGAATAATATGTGTGAGGGTACCCCAGGAGAGTTCCAAATGTGTGTGGGGAGAATATATATGCCACGGGAGTAAAATTGAAAAAGTTGAAAAAAATATTGTTTTTGACTTAAGCATTTTTCCAGCGTTTATCAGACTTTCAGACAGGGGACATGTCAGTGAGCATTCCGATTCCAGTTCCAGAGCGATTCGCCCGATGATTACTTGATATTTAGTAGTTTTCAGGAAATTTTCGGAATTTTTGAAAATATCACATTTTTGTGAAAATATCCACTAAATGAGGGAATAATATGTGTGAGGGTACCCCAGGAGAGTTCCAAATGTGTGTGGGTAGAATATATATCCCACGGGGGTAAAATTGAAAAAAGTTGAAAAAAATTTTTTTTGGACTTAGTCATTTTTCCTGTGTTTATCAGACTTTCAGATAGGGTAAATGTCAGTGAGCATTCCGATTCCAGTTCTAGAGCGATTCGTCCGATCAGTACTTGATATTTACTTGTTTTCTGCAATTTTTAAAATTTCACTTTTTTGTGAATATATCCACTAAATGAGGGAATAATATCTGTGAGGGTACCCCAGGAGAGTTCCAAATGTGTGTGGGTAGAATATATATCCCACGGGGGTAAAATTGAAAAAAAGTTGAAACATTTTTTTCGTAGGACTTAGTGATTTTTCCAGCGTTTATCAGACTTTCAGATAGGGGAAATGTCAGTGAGCATTCCGATTTCAGTTCCAGAGCGATTTGCCCGATGAGTCCTTGATATTTAGTCGTTTTCATCCAATTTTCTGAATTTTTGAAAATTTCACTTTTTTTGTGAAAATATCCACTAAATGAGGGAATAATATGTGTGAGGGTACCCCAGGGGACCTCCAAATGTGTGTGTGTAGAATATATATCCCACGGGGGTAAAATTGAAAAAAGTTTAAAAAAACATTTTTTTGGACTTAGTCATTTTTCCGGCGTTTATCTGACTTTCAGATAGGGGAAATGTCAGTGAGCGTTCCGATTTCAGTTCCAGAGCGATTCGCCCGATCAGTAACTGATATTTAGTAGTTTTCAGCCAATTTTCTGAATTTTTGAAAATTTCACTTTTTTGTGAAAATATCCACTAAATGAGGGAATAATATTTGTGAGGGTACCCCAGGAGAGTTCCAAATGTGTGCGGGTAGAATATATATTCCACGGGGGTAAAATTGAAAGAAGTTGAAAAAAAATTTTTTTTTGGACTTAGTCATTTTTCCGGCGTTTATCAGTCTTTCAGATGGGGAAATGTCAGTGAGCATTCCGATTTCAGTTCCAGAGTGATGCGCCCGATGAGACCTTGATATTTAGTCATTTTCAGCCAATTTTCTGAATTTTTGATTTCACTTTTTTGTGAAAATATCCACTAAATGAGGGAAAAATATGTGTGAAGGTACCCCAGGAGAGTTCCAAATGTGTGTGGGTAGAATATATATCCCACAGGGGGAAAAATTGAAAAAACTTGAAAAAAATTTTTTTTTGAACTTAGTTATTTATCCGGCGTTTATCAGACTTTCAGATAGGGAAAATGTCACTGAGCATTCCGATTTCAGTTCCAGAGCGATTCGCCCCATGAGTCCTTGATATTTAGAGGTTTTCAGCCAATTTTCTGAATTTTTAAAAATTTCACTTTTTGGCAAATATATCCACTAAATGAGGTAATAATATGCGTGAGGGTACCCCAGGAGAGTTCCAAATGTGTGTGGGTAGAATATATATCCCACTGGGGTAAAATTGAAAAAAAGTTGAAAAAAATTTTTCTTAAGACTTAGTGATTTCTCTGGCGTTTATCAGACTTTCAGATATGGTAAATATCAGTGAGCATTCCGATTTCAGTTCCGGAGCGATTCGCCCCATAAGTCCTAGATATTTAGTCGTTTTCAGCCAATTTTCTTAATTTTTTTTTATAATTCCACTTATTTTGTGAAAATATCCGCTAAATGAGGGAATAATAAGTGTAAGGGTACCCCAGGAGAGTTCCAAATGTGTGTGGGTAGAATATATATCCCACGGGGGTAAAATTGAAAAAGGTTGAACATTTTTTTTTTTTTTCGACTTAGTCATTTTTCCGGCATTTCTCAGACTTTCAGATAGGCTAAATGTCAGTGAGCATTCCGATTTCAGTTCCAGAGCGATTCGCTCAATGAGTCCTTGATATTTAGTCATTTTCAGCCAATTTTCTGAATTTTTGAAAATTTCACTTTTTTGTGAAAATATCCACTAAATGAGGGAATAATAGGTGTGAGGGTACCCCAGGAGAGCTCCAAATGTGTGTGGGTAGAATATATATCCCACGGGGGTAAAATTGAAAAAAGTTTTAAAAAAAATTTTTTTGGACTTAGTTATTTTTCCGGCGTTTATCAGACTTTCAGATAGGGGAAATGTCAGTGAGTGTTCCGATTTCAGTTCCAGAGCGATTCGCCCCATAAGTCCTTGATATTTAGTTGCTTTCTGCCAATTTTCTGAATTTTTGAAAATTTCACTTTTTTGCGAAAATATCCACTAAATGAGGGAATAATATGTGTGAGGGTACCCCAGGAGAGTTCCAAATGTGTGTGGGTAGAATATATATCCCACGGGGGTAAAATTGAAAATTTTTTTTTTTGGACTTAGTCATTTTTCTGGCATTTATCAGACTTTCAGATAGCGGAATTCTTAGTGAGCTTTCCGATTTCAGTTCCAGAGCGATTCGTCCCATGAGTCCTTGATATTTAGTCGTGTTAAGCCAATTTTCTGAATTTTTGAAAATTTCACTTTTTTGTGAAAATATCCACTAAATGAGGGAATAATATGTGTGAGGGTACCCCAGGAGAGTTTCAAATGTGTGTGGGTAGAATATATATCCCACGGGGGTAAAATTGAAAAAAGTTGAAAAAAAATTTTTCTTGGACTTCGGCATTTTTCCGGCGTTTATCAGACTTTCAGATAGGGGTAATGTCAGTGAGTGTTCCGATTTCAGTTCCACAGCGATTCGTTCGATCAGTACTTGATGTTTAGTCGTTTTCTGCCAATTTTCTTATTTTTTTTTATAATTCCACTTATTTTGTGAAATTATCCGCTAAATGAGGGAATAATATGTGTGAGGGTACCCCAGGAGAGTTCCAAATGTGTGTGGGTAGAATATATATCCCACGGGGGTAAAATTGAAAAAGGTTGAAAAATTTTTTTTTTTCGACTTAGTAATTTTTCCTGCGTTTATCACACTTTCAGATAGGGTAAATGTCAGTGAGCTTACCGATTTTAGTTCCAGAGCGATTCGCCGGATGAGTCCTTGAAATGTAGTCATTTTCAGCCAAATTTCAGAATTTTTGAAAGTTCCACTTTTTTTTTGAAAATATCCACTAAATGAGGGAATAATAGGTGTGAGGGTACCCCAGGAGAGTTCCAAATGTGTGTGGGTAGAATATATATCCCATGGGGGTAAAATTGAAAAAAGTTGAAAAATTTTTTTTTTTGACTTAGTCATTTTTCCGGCGTTTATCAGGCTTTCAGATAGGAGAATTGTTAGTGAGCGTTCCAATTTCAGTTCCAGAGCGATTCTCCCCATGAGTCCTTGATATTTAGTCGTTTTCAGCTAATTTTCTGAATTTTTGAAAATTTCACTTTTTTGTGAAAATATCCACTAAATGAGGGAATAATATTTGTGAGGGTACCCCAGGAGAGTTCCAAATGTGTGCGGGTAGAATATATATCCCACGGGGGTAAAATTGAAAAAAGTTGAAAAAAAATTTTTCTTGGACTTCGGCATTTTTCCGGCGTTTATCAGACTTTCAGATAGGGGTAATGTCAGTGAGTGTTCCGATTTCAGTTCCACAGCGATTCGTTCGATCAGTACTTGATGTTTAGTCGTTTTCTGCATATTTTCTTATTTTTTTTTATAATTCCACTTATTTTGTGAAAATATCCGCTAAATGAGGGAATAATATGTGTGAGGGTACCCCAGGAGAGTTCCAAATGTGTTTGGGTAGAATATATATCCCACGGGGGTAAAATTGAAAAAGGTTGAAAAATTTTTTTTTTTCGACTTAGTAATTTTTCCTGCGTTTATCACACTTTCAGATAGGGTAAATGTCAGTGAGCTTACCGATTTTAGTTCCAGAGCGATTCGCCGGATGAGTCCTTGAAATGTAGTCATTTTCAGCCAAATTTCAGAATTTTTGAAAGTTCCACTTTTTTTGTTAAAATATCCACTAAATGAGGGAATAATAGGCGTGAGGGTACCCCAGGAGAGTTCCAAATGTGTGTGGGTAGAATATATATCCCATGGGGGTAAAATTGAAAAAAGTTGAAAAATTTTTTTTTTGGACTTAGTCATTTTTCCGGCGTTTATCAGGCTTTCAGATAGGAGAATTGTTAGTGAGCGTTCCAATTTCAGTTCCAGAGCGATTCTCCCCATGAGTCCTTGATATTTAGTCGTTTTCAGCTAATTTTCTGAATTTTTGAAAATTTCACTTTTTTGTGAAAATATCCACTAAATGAGGGAATAATATTTGTGAGGGTACCCCAGGAGAGTTCCAAATGTGTGCGGGTAGAATATATATTCCACGGGGGTAAAATTGAAAGAAGTTGAAAAAAAATTTTTTTTTGGACTTAGTCATTTTTCCGGCGTTTATCAGTCTTTCAGATAGGGGAAATGTCAGTGAGCATTCCGATTTCAGTTCCAGAGTGATGCGCCCGATGAGACCTTGATATTTAGTCATTTTCAGCCAATTTTCTGAATTTTTGATTTCACTTTTTTTGTGAAAATATCCACTAAATGAGGGAAAAATATGTGTGAAGGTACCCCAGGAGAGTTCCAAATGTGTGTGGGTAGAATATATATCCCACGGGGGAAAAATTGAAAAAACTTGAAAAAAATTTTTTTTTGGACTTAGTCATTTATCCGGCGTTTATCAGACTTTCAGAGAGGAAAAATGTTAGTGAGCATTCCGATTTCAGTTCCAGAGCTATTCGCCCCATGATTCCTTGATATTTAGTCATTTTCAGCCAATTTTTTGAATTTTTGAAAATTTAACTTTTTTGTGAAATTATCCACTAAATGAGGGAATAATAGGTGTGAGGGTACCCCAGGAGAGCTCCAAATGTGTGTGGGTAGAATATATATCCCACGGGGGTAAAATTGAAAAAAGTTTTAAAAAAATTTTTTTTCGACTTAGTTATTTTTCCGGCGTTTATCAGACTTTCAGATAGGGTAAATGTCAGTGAACTTACCGATTTTAGTTCCAGAGCGATTCGCCGGATGAGTCCTTGAAATGTAGTCATTTTCAGCCAAATTTCAGAATTTTTGAAAGTTCCACTTTTTTTGTGAAAATATCCACTAAATGAGGGAATAATAGGTGTGAGGGTACCCCAGGAGAGTTCCAAATGTGTGTGAGTAGAATATATATCCCATGGGGGTAAAATTGAAAAACGTTGAAAAATTTTTTTTTTGGACTTAGTCATTTTTCCGGCGTTTATCAGACTTTCAGATAGGCTAAATGTCAGTGAGCATTCCGATTTCAGTTCCAGAGCGATTCGCCCGATGAGTCCTTGATATTTAGTCATTTTCAGCCAATTTTCAGAATTTTTGAAAATATCACTTTTTTGTGAAAGTATCCACTAAATGAGGGAATAATAGGTGTGAGGGTACCCCAGGAGAGCTCCAAATGTGTGTGGGTAGAATATATATCCCACGGGGGTAAAATTGAAAATTTTTTTTTTTGGACTGAGTCATTTTTCCGGCGTTTATCATACTTTCAGATAGCGGAATTGTTAGTGAGCTTTCCGATTTCAGTTCCAGAGCGATTCGCCCCATGAGTCCTTGATATTTAGTCGTGTTAAGCAAATTTTCAGAATTTTTGAAAATTTCACTTTTTTGTGAAAATATCCACTAAATGAGGAAATAATATGTGTTAGGGTACCCCAGGAGAGTTCCAAAGTGTGTGGGTAGAATATATATCCCACGGGGGTAAAATTGAAAAAAGTTGAAAAAATTTTTTTTTGGACTTAGTCATTTCTTCGGCGTTTATCAGACTTTCAGATAGGGGAAATGTCAGTGAGCTTTCCGATTTCAGTTCCAGAGCGATTCGCCCGATGAGTCCTTGATATTTAGTCGTTTTCAGACAGTTTTCAGAATTTTTGAAAATTTCACTTTTTTGTGAAAATATCCACAAAATGAGGGAATAATATGTGTGAGGGTACCCCAGGAGAGTTCCAAAGGTGTGTGGGTAGAATATATATCCCATGGCGGTAAAATTGAAAAAAGTTTAAAAAAAATTTTTTTTGGACTTAGTCATTTTTCCGGCCTTTATCAGACTTTCAGATAGGGGAAATGTCAGTGAGCGTTCCGATTTCAGTTCCAGAGCGATTCGCCCGATGAGTCCTTGATATTTAGTCGTTTTCAGCCAATTTAATGAATTTTTGAAAATTTCACTTTTTTGTGAAAATATCCACTAAATGAGGGAATAATGTATGTGAGGGTACCCCAGGAGTTCCAAATGTGTGTGGGTAGAATATATATCCCACGGGGGTAAAATTGAAAAAAGTTGAAAAAATTTTTCTTTTAGACTTAGTCAATTTTCCGGCGTTTATCAGACTTTCAGATAGGGGAAATGTCAGTGAGGATAAAGATTTCAGTTCCAGAGTGATTCGCCCGATGAGTCCTTGATATTTTGTCATTTTCAGACAATTTTCTGAATTTTTGAAAATTTCACTTTTTTGTGAAAATATTTACTAAATGAGGGAATAATGAATGTAAAGGTACCCCAGAAGAGTTCCAAATGTGTGTGGGTAGAATATATATCCCACGGGGGTAAAATTGAAAAAAGTTTAAAAAAAAATATTTTGGACTTACTCATTTTTCCGGCGTTTATCAGACTTTCAGATAGGGTAAATGTCAGTGAGCATACAGATTTTGGTTCCAGAGCGATTTGTCCAATGAGTCCTTTATATTTAGTCGTTTTCAGCTAATTTTCTGAATTTTTGAAAATTTCTCTTTTTTGTGAAAATATCCACTAAATGAGGGAATAATATGTGTGAGGGTACCCCAGGAGAGTTCCAAGTGTGTGTGGGTAGAATATATATCCCATGGGGGTAAAATTTAAAAAGGTTGAAAAAAATTTTTTTTCGACTTAGGCATTTTTCCGGCGTTTATCAGACTTTCAGATAGGGGAAATGTCAGTGAGCGTTCCGATTTCAGTTCCAGAGCGATTCGCCCCATGAGTCCTTGATATTTAGTCGTTTTCGGCCAATTTTCTGAATTTTTGAAAATTCCACTTTTTTGTGAAAATATCCGAAAAATGAGGGATTAATATTTGTGAGGGTACCCCAGGAGAGTTCTAAATGTGTGTGGGTAGAATACATATCCCACGGGGGTAAAATTGAAAATTTTTTTTTTTGGACTTTGTTATTTTTCCGGCGTTTATCACACTTTCAGATAGCGGAAATGTCAGTGAGCATTCCAATTTCAGTTCCAGAGCGATTCGACCGATGAGTCCTTGATATTTAGTGGATTTCAGCTAATTTTCTGAATTTTTGAAAATTTCACTTTTTTGTGAAAATATCCACTAAATGAGGGAATAATATGTGTGAGGGTACCCCAGGAGAGTTCCAAAAGTGTGTGACTAGAATGGATATCGCACGAGGGGTAAAATTGAAAAAAGTTGAAAAAAAATTTTTTTGGACTTAGTTATTTTTCCGGCGTTTATAAGACTTTCAGATAGGGGAAATGTCAGTGAACGTTCCGATTTCAGTTCCAGAGCGATTCCACAGATGAGTCCTTGATATTTAGTCGTGTTAAGCCAATTTTCTGAATTTTCGAAATTTTCACTTTTTTGTGAAAATATCCACTAAATGAGGAAATAATATGTGTGAGGGTACCCCAGGAATGTTCCAAATGTGGGTGGGTAGAATATATATCCCACGGGGGTAAAATTGAAAATAGTTGAAAAAAATTTTTTTTTTGACTTAGTCATTTTTCCGGCGTTTATCAGACTTTCAGATATGGGAAATGTCAGTGAGCATTCCGATTTCAGTTCCAGAGCGATTTGACCGATGAGTCCTTGATATTTAGTCGTTTTCTGCCAATTTTCAGAATTTTTGAAAATTTCACTTTTTTGTGAAAATATCCACTAAATGAGGGAATAATATGTGTGAGGGTACCGTAGGAGAGTTCCAAATGTGTGTGGGTAGAATATATATCCCACGGGGTTAAAATTGAAAATTTTTTTTTTTGGACTGAGTCATTTTTCCGGCGTTTATCATACTTTCAGATAGCGGAATTGTTAGTGAGCTTTCCGATTTCAGTTCCAGAGCGATTCGCCCCATGAGTCCTTGATATTTAGTCGTGTTAAGCAAATTTTCAGAATTTTTGAAAATTTCACTTTTTTGTGAAAATATCCACTAAATGAGGAAATAATATGTGTGAGGGTACCCCAGGAGAGTTCCAAATGTGTGTGGGTAGAATATATATCCCACGGGGGTAAAATTGAAAATAGTTGAAAAAAAATTTTTTTTCGACTTAGTGATTTTTCTGGCGATTCTCAGACTTTCAGATAGGGGAAATGTCAGTGAGCATTCCGATTTCATTTCCAGAGCGATTCGAATGATGAGTCCTTGATATTTAGTCGTTTTCAGCCAATTTTCTTAAGTTTTTTTTATAATTCCACTTATTTTGTGAAAATATCCGCTAAATGAGGGAATAATATGTGTGAGGGTGCCCCAGGAGAGTTCCAAATGTGTGTGGGTAGAATGTATATCCCACGGAGGTAAAATTGAAAAAGGTTGAAAAAATTTTTTTTTCAACTTAGTAATTTTTCCGGCATTTATCAGACTTTCAGATAGGGTCAATGTCAGTGAGCATTCCGATCTCAGTTCCAGAGCGATTTGACCGATGAGTCCGTGATATTTAGTCGTGTTAAGCCAATTTTCTGAATTTTTGAAAATTTCACTTTTTTGTGAAAATATCCACTAAATGAGGGAATAATATGTGTGAGGGTACCCCAGGAGAGTTTCAAATGTGTGGGGGTAGAATATATATCCCACGGGGGTAAAATTGAAAATTTTTTTTTTTGGACTTAGTTATTTTTCCGGCGTTTATCTGATTTTCAGATAGCGGAATTGTTAGTGAGCTTTCCAATTTCAGTTCCAGAGCGATTCTCCCCATGAGTCCTTGATATTTAGTCGTGTTAAGCCAATTTTCTGAATTTTTGAAAATTTCACTATTTTGTGAAAATATCCACTAAATGAGGGAATAATATGTGTGAGGGTACTCCAGGAGAGTTCCAAAAGTGTGTGACTAGAATGGATATCGCACGAGGGGTAAAATTGAAAAAAGTTCAAAAAAAATTTTTTTGGACTTATTTTTCCGGCTTTTATAAGACTTTCAGATAGTGGAAATGTCAGTGAGCATTCCAATTTCAGTTCCAGAGCGATTCGACCGATGAGTCCTTGATATTTAGTCGATTTCAGCCAATTTTCTGAATTTTTGAAAATTTCACTTTTTTGTGAAAATATCCACTAAATGAGGGAATAATATGTGTGAGGGTACCCCAGGAGATTTCCAAAAGTGTGTGACTAGAATGGATATCGCACGAGGGGTAAAATTGAAAAAAGTTTAAAAAAAATTTTTTTGGACTTAGTTATTTTTCCGGCGTTTATAAGACTTTCAGATAGGGGAAATGTCAGTGAACGTTCCGATTTCAGTTCCAGAGCGATTCCACCGATGAGTCCTTGATATTTAGTCGTGTTAAGCCAATTTTCTGCATTTTTGAAATTTTCACTATTTTGTGAAAATATCCACTAAATGAGGAAATAATATGTGTGAGTGTACCCCAGGAATGTTCCAAATGTGGGTGGGTAGAATATATATCCCACGGGGGTAAAATTGAAAATAGTTGAAAAAAATTTTTTTTTTGACTTAGTCATTTTTCCGGCGTTTATCAGACTTTCAGATAGGGGAAATGTCAGTGAGCGTTCCAATTTCAGTTCCACAGCGATTCCACCGATGAGTCCTTGATATTTAGGCGTTTTCAGCTAATTTTCTGAATTTTTGAAAATTTCACTTGTTTGTGAAAATATCCACTAAATGAGGGAATAATATGTGTGAGGGTACCCCAGGAGAGTTCCAAATGTGTGTGGGTAGAATATATTTCCCACGGGGGTAAAATTGAAAAAGGTTGAAAAATTTTTTTTTTTCGACTTAGTACTTTTTCCTTCGTTTATCAGACTTTCAGATAGGGTAAATGTCAGTGAGCATAGCGATTTTAGTTCCAGAGCAATTCGCCCGATGAGTCCTTTATATTTAGTCGTTTTCAGCTAATTTTCTGAATTTTTGAAAATTTCACTTTTTTGTGAAAATATCCACTAAAGGAGGGAATAATAAGTGTGAGGGTACCCCAGGAGAGTTCCAAATGTGTGTGGGTAGAATATATATCCTACGGGTGTAAAATTGAAAAATTTTTTTTTGGACTTAGTCATTTTTCCGTCGTTTATCAGACTTTCAGATAGCGGGATTCTTAGTGAGCGTTCCGATTTCAGTTCCAGATCGATTCGAACGATGAATCCTTGAAATGTAGTCATTTTCAGCCAATTTTCAGAATTTTTGAAAGTTCCACTTTTTTTGTGAAAATATCCACTAAATGAGGGAATAATAGGTGTGAGGGTACCCCAGGAGAGTTCCAAATGTGTGTGGGTAGAATATATATCCCGTGGGGTAAAATTGAAAAAAGTTGAAACATTTTTTTTTTGGACTTAGTCATTTTTCCGGCGTTTATCAGGCTTTCAGATAGGGGAATTGTTAGTGAGCGTTCCAATTTCAGTTCCAGAGCGATTCGCCCCATGAGTCCTTGATATTTAGTCGTTTTCAGCTAATTTTCTGAATTTTTGAAAATTTCACTTTTTTGTGAAAATATCCACTAAATGAGGGAATAATATGTGTGAGGGTACCCCAGGAGAGTTCCAAATGTGTGTGGGTAGAATATATATCCCACGGGGGTAAAATTGAAAAAAGTTGAATAAAATTTTTTTTTGGACTTAGTCATTTTTCCGGCGTTTATCAGACTTTCAGATAGGAGAAATGTCAGTGAGTGTTCCGATTTCAGTTCCACAGCGATTCGTCCGATCAGTACTTGATATTTAGTCGTTTTCACCCAATTTTCAGAATTTTTGAAAATATCACTTTTTTGCGAAAATATCCACTAAATGAGGGATTAATATTTGTGAGGGTACCCCAGGAGAGTTCCAAAAGTGTGTGACTAGAATGGATATCGCACGAGGGGTAAAATTGAAAAAAGTTGAAAAAAAATTTTTTTGGACTTAGTCATTTTTCCGGCGTTTATCAGACTTTCAGATAGCGGAAGTGTCAGTGAGCGTTCCAATTTCAGTTCCAGATCGATTCGCCCCATGAGTCCTTGATATTTAGTCGTTTTCAGCCAATTTTCTGAATTTTTGAAAATTTCACTTTTTTGTGAAAATATCCACTAAATGAGGGAATAATATGTGAGAGGGTACCCCAGGAGAGTTACAAATATGTGTGGGCAGAATATATATCCCACGGGGGTAAAATTGAAAAAAGTTGAAAAAAATTTTTTTTTGGACTTACTTATTTTTCCGGCGTTTATCAGGCTTTCAGATAGGGGAATTGTTAGTGAGCTTTCCGATTTCAGTTCCAGAGCGATTCGCCCCATGAGTCCATGATATTTAGTCGTGTTAAGCCAATTTTCAGAATTTTTGAAAATTTCACTTTTTTGTGAAAATATCCACTAAATGAGGAAATAATATGTGTGTGGGTACCCCAGGAATGTTCCAAATGTGTGTGGGTAGAATATATATCCCACGGGGGTAAAATTGAAAATAGTTGAAAAAAAATTTTTTTTGGACTTAGTCATTTTTCCTGCGTTTATCAGACTTTCAGATAGGGGAAATGTCAGTGAGTTTGTAACGGGTCTGGGAGGTGGAACCTCTGTGCAACTATACAAGGGGGCAGTCCATGTAAGGAAGCGGGTGGCTCCCAGGGAAGATGGGCAGGTAGTCACGGCAAGTGACAGGGACAGTCTCTGGGTAGAGGGGCAGGTAGTCACGGCAAGTGACAGGGACAGTCTCTGGGTAAAAGGACAGCAGGCAGGTGGCTGGTGAGCGCTCCCAGGTGAGCGGGCGAGAGTCTCTGGACGGGCAGGTGGTCACGGCAAGTGACGTCAGAGCCTCCAGGTAGGCTAGCAGACAGGTAGCAGATAAGCGCTCCCAGGTGAGCAGGCGAGAGTCTCTGGACAGACAGGTGGTCACGGCAAGTAGATACGCCCACGGGGAGGAGTGGTGCCAGGTACCAGGTCGATCGGGCAGTCATATGGCCTATGGGGTGGCAACGTCTCTGCTTCCTTTTTACCGAAGACATCCGCATAGGGCCAGTAAGGAGCCGGGAGACCTGGACCGGAACCAGGCAAGTCCTATGGCAGTCTGGACCCCATCGGAGTACTTCACCGGATCGCCAGTTCAATACGGGTTCGTGTGTCTGGAGCCAAGGTAGACCTAGCAACAGGGAGTGAGAAAGTCCGGACAACACATGGAATGAGATTTCCTCAGAGTGCAGCATTCCCACCTGCAGGGTTATGGGTTCAGTGACGAGCAGGATGGTCTCCGAGAGAAGTCTTCCATCCACGGAGGCGACTGATAATGGTTCAGTCAGGGACTTGGTGGGAATACGGTATCTCTCTACCAGAGACTGGGAGATGAGGTTTCCAGCAGCTACAGAATCCAGGTGGGCAAGTTCAAAGTGACGGTTTTCTCCCCAAGCAATAGAGACCGGTAAAGTCAGAGACGGAGAGGGCTTACTTTTGTCTAGGACGACCTCTCTGAGCGGTCCTAGACACTGGCGTTTCCCGGCTTCTCCGGGCAGGAACGGATGAAGTGCTCCATACTGCCACAATAGAAACAGCTTCCCTCGGCTCGGCGAGATTCTTGGCGAGATTTGACCATCTTGGTCTGGTCGATCTGCATAGGTTCAGGCGAGGGCGCCCGTGGAGTGACTGATTGAGAGGCAGGTCTCAGGGAAGTAGGAACAGAGCAAGAAAAGTCTTTCTCCCAGGTAGTCTCTTTGGCACGTTCTTGGAACCGGATGCCAATCCGGGTAGCTAGTGAAACCAGGTCATCCAGAGTGGTAGGAATGTCCCAACCAGCTAACTCGTCCTTAATCCGACCGGAAAGACCCTCCCAGAAGACGGACACCAGAGCCTCATTTTCCCAGGCAAGCTCAGAAGCGAGGATGCGGAACCGTATGGCATATTGGCCCACGGTGAGACTCCCTTGGCGGAGACGTAGCAGTGAGGAGGCAGAAGAGGTTTTCCGTCCAGGTTCATCGAAGACTTTCCGGAAAGCAGCAAGGAAAGACGGCAGGTCGGACACCAGGGGATCCCCTCTCTCCCACAGGGGATTTAGCAATGCCAGTGCCTCCCCAGTAAGATGGGACATGATGAAGGCCACCTTGGCTCGGTCGGAGATGAACTGGTATGCCAATAGCTCAAAGTGCAGGGTGCACTGGTTTATGAAACCCCGAGCTAAAGTAGGTTCGCCGGCAAAAAGTGGAGGTGCCAGAAGCCGAGGTCCATAGTCGGGTACCATGAAGGGACTGGATTGCGGTACCGCAGGAATGGGCACGGCTGGACCAGAGGTAGACATAGACAAGTCACACAATGCGCCTAGACGAGAGTTAACGGACCGTAGATAGGACAGTACCACCTCCTGCTGAGTTTTCTGACGTAAGACTTCCTGGTGCAGATCGGAGATCTGGGGGCCACCGGGTTCCATGGCCCAAGCAATCTGTAACGGGTCTGGGAGGTGGAACCTCTGTGCAGCTATACAAGGGGACAGTCCATGTAAGGAAGCGGGTGGCTCCCAGGGAAGACGGGCAGGTAGTCACGGCAAGTGACAGGGACAGTCTCTGGGTAGAGGGGCAGGTAGTCACGGCAAGTGACAGGGACAGTCTCTGGGTAAAAGGACAGCAGGCAGGTGGCTGGTGAGCGCTCCCAGGTGAGCGGGCGAGAGTCTCTGGACGGGCAGGTGGTCACGGCAAGAGACGGCAGAGCCTCCAGGTAGGCTAGCAGACAGGTAGCAGGTGAGCGCTCCCAGGTGAGCAGGCAAGAGTCTCTGGACAGGCAGGTGGTCACGGCAAGTGTCAGCAGAGCCTCCAGGTAGGCTAGCAGACAGGTAGCAGATAAGCGCTCCCAGGTGAGCAGGCGAGAGTCTCTGGACAGACAGGTGGTCACGGCAAGTGACGGCGGAGCCTCCAGGTAGGCTAGCAGGCAGGTAGCAGATGATCGCTCCCAGGTGAGCGAGCAGGCTGGTCCATAGACAGACTGACAGGTGTAGGAAAGCAGACCGTCGGACCGCAGGCTTGCAAGCAGGTAAACGGATATCAGGCAGGTATCAAGCAGGAATCAGGCAGGTAACTGGCAGGTAACAGGCAGGTGACTGGCAGGTAACAAGCAGGAATCAGGCAGGTAACTGGCAGGTAACAAGCAGGAATCAGGCAGGTAACTGGCAGGTAACAGGCAGGTGACTGGCAGGTAACAAGCAGGAATCTGGCAGGTGACTGGCTGGTAACTGGTAACGGGACCTGAGGGCTGAAGCAGAGTGAAGACTTTGCAAAAACATTGCTCGGGCACCTCCATTTTGGAGGAGGTGCCTTAAATATGGGAGGTCCTCCAGCAATTGGCCGGGGACTCCTTAGGACGGCGCGCGCGGTCCCTTTAAGAAAGGGGGAGCGCGCGCGCCCTAAGCACACTGCCGGGGAAGGAGCGCATTCCGGAAGCAGCGGGGAGAGAAGCGCTGGAGGACGCCGCGCCAGAAGCGCGGAGGTGAGAGGGACGGCGTCTCTGCCTAGTACGGGGCAGAGACGCCGATGCTACAGAGTGTTCCGATTTCAGTTCCACAGCGATTCGTCCGATCAGTACTTGATATTTAGTCGTATTCTGCCAATTTTCTGAATTTTTGAAAATTTCACTTTTTTGCGAAAATATCCACTAAATGAGGGAATAATATGTGTGAGGGTACCCCAGGAGAGTTCCAAAAGTGTGTGGCTGGAATAGATATCCCACGAGGGGTAAAATTGAAAAAAGTTGAAAAAAATTTTTTTTAGACTTAGTCATTTTTCCGGCATTTATCACACTTTCAGATAGGGGAAATGTCAGTGAGCGTTCCGATTTCAGTTCCAGATCGATTCGCCCCATGAGTCCTTGATATTTAGTCGCTTTCAGCCAATTTTCTGAATTTTTGAAAATTTCACTTTTTTGTGAAAATATCCACTAAATGAGGGAATAATGTCTGTGAGGGTACCCCAGGAGAGTTCCAAATGTGTGTGGGTAGAATATATATCCCACGGGGGTAAAATTGAAAAAAGTTGAAAAAATTTTTTTGGGGAACTTAGTCATTTTTCCGGCGTTTATCAGACTTTCAGATAGGGGAATTGTTAGTGAGCGTTCCGATTTCAGTTCCAGAGCGATTCGCCCCATGAGTCCTTGATATTTAGTCGTGTTAAGCCAATTTTCAGAATTTTTGAAAATTTCACTTTTTTTGTGAAAATATCCACTAAATGAGGGAATAATATGTGTGAGGGTACCCCATGAGAGTTCCAAATGTGTGTGGGTAGAATATATATCCCATGGGTGTAAAATTGAAAAAAGTTGAAAAATTTTTTTTTTTTACTTAGTCATTTTTCCGGCGTTTATCAGGCTTTCAGAGAGGGGAATTGTTAGTGAGCGTTCCAATTTCAGTTCCAGAGCGATTTGCCCAATGAGTCTGTGATATTTAGTCGTTTTCAGCTAATTTTCTGAATTTTTGAAAATTTCACTTTTTTGTGAAAATATCCACTAAATGAGGGAATAATATGTGTGAGGGTACCCCATGAGAGTTCCAAATGTGTGTGGGTAGAATATATATCCCATGGGTGTAAAATTGAAAAAAGTTGAAAAATTTTTTTTTTTTTACTTAGTCATTTTTCCGGCGTTTATCAGGCTTTCAGAGAGGGGAATTGTTAGTGAGCGTTCCAATTTCAGTTCCAGAGCGATTCGCCCAATGAGTCTGTGATATTTAGTCGTTTTCAGCTAATTTTCTGAATTTTTGAAAATTTCACTTTTTTGTGAAAATATCCACTAAATGAGGGAATAATATGTGTGAGGGTACCCCAGGAGAGTTTCAAATGTGTGTGGGTAGAATATATATCCCACGGGGGTAAGATTGAAAAAAGTTGAAAAAAAATTTTTTTTGGACTTAGTCATTTTTCCGGCGTTTATCAGACTTTCAGATAGGGGAATTGTTAGTGAGTGTTCCGATTTCAGTTCCACAGCGATTCGCCCCATGAGTCCTTTATATTTAGTCATTTTCTGCCAATTTTCTGAATTTTTGAAAATTTCACTTTTTTGTGAAAATATCCATTAAATGAGGGAATAATATCTGTGAGGGTACCCCAGGAGTGTTCCAAATGTGTGTGGGTAGAATATATATCCCACGGGGGTAAAATTGAAAATTTTTTCTTTTGGACTTAGTAATTTTTCCGGCGTTTATCAGACTTTCAGATAGCGGAATTGTTAGTGAGCTTTCCGATTTCAGTTCCAGAGCGATTCGCCCCATGAGTCCTTGAAATTTAGTCGTGTTAAGCCAATTTTCTGAATTTTTGAAAATTTCACTTTTTTGTGAAAATATCCACTAAATGAGGAAATAATATGTGTGAGGGTACCCCAGGAGAGTTCCAAATGTGTGTGGGTAGAATATATATCCCACGGGGGTAAAATTGAAAAAAGTTGAAAAAAAATTTTTTTGGACTTAGTCATTTTTCCGGCGTTTATCAAACTTTCAGATAGGGGAAATGTCAGTGAGTGTTCCGATTTCAGTTCCACAGCGAATCGTCCGATCAGTACTTGATATTTAGTCGTTTTCTGCCAATTTTCTGAATTTTTGAAAATTTCACTTTTTTGCGAAAATATCCACTAAATGAGGGAATAATATCTGTGAGGGTACCCCAGGAGAGTTCCAAATGTGTGTGGGTAGAATATATATCCCACGGGGGTAAAATTGAAAAAAGTTGAAAAAAATTTTTTGGGGAGCTTAGTCATTTTTCCGGCGTTTATCAGGCTTTGAGATAGGGGAATTGTTAGTGAGCGTTCCGATTTCATTTCCAGATCGATTCGCCCCATGAGTCCTTGATATTTAGTCGTTTTCAGCCAATTTTCTGAATTTTTGAAAATTTCACTTTTTTGCGAAAATATCCACTAAATGAGGGAATAATATGTGTGAGGGTACCCCAGGAGAGTTCCAAAAGTGTGTGACTAGAATGGATATCGCACGATGTGTAAAAATGAAAAAAGTTGAAAAAAAAATTTTTTGGACTTAGTCATTTTTCCGGCGTTTATCAGACTTTCAGATAGCGGAAATGTCAGTGAGCGTTCCGATTTCATTTCCAGATCGATTCGCCCCATGAGTCCTTGATATTTAGTCGTTTTCAGCCAATTTTCTGAATTTTTGAAAATTTCACTTTTTTGTGAAAATATCCACTAAATGAGGGAATAATATCTGTGAGGGTACCCCAGGAGAGTTCCAAATGTGTGTGGGTAGAATATATATCCCACGGGGGTAAAATTGAAAAAAGTTGAAAATTTTTTTTTTTGGACTTAGTAATTTTTCCGGCGTTTATCAGACTTTCAGATAGAGGAATTGTTAGTGAGCTTTCCGATTTCAGTTCCAGAGCGATTCGCCCGATGAGTCTTTGATATTTAGTCGTGTTTAGCTAATTTTCTAAATTTTTGAAAATTTCACTTTTTTGTGAAAATATCCACTAAATGAGGGAATAGTATCTGTGAGGGTACCCCAGGAGAGTTCCAAATGTATGTGGGTAGAATATATATACCACGGGGGTAAAATTGAAAAAGGTTGAAAAAATTTTTTTTTCGACGTAGTCATTTTTCCGGCGTTTATCAGACTTTCAGATAGGGGAAATGTCAGTGAGCGTTCCGATTTCAGTTCCAGAGCGATTCGAACCATGAGTAGTGTTGAGCCACCCCCGTAGTGTTCGAGTTCAGTTCGGTTCGTCGAACACCCGTGTGTTCGCCGAACTGTTCGTCGAACTGTTCGTCGAACACCTTCGAATACCGTTAAAACCAATGGCAGGCAAACAAAAACACATAGAAACACATAGAAAACACCTTCAAAGGTGTCCAAAAGCTGACAAACTGCTCAGAAGACACAACTAACACATGGAAAAGTGACAAGTACATATAGTCATGCGAAAAGAAAAGAGGTGGAGGAGTAAAAGGAGGGGGAGACACAGATATAGGCATGTCATGCCCTTCTAAAATCCAAAAAGTGAGAAGCCGAGACGGCCAGTCCGCTCCTGCCCGTGCCACCTCCGTGTCGCCGGGTTTGTGCCAGAGCCGCGGTGAACCCTGACGGCCAGCCCCCCTCTCCCAATACTGGTGCCTGTCCGCTGGTGGGTTGAGAGAGCCCCCCTGTGGTGGAGGCAGCTCTAAGCTTTTTAATTTAAATTGTCCCTCTAATTTGAATGAATACACTTTAAATCCATTTACAAGATCTATTGGAGGGCAAGTCTCATGCCAGCAGCCGCGTAATTCCAGCTCCAGTAGCGTCCACTAAAGCTGCTGCAGTTAAAAAGCTTTTATAAGGATCGAGCTCGGCTGTCCACCGCAAGGCATCCTAGTGCCAGTCCCAGCCCCTATGCCTTGGGGTGCCTCCTGATGCTCTTCACTAAGTATCCCGTGGTCCCGAAGCATTTCCTTTGAAAAAATTAAGTGTCCAAACTACAGGTGGTGTAGCTTGCTTAACAGCCGGGATAATCCGCTGACTAGCAGACACTGCTACTAGGCACAAAGTATTTCCTGGGCTAGATGCAGTTAAAAATTTGTAAGTAGATACTCTCGTTGGATGCTGAGAAAGCATTCCATAGAGTCTCCTGGCACGCCATATATGATTCTCTTAAAAAGCTTGGGGTAGGGGTCTAGGGGACCCTTTTATAGCCAAAATCACGACCCTGTATCACAATACGCCACCTAGGCTGAAGATAAATGGAACTGTAGCACCGAGGGCTCGGTTGCTACAGACGTATTGCACCTCACCCAGAGGTGTGATATCTCACTCTCAGATAAGGATGGAGTGTGGATCAGGACCCGACACCTGCATGCATTACACCACATTGCCGTGGGGCAGGGCGACCAATATGCCCCTGAGATGGGCACGACAGTCCCTGTCCCTGGCTGGAGTGGGGGGAGGGAACACTGAGGAAGGGGAACCCTGCAGTGCAGGAGCAGGGAGGAAGCAGTTCCTGGGTGCATTGAGAAGGGAGTATAAAAGGTGGGCACCATCTTAGTTCAGTGCAGAGAAGTCTGAGCAGAAGTGGCAGGGAGCAGGGGCTCTGCATGAGCTCTGCTCCGGAGGCGGGCCTAGTAACAGAGGCCCAGGCCTGCAAGAGGGAGAAGGAAGGAAGAGGAGCGGAGAAGGCTCCAGGAACGAGGAATGAAGGGATCCCAGGGGTGCGGACGGGCGAGTCGCCACCGCACGCCCGAATCCACCTGCGTGGAGGGGTCAGGCCAAAGGGGGAGACCGGTCCCCGAACTAGTGGAGGCAGGACACGACCCTCAGCTAGAAACCGGAGGCTCTGACATTTTATGTGGCGCAGCCCCTTGCTCCACCCGCTAGGAAGGCACCACATAGGGTCAGGGAAACTGGCGCCAAGTTTACCAAGAGGAGGCCCGAGGCAGCCGGACAGAAGTGTTGGTAAGAAAGGCCAGACAAAGGACACACAAAGGGGGTCCTGTGAAGCGCTCCAAAGTTATCTGGGAGTTGTCTGAGCCCCTCACCTGGTGAGCACAGTACGACGTGGGCAGCCGTTACCTGCAGACGTGGTCTGGATAATAAGAACTGTGAGTAAAGGCCCTGAACTGCATCACTGACTCCGTGTCGTTACTGCTGCTGCCCTGCACCATCACCCCCATCCTCCGCATACACTGCCCTGAGGCTATACTCCTCCCGTGGGGAGTTATGCTACGCTCTGCTGCACCCACAACACCAGCCTTAGCGGTCTGCCCTGTAGCGGCGGTTCACTCTGACCGCAATCCACGGGTGGCGTAGTCGGACATTTAAACATCAAAACCACATAAATAGTTCCGCCACTGGTTTGACCGCCCTGAGCCACGGAACCGGATCGCCGCCACGAAGACTACAACCACCAGCATCCACCAAAAAGGATCCGGCTCCGGGTGTCCCAAGGCCCAGGGGGTGCGTCAGAACATTTTCATCACCTTTCACAATCACCAATGGGACAAGGCAGGGATGTCCTCTGTCCCCTCTCTTATACATCCTAGTGACGGAGCACCTGCTCTCATCAATTCGCCATAACCCCAATATTAGGTGGATTGAGGTGGGAGGCACCGAGTACAAGTGCTCTCTATTTGCTGATGATGTCCTAGTATATATCACTCAATCACATATATCCATCCCTGCTGTTATGGCTGAAATAGATCACTTTGTTACATGGTAAAATTTTAAAATCAATGCAGCGAAGTCTGAGGCCCTCGATGTCTCCCTCCCTAAATCCATATAGGATTCCATCCAGTCCAACTTTCCCTTTGCCTGGCCCTCACAGGGTATCAAATACTTAGGAATTCCTATTCATAGAGACCTCTCCCATCTATGTTATCTTAATTTTGGGCCCTTTATTGAACAATTCCATACAGACCACGGTTGGCAAGTTAGAACTGTAAGATTCACTACGTGAACCACTGGTGTTTTGTGGAAAAGCACATGTACACCGCGTTCCAAATTATTATGCAAAAAGTGTTTAGGAGTGATAAGGGAAGAATTTGTTTGTTTGTCAGTTAAACTCATTGATGGTGATGTGTGTCAGGGCTCTTTATATCACTGTAAGCAATTGCAGACACCTGTGCTAATTAGTTTGGCAGGTGTGTCCAATGAAAGGCAAGACTACTTAAGAAGGCTCTCTCACATTATTAAGCAGCCTACATTTTCTGCCAAAATGGGAAAGAAAAAGGATGTGTCGGCTGCTGAGAAGCAACAAATTGTGGAGTGTTTAGGTCAAGGCATGACTACAATCAACATTGTGCGATGATCAGGATGAAGTGTCTTGGCAATCAAGAAGTATGTAGCTGATTCACAGTACACACGTGTGCGTGCTGATAAGGGCAAATTGAGGACTCTTTCCTACAGGCAATTACGTCAGGTTGAAAGAGCAGCGGCAAAAAAGCCTTGTCATAGCAGCAGACAAGTTTTTGAAGCTGCTTGTGCCTCCAACGTCCCCCGAACAACAAGATGCAGGGTCCTTCAGAGGTTTGCAGCTATGCATACGCCATCCTGTCGACCTCCTCTATCCACTTCACACAAGCAGAAACGGCTCCAGTGGGCCAAACATTACATGAAGACTGATTTCAAAACTGTTTTGCTCACGGATGAGTGCCGTGCAGCGCTCGATGGTCCAGATGAATGGAGTGGAGGATGGCTGGTTGATGGACACCCCACGCAAATACGGCTACAGCAAGGAGGAGGTGGAGTAATGTTTTGGGCTGGAATCATGGGGAGAGAGATTGTCGGCCCCTTTAGGATCCCTGAAGGCGCTAAAGATGAACTCCATAATGTATGTGGATTTTCTCAAACAGCACTTCCTGCCATGGTTCAAGAAGAAGAACCGTGTATTTCACAGCAAGATCATTTTTCTGCATGATAATGCACCATCTCATGCTGCACATAAAACATCTGCATCTCTGGCTGATATGGGCATAAAAGGGGACAAACTTATGGTGTGACCCCCATGCTCCCCTGACCTCTACCCCATTCAGAACCTTTGGAGCATCATTAAAAGGAGTGTCTATGATGGCGGGAGGCAGTTCACATCTAAGCAACAGCTCTGGGAGGGTATTCTGTCCTCATGCAAAACAATTGAAGCAGAAACCATCCAAAACCTGACAAATTCAATGGACGAGAGAGTTCAGAAGCTCCTTTCGAACAAGGGGTCCTATGTGAAAATGTAACATCACCTAGAATAAAGTTTTGAGTTGAAAACTGTTTGATTTCAGTTTCTAACAACCTGCTAATGCTTATAATTTCAAAAATGACCATTTTTTTGGTCTTTATTAAAATGAAAAGGTTGATCGAAAAGTTTGGGGGATCTAAGAGTGTGGCAACCCAGTAGTCATGATTACTTCGAATTCTGACAATATGAGGGTCATGCTGCAGGTAGTGCAGCAAGAAGGCACTTATGTGTCTTGCGCATCTCGGAGCCCCAAAATTATTTTCCGGGCTAGATGCAGCTAAAAATTATTTTTAATTTTAAATCTGGTGAAGCTTATTATAGATGGCCTAATAGGATCAGTGCTGCACACTGCTACAAAGCCCAAATTATTTTCCAGTCAAGATACAGATAAACATGATTAGTAATTTGAAAGCTTAAAACGGTTGGTAGGGTGATTTTAACCAATCATCAAGCTTTTACTCTCCCCAGGATGACACAGGGGTAGAAAAGTCGTTTCGGATCCATGATTTGTTCATCTTTATGAACGTGAGTCTGTCTACATTATCAGTGGAGAGCCGCGTGCGCTTATCTGTCAGCACACCACCAGCAGCGCTGAACACACGTTCAGACAGAACGCTGGCTGCGGGGCATGACAAGATCTCCAAGGCGTAAGTGGCTAGCTCCGGCCATTTATCCAGATTGGAAGCCCAAAAAGAGCAAGGGTCCAGTGACACAGTCGTGGCTTCAATGTTTACTTGGAGATACTCCTGTACCATCGTCTCTAGGCGTTGACTATGTGTCAGACTTCTTGTCTCCTGTGGCCTTGCAAAGGATGGGCTAAAAAAGTGGTGAAATGATTCCGCAAAATTGATGTTACCAGCAGATACTGTGGTTCTGTTACGGTTTGAGTGCTGAACACTTGACGGTCCCACGGTTGGCAAGTTGGAACTGTGAGATTCACTACGTGCACCACTGGTATTTTGTGGAAAAGCACATGTAAGATTCTGCAACAGTCTCTGCTGATACTCCTGCATGCGTGCATCCCTTTCTATGGCAGGAATAATTTCTGCAAATTTAATTTTGTACCGGGGATCTAACAGTGTGGCAACCCAGTAGTCAGGATTATTTCTAATTCTCACAATTCGAGGGTCATGTTGCAGGTAGTGCAGCAAGAAGGCACTCATGTGTGTTGCGCATCCAGGAGCACCAAGTCCCTGTTGTGTTGGTGGCGAGGTAACAATCATGCTTCCTTCCTCTGTCCTCTCCCCCCAACCTCGCACAACAGAAATGTGATCAAGGTCTCCCTCATCTGATGAGTCTTCCATCAGTTCGTCCTCCACTTCTTCCTGGGCTCCTGCACCTTCCTCACTAGTTTGGCTGCTACCATGCGCCCTGGTAAAATCATCTCCCCCACCCTCACATGCCTGCCGCCCTGGTGCTGCCGACCGTCTGGACCTTGCAGATGTTAGCCCTTCCGCATACAACTCCTCCTCCTCTACTTCCTCCACCTCCTCTTGTGCCACCACCTGACTCCGAATTCTGTTTAACATGTGCTCCAGCATGTAAATCACCGGAATAGTCATGCTGATAATGGCATCGTCAGCACTAAACATCTTCGTCGCCATTTCAAAACTGTGCAGAAGGGTGCATAGGTCCCTGATCTGAGACCACTCCTCCAGCGTGATTTGCCCCACCTCTGAATCTCGTTGGCCCAGGCTATACGTCAGAACGTATTGCACCAGGGCTTGTCGGTGCTGCCACAGTCGCTGCAACATGTGCAGAGTTGAATTCCACCGGGTAGGCACATCGCATTTTAGCCGGTGAAGTGGCAGGCCCAACGACTTCTGTAGAGATGTAAGTCGCTGAGCTGCGGGATGCGAACGGCGGAAGTGAGCACACAGCGACCGTGCCCTCTGCAGAAGGCCATCTAGTCTGGGATAGTGGGCTAAAAATTGCTGGACAACCAGGTTCAACACGTGAGCCATACAAGGCACGTGTGTGACATTGCCCCGGCGAAGGGCCGCACCCAGGTTTGCAGCATTGTCGCACACGGCCTTCCCTGGTTTCAGGTCCAGTGGAGACAACCATTCATGAAATTGGTTCTCCAGAGCTGACCACAACTCCTCAGCTGTGTGACTCACATTTCCCAGACATTTCAATGTAAAAACCGCCTGATGACGTTGAGCCCTACTGCCAGCATAGTAAGGAGGTGTGCAGGATCCCTTCTGCGCAGTTAGAAAGCTTGTGGCATGACCAGACAGGCTTTGGGTGCAGGTGGAAGACCGAGAGGAGGTTGAGGAGGCAGAAGCAGTGGAGGAAAAATGACATAAAGAGGATTGACGCACAACTCGTGGGGACGGCAAGACTTGGACAGCAGCCCCTTGTCCTGCTGTCACCATAGTTACCCAGTGCCCAGTCAGCGACATGTAATGCCCCTGTCCATGCCTACTCGTCCAAGTGTCTGTGGTGAAATGCACCCTGTCACACACAGAGTTTCTCAAAGAAGCGGTGATGTTGTGTGCGACATGCTGGTGGAGCGCAGGCACACCTTTCTTTGAGAAGTAGTGCCGACTGGGCATCTGGTACTGGGGCACTGCGATGGACATAAGGTCTCGAAAATCCTCTGTGTCCACCAGGCGGAAAGGCAGCATTTCTGTAGCCAAGAGCTTGCAGATGGTGAAATTCAACCTCTTAGCTTTCTCATGGCTAGGAGGAAATGGTCTTTTACTTGTCCACATCTGAGGGACCGAGGGCTGACTATTGTGCTTAGACGGGGTTGATAAGGGTGTCCCCGGCAAACTGCCGGTCTGTGAGGAAGATGCAGGCGGACATGTTAGGTTGCCTTGATCCAAAGGTGGTGCTATCGATGTCGGACAGCGCTCAAGACCAGCTGGTGTTACCACCTCCAAAGAAAATGATGACCTGCCAATCACGCTGGCTGTTGCGGGTAAAGAGGTGGCAGGTCTGCGCCCCAAAACAGGTGTGACTGCTGTCCCCCCAGTCACAGAGGATGAAGAGGCCGCGGATGCACAAGATATGGCAGACGGTGGTTGGCCCGGCCGGCTAGACCGCATTGTAGCACACTGAGCTTCCCACTGCAACTTATGCTTCATGTCCATGTGCCGGTTCATGCATGAAGTACTCAAACTATGTATTTTTTGGCCTCTACTTAGCTTTTGCTGACAAATGTTACAGATAACACGAGTTGGGTCATCTTTATCGATCTGAAAAAATGCCCAGGCTATGCAAGGCTTAGCACCCATGCGACCTGAAGAGCCACCACGACTTGTGGTGAGAGGCAGAGTTGTGTTTGAGGATGCAGTTGTTGACGTGCTTCCAGTACTACGTCTCTGTCCAGGAAGGCGCAACCTGACCTCGTTGTCACTAGCATCTTCCTCCACCTCCTCTGCTGACCTCATCTCTTGGCTGACTGTGGGTTGACAGTAAGTGGGATCTCCGACCTCATCATCATCACCCTGTGCGTTATCACACCCGTCGTCCTCAGAGCCAACCTGTTCCTGCCCTGACAAAAAACTAAAGTTGTCGCTCCAATCAGGTATTTGAGTCTTATCATCGTCTTCCTCATTGTCTCCACCAACAGGAGTTACAGTTTGGGAATGAGGGTCTACATTATGGTCAGAACCTTCTGCGTCTGGTCCTGGATCCGACTCATAAAGATTTTGGGCATCAGTGCAGATCATTTCCTCGTCTGGATTCACAGAAGCGCTGGAGTCGACCTCTGATTCCCAGGCTATAGTATGAGTAAACAGCTCTGCAGACTCAACCATCTGTTCTACCTCATACTCAGACGGGCAGCTGGAGATTTGGGAGCTGTGAGGAAGCAAGTGCGATTTGGGTGACACCTTTGAGGACTGGAGTATTTGTGATGTTGAAGTTGATGTGGAGGAGAGCCCACTTAAAGGAGCACTTGATATCCGTTGAAGCACCTGCTGTTTTTGTGCCTCATCTGGAATTTGTAGCGATTGGCGTGGCCGTAAGAAAGGGATCTTATCACATTGTCCGCTAAAAGAAGTAGACATTTTAGTTTGGCTGGAAGATGGTCTTTCTTCTGCACCTACCCCACGGACACAACCTTTTTTCCCCTTCCCAACACGCCTATTCCCCTTTCCACCAGCAGCAGGCCTTTTTCCACTCATTTTGGTGGTTAACTAATTCACAACTCTGGAGTTGTTTGCACAAAAAAACAATGGATGGTAACCGAGCAGAGCTGAGTGGCCAAACTGTGGTATTAGGCCAAAACTATTGGCTGGGCTAGATGCAGAAAAAAATTATTTTTAATTTGCAACCTGATGGAGGTCAGTATAGATGGACTAATAGACCAAGTCCCACACACCGCTAGAAGCCCAAATATTTTTTCAGAGCTAGATGCAGAAATTTTTTTTATTCAATTTGCAACCTGATGGAGGTCAGTATAGATGGACTAATAGACCAAGTCCCACACACTGCTAGAAGCCCAAATATTTTTTCAGAGCTAGATGCAGAAAAAAATTATATTCAATTTGCAACCTGCTGGACGTCAGTATAGAAGGACTAATAGAACAAGTCCCACACACTGCTAGAAGCCCAAATATTTTTTCAGAGCTAAATGAAGAAAAAAATTATTTCTAATTTGCAACCTGATGGAGGTCAGTATAGATGGACTAATAGACCAAGTCCCACACACTGCTAGAAGCCCAAATATTTTTTCAGAGCTAGATGCAGAAAAAAATTATTTTTAATTTGCAACCTGATGGAGGTCAGTATAGATGGACTAATAGACCAAGTCCCACACACCGCTAGAAGCCCAAATATTTTTTCAGAGCTAGATGCAGAAAAAAATTATATTCAATTTGCAACCTGCTGGACGTCAGTATAGAAGGACTAATAGAACAAGTCCCACACACTGCTAGAAGCCCAAATATTTTTTCAGAGCTAAATGAAGAAAAAAATTATTTTTAATTTGCAACCTGATGGAGGTCAGTATAGATGGACTAATAGACCAAGTCCCACACACTGCTAGAAGCCCAAATATGTTTTCAGAGCTAGATGCAGAAAAAAATTATTTTTAATTTGCAACCTGATGGAGGTCAGTATAGATGGACTAATAGACCAAGTCCCACACACTGCTAGAAGCCCAAATATTTTTTCAGAGCTAGATGCAGAAAAAAATTATTTTTAATTTGCAACCTGATGGAGGTCAGTATAGATGGACTAATAGAACAAGTCCCACACGCTGCTAGAAGCCCAAATATTTTTTCAGAGATAAATGAAGAAAAAAATTATTTTTAATTTGCAACCTGATGAAGGTCAGTATAGATGGACTAATAGAACAAGTCCCACACGCTGCTAGAAGCCCAAATATTTTTTCAGAGATAAATGAAGAAAAAAATTATTTTTAATTTGCAACCTGATGGAGGTCAGTATAGATGGACTAATAGACCAAGTCCCACACACTGCTAGAAGCCCAAATATTTTTTCAGAGCTAGATGCAGAAAAAAATTATTTTTAATTTGCAACCTGATGGAGGTCAGTATAGATGGACTAATAGACCAAGTCCCACACACCGCTAGAAGCCCAAATATTTTTTCAGAGCTAGATGCAGAAAAAAATTATATTCAATTTGCAACCTGCTGGAGGTCAGTATAGAAGGACTAATAGAACAAGTCCCACACACTGGTAGAAGCCCAAATATTTTTTCAGAGCTAAATGAAGAAAAAAATTATTTTTAATTTGCAACCTGATGGAGGTCAGTATAGATGGACTAATAGACCAAGTCCCACACACTGCTAGAAGCCCAAATATTTTTTCAGAGCTAGATGCAGAAAAAAATTATATTCAGTTTGCAACCTGATGGAGGTCAGTATAGATGGACTAATAGAATGATGCTATGCCCAAAATATTTTACTTCACTAGGTGCAGTAAAAAATTGGTATTCTATACACAGGTGTTATATCTTGCAACACAGATAGGCTACTCCACTGACTAACACACTCTGCAATAGGCCAAAAAGGATTAGCTTTGCTAGATTCAGCCAAATGCTGTGAAAAAAACTTGCACAGCACTGGCACAGACCTGCCTGGCAAAAACTGATAGGAACTCATGTAACCTAGTCCTGAAAAGGACTCCAATTACAATTAGTCTTTACTCCCACAACCTATCTATTTAAGAGCACAGACCTCCCTGATAAAAGTCGTAGGAAATGCTGTAACCTAGTCCTTAAAAGGACTGCAATCACAACTATTCCCTACTCCCAAGCTATCTGTATATTTGTGCGAAAATTGGCTTGAAATTAACAAGGTATAGCGCACACAGCAACAGCGGTGCCGTCTAACACGCAGCTGCAGCAGTGAGAAAATGGTGGCGACGGGGAAAATGGCTTGGTCTTATAGGGCAAGGACATGTGACATACACTGCCAATCACACATGCCCTTGCTTGTGTGAAAAAAAGCACTTCGCTCCGTGTGTGCGCTGCTGATAGGCTGACAGATTGCACCTCCCCACTGCAAATGCGGGAAAGAGAAAAAAAAATGGAGATCTTCATTGTTCCTGCAGAGATCCATCCCCTGCCCCTCCCCCCGCCCAGCTGTACACTCAAACTGCGTATTAACATTAATTTTCATCATTACTGAGAAAAAATCCAGTTATGATTTTGGTGCACGAACAGTTACCGAACATAACCTCGAACAGCCGAATTTTTCTCAAATTGTTCGTGTTCGCCGACCGGCTCGAACACCGCCCAAAACAGCTCGAATTTGAGATTGGCGAACAGTTCGAGTAGAACAACGCTCATCTCTAACCATGAGTCCTTGAAATTTAGTCATTTTCAGCCAATTTTCTGAATTTTTGAAAGTTCCACTTTTTTTGCGAAAATATCCACTAAATGAGGGAATAATAGGTGTGAGGGTACCCCAGGAGAGTTCCAAAAGTGTGTGGCTGGAATATATATCCCACGGGGGTAAAATTGAAAAAAGTTGAAAAAAAATTTTTTTTGGACTTAGTCATTTTTCCGGCATTTATCACACTTTCAGACAGCGGAAACGTCAGTGAGCGTTCCGATTTCAGTTCCAGATCGATTCGCCCCATGAGTCCTTGATATTTAGTCGCTTTCAGCCAATTTTCTGAATTTTTGAAAATTTCACTATTTTGTGAAAATATCCACTAAATGAGGGAATAATATGTGTGAGGGTACCCCAGGAGAGTTCCAAATGTGTTTGGGTAGAATATATATCCCACGGGGGGTAAAATTGAAAAAACTTTAAAAAAAATTTTTGGGGAACTTAGTCATTTTTCCGGCGTTTATCAGACTTTCACATAGGGGAATTGTCAGTGAGCGTTCCGATTTCAGTTCCAGAGTGATTTTCCCCATGAGTCCTTGATATTTAGTCGTTTTCAGCAAATTTTCTAAATTTTTGAAAATTTACTTTTTTTGTGAAAATATCCACTAAATGAGGGAATAATATGTGTGAGGGAACCCCAGGAGAGTTCCAAATGTGTGTGGGTAGAATATATATCCCACGGGGGTAAAATTGAAAAAATTTTTAAAAAAATTTTCTTTGGACTTAGTCATTTTTCCGGCGTTTGTCAGACTTTCATATAGGGGAAATGTCAGTGAGCATTCCGATTTCAGTTCCAGAGTGATTCGCCCGATCAGTCCTTGATATTTAGTCTTTTTCAGCCAATTTTCTGAATTTTTTTTTATAATTCCACTTATTTTGTGAAAAGATCCACTAAATGAGGGAATAATATGTGTGAGGGTACCCCAGGAGAGTTCCAAATGTGTATGGGTAGAATATATATCCCACGGGGGTAAAATTGAAAAAGGTTGAAAAAAATTTTTTTTTGGACTTAGTCATTTTTCCGCCGTTCATCAGACTTTCAGATAGGGGAATTGTAAGTGAGCGTTCCGATTTCAGTTCCAGAGCGATTCGCCCCATGAGTCCTTGATATTTAGTCATTTTCAGCCAATTTTCTGAATTTTTGAAAATTTCACTTTTTTGTGAAAATATCCACTAAATGAGGGAATAATATGTGTGAGGGTACCCCAGGAGCATTCCAAATCTGTGTGGGTAGAATATATATCCCACGGGGGTAAAATTGAAAATAGTTAAAAAAAATTTTTTTTGGACATAGTAATTTTTCCGGCGTTTATCAGACTTTCAGATAGGGAAAATGTCAGTGAGCATTCCGATTTCAGTTCCAGAGAGATTCGCCCCATGAGTCCTTGATATTTAGTCATTTTCAGCCAACTTTCTGAATTTTTGAAAATTTCATTTTTTGGGAAAATATCCACTAAATGAGGGAATAATATGTGTGAGGGTACCCCAGGAGAGTTCCAAATGTGTGGGTAGAATATATATCCCACGGGGGTAAAATTGAAAAAACTTTAAAAAAAATTTTTGGTGAACTTAGTCATTTTTCTGGCGTTCATCAGACTTTCAGATAGGGGAATTGTCAGTGAGCGTTCCGATTTCAGTTCCAGAGTCATTTTCCCCATGAGTCCTTGATATTTAGTCGTTTTCAGCCAATTTTCTAAATTTTTGAAAATTTCACTTTTTTTGTGAAAATATCCACTAAATGAGGGAATAATATGTGTGAGGGAACCCCAGGAGAGTTCCAAATGTGTGTGGGTAGAATATATATCCCACGGGGGTAAAATTGAAAAAAGTTTAAAAAAAAATTTCTTTGGACTTAGTCATTTTTCCGGCGTTTATCAGACTTTCAGATAGGGGAAATGTCAGTGAGCATTCCGATTTCAGTTCCAGAGTGATTCGCCCGATCAGTCCTTGATATTTAGTCGTTTTCAGCCAATTTTCTTAATTTTTTTTTAGAATTCCACTTATTTTGTGAAGAGATCCACTAAATGAGGGAATAATATGTGTGAGGGTACCCCAGGAGAGTTCCAAATGTGTATGGGTAGAATATATATCCCACGGGGGTAAAATTGAAAAAGGTTGAAAAAAATTTTTTTTTGGACTTAGTCATTTTTCCGCCGTTCATCAGACTTTCAGATAGGGGAATTGTAAGTGAGCGTTCCGATTTCAGTTCCAGATCGATTCGCCTCATGAGTCCTTGATATTTAGTCGCTTTCAGCCAATTTTCTGAATTTTTAAAAATTTCACTTTTTTGTGAAAATATCCACTAAATGAGGGAATAATATGTGTGAGGGTACCCCAGGAGAGGTCAAAATGTGTGTGGGTAGAATATATATCCCACGGGGGTAAAATTGAAAAAGGATGAAAAAAATTTTTTTTTGGACTTAGTCATTTTTCCGGCGTTTGTCAGACTTTCAGATAGGGGAATTGTTAGTGAGCTTTCCGATTTCAGATCCAGATCGATTCGCCCCATGAGTCCTTGATATTTAGTCGCTTTCAGCCAATTTTCTGAATTTTTGAAAATTTCACTTTTTTGTGAAAATATCCACTAAATGAGGGAATAATATCTGTGAGGGTACCCCAGGAGAATTCCAAATGTGTGTGGGTAGAATATATATCCCACGGGGGTAAAATTGAAAAAAGTTGAAAAAATTTTTTTGGGGAACTTAGTCATTTTTTCGGCGTTTATCAGACTTTCAGATAGGGGAAATGTTAGTGAGCATTCCGATTTCAGTTCCAGAGTGATTCGCCCGATGAGTCCTTGATATTTAGTCGTTTTCAGCCAATTTTCTTAATTTTTTTTTATAATTCCACTTATTTTGTGAAAAGATCCACTAAATGAGGGAATAATATGTGTGAGGGTACCCCAGGAGAGTTCCAAATGTGTGTGGAATATATATCCCACGGGGGTAAAATTGAAAAAGGTTGAAAAAAATTTTTTTTTGGACTTAGTCATTTTTCCGCTGTTTATCAGACTTTCAGATAGGGAAATTGTAAGTGAGCGTTCCGATTTCAGTTCCAGATCGATTCGCCCTATGAGTCCTTGATATTTAGTCGCTTTCAGCCAATTTTCTGAATTTTTGAAAATTTCACTTTTTTGTGAAAATATCCACTAAATGAGGGAATAATATCTGTGAGGGTACCCCAGGAGAGTTCCAAATGTGTGTAGGTAGAATATATATCCCACGGGGGTAAAATTGAAAAAAGTTGAAAAAAAATTTTTTTTGGACTTAGTCATTTTTCCGGCATTTATCAGACTTTCAGATAGGGGAATTGTCAGTGAGCGTTCCGATTTCAGTTCCAGAGCGATTTGCCCCATGAGTCCTTGATATTTAGTCGTTTTCAGCCAATTTTCTTAATTTTTTTTTTATAATTCCACTTATTTTGTGAAAATATCCGCTAAATGAGGGAATAATATGTGTGAGGGTACCCCAGGAGAGTTCCAAAAGTGTGTGGCTGGAATAGATATCCCACGAGGGGTAAAATTGAAAAAAGTTGAAAAAAAATTTTTTTGGACTTAGGCATTTTTCCGGCATTTATCACACTTTCAGACAGCGAAAATGTCAGTGAGCGTTCCGATTTCTGTTCCAGATCGATTCGCCCCATGAGTCCTTGATAATTAGTCGCTTTCAGCCAAGTTTCTGAATTTTTGAAAATTTCACTTTTTTGTGAAAATATCCACTAAATGAGGGAATAATATCTGTGAGGGTACCCCAGGAGAGTTCCAAATGTGTGTGGGTAGAATATATATCCCACGGGGGTAAAATTGAAAAAAGTTAAAAAAAAATTTTTGGGGAACTTAGTCATTTTTTCGGCGTTTATCAGACTTTCAGATAGGGGAATTGTTAGTGAGCTTTCCGATTTCAGATCCAGATCGATTTGCCCCATGAGTCCTTGATATTTAGTCGCTTTCAGCCAATTTTCTGAATTTTTGAAAATTTCACTTTTTTGTGAAAATATCCACTAAATGAGGGAATAATATCTGTGAGGGTACCCCAGGAGAATTCCAAATGTGTGTGGGTAGAATATATATCCCACGGGGGTAAAATTGAAAAAAGTTGAAAAAATTTTTTTGGGGAACTTAGTCATTTTTTCGGCGTTTATCAGACTTTCAGATAGGGGAAATGTTAGTGAGCATTTCGATTTCAGTTCCAGAGTGATTCGCCCGATGAGTCCTTGATATTTAGTCGTTTTCAGCCAATTTTCTTTAATTTTTTTTTATAATTCCACTTATTTTGTGAAAAGATCCACTAAATGAGGGAATAATATGTGTGAGGGTACCCCAGGAGAGTTCCAAATGTGTGTGGGTAGAATATATATCCCACGGGGGTAAAATTGAAAAAGGTTGAAAAAAATTTTTTTTTGGACTTAGTCATTTTTCCGCTGTTTATCAGACTTTCAGAGAGGGAAATTGTAAGTGAACGTTCCGATTTCAGTTCCCGAGCGATTCGCCCCATGAGTCCTTGATATTTAGTCGTTTTCTGCCAATTTTCTGAATTTTTGAAAATTTCACTTTTTTGTAAAAATATCCACTAAATGAGGGAATAATATGTGTGAGGGTACCCCAGGAGAGTTCCAAATGTGTGTGGGTAGAATATATATCCCACGGGGGTAAAATTGAAAAAGGTTGAAAAAAATTTTTTTTTGGACTTAGTCATTTTTCCGCTGTTTATCAGACTTTCAGATAGGGAAATTGTAAGTGAGCGCTCCGATTTCAGTTCCAGATCGATTCGCCCTATGAGTCCTTGATATTTAGTCGCTTTCAGCCAATTTTCTGAATTTTTGAAAATTTCACTTTTTTGTGAAAATATCCACTAAATGAGGGAATAATGTCTGTGAGGGTACCCCAGGAGAGTTCCAAATGTGTGTGGGTAGAATATATATCCCACGGGGGTAAAATTGAAAAAAGTTGAAAAAAAATTTTTTTGGGACTTAGTCATTTTTCCGGCATTTATCAGACTTTCAGATAGGGGAATTGTCAGTGAGCGTTCCGATTTCAGTTCCAGAGCGATTTGCCCCATGAGTCCTTGATATTTAGTCGTTTTCAGCCAATTTTCTTAATTTTTTTTTTATAATTCCACTTATTTTGTGAAAATATCCGCTAAATGAGGGAATAATATGTGTGAGGGTACCCCAGGAGAGTTCCAAAAGTGTGTGGCTGGAATAGATATCCCACGAGGGGTAAAATTGAAAAAAGTAGAAAAAAAATTTTTTTGGACTTAGGCATTTTTCCGGCATTTATCACACTTTCAGACAGCGAAAATGTCAGTGAGCGTTCCGATTTCTGTTCCAGATCGATTCGCCCCATGAGTCCTTGATAATTAGTCGCTTTCAGCCAAGTTTCTGAATTTTTGAAAATTTCACTTTTTTGTGAAAATATCCACTAAATGAGGGAATAATATCTGTGAGGGTACCCCAGGAGAGTTCCAAATGTGTGTGGGTAGAATATATATCCCACGGGGGTAAAATTGAAAAAAGTTAAAAAAAAATTTTTGGGGAACTTAGTCATTTTTTCGGCGTTTATCAGACTTTCAGATAGGGGAATTGTTAGTGAGCATTCCGATTTCAGTTCCAGAGCAATTCGCCCCATGAGTCCTTCATATTTAGTCATTTTCTGAATTTTTGAAAACTTCACTTTTTTGTGACAATATCCACTAAATGAGGGAATAATATGTGTGAGGGTACCCCAGGAGAGTTCCAAATGTTTGTGGGTAGAATATATATCCCACGGGGGTAAAATTGAAAAAAGTTGAAAATTTTTTTTTTTGGACTTAGTAATTTTTCCGGCGTTTATCAGACTTTCAAATAGGGGAATTGTTAGTGAGCTTTCCGATTTCAGTTCCAGAGCGATTCGCCCCATGAGTCCTTGATATTTAGTCGTGTTAAGCCAATTTTCAGAATTTTTGAAAATTTCACTTTTTTGTGAAAATATCCACTAAATGAGGGAATAATATCTGTGAGGGTACCCCAGGAGAGTTCCAAATGTGTGTGGGTAGAATATATATCCCACGGGGGTAAAATTGAAAAAAGTTGAAAAAAATTTTTTGGGTAACTTAGTCATTTTTTCGTCGTTTATCAGACTTTCAGATAGGGGAAATGTCAGTGATCATTCCGATTTCAGTTCCAGAGTGATTCGCCCGATGAGTCCTTGATATTTAGTCGTTTTCAGCCAATTTTCTTAATTTTTTTTTATAATTCCACTTATTTTGTGAAAAGATCCACTAAATGAGGGAATAATATGTGTGAGGGAACCCCAGGAGAGTTCCAAATGTGTGTGGGTAGAATATATATCCCACGGGGGTAAAATTGAAAAAGGTTGAAAAAAATTTTTTTTTGGACTTAGTCATTTTTCCGCTGTTTATCAGACTTTCAGAGAGGGAAATTGTAAGTGAGCGTTCCGATTTCAGTTCCCGAGCGATTCGCCCCATGAGTCCTTGATATTTAGTCGTTTTCTGCCAATTTTCTGAATTTTTGAAAATTTCACTTTTTTGTAAAAATATCCACTAAATGAGGGAATAATATGTGTGAGGGTACCCCAGGAGAGTTCCAAATGTGTGTGGGTAGAATATATATCCCATGGGGGTAAAATTGAAAAAAGTTGAAAAAATTTTTTTTTTTTACTTAGTCATTTTTCTGGCGTTTATCAGACTTTCAGACAGAGGAAATGTCAGTGAGCATTCCAATTTCAGTTCCAGAGCGATTCGACCGATGAGTCCTTGATATTTAGTCGTTTTCAGCTAATTTTCTGAATTTTTGAAAATTTCATTTTTTTGTGAAAATATCCACTAAATGAGGAAATAATATGTGTGAGGGTACCCCAGGAGTGTTCCAAATTTGTGTGGGTAGAATATATATCCCATGGGGGTAAAATTGAAAAAAGTTGAAAAATTTTTTTTTTGGACTTAGTCATTTTCCGGCGTTTATCAGGCTTTCAGATAGGGGAATTGTTAGTGAGCATTCCAATTTCAGTTCCAGAGCGATTCTCCCGATGAGTCCTTGATATTTAGTCGTTTTCAGCTAATTTTCTGAATTTTTGAAAATTTCATTTTTTTGTGAAAATATCCAGTAAATGAGGGAATAATATGTGTGAGGGTACCCCAGGAGAGTTCCAAATGTGTATGGGTAGAATATATATCCCACGGGGGTAAAATTGAAAAAAGTTTAAAAAAATTTTTTTTGGACATAGTCATTTTTCCGGCGTTTATCAGACTTTAAGATAGGGAAAATGTCAGTGAGCGTTCCGATTTCAGTTCCAGAGCGATTTGCCCCATGAGTCCTTGATATTTAGTCGTTTTCAGCCAATTTTCTTAATTTTTTTTTTAGAATTCCACTTATTTTGTGAAAATATCCGCTAATTGAGGGAATAATATGTGTGAGGGTACCCCAGGAGAGTTCCAAATGTGTGTGGGTAGAATATATATCCCACGGGGGTAAAATTGAAAAAAGTTGAAAAATTTTTCTTTTGGACTTAGTCATTTTTCCGGCGTTTATCAGAATTTCAGATAGGGGAATTGTTAGTGAGCTTTCCGATTTCAGATCCAGATCGATTTGCCCCATGAGTCCTTGATATTTAGTCGCTTTCAGGCAATTTTCTGAATTTTTGAAAATTTCACTTTTTTGTGAAAATATCCACTAAATGAGGGAATAATATCTGTGAGGGTACCCCAGGAGAATTCCAAATGTGTGTGGGTAGAATATATATCCCACGGGGGTAAAATTGAAAAAGGTTGAAAAAAATTTTTTTTTGGACTTAGTCATTTTTCCGCTGTTTATCAGACTTTCAGATAGGGAAATTGTAAGTGAGCGCTCCGATTTCAGTTCCAGATCGATTCGCCCTATGAGTCCTTGATATTTAGTCGCTTTCAGCCAATTTTCTGAATTTTTGAAAATTTCACTTTTTTGTGAAAATATCCACTAAATGAGGGAATAATATCTGTGAGGGTACCCCAGGAGAGTTCCAAATGTGTGTGGGTAGAATATATATCCCACGGGGGTAAAATTGAAAAAAGTTGAAAAAAAATTTTTTTGGGACTTAGTCATTTTTCCGGCATTTATCAGACTTTCAGATAGGGGAATTGTCAGTGAGCGTTCCGATTTCAGTTCCAGAGCGATTTGCCCCATGAGTCCTTGATATTTAGTCGTTTTCAGCCAATTTTCTTAATTTTTTTTTTATAATTCCACTTATTTTGTGAAAATATCCGCTAAATGAGGGAATAATATGTGTGAGGGTACCCCAGGAGAGTTCCAAAAGTGTGTGGCTGGAATAGATATCCCACGAGGGGTAAAATTGAAAAAAGTAGAAAAAAAATTTTTTTGGACTTAGGCATTTTTCCGGCATTTATCACACTTTCAGACAGCGGAAATGTCAGTGAGCGTTCCGATTTCTGTTCCAGATCGATTCGCCCCATGAGTCCTTGATATTTAGTCGCTTTCAGCCAAGTTTCTGAATTTTTGAAAATTTCACTTTTTTGTGAAAATATCCACTAAATGAGGGAATAATATCTGTGAGGGTACCCCAGGAGAGTTCCAAATGTGTGTGGGTAGAATATATATCCCACGGGGGTAAAATTGAAAAAAGTTAAAAAAAATTTTTTGGGGAACTTAGTCATTTTTTCGGCGTTTATCAGACTTTCAGATAGGGGAATTGTTAGTGAGCGTTCCGATTTCAGTTCCAGAGCAATTCGCCCCATGAGTCCTTCATATTTAGTAATTTTCTGAATTTTTGAAAATTTCACTTTTTTGTGACAATATCCACTAAATGAGGGAATAATATGTGTGAGGGTACCCCAGGAGAGTTCCAAATGTTTGTGGGTAGAATATATATCCCACGGGGGTAAAATTGAAAAAAGTTGAAAATTTTTTTTTTTGGACTTAGTAATTTTTCCGGCGTTTATCAGACTTTCAAATAGGGGAATTGTTAGTGAGCATTCCGATTTCAGTTCCAGATCGATTCGCCCCATGAGTCCTTGATATTTAGTCGCTTTCAGCCAATTTTCAGAATTTTTGAAAATTTCACTTTTTTGTGAAAATATCCACTAAATGAGGGAATAATATCTGTGAGGGTACCCCAGGAGAGTTCCAAATGTGTGTGGGTAGAATATATATCCTACGGGGGTAAAATTGAAAAAAGTTGAAAAAATTTTTTTGGGGAACTTAGTCATTTTTTCGGCGTTTATCAGACTTTCAGATAGGGAAATTGTTAGTGAGCGTTCCGATTTCAGTACCAGATCGATTCGCCCCATGAGTCCTTGATATTTAGTCGCTTTCAGCCAATTTTCAGAATTTTTGAAAATTTCACTTTTTTGTGAAAATATCCACTAAATGAGGGAATAATATCTGTGAGGGTACCCCAGGAGAGTTCCAAATGTGTGTGGGTAGAATATATATCCTACGGGGGTAAAATTGAAAAAAGTTGAAAAAATTTTTTTGGGGAACTTAGTCATTTTTTCGGCGTTTATCAGACTTTCAGATAGGGAAATTGTTAGTGAGCGTTCCGATTTCAGTACCAGATCGATTCGCCCCATGAGTCCTTGATATTTAGTCGCTTTCAGCCAATTTTCAGAATTTTTGAAAATTTCACTTTTTTGTGAAAATATCCACTAAATGAGGGAATAATATCTGTGAGGGTACCCCAGGAGAGTTCCAAATGTGTGTGGGTAGAATATATATCCCACGGGGGTAAAATTGAAAAAAGTTGAGAAAAATTTTTGGGGGAACTTAGTCATTTTTTCGGCGTTTATCAGACTTTCAGATAGGGGAATTGTTAGTGAGCATTCCGATTTCAGTTCCAGAGTGATTCGCCCGATGAGTCCTTGATATTTAGTCGTTTTCAGCCAATTTTCTTAATTTTTTTTTATAATTCCACTTATTTTGTGAAAAGATCCACTAAATGAGGGAATAATATGTGTGAGGGTACCCCAGGAGCGTTCCAAATGTGTGTGGGTAGAATATATATCCCACGGGGGTAAAATTGAAAAAAGTTGAAAAAAAATTTTTTTAGACTTAGTCATTTTTCCGGCGTTTATCAGACTTTCAGATAGCGGAAATGTCAGTAAGCATTCCGATTTCAGTTCCAGATCGATTCGCCCCATGAGTCCTTGATATTTAGTCGTTTTCAGCCAATTTTCTGAATTTTTGAAAATTTCACTTTTTTGTGAAAATATCCACTAAATGAGGGAATAATATCTGTGAGGGTACCCCAGGAGAGTTCCAAATGTGTGTGGGTAGAATATATATCCCACGGGGGTATAATTGAAAAAAGTTGAAAAATTTTTTTGGGGGAACTTAGTCTTTTTTTCGGTGTTTATCAGACTTTCAGATGGGGGAATTGTTAGTGAGTGTTCCGATTTCAGTTCCAGAGCAATTCGCCCCATGAGTCCTTGATATTTAGTCGTGTTTAGCCAATTTTCAGAATTTTTGAAAATTTCACTTTTTGTGAAAATATCCACTAAATGAGGGAATAACATGTGTGAGGGTACCCCAGGAATGTTCCAAATGTAGGTGGGTAGAATATATATCCCACTGGGACAAAATTGAAAATAGTTGAAAAAAAATTTTTTTTGGACTGTATCATTTTTCCGGCGTTTATCAGACTTTCAGATAGGGGAAATGTCAGTGAGTGTTCCGATTTCAGTTCCAGAGCGATTCGTCCGATCATTACTTTATAATTAGTCGCTTTCAGCCAATTTTCTGAATTTTTGAAAATTTCACTTTTTTGTAAAAATATCCACTAAATGAGGGAATAATATGTGTGAGGGTACCCCAGGAGAGTTCCAAATGTGTTTGGGTAGAATATATATCCCACGGGGGGTAAAATTGAAAAAACTTTAAAAAAAAATTTTTTGGACTTAGTCATTTTTCCGGCGTTTATCAGACTTTCAGATAGGGGAATTGTCAGTGAGCATTCCGATTTCAGTTCCATAGATATTCGCCCCATGAGTCCTTGATATTTAGTCGTTTTCAGCCAGCTTTCTGAATTTTTGAAAATTTCACTTTTTTGTGAAAATATCCACTAAATGAGGGAATATTATCTGTGAGGGTACCCCAGGAGAGTTCCAAATGTGTGAGCGTAGAATATATATCCCATGGGGGTAAAATTTAAAAAAGTTTAAAAAAATCTTTCTTTGGACTTAGTCATTTTTGCGGCGTTTATCAGACTTTCAGATAGGGGAATTGTCAGTGAGCGTTCCGATTTCAGTTCCAGAGAGATTCGCCCCATGAGTCCTTGATATTTAGTCGTTTTCAGCCAACTTTCTGAATTTTTGAAAATTTCACTTTTTTGTGAAAATATCCACTAAATGAGGGAATAGTATCTGTGAGGGTACCCCAGGAGAGTTCCAAATGTGTGTTGGTAGAATATATATCCCACGGGGGTAAAATTTAAAAAAGTTTAAAAAAATTTTTCTTTAGACTTAGTCATTTTTCCGTCGTTTATCAGACTTTCAGATAGGGGAATTGTAAGTGAGCGTTTCGATTTCAGTTCCAGAGCAATTCACCCCATGTGTCCTTGATATTTAGTCATGTTCAGCCAACTTTCTGAATTTTTGAAAATTTCACTTTTTTGTGAAAATATCTACTAAATGAGGGAATAATTTGTGTGCAGGTACCCCAGGAGTGTTCCAAATGTGGGTGGGTAGAATATATAGCCCATGGGGGTAAAATTGAAAATAGTTGAAAAAAAATTTTTTTGGACTTAGTCATTTTTCCGGCGTTTATCAGACTTTCAGATAGGGTAAATGTCAGTGAGCATACCGATTTCAGTTCCAGAGCGATTCACACGATGAGTCCTTGAGATTTAGTCATTTTCAGACAATTTTCTGAATTTTTGAAAATTTCACTTTTTTGTGAAAATATCCACTAAATGAGGGAATAATATGTGTGAAGGTACCCCAAGAGAGTTACAAATATGTGTGGGCAGAATATATATCCCACGGGGGTAAAATTGAAAAAAGTTGAAAAAAATATTTTTTTGGACTTAGTCATTTTTCCGGCGTTTATCAGACTTTCAGATAGGGGAAATGTCAGTGAGTGTTCCGATTTCAGTTCCAGAGCGATTCGTCCGATCATTACTTTATAACTAGTCGCTTTCAGCCAATTTTCTGAATTTTTGAAAATTTCACTTTTTTGTGAAAATATTTACTAAATGAGGGAATATTATCTGTGAGGGTACCCCAGGAGAGTTCCAAATGTGTTTGGGTAGAATATATATCCCACGGGGGTAAAATTGAAAAAAGTAGAAAAAAAATTTTCTTTGGACTTAGTCATTTTTCCGGCGTTTATCAGACTTTCAGATAGGGGAATTGACAGTGAGCGTTCCGATTTCAGCTCCAGAGCGATTTGCCCCATGAGTCCTTGATATTTAGTCGTTTTCAGCCAATTTTCTGAATTTTTGAAAATTTCACTTTTTTGTGAAAATATCCACTAAATGAGGGAATAATATGTGTGAGGGTACCCCAGGAGAGTTCCAAAAGTGTGTGGCTAGAATAGATATCCCACGAGGGGTAAAATTGAAAAAAGTTTAAAAAAAATTTTTTTGGACTTAGTCATTTTTCCGGCGTTTATCAGACTTTCAGATTGCGCAAATGTCAGTGAGCATTCCGATTTCAGTTCCAGAGCGATTTGCCCCATGAGTCCTTGATATTTAGTCGTTTTCAGCCAATTTTCTGAATTTTTGAAAATTTCACTTTTTTGTGAAAATATCCACTAAATGAGGGAATAATATCTGTGAGGGTACCCCAGGAGAGTTCCAAATGTGTGTGGGTAGAATATATATCCCAAGGGGGGTAAAATTGAAAAAAGTTTAAAAAATTTTTTTTTGGACTTAATCATTTTTCCGGCGTTCATCAGACTTTCAGATAGCGGAAGTGTCAGTGAACGTACCGATTTCAGTACCAGACCGATTCTCCCGATGAGTCCTTGATATTTAGTCGTTTTCAGGGAATTTTCTGAATTTTTGAAAATTTCACTTTTTTGTGAAAATATCCACTAAATGAGGGAATAGTATGTGTGAGGGTGCCCCAGGAGAGTTCCAAATGTGTGTGGGTAGAATATATATCCCACAGCGGTAAAATTGAAAAAAGTTGAAAAAAAATTTTCTTTGGACTTAGTCATTTTTCCGGCATTTATCAGACTTTCAGATAGGGGAGATGTCAGTGAGTGTTCCAATTTCAGTTCCAGAGCGATTCGTTCGATCAGTACTTGATATTTAGTCGTTTTCAGCCAAATTTCTGAATTTTTGAAAATTTCACTTTTTCGTGAAAATATCCACTAAATGAGGGAATAATATGTGTGAGGGTACCCCAGGAGAGTTCCAAATGTGTGTGGGTAGAATATATATCCCACGGGGGTAAAATTGAAAAAAGTTGAAAAAAAATTTTTTTTGGACATAGTCATTTTTCTGATGTTTATCAGACTTTCAGATAGCGGAAGTGTCAGTGAGCATTCCGATTTCAGTTCCAGACTGATTCTCCCGATGAGTCCTTGATATTTAGTCGTTTTCAGGGAATTTTCTGAATTTTTGAAAATTTCACTTTTTTGTGAAAATATCCACTAAATGAGGGAATATTATGTGTGAGGGTGCCCCAGGAGAGTTCCACATGTGTGTGGGTAGAATATATATCCCACAGCGGTAAAATTGAAAAAAGTTGAAAAAAAATTTTCTTTGGACTTAGTCATTTTTCCGGCATTTATCAGACTTTCAGATAGGGGAGATGTCAGTGAGTGTTCCAATTTCAGTTCCAGAGCGATTCGTTCGATCAGTACTTGATATTTAGTCATTTTCAGCCAATTTTCTGAATTTTTGAAAATTTCACTTTTTCGTGAAAATATCCACTAAATGAGGGAATAATATGTGTGAGGGTACCCCAGGAGAGTTCCAAATGTGTGTGGGTAGAATATATATCCCACGGGGGTAAAATTGAAAAAAGTTGAAAAAAAATTTTTTTTGGACATAGTCATTTTTCCGACGTTTATCAGACTTTCAGATAGCGGAAGTGTCAGTGAGCATTCCGATTTCAGTTCCAGACCGATTCTCCCGATGAGTCCTTGATATTTAGTCGTTTTCAGGGAATTTTCTGAATTTTTGAAAATTTCACTTTTTTGTGAAAATATCCACTAAATGAGGGAATAGTATGTGTGAGGGTGCCCCAGGAGAGTTCCAAATGTGTGTGGGTAGAATATATATCCCATGGCGGTAAAATTGAAAAAAGTTGAAAAAAATTTTTCTTTGGACTTAGTCATTTTTCCGGCGTTTATCAGACTTTCAGATAGGGGAATTGTCAGTGAGCGTTCCGATTTCAGTTCCAGAGCGATTTGCCCCATGAGTCCTTGATATTTAGTCGTTTTCAGCCAATTTTCTGAATTCTTGAAAATTTCACTTTTTTGTAAAAATATCCACTAAATGAGGGAATAATATCTGTGAGGGTACCCCAGGAGAGTTCCAAATGTGTGTGGGTAGAATATATATCCCAAGGGGGGTAAAATTGAAAAAAGTTTAAAAAATTTTTTTTGGACTTAATCATTTTTCCGGCGTTCATCAGACTTTCAGATCGCGGAAGTGTAAGTGAGCGTACCGATTTCAGTTCCAGACGGATTCTCCCGATGAGTCCTTGATATTTAGTCGTTTTCAGGGAATTTTCTGAATTTTTGAAAATTTCACTTTTTTGTGAAAATATCCACTAAATGAGGGAATAGTATGTGTGAGGGTGCCCCAGGAGAGTTCCAAATGTGTGTGGGTAGAATATATATCCCACAGCGGTAAAATTGAAAAAAGTTGAAAAAAAATTTTCTTTGGACTTAGTCATTTTTCCGGCATTTATCAGACTTTCAGATAGGGGAGATGTCAGTGAGTGTTCCGATTTCAGTTCCAGAGCGATTGGTTCGATCAGTACTTGATATTTAGTCGTTTTCAGCCAATTTTCTGAATTTTTGAAAATTTCACTTTTTCTTGAAAATATCCACTAAATGAGGGAATAATATGTGTGAGGGTACCCCAGGAGAGTTCCAAATGTGTGTGGGTAGAATATATATCCCACGGGGGTAAAATTGAAAAAAGTTTAAAAAAAATTTTTTTTGGACATAGTCATTTTTCCGGCGTTTATCAGACTTTCAGATAGGGGAATTGTAAGTGAGCGTTCCGATTTCAGTTCCAGAGCGATTCGCCCGATGAGTCCTTGATATTTAGTAGTTTTCAGCCAATTTTCTGAATTTTTGAAAATTTCACTTTTTTGGGAAAATATTCACTAAATGAGGGAATATTATCTGTGAGGGTACCCCAGGAGAGTTCCAAATTTGTGTGGGTAGAATAGATATCCCACGGGGGGTAAAATTGAAAAAAGTTGAAAAAAACTTTATTTGGACTGTATCATTTTTCCGGTGTTTATCAGACTTTCAGATAGGGGAATTGTTAGTGAGCGTTCCGATTTCAGTTCCAGAGCGATTCGCCCCATGAGTCCTTGATATTTAGTCGTTTTCAGCCAATTTTCTGAATTTTTGAAAATTTCACTTTTTTGTGAAAATATCCACTAAATGAGGGAATAATATGTGTGAGGGTACCCCAGGAGAGTTCCAAATGTGTGTGGGTAGAATATATATCCCACGGGGGGTAAAATTGAAAAAAGTTGAAAAAATTTTTTTTGGGACTTAGTCATTTTTCCGGCGTTTATCAGACTTTCAGATAGGGGAAATGTCAGTGAGCATTCCGATTTCAGTTCCAGAGCGATTCGCCCGATCAGTACTTGATATTTAGTCGTTTTCTGCCAATTTTCAGAATTTTTGAAAATTTCACTTTTTTGTGAAAATATCCACTAAATGAGGGAATAATATGCGTGAGGGTACCCCAGGAGAATTCCAAATGTGTGTGGGTAGAATAGCTATCCCACGGGGGGTAAAATTGAAAAAAGTTGAAAAAAACTTTATTTGGACTTTATCATTTTTCCGGCGTTCATCAGACTTTCAGATAGGGGAAATGTCAGTGAGCGTTCCGATTTCAGTTCCAGAGCGATTCGAACGATGAGTCCTTGAAATTTAGTCATTTTCAGCCAATTTTCAGAATTTTTGAAAGTTCCACTTTTTTTGTGAAAATATCCGCTAAATGAGGTAATATAATAATATGTGTGATGGTACCCCCGGAGAGTTCCAAATGTGTGTGGGTAGAATATATATCCCACGGGGGTAAAATTGAAAAAAGTTGAAAAAATTTTTTTGGGCAACTTAGTCATTTTTTCGGCATTTATTAGACTTTCAGATTAGGGGAATTGCAAGTGAGCGTTCCAATATCAGTTCCAGAGCGATTCGCCCTATGAGTCCTTGATATTTAGTCATTTTCAGCCAATTTTCTGAATTTTTGAAAATTTCACTTTTTTGTGAAAATATTCACTAAATGAGGGAATATTATCTGTGAGGGTACCCCAGGAGAGTTCCAAATGTGTGTGGGTAGAATATATAACCCACGGGGGTAAAATTGAAAAAAGTTGAAAAAAAATTTTTTTTGGACATAGTCATTTTTCCGGCGTTTATCAGACTTTCAGATAGCGGAATTGTCAGTGAGCGTTCCGATTTCAGTTCCAGAGCGATTTGCCCCATGAGTCCTTGATATTTAGTTGTTTTCAGCCAATTTTCTGAATTTTTGAAAATTTCACTTTTTTGTGAAAATATCCACTAAATGAGGGAATAATATGTGTGAGGGTACCCCAGGAGAGTTCCAAATGTGGGTGGGTAGAATATGTATCCCACGGGGGTAAAATTGAAAATAGTTGAAAAAAAATGTTTTTTGGACTTAGTCATTTTTCCGGCATTTATCAGACTTTCAGATATCGGAAATGTCAGTGAGTGTTCCGATTTCAGTTCCACAGCGATTTGTCCGATCAGTGCTTGATATTTAGTCGTTTTCTGCCAATTTTCTGAATTTTTGAAAATTTCACTTTTTTGCGAAAATATCCACTAAATGAGGGAATAATATGTGTGAGGGTACCCCAGGAGAGTTCCAAAAGTGTGTGGGTAGAATATATATCCGAAGGGGGGTAAAATTGAAAAAAGTTGAAAAAATTTTTTTTTGGACTTAATCATTTTTCCGGCGTTCATCAGACTTTCAGATAGCGGAAGTGTCAGTGAGCGTTCCGATTTCAGTTCCAGACCGATTCTCCCATTGAGTCCTTGATATTTAGTCGTTTTCAGGGAATTTTCTGAATTTTTGAAAATTTCACTTTTTTGTGAAAATATTCACTAAATGAGGGAATAATATGTGTGAGGGTACCCCAGCAGAGTTCCAAATGTGTGTGGGTAGAATATATATCCCACGGGGGTAAAATTGAAAAAAGTTGAAAAAAAATTTTTTTGGGAACTTAGTCATTTTTTCGGCGTTTATCAGACTTTCAGATAGGGGAATTGTTAGTGAGCGTTCCGATTTCAGTTCCAGAGCAATTCGCCCCATGAGTCCATGATATTTAGTCGTGTTCAGCCAATTTTCAGAATTTTTGAAAATTTCAGTTTTTTGTGAAAATATCCACTAAATGAGGGAATAATATGTGTGAGGGTACCCCAGGAGAGTTCCAAATGTGGGTGGGTAGAATATATATCCCACGGGGGTAAAATTGAAAATAGTTGAAAAAAAATTTTTTTTGGACATAGTCATTTTTCCGACGTTTATCAGACTTTCAGATAGGGGAAATGTCAGTGAGCGTTCCGATTTCAGTTCCAGAGCGATTCGAACGATGAGTCCTTGAAATTTAGTCATTTTCAGCCAATTTTCTGAATTTTTGAAAGTTCCACTTTTTTTGTGAAAATATCCGCTAAATGAGGGAATAATATGTGTGATGGTACCCCAGGAGAGTTCCAAATGTGTGTGGGTAGAATATATATCCCACGGGATTAAAATTGAAAAAAGTTGAAAAATAAATTTTTTTGGACTTAGTCATTTTTCCGGCGTTTATCAGACTTTCAGATAGGGGAATTGTAAGTGAGCGTTCCGATTTCAGTTCCAGAGCGATACGCCCCATGAGTCCTTGATATTTAGTCGTTTTCAGCCAATTTTCTGAATTTTTGAAAATTTCACTTTTTTGTGAAAATATTCACTAAATGAGGGAATATTATCTGTGAGGGTACCCCAGGAGAGTTCCAAATGTGTGTGGGTAGAATATATATCCCACGGGGGTAAAATTGAAAAAAGTTGAAAAAAATTTTTTTTGGGCATAGTCATTTTTCCGGCATTTATCAGTCTTTCAGATAGGGGAAATGTCAGTGAGCGTTCCGATTTCAGTTCCAGAGAGATTCGCCCCATGAGTCCTTGATATTTAGTCGTTTTCAGCCAATTTTCTGAATTTTTGAAAATTTAACTTTTTTGTGAAAATATCCACTAAATGAGGGAATAATATCTGTGAGGGTACCCCAGGAGAGTTCCAAATGTGTGTGGGTAGAATATATACCCCAAGGGGGGTAAAATTGAAAAAAGTTGAAAAAAAATTTTTTGGGGAACTTAGTCATTTTTTCGGCGTTTATCAGACTTTCAGATAGGGGAATTGTTAGTGAGCATTCCGATTTCAGTTCCAGAGCAATTCGCCCCATGAGTCCATGATATTTAGTCGTGTTCAGCCAATTTTCAGAATTTTTGAAAATTTCACTTTTTTGTGAAAATATCCACTAAATGAGGGAATAATATGTGTGAGGGTACCTCAGGAGAGTTCCAAATGTGGGTGGGTAGAATATATATCCCACGGGGGTAAAATTGAAAATAGTTTAAAAAAAATTTTTTTGGACATAGTCATTTTTCCGACGTTTATCAGACTTTCAGATAGGGGAAATGTCAGTGAGCGTTCCGATTTCAGTTCCAGAGCGATTCAAACGATGAGTCCTTGAAATTTAGTCATTTTCAGCCCATTTTCTGAATTTTTGAAAGTTCCACTTTTTTTGTGAAAATATCCGCTAAATGAGGGAATAATATGTGTGATGGTACCCCAGGAGAGTTCCAAATGTGTGTGGGTAGAATATATATCCCACGGGGGTAAAATTGAAAAAAGTTGAAAAAAAATTTTTTTGGACTTAGTCATTTTTCCGGCGTTTATCAGACTTTCAGATGGGGAATTGTAAGTGAGGGTTCCTATATCAGTTCCAGAGAGATTCGCCCCATGAGTCCTTGATATTTAGTCGTTTTCAGCCAATTTTCTGAATTTTTGAAAATTTCACTTTTTTGTGAAAATATCCACTAAATGAGGGAATAATATCTGTGAGGGTACCCCAGGAGATATCCAAATGTGTGTGGGTAGAATATATATCCCACGGGGGTAAAATTGAAAAAAGTTGAAAAAAATTTTTTGGGGAACTTAGTCATTTTTTCGGCGTTTATCAGACTTTCAGATAGGGGAAATGTCAGTGAGCGTTCCGATTTCAGTTCCAGAGCGATTCGAAGGATGAGTCCTTGAAATTTAGTCATTTTCAGCCAATTTTCTGAAGTTTTGAAAGTTCCACTTTTTTTGTGAAAATATCCGCTAAATGAGGGAATAATATGTGTGATGGTACCCCAGGAGAGTTCCAAATGTGTGTGGGTAGAATATATATCCCAAGGGGGTTAAAATTGAAAAAAGTTGAAAAAATTTTTTTTTGGACTTAATCATTTTTCCGGCGTTCATCAGACTTTCAGATAGCGGAAGTGTCAGTGAGTGTTCCGATTTCAGTTCCACAGCGATTCGTCCGATCAGTAATTGATATTTAGTCATTTTCAGCCAATTTTCAGAATTTTTGAAAATTTCACTTTTTTGTGAAAATATCCACTAAATGAGGGAATAATATGTGTGAGGGTACCCCAGGAGAGTTCCAAATGTGTGTGGGTAGAATATATATCCCACGGGGGTAAAATTGAAAAAAGTTGAAAAAAAATTTTTTTGGACTTAGTCATTTTTCCAGCGTTTATCAGACTTTCAGATGGGGAATTGTAAGTGAGGGTTCCTATATCAGTTCCAGAGAGATTCGCCCCATGAGTCCTTGATATTTAGTCGTTTTCAGCCAATTTTCTGAATTTTTGAAAATTTCACTTTTTTGTGAAAATATCCACTAAATGAGGGAATAATATCTGTGAGGGTACCCCAGGAGAGATCCAAATGTGTGTGGGTAGAATATATATCCCACGGGGGTAAAATTGAAAAAAGTTGAAAAAAATTTTTTGGGGAACTTAGTCATTTTTTCGGCGTTTATCAGACTTTCAGATAGGGGAATTGTTAGTGAGCGTTCCGATTTCAGTTCCAGAGCAATTCGCCCCATGGGTCCATGATATTTAGTCGTGTTCAGCCAATTTTCAGAATTTTTGAAAATTTCACTTTTTTGTGAAAATATCCACTAAATGAGGTAATAATATGTGTGAGGGTACCCCAGGAGAGTTTCAAATGTGGGTGGGTAGAATACATATCCCACGGGGGTAAAATTGAAAATAGTTGAAAAAAAATTTTTTTTGGACATAGTCATTTTTCCGACGTTTATCAGACTTTCAGATAGGGGAAATGTCAGTGAGCGTTCCGATTTCAGTTCCAGAGCGATTCGAACGATGAGTCCTTGAAATTTAGTCATTTTCAGCCAATTTTCTGAATTTTTGAAAGTTCCACTTTTTTTGTGAAAATATCCGCTAAATGAGGGAATAATATGTGTGATGGTACCCCAGGAGAGTTCCAAATGTGTGTGTGTAGAATATATATCCCACGGGGGTAAAATTGAAAAAAGTTTAAAAAAAATTTTTTTGGGCATATTCATTTTTCCGGCATTTATCAGTCTTTCAGATAGGGGAAATGACAGTGAGCGTTCCGATTTCAGTTCCAGAGAGATTCGCCCCATGAGTCTTTGATATTTAGTCGTTTTCAGCCAATTTTCTGAATTTTTGAAAATTTCACTTTTTTGTGAAAATATCCACTAAATGAGGGAATAATATCTGTGAGGGTACCCCAGGAGAGTTCCAAATGTGTGTGGGTAGAATATATATCCCAAGGGGGGTAAAATTGAAAAAAGTTGAAAAAATTTTTTCTTTGGACTTAGTCATTTTTTCGGCGTTTATCAGACTTTCAGATAGGGGAAATGTCAGTCAACGTTCCGATTTCAGTTCAAGAGCGATGCGCCCGATGAGTCCTTGATATTTAGTCGTTTTCAGCCAATTTTCTGAATTTTTGTAAATTTAACTTTTTTGTGAAAATATCCACTAAATGAGAGAATAATATTTGTGAGGGTACCAAAGGAGAGTTCCAAATGTGTGTGGGTAGAATATATATCCCATGGGATTAAAATTGAAAAATTTGAAAAATGAATTTTTTTAGACTTAGTCATTTTTCCAGCGTTTATCAGTCTTTCAGATAGGGGAAATGTCAGTGAGAGTTCCAATTTCAGTTCCAGAGCGATTCGGCCGATGATTCCTTGATACTTAGTCGTTTTCAGCCAACTTTCTGAACTTTTGAAAATTTCACTTTTTTGTGAAAATATCCACTAAATGAGGGAATAATATGTGTGAGGGTACCCCAGGAGAGTTCCAAATGTGTGTGGGTAGAATATATATCCCACGGTAGTAAAATTGAAAAAAGTTGAAAAAAAATTTTTTTGGACTTAGTCATTTTTCCGGCATTTATCAGACTTTCAGATAGGGGAATTGTAAGTGATCGTTCCGATTTCAGTTCCAGAGCGATTCGCCCCATGAGTCCTTGATATTTAGTCATTTTCAGCCAATTTTCTGAATTTTTGAAAATTTCACTTTTTTTGTGAAAATATCCGCTAAATGAGGGAATAATATGTGTGAGGGTACCCCAGGAGAGTTCCAAATGTGTGTGGGTAGATTAGATATCCCACGGGGGGTAAAATTGAAAAAAGTTTAAGAAAATGTTTTTTGGACTTAATCATTTTTCCGGCGTTTATCAGACTTTCAAATAGCGGAAGTGTCAGTGAGCGTTCCGATTTCAGTTCCAGACCAATTCTCCTGATGAGTCCTTGATATTTAGTCGTTTTCAGGGAATTTTCTGAATTTTTCAAAATTTCACTTTTTTGTGAAAATATCCACTAAATGAGGGAATAATATGTGTGAGGGTACCCCAGGAGAGTTCCAAATGTGTGTGAGTAGAATATATATCCCACGGGGGTAAAATTGAAAAAAGTTGAAAAATTTTTTTTTTGGACTTAGTCATTTTTCCGGCGTTTATCAGACTTTGAGATAGGGGAAGTGTCATTGAGCGTTCCGATTTCAGTTCCAGATCGATTCGCCAGATCAGTACTTGATATTTAGTCGTTTTCAGCCAATTTTCAGAATTTTTGAAAAGTTCACTTTTTTGTGAAAATATCCGCTAAATGAGGGAATAATATGTGTGAGGGTACCTGAGGAGAGATCCAAATTTGTGTGGGTAGAATAGATATCCCACGGGGGGTAAAATTGAAAAAAGTTGAAAAAAAATTTTTTTGGACTTAATCATTTTTACGGCGTTTATCAGACTTTCAGATAGCGGAAGTGTCAGTGAGCGTTCCGATTTCAGTTCCAGACCGATTCTCCCGATGAGTCCTTGACATTTAGACGTTTTCAGGGAATTTTCTGAATTTTTGAAAATTTCACTTTTTTATGAAAATATCCACTAAATGAGGGAATAATATGTGTGAGGGTACCCCAGGAGAGTTCCAAATGTGTGTGGGTAGAATATATATCCCACGGGGGGTAAAATTGAAAAAAGTTGAAAAAATTTTTTTGGGACTTAGTCATTTTTCCGGCATTTATCAGACTTTCAGATAGAGGAAATGTCAGTGAGCGTTCCGATTTCAGTTCCAGAGCGATGCGCACGATGAGTCCTTGATATTTAGTTGTTTTCAGCCAATTTTCTGAATTTTTGAAAATTTCACCTTTTTGTGAAAATATCCACTAAATGAGGGAATAATATGTGTGAGGGTACCCCAGGAGAGTTCCAAATGTGTGTGGGTAGAATATATATCCCACGGGGGTAAAATTGAAAAAAGTTTAAAAAAATTTTTTTTTGGTCTTAGTCATTTTTCCGCCATTTATCATACTTTCAGATAGGGGAAATGTCAGTGAGCGTTCCGATTTCAGTTTCAGAGCGATTTGCGCTATTAGTAATTGATATTTAGTCGTTTTCTGCCAATTTTCAGAATTTTGAAAATGTCACTTTTTTGTGAAAATATCCACTAAATGAGGGAATAATATGTGTGAGGGTACCCCAGGAGAGTTCCAAATGTGTGTGGGTAGATTAGATATCCCACGGGGGGTAAAATTGAAAAAAGTTGAAAAGAATGTTTTTTAGACTTAATCATTTTTCCGGCGTTTATCAGACTTTCAGATAGGGGAAATGTCAGTGAGCGTTCCGATTTCAGTTCCACAGCGACTCGCCCGATGATTACTTGATATTTAGTCGTTTTCTGCCAATTTTCTGAATTTTTGAAAATTTCACTTTTTTGTGAAAATATCCGCTAAATGAGGGAATAATATGTGTGAGGGTACCCCAGGAGAGTTCCAAATGTGTGTGGGTAGAATATATTTCACACGGGGGTAAAATTGAAAAAAGTTGAAAATAATTTTTTTTTGGACTTAGTCATTTTTCCGGCGTTTATTAGCCTTTCAGATAGGGGAAATGTCAGTGAGCGTTCCGATTTCAGTTCCAGAGCGATTCACCTGATGAGTCCTTTATATTTAGTCGTTTTCAGCCAATTTTCTGAATTTTTGAAAATTTCACTTTTTAGTGAATATATCCACTAAATGAGGGAATAATATGTGTGAGGGTACCCCAGGAGAGTTCCAAATGTGTGTGGGTAGAATATATATCCCACAGGGGTAAAACTGAAAAGAGTTGAAAAAAAATTTTTTTTGAACTTAGTCATTTTTCCGGCGTTTATCAGACTTTCAGATAGGGGAAATGTCAGTGAGCATTCCGATTTCAGTTCCAGAGTGATTCGCCAGATCAGTAATTGATATTTAGTCATTTTCTGCCAATTTTCTGAATTTTTGAAAATTTCACTTTTTTGTGAAAATTTCCACTAAATGAGGGAATAATATGCGTGAGGGTACCCTAGGAGAAATCCAAATGTGTGTGGGTAGAATATATATCCAACGGGGGTAAAACTGAAAAAAGTTGAAGATAATTTTTTTTTGGACTTAGTCATTTTTCCGGCGTTTATTAGACTTTCAGATAGGGGAAACGTCAGTGAGCGTTCCGATTTCAGTTCCATAGAAATTCGCCCGAACAGTCCTTGATATTTAGTCGTTTTCCGCCAATTTTCAAAATTTTTCAAAAAGTTCACTTTTTTGTGAAAATATCCACTAAATGAGGGAATAATATGTGTGGGGGTACCCCAGGAGAGTTCCAAATGTGTGTGGGTAGAATATATATCCCACGGGGATAAAATTGAAAAAAGTTGAAAAAATTTTTTCTTTGGACTTAGTCATTTTTCCGGCGTTTATCAGACTTTCAGATAGGGGAAATGTCAGTGAGCATTCCGATTTCAGTTCCAGAGTGATTCGCCAGATCAGTACTTAATATTTAGTCGTTTTCTGCCAATTTTCTGAATTTTTGAAAATTTCACTTTTTTGTGAAAATATCCACTAAATGAGGGAATAATATGCGTGAGGGTACCCCAGGAGAATTCCAAATGTGTGTGGGTAGAATATATATCCCACGGGGGTAAAATTGAAAAAAGTTGAAAACATTTTTTTTTGGGACTTAGTCATTTTTCCGGCGTTTATCAGACTTTCAGATAGGGGAAATGTCAGTGAGCGTTCCGATTTCAGTTCCAGTGCGATTCGCCCAATGAGTCCTTGATATTTAGTCGTTTTCAGCCAATTTTCTGAATTTTTGAAAATTTCACTTTTTTGTGAAAATATCCACTAAATGAGGGAATAATATCTGTGAGGGTACCCCAGGAGAGTTCCAAATGTGTGTGGGTAGAATATATTTCCCAAGGGGAGTAAAATTGAAAAAAATTGAAAAAAAATTTTTTTTGGAACTTAGTCATTTTTTCGGCGTTTATCAGACTTTCAGATAGGGGAATTGTTAGTGAGCGTTCCGATTTCAGTTCCAGAGCAATTCGCCCCATGAGTCCATGATATTTAGTCGTGTTCAGCCAATTTTCAGAATTTTTGAAAATTTCACTTTTTTGTGAAAATATCCACTAAATGAGGGAATAATATGTGTGAGGGTACCCCAGGAGAGTTCCAAATGTGTGTGGGTAGAATATATATCCCACGGGGGGTAAAATTGATAAAAGTTGAAAAAAATTTTTTTGGGACTTAGTCATTTTTCCGGCGTTTATCAGACTTTCAGATAGGGGAAATGTCAGTGAGCGTTCCGATTTCAGTTCCACAGCGACTCGCCCGATGATTACTTGATATTTAGTCGTTTTCTGCCAATTTTCTGAATTTTTGAAAATTTCACTTTTTTGTGAAAATATCCGCTAAATGAGGGAATAATATGTGTGAGGGTACCCCAGGAGAGTTCCAAATGTGTGTGGGTAGAATATATTTCACACGGGGGTAAAATTGAAAAAAGTTGAAAATAATTTTTTTTTGGACTTAGTCATTTTTCCGGCGTTTATTAGCCTTTCAGATAGGGGAAATGTCAGTGAGCGTTCCGATTTCAGTTCCAGAGCGATTCGCCTGATGAGTCCTTTATATTTAGTCGTTTTCAGCCAATTTTCTGAATTTTTGAAAATTTCACTTTTTAGTGAATATATCCACTAAATGAGGGAATAATATGTGTGAGGGTACCCCAGGAGAGTTCCAAATGTGTGTGGGTAGAATATATATCGCACAGGGGTAAAACTGAAAAGAGTTGAAAAAAAATTTTTTTTGAACTTAGTCATTTTTCCGGCGTTTATCAGACTTTCAGATAGGGGAAATGTCAGTGAGCATTCCGATTTCAGTTCCAGAGTGATTCGCCAGATCAGTAATTGATATTTAGTCATTTTCTGCCAATTTTCTGAATTTTTGAAAATTTCACTTTTTTTTGAAAATTTCCACTAAATGAGGGAATAATATGCGTGAGGGTACCCTAGGAGAAATCCAAATGTGTGTGGGTAGAATATATATCCAACGGGGGTAAAACTGAAAAAAGTTGAAGATAATTTTTTTTTGGACTTAGTCATTTTTCCGGCGTTTATTAGACTTTCAGATAGGGGAAACGTCAGTGAGCGTTCCGATTTCAGTTCCATAGAAATTCGCCCGAACAGTCCTTGATATTTAGTCGTTTTCCGCCAATTTTCAAAATTTTTGAAAAGTTCACTTTTTTGTGAAAATATCCACTAAATGAGGGAATAATATGTGTGGGGGTACCCCAGGAGAGTTCCAAATGTGTGTGGGTAGAATATATATCCCACGGGGATAAAATTGAAAAAAGTTGAAAAAATTTTTTCTTTGGACTTAGTCATTTTTCCGGCGTTTATCAGACTTTCAGATAGGGGAAATGTCAGTGAGCATTCCGATTTCAGTTCCAGAGTGATTCGCCAGATCAGTACTTAATATTTAGTCGTTTTCTGCCAATTTTCTGAATTTTTGAAAATTTCACTTTTTTGTGAAAATATCCACTAAATGAGGGAATAATATCTGTGAGGGTACCCCAGGAGAGTTCCAAATGTGTGTGGGTAGAATATATTTCCCAAGGGGGGTAAAATTGAAAAAAATTGAAAAAAAATTTTTTTTGGAACTTAGTCATTTTTTCGGCGTTTATCAGACTTTCAGATAGGGGAATTGTTAGTGAGCGTTCCGATTTCAGTTCCAGAGCAATTCGCCCCATGAGTCCATGATATTTAGTCGTGTTCAGCCAATTTTCAGAATTTTTGAAAATTTCACTTTTTTGTGAAAATATCCACTAAATGAGGGAATAATATGCGTGAGGGTACCCCAGGAGAATTCCAAATGTGTGTGGGTAGAATATATATCCCACGGGGGTAAAATTGAAAAAAGTTGAAAACATTTTTTTTTGGGACTTAGTCATTTTTCCGGCGTTTATCAGACTTTCAGATAGGGGAATTGTTAGTGAGCGTTCCGATTTCAGTTCCAGAGCAATTCGCCCCATGAGTCCATGATATTTAGTCGTGTTCAGCCAATTTTCAGAATTTTTGAAAATTTCACTTTTTTGTGAAAATATCCACTAAATGAGGGAATAATATGTGTGAGGGTACCCCAGGAGAGTTCCAAATGTGGGTGGGTAGAATATATATCCCACGGGGGTAAAATTGAAAATAGGTGAAAAAAAATTTTTTTTGGACATAGTCATTTTTCCGACGTTTATCAGACTTTCAGATAGGGGAAATGTCAGTGAGCGTTCCGATTTCAGTTCCAGAGCGATTCGAACGATGAGTCCTTGAAATTTAGTCATTTTCAGCCAATTTTCTGAATTTTTGAAAGTTCCACTTTTTTTGTGAAAATATCCGCTAAATGAGGGAATAATATGTGTGATTGTACCCCAGGAGAGTTCCAAATGTGTGTGGGTAGAATATATATCCCACGGGGGTAAAATTGAAAATAGTTGAAAAAAAATTTTTTTTGGACATAGTCATTTTTCCGACGTTTATCAGACTTTCAGATAGGGGAAATGTCAGTGAGCGTTCCGATTTCAGTTCAAGAGCGATACTCCCGATGAGTCCTTGATATTTAGTCGTTTTCAGCCAATTTTCTGAATTTTTGAAAATTTAACTTTTTTGTGAAAATATCCACTAAATGAGGGAATAATATGTGTGAGGGTACCACAGGAGAGTTCCAAATGTGTGTGGGTAGAATATATATCCCATGGGATTAAAATTGAAAAATTTGAAAAATAAATTTTTTTAGACTTAGTCATTTTTCCAGCGTTTATCAGTCTTTCAGATAGGGGAAATGTCAGTGAGAGTTCCAATTTCAGTTCCAGAGCGATTCGGCCGATGATTCCTTGATATTTAGTCGTTTTCAGCCAACTTTCTGAACTTTTGAAAATTTCACTTTTTAGTGAAAATATCCACTAAATAAGGGAATAATATGTGTGAGGGTACCCCAGGAGAGTTCCAAATGTGTGTGGGTAGAATATATATCCCACGGGATTAAAATTGAAAAAAGTTGAAAAATAAATTTTTTTAGAGTTAGTCATTTTTCCGGCGTTTATCAGACTTTCAGATAGGGGAATTGTAAGTGAGCGTTACGATTTCAGTTCCAGAGCGATTCGCCCCATGAGTCCATGATATTTAGTCATTTTCAGCCAACTTTCTGAACTTTTGAAAATTTCACTTTTTTGTGAAAATATCCACTAAATGAGGGAATAATATGTGTGAGGGTACCTGAGGAGAGTTCCAAATTTGTGTGGGTAGAATAGATATCCCACGGGGGGTAAAATTCAAAACAGTTGAAAAAATTTTTTTTTGGACTTAATCATTTTTACGGCGTTTATCAGACTTTCAGATAGCGGAAGTGTCAGTGAGCGTTCCGATTTCAGTTCCAGACCGATTCTCCCGATGAGTCCTTGACATTTAGACGTTTTCAGGGAATTTTCAGAATTTTTGAAAATTTCACTTTTTTATGAAAATATCCACTAAATGAGGGAATAATATGTGTGAGGGTACCCCAGGAGAGTTCCAAATGTGTGTGGGTAGAATATATATCCCACGGGGGGTCAAAATTGAAAAAAGTTGAAAAAATTTTTTTGGGGACTTAGTCATTTTTCCGGCATTTATCAGACTTTCAGATAGAGGAAATGTCAGTGAGCGTTCCGATTTCAGTTCCAGAGCGATGCGCACGATGAGTCCTTGATATTTAGTCGTTTTCAGCCAATTTTCTGGATTTTTGAAAATTTCACCTTTTTGTGAAAATATCCACTAAATGAGGGAATAATATGTGTGAGGGTACCCCAGGAGAGTTCCAAATGTGTGTGGGTAGAATATATATCCCACGGGGGTAAAATTGAAAAAAGTTTAAAAAAATTTTTTTTTGGTCTTAGTCATTTTTCCGCCATTTATCATACTTTCAGATAGGGGAAATGTCAGTGAGTGTTCCGATTTCAGTTTCAGAGCGATTTGCGCTATTAGTAATTGATATTTAGTCGTTTTCTGCCAATTTTCAGAATTTTGAAAATTTCACTTTTTTGTGAAAATATCCACTAAATGAGGGAATAATATGTGTGAGGGTACCCCAGGAGAGTTCCAAATGTGTGTGGGTAGATTAGATATCCCACGGGGGGTAAAATTGAAAAAAGTTGAAAAAAATGTTTTTTAGACTTAACCATTTTTCCGGCGTTTATCAGACTTTCAGATAGCGGAAGTATCAGTGTGCATTCCGATTTCATTTCCAGACCGATTCTCCCGATGAGTCCTTCATATTTAGTCGTTTTCAGGGAATTCTCTGAATTTTTGAAAATTTCACTTTTTTGTGAAAATATCCACTAAATGAGGGAATAATATGTGTGAGGGTACCCCAGGAGAGTTCCAAATGTGTGTGGGTAGAATATATATCCCACGGGGGGTAAAATTGATAAAAGTTGAAAAAAATTTTTTTGGGACTTAGTCATTTTTCCGGCATTTATCAGACTTTCAGATAGGGGAAATGTCAGTGAGCATTCCGATTTCAGTTCCACAGCGACTCGCCCGATGATTACTTGATATTTAGTCTTTTTCTGCCAATTTTCTGAATTTTTGAAAATTTCACTTTTTTGTGAAAATATCCGCTAAATGAGGGAATAATATGTGTGAGGGTACCCCAGGAGAGTTCCAAATGTGTGTGGGTAGAATATATTTCACACGGGGGTAAAATTGAAAAAAGTTGAAAATAATTTTTTTTTGGACTTAGTCATTTTTCCGGCGTTTATTACCCTTTGAGATAGGGGAAATGTCAGTGAGCGTTCCGATTTCAGTTCCAGAGCGATTCGCCTGATGAGTCCTTTATATTTAGTCGTTTTCAGCCAATTTTCTGAATTTTTGAAAATTTCACTTTTTAGTGAATATATCCACTAAATGAGGGAATAATGTGTGTGAGGGTACCCCAGGAGAGTTCCAAATGTGTGTGGGTAGAATATATATCCCACAGGGGTAAAACTGAAAAGAGTTGAAAAAAAATTTTTTTTTAGAACTTAGTCATTTTTCCGGCGTTTATTAGACTTTCAGATAGGGGAAACGTCAGTGAGCGTTCCGATTTCAGTTCCATAGAAATTCGCCCGAACAGTCCTTGATATTTAGTCGTTTTCCGCCAATTTTCAAAATTTTTGAAAAGTTCACTTTTTTGTGAAAATATCCACTAAATGAGGGAATAATATGTGTGGGGGTACCCCAGGAGAGTTCCAAATGTGTGTGGGTAGAATATATATCCCACGGGGATAAAATTGAAAAAAGTTGAAAAAATTTTTTCTTTGGACTTAGTCATTTTTCCGGCGTTTATCAGACTTTCAGATAGGGGAAATGTCAGTGAGCATTCCGATTTCAGTTCCAGAGTGATTCGCCAGATCAGTACTTAATATTTAGTCGTTTTCTGCCAATTTTCTGAATTTTTGAAAATTTCACTTTTTTGTGAAAATATCCACTAAATGAGGGAATAATATCTGTGAGGGTACCCCAGGAGAGTTCCAAATGTGTGTGGGTAGAATATATTTCCCAAGGGGGGTAAAATTGAAAAAAATTGAAAAAAAATTTTTTTTGGAACTTAGTCATTTTTTCGGCGTTTATCAGACTTTCAGATAGGGGAATTGTTAGTGAGCGTTCCGATTTCAGTTCCAGAGCAATTCGCCCCATGAGTCCATGATATTTAGTCGTGTTCAGCCAATTTTCAGAATTTTTGAAAATTTCACTTTTTTGTGAAAATATCCACTAAATGAGGGAATAATATGCGTGAGGGTACCCCAGGAGAATTCCAAATGTGTGTGGGTAGAATATATATCCCACGGGGGTAAAATTGAAAAAAGTTGAAAACATTTTTTTTTGGGACTTAGTCATTTTTCCGGCGTTTATCAGACTTTCAGATAGGGGAATTGTTAGTGAGCGTTCCGATTTCAGTTCCAGAGCAATTCGCCCCATGAGTCCATGATATTTAGTCGTGTTCAGCCAATTTTCAGAATTTTTGAAAATTTCACTTTTTTGTGAAAATATCCACTAAATGAGGGAATAATATGTGTGAGGGTACCCCAGGAGAGTTCCAAATGTGGGTGGGTAGAATATATATCCCACGGGGGTAAAATTGAAAATAGGTGAAAAAAAATTTTTTTTGGACATAGTCATTTTTCCGACGTTTATCAGACTTTCAGATAGGGGAAATGTCAGTGAGCGTTCCGATTTCAGTTCCAGAGCGATTCGAACGATGAGTCCTTGAAATTTAGTCATTTTCAGCCAATTTTCTGAATTTTTGAAAGTTCCACTTTTTTTGTGAAAATATCCGCTAAATGAGGGAATAATATGTGTGATTGTACCCCAGGAGAGTTCCAAATGTGTGTGGGTAGAATATATATCCCACGGGGGTAAAATTGAAAATAGTTGAAAAAAAATTTTTTTTGGACATAGTCATTTTTCCGACGTTTATCAGACTTTCAGATAGGGGAAATGTCAGTGAGCGTTCCGATTTCAGTTCAAGAGCGATACTCCCGATGAGTCCTTGATATTTAGTCGTTTTCAGCCAATTTTCTGAATTTTTGAAAATTTAACTTTTTTGTGAAAATATCCACTAAATGAGGGAATAATATGTGTGAGGGTACCACAGGAGAGTTCCAAATGTGTGTGGGTAGAATATATATCCCATGGGATTAAAATTGAAAAATTTGAAAAATAAATTTTTTTAGACTTAGTCATTTTTCCAGCGTTTATCAGTCTTTCAGATAGGGGAAATGTCAGTGAGAGTTCCAATTTCAGTTCCAGAGCGATTCGGCCGATGATTCCTTGATATTTAGTCGTTTTCAGCCAACTTTCTGAACTTTTGAAAATTTCACTTTTTTGTGAAAATATCCACTAAATAAGGGAATAATATGTGTGAGGGTACCCCAGGAGAGTTCCAAATGTGTGTGGGTAGAATATATATCCCACGGGATTAAAATTGAAAAAAGTTGAAAAATAAATTTTTTTAGAGTTAGTCATTTTTCCGGCGTTTATCAGACTTTCAGATAGGGGAATTGTAAGTGAGCGTTACGATTTCAGTTCCAGAGCGATTCGCCCCATGAGTCCATGATATTTAGTCATTTTCAGCCAACTTTCTGAACTTTTGAAAATTTCACTTTTTTGTGAAAATATCCACTAAATGAGGGAATAATATGTGTGAGGGTACCTGAGGAGAGTTCCAAATTTGTGTGGGTAGAATAGATATCCCACGGGGGGTAAAATTCAAAACAGTTGAAAAAATTTTTTTTTGGACTTAATCATTTTTACGGCGTTTATCAGACTTTCAGATAGCGGAAGTGTCAGTGAGCGTTCCGATTTCAGTTCCAGACCGATTCTCCCGATGAGTCCTTGACATTTAGACGTTTTCAGGGAATTTTCAGAATTTTTGAAAATTTCACTTTTTTATGAAAATATCCACTAAATGAGGGAATAATATGTGTGAGGGTACCCCAGGAGAGTTCCAAATGTGTGTGGGTAGAATATATATCCCACGGGGGGTCAAAATTGAAAAAAGTTGAAAAAATTTTTTTGGGGACTTAGTCATTTTTCCGGCATTTATCAGACTTTCAGATAGAGGAAATGTCAGTGAGCGTTCCGATTTCAGTTCCAGAGCGATGCGCACGATGAGTCCTTGATATTTAGTCGTTTTCAGCCAATTTTCTGGATTTTTGAAAATTTCACCTTTTTGTGAAAATATCCACTAAATGAGGGAATAATATGTGTGAGGGTACCCCAGGAGAGTTCCAAATGTGTGTGGGTAGAATATATATCCCACGGGGGTAAAATTGAAAAAAGTTTAAAAAAATTTTTTTTTGGTCTTAGTCATTTTTCCGCCATTTATCATACTTTCAGATAGGGGAAATGTCAGTGAGTGTTCCGATTTCAGTTTCAGAGCGATTTGCGCTATTAGTAATTGATATTTAGTCGTTTTCTGCCAATTTTCAGAATTTTGAAAATTTCACTTTTTTGTGAAAATATCCACTAAATGAGGGAATAATATGTGTGAGGGTACCCCAGGAGAGTTCCAAATGTGTGTGGGTAGATTAGATATCCCACGGGGGGTAAAATTGAAAAAAGTTGAAAAAAATGTTTTTTAGACTTAACCATTTTTCCGGCGTTTATCAGACTTTCAGATAGCGGAAGTATCAGTGTGCATTCCGATTTCATTTCCAGACCGATTCTCCCGATGAGTCCTTCATATTTAGTCGTTTTCAGGGAATTCTCTGAATTTTTGAAAATTTCACTTTTTTGTGAAAATATCCACTAAATGAGGGAATAATATGTGTGAGGGTACCCCAGGAGAGTTCCAAATGTGTGTGGGTAGAATATATATCCCACGGGGGGTAAAATTGATAAAAGTTGAAAAAAATTTTTTTGGGACTTAGTCATTTTTCCGGCATTTATCAGACTTTCAGATAGGGGAAATGTCAGTGAGCATTCCGATTTCAGTTCCACAGCGACTCGCCCGATGATTACTTGATATTTAGTCGTTTTCTGCCAATTTTCTGAATTTTTGAAAATTTCACTTTTTTGTGAAAATATCCGCTAAATGAGGGAATAATATGTGTGAGGGTACCCCAGGAGAGTTCCAAATGTGTGTGGGTAGAATATATTTCACACGGGGGTAAAATTGAAAAAAGTTGAAAATAATTTTTTTTTGGACTTAGTCATTTTTCTGGCGTTTATTACCCTTTCAGATAGGGGAAATGTCAGTGAGCGTTCCGATTTCAGTTCCAGAGCGATTCGCCTGATGAGTCCTTTATATTTAGTCGTTTTCAGCCAATTTTCTGAATTTTTGAAAATTTCACTTTTTAGTGAATATATCCACTAAATGAGGGAATAATATGTGTGAGGGTACCCCAGGAGAGTTCCAAATGTGTGTGGGTAGAATATATATCCCATGGGATTAAAATTGAAAAATTTGAAAAATAAATTTTTTTAGACTTAGTCATTTTTCCAGCGTTTATCAGTCTTTCAGATAGGGGAAATGTCAGTGAGAGTTCCAATTTCAGTTCCAGAGCGATTCGGCCGATGATTCCTTGATATTTAGTCGTTTTCAGCCAACTTTCTGAACTTTTGAAAATTTCACTTTTTTGTGAAAATATCCACTAAATAAGGGAATAATATGTGTGAGGGTACCCCAGGAGAGTTCCAAATGTGTGTGGGTAGAATATATATCCCACGGGATTAAAATTGAAAAAAGTTGAAAAATAAATTTTTTTAGAGTTAGTCATTTTTCCGGCGTTTATCAGACTTTCAGATAGGGGAATTGTAAGTGAGCGTTACGATTTCAGTTCCAGAGCGATTCGCCCCATGAGTCCATGATATTTAGTCATTTTCAGCCAACTTTCTGAACTTTTGAAAATTTCACTTTTTTGTGAAAATATCCACTAAATGAGGGAATAATATGTGTGAGGGTACCTGAGGAGAGTTCCAAATTTGTGTGGGTAGAATAGATATCCCACGGGGGGTAAAATTCAAAACAGTTGAAAAAATTTTTTTTTGGACTTAATCATTTTTACGGCGTTTATCAGACTTTCAGATAGCGGAAGTGTCAGTGAGCGTTCCGATTTCAGTTCCAGACCGATTCTCCCGATGAGTCCTTGACATTTAGACGTTTTCAGGGAATTTTCAGAATTTTTGAAAATTTCACTTTTTTATGAAAATATCCACTAAATGAGGGAATAATATGTGTGAGGGTACCCCAGGAGAGTTCCAAATGTGTGTGGGTAGAATATATATCCCACGGGGGGTCAAAATTGAAAAAAGTTGAAAAAATTTTTTTGGGGACTTAGTCATTTTTCCGGCATTTATCAGACTTTCAGATAGAGGAAATGTCAGTGAGCGTTCCGATTTCAGTTCCAGAGCGATGCGCACGATGAGTCCTTGATATTTAGTCGTTTTCAGCCAATTTTCTGGATTTTTGAAAATTTCACCTTTTTGTGAAAATATCCACTAAATGAGGGAATAATATGTGTGAGGGTACCCCAGGAGAGTTCCAAATGTGTGTGGGTAGAATATATATCCCACGGGGGTAAAATTGAAAAAAGTTTAAAAAAATTTTTTTTTGGTCTTAGTCATTTTTCCGCCATTTATCATACTTTCAGATAGGGGAAATGTCAGTGAGTGTTCCGATTTCAGTTTCAGAGCGATTTGCGCTATTAGTAATTGATATTTAGTCGTTTTCTGCCAATTTTCAGAATTTTGAAAATTTCACTTTTTTGTGAAAATATCCACTAAATGAGGGAATAATATGTGTGAGGGTACCCCAGGAGAGTTCCAAATGTGTGTGGGTAGATTAGATATCCCACGGGGGGTAAAATTGAAAAAAGTTGAAAAAAATGTTTTTTAGACTTAACCATTTTTCCGGCGTTTATCAGACTTTCAGATAGCGGAAGTATCAGTGTGCATTCCGATTTCATTTCCAGACCGATTCTCCCGATGAGTCCTTCATATTTAGTCGTTTTCAGGGAATTCTCTGAATTTTTGAAAATTTCACTTTTTTGTGAAAATATCCACTAAATGAGGGAATAATATGTGTGAGGGTACCCCAGGAGAGTTCCAAATGTGTGTGGGTAGAATATATATCCCACGGGGGGTAAAATTGATAAAAGTTGAAAAAAATTTTTTTGGGACTTAGTCATTTTTCCGGCATTTATCAGACTTTCAGATAGGGGAAATGTCAGTGAGCATTCCGATTTCAGTTCCACAGCGACTCGCCCGATGATTACTTGATATTTAGTCGTTTTCTGCCAATTTTCTGAATTTTTGAAAATTTCACTTTTTTGTGAAAATATCCGCTAAATGAGGGAATAATATGTGTGAGGGTACCCCAGGAGAGTTCCAAATGTGTGTGGGTAGAATATATTTCACACGGGGGTAAAATTGAAAAAAGTTGAAAATAATTTTTTTTTGGACTTAGTCATTTTTCCGGCGTTTATTACCCTTTCAGATAGGGGAAATGTCAGTGAGCGTTCCGATTTCAGTTCCAGAGCGATTCGCCTGATGAGTCCTTTATATTTAGTCGTTTTCAGCCAATTTTCTGAATTTTTGAAAATTTCACTTTTTAGTGAATATATCCACTAAATGAGGGAATAATATGTGTGAGGGTACCCCAGGAGAGTTCCAAATGTGTGTGGGTAGAATATATATCCCACAGGGGTAAAACTGAAAAGAGTTGAAAAAAAATTTTTTTTGAACTTAGTCATTTTTCCGGCGTTTATTAGACTTTCAGATAGGGGAAACGTCAGTGAGCGTTCCGATTTCAGTTCCATAGAAATTCGCCCGAACAGTCCTTGATATTTAGTCGTTTTCCGCCAATTTTCAAAATTTTTGAAAAGTTCACTTTTTTGTGAAAATATCCACTAAATGAGGGAATAATATGTGTGGGGGTACCCCAGGAGAGTTCCAAATGTGTGTGGGTAGAATATATATCCCACGGGGATAAAATTGAAAAAAGTTGAAAAAAATTTTTCTTTGGACTTAGTCATTTTTCCGGCGTTTATCAGACTTTCAGATAGGGGAAATGTCAGTGAGCATTCCGATTTCAGTTCCAGAGCGATTTGCCAGATCAGTACTTAATATTTAGTCGTTTTCTGCCAATTTTCTGAATTTTTGAAAATTTCACTTTTTTGTGAAAATATCCACTAAATGAGGGAATAATATGCGTGAGGGTACCCCAGGAGAATTCCAAATGTGTGTGGGTAGAATATATATCCCACAGGGGTAAAACTGAAAAGAGTTGAAAAAAAATTTTTTTTGAACTTAGTAATTTTTCCGGCGTTTATCAGACTTTCAGATAGGGGAAATGTCAGTGAGCGTTCCGATTTCAGTTCCATAGAAATTCGCCCGAACAGTGCTTGATATTTAGTCATTTTCCGCCAATTTTCAAAATTTTTGAAAAGTTCACTTTTTTGTGAAAATATCCACTAAATGAGGGAATAATATGTGTGGGGGTACCCCAGGAGAGTTCCAAATGTGTGTGGGTAGAATATATATCCCACGGGGATAAAATTGAAAAAAGTTGAAAACATTTTTTTTTGGGACTTAGTCATTTTTCCGGCGTTTATCAGACTTTCAGATAGGGGAATTGTTAGTGAGCGTTCCGATTTCAGTTCCAGAGCAATTCGCCCCATGAGTCCATGATATTTAGTCGTGTTCAGCCAATTTTCAGAATTTTTGAAAATTTCACTTTTTTGTGAAAATATCCACTAAATGAGGGAATAATATGTGTGAGGGTACCCCAGGAGAGTTCCAAATGTGGGTGGGTAGAATATATATCCCACGGGGGTAAAATTGAAAATAGTTGAAAAAAAATTTTTTTTGGACATAGTCATTTTTCCGACGTTTATCAGACTTTCAGATAGGGGAAATGTCAGTGAGCGTTCCGATTTCAGTTCCAGAGCGATTCGAACGATGAGTCCTTGAAATTTAGTCATTTTCAGCCAATTTTCTGAATTTTTGAAAGTTCCACTTTTTTTGTGAATATATCCGCTAAATGAGGGAATAATATGTGTGATGGTACCTCAGGAGAGTTCCAAATGTGTGTGGGTAGAATATATATCCCACGGGGGTAAAATTGAAAATAGTTGAAAAAAAATTTTTTTTGGACATAGTCATTTTTCCGACGTTTATCAGACTTTCAGATAGGGGAAATGTCAGTGAGCGTTCCGATTTCAGTTCAAGAGCGATACGCCCGATGAGTCCTTGATATTTAGTCGTTTTCAGCCAATTTTCTGAATTTTTGAAAATTTAACTTTTTTGTGAAAATATCCACTAAATGAGGGAATAATATGTGTGAGGGTACCACAGGAGAGTTCCAAATGTGTGTGGGTAGAATATATATCCCATGGGATTAAAATTAAAAAATTTGAAAAATAAATTTTTTTAGACTTAGTCATTTTTCCAGCGTTTATCAGTCTTTCAGATAGGGGAAATGTCAGTGAGAGTTCCAATTTCAGTTCCAGAGCGATTCGGCTGATGATTCCTTGATATTTAGTCGTTTTCAGCCAACTCTCTGAACTTTTGAAAATTTCACTTTTTTGTGAAAATATCCACTAAATGAGGGAATAATATGTGTGAGGGTACCCCAGGAGAGTTCCAAATGTGTGTGGGTAGAATATATATCCCACGGGATTAAAATTGAAAAAAGTTGAAAAATAAATTTTTTTAGAGTTAGTCATTTTTCCGGCGTTTATCAGACTTTCAGATAGGGGAATTGTAAGTGACCGTTACGATTTCAGTTCCAGAGCGATTCGCCCCATGAGTCCATGATATTTAGTCATTTTCAGCCAATTTTCTGAATTTTTGAAAATTTCACTTTTTTGTGAAAATATCCACTAAATGAGGGAATAATATGTGTGAGGGCACCTGAGGAGAGTTCCAAATTTGTGTGGGTAGAATAGATATCCCACGGGGGGTAAAATTGAAAACAGTTGAAAAAATTTTTTTTTGGACTTAATCATTTTTACGGCGTTTATCAGACTTTCAGATAGCGGAAATGTCAGTGAGCGTTCTGATTTCAGTTCCATAGAAATTCGCCCGAACAGTACTTGATATTTAGTCGTTTTCCGCCAATTTTCTAAATTTTTGTGAAAAGTTCACTTTTTTGTGAAAATATCCACTAAATGAGGGAATAATATGTGTGAGGGTACCCCAGGAGAGTTCCAAATGTGTGTGGGTAGAATATATATCCCACGGGGGTAAAATTGAAAAAAGTTGAAAACATTTTTTTTTTGGACTTAGTCATTTTTCCGGCGTTTATCAGACTTTCAGATAGGGGAAATGTCAGTGAGCGTTCCGATTTCAGTTGCAGAGCGATTCGCCTAATGAGTACTTGATATTTAGTCGTTTTCAGCCAATTTTCTGAATTTTTGAAAATTTCATTTTTTGTGAAAATATCCACTAAATGAGGGAATAATATATGTGAGGGTACCCCAGGAGAGGTCCAAATGTGTGTGAGTAGAATAGATATCCCACGGGAGGTAAAATTGAAAAAAGTTGGCAAAAATTTTTTTTGGACTTAGTCATTTTTCCGGCGTTAATCAGACTTTCAGGTATGGTAAATGACAGTGAGCGTTCCAATTTCAGTTCCAGAGCGATTTGCCCGATGAGTACTTGATATTTAGTCGTTTTCAACTGATTTTCAGAATTTTTGAAAATTTCACTTTTTTCTGAAAATATCCACTAAATGAGGGAATAATATGTGTGAGGGTACCCCAGGAGAGTTCCAAATGTGTGTGGGTAGAATAGATATCCCACGGGGGTTTAATTGAAAAAAGTTAAAAAATATTTTTTTGGACTTAGTCATTTTTCTGGCGTTTATCAGACTTTCAGATAGGGGAAATGTCAGTGAGCGTTCCGATTTCAGTTCCAGAGCGATGCGCCCGATGAATCCTTGATATTTAGTCGTTTTCAGCCAATTTTCAGAATTTTTGAAAATTTCACTTTTTTGTGAAACTATTCACTAAATGAGAGAATAATATGTGTGAGGGTACCCCAGGAGAGTTCCAAATGTGTGTGGGTAGAATATATATCCCACGGGGGTAAAATTGAAAAAAAATTTTTTTGGGAACTTAGTCATTTTTTCGGCGTTTATCAGACTTTCAGATAGGGGAATTGTTAGTGAGCGTTCCGATTTCAGTTCCAGAGCAATTCGCCCCATGAGTCCATGATAATTAGTCGTGTTCAGCCAATTTTCAGAATTTTTGAAAATTTCAGTTTTTTGTGAAAATATCCACTAAATGAGGGAATAATATGTGTGAGGGTACCCCAGGAGAGTTCCAAATGTGTGTGGGTAGAATATATATCCCACGGGGATAAAATTGAAAAAAGATGAAAAAAATTTTTCTTTGGACTTAGTCATTTTTCCGGCGTTTATTAGGCTTTCAGATAGGGGAAATGTCAGTGAGCGTTCCGATTTCAGATCCAGAGCGATTCGCCTGAAGAGACCTTTATATTTAGTCGTTTTCAGCCAATTTTCTGAATTTTTGAAAATTTCACTTTTTAGTGAAAATATCCACTAAATGAGGGAATAATATGTGTGAGGGTACCCCAGGAGAGTTCTAAATGTGTGTGGGTAGAATAGATATCCTACGGGGGTAAAATTGAAAAAAGTTAAAAAATATTTTTTTGGACTTAGTCATTTTTCTGGCGTTTATCAGACTTTCAGATAGGGGAAATGTCAGTGAGCGTTCCGATTTCAGTTCCAGAGCGATGCGCCCGATGAATCCTTGATATTTAGTCGTTTTCAGCCAATTTTCAGAATTTTTGAAAATTTCACTTTTTGGTGAAAATATCCACTAAATGAGGGAATAATATGTGTGAGGGTACCCCAGGAGAGTTCCAAATGTGTGTGGGTAGAATATATATCCCATGGGGGTAAAATTGAAAAAAGATGAAAAATTTTTTATTTGGACTTAGTCATTTTTCCAGCATTTATCAGACTTTCAGATAGGGTAAATATCAGTGAGCATTCCGATTTCAGTTCCAGAGCGATTCGCCCGATGAGTACTTGATATTTAGTCGTTTTCAGCCTATTTTCTGAATTTTTGAAAATTTCACTTTTTTGTGAAAATATCCACTAAATGAGGGAATAAAATGTGTGAGGGTACCCCAGGAGAGTTCCAAATGTGTGTGGGTAGAATAGATATCCCACGGGGGGTAAAATTGAAAAAAGTTGCCAAAAAATTTTTTTGGACTTAGTCATTTTTCCGGTGTTTATCAGACTTTCAGATAGGGTAAATGTCAGTGAGCATTCCGATTTCAGTTCCAGAGCAATTCGCCCGATGAGTCCTTGGTATTTAGTCGTTTTCAGCCAAGTTTCTGAATTTTTGAAAATTTCACTTTTTTGTGAAAATATCCACTAAATGAGGGAATAATATGTGTGAGGGTACCCCAGGAGAGTTCCAAATGTGTGTGGGTAGAATATAAATCCCACGGGGGTAAAATTGAAAAAAGATGAAAATTTTTTTATTTGGACTTAGTCATTTTTCCAGCGTTTATCAGACTTTCAGATAGGGTAAATATCAGTGAGCATTCCGATTTCAGTTCCAGAGCGATTCGCCCGATGAGTACTTGATATTTAGTCGTTTTCAGCCAATTTTCTGAATTTTTGAAAATGTCACTTTTTTGTGAAAATATCCACTAAATGAGGGATTAATATGTGTGAGGGTACCCCAGGAGAGTTCCAAATGTGTGTGGGTAGAATAGATATCCCACGGGGGTAAAATTGAAAAAAGTTGCCAAAAAATTTTTTTGGACTTAGTCATTTTTCCGGTGTTTATCAGACTTTCAGATAGGGTAAATGTCAGTGATCATTCCGATTTCAGTTCCAGAGCGATTCGTCCAATGAGTCCTTGTTATTTAGTCGTTTTCAGCCAATTTTCTGAATTTTTGAAAATTTCACTTTTTTGTGAAAATATCCACTAAATGAGGGAATAATATGTGTGAGGGTACCCCAGGAGAGTTCCAAATGTGTGTGGGTAGAATATATATCCCACGGGGGGTAAAATTGATAAAAGTTGAAAAAAATTTTTTTGGGACTTAGTCATTTTTCCGGCGTTTATCAGACTTTCAGAAAGGGGAAATGTCAGTGAGCGTTTCGATTTCAGTTCCACAGCGATTCGCCCGATGATTACTTGATATTTAGTCGTTTTCTGCCAATTTTCTGAATTTTTGAAAATTTCACTTTTTTGTGAAAATATCCGCTAAATGAGGGAATAATATGTGTGAGGGTACCCCAGGAGAGTTCCAAATGTGTGTGGGTAGAATATATTTCACACGGGGGTAAAATTGAAAAAAGTTGAAAATAATTTTTTTTTGGACTTAGTCATTTTTCCGGCGTTTATTAGACTTTCAGATACGGGAAATGTCAGTGAGCGTTCCGATTTCAGTTCCATAGAAATTCGCCCGAACAGTACTTGATATTTAGTCGTTTTCCGCCAATTTTCTAAATTTTTGTGAAAAGTTCACTTTTTTGTGAAAATATCCACTAAATGAGGGAATAATATGTGTGAGGGTACCCCAGGAGAGTTCCAAATGTGTGTGGGTAGAATATATATCCCACGGGGGTAAAATTGAAAAAAGTTGAAAACATTTTTTTTTTTGGACTTAGTCATTTTTCCGGCGTTTATCAGACTTTCAGATAGGGTAAATGTCAGTGATCATTCCGATTTCAGTTGCAGAGCGATTCACCTAATGAGTACTTGATATTTAGTCGTTTTCAGCCAATTTTCAGAATTTTTGAAAATTTCACTTTTTTGTGAAAATATCCACTAAATGAGGGAATAATATATGTGAGGGTACCCCAGGAGAGGTCCAAATGTGTGTGAGTAGAATAGATATCCCACGGGAGGTAAAATTGAAAAAAGTTGGCAAAAATTTTTTTTGGACTTAGTCATTTTTCCGGCGTTAATCAGACTTTCAGGTATGGTAAATGACAGTGAGCGTTCCAATTTCAGTTCCAGAGCGATTTGCCCGATGAGTACTTGATATTTAGTCGTTTTCAACTGATTTTCAGAATTTTTGAAAATTTCACTTTTTTCTGAAAATATCCACTAAATGAGGGAATAATATGTGTGAGGGTACCCCAGGAGAGTTCCAAATGTGTGTGGGTAGAATAGATATCCCACGGGGGTTTAATTGAAAAAAGTTAAAAAATATTTTTTTGGACTTAGTCATTTTTCTGGCGTTTATCAGACTTTCAGATAGGGGAAATGTCAGTGAGCGTTCCGATTTCAGTTCCAGAGCGATGCGCCCGATGAATCCTTGATATTTAGTCGTTTTTAGCCAATTTTCAGAATTTTTGAAAATTTCACTTTTTTGTGAAACTATTCACTAAATGAGAGAATAATATGTGTGAGGGTACCCCAGGAGAGTTCCAAATGTGTGTGGGTAGAATATATATCCCACGGGGGTAAAATTGAAAAAAAATTTTTTTGGGAACTTAGTCATTTTTTCGGCGTTTATCAGACTTTCAGATAGGGGAATTGTTAGTGAGCGTTCCGATTTCAGTTCCAGAGCAATTCGCCCCATGAGTCCATGATAATTAGTCGTGTTCAGCCAATTTTCAGAATTTTTGAAAATTTCAGTTTTTTGTGAAAATATCCACTAAATGAGGGAATAATATGTGTGAGGGTACCCCAGGAGAGTTCCAAATGTGTGTGGGTAGAATATATATCCCACGGGGGTAAAATTGAAAAAAGATGAAAACATTTTTTATTTGGACTTAGTCATTTTTCCAGCGTTTATCAGACTTTCAGATAGGGTAAATGTCAGTGACCATTCCGATTTCAGTTCCAGAGCGATTCGCCCGATGAGTACTTGATATTTAGTCGTTTTCAGCCAATTTTCTGAATTTTTGAAAATTTCACTTTTTTGTGAAAATATCCACTAAATGAGGGAATAATATGTGTGAGGGTACCCCAGGAGAGTTCCAAATGTGTGTGGGTAGAATATATATCCCACGGGGGTAAAATTGAAAAAAGATGAAAATTTTTTTATTTGGACTTAGTCATTTTTCCAGCGTTTATCAGACTTTCAGATAGGGTAAATATCAGTGAGCATTCCGATTTCAGTTCCAGAGCGATTCGCCCGATGAGTACTTGATATTTAGTCGTTTTCAGCCAATTTTCTGAATTTTTGAAAATGTCACTTTTTTGTGAAAATATCCACTAAATGAGGGATTAATATGTGTGAGGGTACCCCAGGAGAGTTCCAAATGTGTGTGGCTAGAATAGATATCCCACGGGGGTAAAATTGAAAAAAGTTGCCAAAAAATTTTTTTGGACTTAGTCATTTTTCCGGTGTTTATCAGACTTTCAGATAGGGTAAATGTCAGTGATCATTCCGATTTCAGTTCCAGAGCGATTCGTCCAATGAGTCCTTGTTATTTAGTCGTTTTCAGCCAATTTTCTGAATTTTTGAAAATTTCACTTTTTTGTGAAAATATCCACTAAATGAGGGAATAATATGTGTGAGGGTACCCCAGGAGAGTTCCAAATGTGTGTGGGTAGAATATATATCCCACGGGGGTAAAATTGAAAAGAAGTTGAAAAATTTTTTTTTTTAGACTTAGTCACTTTTCCAGCGTTTATCAGACTTTCAGGTATGGTAAATGACAGTGAGCGTTCCAATTTCAGTTGCAGAGCGATTCGCCTAATGAGTACTTGATATTTAGTCGTTTTCAGCCAATTTTCTGAATTTTTGAAAATGTCACTTTTTTGTGAAAATATCCACTAAATGAGGGAATAATATATGTGAGGGTACCCCAGGAGAGTTCCAAATGTGTGTGAGTAGAATAGATATCCCACGGGAGGTAAAATTGAAAAAAGTTGGCAAAAATTTTTTTTTGACTTAGTCATTTTTCCGGCGTTAATCAGACTTTCAGGTATGGTAAATGACAGTGAGCGTTCCAATTTCAGTTCCAGAGCGATTTGCCCGATGAGTACTTGATATTTAGTCGTTTTCAACTGATTTTCAGAATTTTTGAAAATTTCACTTTTTTCTTAAAATATCCACTAAATGAGGGAATAATATGTGTGAGGGTACCCCAGGAGAGTTCCAAATGTGTGTGGGTAGAATAGATATCCCACGGGGGTAAAATTGAAAAAAGTTAAAAAATATTTTTTTGGACTTAGTCATTTTTCTGGCGTTTATCAGACTTTCAGATAGGGGAAATGTCAGTGAGCGTTCCGATTTCAGTTCCAGAGCGATGCTCCCGATGAATCCTTGATATTTAGTCGTTTTCAGCCAATTTTCAGAATTTTTGAAAATTTCACTTTTTTGTGAAAATATCCACTAAATGAGGGAATAATATGTGTGAGGGTACCCCAGGAGAGTTCCAAATGTGTGTGGGTAGAATATATATCCCATGGGGGTAAAATTGAAAAAAGATGAAAAATTTTTTATTTGGACTTAGTCATTTTTCCAGCATTTATCAGACTTTCAGATAGGGTAAATATCAGTGAGCATTCCGATTTCAGTTCCAGAGCGATTCGCCCGATGAGTACTTGATATTTAGTCGTTTTCAGCCTATTTTCTGAATTTTTGAAAATTTCACTTTTTTGTGAAAATATCCACTAAATGAGGGAATAAAATGTGTGAGGGTACCCCAGGAGAGTTCCAAATGTGTGTGGGTAGAATAGATATCCCACGGGGGGTAAAATTGAAAAAAGTTGCCAAAAAATTTTTTTGGACTTAGTCATTTTTCCGGTGTTTATCAGACTTTCAGATAGGGTAAATGTCAGTGAGCATTCCGATTTCAGTTCCAGAGCGATTCGCCCGATGAGTCCTTGTTATTTAGTCGTTTTCAGCCAAGTTTCTGAATTTTTGAAAATTTCACTTTTTTGTGAAAATATCCACTAAATGAGGGAATAATATGTGTGAGGGTACCCCAGGAGAGTTCCAAATGTGTGTGGGTAGAATAGATATCCCACTGGGGTAAAATTGAAAAAAGTTAAAAAATATTTTTTTGGACTTAGTCATTTTTCCGGTGTTTATCAGACTTTCAGATAGGGTAAATGTCAGTGAGCATTCCGATTTCAGTTCCAGAGCGATTCGCCCAATGAGTCCTTGATATTTAGTCGTTTTCAGCCAATTTTCTGAATTTTTGAAAATTTCACTTTTTCGTGAAAATATCCACTAAATGAGGGAATAATATGTGTGAGGGTACCCCAGGAGAGTTCCAAATGTGTGTGGGTAGAATAGATATCCCACGGGGGTAAAATTGAAAAAAGTTAAAAAATATTTTTTTGGACTTAGTCATTTTTCTGGCGTTTATCAGACTTTCAGATAGGGGAAATGTCAGTGAGCGTTCCGATTTCAGTTCCAGAGCGATGCGCCCGATGAATCCTTGATATTTAGTCGTTTTCAGCCAATTTTCAGAATTTTTGAAAATTTCACTTTTTCGTGAAAATATCCACTAAATGAGGGAATAATATGTGTGAGGGTACCCCAGGAGAGTTCCAAATGTGTGTGGGTAGAATAGATATCCCACGGGGGGGTAAAATTGAAAAAAGTTGAAAAAACATTTTTTTGGACTTAGTCATTTTTCTGGCGTTTATCAGACTTTCAGATAGGGGAAATGTCAGTGAGCATTCCGATTTCAGTTCCAGAGCGATGCGCCCGATGATTCCTTGATATTTAGTCGTTTTCAGCCAATTATCAGAATTTTTGAAAATTTCACTTTTTTGTGAAAACATCCACTAAATGAGGTAATAATATGTGTGAGGGTACCCCAGGAGAGTTCCAAATATGTGTGGGTAGAATATATATCCCACGGGGGTAAAATTGAAAAAAGATGAAAAAATTTTTTATTTGGACTTAGTCATTTTTCCAGCGTTTATCAGACTTTCAGATAGGGTAAATGTCAGTGACCATTCCGATTTCAGTTCCAGAGCGATTCACCCGATGAGTACTTGATATTTAGTCGTTTTCAGCCAATTTTCTGAATTTTTGAAAATTTCACTTTTTTGTGAAAATATCCACTAAATGAGGGAATAATATGTGTGAGGGTGCCCCAGGAGAGTTCCAAATGTGTGTGGGTAGAATATATATCCCACGTGGGTAAAATTGAAAAAAGATGAAAAATTTTTTATTTGGACTTAGTCATTTTTATAGCGTTTATCAGACTTTCAGATAGGGTAAATATCAGTGAGCATTCCGATTTCAGTTCCAGAGCGATTCAACCGATGAGTACTTGATATTTAGTCAATTTCAACCGATTTTCTGAATTTTTGTAAATTTCACTTTTTTGTGAAAATATCCTCTAAATGAGGGAATAATATGTGTGAGGTACCCCAGGAGAGTTCCAAATGTGTGTGGGTAGAATAGATATCCCACGGGGGGTAAAATTGAAAAAAGTTGAAAAAATATTTTTTTGGTCTTAGTCATTTTTCCGGCGTTTATCAGACTTTCAGATGGGGTAAATGTCAGTGAGCGTTCCGATTTCAGTTACAAAGCAATGTGCCCGATGAGTCCTTGATATTTAGTCATTTTCAGCCAATTTTCTGAATTTTTGAAAATTTCACTTTTTTGTGAAAATATCCACTAAATGAGGGAATAATATGTGTGAGGGTACCCCAGGAGAGTTCCAAATGTGTGTGAGTAGAATAGATATCCCACGGGAGGTAAAATTGAAAAAAGTTGGCAAAAATTTTTTTTGGACTTAGTCATTTTTCCGGCGTTTATCAGACTTTCAGAAAGGGGAAATGTCAGTGAGCGTTTCGATTTCAGTTCCACAGCGATTCGCCCGATGATTACTTGATATTTAGTCGTTTTCTGCCAATTTTCTGAATTTTTGAAAATTTCACTTTTTTGTGAAAATATCCGCTAAATGAGGGAATAATATGTGTGAGGGTACCCCAGGAGAGTTCCAAATGTGTGTGGGTAGAATATATTTCACACGGGGGTAAAATTGAAAAAAGTTGAAAATAATTTTTTTTTGGACTTAGTCATTTTTCCGGCGTTTATCAGACTTTCAGATAGGGGAAATGTCAGTGAGCGTTCCGATTTCAGTTGCAGAGCGATTCGCCTAATGAGTACTTGTTATTTAGTCGTTTTCAGCCAAGTTTCTGAATTTTTGAAAATTTCACTTTTTTGTGAAAATATCCACTAAATGAGGGAATAATATGTGTGAGGGTACCCCAGGAGAGTTCCAAATGTGTGTGGGTAGAATATATATCCCACGGGGGTAAAATTGAAAAAAGATGAAAATTTTTTTATTTGGACTTAGTCATTTTTCCAGCGTTTATCAGACTTTCAGATAGGGTAAATATCAGTGAGCATTCCGATTTCAGTTCCAGAGCGATTCGCCCGATGAGTACTTGATATTTAGTCGTTTTCAGCCAATTTTCTGAATTTTTGAAAATGTCACTTTTTTGTGAAAATATCCACTAAATGAGGGATTAATATGTGTGAGGGTACCCCAGTAGAGTTCCAAATGTGTGTGGGTAGAATAGATATCCCACGGGGGTAAAATTGAAAAAAGTTGCCAAAAAATTTTTTTTTTAGACCTAGTCACTTTTCCAGCGTTTATCAGACTTTCAGATAGGGTAAATGTCAGTGAGCATTCCGATTTCAGTTGCAGAGCGATTCGCCTAATGAGTACTTGATATTTAGTCGTTTTCAGCCAATTTTCTGAATTTTTGAAAATTTCACTTTTTTGTGAAAATATCCACTAAATGAGGGAATAATATATGTGAGGGTACCCCAGGAGAGGTCCAAATGTGTGTGAGTAGAATAGATATCCCACGGGAGGTAAAATTGAAAAAAGTTGGCATAAATTTTTTTTGGACTTAGTCATTTTTCCGGCGTTAATCAGACTTTCAGGTATGGTAAATGACAGTGAGCGTTCCAATTTCAGTTCCAGAGCGATTTGCCCGATGAGTACTTGATATTTAGTCGTTTTCAACTGATTTTCAGAATTTTTGAAAATTTCACTTTTTTCTGAAAATATCCACTAAATGAGGGAATAATATGTGTGAGGGTACCCCAGGAGAGTTCCAAATGTGTGTGGGTAGAATAGATATCCCACGGGGGTTTAATTGAAAAAAGTTAAAAAATATTTTTTTGGACTTAGTCATTTTTCTGGCGTTTATCAGACTTTCAGATAGGGGAAATGTCAGTGAGCGTTCCGATTTCAGTTCCAGAGCGATGCGCCCGATGAATCCTTGATATTTAGTCGTTTTCAGCCAATTTTCAGAATTTTTGAAAATTTCACTTTTTTGTGAAACTATTCACTAAATGAGAGAATAATATGTGTGAGGGTACCCCAGGAGAGTTCCAAATGTGTGTGGGTAGAATATATATCCCACGGGGGTAAAATTGAAAAAAAATTTTTTTGGGAACTTAGTCATTTTTTCGGCGTTTATCAGACTTTCAGATAGGGGAATTGTTAGTGAGCGTTCCGATTTCAGTTCCAGAGCAATTCGCCCCATGAGTCCATGATAATTAGTCGTGTTCAGCCAATTTTCAGAATTTTTGAAAATTTCAGTTTTTTGTGAAAATATCCACTAAATGAGGGAATAATATGTGTGAGGGTTCCCCAGGAGAGTTCCAAATGTGTGTGGGTAGAATATATATCCCACGGGGATAAAATTGAAAAAAGTTAAAAAAAATTTTTCTTTGGACTTAGTCATTTTTCCGGCGTTTATTAGGCTTTCAGATAGGGGAAATGTCAGTGAGCGTTCCAATTTCAGATCCAGAGCGATTCGCCTGAAGAGTTCTTTATATTTAGTCGTTTTCAGCCAATTTTCTGAATTTTTGAAAATTTCACTTTTTAGTGAAAATATCCACTAAATGAGGGAATAATATGTGTGAGGGTACCCCAGGAGAGTTCTAAATGTGTGTGGGTAGAATAGATATCCTACGGGGGTAAAATTGAAAAAAGTTAAAAAATATTTTTTTGGACTTAGTCATTTTTCTGGCGTTTATCAGACTTTCAGATAGGGGAAATGTCAGTGAGCGTTCCGATTTCAGTTCCAGAGCGATGCGCCCGATGATTCCTTGATATTTAGTCGTTTTCAGACAATTATCAGAATTTTTGAAAATTTCACTTTTTTTGTGAAAATATCCACTAAATGAGGGAATAATATGTGTGAGGGTACCCCAGGAGAGTTCCAAATATGTGTGGGTAGAATATATATCCCACGGGGGTAAAATTGAAAAAAGATGAAAACATTTTTTATTTGGACTTAGTCATTTTTCCAGCGTTTATCAGACTTTCAGATAGGGTAAATGTCAGTGACCATTCCGATTTCAGTTCCAGAGCGATTCGCCCGATGAGTACTTGATATTTAGTCGTTGTCAACTGATTTTCAGAATTTTTGAAAATTTCACTTTTTTCTTAAAATATCCACTAAATGAGGGAATAATATGTGTGAGGGTACCCCAGGAGAGTTCCAAATGTGTGTGGGTAGAATAGATATCCCACGGGGGTAAAATTGAAAAAAGTTAAAAAATATTTTTTTGGACTTAGTCATTTTTCTGGCGTTTATCAGACTTTCAGATAGGGGAAATGTCAGTGAGCGTTCCGATTTCAGTTCCAGAGCGATGCGCCCGATGAATCCTTGATATTTAGTCGTTTTCAGCCAATTTTCAGAATTTTTGAAAATTTCACTTTTTGGTGAAAATATCCACTAAATGAGGGAATAATATGTGTGAGGGTACCCCAGGAGAGTTCCAAATGTGTGTGGGTAGAATATATATCCCATGGGGGTAAAATTGAAAAAAGATGAAAAAATTTTTATTTGGACTTAGTCATTTTTCCAGCATTTATCAGACTTTCAGATAGGGTAAATATCAGTGAGCATTCCGATTTCAGTTCCAGAGAGATTCGCCCGATGAGTACTTGATATTTAGTCGTTTTCAGCCTATTTTCTGAATTTTTGAAAATTTCACTTTTTTGTGAAAATATCCACTAAATGAGGGAATAAAATGTGTGAGGGTACCCCAGGAGAGTTCCAAATGTGTGTGGGTAGAATAGATATCCCACGGGGGGTAAAATTGAAAAAAGTTGCCAAAAAATTTTTTTGGACTTAGTCATTTTTCCGGTGTTTATCAGACTTTCAGATAGGGTAAATGTCAGTGAGCATTCCGATTTCAGTTCCAGAGCGATTCGCCCGATGAGTCCTTGTTATTTAGTCGTTTTCAGCCAAGTTTCTGAATTTTTGAAAATTTCACTTTTTTGTGAAAATATCCACTAAATGAGGGAATAATATGTGTGAGGGTACCCCAGGAGAGTTCCAAATGTGTGTGGGTAGAATATATATCCCACGGGGGTAAAATTGAAAAAAGAAGAAAATTTTTTTATTTGGACTTAGTCATTTTTCCAGCGTTTATCAGACTTTCAGATAGGGTAAATATCAGTGAGCATTCCGATTTCAGTTCCAGAGCGATTCGCCCAATGAGTACTTGATATTTAGTCGTTTTCAGCCAATTTTCTGAATTTTTGAAAATGTCACTTTTTTGTGAAAATATCCACTAAATGAGGGATTAACATGTGTGAGGGTACCCCTGGAGAGTTCCAAATGTGTGTGGGTAGAATAGATATCCCACGGGGGTAAAATTGAAAAAAGTTGCCAAAAAATTTTTTTGGACTTAGTCATTTTTCCGGTGTTTATCAGACTTTCAGATAGGGTAAATGTCAGTGATCATTCCGATTTCAGTTCCAGAGCGATTCGTCCAATGAGTCCTTGTTATTTAGTCGTTTTCAGCCAATTTTCTGAATTTTTGAAAATTTCACTTTTTTGTGAAAATATCCACTAAATGAGGGAATAATATGTGTGAGGGTACCCCAGGAGAGTTCCAAATGTGTGTGGGTAGAATATATATCCCACGGGGGTAAAATTGAAAAGAAGTTGAAAAAATTTTTTTTTTAGACCTAGTCACTTTTCCAGCGTTTATCAGACTTTCAGATAGGGTAAATGTCAGTGAGCATTCCGATTTCAGTTGCAGAGCGATTCGCCTAATGAGTACTTGATATTTAGTCGTTTTCAGCCAATTTTCTGAATTTTTGAAAATTTCACTTTTTTGTGAAAATATCCACTAAATGAGGGAATAATATATGTGAGGGTACCCCAGGAGAGTTCCAAATGTGTGTGAGTAGAATAGATATCCCACGGGAGGTAAAATTGAAAAAAGTTGGCAAAAATTTTTTTTTGACTTAGTCATTTTTCCGGCGTTAATCAGACTTTCAGGTATGGTAAATGTCAGTGAGCGTTCCAATTTCAGTTCCAGAGCGATTTGCCCGATGAGTACTTGATATTTAGTCGTTTTCAACTGATTTTCAGAATTTTTGAAAATTTCACTTTTTTCTTAAAATATCCACTAAATGAGGGAATAATATGTGTGAGGGTACCCCAGGAGAGTTCCAAATGTGTGTGGGTAGAATAGATATCCCACGGGGGTAAAATTGAAAAAAGTTAAAAAATATTTTTTTGGACTTAGTCATTTTTCTGGCGTTTATCAGACTTTCAGATAGGGGAAATGTCAGTGAGCGTTCCGATTTCAGTTCCAGAGCGATGCGCCCGATGAATCCTTGATATTTAGTCGTTTTCAGCCAATTTTCAGAATTTTTGAAAATTTCACTTTTTTGTGAAAATATCCACTAAATGAGGGAATAATATGTGTGAGGGTACCCCAGGAGAGTTCCAAATGTGTGTGGGTAGAATATATATCCCACGGGGATAAAATTGAAAAAAGATGAAAAAAATTTTTCTTTGGACTTAGTCATTTTTCCGGCGTTTATTAGGCTTTCAGATAGGGGAAATGTCAGTGAGCGTTCCGATTTCAGATCCAGAGCGATTCGCCTGAAGAGTTCTTTATATTTAGTCGTTGTCAACTGATTTTCAGAATTTTTGAAAATTTCACTTTTTTCTTAAAATATCCACTAAATGAGGGAATAATATGTGTGAGGGTACCCCAGGAGAGTTCCAAATGTGTGTGGGTAGAATGGATATCCCACGGGGGTAAAATTGAAAAAAGTTAAAAAATATTTTTTTGGACTTAGTCATTTTTCTGGCGTTTATCAGACTTTCAGATAGGGGAAATGTCAGTGAGCGTTCCGATTTCAGTTCCAGAGCGATGCGCCCGATGAATCCTTGATATTTAGTCGTTTTCAGCCAATTTTCAGAATTTTTGAAAATTTCACTTTTTGGTGAAAATATCCACTAAATGAGGGAACAATATGTGTGAGGGTACCCCAGGAGAGTTCCAAATGTGTGTGGGTAGAATATATATCCCATGGGGGTAAAATTGAAAAAAGATGAAAAATTTTTTATTTGGACTTAGTCATTTTTCCAGCATTTATCAGACTTTCAGATAGGGTAAATATCAGTGAGCATTCCGATTTCAGTTCCAGAGAGATTCGCCCGATGAGTACTTGATATTTAGTCGTTTTCAGCCTATTTTCTGAATTTTTGAAAATTTCACTTTTTTGTGAAAATATCCACTAAATGAGGGAATAAAATGTGTGAGGGTACCCCAGGAGAGTTCCAAATGTGTGTGGGTAGAATAGATATCCCACGGGGGGTAAAATTGAAAAAAGTTGCCAAAAAATTTTTTTGGACTTAGTCATTTTTCCGGTGTTTATCAGACTTTCAGATAGGGTAAATGTCAGTGAGCATTCCGATTTCAGTTCCAGAGCGATTCGCCCGATGAGTCCTTGTTATTTAGTCGTTTTCAGCCAAGTTTCTGAATTTTTGAAAATTTCACTTTTTTGTGAAAATATCCACTAAATGAGGGAATAATATGTGTGAGGGTACCCCAGGAGAGTTCCAAATGTGTGTGGGTAGAATATATATCCCACGGGGGTAAAATTGAAAAGAAGTTGAAAAAATTTTTTTTTTAGACCTAGTCACTTTTCCAGCGTTTATCAGACTTTCAGATAGGGTAAATGTCAGTGAGCATTCCGATTTCAGTTGCAGAGCGATTCACCTAATGAGTACTTGATATTTAGTCGTTTTCAGCCAATTTTCTGAATTTTTGAAAATTTCACTTTTTTGTGAAAATATCCACTAAATGAGGGAATAATATATGTGAGGGTACCCCAGGAGAGTTCCAAATGTGTGTGAGTAGAATAGATATCCCACGGGAGGTAAAATTGAAAAAAGTTGGCAAAAATTTTTTTTTGACTTAGTCATTTTTCCGGCGTTAATCAGACTTTCAGGTATGGTAAATGACAGTGAGCGTTCCAATTTCAGTTCCAGAGCGATTTGCCCGATGAGTACTTGATATTTAGTCGTTTTCAACTGATTTTCAGAATTTTTGAAAATTTCACTTTTTTCTTAAAATATCCACTAAATGAGGGAATAATATGTGTGAGGGTACCCCAGGAGAGTTCCAAATGTGTGTGGGTAGAATAGATATCCCACGGGGGTAAAATTGAAAAAAGTTAAAAAATATTTTTTTGGACTTAGTCATTTTTCTGGCGTTTATCAGACTTTCAGATAGGGGAAATGTCAGTGAGCGTTCCGATTTCAGTTCCAGAGCGATGCGCCCGATGAATCCTTGATATTTAGTCGTTTTCAGCCAATTTTCAGAATTTTTGAAAATTTCACTTTTTTGTGAAAATATCCACTAAATGAGGGAATAATATGTGTGAGGGTACCCCAGGAGAGTTCCAAATGTGTGTGGGTAGAATATATATCCCACGTGGGTAAAATTGAAAAAAGATGAAAAATTTTTTATTTGGACTTAGTCATTTTTATAGCGTTTATCAGACTTTCAGATAGGGTAAATGTCAGTGAGCGTTCCGATTTCAGTTCCAGAGCGATTTGCCTGCTTAGTACTTGATATTTAGTCGTTTTCAGCCAATTTTCAGAATTTTTGAAAATTTCACTTTTTTCTGAAAATATCCACTAAATGAGGGAATAATATGTGTGAGGGTACCCCAGGAGAGTTCCAAATGTGTGTGGGTAGAATAGATATTCCACGGGGGGTAAAATTGAAAAAAGTTGAAAAAATATTTTTTTGGACTTAGTCATTTTTCCGGCGTTTATCAGACTTTCAGATAGGGTAAATGTCAGTGAGCGTTCCGATTTCAGTTCCAGAGCGATTCGCCTGATGGGTACTTGATATATAGTCGTTTTCACCCAATTTTCTGAATTTTTGAAAATTTCAATTTTTTTTGTGAAAATATCCACTAAATGAGGGAATAATATGTTTGAGGGTACCCCAGGAGAGTTCCAAATGTGTGTGGGTAGAATACATATCCCATGGGGGGTAAAATTGAAAAAAGTTGAAAAAATTTTTTTGGACTTAGTCATTTTTCCGGCGTTTATCAGACTTTCAGATAGGGGAAATGTCAGTGAGCATTCCGATTTCAGTTCCAGAGCGATTCAACCGATGAGTACTTGATATTTAGTCAATTTCAACCGATTTTCTGAATTTTTGTAAATTTCACTTTTTTGTGAAAATATCCTCTAAATGAGGGAATAATATGTGTGAGGTACCCCAGGAGAGTTCCAAATGTGTGTGGGTAGAATAGATATCCCACGGGGGGTAAAATTGAAAAAAGTTGAAAAAATATTTTTTTGGTCTTATTTTTCCGGCGTTTATCAGACTTTCAGATGGGGTAAATGTCAGAGAGCGTTCCGATTTCAGTTACAAAGCAATGCGCCCGATGAGTCCTTGATATTTAGTCATTTTCAGCCAATTTTCTGAATTTTTGAAAATTTCACTTTTTTCTGAAAATATCCACTAAATGAGGGAATAATATGTGTGAGGGTACCCCAGGAGAGTTCCAAATGTGTGTGAGTAGAATAGATATCCCACGGGAGGTAAAATTGAAAAAAGTTGGCAAAAATTTTTTTTGGACTTAGTCATTTTTCCGGCGTTAATCAGACTTTCAGGTATGGTAAATGACAGTTATCGTTCCAATTTCAGTTCCAGAGCGATTTGCCCGATGAGTACTTGATATTTAGTCGTTTTCAACCGATTTTCAGAATTTTTGAAAATTTCACTTTTTTCTGAAAATATCCACTAAATGAGGGAATAATATGTGTGAGGGTACCCCAGGAGAGTTCCAAATATGTGTCGGTAGAATATATATCCCACGGGGGTAAAATTGAAAAAAGATAAAACATTTTTTATTTGGACTTAGTCATTTTTCCAGCGTTTATCAGACTTTCAGATAGGGTAAATGTCAGTGACCATTCCGATTTCAGTTCCAGAGCGATTCGCCCGATGAGTACTTGATATTTAGTCAATTTCAACCGATTTTCTGAATTTTTGTAAATTTCACTTTTTTGTGAAAATATCCTCTAAATGAGGGAATAATATGTGTGAGGTACCCCAGGAGAGTTCCAAATGTGTGTGGGTAGAATAGATATCCCACGGGGGGTAAAATTGAAAAAACTTGAAAAAATATTTTTTTGGTCTTAGTCATTTTTCCGGCGTTTATCAGACTTTCAGATGGGGTAAATGTCAGTGAGCGTTCCGATTTCAGTTACAAAGCAATGCGCCCGATGAGTCCTTGATATTTAGTCATTTTCAGCCAATTTTCTGAATTTTTGAAAATTTCACTTTTTTTTGAAAATAGCCACTAAATGAGGGAATAACATGTGTGAGGGTACCCCAGGAGAGTTCCAAATGTGTGTGGGTAGAATATATATCCCACGGGGGTAAAATTGAAAAAAGATGAAAAATTTTTTATTTGGACTTAGTCATTTTTATAGCGTTTATCAGACTTTCAGATAGGGTAAATATCAGTGAGCATTCCGATTTCAGTACCAGAGCGATTCACCCTATTAGTACTTGATATTTAGTCGTTTTCTGCCAATTTTCATAATTTTGAAAATTTCACTTTTTTGTGAAAATATCCACTAAATGAGGGAATAGTATCTGTGAGGGTACCCCAGGAGAGTTCCAAATGTGTGTGGATAGAATATATATCCCACGGGGGTAAAATTGAAAAAAGTTGAAAAAATTTTTTGGTGGATTTAGTCATTTTTCTGGCATTTATCAGACTTTCAGATAGAGTAAATGTCAGTGAGCGTTCCGATTTCAGTTCCAGAGCGATTTGCCTGATGAGTACTTGATATTTATTAGTTTTCAGCCAATTTTCAGAATTTTTGAAAATTTAACTTTTTTGTGAAAATATCCACTAAATGAGGGAATAATATGTGTGAGGGTACCCCAGGAGAGTTCCAAATGTGTGTGGGTAGAATATATATCCCACAGGGGTAAAATTGAAAAAAGTTAAAAAATGTTTTTTTGGACTTAGTCATTTTTCCGGCGTTTATCAGACTTTCAGATAGGGGAAATGTCAGTGAGCGTTCCGATTTCAGTTCCAGAGCGATTTGCCTGCTTAGTACTTGATATTTAGTCGTTTTCAGCCAATTTTCAGAATTTTTGAAAATTTCACTTTTTTCTGAAAATATCCACTAAATGAGGGAATAATATGTGTGAGGGTACCCCAGGAGAGTTCCAAATGTGTGTGGGTAGAATAGATATTCCACGGGGGGTAAAATTGAAAAAAGTTGAAAAAATATTTTTTTGGACTTAGTCATTTTTCCGGCGTTTATCAGACTTTCAGATAGGGTAAATGTCAGTGAGCGTTCCGATTTCAGTTCCAGAGCGATTCGCCTGATGGGTACTTGATATATAATCGTTTTCACCCAATTTTCTGAATTTTTGAAAATTTCAATTTTTTTTGTGAAAATATCCACTAAATGAGGGAATAATATGTTTGAGGGTACCCCAGGAGAGTTCCAAATGTGTGTGGGTAGAATACATATCCCATGGGGGGTAAAATTGAAAAAAGTTGAAAAAAATTTTTTTGGACTTAGTCATTTTTCCGGTGTTTATCAGACTTTCAGATAGGGGAAATGTCAGTGAGCATTCCGATTTCAGTATCAGAGCGATTTTCCCCGTGAGTCCTTGATATTTAGTCGTTTTCAGCCAATTTTTAACAATTTTTGAAAATTTCACTTTTTTGTGAAAATATCCACTAAATGAGGGAATAATATGTTTGAGGGTACCCCAGGAGAGTTCCAAATGTGTGTGGGTAGAATATATGTCCCACAGGGGTAAAATTGAAAAAAGTTAAAAGAATGTTTTTTTGGACTTAGTCATTTTTCCGGCGTTTATCAGACTTTCAGATAGGGGAAATGTCAGTGAGCATTACAATTTCAGATCCAGAGCGATTTGCCCCATGAGTCCTTGATATTTAGTCGTTTTCAGCCAATTTTCAGAATTTTTGAAAATTTCACTTTTTTCTGAAAATATCCACTAAATGAGGGAATAATATGTGTGAGGGTACCCCAGGAGAGTTCGAAATGTGTGTGGGTAGAATAGATATTCCACGGGGGAGAAAATTGAAAAAAGTTGAAAAAATATTTTTTTGGACTTAATCATTTGTCCAACTTTTATCAGACTTTCAGATAGGAGAAGTGTCAGTGAGCATTCCAATTTCAGTTCCAGAGCGATTCGCCCCATGAGTCCTATATATTTAGTCGTTTTCAGCCAATTTTCTGAATTTTTGAAAATTTCACTTTTTTGTGAAAATATCCACTAAATGAGGGAATAATATGTGTGAGGGTACCCCAGGAGAGTTCCAAATGTGTGTGGGTAGAATATATATCCCACAGGGGTAAAATTGAAAAAAGTTAAAAAATGTTTTTTTGGACTTAGTCATTTTTCCGGCGTTTATCAGACTTTCAGATAGGGTAAATGTCAGTGAGCGTTCCGATTTCAGTTCCAGAGCGATTCGCCTGATGGGTACTTGATATATAGTCGTTTTCACCCAATTTTCTGAATTTTTGAAAATTTCAATTTTTTTTGTGAAAATATCCACTAAATGAGGGAATAATATGTTTGAGGGTACCCCAGGAGAGTTCCAAATGTGTGTGGGTAGAATACATATCCCATGGGGGGTAAAATTGAAAAAAGTTGAAAAAAATTTTTTTGGACTTAGTCATTTTTCCGGCGTTTATCAGACTTTCAGATAGGGGAAATGTCAGTGAGCATTCCGATTTCAGTATCAGAGCGATTTTCCCCGTGAGTCCTTGATATTTAGTCGTTTTCAGCCAATTTTTAACAATTTTTGAAAATTTCACTTTTTTGTGAAAATATCCACTAAATGAGGGAATAATATGTGTGAGGGTACCCCAGGAGAGTTACAAATGTGTGTGGGTGGAATATATATCCCACGGGGGTAAAATTGAAAAAAGTTGCAAAAAATGTTTTTTTGGACTTAATCATTTTTCCGACTTTTATCAGACTTTCAGAAAGGAGAAGTGTCAGTGAGCATTCCAATTTCAGTTCCAGAGCGATTCGCCCCATGAGTCCTATATATTTAGTCGTTTTCAGCCAATTTTCTGAATTTTTGAAAATTTCACTTTTTTGTGAAAATATCCACTAAATGAGGGAATAATATGTGTGAGGGTATCCCAGGAGAGTTCCAAATGTGTGTGGGTAGAATACATATCCCATGGGGGGTAAAATTGAAAAAAGTTGAAAAATTTTTTTTGAACTTAGTCATTTTTCCGGCGTTTATCAGACTTTCAGATAGGGTAAATGTCAGTGAGCGTTCCGATTTCAGTTCCAGAGCGATTTGCCTGCTTAGTACTTGATATTTAGTCGTTTTCAGCCAATTTTCAGAATTTTTGAAAATTTCACTTTTTTCTGAAAATATCCACTAAATGAGGGAATAATATGTGTGAGGGTACCCCAGGAGAGTTCCAAATGTGTGTGGGTAGAATAGATATTCCACGGGGGGTAAAATTGAAAAAAGTTGAAAAAATATTTTTTTGGACTTAGTCATTTTTCCGGCGTTTATCAGACTTTCAGATAGGGTAAATGTCAGTGAGCGTTCCGATTTCAGTTCCAGAGCGATTCGCCTGATGGGTACTTGATATATTGTCGTTTTCACCCAATTTTCTGAATTTTTGAAAATTTCAATTTTTTTTGTGAAAATATCCACTAAATGAGGGAATAATATGTTTGAGGGTACCCCGGAGAGTTCCAAATGTGTGTGGGTAGAATACATATCCCATGGGGGGTAAAATTGAAAAAAGTTGAAAAAATTTTTTTTGGACTTAGTCATTTTTCCGGCGTTTATCAGACTTTCAGATAGGGGAAATGTCAGTGAGCGTTCCGATTTCAGTTACAGAGCAATGCGCCCGATGAGTCCTTGATATTTAGTCGTTTTCAGCCAATTTTCTGAATTTTTGAAAATTTCACTTTTTTGTGAAAATATCCACTAAATGAGGGAATAATATGTTTGAGGGTACCCCAGGAGAGTTCCAAATGTGTGTGGGTAGAATATATATCCCACAGGGGTAAAATTGAAAAAAGGTAAAAGATTGTTTTTTTGGACTTAGTCATTTTTCCGGCGTTTATCAGACTTTCAGATAGGGGAAATATCAGTGAGCATTACGATTTCAGATCCAGAGCGATTTGCCCCGTGAGTCCTTGATATTTAGTCGTTTTCAGCCAATTTTCAAAATTTTTGAAAATTTCACTTTTTTCTGAAAATATCCACTAAATGAGGGAATAATATGTGTGAGGGTACCCCAGGAGAGTTCCAAATGTGTGTGGGTAGAATAGATATTCCACGGGGGATGAAATTGAAAAAAGTTGAAAAAATATTTTTTTGGACTTAATCATTTGTCCGACTTTTATCAGACTTTCAGATAGGAGAAGTGTCAGTGAGCATTCCAATTTCAGTTCCAGAGCGATTCACCCCATGAGTCCTATATATTTAGTCGTTTTCAGCCAATTTTCTGAATTTTTGAAAATTTCACTTTTTTGTGAAAATATCCACTAAATGAGGGAATAATATGTGTGAGGGTACCCCAGGAGAGTTCCAAATGTGTGTGGGTAGAAAATATATCCCACGGGGGGTAAAATTGCAAAAAGTTTAAAAAATTATTTTTTGGACTTAGTAATTTTTTCCGCGTTTATCAGACTTTCAGATGGGGTAGATGTCTGTGAGCGTTCCGATTTCAGTTTCAGAGTAATGCGCCCGATGAGTCCCTGATATTTAGTCGTTTTCAGCTAACTTTCTGAATTTTTGAAAATTTCACTTTTTTGTGAAAATATCCACTAAGTAAGGGAGTAATATGTGTGAGGGTACCCCAGGAGAGTTCCAAATGTGTGTGGGTAGAATATATCTCCCAGGGGGGTAAAATTGAAAAAAGTTGAAAAGAAATTTTTTTGGATTTAGTCATTTTTCCGGCGTTTATCAGACTTTCAGATAGGGGAAATGTCAGTGAGCAATCCGATTTCAGTTACAGAGCAATGCGCCCGATGAGTCCTTGATATTTAGTCGTTTTCAGCCAATTTTCTGAATTTTTGAAAACTTCACTTTTTTGTGAAAATATCCACTAAATGAGTTAATAATATCTTTGAGGGTACCCCAGGAGAGTTCCAAATGTGTGTTGGTAGAATATATATCCCACGGGGGTAAAATTGAAAAAAGTTTAAAAAATTTTGGGAGGGGATTTAGTCATTTTTCCGGCATTTATAAGACTTTCAGATAGGGGAAATGTCAGTGAGCGTTCCGATTTCAGTTACAGAGCAATGCGCCCGATGAGTACTTGATATTTAGTCGTTTTCAGCCAATTTTCAGAATTTTTGAAAATTTCACTTTTTTGTGAAAATATCCACTAAATGAGGGAATAATATGTGTGAGGGTACCCCAGGAGAGTTCCGAATGTGTGTGGGTAGAATATATATCCCACGGGGGGTAAAATTGAAAAAAATTTTTTTTTGGACTTAATCATTTTTCCAACTTTTATCATACTTTCAGAGAGGAGAAATGTCACTGAGCATTCCGATATCAGTTCCAGAGCGATTCGCCCGATGAGTCCGTGATATCTAGTCGTTTTCAGCCAACTTTCTGAATTTTTGAAAATTTCACTTTTTTGGGAAAATATCCACTAAATAAGGGAGTAATATGTGTGAGGGCACCCCAGGAGAGTTCCAAATGTGTGTGGGTAGAATATGTATCCCACGGGGGTAAAATTGATAAAAAGTTGAAAAAAATGTTTTTTTGGACTTAGTCATTTTTCCAGCGTTTATCAGACTTTCAGATAGGGGAAATGTCAGTGAGCGTTCCGATTTCAGTTACAGAGCAATGCGCCCGATGAGTCCTTGATATTTAGTTGTTTTCAGCCAATTTTCTGAATTTTTGAAAATTTCACTTTTTTATGAAAATATCCACTAAATGAGGTAATAATATGTGTGAGGGTACCCCAGGAGAGTTCCAAATGTGTGTGGGTAGAATAGATATCCCACGGGGGGTAAAATTGAAAAAAAGTTGAAAAAAATTTTTTTTAGACTTAGTCATTTTTCCGGCGTTTATCAGACTTTCAGATGGGGTAAATATCTGTGAGCGTTCCGATTTCAGTTCCAGAGCAATGCGCCCGATGAGTCCCTGATATTTAGTCGTTTTCAGCCAATTTTCTGAATTTTTGAAAATTTCACTTTTTTGTGAAAATATTCACTAAATGAGGGAATAATATGTGTGAGAGTACCCCAGGAGAGTTCGAAATGTGTGTGGGTAGAATATATATCCCACGGGGGTAAAATTGAAAAAAGTTGAAAAAAATTTTTTTTTTGACTTAATCATTTTTCCGACTTTTATCATACTCTCAGAGAGGAGAAATGTCAGTGAGCATTCCGATTTCAGTTCCAGAGTGATTCGCCCGATGAGTCCTTGATATCTAGTCGTTTTCAGCCAACTTTCTGAATTTTTGAAAATTTCACTTTTTTGGGAAAATATCCACTAAATAAGGGAGTAATATGTGTGAGGGTACCCCAGGAGAGTTCCAAATGTGTGTGGGTAGAATATATATGCCACGGGGGTAAAATTGATAAAAAGTGGAAAAAAAATTTTTTTTGGACTTAATCATTTTTCCGACTTTTATCATACTCTCAGAGAGGAGAAATGTCAGTGAGCATTCCGATTTCAGTTCCAGAGCGATTCGCCCGATGAGTCCTTGATATCTAGTCGTTTTCAGCCAATTTTCAGAATTTTTGAAAATTTCACTTTTTTGTGAAAATATCCACTAAATGAGGGAATAATATGTGTGAGGGTACCCCAGGAGAGTTCCAAATGTGTGTGGGTAGAATATATATCCCACAGGGGTAAAATTGAAAAAAGTTAAAAAAATGTTTTTTTGGACTTAGTCATTTTTCCGGCGTTTATCAGACTTTCATATAGGGTAAATGTCAGTGAGCGTTCCGATTTCAGTTCCAGAGCGATTCGCCCGATGGGTACTTGATATTTAGTCGTTTTCACCCAAATTTCTGAATTTTTGAAAATTTTCATTTTTTGTGAAAATATCCACTAAATGAGGAAATAAAATGTGTGAGGGTACCCCAGGAGAGTTCCAAATGTGTGTGGGTAGAATAGATATCCCACGGGGGTAAAATTGAAAAAAGATGAAAACATTTTTTATTTGGACTTAGTCATTTTTCCGGCGTTAATCAGACTTTCAGATAGGGCAAATATCAGTGAGCATTCCGATTTCAGTTCCGGAGCGATTTGCCCGATGGGTTCTTGATATTTAGTTGTTTTCAGCCAATTTTCTGAATTTTTGAAAATTTCAATTTTTTGTGAAAATATCCACTAAATGAGGGAATAATATGTGTGAGGGTACCCCAGGAGAGTTCCAAATGTGTGTGAGTAGAATAGAAATCCCACGGGGGGTAAAATTGAAAAAAAGTTGAAAAAATATTTTTTTGGACTTAGTCATTTTTCCGGCGTTTATCAGACTTTCAGATAGGGTAAATGTCAGTGAGCATTCCGATTTCAGTTCCAGAGCGATTCGCCCGATGAGTCCTTGTTATTTAGTCGTTTTCAGCCAATTTTCTGAATTTTTGAAAATTTCACTTTTTTGTGAAAATATCCACTAAATGAGGGAATAATATGTGTGAGGGTACCCCAGGAGAGTTCCAAATGTGTGTGGGTAGAATATATATCCCACGGGGGTAAAATTGAAAAAAAGTTGAAAAAAATTTTTTTTTTAGGCTTAGTCGTTTTTCCGGCGTTTATCTGACTTTCAGATGGGGTAAATATCTGTGAGCGTTCCGATTTAAGTTCCAGAGCGATTCGCCTGATGGTTACTTGATATTTAGTCGTTTTCACTCAATTTTCAGAATTTTTGAAAATTTCACTTTTTTGTGAAAATATCCACTAAATGAGGGAATAATATGTCTGAGGGTACCCCTGGAGAGTTCCAAATGTGTGTGAGTAGAATATATATCCCAAGGGGGGTAAAATTGAAAAAAGATGAAAAATTTTTTTATTTGGGCTTAGTCATTTTTCCGGCGTTTATCAGACTTTCAGATAGGGGAAATGTCAGTGAGCATTCCGATTTCAGTTCCAGAGCGATTCGCCCCATGAGTCCTTGATATTTAGTCGTTTTCAGCCAATTTTCTGAATTTTTGAAAATTTCACTTTTTTGTGAAAATATCCACTAAATGAGGGAATAATATGTGTGAGGGTACCCCAGGAGAGTTCCAAATGTTTCCAAATAGATATCCCACGGGGGGTAAAATTGAAAAAAGTTGAAAAAAAATTTTTTTGGACTTAGTCATTTTTCTGGCGTTTATCAGACTTTCAGATAGGGGAAATGTCAGTGAGCATTCCGATTTCAGTTCCAGAGCGATGCGACCGATAATTCCTTGATATTTAGTCATTTTCAGCCAATTTTCAGAATTTTTTAAAATTTCACTTTTTTGTGAAAACATCCACTAAATGAGGGAATAATATGTGTGAGGGTACCCCAGGAGAGTTCCAAATGTGTGTGGGTAGAATAGATATCCCACAGGGGGTAAAATTGAAAAAAGTTGCCCAAAAATTTTTTTAGACTTAGTCATTTTTCCGGCGTTGATCAGACTTTCAAATAGGAGAAATGTCAGTGAGCATTCCAATTTCAGTTCCAGAGCGATTCGCCCCATGAGTCCTTGATATTTAGTCGTTTTCAGCCAATTTTCTGAATTTTTGAAAATGTCACTTTTTTGTGAAAATATCCACTAAATGAGGGAATAATGTATGTGAGGGCACACCTGGAGAGTTCCAAATGTGTGTGAGTAGAATAGATATCCCACGGGGGGGTAAAATTGAAAAAAGTTGAAAAAATATTTTTTTGGTCTTAGTCATTTTTCCGGTGTTTATCAGACTTTCAGATAGGGTAAATGTCAGTGAGCATTCCGATTTCAGTTCCAGAGCTTTTCGCCCGATGAGTCCTTGTTATTTAGTCGTTTTCAGCCAATTTTCAGAATTTTTGAAAATTTCACTTTTTTGTGAAAATATCCACTAAATGAGGGAATAACATGTGTGAGGGTACCCCAGGAGAGTTCCAAATGTGTGTGGGTAGAATATATATCCCACGGGGGGTAAAATTGAAAAAAGTTGAAAAAAAATTTTTTGGAACTTACTCATTTTTCCGGCGTTTATCAGACTTTCAGATAGGGGAAATGTCAGTGAGCATTCCGATTTCAGTTCCAGAGCGATTCGCCCGATGAGTTCTTGTTATTTAGTCGTTTTCAGACAATTTTCTGAATTTTTGAAAATGTCACTTTTTTCTGAAAATATCCACTAAATGAGGGAATAATGTATGTGAGGGTACCCCTGGAGAGTACCAAATGTGTGTGAGTAGAATAGATATCCCACGGGGGGTAAAATTGAAAAAAAGTTGAAAAAATATTTTTTTGGACTTAGTCATTTTTCTGGCGTTTATTAGACTTTCAGATAGGGGAAATGTCAGTGAGCGTTCCGATTTCAGTTCCAGAGCGTTGCGCCCGATGAGTCCTTGATATTTAGTCGTTTTCAGCCAATTTTCTGAATTGTTGAAAATGGCACTTTTTTGTGAAAATATCCACTAAATGAGGGAATAATATGTGTGATGGTACCCCAGGAGAGTTCCAAATGTGTGTGAGTAGAATAGATATCCCACAGGGGGTAAAATTGAAAAAAGTTGAAAAAACATTTTTTTTTGGACTTAGTCATTTTTCTGGCGTTTATCAGACTTTCTGATAGGGGAAATGTCAGTAAGCATTCCGATTTCAGTTCCAGAGCGATGCGACCGATAATTCCTTGATATTTAGTCGTTTTCAGCCAATTTTCAGAATTTTTGAAAATTTCACTTTTTTGTGAAAACATCCACTAAATGAGGGAATAATATGTGTGAGGGAACCCCAGGAGAGTTCCAAATGTGTGTGGGTAGAATAGATATCCCACGGGGGGTAAAATTTAAAAAAGTTGCCCAAAAACTTTTTTAGACTTAGTCATTTTTCCGGCGTTGATCAGACTTTCAGATAGGAGAAATGTCAGTGAGCATTCCGATTTCAGTTCCAGAGCGATTAGCCCCATGAGTCCTTGATATTTAGTCGTTTTCAGCCAATTTTCTGAATTTTTGAAAATGTCACTTTTTTCTGAAAATATCCAGTAAATGAGGGAATAATGTATGTGAGGGTACCCCTGGAGAGTTCCAAATGTGTGTGAGTAGAATAGATATCCCATGGGGGGTAAAATTGAAAAAAGTTGAAAAAATATTTTTTTGGACTTAGTCATTTTTCTGGCGTTTATTAGACTTTCAGATAGGGGAAATGTCAGTGAGCGTTCCGATTTCAGTTCCAGAGCGATGCGCCCGATGAGTCCTTGATATTTAGTCGTTTTCAGCCAATTTTCTGAATTGTTGAAAATGGCACTTTTTTGTGAAAATATCCACTAAATGAGGGAATAATATGTGTGAGGGTACCCCAGGAGAGTTCCAAATGTGTGTTAGTAGAATAGATATCCCACGGGGGGTAAAATTGAAAAAAGTTGAAAAAAAATTTTTTTTTGGACTTAGTCATTTTTCTGGCGTTTATCAGACTTTCAGATAGGGGAAATGTCAGTAAGCATTCCGATTTCAGTTCCAGAGCGATGCGACCGATAATTCCTTGATATTTAGTCGTTTTCAGCCAATTTTCAGAATTTTTGAAAATTTCACTTTTTTGTGAAAACATCCACTAAATGAGGGAATAATATGTGTGAGGGTACCCCAGGAGAGTTCCAAATGTGTGTGGGTAGAATAGATATCCCACGGGGGGTAAAATTTAAAAAAGTTGCCCAAAAACTTTTTTAGACTTAGTCATTTTTCCGGCGTTGATCAGACTTTCAGATAGGAGAAATGTCAGTGAGCATTCCGATTTCAGTTCCAGAGCGATTAGCCCCATGAGTCCTTGATATTTAGTCGTTTTCAGCCAATTTTCTGAATTGTTGAAAATGGCACTTTTTTGTGAAAATATCCACTAAATGAGGGAATAATATGTGTGAGGGTACCCCAGGAGAGTTCCAAATGTGTGTTAGTAGAATAGATATCCCACGGGGGGTAAAATTGAAAAAAGTTGAAAAAAAATTTTTTTTTGGACTTAGTCATTTTTCTGGCGTTTATCAGACTTTCAGATAGGGGAAATGTCAGTGAGCATTCCGATTTCAGTTCCAGAGCGATTCGCCCCATGAGTCCTTGATATTTAGTCGTTTTCAGCCAATTTTCTGAATTTTTGAAAATGTCACTTTTTTCTGAAAATATCCACTAAATGAGGGAATAATGTATGTGAGGGTACCCCTGGAGAGTTCCAAATGTGTGTGAGTAGAATAGATATCCCACGGGGGGTAAAATTGAAAAAAAGTTGAAAAAATATTTTTTTGGACTTAGTCATTTTTCTGGCGTTTATTAGACTTTCAGATAGGGGAAATGTCAGTGAGCGTTCCGATTTCAGTTCCAGAGCGATGCGCCCGATGAGTCCTTGATATTTAGTCGTTTTCAGCCAATTTTCTGAATTGTTGAAAATGGCACTTTTTTGTGAAAATATCCACTAAATGAGGGAATAATATGTGTGATGGTACCCCAGGAGAGTTCCAAATGTGTGTGAGTAGAATAGATATCCCACGGGGGGTAAAATTGAAAAAAGTTGAAAAAAAATTTTTTTTTGGACTTAGTCATTTTTCTGGCGTTTATCAGACTTTCAGATAGGGGAAATGTCAGTAAGCATTCCGATTTCAGTTCCAGAGCGATGCGACCGATAATTCCTTGATATTTAGTCGTTTTCAGCCAATTTTCAGAATTTTTGAAAATTTCACTTTTTTGTGAAAACATCCACTAAATGAGGGAATAATATGTGTGAGGGTACCCCAGGAGAGTTCCAAATGTGTGTGGGTAGAATAGATATCCCACGGGGGGTAAAATTGAAAAAAGTTGCCCAAAAACTTTTTTAGACTTAGTCATTTTTCCGGCGTTGATCAGACTTTCAGATAGGAGAAATGTCAGTGAGCATTCCGATTTCAGTTCCAGAGCGATTCGCCCCATGAGTCCTTGATATTTAGTCGTTTTCAGCCAATTTTCTGAATTTTTGAAAATGTCACTTTTTTCTGAAAATATCCACTAAATGAGGGAATAATATGTGTGAGGGTACCCCAGGAGAGTTCCAAATGTGTGTTAGTAGAATAGATATCCCACGGGGGGTAAAATTGAAAAAAGTTGAAAAAAAATTTTTTTTTGGACTTAGTCATTTTTCTGGCGTTTATCAGACTTTCAGATAGGGGAAATGTCAGTGAGCATTCCGATTTCAGTTCCAGAGCGATTCGCCCCATGAGTCCTTGATATTTAGTCGTTTTCAGCCAATTTTCTGAATTTTTGAAAATGTCACTTTTTTCTGAAAATATCCACTAAATGAGGGAATAATGTATGTGAGGGTACCCCTGGAGAGTTCCAAATGTGTGTGAGTAGAATAGATATCCCACGGGGGGTAAAATTGAAAAAAAGTTGAAAAAATATTTTTTTGGACTTAGTCATTTTTCTGGCGTTTATTAGACTTTCAGATAGGGGAAATGTCAGTGAGCGTTCCGATTTCAGTTCCAGAGCGATGCGCCCGATGAGTCCTTGATATTTAGTCGTTTTCAGCCAATTTTCTGAATTGTTGAAAATGGCACTTTTTTGTGAAAATATCCACTAAATGAGGGAATAATATGTGTGATGGTACCCCAGGAGAGTTCCAAATGTGTGTGAGTAGAATAGATATCCCACGGGGGGTAAAATTGAAAAAAGTTGAAAAAAAATTTTTTTTTGGACTTAGTCATTTTTCTGGCGTTTATCAGACTTTCAGATAGGGGAAATGTCAGTAAGCATTCCGATTTCAGTTCCAGAGCGATGCGACCGATAATTCCTTGATATTTAGTCGTTTTCAGCCAATTTTCAGAATTTTTGAAAATTTCACTTTTTTGTGAAAACATCCACTAAATGAGGGAATAATATGTGTGAGGGTACCCCAGGAGAGTTCCAAATGTGTGTGGGTAGAATAGATATCCCACGGTGGGTAAAATTGAAAAAAGTTGCCCAAAAACTTTTTTAGACTTAGTCATTTTTCCGGCGTTGATCAGACTTTCAGATAGGAGAAATGTCAGTGAGCATTCCGATTTCAGTTCCAGAGCGATTCGCCCCATGAGTCCTTGATATTTAGTCGTTTTCAGCCAATTTTCTGAATTTTTGAAAATGTCACTTTTTTCTGAAAATATCCACTAAATGAGGGAATAATGTATGTGAGGGTACCCCTGGAGAGTTCCAAATGTGTGTGAGTAGAATAGATATCCCATGGGGGGTAAAATTGAAAAAAGTTGAAAAAATATTTTTTTGGACTTAGTCATTTTTCTGGCGTTTATTAGACTTTCAGATAGGGGAAATGTCAGTGAGCATTCCGATTTCAGTTCCAGAGCGATGCGCCCGATGAGTCCTTGATATTTAGTCGTTTTCAGCCAATTTTCTGAATTGTTGAAAATGGCACTTTTTTGTGAAAATATCCACGAAATGAGGGAATAATATGTGTGAGGGTACCCCAGGAGAGTTCCAAATGTGTGTGAGTAGAATAGATATCCCACGGGGGGTAAAATTGAAAAAAGTTGAAAAAAAATTTTTTTTTGGACTTAGTCATTTTTCTGGCGTTTATCAGACTTTCAGATAGGGTAAATGTCAGTGAGCATTCCGATTTCAGTTCCAGAGCGATTCGTCTGATGAGTACTTGATATTTAGTCGCTTTCAGCCAATTTTCTGAATTTTTGAAAATTTCACTTTTTTGTGAAAATATCCACTAAATGAGGGAATAATATGTGTGAGGGTACCCCAGGAGAGTTCCAAATGTGTGTGGGTAGAATAGATATCCCACGTGGGTAAAATTGAAAAAAGTTTAAAAAAATATTTTTTTGGAATTAGTCATTTTTCTGTTTTTTATCAGACTTTCAGATAGGGGAACTGTCAGTGAGCGTTCCGATTTCAGTTGCAGAGCGATTCGTCTGATGAGTACTTGATATTTAGTCGCTTTCAGCCAATTTTCTGAATTTTTGAAAATTTCACTTTTTTGTGAAAATATCCACTAAATGAGGGTATAATATGTGTGAGGGCACCCCAGGAGAGTTCCAAATGTGTGTGGGTAGAATATATATCCCATGGGGGGTAAAATTGAAAAAAGTTAAAAAAATTTTTTTTGGAACTTAGTCATTTTTCCGGCGTTTATCAGACTTTCAGATAGGGTAAATGTCAGTGAGCATTCCGATTTCAGTTCCAGAGTGATTCACCCGATGAGTCCTTGTTATTTAGTAGTTTTCAGCCAATTTTCTGAATTTTTGAAAATTTCACTTTTTTGTGAAAATATCCACTAAATAAGGGAGTAATATGTGTGAGAGTACCCCAGAAGAGTTCCAAATGTGTGTGGGTAGAATATATATCCCACAGGGGTAAAATTGAAAAAAGTAAAAAAAATATTTTTTTGAACTTAGTCATTTTTCCGGCGTTTAACAGACTTTCAGATAGGGGAAATGTCAGTGAGCATTCCGATTTCAGTTTCAGAGCGATTTGCCCCATGAGTCCATGATATTTAGTCCTTTTCTGCCAATTTTCAGAATTTTGAAAATTTCACTTTTTTTGTGAAAATATCCACTAAATGAGGGAATAGTATCTGTGAGGGTACCCCAGGAGAGTTCCAAATGTGTGTGGGTAGAATATATATCCCACGGGGGTAAAATTGAAAAAAGTTGAAAAATTTTTTTTTGGGGGATTTAGTCATTTTTCTGGCATTTATCAGACTTTCAGATAGGGTAAACGTCAGTGAGCGTTCCGATTTCAGTTCCAGAGCGATTCGCCTGATGAGTACTTGATATTTATTCGTTTTCAGCCAATTTTCAGAATTTTTGAAAATTTTCCTTTTTTGTGAAAATATCCACTAAATGAGGGAATAATATGTTTGAGGGTACCCCAGGAGAGTTCCAAATGTGTGTGGGTAGAATATATGTCCCACGGGGGTAAAATTGAAAAAAAGTTGAAAAAATTTTTTTTTTACACTTAGTCATTTTTCCAGCAATTATCGGACTTTCAGATAGGGTAAATGTCAGTGAGCGTTCCGATTTCAGTTCCAGAGCGATTCGCCTGATGGGTACTTGATATATAGTCGTTTTCACCCAATTTTCTGAATTTTTTAAAATTTCACTTTTTTGTGAAAATATCCACTAAATGAGGGAATAATATGTGTGAGGGCACCCCAGGAGAGTTCCAAATGTGTGTTGGTAGAATATATATCCCATGGGGAGTAAAATTGAAAAAAGTAAAAAAAAAATTTTTTGGAACTTAGTCATTTTTCCGGCGTTTATCAGACTTTCAGATAGGGTAAGTGTCAGTGAGCATTCCGATTTCAGTTCCAGAGTGATTCGCCCGATGAGTCCTTGTTATTTAGTCGTTTTCAGCCAATTTTCTGAATTTTTGAAAATGTCACTTTTTTCTGAAAATATCCACTAAATGAGGGAATAATATGTGTGAGGGTACCCCAGGAGAGTTCCAAATGTGTGTTAGTAGAATAGATATCCCACGGGGGGTAAAATTGAAAAAAGTTGAAAAAAAATTTTTTTTTGGACTTAGTCATTTTTCTGGCGTTTATCAGACTTTCAGATAGGGGAAATGTCAGTGAGCATTCCGATTTCAGTTCCAGAGCGATTCGCCCCATGAGTCCTTGATATTTAGTCGTTTTCAGCCAATTTTCTGAATTTTTGAAAATGTCACTTTTTTCTGAAAATATCCACTAAATGAGGGAATAATGTATGTGAGGGTACCCCTGGAGAGTTCCAAATGTGTGTGAGTAGAATAGATATCCCACGGGGGGTAAAATTGAAAAAAAGTTGAAAAAATATTTTTTTGGACTTAGTCATTTTTCTGGCGTTTATTAGACTTTCAGATAGGGGAAATGTCAGTGAGCGTTCCGATTTCAGTTCCAGAGCGATGCGCCCGATGAGTCCTTGATATTTAGTCGTTTTCAGCCAATTTTCTGAATTGTTGAAAATGGCACTTTTTTGTGAAAATATCCACTAAATGAGGGAATAATATGTGTGATGGTACCCCAGGAGAGTTCCAAATGTGTGTGAGTAGAATAGATATCCCACGGGGGGTAAAATTGAAAAAAGTTGAAAAAAAATTTTTTTTTGGACTTAGTCATTTTTCTGGCGTTTATCAGACTTTCAGATAGGGTAAGTGTCAGTGAGCATTCCGATTTCAGTTCCAGAGTGATTCGCCCGATGAGTCCTTGTTATTTAGTCGTTTTCAGCCAATTTTCTGAATTTTTGAAAATTTTACTTTTTTGTGAAAATATCCACTAAATGAGGGAATAATATGTGTGAGGGTACCCCAGGAGAGTTCCAAATGTGTGTGGGTAGAATATATATCCCACGGGGGTAAAATTGAAAAAAGTTAAAAAAAATTTTTTTTTGGACTTAATCATTTTTCTGACTTTTATCAGACTTTCAGATAGGAGAAATGTCAGTGAGTGTTCCAATTTCAGTTCCAGAGCGATTCGCCGTATTAGTACTTGATATTTATTCGTTTTCTATCAATTTTCAGAATTTTGAAAATTTCACTTTTTTATGAAAATATCCACTAAATGAGGGAATAGTATTTGTGAGGGTACCCCAAGAGAGTTCCAAATGTGTGTGGGTAGAATATATATCCCACGGGGGTAAAATTGAAAAACGTTGAAAACAATTTTTTTTTGGACTTAGTCATTTTTCCGGCGTTTATCAGACTTTCAGAAAGGGGAAATGTCAGTGAGTGTTCCAATTTCAGTTCCAGAGCGATTCGCCCTATTAGTACTTGATATTTAGTCGTTTTCTATCAATTTTCAGAATTTTGAAAATTTCACTTTTTTGTGAAAATATCCACTAAATGAGGGAATAGTATCTGTGAGGGTACCCCAGGAGAGTTCCAAATGTGTGTGGATAGAATATATATCCCACGGGGGTAAAATTGAAAAAAGTTGAAAACATTTTTTTGGGGGATTTAGTCATTTTTCTGGCATTTATCAGACTTTCAGATAGGGTAAATGTCAGTGAGCGTTCCAATTTCAGTTCCAGAGCGATTCGCCTGATGAGTACTTGATATTTAGTCGTTTTCAGCCAATTTTCAGAATTTTTGAAAATTTCACTTTTTTGTGAAAATATCCAGTAAATGAGAGAATAATATGTGTGAGGGTACCCCAGGAGAGTTCCAAATGTGTGTGGGTAGAATATATATCCCATGGGGGGTAAAATTGAAAAAAGTTAAAAAATTTTTTTTTGGAACTTCGTCATTTTTCTGGCGTTTATCAGACTTTCAGATAGGGGAAATATCAGTGAGCATTCCGATTTCAGATCCAGAGCGATTTGCCCGATAAGTACTTGTTATTTAGTCGTTTTCAGCCAATTTTCTGAATTTTTGAAAATTTCACTTTTTTGTGAAAATATCCACTAAATGAGGGAATAATATGTGTGAGGGTACCCCAGGAGAGTTCCAAATGTGTGTGGGTAGAATTAATATCCCACGGGGGTAAAATTGAAAAAAGTTGAAAACTATTTTTTTTTTGGACTTAGTCATTTTTCCGGCGTTTATCAGACTTTCAGATAGGGGAAATGTCAGTGAGCGTTCCGATTTCAGTTCCAGAGCGATTCGCCCTATTAGTACTTGATATTTAGTAATTTTCTGCCAATTTTCAGAATTGTGAAAATTTCACTTTTTTGTGAAAATATCCACTAAATGAGTGAATAGTATGTGTGAGGGTACCCTAGGAGAGTTCCAAATGTGTATGGGTAGAATATATATCGCACGGGGGTAAAATTGAAAAAAGTTGCCAAAAATTTTTTTTGGACTTAGTCATTTTTCCCGCGTTAATCAGACTTTCAGATAAGGGAAATGTCAGTGAGCATTCCGATTTCAGTTCCAGAGCGATTCGCCCGATGTGTACATGATATTTAGTCGTTTTCAGCCAATTTTCAGAATTTTTGAAAATTTCACTTTTTTGTGAAAATATCCACTAAATGATGGAATAATATGTGTGAGGGTACCCCAGGAGAGTTCCAAATGTGTGTGGGTAGAATATATATCCCACAGGGGGTAAAATTGAAAAAAGTAAAAAAATTTTTTTTTGGAACTTAGTCATTTTTCGGCGTTTATCAGACTTTCAGATAGGGGAAATATCAGTGAGCATTCCGATTTCAGTTCCAGAGCGATTTTTTCCCGATGAGTACTTGTTATTTAGTCGTTTTCAGCCAATTTCCTGAATTTTTGAAAATTTCACTTTTTTGTGAAAATATCCACTAAATAAGGGAGTAATATGTGTGAGAGTACCCCAGGAGAGTTCCAAATGTGTGTCGGTAGAATATATATCCCACAGGGGTAAAATTGAAAAAAGTAAAAAAAATATTTTTTTGGACTTAGTCATTTTTCCGGCGTTTATCAGACTTTCAGATAGGGGAAATATCAGTGAGCATTCCGATTTCAGATCCAGAGCGATTTTTTTCCCGATGAGTACTTGATATTTAGTCGTTTTCAGACAATTTTCTGAATTTTTGAAAATTTCACTTTTTTGTGAAAATATCCACTAAATGAGGGAATAATATGTGTGAGGGTACCCCAGGAGAGTTCCAAATGTGTGTGGGTAGAATAGATATCCCACGAGGGGTAAAACTGAAAAAAGTTGAAAAAATATTTTTTTGGACTTAGTCATTTTTCTGGCGTTTATCAGACTTTCAGATTGTTACAACTCTCCTGTTAGGTTTTTTTAGTTTGCTGGTCACATGACCAGTTTTGCCTTTTTAATCCGGCTCCGCCCTCCTGGCATTGCTGGACTTCATTTGTATTTACTACTGTTGAGCTAGCTTGGTGCTCTGTTGCCGTTCTCTGTTAGTTTTGCTAGGTCTTCTGACCTCTTTACTTTTTGTTGTGTGTTTGTCTTTGACTGCTACGATTTCTGCTAGGAGGTGTCCAACTTTTCCCAGTCCCTAGTTCTTGTAGGGATTCCTCCCTCACATCTATAGGTCTTCGTACAGACTAGCCGAGGACTTTAGCGGGTCTGATCGCAGGATCAGGTTCCCTGTTACATCGTAGGGATCTAGTTTAGTTCTATTGTAGGGACAGATCTCCTGTCTTTCCTTAGTCTCTGTAGCAGATCATAACAGTAAGTCCAGCCTTAAAAAAAAAAATAAAAAAATATTTTTCTCTAAGTAAAGACCTCCAGTTTTCCATCATGGTCTCGGTGCAAGATTTGGCTCAACGCTTGCAGGGACTCTCTCTGGAGGTGGCCAAGCTCCAACAACACGTGAGTAGCTGTTCTGGAGCGCATTTTGTGGAACCAAAGGTACGTCTGCCTGATCTATTTTTTGGCGAACAACAAGATTTTTTTTCTTTTAAAAATGCTTGTCTATTATATTTTCGTTTGCGACCCGGATTCTCTGGTGATGAATCACAGCGCATAGGGTTCATAATGTCACTTCTGCGCAAAGATCCTCAGGGATGGGCCTTCTCTCTCCAACCTAGTGATCCGTGCTTTAGTTCAGTGGATAGTTTTTTTTCTGCTTTGGGTTTATTGTACGATGATCCTGATCGTGTTTCATCTGCTGAGTCTGAATTAAGACGTTTGAGGCAGGGATCAGGTAATGTGGAAAAATATTGTTCTCACTTCCGTCGGTGGTCTGCCCAGGTGGGGTGGAACGATTCAGCTTTGAAAAGCTTGTTTCTTGCAGGACTAGGTGAAAGGGTTAAGGATTTACTGATTGCTTATCCCACACCTGGAAACTTGCAGGAGGCAATGCAATTAGCTATACGGGTGGACAGGAGACTGCGTGCAAGGGTTAATGAGAGCAAATCCTCTGCTATGTCAGCTTCGAGTCCTGAGAGGTTCAGTGCTGACAATGGTGAGCCGATGGAAATTGGGGCGATGACACCCCGCTCTCAGGAAAAAGACCGCCGACTTTCTGAAGGCTTGTGTTTCTATTGCGGAAATTCTGGTCATTTTATTAAGAGCTGTGTGCTTCGTATGAAGAAAGAAAAAAAAATGGTCAGTCATGCCCGTATTGCCTGTTTAAATTCTAAGGGAGTATTCCTATCTGCCACTACTGCTGCTCAGGATGAATTAATTGAATTTCGGGTATTTGTGGATTGTGGATCTACTCTGAATGTGATTGATGGGGGATTCTTGGAAAAACTTAGATTAGAACCTAAAACTTTGTCATCCCCTATTGCTGTGGTTTCTGTCGATGGCTCTCCCTTGAAGAGTGTTACTCACAAGGTCTGTGAATTTCCCCTCACTATTAATGGTATTCATCAAGAGAATTTGGATTTGGTGGTATTGGATAATTTGCCTTCTCCAGTAATATTGGGGTTACCCTGGTTAAAATTGCACAATCCTGTACTGGATTGGTCTACCAATGAAATTAAGTCCTGGAGCCCTAAGTGTTATGACAAGTGTTGTAACGGGCGCATTGCTGCTGTGGATAGAGGGGAATTGCCTGTACCTATTCAGGATTTTTGGAGAGTTTTTTCTGAGGAGGAGTCGCAGGTTTTGCCTCCTCATAGAGACTATGATTGTACCATTGAATTTGTCTCTGGAGCGACTCTTCCTAAGAGTCGTTTATTTAATCTTACTATTCCTGAGAGAAAGGCTTTGGAGGAATACATACAGACAAGCTTGGCCGCTGGTCACATTAGGCCTTCCAAGTCTCCTGTGGCTGTTGGATTTTTTTTTTGTAAAAAAAAAAGATGGCGGTTTACGTCCTTGTCTGGACTTTCGTGAGATTAACAAAATTACTGTACGCAATCCTTACCCACTGCCATTGATTCCTGATTTATTTAACCAGTTAGTGGGGGCCAAGTGGTTCTCTAAAATTGATCTCCAGGGGGCATACAATTTGTTGCGCATGAAGGAGGGTGATGAATGGAAGACTGCTTTTAACACTCCTGTGGGTCATTTTGAGAATCTGGTTATGCCTTTTGGTCTCACCAATGCTCCAGCATTTTTTCAGAATCTTATTAACGATATCCTTAGACCTTTAATCGGCAAAAATGTGGTTGTGTATTTGGATGACATTTTGATTTATTCGCCTGATCTGGAGTCTCATTAGCGGAGCGTACGTGAGGTATTACAGTTATTAATGGACAATTCGCTTTTTGCTAAGCTGGAGAAATGTGAGTTCGCTGTACAGAGAATTCGTTTTTTGGGCTACATTATCTCCAGTGAAGGTTTTGAGATGGACCCGGTTAAAGTTCAAGCTGTGCAGGAATGGCCTAGGCCTATTGGTTTGAAATCGATACAGAGGTTTTTGGGTTTCGCCAATTATTACAGAAAATTCATAAAAAAAATTTCTATTATTGTCAAACCGCTGACCGATCTCACCAGGAAAGGTGCTAATGTGGTTCAGTGGACTTCTGAGGCCATTGAAGCTTTTGTGTTTTTAAAGGAGAGGTTCACCTCTGCTCCCATCCTTATGCAGCCTGATATGACTAAGCCGTTTTTGGTTGAGGTTGAAGCTTCTTCGGTGGGGGTTGGTGCGGTGTTGTCTCAGGAAAACAAGGATGGAGTACATCCCTGTGCCTTTTTTTCAAAAAAATTTTTCCGAGACTGAACTTAATTACGATATTGGTAATCGGGAATTGCTGGCGATTAAACTCGCATTTGAACACTGGCGTCACCTCTTGGAAGGTGCTGATTTTCCCATTCAGGTTTTCACTGATCATAAAAATCTGATCTATCTTGATGCTGCCAAGCGCTTGAATGCCCGTCAGGCTAGGTGGGCACTTTTTTTCTCGCGGTTTAATTTTTCCGTTACTTACATCCCGGGTACCAAGAATGTTAAAGCGGATGCTTTGTCTCGCAGCTTTTCTCCCATGGTCGGTGTTGAGGAGGAAGAGGAGACCATTTTACAAGAAGGTGTTGTGATTGCTGCTTTGGACTCGGTTTTGGAGGATGAGATTCTTAAAGCACAGGAGAATGCCCCATCTAACACTCCCCATGGGAGTTTGTTTGTGCCTAGGACCTTTAGGAGAGATTTGTTTGTTGAGTGTCATGAGTCTCGGTTGGCAGGTCATCCAGGTATTTCTGAGACCAAGAGACTTGTGGGTCGCAGTTTTTGGTGGCCTGGATGGCAGAAGGAAGTCATTAAGTGGGTGCGCCAATGTACTGTGTGTGCTAGATCCAAGTCTTCGCATGCTCCTGCTGCGGGGTTGCTTTGCCCTCTGGAGGTTCCTAGTGCACCTTGGACACATCTGGCTATGGGCTTTATTACTGACCTTCCTGCCTCTGAAGGTTTCACAGTCATCTGGGTGGTCGTGGACCGTTTTAGCAAGATGTGTCACTTGGTTCCCTTTATCAAACTGCCTTGCGCTAAGACACTCGCTAAGGCCTTTGTCAAGGAGATTGTCAGACTACATGGTGTTCCTACTGACATTGTTTCTGATAGGGGACCTCAGTTCGTGGCTCGTTTTTGGCGTGCCTTTTGTGACAGGTTGGGAGTCCATTTGTCGTTTTCATCCGGATATCATCCTGAGTCTAATGGCCAGACAGAAAGGAAGAACGAGGATGTTGAGCAGTTCTTGCGTTGTTTTGTGGCAGACAATCAACAGGGGTGGTCTGAGTTTCTGCCACTTGCTGAATTTGCTCTTAACAACCATACATCCTTTTCTGCTGGCTGTTCGCCTTTTTTTTGTTGTCCTGGGAGACATCCGTCTTTTGGGTCATTCTCCAAATTGGTTTCGGCTGTGCCTGAGGAGGAGAGTTTTTCTGGTGATTTGGAGAGAGTTTGGACGGATGTGCGTGGTAATCTTCAGGAGGCTAACAAAAAATCTAAGAGGTACTTTGATAGGAAACGGCGAGAGGTTTTGTTTGCTGTTGGTGACATGGTTTGGTTGTCCTCTAAGAATCTGCGATTGAGGATTCCTTCTAAAAAATTGGGTCCCAAGTTCGTAGGGCCCTTTAAGGTGCTTCAGATAGTTAACCAATCTGCTGTTAGGCTGGAGGTTCCTACGTCCTGGAGGATTAATCCGGTGTTTCATGTTTCTCTGTTGAAAAAAGCTGATGTGTCGGATGGTGACGCCTCTGCCACTGTTCCTCCGGTGGTGGAGGATGGGGAATATGAAATTTCCCGCATCCTAAATTCTAGACGGTATAGAGGGAGTTTGCAGTATCTCATCGCTTGGAAGGGTTTCGGACCTGAGGATAACTCGTGGGTGAGGGCGGATGATGTTTCTGCTTCCAGACTTGTCCGAGCGTTTCACAGGAGGTTTCCTGGTAAGCCTGGGCCTAGGGGATCCGGAGGATCCTCTTAGAAGAGGGGGTACTGTTACAACTCTCCTGTTAGGTTTTTTTTAGTTTGCTGGTCACATGACCAGTTTTGCCTATTTAATCTGGCTCCGCCCTCCTGGCATTGCTGGACTTCATTTGTGTTTACTACTGTTGAGCTAGCTTGGTGCTCTGTTGCCGTTCTCTGTTAGTTTTGCTAGGTCTTCTGACCTCTTTACTTTTTGCTGTGTGTTTGTCTTTGACTGCTACGATTTTTGATAGGAGGTGTCCAACTTTTCCCAGTCCCTAGTACTTGTAGGGATTCCTCCCTCACATCTATAGGTCTTCGTACAGACTAGCCGAGGACTTTAGCGGGTCTGATCGCAGGATCAGGTTCCCCGTTACATCATAGGGATCTAGTTTAGTTCTATTGTAGGGACAGATCTCCTGTCTTTCCTTAGTCTCTGTAGCAGATCATAACACAGATAGGGTAAATGTCAGTGAGCGTTCCGATTTCAGTTCCAGAGCGATTCGCCCGATGGGTACTTAATATTTAGTCGTTTTCACCCAATTTTCAGAATTTTTGAAAATTTAACTTTTTTGTGAAAATATCCACTAAATGAGGGAATAATATGTGTGAGGGTACGCCAGGAGAGTTCCAAATGTGTGTGGGTAGAATTAATATCCCACGGGGGTAAAATTGAAAAAAGTTGAAAACAATTTATTTTTGGACTTAGTCATTTTTCCGGCGTTTATCAGACTTTCAGAAAGGGGAAATGTCAGTGAGTGTTCCGATTTCAGTTCCAGAGCGATTCGCCCTATTAGTACTTGATATTTACTCGTTTTCAGCCAATTTTCAGAATTTTGAAAATTTCACTTTTTTGTGAAAATATCCACTAAATGAGGGAATAGTATCTGTGAGGGTACCCCAGGAGAGTTCCAAATGTGTGTGGATAGAATATATATCCCACGGGGGTAAAATTGAAAAAAGTTGAAAATTTTTTTTTTGGGGATTTAGTCATTTTTCTGGCATTTATCAGACTTTCAGATAGGGTAAATGTCAGTGAGCATTCCGATTTCAGTTCCAGAGCGATTCGCCTGGTGAGTACTTGATATTTAGTCGTTTTCAGCCAGTTTTCAGAATTTTTGAAAATTTCACTTTTTTGTGAAAATATCCAGTAAATGAGAGAATAATATGTGTGAGGGTACCCCAGGAGAGTTCCAAATGTGTGTGGGTAGAATATATATCCCATGGGGGGTAAAATTGAAAAAAGTTAAAAAAATTTTTTTGGGAACTTAGTCATTTTTCCGGCGTTTATCAGACTTTCAGATAGGGGAAATATCAGTGAGCATTCAGATTTCAGATCCAGAGCGATTTGCCCGATGAGTACTTGATATTTAGTCGTTTTCAGCCAATTTTCTGAATTTTTGAAAATTTCACTTTTTTGTGAAAATATCCACTAAATGAGGGAATAATATGTGTGAGGGTACCCCAGGAGAGTTCCAAATGTGTGTGGGTAGAATTAATATCCCACGGGGGTAAAATTGAAAAAAGTTGAAAACTATTTTTTTTGGACTTAGTCATTTTTCCGGCGTTTATCAGACTTTCAGATAGGGGAAATGTCAGTGAGCGTTCCGATTTCAGTTCCAGAGCGATTCGCCCTATTAGTACTTGATGTTTAGTCGTTTTCTGCCAATTTTCAGAATTTTGAAAATTTAACTTTTTTGTGAAAATATCCACTAAATAAGGGAATAATATGTGTGAGGGTACCCCAGGAGAGTTCCAAATGTGTGTGGGTTGAATATATATCCCACGGGGGGTAAAATTGAAAAAAGTTAAAAAAAAATTTTTTGGAACTTAGTCATTTTTCCGGCGTTTATCAGACTTTCAGATAGGGGAAATGTCAGTGAGCATTCTGATTTCAGTTTCAGAGCGATTTGCCCCGTGAGTCTTTGATATTTAGTCGTTTTCAGCCAATTTTCAGAATTTTTGAAAATTTCACTTTTTTGTGAAAATATCCACTAAATGAGGGAATAATATGTGTGAGGGTACCCCAGGAGAGTTCCAAATGTGTGTGGGTAGAATATATATCCCACGGGGGTAAAATTGAAAAAAGTTCAAAAAAATTTTTTTGGAACTTAGTCATTTTTCCTGCGTTTATCAGACTTTCAGATAGGGAAAATATCAGTGAGCATTCCGATTTCAGTTCCAGAGCGATTTTTTCCCGATGAGTACTTGATATTTAGTCGTTTTCAGCCAATTTTCTGAATTTTTGAAAGTTTCACTTTTTTTGTGAAAATATCCACTAAATGAGGGAATAATATGTGTGAGGGTACCCCAGGAGCGTTCCAAATGTGTGTGGGTAGAATATATATCCCACGGGGGTAAAATTGAAAAAAGTTGAAAAAAAATTTTTTGGGGACTTAATCATTTTTCTGGCGTTTATCAGACTTTCAGAAAGGGGAAATGTCAGTGAGCGTTGCAATTTCAGTTCCAGAGCGATTCGCCCTATTAGTACTTTATATTTAGTCGTTTTCTGCCAATTTTCAGAATTTTGAAAATTTCACTGTTTTGTGAAAATATCCACTAAATGAGGGAATAGTATCTGTGAGGGTACCCCAGGAGAGTTCCAAATGTGTGTGGGTAGAACATATATCCCACGGGGGTAAAATTGAAAAAAGTTGAAAATTTTTTTTTGGGGATTTAGTCATTTTTCTGGCATTTATCAGACTTTCAGATAGGGGAAATGTCAGTGGGCGTTCCGATTTCAGTTCCAGAGCGATGCGCCCGATGAGTCCTTGATATTTAGTCATTTTCAGCCAATTTTCTGAATTTTTGAAAATTTCACTTTTTTGTGAAAATATCCACTAAATGAGGGAATAATATGTGTGAGAGTACCCCAGGAGAGTTCCAAATGTGTGTGGGTAGAATAGATATCCCACAGGGGGAAAAATTGAAAAAAGTTGAAAAAATATTTTTTTGGACTTAGTCATTTTTCTGGCGTTTATCAGACTTTCAGATAGGGAAATGGCAGTGAGCGTTCCGATTTCAGTTCCAGAGCGATGCGCCCGATGAGTCCTTGATATTTATTTGTTTTCAGCCAATTTTCTGAATTTTTGAAAATTTCATTTTTTTGTGAAAATATCCACTAAATGAGGGAATAATATGTGTGAGAGTACCCCAGGAGAGTTCCAAATGTGTGTGGGTAGAATATATATCCCATGGGGGTAAAATTGAAATAAGATGAAAAAAATTTTTATTTGTACTTAGTCATTTTTCTGGCGTTTATCAGACTTTCAGATAGGGTAAATGTCAGTGAGCGTTCCGATTTCAGTTCCAGAGCGATTCGCACGATGAGTACTTGATATTTAGTCGTTTTCAGCCAATTTTCTGAATTTTTGAAAATTTCACTTTTTTGTGAAAATATCCACTAAATGAGGGAATAATATGTGTGAGGGTACCCCAGGAGAGTTCCAAATGTGTGTGGGTAGAATATATGTACCACGGGGGTAAAATTGAAAAAAGTTGAAAAATTTTTTTGGGGGGATTCAGTCATTTTTCTGGCATTTATCAGACTTTCAGATAGGGTAAATGTCAGTGACCTTTCCGATTTCAGTTCCAGAGCAATTCGCCTGATGGGTACTTGACATATAGTCGTTTTCACCCAATTTTCAGAATTTTTGAAAATTTCACTTTTTTGTGAAAATATCCACTAAATGAGGGAATAATATTTGTGAGGGTACCCCAGGAGAGTTCCAAATGTGTGTGGGTAGAATATATATCCCACAGGGGTAAAATTGAAAAAAGTAAAAAAAATATTTTTTTGGACTTAGTCATTTTTCCGGCGTTTATCAGACTTTCAGATAGGGGAAATGTCAGTGAGCATTCCGATTTCAGTTTCAGAGCGATTTGCCCCGTGAGTCCTTGATATTTAGTCGTTTTCAGCCAATTTTCATAATTTTTGAAAATTTCACTTTTTTGTGAAAATATCCACTAAATGAGGGAATAATATGTGTGAGGGTACCCCAGGAGAGTTCCAAATGTGTGTGTGTAGAATATATATCCCACGGGGGTAAAATTGAAAAAAGTTGAAAAATTTTTTGGGGGGGATTTAGTCATTTTTCTGGCATTTATCAGACTTTCAGATAGGGGAAATGTCAGTGAGCGTTCCGACTTCAGTTCCAGAGCGATTTGCCTGATGAGTATTTGATATTTAGTCGTTTTCAGTCAATTTTCAGAATTTTTGAAAATATCACTTTTTTGTGAAAATATCCACTAAATGAGGGAATAATATTTGTGAGGGCACCCCAGGAGAGTTCCAAATGTGTGTGGGTAGAATATATGTCCCACGGGGGTAAAATTGAAAAAAAGTTTAAAAAAGTTTTTTTTGGACTTAGTCATTTTTCCGGCGTTTATCAGACTTTCAGATAGGGGAAATGTCAGTGAGCTTTCCGATTTCAGTTACACAGCAATGCGCCCGATGAGTCCTTGAAATTTAGTCGTTTTCAGCCAATTTTCTGAATTTTTGAAAATTTCACTTTTTTGTGAAAATATCCACCAAATGAGGGAATAATATCTGTGAGGGTACCCCAGGAGAGTTCCAAATGTGTGTGGGTAGAATATATATCCCACAGGGGTAAAATTGAAAAAAGTTAAAAAAATGTTTTTTTAGACACAGTGATTTTTCCGGCGTTTATCAGACTTTCAGATAGGGGAAATGTCAGTGAGCATTACGATTTCAGATCCAGAACGTTTTGCCCCATGAGTCTTTGATATTTAGTCGTTCTCAGCCAATTTTCAGAATTTTTGAAAATTTCACTTTATTCGTGAAAATATCCACTAAATGAGGGAATAATATGTGTGAGGGTACCCCAGGAGAGTTCAAAATGTGTGTGGATAGAATATATATCCCACGGGGGTAAAATTGAAAAAAGTTGAAAAATTTTTTGGGGGGGATTTAGTCATTTTTCTGGCATTTATCAGACTTTCAGATAGGGTAAATGTCAGTGAGCGTTCCGATTTCAGTTCGAGAGCGATTCGCCTGATGGGTACTTGACATATAGTCGTTTTCACCCAATTTTCAGAATTTTTGAAAATTTCACTTTTTTGTGAAAATATCCACTAAATGAGGGAATAATATTTGTGAGGGTACCCCAGGAGAGTTCCAAATGTGTGTGGGTAGAATATATGTACCACGGGGGTAAAATTGAAAAAAGTTGAAAAAAATTTTTTTTGGACTTAGTCATTTTTCCGGCGTTTATCAGACTTTCAGATAGGGGAAATGTCAGTGAGCATTCCGATTTCAGTTTCAGAGCGATTTGCCCCGTGAGTCCTTGATATTTAGTCGTTTTCAGCCAATTTTCATAATTTTTGAAAATTTCACTTTTTTGTGAAAATATCCACTAAATGAGGGAATAATATGTGTGAGGGTACCCCAGGAGAGTTCCAAATGTGTGTGGGTAGAATATATATCCCACGGGGGTAAAATTGAAAAAAGTTGAAAAATTTTTTTTGGGTGATTTAGTCATTTTTCTGGCATTTATCAGACTTTCAGATAGGGGAAATGTCAGTGAGCGTTCCGATTTCAGTTCCAGAGCGATTTGCCTGATGAGTACGTGATATTTAGTGGTTTTCAGCCAATTTTCAGAATTTTTGAAAATTTCACTTTTTTGTGAAAATATCCACTAAATGAGGGAATAATATGTGTGAGGGTACCCCAGGAGAGTTCCAAATGTGTGTGGGTAGAATATATATCCCACAGGGGTAAAATTGAAAAAAGTTAAAAAAATGTTTTTTTGGACTTAGTCATTTTTCCGGCGTTTATCAGACTTTCAGATAGGGGAAATGTCAGTGAGCATTACGATTTCAGATCCAGAGCGATTTGCCCCATGAGTCTTTGATATTTAGTCGTTCTCAGCCAATTTTCAGAATTTTTGAAAATTTCACTTTATTCGTGAAAATATCCACTAAATGAGGGAATAATATGTGTGAGGGTACCCCAGGAGAGTTCCAAATGTGTGTGGGTAGAATATATATCCCACGGGGGTAAAATTGAAAAAAGTTTAAAAAAAATTTTTTTTGGACTTAATCATTTTTCTGACTTTTATCAGACTTTCAGATAGGAGAAATGTCAGTGAGCGTTCCGATTTCAGTTCCAGAGCGATTCGCCCTATTAGTACTTGATATTTAGTCCTTTTCTGCCAATTTTCAGAATTTTGAAAATGTCACTTTTTTGTGAAAATATCCACTAAATGAGGGAATAGTATCTGTGAGGGTACCCCAGGAGAGTTCCAAATGTGTGTGGGTAGAATATATATCCCACGGGGGTAAAATTGAAAAAAGTTGAAAAATTTTTTTGGGGGGATTTAGTCATTTTTCTGGCATTTATCAGACTTTCAGATAGGGTAAATGTCAGTGAGCGTTCCGATTTCAGTTCCAGAGCGATTCGCCTGATGGGTACTTGACATATAGTCATTTTCACCGAATTTTCAGAATTTTTGAAAATTTCACTTTTTTGTGAAAATATCCACTAAATGAGGGAATAATATTTGTGCGGGTACCCCAGGAGAGTTCCAAATGTGTGTGGGTAGAATATATGTCCCACGGGGGTAAAATTTAAAAAAAGTTGAAAAAAATTTTTTTTTACACTTAGTCATTTTTCTGGCAGTTATCGGACTTTCAGATAGGGTAAATGTCAGTGAGCGTTCCGATTTCAGTTCCAGAGCGATTCGCCTGATGGGTACTTGACATATAGTCGTTTTCACCCAATTTTCAGAATTTTTGAAAATTTCACTTTTTTGTGAAAATATCCACTAAATGAGGGAATAATATTTGTGAGGGTACCCCAGGAGAGTTCCAAATGTGTGTGGGTAGAATATATGTCCCACGGGGGTAAAATTGAAAAAAAGTTGAAAAAAATTTTTTTTTACACTTAGTCATTTTTCTGCCAATTATCGGACTTTCAGATAGGGCAAATGTCAGTGAGCGTTCCGATTTCAGTTCCAGAGCGATTGGCCTGATGGGTACTTGATATATAGTCGTTTTCACCCAATTTTCTGAATTTTTGAAAATTTCACTTTTTTGTGAAAATATCCACTAAATGAGGGAATAATATGTGTGAGGGCACCCCAAGGGAGTTCCAAATGTGTGTGGGTAGAATAGATATCCCACGGGGGGTAAAATTGAAAAAAGTTGAAAAAAATTTTTTTTGGACTTAGTCATTTTTCCGGCGTTTATCAGACTTTCAGATAGGGGAAATGTCAGTGGAGGTTCCAATTTCAGTTCCAGAGCGATGCGCCCGATGAGTCCTTGATATTTAGTCGTTTTCAGCCAATTTTCTGAATTTTTGAAAATTTCACTTTTTTGTGAAAATATCCACTAAATGAGGGAATAATATGTGTGAGAGTACCCCAGGAGAGTTCCAAATGTGTGTGGGTAGAATATATATCCCACGGGGGTAAAATTGAAAAAAGTTGAAAAATTTTTTTTGGGGGATTTAGTCATTTTTCTGGCATTTATCAGACTTTCAGATAGGGTAAATGTCAGTGAGCGTTCCGATTTCAGTTCCAGAGCGATTTGCCTGATGAGTACTTGATATTTAGTCGTTTTCAGACAATTTTCAGAATTTTTGAAAATTTCACTTTTTTCTGAAAATATCCACTAAATGAGGGAATAATATGTGTGAGGGTACCCCAGGAGAGTTCCAAATGTGTGTGGGTAGAATATATATCCCAAGGTGGGTAAAATTGAAAAAAGTTGAAAAAAATTTTTTTTTGGACTTAATCATTTTTCTGACTTTTATCAGACTTTCAGATAGGGGAAATGTCAGTGAGCATTCCGATTTCAGATCCAGAGCGATTCGCCCCATGAGTCCTATATATTTAATCGTTTTCAGCCAATTTTCGCAATGTTTGAAAATTTCACTTTTTTGTGAAAATATCCACTAAATGAGGGAATAATATGTGTGAGGGTACCCCAGGAGAGTTCCAAATGTGTGTGGGTAGAATAAATGTCTCACGGGGGTAAAATTGAAAAAAGTTGAAAAAAAAATTTTTCTGGACTTAGTAATTTTCCGGCGTTTATCAGACTTTCAGATAGGGGAAATGTCAGTGAGCGTTCCGATTTCAGTTGCAGAGCAATTTGCCTGATGAGTACTTGATATTTAGTCGTTTTCAGCCAATTTTCAGAATTTTTGAAAATTTCACTTTTTTCTGAAAATATCCACTAAATGAGGGAATAATATGTGTGAGGGTACCCCAGGAGAGTTCCAAATGTGTGTGGGTAGAATATATATCTCATGGGGGTAAAATTGAAAAAAGTTGAAAAAAAAATTTTTTTGGACTTAGTAATTTTCCGGCGTTTATCAGACTTTCAGATAGGGGAAATGTCAGTGAGCATTACGGTTTCAGATCCAGAGTGATTTGCCCCATGAGCCCTTGATATTTAGTCGTTTTCAGCCAATTTTCAGAATTTTTGAAAATTTCACTTTTTTCGTGAAAATATCCACTAAATGAGGGAATAATATGTGTGAGGGTACCCCAGGAGAGTTCCAAATGTGTGTGGGTAGAATATATATCCCACAGGGGTAAAATTGAAAAAAGTTTAAAAAAATTTTTTTTTGGACTTAATCATTTTTCCGACTTTTATCAGACTTTCAGATAGGAGAAATGTCAGTGAGCATTCCGATTTCAGTTCCAGAGCGATTCGCCCCATGAGTCCTATATATTTAGTCGTTTTCAGCCAATTTTCAGAATTTTTGAAAATTTCACTTTTTTGTGAAAATATCCACTAAATGAGGGAATAATATGTGTGAGGGTACCCCAGGAGAGTTCCAAATGTGTGTGTAGAATATATGTCTCACGGGGGTAAATTTGAAAAAAGTTGGAAAAAATTTTTTTTTACACTTAGTCATTTTTCCGGCGTTTATCGGACTTTCAGATAGGGTAAATGTCAGTGAGCGTTCTGATTTCAGTTCCAGAGCGATTCGCCTGATGGGTACTTGATATATAGTCGTTTTCACCCAATTTTCTGAATTTTTGAAAATTTCACTTTTTTGTGAAAATATCCACTAAATGAGGGAATAATATGTGTGAGGGTACCCCAGGAGAGTTCTAAATGTGTGTGGGTAGAATATATATCCCACAGGGGTAAAATTGAAAAAAGTCAAAAAAATGTTTTTTTGGACTTAGTCATTTTTCCGGCGTTTATCAGACTTTCAGATAGGGGAAATGTCAGTGAGCATTCCGATTTCAGTTTCAGAGCGATTTGCCCCGTGAGTCCTTGATATTTAGTCGTTTTCCGCCAATTTTCATAATGTTTGAAAATTTCACTTTTTTGTGAAAATATCCACTAAATGAGGGAATAATATGTGTGAGGGTACCCCAGGAGAGTTCCAAATGTTTGTGGGTAGAATATATATCTCAAAAAGGTAAAATTGAAAAAAGTTGAAAAAAAAATTTTTTTGGACTTAGTAATTTTCCGGCGTTTATCAGACTTTCAGATATGGGAAATGTCAGTGAGCATTACGATTTCAGATCCAGAGCGATTTGCCCCATGAGTCCTTGATATTTAGTCGATTTCAGCCAATTTTCAGAATTTTTGAAAATTTCACTTTTTTCGTGAAAATATCCACTAAATGAGGGAATAATATGTGTGAGGGTACCCCAGGAGAGTTCCAAATGTGTGTGGGTAAAATATATATCCCACAGGGGTAAAATTGAAAAAAGTTAAAAAAGATGTTTTATTGGACTTAGTCATTTTTCCGGCGTTTATCAGACTTTCAGGTAGGGGAAATGTCAGTGAGCGTTCCAATTTCAGTTCCAGAGCGATTTGCCTGATGAGTACTTGATATTTAGTCGTTTTCAGCCAATTTTCACAATTTTTGAAAATTTCACTTTTTTGTGAAAATATCCACTAAATGAGGGAATAATATGTGTGAGGGTACCCCAGGAGAGTTCCAAATGTGTGTGGGTAGAATATATATCCCACAGGGGTAAAATTGAAAAAAGTTAAAAAAATGTTTTTTTGGACTTAGTAATTTTCCGGCGTTTATCATACTTTCAGATAGGGGAAATGTCAGTGGGCGTTCCGATTTCAGTTCCAGAGCGATTTGCCCCATCAGTCCTTGATATTTAGTCATTTTCAGCCAATTTTCAGAATTTTTGAAAATTTCACTTTTTTCGTGAAAATATCCACTAAATGAGGGAATAATATGTGTGAGGGTACCCCAGGAGAGTTCCAAATGTGTGTGGTAGAATTAATATCCCAAGGTGGGTAAAATTGAAAAAAGTTTAAAACAATTTTTTTTTGGACTTAGTCATTTTTCCGGCGTTTATCAGACTTTCAGAAAGGGGAAATGTCAGTGAGCGTTCCGATTTCAGTTTCAGAGCGATTTGCCCCATGAGTCCTTGATATTTAGTCGTTTTCAGCCAATTTTCCCAATTTTTGAAAATTTCACTTTTTTTGTGAAAATATCCACGAAATGAGGGAATAATATGTGTGAGGGTACCCCAGGAGAGTTCCAAATGTGTGTGGGTGGAATAAATATCCCACTCGGGGTAAAATTGAAGAGTTGAAAAAAATTTTTTTTTGGACTTAGTAATTTTCCGGCGTTTGTCATACTTTCAGATAGGGGAAATGTCAGTGGGCGTTCCGATTTCAGTTCCAGTGCGATTTGCCCCATGAGTCCTTGATATTTAGTCGTTTTCAGCCAATTTTCAGAATTTTTGAAAATTTCACTTTTTTCGTGAAAATATCCACTAAATGAGGGAATAATATGTGTGAGGGTACCCCAGGAGAGTTCCAAATGTGTGTGGGTAGAATATATATCCCACAGGGGTAAAATTGAAAAAAGTTAAAAAAATGTTTTTTTGGACTTAGTCATTTTTCTGGCATTTATCAGAATTTCGGATAGGGAAAATGTCAGTGAGCGTTCCGATTTCAGTTCCAGAGCGATTTGCCCGATGAGTACTTGATATTAAGTCGTTTTCAGCCAATTTTCTGAATTTTTGAAAATTTTACTTTTTTGTGAAAATATCCACTAAATGAGGGAATAATATGTGTGAGGTACCCCAGGAGAGTTCCATATGTGTGTGGGTAGAATTAATATCACACGGGGGTAAAATTGAAAAAAGTTTAAAACAATTTATTTTTGGACTTAGTCTTTTTTCCGGCGTTTATCAGACTTTCAGATAGGGGAAATATCAGAGAGCATTCCGATTTCAGTTTCAGAGCGATTTGCCCCATGAGTCCTTGATATTTAGTCGTTTTCAGCCAATTTTCACAATTTTTGAAAATTTCACTTTTTTGTGAAAATATCCACTAAATGAGGGAATAATTTGTGTGAGGGTACCCCAGGAGTGTTCCAAATGTGTGTGGGTAGAATATATATCCCACGGGGGTAAAATTGAAAAAAGTTAAAAAAAATTTTTTTTGGACTTAGTAATTTTCCAGCGTTTATCAGACTTTCAGATAGGGTAAATGTCAGTGAGCGTTCCGATTTCAGTTCCAGAGCGTTTCGCCCTATTAGTACTTGATATTTAGTCATTTTCTGCCAAATTTCTGAATTTTTCAAAATTTCACGTTTTTGTGAAAATATCCACTAAATGAGGGAATAATATGTGTGAGGGTACCCCAGGAGATTTCCAAATGTGTGTGGGTAGAATATATATCCCACTGGGCTAAAATTGAAAAAAGATGAAAATTTTTTTTATTTGGACTTAGTCATTTTTCCGGCGTTTGTCAGACTTTCAGATAGGAGAAATGTCAGTGAGCGTTCCGATTTCAGTTCCAGAGCGATGCGCCCGATGAGTCCTTGATATTTAGTCGGTTTCAGCCAATTTTCAGAATTTTTGAAAATTTCACTTTTTCCTGAAAATATCCACTAAATGAGGGAATAATATGTGTGAGGATACCCCAGGAGAGTTCCAAATGTGTGTGGGTAGAATATATATCCCACGGGGGTAAACTTGAAAAAAGATGAAAATTTTTTTTATTTGGACTTAGTCATTTTTCCGGCGTTTGTCAGACATTCAGATAGGAGAAATGTCAGTGAGCGTTCCGATTTCAGTTCCAGAGCGATGCGCCCGATGAGTCCTTGATATTTAGTCGGTTTCAGCCAATTTTCAGAATTTTTGAAAATTTCACTTTTTCCTGAAAATATCCACTAAATGAGGGAATAATATGTGTGAGGGTACCCCAGGAGAGTTCCAAATGTGTGTGGGTAGAATATATATCCCACGGGGGTAAACTTGAAAAAAGATGAAAAATTTTTTTATTTGTACTTAGTCATTTTTCCGGCGTTTATCAGACTTTCAGATAGGGTAAATGACAGTGAGCGTTCCGATTTCAGTTCCAGAGCGATTTGCCCGATGAGTACTTGATATTTAGTCGTTTTCAGCCAATTTTCAGAATTTTTGAAAATTTCACTTTTTTCTGAAAATATCCACTAAATGAGGGAATATGTGTGAGGGTGCCCCAGGAAAGTTCCAAATGTGTGTGTGTAGAATAGATATCCCACGGGGGGTAAAATTGAAAAAAAAATGAAAAAAAAATTTTTTTGACTTAGTAATTTTTCCGGCGTTTATCAGACTTTCAGATAGGGTAAATGTCAGTGAGCGTTCCGATTTCAGTTCCAGAGCGATGCGCCCGATCAGTCCTTGATATTTAGTCGTTTTCAGCCAATTTTATGAATTTTTGAAAATTTCACTTTTTTGTGAAAATATCCACTAAATGAGGGAATAATATGTGTGAGGGTACCCCAGGAGAGTTCCAAATGTGTGTGGGTAGAATTAATATCACAAGGGTGTAAATTGAAAAACGTTGAAAACAATTATTTTTGGACTTAGTCTTTTTTCCGCCGTTTATCAGACTTTCAGATAGGGGAAATGTGAGTGAGCGTTCCGATTTCAGTTCCAGAGCGATTCGCCCTATTAGTACTTGATATTTAGTCGTTATCTGCCAATTTTCAGAATTTTGAAAATTTCACTTTTTTGTGAAAATATCCACTAAATGAGGGAATAATATGTGTGAGGGTACCCTAGGAGAGTTCCAAATGTGTGAGGGTAGAATATAAATCCCACGGGGGTAAAATTGAAAAAAGTTGAAAAAAATTTTTTTTTGGACTTAGTCATTTTTCCGGCGTTTATCAGACTTTCAGATAGGGGAAATGTCAGTGAGCGTTCCGATTTCAGTTCCAGAGCGATTCGCCCTATTAGTACTTGATATTTAGTCGTTTTCTGCCAATTCTCAGAATTTTGAAAATTTCACTTTTTTGTGAAAATATCCACTAAATGAGGGAATAATATGTGTGAGGGTACCCCAGGAGAGTTCCAAATGTGTGTGGGTAGAATATATATCCCACGGGGGTAAAATTGAAATCAGTTGAAAAACAATTTTTTTTGGACTTAGTCATTTTTCCGGCATTTATCAGACTTTCAGATAGGGGAAATGTCAGTGAGCGTTCCGATTTCAGTTCCAGAGCGATTTGCCCTATTAGTACTTGATATTTAGTCGTTTTCTGCCAATTTTCAGAATTTTGAAAATTTCACTTTTTTGTGAAAATATCCACTAAATGAGGGAATAATATGTGTGAGGGTACCCCAGGAGAGTTCCAAATGTGTGTGGGTAGAATGAATATCACAAGGGGGTAAAATTGAAAAGCGTTGAAAACAATTTTTTTTTGGACTTAGTCTTTTTTCCGGCGTTTATCAGACTTTCAGATAGGGGAAATGTCAGTGAGCGTTCCGATTTCAGTTCCAGAGCGATTTGCCCTATTAGTACTTGATATTTAGTCGTTTTCTGACAATTTTCAGAATTTTGAAAATTTCACTTTTTTGTGAAAATATCCACTAAATGAGGGAATAATATGTGTGAGGGTGCCCCAGGAGAGTTCCAAATGTGTGAGGGTAGAATATATATCCCACGGGGGTGAAATTGAAAAAAGTTGAAAAAATTTTTTTGTTGGACTTAGTCATTTTTCCGGCGTTTATCAGACTTTCAGATAGGGGAAATGTGAGTGAGCATTCCGATTTCAGTTCCAGAGTGATTCGCACCATGAGTCCTTGATATTTAGTCGTTTTCAGCCAATTTTCTGAATTTTTGAAAATTTCACTTTTTTGTGAAAATATCCACTAAATGAGGGAATAATATGTGTGAGGGTACCCCAGGAGAGTTCCAAATGTGTGTGGGTAGAATTAATATCCCACGGGGGTAATATCGAAAAATTTTGAAAACTATTTTTTTGTGGACTTAGTCATTTTTCCGGCGTTTATCAGACTTTCAGATAGGGGAAATGTCAGTGAGCATTCCGAATTCAGTTCCAGAGCGATTCGCCCCATGAGTCCTTGATATTTAGTCGTTTTCAGCCAATTTTCTGAATTTTTGAAAATTTCACTTTTTTGTGAAAATAACCCCTAAATGAGGGAATAATATGTGTGAGGGTACACCAGGAGAGTTCCAAATGTGTGTGGGTAGAATGAATATCACAAGGGGGTAAAATTGAAAAACGTTGAAAACAATTTTTTTTTGGACTTAGTCTTTTTTCCGGCGTTTATCAGACTTTCAGATAGGGGAAATGTCAGTGAGCGTTCCGATTTCAGTTCCAGAGCGATTTGCCCTATTAGTACTTGATATTTAGTCGTTTTCTGCCAATTTTCAGAATTTTGAAAATTTCACTTTTTTGTGAAAATATCCACTAAATGAGGGAATAATATGTGTGAGGGTACCCCAGGAGAGTTCCAAATGTGTGAGGGTAGAATATATATCCCACGCGGGTGAAATTGAAAAAAGTTGAAAAAATTTTTTTGTTGGACTTAGTCATTTGTCCGGCGTTTATCAGACTTTCAGATAGGGGAAATGTGAGTGAGCATTCCGATTTCAGTTCCAGAGTGATTCGCACCATGAGTCCTTGATATTTAGTCGTTTTCAGCCAATTTTCTGAATTTTTGAAAATTTCACTTTTTTGTGAAAATATCCACTAAATGAGGGAATAATATGTGTGAGGGTACCCCAGGAGAGTTCCAAATGTGTGTGGGTAGAATTAATATCCCACGGGGGTAATATCGAAAAATTTTGAAAACTATTTTTTTGTGGACTTAGTCATTTTTCCGGCGTTTATCAGACTTTCAGATAGGGGAAATGTCAGTGAGCATTCCGAATTCAGTTCCAGAGCGATTCGCCCCATGAGTCCTTGATATTTAGTCGTTTTCAGCCAATTTTCTGAATTTTTGAAAATTTCACTTTTTTGTGAAAATATCCCCTAAATGAGGGAATAATATGTGTGAGGGTACACCAGGAGAGTTCCAAATGTGTGTGGGTAGAATGAATATCACAAGGGGGTAAAATTGAAAAACGTTGAAAACAATTTTTTTTTGGACTTAGTCTTTTTTCCGGCGTTTATCAGACTTTCAGATAGGGGAAATGTCAGGGAGCGTTCTGATTTCAGTTCCAGAGCGATTTGCCCTATTAGTACTTGATATTTAGTCGTTTTCTGCCAATTTTCAGAATTTTGAAAATTTCACTTTTTTGTGAAAATATCCACTAAATGAGGGAATAATATGTGTGAGGGTACCCCAGGAGAGTTCCAAATGTGTGAGGGTAGAATATATATCCCACGGGGGTGAAATTGAAAAAAGTTGAAAAAATTTTTTTGTTGGACTTAGTCATTTGTCCGGCGTTTATCAGACTTTCAGATAGGGGAAATGTGAGTGAGCATTCCGATTTCAGTTCCAGAGTGATTCGCACCATGAGTCCTTGATATTTAGTCGTTTTCAGCCAATTTTCTGAATTTTTGAAAATTTCACTTTTTTGTGAAAATATCCACTAAATGAGGGAATAATATGTGTGAGGGTACCCCAGGAGAGTTCCAAATGTGTGTGGGCAGAATTAATATCCCACGGGGGTAATATCGAAAAATTTTGAAAACTATTTTTTTGTGGACTTAGTCATTTTTCCGGCGTTTATCAGACTTTCAGATAGGGGAAATGTCAGTGAGCATTCCGAATTCAGTTCCAGAGCGATTCGCCCCATGAGTCCTTGATATTTAGTCGTTTTCAGCCAATTTTCTGAATTTTTGAAAATTTCACTTTTTTGTGAAAATATCCCCTAAATGAGGGAATAATATGTGTGAGGGTACACCAGGAGAGTTCCAAATGTGTGTGGGTAGAATGAATATCACAAGGGGGTAAAATTGAAAAACGTTGAAAACAATTTTTTTTTGGACTTAGTCTTTTTTCCGGCGTTTATCAGACTTTCAGATAGGGGAAATGTCAGTGAGCGTTCCGATTTCAGTTCCAGAGCGATTTGCCCTATTAGTACTTGATATTTAGTCGTTTTCTGCCAATTTTCAGAATTTTGAAAATTTCACTTTTTTGTGAAAATATCCACTAAATGAGGGAATAATATGTGTGAGGGTACCCCAGGAGAGTTCCAAATGTGTGAGGGTAGAATATATATCCCACGGGGGTGAAATTGAAAAAAGTTGAAAAAATTTTTTTGTTGGACTTAGTCATTTGTCCGGCGTTTATCAGACTTTCAGATAGGGGAAATGTGAGTGAGCATTCCGATTTCAGTTCCAGAGTGATTCGCACCATGAGTCCTTGATATTTAGTCGTTTTCAGCCAATTTTCTGAATTTTTGAAAATTTCACTTTTTTGTGAAAATATCCACTAAATGAGGGAATAATATGTGTGAGGGTACCCCAGGAGAGTTCCAAATGTGTGTGGGTAGAATTAATATCCCACGGGGGTAATATCGAAAAATTTTGAAAACTATTTTTTTGTGGACTTAGTCATTTTTCCGGCGTTTATCAGACTTTCAGATAGGGGAAATGTCAGTGAGCATTCCGAATTCAGTTCCAGAGCGATTCGCCCCATGAGTCCTTGATATTTAGTCGTTTTCAGCCAATTTTCTGAATTTTTGAAAATTTCACTTTTTTGTGAAAATATCCCCTAAATGAGGGAATAATATGTGTGAGGGTACACCAGGAGAGTTCCAAATGTGTGTGGGTAGAATGAATATCACAAGGGGGTAAAATTGAAAAACGTTGAAAACAATTTTTTTTTGGACTTAGTCTTTTTTCCGGCGTTTATCAGACTTTCAGATAGGGGAAATGTCAGTGAGCGTTCCGATTTCAGTTCCAGAGCGATTTGCCCTATTAGTACTTGATATTTAGTCGTTTTCTGCCAATTTTCAGAATTTTGAAAATTTCACTTTTTTGTGAAAATATCCACTAAATGAGGGAATAATATGTGTGAGGGTACCCCAGGAGAGTTCCAAATGTGTGAGGGTAGAATATATATCCCACGGGGGTGAAATTGAAAAAAGTTGAAAAAATTTTTTTGTTGGACTTAGTCATTTGTCCGGCGTTTATCAGACTTTCAGATAGGGGAAATGTGAGTGAGCATTCCGATTTCAGTTCCAGAGTGATTCGCACCATGAGTCCTTGATATTTAGTCGTTTTCAGCCAATTTTCTGAATTTTTGAAAATTTCACTTTTTTGTGAAAATATCCACTAAATGAGGGAATAATATGTGTGAGGGTACCCCAGGAGAGTTCCAAATGTGTGTGGGTAGAATTAATATCCCACGGGGGTAATATCGAAAAATTTTGAAAACTATTTTTTTGTGGACTTAGTCATTTTTCCGGCGTTTATCAGACTTTCAGATAGGGGAAATGTCAGTGAGCATTCCGAATTCAGTTCCAGAGCGATTCGCCCCATGAGTCCTTGATATTTAGTCGTTTTCAGCCAATTTTCTGAATTTTTGAAAATTTCACTTTTTTGTGAAAATATCCCCTAAATGAGGGAATAATATGTGTGAGGGTACACCAGGAGAGTTCCAAATGTGTGTGGGTAGAATGAATATCACAAGGGGGTAAAATTGAAAAACGTTGAAAACAATTTTTTTTTGGACTTAGTCTTTTTTCCGGCGTTTATCAGACTTTCAGATAGGGGAAATGTCAGTGAGCGTTCCGATTTCAGTTCCAGAGCGATTTGCCCTATTAGTACTTGATATTTAGTCGTTTTCTGCCAATTTTCAGAATTTTGAAAATTTCACTTTTTTGTGAAAATATCCACTAAATGAGGGAATAATATGTGTGAGGGTACCCCAGGAGAGTTCCAAATGTGTGAGGGTAGAATATATATCCCACGGGGGTGAAATTGAAAAAAGTTGAAAAAATTTTTTTGTTGGACTTAGTCATTTGTCCGGCGTTTATCAGACTTTCAGATAGGGGAAATGTGAGTGAGCATTCCGATTTCAGTTCCAGAGTGATTCGCACCATGAGTCCTTGATATTTAGTCGTTTTCAGCCAATTTTCTGAATTTTTGAAAATTTCACTTTTTTGTGAAAATATCCACTAAATGAGGGAATAATATGTGTGAGGGTACCCCAGGAGAGTTCCAAATGTGTGTGGGTAGAATTAATATCCCACGGGGGTAATATCGAAAAATTTTGAAAACTATTTTTTTGTGGACTTAGTCATTTTTCCGGCGTTTATCAGACTTTCAGATAGGGGAAATGTCAGTGAGCATTCCGATTTCAGTTCCAGAGCGATTCGCCCCATGAGTCCTTGATATTTAGTCGTTTTCAGCCAATTTTCTGAATTTTTGAAAATTTCACTTTTTTGTGAAAATATCCCCTAAATGAGGGAATAATATGTGTGAGGGTACACCAGGAGAGTTCCAAATGTGTGTGGGTAGAATGAATATCACAAGGGGGTAAAATTGAAAAGCGTTGAAAACAATTTTTTTTTGGACTTAGTCTTTTTTCCGGCGTTTATCAGACTTTCAGATAGGGGAAATGTCAGTGAGCGTTCCGATTTCAGTTCCACAGCGATTTGCCCTATTAGTACTTGATATTTAGTCGTTTTCTGCCAATTTTCAGAATTTTGAAAATTTCACTTTTTTGTGAAAATATCCACTAAATGAGGGAATAATATGTGTGAGGGTGCCCCAGGAGAGTTCCAAATGTGTGTGGGTAGAATTAATATCCCACGGGGGTAATATCGAAAAATTTTGAAAACTATTTTTTTGTGGACTTAGTCATTTTTCCGGCGTTTATCAGACTTTCAGATAGGGGAAATGTCAGTGAGCGTTCCGATTTCAGTTCCAGAGCGATTCGCCCTATTAGTACTTGATATTTAGTCGTTTTCTGCCAATTCTCAGAATTTTGAAAATTTCACTTTTTTTGTGAAAATATCCACTAAATGAGGGAATAATATGTGTGAGGGTACCCCAGGAGAGTTCCAAATGTGTGAGGGTAGAATATATATCCCACGGGGGTGAAATTGAAGAAAGTTGAAAAAAATTTTTTTGGGGCTTAGTAATTTTTCCAGCGTTTATCAGACTTTCAGATAGGGGAAATGTCAATGAGCATTCCAATTTCAGTTACAGAGCAATGCGCCCGATGAGTCCTTGATATTTAGTCGTTTTCAGCCAATTTTCAGAATTATTGAAAATTTCACTTTTTTGTGAAAATATCCACTAAATGAGGGAATAATATGTGTGAGGGTACCTCAGGAGAGTTCCAAATGTGTGTGGGTAGAATATATATCCCACGGGGGTAAAATTGAAAAAAGTTGAAAAAATTTTTTTTGGACTTAGTCATTTTTCCTGCATTTATCAGACTTTCAGATAGGGGAAATGTCAGTGAGCATCCCGATTTCAGTTCCAGAGTGATTCACCCCATGAGTCCTTGATATTTAGTCGTTTTCTGCCAATTTTCAGAATTTTGAAAATTTCACTTTTTTGTGAAAATATCCACTAAATGAGGGAATAGTATCTGTAAGGGTACCCCAGGAGAGTTCCAAATCTGTGTGGGTAGAATATATATCCCACGGGTGTAAAATTGAAAAAAGTTGAAACATTTTTTTGGGGGGATTTAGTCATTTTTCCGTCATTTATCAGACTTTCAGATAGGGTAAATGTCAGTGAGTGTTCCGATTTCAGTTCCAGGGCGTTGCGCCCGATGAGTCCTTGATATTTAGTCGTTTTCAGCCAATTTTCTGCATTTTTGAAAATTTCACTTTTTTGTGAAAATATCCACTAAATGAGGGAATAATATCTGTGAGGGTACCCCAGGAGAGTTCCAAATGTGTGTGGGTAGAATAGATATCCCACGGGGGTAACATTGAAAACAGTTGAAAAAAAATTTTTGGGGGACTTAGTCATTTTTACGGCATTTATCAGACTTTCAGAGAGGGGAAATGTCAGTGAGCGTTCCGATTTCAGTTCCAGAGCGATTCGCCCGATAAGTCCTTGATATTTAGTCGTTTTCAGCCAATTTTCAGAATTTTTGAAAATTTCACTTTTTTGTGAAAATATCCAGTACATGAGGGAATAATATGTGTGAGGGTACCCCAGGAGAGTTCCAAATGTGTGTGGGTAGAATATATATCCCACGTGGTTAACATTGAAAACAGTTGAAAAAAATTTTTTTTTGGACTTACTAATTTTTCCGGCGTTTATCAGACTTTCAGATAGGGTAAATGTCAGAGAGCATTCCGATTTCAGTTACAGAGCGATTCGCCCGATGAGTACTTGATATTTAGTCGTTTTCAGCCAATTTTCTGAATTTTTGAAAATTTCACTTTTTTGTGAAAATATCCACTAAATGAGGGAATAATATGTGTGAGGGTACCCCAGGAGAGTTCCAAATGTGTGTGGGTAGAATAGATATCCCACGCGGGGTAAAATTGAAAAAAGTTGAAATTAATTTTTTTGAGACTTTGTCATTTTTCCGGCATTTATCAGACTTTCAGATAGGGGAAATGTAAGTGAGCGTTCCGATTTCAGTTCCAGAGCAATGCGCCCGATGAGTCCTTGATATTTAGTCGTTTTCAGCCAATTTTCTGAATTTTTGAAAATTTCACTTTTTTGAGAAAATATCCACTAAATGAGGGAATAATACAGTGCTGGCCAAAAGTATTGGCACCCCTGCAATTCTGTCAGATAATAAACAGTTTCTTCCTGAAAATGATTGCAATCACAAATTCTTTGGTATTACTCTCTTCATTTAATTTGCTTGCAAGGATAAAACACAAAAGAGAATGAAGCAAAAATCAAATCATTGATCATTTCACACAAAACTCCAAAAAAGGGCCGGACAAAAGTATTGGCACCCTCAGCCTAATACTTGGTTGCACAACCTTTAGCCAAAATAACTGCGAACAACTGCTTCCGGTAACCATCAATGAGTTTCTTACAATGCTCTGCTGGAATTGTAGCCCATTCTTCTTTGGCAAACTGCTCCAGGTCCCTGATATTTGAAGGGTGCCTTCTCCAAACTGCCATTTTGAGATCTCTCCACAGGTGTTCTATGGGATTCAGGTCTGGACTCATTGCTGGCCACCTTAGAAGTCTCCAGTGCTTTCTCTCAAACCATTTTATAGTGCTTTTGGAAGTGTGTTTTGGGTCATTGTCCTGCTGGAAGACCCATGACCTTTGAGGGAGACCCAGCTTTCTCACACTGTGCCCTACATAATGCTTCAAAATTTGTTGGTAGTCTTCAGACTTCATAATGCCATGCACACGGTCAAGCAGTCCAGTACCAGATGCAGCAAAGCAACCCCAAAACATCAGGGAACCTCCGCCATGTTTGACTGTAGGGACCGTGTTCTTTTCTTTGAATGCCTTTTTTTTTTCCTGTACACTCTATGTTGATGCTTTTTCCCAAAAAGCTCTACTTTTGTCTCATCTGACCAGAGAACATTCTTCCAAAATGTTTTAGGCTTTCTCAGGTAAGTTTTGGCAAACTCCAGCCTGGCTTTTTTATGTCTCGGGGTAAGAAGTGGGGTCTTCCTGGGTATCCTACCATACAGTACCTTTTCATTCAGACGCCGACGGATAATACGGGTTGACACTGTAGTACACTCGGACTGCAGGGCAGCTTGAACTTGTTTGGATGTTAGTCGAGGTTCTTTATCCACCATCCGCACAATCTTGCGCTGAAATCTCTCGTCAATTTTTCTTTTCCGTCCACATCTAGGGAGGTTAGCCACAGTGCCATGGGCTTTAAACTTCTGATGACACTGCGCATGGAAGACACAGGAACATTCAAGTCTTTGGAGATGGACTTGTAGCCTTGAGATTGCTCATGCTTCCTCACAATTTGGTTTCTCAAGTCCTCAGACAGTTCTTTGGTCTTCTTTCTTTTCTCCATGCTCATTGTGGTACACACAAGGACACAGGTTGAGTCAACTTTAATCCATGTTAACTGGCTGCAAGTGTGATTTAGTTATTTCCAACACCTGTTAGGTGCCACAGGTAAGTTACAGGTGCTGTTAATTACATGAATTAGAGAAGCATCATATGATTTTTCAAACGGTGCCAATACTTTTGTCCACTCCATTTTTTAGGTTTGGTGTGGAATTATATCCAATTAGGCTTTAGGACAATTCTTTTTGTATTTTTTCATTGAAGACAAATTAAATGAAGATAATAATAACAAAGAATTTGTGCTTGCAATCATTTTCAGGAAGAAACTGAGTATTATCTGACAGAATTGCAGGGGTGCCAATACTTTTGGCCAGCACTGTATGTGTGAGGGTACCCCAGGAGAGTTCCAAATGTGTGTGGGTAGAATAGATATTCCACGGGGGTAACATTGAAAACAGTTGAAAAAATTTTTTTGGGGGACTTTGTTATTTTTCCGGCGTTTATCAGACTTTCAGATAGGGGAAATGTCAGTGAGCGCTCCGATTTCAGTTCCAGAGCGATTCGCCCCGTGAGTCCTTGATATTTAGTCGTTTTCAGCCAATTTTCTGAATTTTTGAAAATTTCACTTTTTTGTGCAAATATCCACTAAATGAGGGAATAATATGTGTGAGGGTACCCCAGGAGAGTTCCAAATGTGTGTGGGTAGAATAGATATCCCACGCGGGGTAAAACTGCAAAAAAGTTGAAATTAATTTTTTTGGGACTTAGTCATTTTTCCGGCGTTTATCAGACTTTCAGATAGGGTAAATGTCAGTGAGCGTTCCCATTTCAGTTCCAGAGCGATTCGCCCGATGGGTACTTGATATTTAGTCGTTTTCAGCCAATTTTCTGAATTTTTGAAAATTTCACTTTTTTGTGAAAATATCCAGTAAATTAGAGAATAATATGTGTGAGGGTACCCCAGGAGAGTTCCAAATGTGTGTGGGTAGAATATATATCCCACGGGGGTAAAACTGAAAAAAAGTTAAAAAAAATTTTTTTGGGACTTACTCATTTTTCCGGCGTTTATCAGACTTTCAGATAGGGTAAATGTCAGTGAGCGTTCCGATTTCAGCTCCAGAGCGATTCGCCCGATGAGTACTTGATATTTAGTCGTTTTCAGCCAACTTTCTGAATGTTTGAAAATTTCACTTTTTTAAGAAAATATCCACTAAATGAGGGAATAATATGTGTGAGGGTACCCCAGGAGAGTTCCAACTGTGGGCTGGTAGAATATATATCCCAAGTGGGTAAAATTGAAAAAAGTTGAAAACATTTTTTTGGGGATTTAGTCATTTTTCCGGCGTTCATCAGACTTTCAGATAGGGGAAATGTCATTGAGCGTTCCAATTTCAGTTCCAGAGCGATTCGCCTGATGAGTCCTTGATATTTAGTCGTTTTCAGCCAATTTTCAGAATTTTTGAAAATGTCACTTTTTTGTGAAAATATCCACTAAATGAGGGAATAACATGTGTGAGGGTACCCCAGGAGAGTTCCAAATATGTGTGGGTAGAATATATATCCCACGGGGGTAAAATTGAAAAAAGTTTCAAAAAAATTTTTTTTAGACTTAGTCATTTTTCCGGCGTTTATCAGACTTTCAGATAGGGTAAAAGTCAGTGAGCATTCCGATTTCAGTTCCAGAGCGATGCACTCGATGAGTCCTTGATATTTAGTCGTTTTCAGCCAATTTTCTAAATTTTTGAAAATTTAACTTTTTTGTGAAAATATCCACTAAGTGAGGGAATAATATGTGTGAGGGTACACCAGGAGAGTTCCAAATGTGTGTGGGTAGAATATATATCCCACGGGGGAAAAATTAAAAAAAGATGAAAAAATTTTTTATTTGGACTTAGTCATTTTTACGGCGTTTATCAGACTTTCAGATAGGGGAAATGTCAGTGAGCATTCCGATTTCAGTTCCAGAGCGATTCGCCCAATGAGTACATGATATTTGGTCGTTTTAAGCCAATTTTCTGAGTTTTTGAAAATTTCACTTTTTTGTTAAAATATCCACTAAATGAGGGAATACTATGTGTGAGGATACCCCAGGAGAGTTCCAAATGTGTGTGGGTAGAAAAGATATCCCACGGCACAGGGGATAAAATTGAAAAAAATTGAAAAAATTTTTTTTTGGACTTAGTCATTTTTCCGGCGTTTATCAGACTTTCAGATAGGGGAAATGTCAGTGAGCATTCCGATTTCAGTTCCAGAGCGATTTGCCCCATGAGTCCTTGATATTCAGTTGTTTTCAGCCAATTTTCAGAATTTTTGAAAATTTTACTTTTTTATGAAAATATCCACTAAATGAGGGAATAATATGTGTGAGGGTACCCCAGGAGAGTTCCAACTGTGGGCGGGTAGAATATATATCCCACGGGGGTAACATTGAAAAAAGTTGAAAAATTTTTTTTTTTGGACTTAGTCATTTTTCCATTATTTATCAGACTTTCAGATAGGGGAAATGTCAGTGAGCATTCCGATTTCAGTTCCAGAGCGATTCGCCTGATGAGTACTTGATGTTTAGTCGTTTTCAGCCAATTTTCTGAATTTTTGAAAATTCCACTTTTTTTGTGAAAATATCCACTAAATGAGGGAATAATATGTGTGAGGGTACCCCAGGACAGTTCCAACTGTGGGCGGGTAGAATATATATCCCACGTGGGTAAAATTGAAAAAAGTTGAAAAAAAATTTTTTTTAGACTATCATTTTTCTGGTGTTTATCAGACTTTCAGATAGGGTAAATGTCAGAGAGCGCTCCGATTTCAGTTCCAGAGCAATTCGCCCCTTGAGTCCTTGATATTTAGTTGTTTTCAGCCAATTTTCTGAATTTTTGAAAATTTCACTTTTTGTGAAAATATCCACTAAATGAGGGAATACTATGTGTGAGGGTACCCCAGGAGAGTTCCAAATGTGTGTGGGTAGAATATATATCTCACTGGGGTAAAATTGAAAAAAGTTGAAAAAATTTTTTTTTTGGACTTATTCATTTTTCTGGTGTTTATCAGACTTTCAGATTGGGGAAATGTCAGTGAGCATTCCGATTTCAGTTCCAGAGCGATTCGCCCCATGAGTCCTTGATATTTAGTCGTTTTCAGCCAATTTTCAGAATTTTTGAAAATGTCACTTTTTTGTGAAAATATCCACTAAATGAGGGAATAATATGTGTGAGGGTAACCCAGGAGAGTTCCAAATGTGTGTGGGTAGAATATATATCCCACGGGGGTAACATTGAAAAAAGTAAAAAAACAATTTTCTTGGACTTAGTCATTTTTCAGGCATTTATCAGACTTTCAGATAGGGGAAATGTCAGTGAGCATTCCGATTTCAGTTCCAGAGCGATTCGCCCCATGAGTCCTTGATATTTAGTCGTTTTCAGCCAATTTTCAGAATTTTTGAAAATGTCACTTTTTTGTGAAAATATCCACTAAATGAGGGAATAATATGTGTGAGGGTAACCCAGGACAGTTCCAAATGTGTGTGGGTAGAATATATATCCCACGGGAGTAAAATTGAAAAAAGTTGAAAAAAAATTTTTTTTGGACTGTCATTTTTCTGGTGTTTATCAGACTTTCAGATAGGGTAAATGTCAGAGAGCATTCCAATTTCAGTTCCAGAGCAATTCGCCCCATGAGTCCTTGATATTTAGTCGTTTTCAACCAATTTTCTGAATTTTTGAAAATTTCACCTTTTTTGTGAAAATATCCGCTAAATGAGGGAATAATATGTGTGAGGGTACCCCAGCAGAGTTCCAAGTGTGTGTGGGTAGAATATATATCCCACGGGGGTAAAATTGAAAAAAGTTGAAAAAAATTTTTTTTTGGACTGTCATTTTTCTGGTGTTTATCAGACTTTCAGATAGGGTAAATGTCAAAGAGCATTCCGATTTCAGTTCCAGAGCAATTCGCCCCATGAGTCCTTGATATTTAGTCGTTTTCAGCCAATTTTCTGAATTTTTGAAAATTTCACCTTTTTGTGAAAATATCCGCTAAATGAGGGAATAATATGTGTGAGGGTACCCCAGGAGAGTTCCAAATGTGTGTGGGTAGAATATATATCCCACGGGGGTAAAATTGAAAAAAGTTGAAACATTTTTATTTTGGACTTGGTCATTTTTCCGGCGTTTATCAGTCTTCCAGATAGGGGAAATGTCAGTGAGCGTTCCGATTTCAGTTACAGAGCATTTCGCCTGATGAGTCCTTGATATTTAGTCGTTTTCAGCCAATTTTCGGAATTTTTGAAAATTTCACTTTTTTGTGAAAATATCCACTAAATGAGGGAATAATATGTGTGAGGGTACCCCAGGAGAGTTCCAAATGTGTGTGGGTAGAATATTTATCCCACGGGAGTAAAATTTAAAAAAGTTGAAAAAAAAAATTTTTTGGACTTAGTAATTTTTCCGGCGTTTATTAGACTTTCAGATAGGGGAAATGTCAGTGAGCGTTCCGATTTCAGTTCCAGAGCGATTCGCCTGAAGAGCACTTGATATTTAGTCATTTTCAGCCAATTTTCTGAATTTTTGAAAATTTCACTTTTTTAAGAAAATATCCACTAAATAAGGGAATAATATGTGTGAGGGTACCCCAGGAGAGTTCCAACTGTGGGCGGGTAGAATATATATCCCACGGGGGTAAAATTGAAAAAAGTTGAAAATTTTTTTTGGGAGATACAGTCATTTTTCCGGCGTTCATCAGACTTTCAGATAGGCGAAATGTCAGTGAGCGTTCCAATTTCAGTTCCAGAGCGATTCGCCTGATGAGTCATTGATATTTAGTCGTTTTCAGCCAATTTTCTGAATTTTTGAAAATTTCACTTTTTAGTGAAAATATCCATTAAATGAGGGAATAATATGTGTGAGGGTACCCCAGGAGAGTGCCAAATGTGTGTGGGTAGAATATATATCCCACGGGAGTAAAATTAAAAAAAGTTGAAAAAAATTTTTCTTTGCACTTAGTCATTTTTCCTGCGTTTATCAGACATTCAGATAGGGGAAATGTCAGTGAGCGTTCCGATTTCAGTTCCAGAGCGATTCGCCTGATCAGTACTTGATGTTTAGTGGTTTTCAGCCAATTTTCTGAATTTTTGAAAATTGCACTTTTTTGTGAAAATATCCGCTAAATGAGGGAATAATATGTGTGAGGGTACCCCAGGAGAGTTCCAAATGTGTGTGGGTTGAAGATATAATCCACGGGGCTAAAATTTAAAAGAGTTTAACATTTTTTTTTTTTCGTCTTAGTCATTTTTCCAGCATTTATATGACTTTCAGATAGGGGAAATGTCAGTGAGCTTTCCTATTTCAGTCCCAGAGCGATTCGAATGATTACTCCTTGGTATTTAGTCGTTTTCAGCCAATTTTCTGAATTTTTGAAAATTCCACTTTTTTTGTGAAAATAGCCGCTAAATGATGGAATAATATGTGTGAGGGTACCCCAGGAGTGTTCCAAATGTGTGTGGGTAGAATATATATTCCACGGGGTTAAAATTGAAAAAAGTTGAATACAATTTTTTTTAGGACTTAGTCATTTTTCCGGCGTTCATCAGACTTTCAGATAGGGGAAATGTTACTGAGCTTTCCGATTTCAGTTCCAGAGCGATTCGAATGATGACTCCTTGATAATTAGTCGTTTTCAGCCAATTTTCAGAATTTTTGAAAATTTCACTTTTTTGTGAAAATATCCACTAAATGAGGGAATAATATGTGTGAGGGTACCCCAGGAGAGTTCCAAATGTGTGTGGGTAGAATTTATATCCCACGGGGGTAAAATTGAAAAAAGATGAAAAAAAATTTTTTTTGGACTTAGTCATTTTTCCGGCGTTTATCAGACTTTCAGATAGGGCAAATGCCAGTGAGCATTCCGATTTCAGTTCCAGAGCGATTCGCCCAATGATTCCTTGATATTTAGTCGTTTTCAGACAATTTTCTGAATTTTTGAAAATTCCACTTTTTTGTGAAAATATCCACTAAATGAGGGTATAATATGTGTGAGGGTACCCCAGAAGAGTTCCAAATGTGTGTGGATAGATTATATATCCCACAGGGGTAAAATTGAAAAAAATTGAAATTTTTTTTATTTTGGACTTAGTCATTTTTCCGGCATTTATCAGACTTTCAGATAGGGGAAATGTCAGTGAGCACTCCGATTTTAGTTCCAGAGCGATTCGAATGATGAGTCCTTGATAATTAGTTGTTTTCAGCCAATTTTCAGAATTTTTAAAAATTTCACTTTTTGGTGAAAATATCCACTAAATGAGGGAATAATATGTGTGAGGGTACCCCAGGAGAGATCCAAATGTGTGTGTGTAGAATATATGTCCCACGGGGGTAAAATTGAAAAAAGTTTAAAATATTTTTTTTTGGACTTAGTCATTTTTCCGGTGTTTATCAGACTTTCAGATAGGGGAAATGTCAGTGAGCATTCCGATTTCATTTCCAGAGCGATTCGAATGATGAGTCCTTGATATTTAGTCGTTTTCAGCCAATTTTCTGAATTTTTGAAAATTCCACTTTTTTTGTGAAAATATCTGCTAAATGAGGGTAACAATATGTGTGAGGGTACCCCAGAAGAGTTCCAAATGTTTGTGGCTAGATTATATATGCCACGGGGGTAAAATTGAAAAAAGTTTAAAAAAATTTTTTTGGAGACTTAGTCATTTTTACGGCATTTATCAGACTTTCAGATAGGGGAAATGTCAGTGAGCATTCTGAATTCAGTTCCAGAACGTTTCGCCCCATGAGTCCTTGATATTTAGTCGTTTTCAGACAATTTTCAGAATTTTTGAAAATTTCACTTTTTTGTGAAAATATCCTCTAAATGAGGGAATGATATGTGTGAGGGTACCCCAGGAGAGTTCCAAATGTTTGTGAGTAGAATATATATACCACGGGGGTAAAATTGAAAAAAGTTGAAAAAAAATTTTTTTTGGTCTTAATCATTTTTCCGGCATTTATCAGACTTTCAGATATGGGAAATGTCAGTGAGCTTTCCGATTTCAGTTCCAGAGCGATTTGAATGATGAGTCCTTGATAATTAGTCGTTTTCAGCCAATTTTCAGAATTTTTGAAAATTTTACTTTTTGGTGAAAATATCCACTAAATGAGGGAATAATATGTGTGAGGGTACCCCAGGAGAGTTCCAAATGTGTGTGGGTCGAATATATATCCAACGGGGGTAAAATTGAAAAGAGTTGAAAAAAAATTTTTTTTGGACTAATTCATTTTTCCGGCGTTTATCAGACTTTCAGATAGGGCAAATGAAAGTGAGCTTTCCGATTTCAGTTCCAGAGCTATTCGCCCAATGAGTCCTTGATAGTTAGTCGTTTTCAGCCAATTTTCAGAATTTTTGAAAATTCCACTTTTTTTGTGAAAATATCCACTAAATGAGGGAATAATATGTGTGAGGGTACCCCAGGGGAGTTCCAAATGTGTGTGGGTTGAATATATAATCCACGGGGTAAAATTGAAAAAAGTTGAAAAAAATTTTTTTTGGACTTAATCATTTTTCCGGCGTTTATCAGACTTTCAGATAGGGGAAATGTCAGTGATCATTCCGATTTCAGTTCCAGAGTGATTCGAGCGATGAGTCCTTGATATTTAGTCGTTTTCAGCCAATTTTCAGAATTTTTGAAAATGTCACTTTTTTGTGAAAATATCCACAAAATGATTGAATAATATGTGTGAGGGTTCCCCAGAAGAGTTCCAAATGTGTGTGGGTAGACTATATATCTCACGGGGGTAAAACTGAAAAAAGTTAAAAAAAAATTTTTTTTGGACTTAGTCATTTTTCCGGCATTTATCAGACTTTCAGATAGAAGAAATGTCAGTGAGCATTCCGATTTCAGTTCCAGAGCGATTCGAACGATGAGTCCTTGATAGTTAGTCGTTTTCAGCCAATTTTCTGAATTTTTGAAAATTTCACTTTTTTGTGAAAATATCCACTAAATGAGGGAATAATATGTGTGAGGGTACCCCAGGAGAGTTCCAAATGTGTGGGGATAGATTATATATCCCAAGGGGGTAAAATTGAAAAAAGTTGAAAAAAAATGTTTTTTGGACTTAGTCATTTTTCCGGCATTTATCAGACTTTCAGATAGAAGAAATGTCAGTGAGCTTTCCGATTTCAGTTCCAGAGCGATTCGCCCGATGATTCTTTGATATTTAGTCGTTTTCAGCCAATTTTCTGAATTTTTGAAAATTTCACTTTTTTGGGAAAATATCCACAAAATGAGGGAATAATATGTGTGAGGGTACCCCCAGGAGAGTTCCAAATGTGTGTGGATAGATTATATATCCCATGGGGGTAAAATTGAAAAAAGTTGAAAAAAATTTTTTTTGGGACTTAGTCATTTTTCTGGCGTTTATCAGACTTTCAGTTAGGGGAAATGTCAGTGAGCTTTCCGATTTCAGTTCCAGAGTGATTCGAACGATGAGTCTTTGATATTTAGTCGTTTTCAGCCAATTTTCAGAATTTTTGAAAATTTCACTTTTTTGTGAAAACATCCACTAAATGAGGGAATAATATGTGTGAGGGTACCCCAGGAGAGTTCCAAATGTGTATGGATAGAATATATATCCCACGGTGGTAAAATTGAAAAAAATTTTTTTTTGGACTTCGTCATTTTTCCGGCGTTTATCAGACTTTCAGATAGGGGAAATGTCTGGGAGCCTTCCCATTTCAGTTCCAGAGAGATTCGCCCGATGAGTCCTTGATATTTAGTCGTTTTCAGCCAATTTTTCAGAATTTTTGAAAATTTCACTTTTTTGTGAAAATATCCACTAAATGAGGGAATAATATGTGTGAGGGTACCCCAGGAGAGTTCCAAATGTGTATGGATAGAATATATATCCCACGGTGGTAAAATTGAAAAAATTTTTTTTTTGGACTTCGTCATTTTTCCGGCGTTTATCAGACTTTCAGATAGGGGAAATGTCAGGGAGCATTCCGATTTCCGTTCCAGAGCGATTCGACCCGATGAGTCCTTGATATTTAGTCGTTTTCAGCCAATTTTCTGACTTTTTGAAAATTTCACTTTTTTGTGAAAATATCCACTAAATGAGGGAATAATATGTGTGAGGGTACCCCAGGAGAGTACCAAATGTGTGTGGGTAGGATATATATCCCATGGGGGTAAAATTGAAAAAAATTTTTTTTTGGACTTAGTCATTTTTCCGGCATTTATCAGACTTTCAGATAGGGGAAATGTTAGTGAGCATTCCTATTTCAGTTCCAGAGCGATTCGAATGATGAGTCCTTGATATTTATTCGTTTTCAGCCAATTTTCTGAATTTTTGAAAATTCCACTTTTTTTGTGAAAATATCCACTAAATGAGGGAATAATATGTGTGAGGGTACCCCAGGAAAGTTCCCAATGTGTATGGATAGAATATATATCACACTGGGGTAAAAGTGAAAAAAGTTGAAAAAAATTTTTTTTTTGGACTTAGTCATTTTTTCGCCATTTATCTGACTTTCAGATAGGGGACATGTCAGTGAGCTTTCCGATTTCAGTTCCAGAGCGATTCGCACGATGATTCCTTGATATTTAGTCGTTTTCAGCCAATTTTCTGAATTTTTTAAAATTTCACTTTTTTGTGAAAACATCCACTAAATGAGGGAATAATATGTGTGAGGGTACCCCAGGAGAGTTCCATATGTGTGTGGGTAGACTATATATCACACGGGGGTAAAATTGAAAAAAATTGAAAAAAAAATTTTTTTGGACTTAGTCATTTTTCCGGCGTTTATCAGACTTTCAGATAGGAGAAATGTCAGTGAGCATTCCGATTTCAGTTCCAGAGCGATTCGAAAGATGAGTCCTTGATATTTAGTCTTTTTCAGCCAATTTTATGAATTTTTGAAAATTCCCCTTTTTTTGTGAAAATATCCGCTAAATGAGGGAATAATATGTGTGAGGGTACCCCAGGAGAGTTCCCAATGTGTGTGAATAGATTATATATCCCACAGGGGTAAAATTGTAAAAAGTTGAAAAAAATTTTTTGGGGGACTTAGTCATTTTTCCGGCATTTATCAGACTTTCAGATAGGAGAAATGTCAGTGAGCATTCCGATTTCAGTTCCAGAGCGATTCGAAAGATGAGTCCTTGATATTTAGTCGTTTTCAGCCAATTTTCAGAATTTTTGAAAATTTCACTTTTTTGTGAAAATATCCACTAAATGAGGGAATAATATGTGTGAGGGTACCCCAGGAGAGTTCCAAATGTGTGTGGGTAGAATATATATCCCACGGGGGTAAAATTGAAAAAAGTTGAAAACATTTTTTTTTTGGAATTAGTCATTTTTCCGGCATTTATCTGACTTTCAGATAGGGGAAATGTCAGTGAGCTTTCCGATTTCAGTTCCAGAGCGATTCGAACGATGAGTCATTGATAATTAGTCGTTTTCAGCCAATTTTCTGAATTTTTGAAAATTTCACTTTTTTGTGAAAATATCCACTAAATGAGGGAATAATATGTGTGAGGGTACCCCAGGAGAGTTCCAAATGTGTATGGGTAGAATATATATCCCACGGGAGTAAAATTGAAAAAAGTTGAAAAAAATTTTTTTTTAGACTTAATCATTTTTCCAGTGTTTATCAGACTTTCAGATAGAAGAAATATCAGTGAGTATTCCGATTTCAGTTCCAGAGCGATTCGAAAGATGAGTCCTTGATATTTAGTCGTTTTCAGCCAATTTTCAGAATTTTTCAAAATTCCAATTTTTTTGTGAAAATATCCGCTAAATGAGGGAATAATATGTGTGAGGGTACCTCATGAGAGTTCCAAATGTGTGTGGATAGATTATATATCACACGGGGGTAAAATTGTAAAAAGTTGAAAACATTTTTTTTCGGGACTTAGTCATTTTTCCGGCGTTTATCAGACTTTCAGATAGGGGAAATGTCAGTGAGCTTTCCGATTTCAGTTCCACAGCGATTCGAACGATGAGTCCTTGATATTTAGTCATTTTCAGCCAATTTTATGAATTTTTGAAAATTCCCCTTTTTTTGTGAAAATATCCACTAAATGAGGGAATAATATGTGTGAGGGTACCCCAGGAGAGTTCCCAATGTGTGTGGATAGATTATATATCCCACAGGGGTAAAATTGTAAAAAGTTGAAAACATTTTTTTTCGGGACTTAGTCATTTTTCCGGCGTTTATCAGACTTTCAGATAGGGGAAATGTCAGTGAGCTTTCTGATTTCAGTTCCAGAGCGATTCGCCCGATGATTCCTTGATATTTAGTCGTTTTCAGCCAATTTTTCAGAATTTTTGAAAATTTCTCTTTTTTGTGAAAATATCCACTAAATGAGGGAATAATATGTGTGAGGGTACCCCAGGAGAGTTCCAAATGTGTGTGGATAGATTATATATCACACGGGGGTAAAATTGAAAAAAGTTGAAAAAATTTTTTTATGGGACTTAGTCATTTTTCCGGCATTTATCTAACTTTCAGATAGGGGAAATGTCAGTGAGCTTTCCGATTTCAGTTCCAGAACGATTCGAACGATGAGTCATTGATAATTAGTCGTTTTCAGGCAATTTTCTGAATTTTTGAAAATTTCACTTTTTTGTGAAAATATCCACTAAATGAGGGAATAATATGTGTGAGGGTACCCCAGGAGAGTTCCAAATGTGTGTGGGTAGAATATATATCCCACAGTGGTAAAATTGAAAAAAGTTGAAAAAATTTATTTTTTTGGACTTAGTCATTTTTCCGGCGTTTATCAGACTTTCAGATAGGGGAAATGTCAGTGAGCTTTACGATTTCAGTCCAGAGCGATTCGCCCGATGAGTCCTTGATATTTAGTCGTTTTCAGCCAATTTTCTGAATTTTTGAAAATTTCACTTTTCTGTGAAAATATCCACTAAATGAGGGAATAAAAGGTGTGAGGGTTCCCCAGGAGAGTTCCAAATGTGTATGGGTAGAATATATATCCCACGGGGGTAAAATTGAAAAAAGTTGAAAAATTTTTTTTATTGGACTTAGTCATTTTTCCGTTGTTTATCAGACTTTCAGATAGGGGAAATGTCAGTGAGCATTCTGATTTCAGTTCCAGAGCGATTCGAATGATGAGTCCTTGATATTTAGTCGTTTTCAGCCAATTTTCTGAATTTTTGAAAATTTCAATTTTTTGTGAAAATATCCACTAAATGAGGGAATAATATGTGTGAGGGTACCCCAGGAGAGTTCCAAATGTGTGTGGGTAGAATATATATCCCACGGAGGTAAAATTGAAAAAAATTTTTTTTTGGACTTCGTCATTTTTCCGGCGTTTATCAGACTTTCAGATAGGGGAAATGTCAGGGAGCCTTCCCATTTCAGTTCCAGAGAGATTCGAACGATGAGTCCTTGATATTTAGTCGTTTTCAGCCAATTTTTCTGAATTTTTGAAAATTTCACTTTTTTGTGAAAATATCCACTAAATGAGGGAATAATATGTGTGAGGGTACCCCAGGAGAGTTCCAAATGTGTATGGATAGAATATATATCCCACGGTGGTAAAATTGAAAAAATTTTTTTTTTGGACTTCGTCATTTTTCCGGCGTTTATCAGACTTTCAGATAGGGGAAATGTCAGGGAGCATTCCGATTTCCATTCCAGAGCGATTCGACCCGATGAGTCCTTGATATTTTGTCGTTTTCAGCCAATTTTCTGAATTTTTGAAAATTTCACTTTTTTGTGAAAATATCAACTAAATGAGGGAATAATATGTGTGAGGGTACCCCAGGAGAGTACCAAATGTGTGTGGGTAGGATATTTATCCCATGGGGGTAAAATTGAAAAAAATTTTTTTTTGGACTTAGTCATTTTTCCGGCATTTATCAGACTTTCAGATAGGGGAAATGTTAGTGAGCATTCCGATTTCAGTTCCAGAGCGATTCGAATGATGAGTCCTTGATATTTATTCGTTTTCAGCCAATGTTCTGAATTTTTGAAAATTCCACTTTTTTTGTGAAAATATCCGCTAAATGAGGGAATAATATGTGTGAGGGTACCCCAGGAGAGTTCCAAATGTGTGTGGATAGATTATATATCACACGGGGGTAAAATTGAAAAGAGTTGAAAAAATTTTTTTTTGGGACTTAGTCATTTTTACGGCATTTATCTGACTTTCAGATAGGGGAAATTTCAGTGAGCTTTCCGATTTCAGTTCCAGAGCGATTTGAACGATGAGTCATTGATAATTAGTCGTGTTCAGCCAATTTTCTGAATTTTTGAAAATTTCACTTTTTTGTGAAGATAGTCACTAAATGAGGGAATAATATCAGTGAGGGTACCCCAGGAGAGTTCCCAATGTGTATGGATAGAATATATATCACACGGGGGTAAAAGTGAAAAAAGTTGAAAAAAAATGTTTTTTGGACTTAGTCATTTTTCCGGCGTTTATCAGACTTTCAGATGGGGGAAAAGTCAATGAGCATTCCGATTTCAGTTCCAGAGTGATTCGAATGATGAGTCCTTGATATTTAGTCTTTTTCAGCCAATTTTATGAATTTTTGAAAATTACCCTTTTTTTGTGATAATATCCTCTAAATGAGGGAATAATATGTGTGAGGGTACCCCAGGAGAGTTCCCAATGTGTGTGGATAGATTATATATCCCACAGGGATAAAATTGTAAAAAGTTGAAAAAATTTTTTTGGGGGACTTAGTCATTTTTCCGGCATTTATCAGACTTTCAGATAGGAGAAATGTCAGTGAGGATTCCGATTTCAGTTCCAGAGCGATTCGAAAGATGAGTCCTTGATATTTAGTCGTTTTCAGACAATTTTCTGAATTTTTGAAAATTTCACTTTTTTGTGAAAATATCCACTAAATGAGGGAATAATATGTGTGAGGGTACCCCAGGAGAGTTCCCAATGTGTGTGGATAGAATATATATCCCATGGGGGTAAAATTGAAAAAAGTTGAAAAAAAATGTTTTTTGGATTTAGTCATTTTTCCGGCATTTATCAGACTTTCAGATAGAAGAAATGTCAGTGAGCGTTCCGATTTCAGTTCCAGAGCGATTCGAATTATGAGTCCTTGATATTTAGTTGTTTTCAGCCAATTTTCAGAATTTTTGAAAATTTCACTTTTTTTGTGAAAATATCCACTAAATGAGGGAATAATATGTGTGAGGGTACCCCAGGAGAGTTCCAAATGTGTGTGGGTAGAATATATATCCCACAGTGGTAAAATTGAAAAAAGTTGAAAAAAAATTTTTTTGGGACTTAGTCATTTTTCCGGCGTTTATCAGACTTTCAGATAGGGGAAATGTCAGGGAGCCTTCCGATTTCAGTTCCAGAGAGATTCGCCCGATGATTCCTTGATATTTAGTCGTTTTCAGCCAATTTTCTGAATTTTTGAAAATTTCACTTTTTTGTGAAAATATCCACTAAATGAGGGAATAATATGTGTGAGGGTACCCCAGGAGAGTTCCAAATGTGTATGGGTAGAATATAGATCCCACAGGGGTAAAATTGAAAAATGTTGAAAAAAATTTTTTTTTGGACTTAGTCATTTTTCCTGCATTTATCAGACTTTCAGATAGAAGAAATTTCAGTGAGCATTCCGATTTTAGTTCCAGAGCGATTCGAATGATGAGTCCTTGATATTTAGTCGTTTTCAGCCAATTTTCTGAATTTTTGAAAATTTCTCTTTTTTGTGAAAATATCCACTAAATGAGGGAATAATATGTGTGCGGGTACCCCAGGAGAGTTCCAAATGTGTATGGGTAGAATATATATCCCACGGGGGTAAAATTGTAAAAAGTTGAAAAAAATTTTTTTGGGGACTTAATCATTTTTCCGGCATTTATCAGACTTTCAGATAGGAGAAATGTCAGTGAGCATTCCGATTTCAGTTCCAGAGCGATTCGCCCGATGCGATTCGCCCGATGAGTCCTTGATATTTATTCGTTTTCAGCCAATTTTCTGAATTTTTGAAAATTCCTCTTTTTTGTGAAAATATTCACTAAATGAGGGAATAATATGTGTGAGGGTACCCCAGGAGAGTTCCAAATGTGTGTGGATAGATTATATATCACACGGGGGTAAAATTGAAAAAAGTTGAAAAAAATTTTTTTTTGGACTTAGTCATTTTTCCGGCGTTTATCAGACTTTCAGATAGGGGAAATGTCAGTGAGCTTTCCGATTTCAGTTCCAGAGCGATTCGCCCGATGAGTCCTTGATATTTAGTCATTTTCAGCCAATTTTCTGAATTTTTGAAAATTTTACTTTTTTGTGAAAGTATCCACTAAATGAGGGAATAATATGTGTGAGGGTACCCCAGGAGAGTTCCAAATGTGTGTGGGTACAATATATATCCCACGGGGGTAAAATTGAAAAAAGTTGAATTTTTTTTTTTTTATGGAATTAGTCATTTTTCCGGCGTCTATCAGAGTTTCAGATAGGGGAAATGTCAGGGAGCCTTCCCATTTCAGTTCCAGAGAGATTCGCCCGATGAGTCCTTGATATTTAGTCGTTTTCAGCCAATTTTATGAATTTTTGAAAATTTCTCTTTTTTGTGAAAATATCCACTAAATGAGGGAATAATATGTGTGCGGGTACCCCAGGAGAGTTCCAAATGTGTATGGGTAGAATATATATCCCACGGGGGTAAAATTGTAAAAAGTTGAAAAAAATTTTTTTGGGGACTTAATCATTTTTCCGGCATTTATCAGACTTTCAGATAGGAGAAATGTCAGTGAGCATTCCGATTTCAGTTCCAGAGCGATTCGAGCTTGATATTTAGTCGCTTTCAGCCAATTTTCTGAATTTTTGAAAATTTCACTTTTTTGTGAAAATATCCACTAAATGAGGGAATAATATGTGTGAGGGTACCCCAGGAGAGTTCCAAATGTGTGTGGGTAGAATATACGTTCCACGGGGGTAAAATTGAAAAAAGTTGAAAAAATATTTTTTTGGACTTAGTCATTTTTCCGGCGTTAATCAGACTTTCAGATAGGAGAAATGTCAGGGAGCCTTTCGATTTCAGTTCCAGAGCGATTCGAATGATGAGTCCTTGATATTTAGTCGTTTTCAGCCAATTTTCTGAATTTTTGAAAATTTCACTTTTTGTGAAAATATCCACTAAATGAGGGAATAATATGTGTGAGGGTACCCAAGGAGAGTTCCAAATGTGTGTGGGTAGAATATATATCCCACGGGGGTAAAATTGAAAAAAGTTGAAAAATTTTTTTTTTTGGACTTAGTCATTTTTCTGGCGTTTATCAGATTTTCAGATAGGAGAAATGTCAGTGAGCTTTCCGATTTCAGTTCCAGAGCGATTCGCCCGATGAGTCCTTGATATTTAGTCGTTTTTAGCCAATTTTCTGAATTTTTGAAAATTTCTCTTTATTGTGAAAATATCCACTAAATGAGGGAATAATAAGTGTGAGGGTTCCCCAGGAGAGTTCCAAATGTGTATGAGTAGAATATATATCCCACGGGGGTAAAATTGAAAAAAGTTGAAAAATTTTTTTCTTTTGTACTTAGTCATTTTTCCGCATTTATCAGACTTTCAGATAGGGGAAATGTCAGTGAGCTTTCCGATTTCAGTTCCAGAGCGATTCGCCCGATGAGTCCTTGATATTTAGTCATTTTCAGCCAATTTTCTGAATTTTTGAAAATTTCACTTTTTTGTGAAAATATCCACTAAATGAGGGAATAATATGTATGAGGGTACCCCAGGAGAGTTCCAAATGTGTGTGGGTAGACTATATATCCCACGGGGGTAAAATTGAAAAAAGTTGAAAAAAACTGTTTTTTGGACTAAGTCATTTTTCCGGCGTTTATCAGACTTTCAGATAGGGGAATTGTCAGTGAGCATTCCGATTTCAGTTCCAGAGCGATTCGAATGATGAGTCCTTGATATTTAGTCGTTTTCAGCCAATTTTCTGAATTTTTGAAAATTTCACTTTTTGTGAAAATATCCACTAAATGAGGGAATAATATTTGTGAGGGTACCCCTGGAGAGTTCCAAATGTGTGTGGGTAGAATATAGGTCCCACGGGGGTAAAGTTGAAAAAAGTGGAAAAATTTTTTTTTTTGGGCTTAGTCATTTTTTCGGCGTTTATCAGATTTTCAGATAGGGAAAATGTCAGTTCCAGAGCGGTTCGCCCGATGAGTCCTTGATATTTGGTCGATTTCAGCCAATTTTCAGAATTTTTGAAAATTTCACTTTTTTGTGAAAATATCCGCTAACTGAGGGAATAATATGTTTGAGGGAACCCCAGGAGAGTTCCAAATGTGTGTGGGTAGAAAATATATCCCACGGGGGTAAAATTGAAAAAAGTAAAAAAAAAAATTTTCTTGAACTTAGTCATCTTTCCAGCGTTTATCAGACTTTCAGATAAGGGAAATGTCAGTGAGCGTTCCGATTTCAGTTCCAGAGTGATTCGCCCGATGAGTCCTTGATATTTTGTCATTCTCAGCCAATTTTCTGAATTTTTTAAAATTTCACTTTTTTGTGAAAATATCCACTAAATGAGGGAATAATATGTGTGAGGGTACCCCTGGAGAGTTCCAAATGTGTGTGGGTAGAATATAGATCCCACGGGTGTAAAGTTGAAAAAAGTTGAAACATTTTTTTTTTTTCCGATTTAGTCATTTTTCCTGCGTTTATCAGACTTTCAGATAGGGGAAATGTCAGTGAGCATTCCGATTTCAGTTCCAGAGCGATTCGAACGATGAGTCCTTGATATATAGTCGTTTTCAGCAAATTTTCTGAATTTTTGAAAATTTCACTTTTTTGTGAAAATATCCACTAAATGAGGGAATAATATGTGTGAGGGTACCCCAGGAGAGTTCCAAATGTGTGTGGGTAGAATATATATCCCACAGTGGTAAAATTGAAAAAAGTTGAATTTTTTTTTTTTTATGGAATTAGTCATTTTTCCGGCGTTTATCACACTTTCAGATAGGGGAAATGTCAGTGAGCGTTCCGATTTCAGTTCCAGAACATTTCGCCCCATGAGTCCATGATATTTAGTCGTTTTCACCAATTTTCAGTATTTTTGAAAATGTCACTTTTTTGTGAAAATATCCACTAAATGAGGGAATAATATGTGTGAGGGTACCCCAGGAGAGTTCCAAATGTGTGTGGGTAGAATATATATCCCATGGGCGTAAAATTGAAAAAAGTTAAAAATAATTTTGAGGGGGATTTGGTCTTTTTTCAGGCATTTATCTGACTTTCAGATAGGGGAAATGTCAGTGAGCGTTCCGATTTCAGTTCCAGAGTGATTCGCCCGATGAGTCCTTGATATTTTGTCATTCTCAGCCAATTTTCTGAATTTTTTAAAATTTCACTTTTTTGTGAAAATATCCACTAAATGAGGGAATAATATGTGTGAGGGTACCCCTGGAGAGTTCCAAATGTGTGTGGGTAGAATATAGATCCCACGGGGGTAAAGTTGAAAAAAGTTGAAACATTTTTTTTTTTTCCGATTTAGTCATTTTTCCGGCGTTTATCAGACTTTCAGATAGGGGAAATGTCAGTGAGCATTCCGATTTCAGTTCCAGAGCGATTCGAACGATGAGTCCTTGATATATAGTCGTTTTCAGCAAATTTTCTGAATTTTTGAAAATTTCACTTTTTTGTGAAAATATCCACTAAATGAGGGAATAATATGTGTGAGGGTACCCCAGGAGAGTTCCAAATGTGTGTGGGTAGAATATATATCCCACAGTGGTAAAATTGAAAAAAGTTGAAAAAAATTTTTTTTTTGGACTTAGTCATTTCCCTGGCGTTTATCAGACTTTCAGATAGGGGAAATGTCAGTGAGCGTTCCAATTTCAGTTCCAGAGCGATTCGAGCAATGAGTCCTTGACATTTAGTCGTTTTCAGCAAATTTTCAGAATTTTTGAAAATTTCACTCTTTTGTAAAAATATCCACTGAAGGAGGGCATAATATGTGTGAGGGTACCTCAGAAGAGTTCAAAATGTGTGTGGGTAGAAAATATATCCCACGGGGGTAAAATTGAAAAAAGTTGAAAAATATTTTTTTTTTGGGCTTAGTCATTTTTCCGGCGTTTATCAGATTTTCAGATAGGGAAAATGTCACTTCCAGAGCGGTTCGCCCAATGAATCTTTGATATTTAGTCGTTTTCAGACAATTTTCTGAATTTTTGAAAATTTCACTTTTTGTGAAAATATCCATTAAATGAGGGAATAATATGTGTGAGGGTACCCCAGGAGAGTTCCAAATGTGTGTGGGTAGAATATATATCCCACAGGAGTAAAATTGAAAAAAGTTTAAAAAAAAATTTTTTTTGTCCTGCGTTTATCAGACTTTTAGATAGGGAAAATGTCAGTGAGCATTCCGATTTCAGTTCCAGAGTGATTCGCCCGATGAGTCCTTGATATTTAGTCGTTTTCATCCAATTTTCTGAATTTTTGAAAATTTCACTTTTTTGTGAAAATATCCGCTAAATGAGGGAATAATATGTGTGAGGGTACCCCAGGAGAGTTCCAAATGTGTGTGGGTAGAAAATATATCCCACGGGGGTAAAATTGAAAAAAGTTTAAAATATTTTTCTTTTGGGCTTAGTCATTTTTCCGGCGTTTATCAGATTTTCAGATAGGGAAAATGTCAGTTCCAGAGCGGTTCGCCCGATGAGTCTTTGATATTTAGTCGTTTTCAGACAATTTTTTGAATTTTTGAAAATTTCACTTTTTGTGAAAATATCCCCTAAATGAGGGAATAATATGTGTGAGGGTAACCCAGGAGAGTTCCAAATGTGTCTGGATAGAAAATATATCCCACGGGGGTAAAATTGAAAAAAGTTGAAGAAAAATTTTTTTTTTGGACTTAGTCATTTCTCTGGCGTTTATCAGACTTTTAGATAGGGGAAATGTCAGTGAGCGTTCCGATTTCAGTTCCAGAGCGATTCGTGCAATGAGTCCTTGATATTTAGTCGTTTTCAGCAAATTTTCTGAATTTTTGAAAATTTCACTTTTTTGTGAAAATATCCACTAAATGAGGGAATAATATGTGTGAGGGTACCCCAGGAGTGTTCCAAATGTGTGTGGGTAGAAAATATATCCCACAGGGGTAAAATTGAAAAAAGTTGAAAAATATTTTTTTTTTTGGGCTTAGTCATTTTTCTGGCGTTTATCAGATTTTCAGATAGGGAAAATGTCAGTTCCAGAGCTTTTCGCCCTATGAGTCCTTGATATTTAGTCGTTTTCAGCAAATTTTCTGAATTTTTGAAAATTTCACTTTTTGTGAAAGTATCCACTAAATGAGGGAATAATATGTGTGAGGGTACCCCAGGAGAGTTCCAAATGTGTGTGGGTAGAATGTATATCCCACGGGGAAAAAAGTGAAAAAAGTTAAAAAAATTATTTTTTTTAAACTTAGTCATTTTTCCGGCGTTTATCAGACTTTCAGATAGGGAAAATGTCAGTGAGCGTTCCGATTTCAGTTCCAGAGCGATTCGCCCGATGAGTCCTTGATATTTAGTCGTTTTTAGCCAATTTTCTGAATTTTTGAAAATTTCTCTTTATTGTGAAAATATCCACTAAATGAGGGAATAATAAGTGTGAGGGTTCCCCAGGAGAGTTCCAAATGTGTATGAGTAGAATATATATCCCACGGGGGTAAAATTGAAAAAAGTTGAAAAATTTTTTTCTTTTGTACTTAGTCATTTTTCCGCATTTATCAGACTTTCAGATAGGGGAAATGTCAGTGAGCTTTCCGATTTCAGTTCCAGAGCGATTCGCCCGATGAGTCCTTGATATTTAGTCATTTTCAGCCAATTTTCTGAATTTTTGAAAATTTCACTTTTTTGTGAAAATATCCACTAAATGAGGGAATAATATGTATGAGGGTACCCCAGGAGAGTTCCAAATGTGTGTGGGTAGACTATATATCCCACGGGGGTAAAATTGAAAAAAGTTGAAAAAAACTGTTTTTTGGACTAAGTCATTTTTCCGGCGTTTATCAGACTTTCAGATAGGGGAATTGTCAGTGAGCATTCCGATTTCAGTTCCAGAGCGATTCGAATGATGAGACCTTGATATTTAGTCGTTTTCAGCCAATTTTCTGAATTTTTGAAAATTTCACTTTTTGTGAAAATATCCACTAAATGAGGGAATAATATGTGTGAGGGTACCCCTGGAGAGTTCCAAATGTGTGTGGGTAGAATATAGGTCCCACGGGGGTAAAGTTGAAAAAAGTTGAAAAATTTTTTTTTTTGGGCTTAGTCATTTTTTCGGCGTTTATCAGATTTTCAGATAGGGAAAATGTCAGTTCCAGAGCGGTTCGCCCGATGAGTCCTTGATATTTGGTCGATTTCAGCCAATTTTCAGAATTTTTGAAAATTTCACTTTTTTGTGAAAATATCCGCTAACTGAGGGAATAATATGTTTGAGGGAACCCCAGGAGAGTTCCAAATGTGTGTGGGTAGAAAATATATCCCACGGGGGTAAAATTGAAAAAAGTAAAAAAAAAAAATTTTCTTGAACTTAGTCATCTTTCCAGCGTTTATCAGACTTTCAGATAAGGGAAATGTCAGTGAGCGTTCCGATTTCAGTTCCAGAGTGATTCGCCCGATGAGTCCTTGATATTTTGTCATTCTCAGCCAATTTTCTGAATTTTTTAAAATTTCACTTTTTTGTGAAAATATCCACTAAATGAGGGAATAATATGTGTGAGGGTACCCCTGGAGAGTTCCAAATGTGTGTGGGTAGAATATAGATCCCACGGGTGTAAAGTTGAAAAAAGTTGAAACATTTTTTTTTTTTCCGATTTAGTCATTTTTCCTGCGTTTATCAGACTTTCAGATAGGGGAAATGTCAGTGAGCATTCCGATTTCAGTTCCAGAGCGATTCGAACGATGAGTCCTTGATATATAGTCGTTTTCAGCAAATTTTCTGAATTTTTGAAAATTTCACTTTTTTGTGAAAATATCCACTAAATGAGGGAATAATATGTGTGAGGGTACCCCAGGAGAGTTCCAAATGTGTGTGGGTAGAATATATATCCCACAGTGGTAAAATTGAAAAAAGTTGAATTTTTTTTTTTTTATGGAATTAGTCATTTTTCCGGCGTTTATCAGACTTTCAGATAGGGGAAATGTGAGGGAGCCTTCCCATTTCAGTTCCAGAGAGATTAGCCCGATGAGTCCTTGATATTTAGTCGTTTTCAGCCAATTTTCTGAATTTTTGAAAATTTCACTTTTTTGTGAAAATATCCACTAAATGAGGGAATAATATGTGTGAGGGTACCCCAGGAGAGTTCCAAATGTGTGTGGGTAGACTATATATCCCACGGAGGTAAAATTGAAAAAAGTTGAAAAAAAATTTTTTTTTGACTTAGTCATTTTTCCGGCGTTTATCACACTTTCAGATAGGGGAAATGTCAGTGAGCGTTCCGATTTCAGTTCCAGAACATTTCGCCCCATGAGTCCATGATATTTAGTCGTTTTCACCAATTTTCAGTATTTTTGAAAATGTCACTTTTTTGTGAAAATATCCACTAAATGAGGGAATAATATGTGTGAGGGTACCCCAGGAGAGTTCCAAATGTGTGTGGGTAGAATATATATCCCATGGGCGTAAAATTGAAAAAAGTTAAAAATAATTTTGAGGGGGATTTGGTCTTTTTTCAGGCATTTATCTGACTTTCAGATAGGGGAAATGTCAGTGAGCGTTCCGATTTCAGTTCCAGAGTGATTCGCCCGATGAGTCCTTGATATTTTGTCATTCTCAGCCAATTTTCTGAATTTTTTAAAATTTCACTTTTTTGTGAAAATATCCACTAAATGAGGGAATAATATGTGTGAGGGTACCCCTGGAGAGTTCCAAATGTGTGTGGGTAGAATATAGATCCCACGGGGGTAAAGTTGAAAAAAGTTGAAACATTTTTTTTTTTTCCGATTTAGTCATTTTTCCGGCGTTTACCAGACTTTCAGATAGGGGAAATGTCAGTGAGCATTCCGATTTCAGTTCCAGAGCGATTCGAACGATGAGTCCTTGATATATAGTCGTTTTCAGCAAATTTTCTGAATTTTTGAAAATTTCACTTTTTTGTGAAAATATCCACTAAATGAGGGAATAATATGTGTGAGGGTACCCCAGGAGAGTTCCAAATGTGTGTGGGTAGAATATATATCCCACAGTGGTAAAATTGAAAAAAGTTGAAAAAAATTTTTTTTTTGGACTTAGTCATTTCCCTGGCGTTTATCAGACTTTCAGATAGGGGAAATGTCAGTGAGCGTTCCAATTTCAGTTCCAGAGCGATTCGAGCAATGAGTCCTTGACATTTAGTCGTTTTCAGCAAATTTTCAGAATTTTTGAAAATTTCACTCTTTTGTGAAAATATCCACTGAAGGAGGGCATAATATGTGTGAGGGTTCCTCAGAAGAGTTCAAAATGTGTGTGGGTAGAAAATATATCCCACGGGGGTAAAATTGAAAAAAGTTGAAAAATATTTTTTTTTTGGGCTTAGTCATTTTTCCGGCGTTTATCAGATTTTCAGATAGGGAAAATGTCACTTCCAGAGCGGTTCGCCCAATGAATCTTTGATATTTAGTCGTTTTCAGACAATTTTCTGAATTTTTGAAAATTTCACTTTTTGTGAAAATATCCATTAAATGAGGGAATAATATGTGTGAGGGTACCCCAGGAGAGTTCCAAATGTGTGTGGGTAGAATATATATCCCACAGGAGTAAAATTGAAAAAAGTTTAAAAAAAAATTTTTTTTGTCCTGCGTTTATCAGACTTTTAGATAGGGAAAATGTCAGTGAGCATTCCGATTTCAGTTCCAGAGTGATTCGTCCGATGAGTCCTTGATATTTAGTCGTTTTCATCCAATTTTCTGAATTTTTGAAAATTTCACTTTTTTGTGAAAATATCCGCTAAATGAGGGAATAATATGTGTGAGGGTACCCCAGGAGAGTTCCAAATGTGTGTGGGTAGAAAATATATCCCACGGGGGTAAAATTGAAAAAAGTTTAAAATATTTTTCTTTTGGGCTTAGTCATTTTTCCGGCGTTTATCAGATTTTCAGATAGGGAAAATGGCAGTTCCAGAGCGGTTCGCCCGATGAGTCTTTGATATTTAGTCGTTTTCAGACAATTTTTTGAATTTTTGAAAATTTCACTTTTTGTGAAAATATCCACTAAATGAGGGAATAATATGTGTGAGGGTAACCCAGGAGAGTTCCAAATGTGTCTGGATAGAAAATATATCCCACGGGGGTAAAATTGAAAAAAGTTGAAGAAAAATTTTTTTTTTGGACTTAGTCATTTCTCTGGCGTTTATCAGACTTTTAGATAGGGGAAATGTCAGTGAGCGTTCCGATTTCAGTTCCAGAGCGATTCGTGCAATGAGTCCTTGATATTTAGTCGTTTTCAGCAAATTTTCTGAATTTTTGAAAATTTCACTTTTTTGTGAAAATATCCACTAAATGAGGGAATAATATGTGTGAGGGTACCCCAGGAGTGTTCCAAATGTGTGTGGGTAGAAAATATATCCCACAGGGGTAAAATTGAAAAAAGTTGAAAAATATTTTTTTTTTTGGGCTTAGTCATTTTTCTGGCGTTTATCAGATTTTCAGATAGGGAAAATGTCAGTTCCAGAGCTTTTCGCCCTATGAGTCCTTGATATTTAGTCGTTTTCAGCAAATTTTCTGAATTTTTGAAAATTTCACTTTTTGTGAAAGTATCCACTAAATGAGGGAATAATATGTGTGAGGGTACCCCAGGAGAGTTCCAAATGTGTGTGGGTAGAATGTATATCCCACGGGGAAAAAAGTGAAAAAAGTTAAAAAAATTATTTTTTTTAAACTTAGTCATTTTTCCGGCGTTTATCAGACTTTCAGATAGGGAAAATGTCAGTGAGCGTTCCGATTTCAGTTCCAGAGCGATTCGCCCGATGAGTCCTTGATATTTAGTCGTTTTTAGCCAATTTTCTGAATTTTTGAAAATTTCTCTTTATTGTGAAAATATCCACTAAATGAGGGAATAATAAGTGTGAGGGTTCCCCAGGAGAGTTCCAAATGTGTATGAGTAGAATATATATCCCACGGGGGTAAAATTGAAAAAAGTTGAAAAATTTTTTTCTTTTGTACTTAGTCATTTTTCCGCATTTATCAGACTTTCAGATAGGGGAAATGTCAGTGAGCTTTCCGATTTCAGTTCCAGAGCGATTCGCCCGATGAGTCCTTGATATTTAGTCATTTTCAGCCAATTTTCTGAATTTTTGAAAATTTCACTTTTTTGTGAAAATATCCACTAAATGAGGGAATAATATGTATGAGGGTACCCCAGGAGAGTTCCAAATGTGTGTGGGTAGACTATATATCCCACGGGGGTAAAATTGAAAAAAGTTGAAAAAAACTGTTTTTTGGACTAAGTCATTTTTCCGGCGTTTATCAGACTTTCAGATAGGGGAATTGTCAGTGAGCATTCCGATTTCAGTTCCAGAGCGATTCGAATGATGAGACCTTGATATTTAGTCGTTTTCAGCCAATTTTCTGAATTTTTGAAAATTTCACTTTTTGTGAAAATATCCACTAAATGAGGGAATAATATGTGTGAGGGTACCCCTGGAGAGTTCCAAATGTGTGTGGGTAGAATATAGGTCCCACGGGGGTAAAGTTGAAAAAAGTTGAAAAATTTTTTTTTTTGGGCTTAGTCATTTTTTCGGCGTTTATCAGATTTTCAGATAGGGAAAATGTCAGTTCCAGAGCGGTTCGCCCGATGAGTCCTTGATATTTGGTCGATTTCAGCCAATTTTCAGAATTTTTGAAAATTTCACTTTTTTGTGAAAATATCCGCTAACTGAGGGAATAATATGTTTGAGGGAACCCCAGGAGAGTTCCAAATGTGTGTGGGTAGAAAATATATCCCACGGGGGTAAAATTGAAAAAAGTAAAAAAAAAAAATTTTCTTGAACTTAGTCATCTTTCCAGCGTTTATCAGACTTTCAGATAAGGGAAATGTCAGTGAGCGTTCCGATTTCAGTTCCAGAGTGATTCGCCCGATGAGTCCTTGATATTTTGTCATTCTCAGCCAATTTTCTGAATTTTTTAAAATTTCACTTTTTTGTGAAAATATCCACTAAATGAGGGAATAATATGTGTGAGGGTACCCCTGGAGAGTTCCAAATGTGTGTGGGTAGAATATAGATCCCACGGGTGTAAAGTTGAAAAAAGTTGAAACATTTTTTTTTTTTCCGATTTAGTCATTTTTCCTGCGTTTATCAGACTTTCAGATAGGGGAAATGTCAGTGAGCATTCCGATTTCAGTTCCAGAGCGATTCGAACGATGAGTCCTTGATATATAGTCGTTTTCAGCAAATTTTCTGAATTTTTGAAAATTTCACTTTTTTGTGAAAATATCCACTAAATGAGGGAATAATATGTGTGAGGGTACCCCAGGAGAGTTCCAAATGTGTGTGGGTAGAATATATATCCCACAGTGGTAAAATTGAAAAAAGTTGAATTTTTTTTTTTTTATGGAATTAGTCATTTTTCCGGCGTTTATCAGACTTTCAGATAGGGGAAATGTGAGGGAGCCTTCCCATTTCAGTTCCAGAGAGATTAGCCCGATGAGTCCTTGATATTTAGTCGTTTTCAGCCAATTTTCTGAATTTTTGAAAATTTCACTTTTTTGTGAAAATATCCACTAAATGAGGGAATAATATGTGTGAGGGTACCCCAGGAGAGTTCCAAATGTGTGTGGGTAGACTATATATCCCACGGAGGTAAAATTGAAAAAAGTTGAAAAAAAATTTTTTTTTGACTTAGTCATTTTTCCGGCGTTTATCACACTTTCAGATAGGGGAAATGTCAGTGAGCGTTCCGATTTCAGTTCCAGAACATTTCGCCCCATGAGTCCATGATATTTAGTCGTTTTCACCAATTTTCAGTATTTTTGAAAATGTCACTTTTTTGTGAAAATATCCACTAAATGAGGGAATAATATGTGTGAGGGTACCCCAGGAGAGTTCCAAATGTGTGTGGGTAGAATATATATCCCATGGGCGTAAAATTGAAAAAAGTTAAAAATAATTTTGAGGGGGATTTGGTCTTTTTTCAGGCATTTATCTGACTTTCAGATAGGGGAAATGTCAGTGAGCGTTCCGATTTCAGTTCCAGAGTGATTCGCCCGATGAGTCCTTGATATTTTGTCATTCTCAGCCAATTTTCTGAATTTTTTAAAATTTCACTTTTTTGTGAAAATATCCACTAAATGAGGGAATAATATGTGTGAGGGTACCCCTGGAGAGTTCCAAATGTGTGTGGGTAGAATATAGATCCCACGGGGGTAAAGTTGAAAAAAGTTGAAACATTTTTTTTTTTTCCGATTTAGTCATTTTTCCGGCGTTTATCAGACTTTCAGATAGGGGAAATGTCAGTGAGCATTCCGATTTCAGTTCCAGAGCGATTCGAACGATGAGTCCTTGATATATAGTCGTTTTCAGCAAATTTTCTGAATTTTTGAAAATTTCACTTTTTTGTGAAAATATCCACTAAATGAGGGAATAATATGTGTGAGGGTACCCCAGGAGAGTTCCAAATGTGTGTGGGTAGAATATATATCCCACAGTGGTAAAATTGAAAAAAGTTGAAAAAAATTTTTTTTTTGGACTTAGTCATTTCCCTGGCGTTTATCAGACTTTCAGATAGGGGAAATGTCAGTGAGCGTTCCAATTTCAGTTCCAGAGCGATTCGAGCAATGAGTCCTTGACATTTAGTCGTTTTCAGCAAATTTTCAGAATTTTTGAAAATTTCACTCTTTTGTGAAAATATCCACTGAAGGAGGGCATAATATGTGTGAGGGTACCTCAGAAGAGTTCAAAATGTGTGTGGGTAGAAAATATATCCCACGGGGGTAAAATTGAAAAAAGTTGAAAAATATTTTTTTTTTGGGCTTAGTCATTTTTCCGGCGTTTATCAGATTTTCAGATAGGGAAAATGTCACTTCCAGAGCGGTTCGCCCAATGAATCTTTGATATTTAGTCGTTTTCAGACAATTTTCTGAATTTTTGAAAATTTCACTTTTTGTGAAAATATCCATTAAATGAGGGAATAATATGTGTGAGGGTACCCCAGGAGAGTTCCAAATGTGTGTGGGTAGAATATATATCCCACAGGAGTAAAATTGAAAAAAGTTTAAAAAAAAATTTTTTTTGTCCTGCGTTTATCAGACTTTTAGATAGGGAAAATGTCAGTGAGCATTCCGATTTCAGTTCCAGAGTGATTCGCCCGATGAGTCCTTGATATTTAGTCGTTTTCATCCAATTTTCTGAATTTTTGAAAATTTCACTTTTTTGTGAAAATATCCGCTAAATGAGGGAATAATATGTGTGAGGGTACCCCAGGAGAGTTCCAAATGTGTGTGGGTAGAAAATATATCCCACGGGGGTAAAATTGAAAAAAGTTTAAAATATTTTTCTTTTGGGCTTAGTCATTTTTCCGGCGTTTATCAGATTTTCAGATAGGGAAAATGTCAGTTCCAGAGTGGTTCGCCCGATGAGTCTTTGATATTTAGTCGTTTTCAGACAATTTTTTGAATTTTTGAAAATTTCACTTTTTGTGAAAATATCCACTAAATGAGGGAATAATATGTGTGAGGGTAACCCAGGAGAGTTCCAAATGTGTCTGGATAGAAAATATATCCCACGGGGGTAAAATTGAAAAAAGTTGAAGAAAAATTTTTTTTTTGGACTTAGTCATTTCTCTGGCGTTTATCAGACTTTTAGATAGGGGAAATGTCAGTGAGCGTTCCGATTTCAGTTCCAGAGCGATTCGTGCAATGAGTCCTTGATATTTAGTCGTTTTCAGCAAATTTTCTGAATTTTTGAAAATTTCACTTTTTTGTGAAAATATCCACTAAATGAGGGAATAATATGTGTGAGGGTACCCCAGGAGTGTTCCAAATGTGTGTGGGTAGAAAATATATCCCACAGGGGTAAAATTGAAAAAAGTTGAAAAATATTTTTTTTTTTGGGCTTAGTCATTTTTCTGGCGTTTATCAGATTTTCAGATAGGGAAAATGTCAGTTCCAGAGCTTTTCGCCCTATGAGTCCTTGATATTTAGTCGTTTTCAGCAAATTTTCTGAATTTTTGAAAATTTCACTTTTTGTGAAAGTATCCACTAAATGAGGGAATAATATGTGTGAGGGTACCCCAGGAGAGTTCCAAATGTGTGTGGGTAGAATGTATATCCCACGGGGAAAAAAGTGAAAAAAGTTAAAAAAATTATTTTTTTTAAACTTAGTCATTTTTCCGGCGTTTATCAGACTTTCAGATAGGGAAAATGTCAGTGAGCGTTCCGATTTCAGTTCCAGAGCGATTCTCCCAATGAGTCCTTGATATTTAGTCGTTTTCAGCCTATTTTCTCAATTTTTGAAAATTTCACTTTTTTGTGAAAATATCCACTAAATGAGGGAATAGCATGTGTGAGGGTACCCCAGGAGAGTTCCAAATGTGTGTGGGTTGAATATATATCCCACGTGGGTAAAATTGAAAAAAGTTGAAAAAAAGTTTTTTTTGCACTTAGTCATTTTTCCGGCGTTTATCAGACTTTCAGATAGGGGAAATGTCAGTGAGTGTTCCGATTTGAGTTCCAGAGCGTTTTGCCCGATGAGTCCTTAATATTTAGTTGTTTTCAGCCAATTTTCTGAATTTTTGAAAATTTCACTTTTTTGTGAAAATGTTCACTAAATGAGGAAATAATATGTGTGAGGGTACCCCAGGAGAGTTCCAAATGTGTGTGGGTAGAATATATATCCCACAGGGGTAAAATTGAAAAAAGTTGAAAAAAAAGGTTTTTTTGGACATAGTCATTTTTCCAGCATTTATCAGACTTTCAGAAAGGGGAAATGTCAATGAGCATTCCGATTTCAGTTCCAGAGCGATTTGCCCGATGAGTCCTTGATATTTAGTCGTTTTCAGTCAATTTTCTGAATTTTTGAAAATGTCACTTTTTTGTGAAAATATCCACTAAATGAGGAAATTATTTGTGTGAGGGTACCCCAGGAGAGTTCCAAATGTGTGTGTGTAGAATATATTTCCCACGGGGATAAAATTGAAAAAAGTTGAAAAAAAGGTATTTTTGTAGTCATTTTTCTGGCGTTTATCAGACTTTCAGATAGGGGAAATGTCAGTGAGCGTTTTGATTTCAGTTCCAGAGTGATTCGCCCGATGAGTCCTTAATATTTAGTTGTTTTCAGCCAATTTTCAGAATTTTTGAAAATTTCACTTTTTTGTGAAAATGTCCACTAAATGAGGTAATAATATGTGTGCGGCTACCCCAGGAGAGTTCCAAATGTGTGTGGGTAGAATATATATCCCACGGGGATAAAATTGAAAAAAGTTGAAAAAAATGGTTTTTTTTGGACTTAGTCATTTTTCCGGCGTTTATCAGATTTTCAGATAGGGGAAGTGTCAGTGAGAGTTCCGATTTCAGTTCCAGAGCGATTCGCCCGATGAGTCCTTGATATTTATTCGTTTTCAGCCAATTTTCTGAATTTTTGAAAATTTCACTTTTTTGTGAAAATATTCACTAAATGAGGGAATAATATGTGTGAGGGTACCCCATGAGAGTTCCAAATGTGTGTGGGTAGAATATATATCCCACGGGGATAAAATTGAAAAAAGTTGAAAAAAAAGGTTTTTTTGGACTTAGTCATTTTTCCGGCGTTTATCAGACTTTCAGAAAGGGGAAATGTCAATGAGCGTTCCGATTTCAGTTCCAGAGCCATTCGCCCGATGAATCCTTGATATTTAGTCGTTTTTAGAAAATTTTCTGAATTTTTGAAAATTTCACTTTTTTGTGAAAATATCCGCTAAATAAGGGAATAATATGTGTGAGTGTACCCCAGGAGAGTTCCAAATGTGTGTGGGTAGAATATATATCCCACGGGGATTAAATTGAAAAAAGTTGAAAAAAAAGTTTTTTTTGGACTTAGTCATTTTTCCGGCGTTTATCAGACTTTCAGAAAGGGGAAATGTCATTGAGCGTTCTGATTTCAGTTCCTGAGCGATTTGCCCGATGAGTCCTTGATATTTAGTCACTTTCATCAGTCAATTTTCAAAATTTTTGAAAATTTCAATTTTTGTGAAAATATCCGCTAAATGAGGTAATAATATGTGTGCGGGTACCCCAGGAGAGTTCCAAATGTGTGTGGGTAGAATGTATATCCCAAGGGGGTAAAATTGAAAAAGGTTGAAAAAAAAAAATTTTTTTTGGACTTAGTCATTTTTCCGGCGTTTATCAGACTTTCAGATAGGGGAAATGTCATTGAGCCTTCCGATTTCAGTTGCAGAGCGATTTGCCCGATGAGTCCTTGATATTTAGTCGTTTTCAGTCAAATTTCTGAATTTTTGAAAATTTCACTCTTTTGTGAAAATATTCACTAAATGAGGTAATAATATGTGTGCGGCTACCCCATGAGAGTTCCAAATGTGTGTGGGTAGAATATACATCCCACGGGGGTAAAATTGAAAAAAGTTGAAAAAAAAGTTTTTTTTTACTTAGTCATTTTTCCGGCGTTTATCAGACTTTCAGAAAGGGGAAATGTCAATGAGCGTTCCGATTTCAGTTCCAGAGCGATTCGCCCGATGAGTCCTTGATATTTAGTCGTTTTCATCAGTCAATTTTCTGAATTTTTGAAAATTTCAAGTTTTGTGAAAATATCCGCTAAATGAGGTAATAATATGTGTGCGGGTACCCCAGGAGAGTTCCAAATGTGTGTGGGTAGAATGTATATCCCACGGGGATAAAATTGAAAAAAGTTGAAAAAAAAGTTTTTTTTGGACTTAGTCATTTTTCCGGCGTTTATCAGACTTTCAGATAAGGGAAGTGTCAGTGAGAGTTCCGATTTCAGTTCCAGAGCGATTCACCCGATGAGTCCTTGATATTTAGTCGTTTTCAGCCAATTTTCTGAATTTTTGAAAATTTCACTTTTTTGTGAAAATATTCACTAAATGAGGGAATAGTATGTGTGAGGGTACCCCAGGAGAGTTGCAAATGTGTGTGGGTTGAATATATATCCCACGTGGGTAAAATTGAAAAAAGTTGAAAAAAAGGTTTTTTTGTACTTAGTCATTTTTCCGGCGTTTATCAGACTTTCAGATAGGGGAAATGTCAGTGAGTGTTCCAATTTGAGTTCCAGAGCGTTTTGCCTGATGAGTCCTTAATATTTAGTTGTTTTCTGCCAATTTTCTGAATTTTTGAAAATTTCACTTTTTTGTGAAAATGTTCACTAAATGAGGGAATAATATGTGTGAGGGTACCCCAGGAGAGTTCCAAATGTGTGTGGGTAGAATATATATCCCACGCTGGTAAAATTGAAAAAAGTTGAAAAAAAAGGTTTTTTTGGACTGTCATTTTTCCGGCGTTTATCAGACTTTCAGATAGGGGAAAGTTCATTGAGCGTTCCGATGTCAGTTCAACAGCAATTCGCCCGATGAGTCCTTGATATTTAGTCGTTTTCAGTCAATTTTCTGAATTTTTGAAAATTTCACTTTTTTGTGAAAATATTCACTAAATGAGGGAATAATCTGTTTGAGGGTACCCCAGGAGAGTTCCAAATGTGTGTGGGTAGAATATATATCCCACGGGGGTAAAATTGAAAAAAGTTGAAAAATATGATTTTTTTGGACTTAGTCATTTTTCCGGCGTTTATCAGACTTTCAGATAGGGGAAATGTCAGTGAGCGTTCCGATTTCCGTTCCAGAGCGATTTGCCCGATGAGTCCTTAATATTTAGTTGTTTTCAGCCAATTTTCTGAATTTTTGAAAATTTCACTTTTTTGTGAAAATATCCGCTAAAAAAGGGAATAATATGTGTGAGGGTACCCCAGGAGAGTTCCAAATGTGTGTGGGTAGAATATATATCCCACGTGGATAAAATTGAAAAAAGTTGAAAAAAAAGTTTTTTTTAGACTTAGTCATTTTTCCGGCATTTATCATACTTTCAGATAGGGGAAATGTCAATGAGCGTTCCGATTTCAGTTCCAGAGTGATTCGCCCGATGAGTCCTTGATATTTAGTCGTTTTCAGCCTATTTTCTCAATTTTTGAAAATTTCACTTTTTTGTGAAAATGTTCACTAAATGAGGGAATAGTATGTGTGAGGGTACCCCAGGAGAGTTCCAAATGTGTGTGGGTAGAATATATATCCCACGTGGGTAAAACTGAAAAAAGTTGAAAAAAAGGTTTTTTTGGACTGTCATTTTTCCAGCGTTTATCAGACTTTCAGAAAGGGGAAATGTCAATGAGCGTTCCGATTTCAGATCAAGAGCGATTTGCCCGATGAGTCCTTGATATTTAGTCGTTTTCAGTCAATTTTCAGAATTTTTGAAAATCTCACTTTTTTGTTTAAATATTCACTATATGAGGGAATAATATGTTTGAGGGTACCCCAGGAGAGCTCCAAATGTGTGTGGGTAGAATATATATCCCATGTGGATAAAATTGAAAAAAGTTGAAAAAAAAGGTTTTTTTGGACTTAGTCATTTTTCCGGCGTTTATCAGACTTTCAGATAGGGGAAAGTTCATTGAGCATTCCGATTTCAGTTCCAGAGCGATTTGTCCGATGAGCCCTTGCTATTTAGTCGTTTTCAGTTAATTTTCTGAATTTTTGAAAATTTCACATTTTTGTGAAAATATCCACTAAATGAGGAAATAATATGTGTGAGGGTACCCCAGGAGAGTTCCAAATGTGTGTGGGTAGAATATATATCCCACGTGGGTAAAATTGAAAAAAGTTGAAAAAAAAGGTTTTTTTGGACTGTCATTTTTCCAGCGTTTATCAGACTTTCAGAAAGGGGAAATGTCAATGAGCGTTCCGATTTCAGTTCCAGAGCAATTTGCCCGATGAGTCCTTGATATTTAGTCGTTTTCAGTCAATTTTCTGAATTTTTGAAAATTTCACTTTTTTGTGAAAATATCCACTAAATGAGGAAATAATTTGAGTGAGGGTACCCCAGGAGAGTTCCAAATGTGTGTTCGTAGAATGTATATCCCACGGGGTTTAAAATTGAAAAAAATTTTAAAAAAAGTTTTTTTTGGACTTATTTATCTTTCCATCGTTTATCAGACTTTCAGAAAGGGGAAATGTCATTAAGCATTCCGATTTCAGTTGCAGAGCGAATTGTCCGATGAGTCCTTGATATTTAGTCATTTTCTGTCAATTTTCTGAATTTTTGAAAATTTCACTTTTTTGTGAAAATATTCACTAAATGAGGGAATAATATGTGTGAGGGTACCCCAGGAGAGTTCCAAATGTGTGTGGGTTGAATAAATATCCCACGGGGGTAAAATTGAAAAAAGTTGAAAAAAAGGTTTTTTTGGACTTAGTCATTTTTCCGGCGTTTATCAGACTTTCAGATAGGGGAAAGTTCATTGAGCGTTACGATTTCAGTTCCAGAGCAATTTGCCCGATGAGCCCTTGCTATTTAGTCGTTTTCAGTTAATTTTCTGAATTTTTGAAAATTTCACTTGTTTGTGAAAATATCCACTAAATAAGGGAATAATATGTGTGAGGGTACCCCAGGAGAGTTCCAAATGTGTGTGGGTAGAATATATATCCCACGGGGATAAAATTGAAAAAAGTTGAAAAAAAAGGTTTTTTTGGACTGTCATTTTTCCGGCGTTTATCAGACTTTCAGATCGGGGAAATGTCATTGAGCGTTCTGATTTCAGTTCCAGAGCGAATTGCCCGATGAGTCCTTGATATTTAGTCATTTTCTGTCAATTTTCTGAATTTTTGAAAATTTCACTTTTTTGTGAAAATATTCACTAAATGAGGGAATAATATGTGTGAGGGTACCCCAGGAGAGTTCCAAATGTGTGTGGGTAGAATGTATATCCCACGGGGATAAAATTGAAAAAAGTTGAAAAAATTTTTTTTTTTAGGCTTAGTCATTTTTCCGACGTTTATCAGACTTTCAGATAGGGGAAGTGTCAGTGAGAATTCCGATTTCAGTTCCAGAGCGATTCGCCCGATGAGTCTCTGATATTTAGTCGTTTTCAGCCAATTTTCTGAATTTTTGAAAATTTCACTTTTTTGTGAAAATATTCACTAAATGAGGGAATAATATGTGTGAGGGTACTCCAGGAGAGATCCAAATGTGTGTGGGTAGAATATATATCCCACTGGGGTAAAATTGAAAAAAGTTGAAAAAAAAGGTTTTTTTGGACTTAGTCATTTTTTTGGCGTTTATCCGACTTTCAGAAAGGGGAAATATCAATGAGCGTTCCGATTTCAGTTCCAGAGCAATTCGCCCGATGAGTCCTTGATATTTAGTCGTTTTCAGCCAATTTTCTGAATTTTTGAAAATTTCACTTTTTTTGCGAAAATATCCGCTAAATGAGGGAATAATATGTGTGAGGGTACCCCAGGAGAGTTCCAAATGTGTGTGGGTAGAATATATATCCCACGGGGGTAAAATTGAAAAGAGTTGAAAAAAACGTTTTTTTTGGACTTAGTCATTTTTCCGGCGTTTATCAGACTTTCAGAAAGGGGAAATGTCAATGAGCGTTCCGACTTCAGTTCCAGAGTGATTTGCCCGATGAGTCCTTGAGTCCTTGTAGTTTTCAGCCAATTTTCTGAATTTTTGAAAATTTCACTTTTTTTGTGAAAATATTCGCTAAATGAGGGAATAATATGTGTGAGGGTACCCCATGAGAGTTCCAAATGTGTGTGGGTAGAATATATATCCCACGGGGGTAAAATTGAAAAAAGTTGGAAAAAAAGATTTTTTTTTTACTTAGTCATTTTTCTGGCGTTTATCAGACTTTCAGATAGGGGAAAGGTCATTGAGCGTTCCGATTTCAGTTCCAGAGTGATTTGCCCGATGAGTCCTTGATATTTAGTCGTTTTCAGCCAATTTTCTAAATTTTTGAAAATTTCACTTTTTTTGTGAAAATATTCGCTAAATGAGGGAATAATATGTGTGAGGGTACCCCATGAGAGTTCCAAATGTGTGTGGGTAGAATATACATCCCACGGGGGTAAAATTGAAAAAAGTTGAAAAAAAAGTTTTTTTTTACTTAGTCATTTTTCCGGCGTTTATCAGACTTTCAGAAAGGGGAAATGTCAATGAGCGTTCCGATTTCAGTTCCAGAGCGATTCGCCCGATGAGTCCTTGATATTTAGTCGTTTTCATCAGTCAATTTTCTGAATTTTTGAAAATTTCAAGTTTTGTGAAAATATCCGCTAAATGAGGTAATAATATGTGTGCGGGTACCCCAGGAGAGTTCCAAATGTGTGTGGGTAGAATGTATATCCCACGGGGATAAAATTGAAAAAAGTTGAAAAAAAAGTTTTTTTTGGACTTAGTCATTTTTCCGGCGTTTATCAGACTTTCAGATAAGGGAAGTGTCAGTGAGAGTTCCGATTTCAGTTCCAGAGCGATTCACCCGATGAGTCCTTGATATTTAGTCGTTTTCAGCCAATTTTCTGAATTTTTGAAAATTTCACTTTTTTGTGAAAATATTCACTAAATGAGGGAATAGTATGTGTGAGGGTACCCCAGGAGAGTTGCAAATGTGTGTGGGTTGAATATATATCCCACGTGGGTAAAATTGAAAAAAGTTGAAAAAAAGGTTTTTTTGTACTTAGTCATTTTTCCGGCGTTTATCAGACTTTCAGATAGGGGAAATGTCAGTGAGTGTTCCAATTTGAGTTCCAGAGCGTTTTGCCTGATGAGTCCTTAATATTTAGTTGTTTTCTGCCAATTTTCTGAATTTTTGAAAATTTCACTTTTTTGTGAAAATGTTCACTAAATGAGGGAATAATATGTGTGAGGGTACCCCAGGAGAGTTCCAAATGTGTGTGGGTAGAATATATATCCCACGCTGGTAAAATTGAAAAAAGTTGAAAAAAAAGGTTTTTTTGGACTGTCATTTTTCCGGCGTTTATCAGACTTTCAGATAGGGGAAAGTTCATTGAGCGTTCCGATGTCAGTTCAACAGCAATTCGCCCGATGAGTCCTTGATATTTAGTCGTTTTCAGTCAATTTTCTGAATTTTTGAAAATTTCACTTTTTTGTGAAAATATTCACTAAATGAGGGAATAATCTGTTTGAGGGTACCCCAGGAGAGTTCCAAATGTGTGTGGGTAGAATATATATCCCACGGGGGTAAAATTGAAAAAAGTTGAAAAATATGATTTTTTTGGACTTAGTCATTTTTCCGGCGTTTATCAGACTTTCAGATAGGGGAAATGTCAGTGAGCGTTCCGATTTCCGTTCCAGAGCGATTTGCCCGATGAGTCCTTAATATTTAGTTGTTTTCAGCCAATTTTCTGAATTTTTGAAAATTTCACTTTTTTGTGAAAATATCCGCTAAAAAAGGGAATAATATGTGTGAGGGTACCCCAGGAGAGTTCCAAATGTGTGTGGGTAGAATATATATCCCACGTGGATAAAATTGAAAAAAGTTGAAAAAAAAGTTTTTTTTAGACTTAGTCATTTTTCCGGCATTTATCATACTTTCAGATAGGGGAAATGTCAATGAGCGTTCCGATTTCAGTTCCAGAGTGATTCGCCCGATGAGTCCTTGATATTTAGTCGTTTTCAGCCTATTTTCTCAATTTTTGAAAATTTCACTTTTTTGTGAAAATGTTCACTAAATGAGGGAATAGTATGTGTGAGGGTACCCCAGGAGAGTTCCAAATGTGTGTGGGTAGAATATATATCCCACGTGGGTAAAACTGAAAAAAGTTGAAAAAAAGGTTTTTTTGGACTGTCATTTTTCCAGCGTTTATCAGACTTTCAGAAAGGGGAAATGTCAATGAGCGTTCCGATTTCAGATCAAGAGCGATTTGCCCGATGAGTCCTTGATATTTAGTCGTTTTCAGTCAATTTTCAGAATTTTTGAAAATCTCACTTTTTTGTTTAAATATTCACTATATGAGGGAATAATATGTTTGAGGGTACCCCAGGAGAGCTCCAAATGTGTGTGGGTAGAATATATATCCCATGTGGATAAAATTGAAAAAAGTTGAAAAAAAAGGTTTTTTTGGACTTAGTCATTTTTCCGGCGTTTATCAGACTTTCAGATAGGGGAAAGTTCATTGAGCATTCCGATTTCAGTTCCAGAGCGATTTGTCCGATGAGCCCTTGCTATTTAGTCGTTTTCAGTTAATTTTCTGAATTTTTGAAAATTTCACATTTTTGTGAAAATATCCACTAAATGAGGAAATAATATGTGTGAGGGTACCCCAGGAGAGTTCCAAATGTGTGTGGGTAGAATATATATCCCACGTGGGTAAAATTGAAAAAAGTTGAAAAAAAAGGTTTTTTTGGACTGTCATTTTTCCAGCGTTTATCAGACTTTCAGAAAGGGGAAATGTCAATGAGCGTTCCGATTTCAGTTCCAGAGCAATTTGCCCGATGAGTCCTTGATATTTAGTCGTTTTCAGTCAATTTTCTGAATTTTTGAAAATTTCACTTTTTTGTGAAAATATCCACTAAATGAGGAAATAATTTGAGTGAGGGTACCCCAGGAGAGTTCCAAATGTGTGTTCGTAGAATGTATATCCCACGGGGTTTAAAATTGAAAAAAATTTTAAAAAAAGTTTTTTTTGGACTTATTTATCTTTCCATCGTTTATCAGACTTTCAGAAAGGGGAAATGTCATTAAGCATTCCGATTTCAGTTGCAGAGCGAATTGTCCGATGAGTCCTTGATATTTAGTCATTTTCTGTCAATTTTCTGAATTTTTGAAAATTTCACTTTTTTGTGAAAATATTCACTAAATGAGGGAATAATATGTGTGAGGGTACCCCAGGAGAGTTCCAAATGTGTGTGGGTTGAATAAATATCCCACGGGGGTAAAATTGAAAAAAGTTGAAAAAAAGGTTTTTTTGGACTTAGTCATTTTTCCGGCGTTTATCAGACTTTCAGATAGGGGAAAGTTCATTGAGCGTTACGATTTCAGTTCCAGAGCAATTTGCCCGATGAGCCCTTGCTATTTAGTCGTTTTCAGTTAATTTTCTGAATTTTTGAAAATTTCACTTGTTTGTGAAAATATCCACTAAATAAGGGAATAATATGTGTGAGGGTACCCCAGGAGAGTTCCAAATGTGTGTGGGTAGAATATATATCCCACGGGGATAAAATTGAAAAAAGTTGAAAAAAAAGGTTTTTTTGGACTGTCATTTTTCCGGCGTTTATCAGACTTTCAGATCGGGGAAATGTCATTGAGCGTTCTGATTTCAGTTCCAGAGCGAATTGCCCGATGAGTCCTTGATATTTAGTCATTTTCTGTCAATTTTCTGAATTTTTGAAAATTTCACTTTTTTGTGAAAATATTCACTAAATGAGGGAATAATATGTGTGAGGGTACCCCAGGAGAGTTCCAAATGTGTGTGGGTAGAATGTATATCCCACGGGGATAAAATTGAAAAAAGTTGAAAAAATTTTTTTTTTTAGGCTTAGTCATTTTTCCGACGTTTATCAGACTTTCAGATAGGGGAAGTGTCAGTGAGAATTCCGATTTCAGTTCCAGAGCGATTCGCCCGATGAGTCTCTGATATTTAGTCGTTTTCAGCCAATTTTCTGAATTTTTGAAAATTTCACTTTTTTGTGAAAATATACACTAAATGAGGGAATAATATGTGTGAGGGTACTCCAGGAGAGATCCAAATGTGTGTGGGTAGAATATATATCCCACTGGGGTAAAATTGAAAAAAGTTGAAAAAAAAGGTTTTTTTGGACTTAGTCATTTTTTTGGCGTTTATCAGACTTTCAGAAAGGGGAAATATCAATGAGCGTTCCGATTTCAGTTCCAGAGCAATTCGCCCGATGAGTCCTTGATATTTAGTCGTTTTCAGCCAATTTTCTGAATTTTTGAAAATTTCACTTTTTTTGCGAAAATATCCGCTAAATGAGGGAATAATATGTGTGAGGGTACCCCAGGAGAGTTCCAAATGTGTGTGGGTAGAATATATATCCCACGGGGGTAAAATTGAAAAGAGTTGAAAAAAACGTTTTTTTTGGACTTAGTCATTTTTCCGGCGTTTATCAGACTTTCAGAAAGGGGAAATGTCAATGAGCGTTCCGATTTCAGTTCCAGAGTGATTTGCCCGATGAGTCCTTGAGTCCTTGTAGTTTTCAGCCAATTTTCTGAATTTTTGAAAATTTCACTTTTTTTGTGAAAATATTCGCTAAATGAGGGAATAATATGTGTGAGGGTACCCCATGAGAGTTCCAAATGTGTGTGGGTAGAATATATATCCCACGGGGGTAAAATTGAAAAAAGTTGGAAAAAAAGATTTTTTTTTTACTTAGTCATTTTTCTGGCGTTTATCAGACTTTCAGATAGGGGAAAGGTCATTGAGCGTTCCGATTTCAGTTCCAGAGTGATTTGCCCGATGAGTCCTTGATATTTAGTCGTTTTCAGCCAATTTTCTAAATTTTTGAAAATTTCACTTTTTTTGTGAAAATATTCGCTAAATGAGGGAATAATATGTGTGAGGGTACCCCATGAGAGTTCCAAATGTGTGTGGGTAGAATATATATCCCACGGGGGTAAAATTGAAAAAAGGTGGAAAAAAAGATTTTTTTTTTACTTAGTCATTTTTCCGGCGTTTATCAGACTTTCAGATAGGGGAAAGGTCATTGAGCATTCCGATTTCAGTTCCAGAGCGATTTGCCCGATGAGTCCTTGATATTTAGTCGTTTTCTGTCAATTTTCTGAATTTTTGAAAATTTCACTTTTTTGTGAAAATATCCACTAAATAAGGGAATAATATGTGTGAGGGTACCCCAGGAGAGTTCCAAATGTGTGTGGGTAGAATATATATCCCACGGGGATAAAATTGAAAAAAGATGAAAAAAAAGGTTTTTTTGGACTTAGTCATTTTTCCGGCGTTTATCAGACTTTCAGATAGGGGAAATGTCAGTGAGCGTTCCGATTTCAGTTCCAGAGTGATTTGCCCGATGAGTCCTTGATATTTAGTCGTTTTCAGCCAATTTTCTGAATTTTTGAAAAATTCACTTTTTTTGTGAAAATATTCGCTAAATGAGGGAATAATATGTGTGAGGGTACCCCATGAGAGTTCCAAATGTGTGTGGGTAGAATATATATCCCACGGGGATAAAATTGAAAAAAGTTGAAAAAAAAGGTTTTTTTTTACTTAGTCATTTTTCCGGCGTTTATCAGACTTTCAGATAGGGGAAATGTCAGTGAGCATTCCGATTTCAGTTCCAGAGCGATTTGCCTGATGAGTCCTTGATATTTAGTCGTTTTCAGTCAATTTTCAGAATTTTTGAAAATTTCACTTATTTGTGAAAATATTCACTAAATGAGGGAATAATATGTGTGAGGGTACCCCAGGAGAGTTCCAAATGTGCGTGGGTGGAATATATATCCCACGGGAGTAAAATTGAAAAAAGTTGAAAAAAAAAAATTTTTTGGACTTAGTCATTTTTCCGGCGTTTATCAGACTTTCAGATAGGGGAAAGGTCATTGAGCGTTCCGATTTCAGTTCCAGAGTGATTTACCCGATGAGTCCTTCATATTTAGTCGTTTTCAGCCAATTTTCTGAATTTTTGAAAATTTCACTTTTTTGTGAAAATATTCGCTAAATGAGGGAATAATATGTGTGAGGGTACCCCATGAGAGTTCCAAATGTGTGTGGGTAGAATATATATCCCACGGGGGTAAAATTGAAAAAAGTTGAAAAAAAAGATTTTTTTTTTTACTTAGTCATTTTTCCGGCGTTTATCAGACTTTCAGATAGGGGAAAGGTCATTGAGCATTCCAATTTCAGTTCCAGAGCGATTTGCCCGATGAGTCCTTGATATTTAGTCGTTTTCTGTCAATTTTCTGAATTTTTGAAAATTTCACTTTTTTGTGAAAATATCCACTAAATAAGGGAATAATATGTGTGAGGGTACCCCATGAGAGTTCCAAATGTGTGTGGGTAGAATATATATCCCACGGGGATAAAATTGAAAAAAGATGAAAAAAAAGGTTTTTATTTACTTAGTCATTTTTCCGGCGTTTATCAGACTTTCAGATAGGGGAAATGTCAGTGAGCATTCCGATTTCAGTTCCAGAGCGATTTGCCTGATGAGTCCTTGATATTTAGTCGTTTTCAGTCAATTTTCTGAATTTTTGAAAATTTCACTTTTTTGTGAAAATATCCGCTAAATAAGGGAATAATATGTGTGAGGGTACCCCAGGAGAGTTCCAAATGTGTGTGGGTAGAATGTATATCCCACGGGGATAAAATTGAAAAAAGTTGAAAAAATTTTTTTTTTTAGGCTTAGTCATTTTTCCGACGTTTATCAGACTTTCAGATAGGGGAAGTGTCAGTGAGAATTCCGATTTCAGTTCCAGAGCGATTCGCCCGATGAGTCTCTGATATTTAGTCGTTTTCAGCCAATTTTCTGAATTTTTGAAAATTTCACTTTTTTGTGAAAATATTCACTAAATGAGGGAATAATATGTGTGAGGGTACTCCAGGAGAGATCCAAATGTGTGTGGGTAGAATATATATCCCACTGGGGTAAAATTGAAAAAAGTTGAAAAAAAAGGTTTTTTTGGACTTAGTCATTTTTTTGGCGTTTATCAGACTTTCAGAAAGGGGAAATATCAATGAGCGTTCCGATTTCAGTTCCAGAGCAATTCGCCCGATGAGTCCTTGATATTTAGTCGTTTTCAGCCAATTTTCTGAATTTTTGAAAATTTCCCTTTTTTGTGAAAATATCCACTAAATGAGGGAATAATATGTGTGAGGGTACCCCAGGAGAGTTCCAAATGTGTGTAGGTAGAATATATATCCCACGGGGGTAAAATTGAAAAACGTTGAAAAAAAAGATTTTTTTGGACTTAGTCATTTTTCCGGCGTTTATCAGACTTTCAGATAGGGGAAAGGTCATTGAGCGTTCCGATTTCAGTTCCAGAGCGATTTGCCTGATGAGTCCTTGATATTTAGTCGTTTTCAGTCAATTTTCTGAATTTTTGAAAATTTCACTTTTTTGTGAAAATATTCACTAAATGAGGGAATAATATGTGTGAGGGTACCCCAGGAGAGTTCCAAATGTGCGTGGGTGGAATATATATCCCACGGGAGTAAAATTGAAAAAAGTTTAAAAAAATTTTTTTTTGGGCTTATTCATTTTTCCGTCGTTTATCAGACTTTCAGATCGGGGAAATGTCATTGAGCATTCCGAATTCAGTTGCAGAGCGATTTGCCCGATGAGTCCTTGATATTTAGTCGTTTTCAGTCAATTTTCAGAATTTTTGAAAATTTCACTTTTTTGTGAAAATATCCACTAAATGAGGGAATAATATGTGTGAGGGTACCCCAGGAGAGTTCCAAATGTGTGTGGGTAGAATATATATCCCAGGGGGGGTAAAATTGAAAAAAGTTAAAAAAAATTTTTTTGGAACTTAGTCATTTTTCGGGCGTTTATCAGACTTTCAGATAGGGGAAATATCAGTGAGCATTCCGATTTCAGTTCCAGAGCGATTCGCCCGATGAGTACATGATATTTAGTCATTTTCAGCCAATTTTCTGAATTTTTGAAAATTTCCCTTTTTTGTGAAAATATCCACTAAATGAGGGAATAATATGTGTGAGGGTACCCCAGGAGAGTTCCAAATGTGTGTGGGTAGAATAGATATTCCACGGGGGATAAAATTGAAAAAAGTTGAAAAAATATTTTTTTGAACTTAATCATTTGTCCGACTTTTATCAGACTTTCAGATAGGAGAAGTGTCAGTGAGCATTCCAATTTCAGTTCCAGAGTGATTCGCCCCATGAGTCCTATATATTTAGTCGTTTTCAGCCAATTTTCTGAATTTTTGAAAATTTCACTTTTTTGTGAAAATATCCACTAAATGAGGGAATAATATGTGTGAGGGTACCCCAGGAGAGTTCCAAATGTGTGTGGGTAGAATATATATCCCAGGGGGGGTAAAATTGAAAAAAGTTAAAAAAAATTTTTTTGGAACTTAGTCATTTTTCGGGCGTTTATCAGACTTTCAGATAGGGGAAATATCAGTGAGCATTCCGATTTCAGTTCCAGAGCGATTCGCCCGATGAGTACATGATATTTAGTCATTTTCAGCCAATTTTCTGAATTTTTGAAAATTTCCCTTTTTTGTGAAAATATCCACTAAATGAGGGAATAATATGTGTGAGGGTACCCCAGGAGAGTTCCAAATGTGTGTGGGTAGAATAGATATTCCACGGGGGATAAAATTGAAAAAAGTTGAAAAAATATTTTTTTGAACTTAATCATTTGTCCGACTTTTATCAGACTTTCAGATAGGAGAAGTGTCAGTGAGCATTCCAATTTCAGTTCCAGAGTGATTCGCCCCATGAGTCCTATATATTTAGTCGTTTTCAGCCAATTTTCTGAATTTTTGAAAATTTCACTTTTTTGTGAAAATATCCACTAAATGAGGGAATAATATGTGTGAGGGTATCCCAGGAGAGTTCCAAATGTGTGTGGGTAGAATTAATATCCCACGGGGGTAAAATTGAAAAAAGTTGAAAACAATTTTTTTTTGGACTTAGTCATTTTTCCGGCGTTTATCAGACTTTCAGATAGGGGAAATGTCAGTGAGCATTCCGATTTCACTTACAGAGCAATGCGCCCGATGAGTCCTTGATATTTAGTCGTTTTCAGCCAATTTTCAGAATTTTTGAAAATTTCACTTTTTTGTGAAAATATCCACTAAATGAGGGAATAATATGTGTGAGGGTACCCCAGGAGAGTTCCGAATGTGTGTGGGTAGAATATATATCCCATGGGGGGTAAAATTGAAAAAAGTTGAAAAAAATTTTCTTTTGGACTTAATCATTTTTGCGACTTTTATCATACTTTCAGAGAGGAGAAATGTCAGTGAGCATTCTGATTTCAGTTCCAGAGCGATTCGCCCGATGAGTCCGTGATATCTAGTCGTTTTCAGCCAACTTTCTGAATTTTTGAAAATTTCACTTTTTTGGGAAAATATCCACTAAATAAGGGAGTAATATGTGTGAGGGTACCCCAGGAGAGTTCCAAATGTGTGTGGGTAGAATATATATCCCACGGGGGTAAAATTGATAAAAAGTTGAAAAAAATGTTTTTTTGGACTTAGTCATTTTTCCGGCGTTTATCAGACTTTCAGATAGGGGAAATGTCAGTGAGCATTCCGATTTCAGTTTCAGAGCTATTTGCCCCATGAGTCCTTGATATTTAGTTGTTTTCAGCCAATTTTTACAATTTTTGAAAATTTCACTTTTTTATGAAAATATCCACTAAATGAATGAATAATATGTGTGAGGGTACCCCAGGAGAGTTCCAAATGTGTGTGGGTAGAATATATATCCCACGGGGGTAAAATTGAAAAAAGATGAAATATTTTTTTTTTGTACTTAGTCATTTTTCCGGCGTTTATCAGACTTTCAGATAGGATAAATGTCAGTGAGCGTTCTGATTTCAGTTCCCGAGCTAGTCGCCCGATGAGTGCTTGATATTTAGTCATTTTCAGCCAATTTTCTTAATTTTTTAAAATTTCCCTTTTTTGTGAAAATATCCACTAAATGAGGGAATAATATGTGTGAGGGTACCCCAGGAGAGTTCCAAATGTGTGTGGGTAGAAAATATATCCCACGGGGGGTAAAATTGAAAAAAGTTGAAAAGAAATTTTTTTGGACTTAGTCATTTTTCCGGCGTTTATCAGACTTTCAGATAGGGGAAAGGTCATTGAGCGTTCCGATTTCAGTTCCAGAGTGATTTACCCGATGAGTCCTTCATATTTAGTCGTTTTCAGCCAATTTTCTGAATTTTTGAAAATTTCACTTTTTTGTGAAAATATTCGCTAAATGAGGGAATAATATGTGTGAGGGTACCCCATGAGAGTTCCAAATGTGTGTGGGTAGAATATATATCCCACGGGGGTAAAATTGAAAAAAGTTGAAAAAAAAGATTTTTTTTTTTACTTAGTCATTTTTCCGGCGTTTATCAGACTTTCAGATAGGGGAAAGGTCATTGAGCATTCCAATTTCAGTTCCAGAGCGATTTGCCCGATGAGTCCTTGATATTTAGTCGTTTTCTGTCAATTTTCTGAATTTTTGAAAATTTCACTTTTTTGTGAAAATATCCACTAAATAAGGGAATAATATGTGTGAGGGTACCCCATGAGAGTTCCAAATGTGTGTGGGTAGAATATATATCCCACGGGGATAAAATTGAAAAAAGATGAAAAAAAAGGTTTTTATTTACTTAGTCATTTTTCCGGCGTTTATCAGACTTTCAGATAGGGGAAATGTCAGTGAGCATTCCGATTTCAGTTCCAGAGCGATTTGCCTGATGAGTCCTTGATATTTAGTCGTTTTCAGTCAATTTTCTGAATTTTTGAAAATTTCACTTTTTTGTGAAAATATCCGCTAAATAAGGGAATAATATGTGTGAGGGTACCCCAGGAGAGTTCCAAATGTGTGTGGGTAGAATGTATATCCCACGGGGATAAAATTGAAAAAAGTTGAAAAAATTTTTTTTTTTAGGCTTAGTCATTTTTCCGACGTTTATCAGACTTTCAGATAGGGGAAGTGTCAGTGAGAATTCCGATTTCAGTTCCAGAGCGATTCGCCCGATGAGTCTCTGATATTTAGTCGTTTTCAGCCAATTTTCTGAATTTTTGAAAATTTCACTTTTTTGTGAAAATATTCACTAAATGAGGGAATAATATGTGTGAGGGTACTCCAGGAGAGATCCAAATGTGTGTGGGTAGAATATATATCCCACTGGGGTAAAATTGAAAAAAGTTGAAAAAAAAGGTTTTTTTGGACTTAGTCATTTTTTTGGCGTTTATCAGACTTTCAGAAAGGGGAAATATCAATGAGCGTTCCGATTTCAGTTCCAGAGCAATTCGCCCGATGAGTCCTTGATATTTAGTCGTTTTCAGCCAATTTTCTGAATTTTTGAAAATTTCCCTTTTTTGTGAAAATATCCACTAAATGAGGGAATAATATGTGTGAGGGTACCCCAGGAGAGTTCCAAATGTGTGTAGGTAGAATATATATCCCACGGGGGTAAAATTGAAAAACGTTGAAAAAAAAGATTTTTTTGGACTTAGTCATTTTTCCGGCGTTTATCAGACTTTCAGATAGGGGAAAGGTCATTGAGCGTTCCGATTTCAGTTCCAGAGCGATTTGCCTGATGAGTCCTTGATATTTAGTCGTTTTCAGTCAATTTTCTGAATTTTTGAAAATTTCACTTTTTTGTGAAAATATTCACTAAATGAGGGAATAATATGTGTGAGGGTACCCCAGGAGAGTTCCAAATGTGCGTGGGTGGAATATATATCCCACGGGAGTAAAATTGAAAAAAGTTTAAAAAAATTTTTTTTTGGGCTTATTCATTTTTCCGTCGTTTATCAGACTTTCAGATCGGGGAAATGTCATTGAGCATTCCGAATTCAGTTGCAGAGCGATTTGCCCGATGAGTCCTTGATATTTAGTCGTTTTCAGTCAATTTTCAGAATTTTTGAAAATTTCACTTTTTTGTGAAAATATCCACTAAATGAGGGAATAATATGTGTGAGGGTACCCCAGGAGAGTTCCAAATGTGTGTGGGTAGAATATATATCCCAGGGGGGGTAAAATTGAAAAAAGTTAAAAAAAATTTTTTTGGAACTTAGTCATTTTTCGGGCGTTTATCAGACTTTCAGATAGGGGAAATATCAGTGAGCATTCCGATTTCAGTTCCAGAGCGATTCGCCCGATGAGTACATGATATTTAGTCATTTTCAGCCAATTTTCTGAATTTTTGAAAATTTCCCTTTTTTGTGAAAATATCCACTAAATGAGGGAATAATATGTGTGAGGGTACCCCAGGAGAGTTCCAAATGTGTGTGGGTAGAATAGATATTCCACGGGGGATAAAATTGAAAAAAGTTGAAAAAATATTTTTTTGAACTTAATCATTTGTCCGACTTTTATCAGACTTTCAGATAGGAGAAGTGTCAGTGAGCATTCCAATTTCAGTTCCAGAGTGATTCGCCCCATGAGTCCTATATATTTAGTCGTTTTCAGCCAATTTTCTGAATTTTTGAAAATTTCACTTTTTTGTGAAAATATCCACTAAATGAGGGAATAATATGTGTGAGGGTACCCCAGGAGAGTTCCAAATGTGTGTGGGTAGAATATATATCCCAGGGGGGGTAAAATTGAAAAAAGTTAAAAAAAATTTTTTTGGAACTTAGTCATTTTTCGGGCGTTTATCAGACTTTCAGATAGGGGAAATATCAGTGAGCATTCCGATTTCAGTTCCAGAGCGATTCGCCCGATGAGTACATGATATTTAGTCATTTTCAGCCAATTTTCTGAATTTTTGAAAATTTCCCTTTTTTGTGAAAATATCCACTAAATGAGGGAATAATATGTGTGAGGGTACCCCAGGAGAGTTCCAAATGTGTGTGGGTAGAATAGATATTCCACGGGGGATAAAATTGAAAAAAGTTGAAAAAATATTTTTTTGAACTTAATCATTTGTCCGACTTTTATCAGACTTTCAGATAGGAGAAGTGTCAGTGAGCATTCCAATTTCAGTTCCAGAGTGATTCGCCCCATGAGTCCTATATATTTAGTCGTTTTCAGCCAATTTTCTGAATTTTTGAAAATTTCACTTTTTTGTGAAAATATCCACTAAATGAGGGAATAATATGTGTGAGGGTATCCCAGGAGAGTTCCAAATGTGTGTGGGTAGAATTAATATCCCACGGGGGTAAAATTGAAAAAAGTTGAAAACAATTTTTTTTTGGACTTAGTCATTTTTCCGGCGTTTATCAGACTTTCAGATAGGGGAAATGTCAGTGAGCATTCCGATTTCACTTACAGAGCAATGCGCCCGATGAGTCCTTGATATTTAGTCGTTTTCAGCCAATTTTCAGAATTTTTGAAAATTTCACTTTTTTGTGAAAATATCCACTAAATGAGGGAATAATATGTGTGAGGGTACCCCAGGAGAGTTCCGAATGTGTGTGGGTAGAATATATATCCCATGGGGGGTAAAATTGAAAAAAGTTGAAAAAAATTTTCTTTTGGACTTAATCATTTTTGCGACTTTTATCATACTTTCAGAGAGGAGAAATGTCAGTGAGCATTCTGATTTCAGTTCCAGAGCGATTCGCCCGATGAGTCCGTGATATCTAGTCGTTTTCAGCCAACTTTCTGAATTTTTGAAAATTTCACTTTTTTGGGAAAATATCCACTAAATAAGGGAGTAATATGTGTGAGGGTACCCCAGGAGAGTTCCAAATGTGTGTGGGTAGAATATATATCCCACGGGGGTAAAATTGATAAAAAGTTGAAAAAAATGTTTTTTTGGACTTAGTCATTTTTCCGGCGTTTATCAGACTTTCAGATAGGGGAAATGTCAGTGAGCATTCCGATTTCAGTTTCAGAGCTATTTGCCCCATGAGTCCTTGATATTTAGTTGTTTTCAGCCAATTTTTACAATTTTTGAAAATTTCACTTTTTTATGAAAATATCCACTAAATGAATGAATAATATGTGTGAGGGTACCCCAGGAGAGTTCCAAATGTGTGTGGGTAGAATATATATCCCACGGGGGTAAAATTGAAAAAAGATGAAATATTTTTTTTTTGTACTTAGTCATTTTTCCGGCGTTTATCAGACTTTCAGATAGGATAAATGTCAGTGAGCGTTCTGATTTCAGTTCCCGAGCTAGTCGCCCGATGAGTGCTTGATATTTAGTCATTTTCAGCCAATTTTCTTAATTTTTTAAAATTTCCCTTTTTTGTGAAAATATCCACTAAATGAGGGAATAATATGTGTGAGGGTACCCCAGGAGAGTTCCAAATGTGTGTGGGTAGAAAATATATCCCACGGGGGGTAAAATTGAAAAAAGTTGAAAAGAAATTTTTTTGGACTTAGTCATTTTTCCGGCGTTTATCAGACTTTCAGATAGGGGAAAGGTCATTGAGCGTTCCGATTTCAGTTCCAGAGTGATTTACCCGATGAGTCCTTCATATTTAGTCGTTTTCAGCCAATTTTCTGAATTTTTGAAAATTTCACTTTTTTGTGAAAATATTCGCTAAATGAGGGAATAATATGTGTGAGGGTACCCCATGAGAGTTCCAAATGTGTGTGGGTAGAATATATATCCCACGGGGGTAAAATTGAAAAAAGTTGAAAAAAAAGATTTTTTTTTTTACTTAGTCATTTTTCCGGCGTTTATCAGACTTTCAGATAGGGGAAAGGTCATTGAGCATTCCAATTTCAGTTCCAGAGCGATTTGCCCGATGAGTCCTTGATATTTAGTCGTTTTCTGTCAATTTTCTGAATTTTTGAAAATTTCACTTTTTTGTGAAAATATCCACTAAATAAGGGAATAATATGTGTGAGGGTACCCCATGAGAGTTCCAAATGTGTGTGGGTAGAATATATATCCCACGGGGATAAAATTGAAAAAAGATGAAAAAAAAGGTTTTTATTTACTTAGTCATTTTTCCGGCGTTTATCAGACTTTCAGATAGGGGAAATGTCAGTGAGCATTCCGATTTCAGTTCCAGAGCGATTTGCCTGATGAGTCCTTGATATTTAGTCGTTTTCAGTCAATTTTCTGAATTTTTGAAAATTTCACTTTTTTGTGAAAATATCCGCTAAATAAGGGAATAATATGTGTGAGGGTACCCCAGGAGAGTTCCAAATGTGTGTGGGTAGAATGTATATCCCACGGGGATAAAATTGAAAAAAGTTGAAAAAATTTTTTTTTTTAGGCTTAGTCATTTTTCCGACGTTTATCAGACTTTCAGATAGGGGAAGTGTCAGTGAGAATTCCGATTTCAGTTCCAGAGCGATTCGCCCGATGAGTCTCTGATATTTAGTCGTTTTCAGCCAATTTTCTGAATTTTTGAAAATTTCACTTTTTTGTGAAAATATTCACTAAATGAGGGAATAATATGTGTGAGGGTACTCCAGGAGAGATCCAAATGTGTGTGGGTAGAATATATATCCCACTGGGGTAAAATTGAAAAAAGTTGAAAAAAAAGGTTTTTTTGGACTTAGTCATTTTTTTGGCGTTTATCAGACTTTCAGAAAGGGGAAATATCAATGAGCGTTCCGATTTCAGTTCCAGAGCAATTCGCCCGATGAGTCCTTGATATTTAGTCGTTTTCAGCCAATTTTCTGAATTTTTGAAAATTTCCCTTTTTTGTGAAAATATCCACTAAATGAGGGAATAATATGTGTGAGGGTACCCCAGGAGAGTTCCAAATGTGTGTAGGTAGAATATATATCCCACGGGGGTAAAATTGAAAAACGTTGAAAAAAAAGATTTTTTTGGACTTAGTCATTTTTCCGGCGTTTATCAGACTTTCAGATAGGGGAAAGGTCATTGAGCGTTCCGATTTCAGTTCCAGAGCGATTTGCCTGATGAGTCCTTGATATTTAGTCGTTTTCAGTCAATTTTCTGAATTTTTGAAAATTTCACTTTTTTGTGAAAATATTCACTAAATGAGGGAATAATATGTGTGAGGGTACCCCAGGAGAGTTCCAAATGTGCGTGGGTGGAATATATATCCCACGGGAGTAAAATTGAAAAAAGTTTAAAAAAATTTTTTTTTGGGCTTATTCATTTTTCCGTCGTTTATCAGACTTTCAGATCGGGGAAATGTCATTGAGCATTCCGAATTCAGTTGCAGAGCGATTTGCCCGATGAGTCCTTGATATTTAGTCGTTTTCAGTCAATTTTCAGAATTTTTGAAAATTTCACTTTTTTGTGAAAATATCCACTAAATGAGGGAATAATATGTGTGAGGGTACCCCAGGAGAGTTCCAAATGTGTGTGGGTAGAATATATATCCCAGGGGGGGTAAAATTGAAAAAAGTTAAAAAAAATTTTTTTGGAACTTAGTCATTTTTCGGGCGTTTATCAGACTTTCAGATAGGGGAAATATCAGTGAGCATTCCGATTTCAGTTCCAGAGCGATTCGCCCGATGAGTACATGATATTTAGTCATTTTCAGCCAATTTTCTGAATTTTTGAAAATTTCCCTTTTTTGTGAAAATATCCACTAAATGAGGGAATAATATGTGTGAGGGTACCCCAGGAGAGTTCCAAATGTGTGTGGGTAGAATAGATATTCCACGGGGGATAAAATTGAAAAAAGTTGAAAAAATATTTTTTTGAACTTAATCATTTGTCCGACTTTTATCAGACTTTCAGATAGGAGAAGTGTCAGTGAGCATTCCAATTTCAGTTCCAGAGTGATTCGCCCCATGAGTCCTATATATTTAGTCGTTTTCAGCCAATTTTCTGAATTTTTGAAAATTTCACTTTTTTGTGAAAATATCCACTAAATGAGGGAATAATATGTGTGAGGGTACCCCAGGAGAGTTCCAAATGTGTGTGGGTAGAATATATATCCCAGGGGGGGTAAAATTGAAAAAAGTTAAAAAAATTTTTTTTGGAACTTAGTCATTTTTCGGGCGTTTATCAGACTTTCAGATAGGGGAAATATCAGTGAGCATTCCGATTTCAGTTCCAGAGCGATTCGCCCGATGAGTACATGATATTTAGTAATTTTCAGCCAATTTTCTGAATTTTTGAAAATTTCCCTTTTTTGTGAAAATATCCACTAAATGAGGGAATAATATGTGTGAGGGTACCCCAGGAGAGTTCCAAATGTGTGTGGGTAGAATAGATATTCCACGGGGGATAAAATTGAAAAAAGTTGAAAAAATATTTTTTTGAACTTAATCATTTGTCCGACTTTTATCAGACTTTCAGATAGGAGAAGTGTCAGTGAGCATTCCAATTTCAGTTCCAGAGTGATTCGCCCCATGAGTCCTATATATTTAGTCGTTTTCAGCCAATTTTCTGAATTTTTGAAAATTTCACTTTTTTGTGAAAATATCCACTAAATGAGGGAATAATATGTGTGAGGGTATCCCAGGAGAGTTCCAAATGTGTGTGGGTAGAATTAATATCCCACGGGGGTAAAATTGAAAAAAGTTGAAAACAATTTTTTTTTGGACTTAGTCATTTTTCCGGCGTTTATCAGACTTTCAGATAGGGGAAATGTCAGTGAGCATTCCGATTTCACTTACAGAGCAATGCGCCCGATGAGTCCTTGATATTTAGTCGTTTTCAGCCAATTTTCAGAATTTTTGAAAATTTCACTTTTTTGTGAAAATATCCACTAAATGAGGGAATAATATGTGTGAGGGTACCCCAGGAGAGTTCCGAATGTGTGTGGGTAGAATATATATCCCATGGGGGGTAAAATTGAAAAAAGTTGAAAAAAATTTTTTTTTGGACTTAATCATTTTTGCGACTTTTATCATACTTTCAGAGAGGAGAAATGTCAGTGAGCATTCTGATTTCAGTTCCAGAGCGATTCGCCCGATGAGTCCGTGATATCTAGTCGTTTTCAGCCAACTTTCTGAATTTTTGAAAATTTCACTTTTTTGGGAAAATATCCACTAAATAAGGGAGTAATATGTGTGAGGGTACCCCAGGAGAGTTCCAAATGTGTGTGGGTAGAATATATATCCCACGGGGGTAAAATTGATAAAAAGTTGAAAAAAATGTTTTTTTGGACTTAGTCATTTTTCCGGCGTTTATCAGACTTTCAGATAGGGGAAATGTCAGTGAGCATTCCGATTTCAGTTTCAGAGCTATTTGCCCCATGAGTCCTTGATATTTAGTTGTTTTCAGCCAATTTTTACAATTTTTGAAAATTTCACTTTTTTATGAAAATATCCACTAAATGAATGAATAATATGTGTGAGGGTACCCCAGGAGAGTTCCAAATGTGTGTGGGTAGAATATATATCCCACGGGGGTAAAATTGAAAAAAGATGAAATATTTTTTTTTTGTACTTAGTCATTTTTCCGGCGTTTATCAGACTTTCAGATAGGATAAATGTCAGTGAGCGTTCTGATTTCAGTTCCCGAGCTAGTCGCCCGATGAGTGCTTGATATTTAGTCATTTTCAGCCAATTTTCTTAATTTTTTAAAATTTCCCTTTTTTGTGAAAATATCCACTAAATGAGGGAATAATATGTGTGAGGGTACCCCAGGAGAGTTCCAAATGTGTGTGGGTAGAAAATATATCCCACGGGGGGTAAAATTGAAAAAAGTTGAAAAGAAATTTTTTTGGACTTAGTCATTTTTCCGGCGTTTATCAGACTTTCAGATAGGGTAAATGTCAGTGAGCATTCCGATTTCAGTTCTGGAGCGATTTGCCCGATGGGTACTTGATATTTAGTCGTTTTCAGCCAATTTTCTGAATTTTTGAAAATTTCACTTTTTTGTGAAAATATCCACTAAATGAGGGAATAATATCTTTGAGGGTACCCCAGGAGAGCTCCAAATGTATGTGCTTAGAATAGATATCCCACGGGGGGTAAAATTGAAAAAAGTTGAAAAAATATTTTTTTAGACTTAGTCATTTTTCTGGCGTTTATCAGACTTTCAGATAGGGTAAATGTCAGTGAGCGTTACAATTTCAGTTCCAGAGCGATTCGCCCGATGGGTACTTGATATTTAGTCGTTTTCACCCAATTTTCTGAATTTTTGAAGATTTAACTTTTTTGTGAAAATATCCTCTAAATCAGGGAATAATATGTGTGAGGGTACGCCAGGAGAGTTCCAAATGTGTGTGGGTAGAATTAATATCCCACGGGGGTAAAATTGAAAAAAGTTGAAAACAATTTTTTTTTGGACTTAGTCATTTTTCCGGCGTTTATCAGACTTTCAGATAGGAGAAATGTCAGTGAGCATTCCGATTTCAGTTCCAGAGCGATTCGCCCCATGAGTCCTTGATATTTAGTCGTTTTCAGCCAATTTTCTGAATTTTTGAAAATGTCACTTTTTGTGAAAATATCCACTAAATGAGGGAATAATATGTGTGAGGGTACCCCAGGAGAGTTCCAAATGTGTGTGGGTAGAATAGATATCCCACGGGGGGTAAAATTGAAAAAAGTTGCCCAAAAATTTTTTTAGACTTAGTCATTTTTCCGGCGTTTATCAGACTTTCAGATAGGGTAAATGTCAGTGAGCATTCCGATTTCAGTTCCAGAGCGATTCGCCCGATGATTCATTGTTATATAGTCGTTTTCAGCCAATTTTCTGAATTTTTGAAAATTTCACTTTTTTGTGAAAATATCCACTAAATGAGGGAATAATATGTGTGAGGGTACCCCAGGAGAATTCCAAATGTGTGTGGGTAGAATAGATATCCCACGGGGGGTAAAATTGAAATAAGTTGAAAAAATATTTTTTTGGACTTAGTCATTTTTCTGGCGTTTATCAGTCTTTCAGAAAGGGGAAATGTCAGTGAGTCTTCCGATTTCAGTTCCAGAGTGATTCGCCTTATTAGTACTTGATATTTAGTCGTTTTCTGCCAATTTCCAGAATTTTGAAAATTTCACTTTTTTGTGAAAATATCCACTAAATGAGGGAATAGTATCTGTGAGGGTACCCCAGGAGAGTTCCAAATGTGTGTGGATAGAATATATATCCCACGGGGGGTAAAATTTAAAAAAGTTGAAAACATTTTTTTTGGAACTTAGTCATTTTTCCGGTGTTTATCAGACTTTCAGATAGGGGAAATGTCAGTGAGCATTCCGATTTCAGTTCCAGAGCGATGCGACCGATAATTCCTTGATATTTAGTCGTTTTCAGCCAATTTTCAGAATTTTTGAAAATTTCACTTTTTTGTGAAAATATCCAGTAAATGAGAGAATAATATGTGTGAGGGTACCCCAGGAGAGTTCCAAATGTGTGTGGGTAGAATATATATCCCATGGGGGGTAAAATTGAAAAAAGTTAAAAAAAATTTTTGGGGGAACTTAGTCATTTTTCCAGCGTTTATCAGACTTTCAGATAGGGGAAATATCAGTGAGCATTTCTATTTCAGATCCAGAGTGATTTGCCCGATGAGTACTTGGTATCTAGTCGTTTTCAGCCAATTTTCTGAATTTTTGAAAATTTCACTTTTTTGTGAAAATATCCACTAAATGAGGGAATAATATGTGTGAGGTTCCCCAGGAGAGTTCCAAATGTGTGTGAGTAGAATTAATATCACACGGGGGTAAAATTGAAAAAAGTTTAAAAAAATATTTTTTTGGACTTAGTCATTTTTCTGTTTTTTATCAGACTTTCAGATAGGGGAACTGTCAGTGAGCGTTCCGATTTCAGTTCCAGAGTGATTCGCCCGATGAGTCCTTGATATTTAGTCGTTTTCAGCCAATTTTCAGAATTTTTGAAAATTTCACTTTTTTGGGAAAATATCCACTAAATGAAGGAATAATATGTGTGAGGGTACCCCAGGAGAGTTCCAAATGTGTGTGGGTAGAATATATATCCCACAGGGGTAAAATTGAAAAAAAATTGAAAACATTTTTTTTTTAGACTTACTCATTTTTCCAGCGTTTATCAGACTTTCAGATAGAGTAAATGTCAGTGAGCATTCCGATTTCAGTTCCAGAGCGATTCGCCCTATTAGTACTTGATATCTAGTCGTTTTCAGCCAATTTTCTGAATTTTTGAAAATTTCACTTTTTTGTGAAAATATCCTCTAAATGAGGGAATAATATCTGTGAGGGTACCCCAGGAGAGTTCCAAATGTGTATGGGTAGAATAGATATCACACGGGTGTAAAATTGAAAAAAGTTGAAAACTATTTTTTTTTGGATTTAGTCATTTTTCCGGCGTTTATCAGACTTTCAGATGGGGTAAATGTCAGTGAGCATTCCGATTTCAGTTACAGAGCAATGCGCCCAATGAGTCCTTGATATTTAGTCGTTTTCAGCCAATTTTCTGAATTTTTATAAATTTCACTTTTTTGTGAAAATATCCTCTAAATGAGGGAATAATATGTGTGAGGTACTCCAGGAGAGTTTTAAATGTGTGTGGGTAGAATATATATCCCCCGGGGGTAAAATTGAAAAAAGATGAAAAATTTTTTATTTGGGCTTAGTCATTTTTCCGGCGTTAATCAGACTTTCAGATAGGGGAAATGTCAGTGAGCATTCCGATTTCAGTTCCAGAGCGATTCGCCCCATGAGTCCTTTGATATTTAGTCGTTTTCTGCCAATTTTCTGAATTTTTGAAAATTTCACTTTTTTGTGAAAATATCCCCTAAATGAGGGAATAATATGTGTGAGGGTACCCCAGGAGAGTTCCAAATGTTTCCAAATAGATATCCCACGGGGGATAAAATTGAAAAAAGTTGCCAAAAAATTTTTTTGGACTTAGTAATTTTTCCGGCGTTAATCAGACTTTCAGATAGGGGAAATGTCAGTGAGCGTTCCAATTTCAGTTCCAGAGCAATGCGCCCGATGAGTCCTTGATATTTAGTCGTTTTCAGCCAATTTTCTGAATTTTTGAAAATTTCACTTTTTTGTGAAAATATCCACTAAATAAGGGAGTAATATGTGTGAGGGTACCCCAGGAGAGTTCCAAATGTGTGTGGATAGAATATATAGCCCACGGGGGTAAAATTGAAAAAAAGTTGAAAAAATTTTTTTCTTCGACTTAGTCATTTTTCCGGCGCTTATCAGACTTTCAGATAGGGGATATGTCAGTGAGCATTCCGATTTCAGTTCTAGAGCGATTCGCCCGATGAGTCCTTGTTATTTAGTCGTTTTCAGCCAATTTTCTGAATTTTTGAAAATTTTACTTTTTTGTGAAAAAATCCTCTAAATGAGGGAATAATATGTGTGAGGGTACGCCAGGAGAGATCCAAATGTGTGTGGGTAGAATTAATATCCCACGGGGGTAAAATTGAAAAAAGTTTAAAACATTTTTTTTGGAACTTAGTCATTTTTCCGGCGTTTATCAGACTTTCAGATAGGGGAAATATGAGTGAGCATTCCGATTTCAGATCCAGAGCGATTTGCCCGATGAGTACTGGATATTTAGTCGTTTTCAGCCAATTTTCTGAATTTTTGAAAATGTCACTTTTTTTGTGAAAATATCCACTAAATGAGTGAATAATATGTGTGAGGGTACCCCAGGAGAGTTCCAAATGTGTGTGGGTAGAATATATATCCCATGGGGGGTAAAATTGAAAAAAGTTAAAAAAAATTTTTTTGGGGGGCTTAATCATTTTTCCGACTTTTATCAGACTTTCAGATAGGAGAAATGTCAGTGAGCATTCCGATTTCAGTTCCAGAGCGATTCGCCCCATGAGTCCTATATATTTAGTCGTTTTCAGCCAATTTTCTGAGTTTTTGAAAATTTCACTTTTTTGTGAAAATATCCACTAAATGAGGGAACAATATGTGTGAGGGTACCCCAGGAGAGTTCCAAATGTGTGTGGGTAGAATTAATATCCCACGGGGGTAAAATTGAAAAAAGTTGAAAACTATTTTTTTTTGGATTTAGTCATTTTTCCGGAGTTTATCAGACTTTCAGATAGGGGAAATGTCAGTGAGCATTCCGATTTCAGTTCCAGAGCGATTCGCCCGATGAGTCCTTGTTATTTAGTCGTTTTAAGCCAATTTTCTGAATTTTTGAAAATTTCACTTTTTGGTGAAAATATCCACTAAATGAGGGAATAATATGTGTAAGGGTACCCCAGGAGAGTTCCAAATGTTTGTGGGTAGAATAGATATCCCACGGGGGGTAAAATTGAAAAAAGTTGAAAAAATATTTTTTTGGATTTAGTCATTGTTCCGGAGTTTATCAGACTTTCAGATAGGGGAAATGTCAGTGAGCGTTCCGATTTCAGTTACAGAGCAATGCGCCCGATGAGTCCTTGATATTTAGTCGTTTTCTGCCAATTTTCAGAATGTTGAAAATTTCACTTTTTTGTGAAAATATCCACTAAATGAGGGAATAATATGTGTGAGGGTACCCCAGGAGAGTTCCAAATGTGTGTGGGTAGAATAGATATCCCACGGGGGGTAAAATTGAAAAAAGTTGAAAAAATATTTTTTTGGACTTAGTCATTTTTCTGGCGTTTATCAGACTTTCAGATAGGGTAAATGTCAGTGAGCGTTCCGATTTCAGTTCCAGAGCGATTCGCCCGATGGGTACTTGATATTTAGTCGTTTTCACCCAATTTTCTGAATTTTTGAAAATTTCACTTTTTTGTAAAAATATCCACTAAATGAGGGAATAAAATGTGTGAGGGTACGCCAGGAGAGTTCCAAATGTGTGGGTAGAATTAATATCCCACGTGGGTAACATTGAAAAAAGTTGAAAACAATTTTTTTTTAAATTAGTCATTTTTCCGGCGTTTATCAGACTTTCAGAAAGGGGAAATGTCAGTGAGTGTTCCGATTTCAGTTCCAGAGCGATTCACCCTATTAGTACTTGATATTTAGTCGTTTTCTGCAAATTTTCAGAATTTTGAAAATTTCACTTTTTTGTGAAAATATCCACTAAATGAGGGAATAGTATCTGTGAGGGTACCCCAGGAGAGTTCCAAATGTGTGTGGATAGAATATATATCCCACGGGGGTAAAATTCAAAAAAGTTGAAAAAATTTTTTTGGGGGATTTAGTCATTTTTCTGGCATTTATCAGACTTTCAGATAGGGAAATGTCAGTGAGTGTTCCGATTTCAGTTCCAGAGCGATTCGCCTGATGAGTACTTGATATTTAGTCGTTTTCAGCCAATTTTCTGAATTTTTGAAAATTTCACTTTTTTGTGAAAATATCCAGTAAATGAGAGAATAATATGTTTGAGGGTACCCCAGGAGAGTTCCAAATGTGTGTGGGTAGAATATATATCCCATGGGGGGTAAAATTGAAAAAAGTTAAAAAAAAATTTTTTGGAACTTAGTCATTTTTCCGACTTTTATCAGACTTTCAGATAGGAGAAATGTCAGTGAGCATTCCGATTTCAGTTCCAGAGCGATTCGCCCCATTAGTCCTATATATTTAGTCGTTTTCAGCCAATTTTCTGAATTTTTGAAAATTTCACTTTTTTGTGAAAATATCCACTAAATGAGGGAACAATATGTGTGAGGGTACCCCAGGAGAGTTCCAAATGTGTGTGGGTAGAATTAATATCCCACGGGGGTAAAATTGAAAAAAGTTGAAAACTATTTTTTTTTGGATTTAGTCATTTTTCCGGCGTTTATCAGACTTTCAGATAGGGGAAATGTCAGTGAGCGTTCCGATTTCAGTTACAGAGCAATGCGCCCGATGAGTCCTTGATATTTAGTCGTTTTCTGCAAATTTTCAGAATTTTGAATATTTCACTTTTTTGTGAAAATATCCACTAAATGAGGGAATAGTATCTGTGAGGGTACCCCAGGAGAGTTCAAAATGTGTGTGGGTAGAATAGATATCCCACGGGGGGTAAAATTGAAAAAAGTTGAAAAAATATTTTTTTGGACTTAGTCATTTTTCCGGCGTTTATCAGACTTTCAGATAGGGGAAATGTCAGTGAGCATTCCGATTTCAGTTCCAGAGTGATTCGCCCGATGAGTCCTTGTTATTTAGTCGTTTTAAGCCAATTTTCTAAATTTTTGAAAATTTCACTTTTTGGTGAAAATATCCACTAAATGAGGGAATAATATGTGTGAGGGTACCCCAGGAGAGTTCCAAATGTGTGTGGGTAGAATATATATCCCAAGGGGGTAAAATTGAAAAAAGTTGAAAAAAAAAAATTTTTGGACTTAGTCATTTTCCGGCGTTTATCAGACTTTCAGATAGGGGAAATGTCAGTGAGCATTCCGATTTCAGTTCCAGAGCGATTCGCCCGATGAGTCCTTGATATCTAGTCGTTTTCAGCCAATTTTCTGAAATTTTGAAAATTTCACTTTTTTGTGAAAATATCCACTAAATGAGGGAATAATATGTGTGAGGTTCCCCAGGAGAGTTCCAAATGTGTGTGGGTAGAATATATATCCCATGGGGGGTAAAATTGAAAAAAGTTAAAAAAAATTTTTTTGGAACTTAGTCATTTTTCCGGCGTTTATCAGACTTTCAGATAGGGGAAATATCAGTGAGCATTCCGATTTCAGATCCAGAGCGATTTGCCCAATGAGTACTTGATATTTAGTCGTTTTCAGCCAATTTTCTGAATTTTTGAAAATTTCACTTTTTTGTGAAAATATCCACTAAATGAGGGAATAATATGTGTGAGGGTACCCCAGGGGAGTTCCAAATGTGTGTGGGTAGAATATATATCCCACGGGGGTAAAATTGAAAAAAGTAAAAAAAAAATTTTTTTTTGGACTTAATCATTTTTCCGACTTTTATCAGACTTTCAGATAGGAAAAAATGTCAGTGAGCATTCCGATTTCAGTTCCAGAGCGATTCGCCCCATGAGTCCTATATATTTAGTCGTTTTCAGCCAATTTTCAGAATTTTTGAAAATTTCACTATTTTGTGAAAATATCCACTAAATGAGGGAATAATATGTGTGAGGGTACCCCAGGAGAGTTCCAAATGTGTGTGGGTAGAATTAATATCCCACGGGGGTAAAATTGAAAAAAGTTGAAAACAATTTTTTTTTGGACTTAGTCATTTTTCCGGCGTTTATCAGACTTTCAGATAGGGGAAATGTCAGTGAGCATTCCGATTTCAGTTCCAGAGCGATTCGCCCCATTAGTCCTATATATTTAGTCGTTTTCAGCCAATTTTCTGAATTTTTGAAAATTTCACTTTTTTGTGAAAATATCCACTAAATGAGGGAACAATATGTGTGAGGGTACCCCAGGAGAGTTCCAAATGTGTGTGGGTAGAATTAATATCCCACGGGGGTAAAATTGAAAAAAGTTGAAAACTATTTTTTTTTGGATTTAGTCATTTTTCCGGCGTTTATCAGACTTTCAGATACGGGAAATGTCAGTGAGCGTTCCGATTTCAGTTACAGAGCAATGCGCCTGATGAGTCCTTGATATTTAGTCGTTTTCTGCAAATTTTCAGAATTTTGAATATTTCACTTTTTTTTGAAAATATCCACTAAATGAGGGAATAGTATCTGTGAGGGTACCCCAGGAGATTTCAAAATGTGTGTGGGTAGAATAGATATCCCACGGGGGGTAAAATTGAAAAAAGTTGAAAAAATATTTTTTTGGACTTAGTCATTTTTCCGGCGTTTATCAGACTTTCAGATAGGGGAAATGTCAGTGAGCATTCCGATTTCAGTTCCAGAGTGATTCGACCGATGAGTCCTTGTTATTTAGTCGTTTTAAGCCAATTTTCTAAATTTTTGAAAATTTCACTTTTTGGTGAAAATATCCACTAAATGAGGGAATAATATGTGTGAGGGTACCCCAGGAGAGTTCCAAATGTGTGTGGGTAGAATAGATATCCCACGGGGGGTAAAATTGAAAAAAGTTGAAAAAATATTTTTTTGGACTTAGTCATTTTTCCGGCGTTTATCAGACTTTCAGATAGGGTAAATGTCAGTGAGCATTCCGATTTCAGTTCCAGAGTGATTCGCCCGATGAGTCCTTGTTATTTAGTCGTTTTAAGCCAATTTTCTAAATTTTTGAAAATTTCACTTTTTGGTGAAAATATCCACTAAATGAGGGAATAATATGTGTGAGGGTACCCCAGGAGAGTTCCAAATGTGTGTGGGTAGAATATATATCCCACGGGGGTAAAATTGAAAAAAGTTGAAAAAAAAAAATTTTTGGACTTAGTCATTTTCCGGCGTTTATCAGACTTTCAGATAGGGGAAATGTCAGTGAGCATTCCGATTTCAGTTCCAGAGCGATTCGCCCGATGAGTCCTTGATATCTAGTCGTTTTCAGCCAATTTTCTGAAATTTTGAAAATTTCACTTTTTTGTGAAAATATCCACTAAATGAGGGAATAATATGTGTGAGGTTCCCCAGGAGAGTTCCAAATGTGTGTGGGTAGAATTAATATCACACGGGGGTAAAATTGAAAAAAGTTGAAAACTATTTTTTTGGGGATTTAGTCATTTTTCTGGCATTTATCAGACTTTTTATCAGACTTTCAGATGGGGTAAATGTCAGTGAGCGTTCCGATTTCAGTTACAGAGCAATGTGCCCCATGAGTCCTTGATATTTAGTCGTTTTCAGCCAATTTTCTGAATTTTTGAAAATTTCACTTTTTTGTGAAAATATCCACTAAATGAGGGAATAATATGTGTGAGGGTACCCCAGGAGAGTTCCAAATGTGTGTGGGTAGAATATATATCCCACGGGGGTAAAATTGAAAAAAGTTGAAAAAAAAATTTTTTTGGACTTAGTCATTTTCCGGCGTTTATCAGACTTTCAGATAGGGGAAATGTCAGTGAGCATTCCGATTTCAGTTCCAGAGCGATTCGCCCGGTGAGTCCTTGATATCTAGTCGTTTTCACCCAATTTTCTGAATTTTTGAAAATTTCACTTTTTTGTGAAAATATCCACTAAATAAGGGAGTAATATGTGTGAGAGTACCCCAGGAGAGTTCCAAATGTGTGTGGGTAGAATATATATCCCACAGCGGTAAAATTGAAAAAAGTAAAAAAAATTTTTTTTTGGACTTAATCATTTTTCTGACTTTTATCAGACTTTCAGATAGGAGAAATGTCAGTGAGCATTCCGATTTCAGTTCCAGAGCAATTCGCCCCATGAGTCCTATATATTTAGTCGTTTTCAGCCAATTTTCTGAATTTTTGAAAATTTCACTTTTTTGTGAAAATATCCACTAAATGAGGGAATAATATGTGTGAGGGTACCACAGGAGAGTTCCAAATGTGTGTGGGTAGAATATATATCCCAATGGGGTAAAATTTAAAAAAGTAGAAAAAAAAAATTTTTTGGACTTAGTCATTTTCCGGCGTTTATCAGACTTTCAGATAGGGGAAATGTCAGTGAGCATTCCGATTTCAGTTCCAGAGCGATTCGCCCGATGAGTCCTTGATATCTAGTCGTTTTCAGCCAATTTTCTGAATTTTAGAAAATTTCACTTTTTTGTGAAAATATCCACTAAATGAGGGAATAATATGTGTGAGGGTACCCCAGGAGAGTTCCAAATGTGTGTGGGTAGAATTAATATCCCACGGGGGTAAAATTGAAAAAAGTTGAAAAAAATTTTTTTCTGGACTTAATCATTTTTCTGACTTTTATCAGATTTTCAGATAGGAGAAATGTCAGTGAGCGTTCTGATTTCAGTTCCAGAGCGATTCGCCCTATTAGTACTTGATATTTAGTCCTTTTCTGCCAATTTTCAGAATTTTGAAAATTTCACTTTTTTTGTGAAAATATCCACTAAATGAGGGAATAGTATCTGTGAGGGTACCCCAGGAGAGTTCCAAATGTGTGTGGGTAGAATATATATCCCACGGGGGGTAAAATTGAAAAAAGTTAAAAAAAAATTTTTTGGAACTTAGTCATTTTTCCGGCGTTTATCAGACTTTCAGATAGGGGAAATATCAGTGAGCATTCCGATTTCAGATCCAGAGCGATTTTTTTCCCGATGAGTACTTGATATTTAGTCGTTTTCAGACAATTTTCTGAATTTTTGAAAATTTCACTTTTTGGTGAAAATATCCACTAAATGAGGGAATAATATGTGTGAGGGTACCCCAGGAGAGTTCCAAATGTGTGTGGGTAGAATAGATATCCCACGAGGGGTAAAATTGAAAAAGTTGAAAAAATATTTTTTTGGACTTATTCATTTTTCTGGCGTTTATCAGACTTTCAGATTGTTACAACTCTCCTGTTAGGTTTTTTTAGTTTGCTGGTCACATGACCAGTTTTGCCTATTTAATCCGGCTCCGCCCTCCTGGCATTGCTGGACTTCATTTGTATTTACTACTGTTGAGCTAGCTTGGTGCTCTGTTGCCGTTCTCTGTTAGTTTTGCTAGGTCTTCTGACCTCTTTACTTTTTGTTGTGTGTTTGTCTTTGACTGCTACGATTTCTGCTAGGAGGTGTCCAACTTTTCCCAGTCCCTAGTTCTTGTAGGGATTCCTCCCTCACATCTATAGGTCTTCGTACAGACTAGCCGAGGACTTTAGCGGGTCTGATCGCAGGATCAGGTTCCCCGTTACATCGTAGGGATCTAGTTTAGTTCTATTGTAGGGACAGATCTCCTGTCTTTCCTTAGTCTCTGTAGCAGATCATAACAGTAAGTCCAGCCTTAAAAAAAAAAAAAAAAAAAAAAAGTTATTTTTCTCTAAGGAAAGACCTCCAGTTTTCCATCATGGTCTCGGTGCAAGATTTGGCTCAACGCTTGCAGGGACTCTCTCTGGAGGTGGCCAAGCTCCAACAACACGTGAGTAACTGTTCTGGAGCGCATTTTGTGGAACCAAAGGTAAGTCTGCCTGATCTATTTTTTGGCGAACAACAAGATTTTTTTTCTTTTAAAAATGCTTGTCTATTATATTTTCGTTTGAGACCCGGATCCTCTGGTGATGAATCACAGCGCATAGGGTTCATAATGTCACTTTTGCGCAAAGATCCTCATGGATGGGCCTTCTCTCTCCAACCTAGTGATCCGTGCTTTAGATCAGTGGATAGTTTTTTTTCTGCTTTGGGTTTATTGTACGATGATCCTGATCGTGTCTCATCTGCTGAGTCTGAATTAAGACGTTTGAGGCAGGGATCAGGTAATGTGGAAAAATATTGTTCTCACTTCCGTCGGTGGTCTGCCCAGGTGGGGTGGAACGATTCAGCTTTGAAAAGCTTGTTTCTTGCAGGACTAGGTGAAAGGGTTAAGGATTTACTGATTGCTTATCCCACACCTGGAAACTTGCAGGAGGCAATGCAATTAGCTATACGGGTGGACAGGAGACTGCGTGCAAGGGTTAATGAGAGCAAATCCTCTGCTATGTCAGCTTCGAGTTCTGAGAGGTTCAGTGCTGACAATGGTGAGCCGATGGAAATTGGGGCGATGACACCCCGCTCTCAGGAAAAAGACCGCCGACTTTCTGAAGGCTTGTGTTTCTATTGCGGAAATTCTGGTCATTTTATTAAGAGCTGTGTGCTTCGTATGAAGAAAGAAAAAAAAATGGTCAGTCATGCCCGTATTGCCTGTTTAAATTCTAAGGGAGTATTCCTATCTGCCACTACTGCTGCTCAGGATGAATTAATTGAATTTCGGGTATTTGTGGATTGTGGATCTACTCTGAATGTGATTGATGGGGGATTCTTGGAAAAACTTAGATTAGAACCTAAAACTTTGTCATCCCCTATTGCTGTGGTTTCTGTCGATGGCTCTCCCTTGAAGAGTGTTACTCACAAGGTCTGTGAATTTCCCCTCACTATTAATGGTATTCATCAAGAGAATTTGGATTTGGTGGTATTGGATAATTTGCCTTCTCCAGTAATATTGGGGTTACCCTGGTTAAAATTGCACAATCCTGTACTGGATTGGTCTACCAATGAAATTAAGTCCTGGAGCCCTAAGTGTTATGACAAGTGTTGTAACGGGCGCATTGCTGCTGTGGATAGAGGGGAATTGCCTGTACCTATTCAGGATTTTTGGAGAGTTTTTTCTGAGGAGGAGTCGCAGGTTTTGCCTCCTCATAGAGACTATGATTGTACCATTGAATTTGTCCCTGGAGCGACTCTTCCTAAGAGTCGTTTATTTAATCTTACTATTCCTGAGAGAAAGGCTTTGGAGGAATACATACAGACAAGCTTGGCCGCTGGTCACATTAGGCCTTCCAAGTCTCCTGTGGCTGTTGGATTTTTTTTTTGTAAAAAAAAAAGATGGCGGTTTACGTCCTTGTCTGGACTTTCGTGAGATTAACAAAATTACTGTACGCAATCCTTACCCACTGCCATTGATTCCTGATTTATTTAACCAGTTAGTGGGGGCCAAGTGGTTCTCTAAAATTGATCTCCAGGGGGCATACAATTTGTTGCGCATGAAGGAGGGTGATGAATGGAAGACTGCTTTTAACACTCCTGTGGGTCATTTTGAGAATCTGGTTATGCCTTTTGGTCTCACCAATGCTCCAGCATTTTTTCAGAATCTTATTAACGATATCCTTAGACCTTTAATCGGCAAAAATGTGGTTGTGTATTTGGATGACATTTTGATTTATTCGCCTGATCTGGAGTCTCATTGGCGGAGCGTACGTGAGGTTTTACAGTTATTAATGGACAATTCGCTTTTTGCTAAGCTGGAGAAATGTGAGTTCGCTGTACAGAGAATTAGTTTTTTGGGCTACATTATCTCCAGTGAAGGTTTTGAGATGGACCCGGTTAAAGTTCAAGCTGTGCAGGAATGGCCTAGGCCTATTGGTTTGAAATCGATACAGAGGTTTTTGGGTTTCGCCAATTATTACAGAAAATTCATAAAAAAAATTTCTATTATTGTCAAACCGCTGACCGATCTCACCAGGAAAGGTGCTAATGCGGTTCAGTGGACTTCTGAGGCCATTGAAGCTTTTGTGTTTTTAAAGGAGAGGTTCACCTCTGCTCCCATCCTTATGCAGCCTGATATGACTAAGCCGTTTTTGGTTGAGGTTGATGCTTCTTCGGTGGGGGTTGGTGCGGTGTTGTCTCAGGAAAACAAGGATGGAGTACATCCCTGTGCCTTTTTTTCAAAAAAATTTTTCCGAGACTGAACTTAATTACGATATTGGTAATCGGGAATTGCTGGCGATTAAACTCGCATTTGAACACTGGCGTCACCTCTTGGAAGGTGCTGATTTTCCCATTCAGGTTTTCACTGATCATAAAAATCTGATCTATCTTGATGCTGCCAAGCGCTTGAATGCCCATCAGGCTAGGTGGGCACTTTTTTTCTCGCGGTTTAATTTTTCCGTTACTTACATCCCGGGTACCAAGAATGTTAAAGCGGATGCTTTGTCTCGCAGCTTTTCTCCCATGGTCGGTGTTGAGGAGGAAGAGGAGACCATTTTACAAGAAGGTGTTGTGATTGCTGCTTTGGACTCCGTTTTGGAGGATGAGATTCTTAAAGCACAGGAGAATGCCCCATCTAACACTCCCCATGGGAGGTTGTTTGTGCCTAGGACCTTTAGGAGAGATTTGTTTGTTGAGTGTCATGAGTCTCGGTTGGCAGGTCATCCAGGAATTTCTGAGACCAAGAGACTTGTGGGTCGCAGTTTTTGGTGGCCTGGATGGCAGAAGGAAGTCATTAAGTGGGTGCGCCAATGTACTGTGTGTGCTAGATCCAAGTCTTCGCATGCTCCTGCTGCGGGGTTGCTTTGCCCTCTGGAGGTTCCTAGTGCACCTTGGACACATCTGGCTATGGACTTTATTACTGACCTTCCTCCCTCTGAAGGTTTCACAGTCATCTGGGTGGTCGTGGACCGTTTTAGCAAGATGTGTCACTTGGTTCCCTTTATCAAACTGCCTTGCGCTAAGACACTCACTAAGGCCTTTGTCAAGGAGATTGTCAGACTACATGGTGTTCCTACTGACATTGTTTCTGATAGGGGACCTCAGTTCGTGGCTCGTTTTTGGCGTGCCTTTTGTGACAGGTTGGGAGTCCATTTGTCGTTTTCATCCGGATATCATCCTGAGTCTAATGGCCAGACAGAAAGGAAGAACCAGGATGTTGAGCAGTTCTTGCGTTGTTTTGTGGCAGACAATCAACAGGGGTGGTCTGAGTTTCTGCCACTTGCTGAATTTGCTCTTAACAACCATACATCCTTTTCTACTGGCTGTTCGCCTTTTTTTTGTTGTCCTGGGAGACATCCGTCTTTTGGGTCATTCTCCAAATTGGTTTCGGCTGTGCCTGAGGAGGAGAGTTTTTCCGGTGATTTGGAGAGAGTTTGGACGGATGTGCGTGGTAATCTTCAGGAGGCTAACAAAAAATCTAAGAGGTACTTTGATAGGAAATGGCGAGAGGTTTTGTTTGCTGTTGGTGACATGGTTTGGTTGTCCTCTAAGAATCTGCGATTGAGGATTCCTTCTAAAAAATTGGGTCCCAAGTTCGTAGGGCCCTTTAAGGTGCTTCAGATAGTTAACCAATCTGCTGTTAGGCAGGAGGTTCCTACGTCCTGGAGGATTAATCCGGTGTTTCATGTTTCTCTGTTGAAAAAAGCTGATGTGTCGGATGGTGACGCCTCTGCCACTGTTCCTCCGGTGGTGGAGGACGGGGAATATGAAATTTCTCGCATCTTAAATTCTAGACGGTATAGAGGGAGTTTGCAGTATCTCGTCGCTTGGAAGGGTTTCGGACCTGAGGATAACTCGTGGGTGAGGGCGGATGATGTTTCTGCTTCCAGACTTGTCCGAGCGTTTCACAGGAGGTTTCCTGGTAAGCCTGGGCCTAGGGGATCCGGAGAATCCTCTTAGAAGAGGGGGTACTGTTACAACTCTCCTGTTAGTTTTTTTTTAGTTTGATGGTCACATGACCAGTTTTGCTTATTTAATCCGGCTCCGCCCTCCTGGCATTGCTGGACTTCATTTGTATTTACTACTGTTGAGCTAGCTTGGTGCTCTGTTGCCGTTCTCTGTTAGTTTTGCTAGGTCTTCTGACCTCTTTACTTTTTGTTGTGTGTTTGTCTTTGACTGCTACGATTTCTGCTAGGAGGTGTCCAACTTTTCCCAGTCCCTAGTACTTGTAGGGATTCCTCCCTCACATCTAAAGGTCTTCGTACAGACTAGCCGAGGACTTTAGCGGGTCTGATCGCAGGATCAGGTTCCCCGTTACATCGTAGGGATCTAGTTTAGTTCTATTGTAGGGACAGATCTCCTGTCTTTCCTTAGTCTCTGTAGCAGATCATAACACAGATAGGGTAAATGTCAGTGAGCGTTCCGATTTCAGTTCCAGAGCGATTCGCGCGATGGGTACTTGATATTTAGTCGTTTTCACCCAATTTTCTGAATTTTTGAAAATTTAACTTTTTTGTGAAAATATCCACTAAATGAGTGAATAATATGTGTGAGAGTACCCCAGGAGAGTTCCAAATGTGTGTGGGTAGAATATATATCCCATGGGGGTAAAATTGAAATAAGATGAAAAAATTTTTTATTTGTACTTAGTCATTTTTCTGGCGTTTATCAGACTTTCAGATAGGGTAAATGTCAGTGAGCGTTCCGATTTCAGTTCCAGAGCGATTCGCCCTATTAGTACTTGATATATAGTCGTTTTCTGCCAATTTTCAGAATTTTGAAAATGTCACTTTTTTGTGAAAATATCCACTAAATGAGGGAATAGTATCTGTGAGGGTACCCCAGGAGAGTTCCAAATGTGTGTGGATAGAATATATATCCCACGGGGGTAAAATTGAAAAAAGTTGAAAAAATTTTTTTGGGGGATTTAGTCATTTTTCTGGCATTGATCAGACTTTCAGATAGGGTAAATGTCAGTGAGCGTTCCGATTTCAGTTCCAGAGCGATTCGCCTGATGAGTACTTGATATTTAGTCGTTTTCAGCCAGTTTTCAGAATTTTTGAAAATTTCACTTTTTTGTGAAAATATCCAGTAAATGAGAGAATAATATGTGTGAGGGTACCCCAGGAGAGTTCCAAATGTGTGTGGGTAGAATATATATCCCATGGGGGGTAAAATTGAAAAAAGTTAAAAAAATTTTTTTTGGAACTTAGTCATTTTTCCGGCGTTTATCAGACTTTCAGATAGGGGAAATATCAGTGAGCATTCAGATTTCAGATCCAGAGCGATTTGCCCGATGAGTACTTGATATTTAGTCGTTTTCAGCCAATTTTCTGAATTTTTGAAAATTTCACTTTTTTGTGAAAATATCCACTAAATGAGGGAATAATATGTGTGAGGGTACCCCAGGAGAGGTCCAAATGTGTATGGGTAGAATATATATCCCACGGGGTAAAATTGAAAAAAGATAAAAAAAAATTTTTTTTTGGACTTAATCATTTTTCCGACTTTTATCAGACTTTTATCAGATAGGAGAAATGTCAGTGAGCATTCCGATTTCAGTTCCAGAGCGATTCGCCCCATGAGTCCTATATATTTAGTCGTTTTCAGCCAATTTTCAGAATTTTTGAAAATTTCACTTTTTTGTGAAAATATCCACTAAATGAGGGAATAATATGTGTGAGGGTACCCCAGGAGAGTTCCAAATGTGTGTGGGTAGAATTAATATCCCACGGGGGTAAAATTGAAAAAAGTTGAAAACTATTTTTTTTGGACTTAGTCATTTTTCCGGCGTTTATCAGACTTTCAGATAGGGGAAATGTCAGTGAGCGTTCCGATTTCAGTTCCAGAGCGATTCGCCCTATTAGTACTTGATATTTAGTCGTTTTCAGCCAATTTTCACAATTTTTGAAAATTTCACTTTTTTGTGAAAATATCCACTAAATGAGGGAATAATATGTGTGAGGGTACCCCAGGAGAGTTCCAAATGTGTGTGGGTAGAATATATATCCCACGGGGGTAAAATTGAAAAAAGTTAAAAAAAATTTTTTTGGAACTTAGTCATTTTTCCTGCGTTTATCAGACTTTCAGATAGGGGAAATATCAGTGAGCATTCCGATTTCAGTTCCAGAGCGATTTTTTCCCGATGAGTACTTGATATTTAGTCGTTTTCAGCCAATTTTCTGAATTTTTGAAAATTTCACTTTTTTGTGAAAATATCCACTAAATGAGGGAATAATATGTGTGAGGGTACCCCAGGAGAGTTCCAAATGTGTGTGGGTAGAATATATATCCCACGGGGGTAAAATTGAAAAAAGTTGAAAAATTTTTTTGGGGGGATTTAGTCATTTTTCTGGCATTTATCAGACTTTCAGATAGGGGAAATGTCAGTGAGCGTTCCGATTTCAGTTCCAGAGCGATTTGCCTGATGAGTACTTGATATTTAGTCGTTTTCAGCCAATTTTCAGAATTTTTGAAAATTTCACTTTTTTGTGAAAATATCCACTAAATGAGGGAATAATATTTGTGAGGGCACCCCAGGAGAGTTCCAAATGTGTGTGGGTAGAATATATGTCCCACGGGGGTAAAATTGAAAAAAAGTTTAAAAAAGTTTTTTTTGGACTTAGTCATTTTTCCGGCGTTTATGAGACTTTCAGATAGGGGAAATGTCAGTGAGCTTTCCGATTTCAGTTACACAGCAAAGCGCCCGATGAGTCCTTGAAATTTAGTCGTTTTCAGCCAATTTTCTGAATTTTTGAAAATTTCTCTTTTTTGTGAAAATATCCACTAAATGAGGGAATAATATGTGTGAGGGTACCCCAGGAGAGTTCCAAATGTGTGTGGGTAGAATATATATCCCACGGGGGTAAAATTGAAAAAAGTTAAAAAAATTTTTTTTTTGGACTTAATCATTTTTCTGACTTTTATCAGACTTTCAGATAGGAGAAATGTCAGTGAGCGTTCCGATTTCAGTTCCAGAGCGATTCGCCCTATTAGTACTTGATATTTAGTCCTTGTCTGCCAATTTTCAGAATTTTGAAAATGTCACTTTTTTGTGAAAATATCCACTAAATGAGGGAATAGTATCTGTGAGGGTACCCCAGGAGAGTTCCAAATGTGTGTGGGTAGAATATATATCCCACGGGGGTAAAATTGAAAAAAGTTTAAAAATTTTTTTGGGGGGATTTAGTCATTTTTCTGGCATTTATCAGACTTTCAGATAGGGTAAATGTCAGTGAGCGTTAAGGTTTCAGTTCCAGAGCGATTAGCCTGATGGGTACTTGACATAAAGTCGTTTTCACCCAATTTTCAGAATTTTTGAAAATTTCACTTTTTTGTGAAAATATCCACTAAATGAGGGAATAATAATTGTGAGGGTACCCCAGGAGAGTTACAAATGTGTGTGGGTAGAATATATGTCCCACGGGGGTAAAATTGAAAAAAAGTTGAAAAAAATTTTTTTTTACACTTAGTCATTTTTCTGGCAATTATCGGACTTTCAGATAGGGGAAATGTCAGTGAGCGTTCCGATTTCTGTTCCAGAGCGATGCGCCCGATGAGTCCTTGATATTTATTTGTTTTCAGCCAATTTTCTGAATTTTTGAAAATTTCACTTTTTTGTGAAAATATCCACTAAATGAGGGAATAATATGTGTGAGAGTACCCCAGGAGAGTTCCAAATGTGTGTGGGTAGAATATATATCCCATGGGGGTAAAATTGAAATAAGATGAAAAAAAATTTTATTTGTACTTAGACATTTTTCTGGCGTTTATCAGACTTTCAGATAGGGTAAATGTCAGTGAGCGTTCCGATTTCAGTTCCAGAGCGATTCGCCCGATGAGTACTTGATATTTTCTCGTTTTCAGCCAATTTTCTGAATTTTTGAAAATTTCACTTTTTTGTGAAAATATCCACTAAATGAGGGAATAATATGTGTGAGGGTACCCCAGGAGAGTTCCAAATGTGTGTGGGTAGAAAATATATCCCACGGGGGGTAAAATTGAAAAAAGTTTAAAAAATTTTTTTGGGACTTAGTCATTTTTCCGGCGTTTATCAGACTTTCAGATAGGGGAAATGTCAGTGAGCGTTCCGATTTCAGTTCCAGAGCGATTTGCCTGATGAGTACTTGATATTTAGTCGTTTTCAGCCAATTTTCAGAATTTTTGAAAATTTCACTTTTTTCGTGAAAATATCCACTAAATGAGGGAATAATATGTGTGAGGGTACCCCAGGAGAGTTCCAAATGTGTGTGGGTAGAATATATATCCCACGGGGGTAAAATTGAAAAAAGTTGAAAAATTTTTTTTTGGGGATTTAGTCATTTTTCTGGCATTTATCAGACTTTCAGATAGGGTAAATGTCAGTGAGCGTTCCGATTTCAGTTCCAGAGCGATTCGCCTGATGGGTACTTGACATATAGTCGTTTTCACCCAATTTTCTGAATTTTTGAAAATTTCACTTTTTTGTGAAAATATCCACTAAATGAGGGAATAATATGTGTGAGGGTACCCCAGGAGAGTTCCAAATGTGTGTGGGTAGAATTAATATCCCAAGGTGGGTAAAATTGAAAAAAGTTTAAAACAATTTTTTTTTGGACTTAGTCATTTTTCCGGCGTTTATCAGACTTTCAGATAGGGGAAATGTCAGTGAGCATTACGATTTCAGATCCAGAGCGATTTGTCCCATGAGTACTTGATATTTAGTCGTTTTCAGCCAATTTTCAGAATTTTTGAAAATTTCACTTTTTTCGTGAAAATATCCACTAAATGAGGGAATAATATGTGTGAGGGTACCCCAGGAGAGTTCCCAAAGTGTGTGGGTAGAATATATATCCCACGGGGGTAAAATTGAAAAAAGTTGAAAAAAATTTTTTTTTGGACTTAATCATTTTTCTGACTTTTATCAGACTTTCAGATAGGAGAAATGTCAGTGAGCGTTCCGATTTCAGTTCCACAGCGATTCGCACTATTAGTACTTGATATTTAGACCTTTTCTGCCAATTTTCAGAATTTTGAAAATGTCATTTTTTTGTGAAAATATCCACTAAATGAGGGAATAGTATCTGTGAGGGTACCCGAGGAGAGTTCCAAATGTGTGTGGGTAGAATATATATCCCACGGGGGTAAAATTGAAAAAAGTTGAAAAATTTTTTTTGGGGGATTTAGTCATTTTTCTGGCATTTATCAGACTTTCAGATAGGGTAAATGTCAGTGAGCGTTCCGATTTCAGTTCCAGAGCGATTCGCCTGATGGGTACTTGACATATAGTCGTTTTCACCCAATTTTCTGAATTTTTGAAAATTTCACTTTTTTGTGAAAATATCCACTAAATGAGGGAATAATATGTGTGAGGGTACCCCAGGAGAGTTCCAAATGTGTGTGGGTAGAATTAATATCCTAAGGTGGGTAAAATTGAAAAAAGTTTAAAACAATTTTTTTTTGGACTTAGTCATTTTTCCGGCGTTTATCTGACTTTCAGAAAGGGGAAATGTCAGTGAGCGTTCCGATTTCAGTTCCAGAGCGATTCGCCCTATTAGTACTTGATATTTAGCCCTTTTCTGCCAATTTTCAGAATTTTGAAAATTTCACTTTTTTGTGAAAATATCCACTAAATGAGGGAATAGTATCTGTGAGGGTACCCCAGGAGAGATCCAAATGTGTGTGGGTAGAATTAATATCCCACGGGGGTAAAATTGAAAAAAGTTGAAAACAATTTTTTTTTGCACTTAGTCATTTTTCCGGCGTTTATCAGACTTTCAGATAGGGGAAATGTCAGTGAGTGTTCCGATTTCAGTTCCAGAGCGATTTGCCTGAAGAGTACTTGATATTTAGTCGTTTTCAGCCAATTTTCAGAATTTTTGAAAATTTCACTTTTTTCTGAAAATATCCACTAAATGAGGGAATAATATGTGTGAGGGTACCCCAGGAGAGTTCCAATTGTGTGTGGGCAGAATATATATCCCACGCTGGTAAAATTGAAAAAAGTTGGAAAAGTTTTTTTTTCGGACTTAGTCATTTTCCGGCGTTGATCAGACTTTCAGATAGGGGAAATGTCAGTGAGCATTCCGATTTCAGTTTCAGAGCGATTTGTCCCGTGAGTCCTTGATATTTAATCGTTTTGAGCCAATTTTCACAATGTTTGAAAATTTCACTTTTTTGTGAAAATATCCACTAAATGAGGGAATAATATGTGTGAGGGTACCCCAGGAGAGTTCCAAATGTGTGTGGGTAGAATATATATCCCACGGAGGTAAAATTGAAAAAAGTTGAAAAAAAATTTTTTTTGGACTTAGTAATTTTCAGGCGTTTATCAGACTTTCAGATAGGGGAAAAGTCAGTGAGCGTTCCGATTTCAGTTCCAGAGCGATTCGCTTGATGGGTACTTGATATATAGTCGTTTTCACCCAATTTTCTGAATTTTTGAAAATTTCACTTTTTTGTGAAAATATCCACTAAATGAGGGAATAATATGTGTGAGGGTACCCCAGGAGAGTTCCAAATGTGTGTGGGTAGAATATATATCCCATGAGGGTAAAATTGAAAAAAGTTGAAAAAAATTTTTTTTTGGACTTAATCATTTTTCTGACTTTTATCAGACTTTCAGATAGGAGAAATGTCAGTGAGCGTTCCGATTTCAGTTTCAGAGCGAATCGCACTATTAGTACTTGGTATTTAGACCTTTTCTGCCAATTTTCAGAATTTTGAAAATGTCACTTTTTTGTGAAAATATCCACTAAATGAGGGAATAGTATCTGTGAGGGTACCCGAGGAGAGTTCCAAATGTGTGTGGGTGGAGTATATATCCCACGGGGGTAAAATTGAAAAAAGTTGAAAAATTTTTTTGGGGGGGATTTAGTCATTTTTCTGGCATGTATCAGACTTTCAGATAGGTTAAATGTCAGTGAGCATTCCGATTTCAGTTCCACAGGGTTTCGCCTGATGGGTACTTGACATATAGTCGTTTTCACCCAATTTTCTGAATTTTTGAAAATTTCACTTTTTTGTGAAAACATCCACTAAATGAGGGAATAATATGTGTGATGGTACCCCAGGAGAGTTCCAAATGTGTGTGGGTAGAATTAATATCCCAAGGTGGGTAAAATTGAAAAAAGTTTAAAACAATTTTTTTTTAGACTTAGTCATTTTTCCGGCGTTTATCAGACTTTCAGATAGGGGAAATGTCAGTGAGCTTTCCGATTTCAGTTACACAGCAAAGCGCCCGATGAGTCCTTGAAATTTAGTCGTTTTCAGCCAATTTTCTGAATTTTTGAAAATTTCTCTTTTTTGTGAAAATATCCACTAAATGAGGGAATAATATGTGTGATGGTACCCAGGAGAGTTCCAAATGTGTGTGGGTAGAATATATATCCCACGGGGGTAAAATTGAAAAAAGTTAAAAAAAATTTTTTTTTGGAATTAATCATTTTTCTGACTTTTATCAGACTTTCAGATAGGAGAAATGTCAGTGAGCGTTCCGATTTCAGTTCCAGAGCGATTCGCCCTATTAGTACTTGATATTTAGTCCTTTTCTGCCAATTTTTAGAATTTTGAAAATGTCACTTTTTTGTGAAAATATCCACTAAATGAGGGAATAGTATCTGTGAGGGTACCCCAGGAGAGTTCCAAATGTGTGTGGGTAGAATATATATCCCACGGGGGTAAAATTGAAAAAAGTTTAAAAATTTTTTTTGGGGGATTTAGTCATTTTTCTGGCATTTATCAGACCTTCAGATAGGGTAAATGTCAGTGAGCGTTAAGGTTTCAGTTCCAGAGCGATTAGCCTGATGGGTACTTGACATAAAGTCGTTTTCACCCAATTTTCAGAATTTTTGAAAATTTCACTTTTTTGTGAAAATATCCACTAAATGAGGGAATAATAATTGTGAGGGTACCCCAGGAGAGTTACAAATGTGTGTGGGTAGAATATATGTCCCACGGGGGTAAAATTGAAAAAAAGTTGAAAAAAATTTTTTTTTACACTTAGTCATTTTTCTGGCAATTATCGGACTTTCAGATAGGGGAAATGTCAGTGAGCGTTCCGATTTCTGTTCCAGAGCGATGCGCCCGATGAGTCCTTGATATTTATTTGTTTTCAGCCAATTTTCTGAATTTTTGAAAATTTCATTTTTTTGTGAAAATATCCACTAAATGAGGGAATAATATGTGTGAGAGTACCCCAGGAGAGTTCCAAATGTGTGTGGGTAGAATATATATCCCATGGGGGTAAAATTGAAATAAGATGAAAAAATATTTTATTTGTACTTAGTCATTTTTCTGGCGTTTATCAGACTTTCAGATAGGGTAAATGTCAGTGAGCGTTCCGATTTCAGTTCCAGAGCGATTCGCCCGATGAGTACTTGATATTTACTCGTTTTCAGCCAATTTTCTGAATTTTTGAAAATTTCACTTTTTTGTGAAAATATCCACTAAATGAGGGAATAATATGCGTGAGGGTACCCCAGGAGAGTTCCAAATGTGTGTGGGTAGAAAATATATCCCACGGGGGGTAAAATTGAAAAAAGTTTAAAAAAATTTTTTGGGACTTAGTCATTTTTCCGGCATTTATCAGACTTTCAGATAGGGGAAATGTCAGTGAGCGTTCCGATTTCAGTTCCAGAGCGATTTGCCTGATGAGTACTTGATATTTAGTAGTTTTCAGCCAATTTTCAGAATTTATGAAAATTTCACTTTTTTCGTGAAAATATCCACTAAATGAGGGAATAATATGTGTGAGGGTACCCCAGGAGAGTTCCAAATGTGTGTGGGTAGAATATATATCCCACGGGGGTAAAATTGAAAAAAGTTGAAAAAATTTTTTTGGGGGATTTAGTCATTTTTCTGGCATTTGTCAGATTTTCAGATAGGGTAAATGTCAGTGAGCGTTCCGATTTCAGTTCCAGAGCGATTCGCCTGATGGGTACTTGACATATAGTCGTTTTCAGCCAATTTTCTGAATTTTTTAAAATTTCACTTTTTTTGTGAAAATATCCACTAAATGAGAGAATAATATGTGTGAGGGTGCCCCAGGAGAGTTCCAAATGTGTGTGGGTAGAATATATATCCCACAGGGGTAAAATTGAAAAAAGTTGAAAAAAATTTTTTTTTGGACCTAATCATTTTTCTGACTTTTATCAGACTTTCAGATAGGAGAAATGTCAGTGAGCGTTCCGATTTCAGTTTCAGAGCGATTCGCACTATTAGTACTTGGTATTTAGACCTTTTCTGCCAATTTTCAGAATTTTGAAAATGTCACTTTTTTGTGAAAATATCCACTAAATGAGGGAATAGTATCTGTGAGGGTACCCCAGGAGAGTTCCAAATGTGTGTGGGTGGAATATATATCCCACGGGGGTAAAATTGAAAAAAGTTGAAAAATTTTTTGGGGGGGGATTTAGTCATTTTTCTGGCATGTATCAGACTTTCAGATAGGGTAAATGTCAGTGAGCGTTCCGATTTCAGTTCCACAGCGATTCGCCTGATGGGTACTTGACATATAGTCGTTTTCACCCAATTTTCTGAATTTTTGAAAATTTCACTTTTTTGTGAAAACATCCACTAAATGAGGGAATAATATGTGTGATGGTACCCCAGGAGAGTTCCAAATGTGTGTGGGTAGAATATATATCCCACGGGGGTAAAATTGAAAAAAGTTTAAAAATTTTTTTGGGGGGATTTAGTCATTTTTCTGGCATTTATCAGACTTTCAGATAGGGTAAATGTCAGTGAGCGTTAAGGTTTCAGTTCCAGAGCGATTAGCCTGATGGGTACTTGACATAAAGTCGTTTTCACCCAATTTTCAGAATTTTTGAAAATTTCACTTTTTTGTGAAAATATCCACTAAATGAGGGAATAATAATTGTGAGGGTACCCCAGGAGAGTTACAAATGTGTGTGGGTAGAATATATGTCCCACGGGGGTAAAATTGAAAAAAAGTTGAAAAAAATTTTTTTTTACACTTAGTCATTTTTCTGGCAATTATCGGACTTTCAGATAGGGGAAATGTCAGTGAGCGTTCCGATTTCTGTTCCAGAGCGATGCGCCCGATGAGTCCTTGATATTTATTTGTTTTCAGCCAATTTTCTGAATTTTTGAAAATTTCATTTTTTTGTGAAAATATCCACTAAATGAGGGAATAATATGTGTGAGAGTACCCCAGGAGAGTTCCAAATGTGTGTGGGTAGAATATATATCCCATGGGGGTAAAATTGAAATAAGATGAAAAAATATTTTATTTGTACTTAGTCATTTTTCTGGCGTTTATCAGACTTTCAGATAGGGTAAATGTCAGTGAGCGTTACGATTTCAGTTCCAGAGCGATTCGCACTATTAGTACTTGATATTTAGACCTTTTCTGCCAATTTTCAGAATTTTGAAAATGTCACTTTTTTGTGAAAATATCCACTAAATGAGGGAATAGTATCTGTGAGGGTACCCCAGGAGAGTTCCAAATGTGTGTGGGTAGAATATATATCCCACGGGGGTAAAATTGAAAAAAGTTGAAAATTTTTTTGGGGGGGATTTAGTCATTTTTCTGGCATTTATCAGACTTTCAGATAGGGTAAATGTCAGTGAACGTTCCGATTTCAGTTCCAGAGCGATTCGCCTGATGGGTACTTGACATATAGTCGTTTTTACCCAATTTTCTGAATTTTTGAAAATTTCACTTTTTTGTGAAAATATCCACTAAATGAGGGAATAATATGTGTGAGGGTACCCCAGGAGAGTTCCAAATGTGTGTGGGTAGAATTAATATCCCAAGGTGGGTAAAATTGAAAAAAGTTTAAAACAATTTTTTTTTGGACTTAGTCATTTTTCCGGCGTTTATCAGACTTTCAGAAAGGGGAAATGTCAGTGAGCGTTCCGATTTCAGTTCCAGAGCGATTCGCCCTATTAGTACTTGATATTTAGTCCTTTTCTGCCAATTTTCAGAATTTTGAAAATTTCACTTTTTTGTGAAAATATCCACTAAATGAGGGAATAGTATCTGTGAGGGTACCCCAGGAGAGATCCAAATGTTTGTGGGTAGAATTAATATCCCACGGGGGTAAAATTGAAAAAAGTTGAAAAATTTTTTTTGGGGGATTTAGTCATTTTTCTGGCATTTGTCAGATTTTCAGAAAGGGTAAATGTCAGTGAGCGTTCCGATTTCAGTTCCAGAGCGATTCGCCTGATGGGTACTTGACATATAGTCGTTTTCAGCCAATTTTCTGAATTTTTTAAAATTTCACTTTTTTTGTGAAAATATCCACTAAATGAGAGAATAATATGTGTGAGGGTGCCCCAGGAGAGTTCCAAATGTGTGTGGGTAGAATATATATCCCACAGGGGTAAAATTGAAAAAAGTTGAAAAAAATTTTTTTTTGGACTTAATCATTTTTCTGACTTTTATCAGACTTTCAGATAGGAGAAATGTCAGTGAGCGTTCCGATTTCAGTTTCAGAGCGATTCGCACTATTAGTACTTGGTATTTAGACCTTTTCTGCCAATTTTCAGAATTTTGAAAATGTCACTTTTTTGTGAAAATATCCACTAAATGAGGGAATAGTATCTGTGAGGGTACCCCAGGAGAGTTCCAAATGTGTGTGGGTGGAATATATATCCCACGGGGGTAAAATTGAAAAAAGTTGAAAAATTTTTTGGGGGGGGATTTAGTCATTTTTCTGGCATGTATCAGACTTTCAGATAGGGTAAATGTCAGTGAGCGTTCCGATTTCAGTTCCACAGCGATTCGCCTGATGGGTACTTGACATATAGTCCTTTTCACCCAATTTTCTGAATTTTTGAAAATTTCACTTTTTTGTGAAAACATCCACTAAATGAGGGAATAATATGTGTGATGGTACCCCAGGAGAGTTCCAAATGTGTGTGGGTAGAATATATATCCCACGGGGGTAAAATTGAAAAAAGTTTAAAAATTTTTTTGGGGGGATTTAGTCATTTTTCTGGCATTTATCAGACTTTCAGATAGGGTAAATGTCAGTGAGCGTTAAGGTTTCAGTTCCAGAGCGATTAGCCTGATGGGTACTTGACATAAAGTCGTTTTCACCCAATTTTCAGAATTTTTGAAAATTTCACTTTTTTGTGAAAATATCCACTAAATGAGGGAATAATAATTGTGAGGGTACCCCAGGAGAGTTACAAATGTGTGTGGGTAGAATATATGTCCCACGGGGGTAAAATTGAAAAAAAGTTGAAAAAAATTTTTTTTTACACTTAGTCATTTTTCTGGCAATTATCGGACTTTCAGATAGGGGAAATGTCAGTGAGCGTTCCGATTTCTGTTCCAGAGCGATGCGCCCGATGAGTCCTTGATATTTATTTGTTTTCAGCCAATTTTCTGAATTTTTGAAAATTTCATTTTTTTGTGAAAATATCCACTAAATGAGGGAATAATATGTGTGAGAGTACCCCAGGAGAGTTCCAAATGTGTGTGGGTAGAATATATATCCCATGGGGGTAAAATTGAAATAAGATGAAAAAATATTTTATTTGTACTTAGTCATTTTTCTGGCGTTTATCAGACTTTCAGATAGGGTAAATGTCAGTGAGCGTTACGATTTCAGTTCCAGAGCGATTCGCCTGATGGGTACTTGACATTTAGTCCTTTTCTGCCAATTTTCAGAATTTTGAAAATTTCACTTTTTTGTGAAAATATCCACTAAATGAGGGAATAGTATCTGTGAGGGTACCCCAGGAGAGATCCAAATGTGTGTGGGTAGAATTAATATCCCACGGGGGTAAAATTGAAAAAAGTTGAAAACAATTTTTTTTTGGACTTAGTCATTTTTCCGGCGTTTATCAGACTTTCAGATAGGGGAAATGTCAGTGAGTGTTCCGATTTGAGTTCCAGAGCGATTTGCCAGAAGAGTACTTGATATTTAGTCGTTTTAAGCCAATTTTCAGAATTTTTGAAAATTTCACTTTTTTCGTGAAAATATCCACTAAATGAGGGAATAATATGTGTGAGGGTACCCCAGGAGAGTTCCAAATGTGTGTGGGTAGAATATATATCCCACGGGGGTAAAATTGAAAAAAGTTGAAAAATTTTTTTTTGGGGATTTAGTCATTTTTCTGGCATTTGTCAGATTTTCAGATAGGGTAAATGTCAGTGAGCGTTCCGATTTCAGTTCCAGAGCGATTCGCCTGATGGGTACTTGACATATAGTCGTTTTCACCCAATTTTCTGAATTTTTGAAAATTTCACTTTTTTGTGAAAATATCCACTAAATGAGGGAATAATATGTGTGAGGGTAACCCAGGAGAGTTCCAAATGTGTGTGGGTAGAATTAATATCCCAAGGTGGGTAAAATTGAAAAAAGTTTAAAACAATTTTTTTTTGGACTTAGTCATTTTTCCGGCGTTTATCAGACTTTCAGAAAGGGGAAATGTCAGTGAGCGTTCCGATTTCAGTTCCAGAGCGATTCGCCCTATTAGTACTTGATATTTAGTCCTTTTCTGCCAATTTTCAGAATTTTGAAAATTTCACTTTTTTGTGAAAATATCCACTAAATGAGGGAATAGTATCTGTGAGGGTACCCCAGGAGAGTTCCAAATGTGTGTGGGTAGAATATATATCCCACGCTGGTAAAATTGAAAAAAGTTGGAAATTTTTTTTTTTCGGACTTAGTCATTTTCCGGCGTTTATCAGACTTTCAGATAGGGGAAATGTCAGTGAGCATTCCGATTTCAGATCCAGAGCGATTTGCCCCATGAGTCCTTGATATTTAGTGGTTTTCAGCCAATTTTCTGAATTTTTGAAAATTTCACTTTTATGTGAAAATATCCACTAAATGAGGGAATAATATGTGTGAGGGTACCCCAGGAGAGTTCCAAATGTGTGTGGGTAGAATACATATCCCATGGGGGGTAAAATTGAAAAAACTTGAAAAAATTTTTTTGGGACTTAATCATTTTTCCGGCATTTATCAGACTTTCAGATAGGGGAAATGTCAGTGAGCATTCCGATTTCAGTTTCAGAGCGATTTGCCCCGTGAGTCCTTGATATTTAGTCGTTTTCAGCCAATTTTCACACTTTTTGAAAATTTCATTTTTTTGTGAAAATATCCACTAAATGAGGGAATAATATGTGTGAGGGTACCCCAGGAGAGTTCCAAATGTGTGTGGGTAGAATATATATCCCAAGGGGGTAAAATTGAAAAAAGTTTAAAAAATTTTTTTTTTCGACTTAGTAATTTTCCGGCGTTTATCAGACTTTCAGATAGGGGAAATGTCAGTGAGCATTACGATTTCAGATCCAGAGCGATTTGCCCCGTGAGTCCTTGATATTTAGTCGTTTTCAGCCAATTTTCACACTTTTTGAAAATTTCAATTTTGTGAAAATATCCACTAAATGAGGGAATAATATATGTGAGGGTACCCCAGGAGAGTTCCAAATGTGTGTGGGTAGAATATATATCCCATGGGGGTAAAATTGAAAAAAGTTTAAAAAAATTTTTTTTGGGACTTAGTAATTTTCCGGCGTTTATCAGACTTTCAGATAGGGGAAATGTCAGTGAGCTTTACGATTTCAGATCCAGAGCGATTTGACCCATGAGTCTTGGATATTTACTCATTCTCAGCCAATTTTCCGAATTTTTGAAAATTTCACTTTTTTCGTAAAAATATCCACTAAATGAGGGAATAATATGTGTGAGGGTACCCCAGGAGAGTACCAAATGTGTGTGGGTAGAATATATATCCCATGGGGGTAAAATTGAAAAAAGTTTACAAAATTTTTTTTTTGGACTTAATCATTTTTCTGGCATTTAGCAGACTTTCAGATAGAAGAAATGTCAGTGAGCATTCCGATTTCAGTTCCAGAGTGATTCGCACTATTAGTACTTGATATTTAGACCTTTTCTGCCAATTTTCAGAATTTTGAAAATGTCACTTTTTTGTGAAAATATCCACTAAATGAGGGAATAGTATCTGTGAGGGTACCCCAGGAGAGTTCCAAATGTGTGTGGGTAGAATATATATCCCACGGGGTTAAAATTGAAAAAAGTTGAAAAATTTTTTGGGGGGGATTTAGTCATTTTTCTGGCATTTATCAGACTTTCAGAAAGGGGAAATGTCAGTGAGCATTCCGATTTCAGTTACGGAGCAATGCGCCCGATAAGTCCTTGATATTTAGTCGTTTTCAGCCAATTTTCTGAATTTTTGAAAATTTCACTTTTTTGTGAAAATATCCACTAAATGAGGGAATAATATGTGTGAGGGTACCCCAGGAGAGTTCCAAATGTGTGTGGGTAGAATATATATTCCACGGGGGTAAAATTGAAAAAAGTTTAAAAAAAATTTTTTTTGGACTTAGTAATTTTCCGGCGTTTATCAGACTTTCAGATAGGGGAAATGTCAGTGAGCGTTCCGATTTCAGTTCCAGAGCGATTCGCCCTATTAGTACTTGATATTTAGTCCTTTTCTGCCAATTTTCAGAATTTTGAAAATTTCTCTTTTTTGTGAAAATATCCACTAAATGAGGGAATAGTATCTGTGAAGGTACCCCAGGAGAGTTCCAAATGTGTGTGGGTAGAATATATCCCACGGGGGTAAAATTGAAAAAAGTTGAAAACAATTTTTTTTTGGACTTAGTCATTTTTCCGGCGTTTATCAGACTTTCAGATAGGGGAAATGTCAGTGAGCGTTCCGATTTCAGTTCCAGAGCGATTTGCCTGAAGAGTACTTGATATTTAGTCGTTTTCAGCCAATTTTCAGAATTTTTGAAAATTTCACTTTTTTCTGAAAATATCCACTAAATGAGGGAATAATATGTGTGAGGGTACCCCAGGAGAGTTCCAAATGTGTGTGGGCAGAATATATATCCCACGCTGGTAAAATTGAAAAAAGTTGGAAAATTTTTTTTTTCGGACTTAGTCATTTTCCGGCATTTATCAGACTTTCAGATAGGGGAAATGTCAGTGAGCATTCCGATTTCAGATCCAGAGCGATTTGCCCCATGAGTCCTTAATATTTAGTCGTTTTCAGCCAATTTTCACAATGTTTGAAAATTTCACTTTTTTGTGAAAATATCCACTAAATGAGGGAATAATATGTGTGAGGGTACCCCAGGAGAGTTCCAAATGTGTGTGGGTAGAATATATATCCCACGGGGGTAAAATTGAAAAAAGTTGAAAAAAAATTTTTTTTGGACTTAGTAATTTTCCGGCGTTTAGCAGACTTTCAGATAGGGGAAAAGTCAGTGAGCATTCCGATTTCAGTTACAGAGCAATGCGCCCGATGAGTCCTTGATATTTAGTCGTTTTCAGCCAATTTTCTGAAGTTTTGAAAATTTCACTTTTTTGTGAAAATATCCACTAAATGAGGGAATAATATATGTGAGGGTACCCCAGGAGAGTTCCAAATGTGTGTGGGTAGAATACATATCCCACAGGGGTAAAATTGAAAAAAGTTAAAAAAATGTTTTTTTGGACTTAGTCATTTTTCCGGCGTTTATCAGACTTTTAGATAGGGGAAATGTCAGTGAGCATTCCGATTTCAGTTTCAGAGCGATTTGCCCCGTGAGTCCTATATATTTAGTCGTTTTCAGCCAATTTTCTGAATTTTTGAAAATTTCACTTTTTTGTGAAAATATCCACTAAATGAGGTAATAATATGCGTGAGGGTACCCCAGGAGAGTTCCAAATGTGTGTGGGTAGAAAATATATCCCACGGGGGTAAAATTGAAATAAGATGAAAAAAAAATTTATTTGTACTTAGTCATTTTTCTGGCGTTTATCAGACTTTCAGATAGGGTAAATGTCAGTGAGCGTTCCGATTTCAGTTCCAGAGCGATTCGCCCGATGAGTACTTGATATTTAGTCGTTTTCAGCCAATTTTCTGAATTTTTGAAAATTTCACTTTTTTGTGAAAATATCCACTAAATGAGGGAATAATATGTGTGAGGGTACCCCAGGAGAGTTCCAAATGTGTGTGGGTAGAATATATATCCCACGGGGGTAAAATTGAAAAAAGTTGAAAAATTTTTTGGGGGGGATTTAGTCATTTTTCTGGCATTTATCAGACATTCAGATAGGGTAAATGTCAGTGAGCGTTCCGATTTCAGTTCCAGAGCGGTTCGCACTATTAGTACTTGATATTTAGACCTTTTCTGCCAATTTTCAGAATTTTGAAAATGTCACTTTTTTGTGAAAATATCCACTAAATGAGGGAATAGTATCTGTGAGGGTACCCCAGGAGAGTTCCAAATGTGTGTGGGTAGAATATATATCCCACGGGGGTAAAATTGAAAAAATTGAAAAATTTTTTTTTGGGGATTTAGTCATTTTTCTGGCATTTATCAGACTTTCAGATAGGGTAAATGTCAGTGAGCGTTCCGATTTCAGTTCCAGAGCGATTCGCCTGATGGGTACTTGACATATAGTCGTTTTCACCCAATTTTCTGAATTTTTGAAAATGTCACTTTTTTGTGAAAATATCCACTAAATGAGGGAATAATATGTGTGAGGGTACCCCAGGAGAGTTCCAAATGTGTGTGGGTAGAATTAATATCCCATGGGGGGTAAAATTGAAAAAAGTTGAAAAAATTTTTTTTGGACTTAGTCATTTTTCCGGCGTTTATCAGACTTTCAGATAGGGGAAATGTCAGTGAGCATTCCGATTTTAGTTACGGAGCAATGCGCCCGATGAGTCCTTGATATTTAGTCGTTTTCAGCCAATTTTCTGAATTTTTGAAAATTTCACTTTTTTGTGAAAATATCCACTAAATGAGGGAATAATATGTGTGATGGTACCCCAGGAGAGTTCCAAATGTGTGTGGGTAGAATATATATCCCACGGGGGTAAAATTGAAAAAAGTTGAAAAAAAATTTTTTTGGGACTTAGTAATTTTCCGGCGTTTATCAGACTTTCAGATAGGGGAAATGTCAGTGAGCATTCCGATTTCAGTTCCAGAGCGATTCGCTTGATGGGTACTTGATATATAGTCGTTTTCACCCAATTTTCTGAATTTTTGAAAATTTCACTTTTTTGTGAAAACATCCACTAAATGAGGGAATAATATGTGTGAGGGTACCCCAGGAGAGTTCCAAATGTGTGTGGGTAGAATATATATCCCATAGGGGTAAAATTGAAAAAAGTTAAAAAAATGTTTTTTTGGACTTAGTCATTTTTCCGGCGTTTATCAGACTTTCAGATAGGGGAAATGTCAGTGAGCATTCTGATTTCAGTTTCAGAGCGATTTGCCCCGTGAGTCCTATATATTTAGTCGTTTTCAGCCAATTTTCTGAATTTTTGAAAATTTTACTTTTTTGTGAAAATATCCACTAAATGAGGAAATAATATGTGTGAGGGTACACCAGGAGAGTTCTAAATGTGTGTGGGTAGAATATATATCCCACAGGGGTAAAATTGAAAAAAGTTAAAAAAATGTTTTTTTGGAATTAGTCATTTTTCCGGCGTTTATCAGACTTTCAGATAGGGGAAATGTCAGTGAGCATTCCTATTTCAGTTCCAGAGCGATTCGCACTATTAGTACTTGATATTTAGACCTTTTCTGCCAATTTTCAGAATATTGAAAATGTCACTTTTTTGTGAAAATATCCACTAAATGAGGGAATAGTATCTGTGAGGGTACCCCAGGAGAGTTCCAAATGTGTGTGGGTAGAATATTTATCCCACGGGGGTAAAATTGAAAAATTTTTTTTTGGGGATTTAGTCATTTTTCTGGCATTTATCAGACTTTCAGATAGGGTAAATGTCAGTGAGCGTTCCGATTTCAGTTCCAGAGCGATTTGCCCCGTGAGTCCTTGATATTTAGTCGTTTTCCGCCAATTTTCACAATGTTTGAAAATTTCACTTTTTTGTGAAAATATCCACTAAATGAGGGAATAATATGCGTGAGGGTACCCCAGGAGAGTTCCAAATGTGTGTGGGTAGAATATATATCTCACGGGGGTAAAATTGAAAAAAGTTGAAAAAAAAATTTTTTTGGACTTAGTAATTTTCCGGTGTTTATCAGACTTTCAGATAGGGGAAATGTCAGTGAGCATTACGATTTCAGATCCAGAGTGATTTGCCCCATGAGTCCTTGATATTTAGTCGTTTTCAGCCAATTTTCAGAATTTTTGAAAATTTCACTTTTTTCGTGAAAATATCCACTAAATGAGGGAATAATATGTGTGAGGGTACCCCAGGAGAGTTCCAAATGTGTGTGGGTAGAATATATAACCCACAGGGGTAAAATTGAAAAAAGTTTTAAAAAATTTTTTTTGGACTTAATCATTTTTCCGACTTTTATCAGACTTTCAGATAGGAGAAATGTCAGTGAGCATTCCGATTTCAGTTCCAGAGCGATTCGCCCCATGAGTCCTATATATTTAGTCGTTTTCAGCCAATTTTCTGAATTTTTGAAAATTTCACATTTTTGTGAAAATATCCACTAAATGAGGGAATAATATGTGTGAGGGTACCCCAGGAGAGTTCCAAATGTGTGTGGGTAGAATTAATATCCCACGGGGGTAAAATTGAAAAAAGTTGAAAACAATTTTTTTTTGGACTTAGTCATTTTTCCGGCGTTTGTCAGACTTTCAGAAAGGGGAAATGTCAGTGAGAGTTCCGATTTCAGTTCCAGAGCCATTCGCCTGATGAGTACTTGATATTTAGTCGTTTTCAGCCAATTTTCAGAATTTTTGAAAATTTCACTTTTTTGTGAAAATATCCACTAAATGAGGGAATAATATGTGTGAGGGGACCCCAGGAGAGTTCCAAATGTGTGTGGGTAGAATATATATCCCACGGGGGTAAAATTGAAAAAAGTTGAAAAATTTTTTGGGGGGGATTTAGTCATTTTTCTGGCATTTATCAGACATTCAGATAGGGTAAATGTCAGTGAGCGTTCCGATTTCAGTTCCAGAGCGATTTGCCTGATGTGTACTTGATATTTAGTCGTTTTCAGCCAATTTTCAGAATTTTTGAAAATTTCACTTTTTTCTGAAAATATCCACTAAATGAGGGAATAATATGTGTGAGAGTACCCCAGGAGAGTTCCAAATGTGTGTGGGTAGAATATATGTCCCACGGGGATAAAATTGAAAAAAAGTTGAAAAAAATTTTTTTTTGGACTTAGTCATTTTTCCGTCGTTTATCAGACTTTCAGATAGGGGAAATGTCAGTGAGCATTCCGATTTCAGTTTGAGAGCGATTTTCCCTGTGAGTCCTTGATATTTAGTCGTTTTCAGCCAATTTTCAGAATTTTTCAAAATTTCACTTTTTTGTGAAAATATCCACTAAATGAGGGAATAATATGTGTTAGGGTACCCCAGGAGAGTTCCAAATGTGTGTGGGTAGAATATATATCCCACGGGGGTAAAATTGAAAAAAGTTGAAAAAAATTTTTTTTTGGACTTAATCATTTTTCTGACTTTTATCAGACTTTCAGATAGGAGAAATGTCAGTGAGCGTTCCGATTTCAGTTCCAGAGCGGTTCGCACTATTAGTACTTGATATTTAGACCTTTTCTGCCAATTTTCAGAATTTTGAAAATGTCACTTTTTTGTGAAAATATCCACTAAATGAGGGAATAGTATCTGTGAGGGTACCCCAGGAGAGTTCCAAATGTGTGTGGGTAGAATATATATCCCACAGGGGTAAAATTGAAAAAAGTTAAAAAAATGTTTTTTTAGACTTAGTCATTTTTCCGGCGTTTATCAGACTTTCAGATAGGGGAAATATCAGTGAGCATTCCGATTTCAGTTTCAGAGCAATTTGCCCCGTGAGTCCTTGATATTTAGTCGTTTTCAGCCAATTTTCACAATGTTTGAAAATTTCACTTTTTTGTGAAAATATCCACTAAATGCGGGAATAATATGTGTGATGGTACCCCAGGAGAGTTTCAAATGTGTGTGGGTAGAATATATATCCCACGGGGGTAAAATTGAAAAAATTTGAAAAAAAATTTTTTTTTGGACTTAGTAATTTTCCGGCGTTTATCAGACTTTCAGATAGGGGAAATGTCAGTGAGCATTCCGATTTCAGTTCCAGAGCGATTCGCTTGATGGGTACTTGATATATAGTCGTTTTCACCCAATTTTCTGAATTTTTGAAAATTTCACTTTTTTGTGAAAACATCCACTAAATGAGGGAATAATATGTGTGAGGGTACCCCAGGAGAGTTCCAAATGTGTGTGGGTAGAATATATATCCCATAGGGGTAAAATTAAAAAAAGTTAAAAAAATGTTTTTTTGGACTTAGTCATTTTTCCGGCGTTTATCAGACTTTCAGATAGGAGAAATGTCAGTGAGCATTACGATTTCAGATCCAGAGCGATTTGCCCCATGATTCCTTGATATTTAGTCGTTTTCAGCCAATTTTCAGAATTTTTGAAAATTTCACTTTTTTCGTGAAAATATCCACTAAATGAGGGAATAATATGTGTGAGGGTACCCCAGGAGAGTTCCAAATGTGTGTGGGTGGAATATATATCCCACGTGGGGTAAAATTTAAAAAAGTTGAAAAAAATTTTTTTTTGGACTTAGTAATTTTCCGGCGTTTATCATACTTTCAGATAGGGGAAATGTCAGTGGGCGTTCCCATTTCAGTTCCAGAGCGATTTGCACTATTAGTACTTGATATTTAGACCTTTTCTGCCAATTTTCAGAATATTGAAAATGTCACTTTTTTGTGAAAATATCCACTAAATGAGGGAATAGTATCTGTGAGGGTACCCCAGGAGAGTTCCAAATGTGTGTGGGTAGAATATTTATCCCACGGGGGTAAAATTGGAAAAAAATTTTTTGGGGATTTAGTCATTTTTCTGGCATTTATCAGACTTTCAGATAGGGTAAATGTCAGTGAGCGTTCCGATTTCAGTTCCAGAGCGATTCGCATTATGGGTACTTGACATATAGTCGTTTTCAGCCAATTTTCTGAATTTTTGAAAATTTCTCTTTTTTGTGAAAATATCCACTAAATGAGGGAATAATATGTGTGAGGGTACCCCAGGAGAGTTCTAAATGTGTGTGGGTAGAATATATATCCCACAGAGGTAAAATTGAAAAAAGTAAAAAAAATGTTTTTTTGGACTTATTCATTTTTCCGGCGTTTATCAGACTTTCAGTTAGGGGAAATGTCAGTGAGCATTCCGATTTCAGTTTCAGAGCGATTTGCCCCGTGAGTCCTTGATATTTAGTCGTTTTCCGCCAATTTTCACAATGTTTGAAAATTTCACTTTTTTGTGAAAATATCCACTAAATGAGGGAATAATATGTGTGAGGGTACCCCAGGAGAGTTCCAAATGTGTGTGGGTAGAATATATATCTCACGGGGGTAAAATTGAAAAAAGTTGAAAAAAAAATTTTTTTGGACTTAGTAATTTTCCGGCGTTTATCAGACTTTCAGATAGGGGAAATGTAAGTGAGCATTACGATTTCAGATCCAGAGTGATTTGCCCCATGAGTCCTTGATATTTAGTCGTTTTCAGCCAATTTTCAGAATTTTTGAAAATTTCACTTTTTTCGTGAAAATATCCACTAAATGAGGGAATAATATGTGTGAGGGTACCCCATGAGAGTTCCAAATGTGTGTGGGTAGAATATATATCCCACAGGGGTAAAATTGAAAAAAGTTTAAAAAAATTTTTTTTTGAACTTCATCATTTTTCCGACTTTTATCAGACTTTCAGATAGGAGAAATGTCAGTGAGCATTCCGATTTCAGTTCCAGAGCGATTCGCCCCATGAGTCCTATATATTTAGTCGTTTTCAGCCAATTTTCTGAATTTTTGAAAATTTCACTTTTTTGTGAAAATATCCACTAAATGAGGGAATAATATGTGTGAGGGTACCCCAGGAGAGTTCCAAATGTGTGTGGGTAGAATTAATATCCCATGGGGGTAAAATTGAAAAAAGTTGAAAACAATTTTTTTTTGGACTTAGTCATTTTTCCGGCGTTTGTTAAAATTTCAGAAAGGGGAAATGTCAGTGAGAGTTCCGATTTCAGTTCCAGAGCGATTCGCCTGATAAGTACTTGATATTTAGTCGTTTTCAGCCAATTTTCAGAATTTTTGAAAATTTCACTTTTTTGTGAAAATATCCACTAAATGCGGGAATAATATGTGTGATGGTACCCCAGGAGAGTTCCAAATGTGTGTGGGTAGAATATATATCCCACGGGGGTAAAATTGAAAAAATTTGAAAAAAAATTTTTTTTTGGACTTAGTAATTTTCCGGCGTTTATCAGACTTTCAGATAGGGGAAATGTCAGTGAGCATTCCGATTTCAGTTCCAGAGCGATTCGCTTGATGGGTACTTGATATATAGTCGTTTTCACCCAATTTTCTGAATTTTTGAAAATTTCACTTTTTTGTGAAAACATCCACTAAATGAGGGAATAATATGTGTGAGGGTACCCCAGGAGAGTTCCAAATGTGTGTGGGTAGAATATATATCCCATAGGGGTAAAATTGAAAAAAGTTAAAAAAATGTTTTTTTGGACTTAGTCATTTTTCCGGTGTTTATCAGACTTTCAGATAGGAGAAATGTCAGTGAGCATTACGATTTCAGATCCAGAGCGATTTGCCCCATGATTCCTTGATATTTAGTCGTTTTCAGCCAATTTTCAGAATTTTTGAAAATTTCACTTTTTTCGTGAAAATATCCACTAAATGAGGGAATAATATGTGTGAGGGTACCCCAGGAGAGTTCCAAATGTGTGTGGGTGGAATATATATCCCACGTGGGGTAAAATTTAAAAAAGTTGAAAAAAATTTTTTTTTGGACTTAGTAATTTTCCGGCGTTTATCATACTTTCAGATAGGGGAAATGTCAGTGGGCGTTCCCATTTCAGTTCCAGAGCGATTTGCACTATTAGTACTTGATATTTAGACCTTTTCTGCCAATTTTCAGAATATTGAAAATGTCACTTTTTTGTGAAAATATCCACTAAATGAGGGAATAGTATCTGTGAGGGTACCCCAGGAGAGTTCCAAATGTGTGTGGGTAGAATATTTATCCCACGGGGGTAAAATTGGAAAAAAATTTTTTGGGGATTTAGTCATTTTTCTGGCATTTATCAGACTTTCAGATAGGGTAAATGTCAGTGAGCGTTCCGATTTCAGTTCCAGAGCGATTCGCATTATGGGTACTTGACATATAGTCGTTTTCAGCCAATTTTCTGAATTTTTGAAAATTTCTCTTTTTTGTGAAAATATCCACTAAATGAGGGAATAATATGTGTGAGGGTACCCCATGAGAGTTCTAAATGTGTGTGGGTAGAATATATATCCCACAGAGGTAAAATTGAAAAAAGTAAAAAAAATGTTTTTTTGGACTTATTCATTTTTCCGGCGTTTATCAGACTTTCAGTTAGGGGAAATGTCAGTGAGCATTCCGATTTCAGTTTCAGAGCGATTTGCCCCGTGAGTCCTTGATATTTAGTCGTTTTCCGCCAATTTTCACAATTTTTGAAAATTTCACTTTTTTCGTGAAAATATCCACTAAATGAGGAAATAATATGTGTGAGGGTACCCCAGGAGAGTTCCAAATGTGTGTGGGTAGAATATATATCTCACGGGGGTAAAATTGAAAAAAGTTTAAAAAAATTTTTTTTTGAACTTAATAATTTTTCCGACTTTTATCAGACTTTCAGATAGGAGAAATGTCAGTGAGAGTTCCGATTTCAGTTCCAGAGCGATTCGCCTGATAAGTACTTGATATTTAGTCGTTTTCAGCCAATTTTCAGAATTTTTGAAAATTTCACTTTTTTGTGAAAATATCCACCAAATGAGGAAATAATATGTGTGAGGGTACCCCAGGAGAGTTCCAAATGTGTGTGTAGAATATATGTCCCACGGGGGTAAATTTGAAAAAAAGTTGGAAAAAATTTTTTTTTACACTTAGTCATTTTTCCGGCGTTTATCAGACTTTCAGATAGGGGAAATGTCTGTGAGCATTACGATTTCAGATCCAGAGCGATTTGCCCCATGATTCCTTGATATTTAGTCGTTTTCATCCAATTTTCAGAATTTTTTAAAATTTCACTTTTTTCGTGAAAATATCCACTAAATGAGGGAATAATATGTGTGAGGGTACCCCAGGAGAGTTCCAAATGTGTGTGGGTAGAATATATATCCCACAGGGGTAAAATTGAAAAAAGTTAAAAAAATGTTTTTTTGGACTTAGTCATTTTTCCGGCGTTTATCAGACTTTCAGATAGGAGAAATGTCAGTGAGCATTCCGATTTCAGCTCCAGAGCGATTCGCCCGATGAGTCCTTGATATTTAGTCATTTTCAGCCAATTTTCACAATGTTTGAAAATTTCACTTTTTTGTGAAAATATCCACTAAATGAGGGAATAATATGTGTGAGGGTACCCCAGGAGAGTTCCAAATGTGTGTGGGTAGAATATATATCCCACGGGGGCAAAATTCAAAAAAGTTGAAAAAAATTTTTTTTTGGACTTAATCATTTTGCTGACTTTTATCAGACTTTCAGATAGGAGAAATGTCAGTGAGCGTTCCGATTTCAGTTCCAGAGCGATTCGCACTATTAGTACTTGATATTTTGACCTTTTCTGCCAATTTTCAGAATATTGAAAATGTCACTTTTTTGTGAAAATATCCACTAAATGAGGGAATAGTATCTGTGAGGGTACCCCAGGAGAGTTACAAATGTGTGTGGGTAGAATATTTATCCCACGGGGGTAAAATTGAAAAATTTTTTTTTGGTGATTTAGTCATTTTTCTGGCATTTATCAGACTTTCAGATAGGGTAAATGTCAGTGAGCGTTCCGATTTCAGTTCCAGAGCGATTCGCATTACGGGTACTTGACATATAGTCGTTTTCAGCCAATTTTCTGAATTTTTGAAAATTTCACTTTTTTGTGAAAATATCCACTAAATGAGGGAATAATATGTGTGAGGGTACCCCAGGAGAGTTCCAAATGTGTGTGGGTAGAATTAATATCCCACGGGGGTAAAATTGAAAAAAGTTGAAAACAATTTTTTTTTGGACTTAGTCATTTTTCCGGCGTTTGTCAGACTTTCAGAAAGGGGAAATGTCACTGAGAGTTCCGATTTCAGTTCCAGAGCGATTCGCCTGATGAGTACTTGATATTTAGTCGTTTTCAGCCAATTTTCAGAATTTTTGAAAATTTCATTTTTTTGTGAAAATATCCACTAAATGAGGAAATAATATGTGTGAGGGTACCCCAGGAGAGTTCCAAATGTGTGTGTAGAATATATGTCCCACGGGGGTAAATTTGAAAAAAAGTTGGAAAAATTTTTTTTTTTACTTAGTCATTTTTCCGGCGTTTATCAGACTTTCAGATAGGGTAAATGTCAGTGAGCATTCTGATTTCAGTTCCAGAGCGATTCACCTGATGGGTACTTGATATATAGTCGTTTTCACCCAATTTTCTGAATTTTTGAAAATTTCTCTTTTTTGTGAAAATATCCACTAAATGAGGGAATAATATGTGTGAGGGTACACCAGGAGAGTTCCAAATGTGTGTGGGTAGAATATATATCCCACAGGGGTAAAATTGAAAAAAGTTTAAAAATTTTTTTTTTTTAACTTAATCATTTTTCCGACTTTTATCAGACTTTCAGATAGGAGAAATGTAAGTGAGCATTCCGATTTCAGTTCCAGAGCGATTCGCCCCATGAGTCCTATATATTTAGTCGTTTTCAGCCAATTTTCTGAATTTTTGAAAATTTCACTTTTTTGTGAAAATATCCACTAAATGAGGGAATAATATGTGTGAGGGTACCCCAGGAGAGTTCCAAATGTGTGTGGGTAGAATTAATATCCCACGGGGGTAAAATTGCAAAAAGTTGAAAACAATTTTATTTTGGACTTAGTCATTTTTCCGGCGTTTGTCAGACTTTCAGAAAGGGGAAATGTCAGTGAGAGTTCCGATTTCAGTTCCAGAGCGATTCGCCTGATGAGTACTTGATATTTAGTCGTTTTCAGCCAATTTTCAGAATTTTTGAAAATTTCACTTTTTTCTGAAAATATCCACTAAATGAGGGAATAATATGTGTGAGGGTACCCCAGGAGAGTTCCAAATGTGTGTGGGTAGAATGAATATCCCACGGGGGTAAAATTGAAAAAAGTTGAAAACAATTTTTTTTTGGACTTAGTCATTTTTCCGGCGTTTATCAGACTTTCAGATAGGGGAAATGTCAGTGAGCGTTCCGATTTCAGTTCCAGAGCGATTTGCCTGATGAGTACTTGATATTTAGTCGTTTTCAGCCAATTTTCTGAATTTTTGAAAATTTCACTTTTTTGTGAAAATATCCACTAAATGAGGAAATAATATGTGTGAGGGTACCCCAGGAGAGTTCTAAATGTGTGTGGGTAGAATATATATCCCACAGGGGTAAAATTGAAAAAAGTAAAAAAAATGTTTTTTTAGACTTAGTCATTTTTCCGGCGTTTATCAGACTTTCAGATAGGGGAAATGTCAGTGAGCGTTCCGATTTCAGTTCCAGAGCGATTTGCCTGATGAGTACTTGATATTTAGTCGTTTTCAGCCAATTTTCTGAATTTTTGAAAATTTCACTTTTTTGTGAAAATATCCACTAAATGAGGAAATAATATGTGTGAGGGTACCCCAGGAGAGTTCTAAATGTGTGTGGGTAGAATATATATCCCACAGGGGTAAAATTGAAAAAAGTAAAAAAAATGTTTTTTTAGACTTAGTCATTTTTCCGGCGTTTATCAGACTTTCAGATAGGGGAAATGTCAGTGAGCATTCCGATTTCAGTTTCAGAGCGATTTGCCCCGTGAGTCCTTGATATTTAGTCGTTTTCCGTCAATTTTCACAATGTTTGAAAATTTCACTTTTTTGTGAAAATATCCACTAAATGAGGGAATAATATGTGTGAGGGTACCCCAGGAGAGTTCCAAATGTGTGTGGGTAGAATATATATCCCACAGGGGTAAAATTGAAAAAAGTTAAAAAAATGTTTTTTTGGACTTAGTCATTTTTCCGGCGTTTATCATACTTTCGGATAGGGGAAATGTCAGTGGTCGTTCCGATTTCAGTTCCAGAGCGATTTGCCCCATGAGTACTTGATATTTAGTTGTTTTCAGCCAATTTTCAGAATTTTTGAAAATTTCACTTTTTTCGTGAAAATATCCACTAAATGAGGGAATAATATGTGTGATGGTACCCCAGGAGAGTAACAAATGTGTGTGGGTAGAATATATATCCCACGGGGGTAAAATTGAAAAAAGTTGAAAAAAAATTTTTTTTGGACTTAGGAATTTTTCCGGCGTTTATCAGACTTTCAGATAGGGGAAATATCAGTGAGCATTCCGATTTCAGATCCAGAGCGATTTGCCCCATGAGTCCTTGATATTTAGTCGTTTTCAGCCAATTTTCTTAATTTTTGAAAATTTCACTTTTTTCGTGAAAATATCCACTAAATGAGGGAATAATATGTGTGAGGGTACCCCAGGAGAGTTCCAAATGTGTGTGGGTAGAATATATATCCCACAGGGGTAAAATTGAAAAAAGTTGAAAAAAATTTTTTTTTGGACTTAGTCATTTTTCCGGCGTTTATCAGACTTTCAGATAAGGGAAATGTCAGTGAGCATTCCAATTTCAGTTCCAGAGCGATTTGCCCGATGAGTCCTTGATATTTAGTCGTTTTCAGCCAATTTTCTTAATTTTTGAAAATTTCACTTTTTTGTGAAAATATCCACTAAATGAGGGAATAATATCTTTGAGGGTGCCCCAGGAGAGTTCCAAATGTGTGTGGGTAGAATATATATCCCACAGGGGTAAAATTGAAAAAAGTTTAAAAAATTTTGGGGGGGGGATTTAATCATTTTTCCGGAATTTATAAGGCTTTCAGATAGGGTAAATGTAAGTGAGCATTCCGATTTCAGTTCCAGAGCGTTTTGCCTGATGAGTACTTGATATTTAATAGTTTTCAGCCAGTTTTCAGAATTTTTGAAAATTTCACTTTTTTGTGAAAATATCCAGTAAATAAGAGAATAATATGTGTGAGGGTACCCCAGGAGAGTTCCAAATGTGTTTGGGTAGAATATATATCCCACGGGGGTAAAATTGAAAAAAGATGAAAACATTTTTTATTTGGACTTAGTCATTGTTCCGGCGTTTATCAGACTTTCAGATAGGGTAAATGTCAGTGAGCGTTCCGATTTCAGTTCCAGAGTGATTCGCCCGATGAGTACTTGATATTTAGTCGTTTTCTGCCAATTTTCAGAATTTTGAAAATTTCACTTTTTTTGTGAAAATATCCACTAAATGAGGGAATAGCATCTGTGAGGGTACCCCAGGAGAGTTCCAAATATGTGTGGGTAGAATATATATCCCACGGGGGTAAAATTGAAAAAAGTTTAAAAATTTTTTGGGGGGGATTTAGTCATTTTTCCAGCATTTATAAGACTTTCAGATAGGGTAAATGTCAGTGAGCGTTCCGATTTCAGTTCCAGAGCGTTTCGCCCGATGAGTACTTGATATTTAGTCGTTTTCAGCCACTTTTCAGAATTTTTGAAAATTTCACTTTTTTGTGAAAATATCCAGTAAATGAGAGAATAATATGTGTGAGGGTACCCCAGGAGAGTTCCAAATGTGTGTGGGTAGAATATATATCCCAAGGGGGTAAAATTGAAAAAAGATGAAAACATTTTTTATTTGGACTTAGTCATTTTTCCGGCGTTTATCAGACTTTCAGATAGGGTAAATGTCAGTGAGCGTTCCGATTTCAGTTCCAGAGCGATTCGCCCGATGGTTACTTGATATTTAGTCGTTTTCACTCAATTTTCAGAATTTTTGAAAATTCAACTTTTTTGTGAAAATATCCACTAAATGAGGGAATAATATGCGTGAGGGTACCCCAGGAGAATTCCAAATATGTGTGGGTAGAATAGATATCCCACGGGGGGTAAAATTGAAAAAAGTTGGCAACAAATTTTTTTGGACTTAGTCGTTTTTCCGGCGTTAATCAGACTTTCAGATAGTAGAAATGTCAGTGAGCGTTCCGATTTCAGTTCCAGAGCGGTGCTCACGATGAGTCCTTGATATTTAGTCGTTTTCAGCCAATTTTCTGAATTTTTGAAAGTTTCACTTTTTTGTGAAAATATCCACTAAATGAGGGAATAATATGTGTGAGGGTACCCCAGGAGAGTTCCAAATGTGTGTGGGTAGAATATATATCCCACGGGGGTAAAATTGAAAAAAAGTTTAAAAAATTTTTTTTTTAGACTTAGTCATTTTTCCGGCGTTTATCAGACTTTCAGATAGGGGAAATGTCAGTGAGCGTTCCGATTTCAGTTCCAGAGCGATGCGCCCGATGAGTCTTTGATATTTAGTCGTTTTCAACCAATTTTCTGAATTTTTGAAAATTTCACTTTTTTGTGAAAATATCCACTAAATGAGGAAATAATATGTGTGAGGGTACCCCAGGAGAGTTCCAAATGTGTGTGGGTAGAATATATATCCCACGGGGGTAAAATTGTAAAAAAGTTGAAAAAAATTTTTTTTTAGGCTTAGTCGCTTTTCCGGCGTTTATCAGACTTTCAGATAGGGTAAATGTCAGTGTGCGTTCCGATTTCAGTTCCAGAGCGATTCTCCCGATGGGTACTTGAAACTTAGTCGTTTTCACTCAATTTTCAGAATTTTTGAAAATTCAACTTTTTTGTGAAAATATCCACTAAATGAGGGAATAATATGCGTGAGGGTACCCCAGGAGAGTTCCAAATGTGTGTGGGTAGATAAGATATCCCACGGGGGGTAAAATTGAAAAAAGTTGAAAAAATATTTTTTGGGACTTAGTCATTTTCCGGCGTTTATCAGACTTTCAGATAGGGTAAATGTCAGTGACCATTCCGATTTCAGTTCCAGAGCGATTCGCCTGATGAGTACTTGATATTTAGTCGTTTTCAGCCAATTTTCTGAATTTTTGAAAATTTCACTTTTTTGTGAAAATATCCACTAAATGAGGGAATAATATGTGTGAGGGTACCCCAGGAGAGTTCCAAATGTGTGTGGGTAGAATAGATATCCCACGGGGGGTAAAATTGAAAAAAGTTGCAAAAAATTTTTTTTGGACTTAGTCATTTTTCCGGCATTAATTAGACTTTCAGATAGGATAAATGACAGTGAGCGTTCCGATTTCAGTTCCAGAGCGATTTGCCCGATGAGTACTTGATATTTAGTCGTTTTCAGCCAATTTTCTAATTTTTGAAAATTTCACTTTTTTGTGAAAATATCCACTAAATGAGGGAATAATATGTGTGAGGGTACCCCAGAAGAGTTCCAAATGTGTGTGGGTAGAATATATATCCCACGGGGGTAAAATTGAAAAAAGATGAAAAATTTTTTTATTTGGACTTAGTCATTTTTCCAGAGTTTATCAGACTTTCAGATAGGGTAAATGTCAGTGAGCATTCCGATTTCAGTTCCAGAGCGATGCGCTCGATAATTCCTTGATATTTAGTCATTTTCAGCCAATTTTCTGAATTTTGAAAATTTCACTTTTTTGTGAAAATATCCACTAAATGAGGGAATAAAATGTGTGAGGGTACCCCAGGAGAGTTCCAAATGTGTGTAAGTAGAATAGATATCCCACGGGGGGTAAAATTGAAAAAAGTTGAAAAATATTTTTTTTGGACTTAGTCATTTTTCCGGCGTTTATTAGACTTTCAGATAGGGGAAATATCAGTGAGCATTTCGATTTCAGTTTCAGAGCGATTTGCCCCATGAGTCCTTGATATTTAGTCGTTTTCAGCCAATTTTCACAATTTTTGAAAATTTCACTTTTTTGTGAAAATATCCACTAAATGAGGGAATAATATGTGTGAGGGTACCCCAGGAGTGTTCCAAATGTGTGTGGGTAGAATAGATATCCCATGGGGGGTAAAATTGAAAAAAGTTGAAAAATTTTTTTTGAGGTCTTAGTCATTTTTCCGGCGTTTATCAGATTTTCAGATAGGGGAAATGTCAGTGGGCGTTCCGATTTCAGTTCCAGAGCGATGTGCCCGATGAGTCCTTGATATTTAGTCGTTTTCAGGAAATTTTCTGAATTTTTGAAAATTTCACTTTTTTGTGAAAATATCCACTAAATGAGGTAATAATATGTGTGAGGGTACCCCAGGAGAGTTCCAAATGTGTGTGGGTAGAATTGATATCCCACGGGGGGTAAAATTGAAAAAAGCTGAAAAAATATTTTTTTGGACCTAGTCATTTTTCTGGCGTTTATCAGACTTTCAGATAGGGGAAATGTCAGTGAGCGTTCCGATTTCAGTTCCAGAGCGATGTGCCCGATGAGTCCTTGTTATTTAGTCGATTTCAGCCAATTTTCTGAATTTTTGAAAATTTCACTTTTTTGTGAAAATATCCACTAAATGAGGGAATAATATGTGTGAGAGTACCCCAGGAGAGTTCCAAATGTGTGTGGGTAGAATAGATATCCCACGGGGGGTAAAATTGAAAAAAGTTTAAAAAATTTTTTTTTGGACTTAGTATGTCAGTGAGCGTTCCGATTTCAGTTCCAGAGCGATGCGAACAATGAGTCCTTGATATTTAGTCGTTTTCAGCCAATTTTCAGAATTTTTGAAAATTTCACTTTTTTGTGAAAATATCCACTAAATGAGGGAATAATATGTGTGAGGGTACCCCAGGAGAGTTCCAAATGTGTGTGGGTAGAATATATATCCCACGGGGGTAAAACTGAAAAAAAGTTGAAAAATTTTTTTTTTTAGACTTAGTCATTTTTCCGGCGTTTATTAGACTTTCAGATAGGGGAAATATCAGTGAGCATTTCGATTTCAGTTTCAGAGCGATTTGCCCCATGAGTCCTTGATATTTAGTCGTTTTCAGCCAATTTTCACAATTTTTGAAAATTTCACTTTTTTGTGAAAATATCCACTAAATGAGGGAATAATATGTGTGAGGGTACCCCAGGAGTGTTCCAAATGTGTGTGGGTAGAATAGATATCCCATGGGGGGTAAAATTGAAAAAAGTTGAAAAATTTTTTTTGAGGTCTTAGTCATTTTTCCGGCGTTTATCAGACTTTCAGATAGGGGAAATGTCAGTGGGCGTTCCGATTTCAGTTCCAGAGCGATGTGCCCGATGAGTCCTTGATATTTAGTCGTTTTCAGGAAATTTTCTGAATTTTTGAAAATTTCACTTTTTTGTGAAAATATCCACTAAATGAGGTAATAATATGTGTGAGGGTACCCCAGGAGAGTTCCAAATGTGTGTGGGTAGAATTGATATCCCACAGGGGGTAAAATTGAAAAAAGCTGAAAAAATATTTTTTTGGACCTAGTCATTTTTCTGGCGTTTATCAGACTTTCAGATAGGGGAAATGTCAGTGAGCGTTCCGATTTCAGTTCCAGAGCGATGTGCCCGATGAGTCCTTGATATTTAGTCGTTTTCAGCCAATTTTCTGAATTTTTGAAAATTTCACTTTTTTGTGAAAATATCCACTAAATGAGGGAATAATATCTTTGAGGGTGCCCCAGGAGAGTTCCAAATGTGTGTGGGTAGAATATATATCCCACAGGGGTAAAATTGAAAAAAGTTTAAAAAATTTTGGGGGGGGGATTTAATCATTTTTCCGGAATTTATAAGGCTTTCAGATAGGGTAAATGTCAGTGAGCGTTCCGATTTCAGTTCCAGAGCGTTTTGCCTGATGAGTACTTGATATTTAATAGTTTTCAGCCAGTTTTCAGAATTTTTGAAAATTTCACTTTTTTGTGAAAATATCCAGTAAATAAGAGAATAATATGTGTAAGGGTACCCCAGGAGAGTTCCAAATGTGTTTGGGTAGAATATATATCCCACGGGGGTAAAATTGAAAAAAGATGAAAACATTTTTTATTTGGACTTAGTCATTGTTCCGGCGTTTATCAGACTTTCAGATAGGGTAAATGTCAGTGAGCGTTCCGATTTCAGTTCCAGAGTGATTCGCCCGATGAGTACTTGATATTTAGTCGTTTTCTGCCAATTTTCAGAATTTTGAAAATTTCACTTTTTTTGTGAAAATATCCACTAAATGAGGGAATAGCATCTGTGAGGGTACCCCAGGAGAGTTCCAAATATGTGTGGGTAGAATATATATCCCACGGGGGTAAAATTGAAAAAAGTTTAAAAATTTTTTGGGGGGGATTTAGTCATTTTTCCAGCATTTATAAGACTTTCAGATAGGGTAAATGTCAGTGAGCGTTCCGATTTCAGTTCCAGAGCGATTCGCCCGATGGTTACTTGATATTTAGTCGTTTTCACTCAATTTTCAGAATTTTTGAAAATTCAACTTTTTTGTGAAAATATCCACTAAATGAGGGAATAATATGCGTGAGGGTACCCCAGGAGAGTTCCAAATGTGTGTGGGTAGAATAGATATCCCACGGGGGGTAAAATTGAAAAAAGTTGGCAACAAATTTTTTTGGACTTAGTCGTTTTTCCGGCGTTAATCAGACTTTCAGATAGTAGAAATGTCAGTGAGCGTTCCGATTTCAGTTCCAGAGCGGTGCTCACGATGAGTCCTTGATATTTAGTCGTTTTCAGCCAATTTTCTGAATTTTTGAAAGTTTCACTTTTTTGTGAAAATATCCACTAAATGAGGGAATAATATGTGTGAGGGTACCCCAGGAGAGTTCCAAATGTGTGTGGGTAGAATATATATCCCACGGGGGTAAAATTGAAAAAAAGTTTAAAAAATTTTTTTTTTAGACTTAGTCATTTTTCCGGCGTTTATCAGACTTTCAGATAGGGGAAATGTCAGTGAGCGTTCCGATTTCAGTTCCAGAGCGATGCGCCCGATGAGTCTTTGATATTTAGTCGTTTTCAACCAATTTTCTGAATTTTTGAAAATTTCACTTTTTTGTGAAAATATCCACTAAATGAGGAAATAATATGTGTGAGGGTACCCCAGGAGAGTTCCAAATGTGTGTGGGTAGAATATGTATCCCACGGGGGTAAAATTGTAAAAAAGTTGAAAAAAATTTTTTTTTAGGCTTAGTCGCTTTTCCGGCGTTTATCAGACTTTCAGATAGGGTAAATGTCAGTGTGCGTTCCGATTTCAGTTCCAGAGCGATTCTCCCGATGGGTACTTGAAACTTAGTCGTTTTCACTCAATTTTCAGAATTTTTGAAAATTCAACTTTTTTGTGAAAATATCCACTAAATGAGGGAATAATATGCGTGAGGGTACCCCAGGAGAGTTCCAAATGTGTGTGGGTAGATAAGATATCCCACGGGGGGTAAAATTGAAAAAAGTTGAAAAAATATTTTTTGGGACTTAGTCATTTTCCGGCGTTTATCAGACTTTCAGATAGGGTAAATGTCAGTGACCATTCCGATTTCAGTTCCAGAGCGATTCGCCTGATGAGTACTTGATATTTAGTCGTTTTCAGCCAATTTTCTGAATTTTTGAAAATTTCACTTTTTTGTGAAAATATCCACTAAATGAGGGAATAATATGTGTGAGGGTACCCCAGGAGAGTTCCAAATGTGTGTGGGTAGAATAGATATCCCACGGGGGGTAAAATTGAAAAAAGTTGCAAAAAATTTTTTTTGGACTTAGTCATTTTTCCGGCATTAATTAGACTTTCAGATAGGATAAATGACAGTGAGCGTTCCGATTTCAGTTCCAGAGCGATTTGCCCGATGAGTACTTGATATTTAGTCGTTTTCAGCCAATTTTCTAATTTTTGAAAATTTCACTTTTTTGTGAAAATATCCACTAAATGAGGGAATAATATGTGTGAGGGTACCCCAGAAGAGTTCCAAATGTGTGTGGGTAGAATATATATCCCACGGGGGTAAAATTGAAAAAAGATGAAAAATTTTTTTATTTGGACTTAGTCATTTTTCCAGAGTTTATCAGACTTTCAGATAGGGTAAATGTCAGTGAGCATTCCGATTTCAGTTCCAGAGCGATGCGCTCGATAATTCCTTGATATTTAGTCATTTTCAGCCAATTTTCTGAATTTTGAAAATTTCACTTTTTTGTGAAAATATCCACTAAATGAGGGAATAAAATGTGTGAGGGTACCCCAGGAGAGTTCCAAATGTGTGTAAGTAGAATAGATATCCCACGGGGGGTAAAATTGAAAAAAGTTGAAAAATATTTTTTTTGGACTTAGTCATTTTTCCGGCGTTTATTAGACTTTCAGATAGGGGAAATATCAGTGAGCATTTCGATTTCAGTTTCAGAGCGATTTGCCCCATGAGTCCTTGATATTTAGTCGTTTTCAGCCAATTTTCACAATTTTTGAAAATTTCACTTTTTTGTGAAAATATCCACTAAATGAGGGAATAATATGTGTGAGGGTACCCCAGGAGTGTTCCAAATGTGTGTGGGTAGAATAGATATCCCATGGGGGGTAAAATTGAAAAAAGTTGAAAAATTTTTTTTGAGGTCTTAGTCATTTTTCCGGCGTTTATCAGATTTTCAGATAGGGGAAATGTCAGTGGGCATTCCGATTTCAGTTCCAGAGCGATGTGCCCGATGAGTCCTTGATATTTAGTCGTTTTCAGGAAATTTTCTGAATTTTTGAAAATTTCACTTTTTTGTGAAAATATCCACTAAATGAGGTAATAATATGTGTGAGGGTACCCCAGGAGAGTTCCAAATGTGTGTGGGTAGAATTGATATCCCACGGGGGGTAAAATTGAAAAAAGCTGAAAAAATATTTTTTTGGACCTAGTCATTTTTCTGGCGTTTATCAGACTTTCAGATAGGGGAAATGTCAGTGAGCGTTCCGATTTCAGTTCCAGAGCGATGTGCCCGATGAGTCCTTAATATTTAGTCGTTTTCAGCCAATTTTCTGAATTTTTGAAAATTTCACTTTTTTGTGAAAATATCCACTAAATGAGGGAATAATATCTTTGAGGGTGCCCCAGGAGAGTTCCAAATGTGTGTGGGTAGAATATATATCCCACAGGGGTAAAATTGAAAAAAGTTTAAAAAATTTTGGGGGGGGGATTTAATCATTTTTCCGGAATTTTTAAGGCTTTCAGATAGGGTAAATGTCAGTGAGCGTTCCGATTTCAGTTCCAGAGCGTTTTGCCTGATGAGTACTTGATATTTAATAGTTTTCAGCCAGTTTTCAGAATTTTTGAAAATTTCACTTTTTTGTGAAAATATCCAGTAAATAAGAGAATAATATGTGTGAGGGTACCCCAGGAGAGTTCCAAATGTGTTTGGGTAGAATATATATCCCACGGGGGTAAAATTGAAAAAAGATGAAAACATTTTTTATTTGGACTTAGTCATTGTTCCGGCGTTTATCAGACTTTCAGATAGGGTAAATGTCAGTGAGCGTTCCGATTTCAGTTCCAGAGTGATTCGCCCGATGAGTACTTGATATTTAGTCGTTTTCTGCCAATTTTCAGAATTTTGAAAATTTCACTTTTTTTGTGAAAATATCCACTAAATGAGGGAATAGCATCTGTGAGGGTACCCCAGGAGAGTTCCAAATATGTGTGGGTAGAATATATATCCCACGGGGGTAAAATTGAAAAAAGTTTAAAAATTTTTTGGGGGGGATTTAGTCATTTTTCCAGCATTTATAAGACTTTCAGATAGGGTAAAAGTCAGTGAGCGTTCCGATTTCAGTTCCAGAGCGTTTCGCCCGATGAGTACTTGATATTTAGTCGTTTTCAGCCACTTTTCAGAATTTTTGAAAATTTCACTTTTTTGTGAAAATATCCAGTAAATGAGAGAATAATATGTGTGAGGGTACCCCAGGAGAGTTCCAAATGTGTGTGGGTAGAATATATATCCCAAGGGGGTAAAATTGAAAAAAGATGAAAACATTTTTTATTTGGACTTAGTCATTTTTCCGGCGTTTATCAGACTTTCAGATAGGGTAAATGTCAGTGAGCGTTCCGATTTCAGTTCCAGAGCGATTCGCCCGATGGTTACTTGATATTTAGTCGTTTTCACTCAATTTTCAGAATTTTTGAAAATTCAACTTTTTTGTGAAAATATCCACTAAATGAGGGAATAATATGCGTGAGGGTACCCCAGGAGAGTTCCAAATGTGTGTGGGTAGAATAGATATCCCACGGGGGGTAAAATTGAAAAAAGTTGGCAACAAATTTTTTTGGACTTGGTCGTTTTTCCGGCGTTAATCAGACTTTCAGATAGTAGAAATGTCAGTGAGCGTTCCGATTTCAGTTCCAGAGCGGTGCTCACGATGAGTCCTTGATATTTAGTCGTTTTCAGCCAATTTTCTGAATTTTTGAAAGTTTCACTTTTTTGTGAAAATATCCACTAAATGAGGGAATAATATGTGTGAGGGTACCCCAGGAGAGTTCCAAATGTGTGTGGGTAGAATATATATCCCATGGGGGTAAAATTGAAAAAAAGTTTAAAAAATTTTTTTTTTAGACTTAGTCATTTTTCCGGCGTTTATCAGACTTTCAGATAGGGGAAATGTCAGTGAGCGTTCCGATTTCAGTTCCAGAGCGATGCGCCCGATGAGTCTTTGATATTTAGTCGTTTTCAACCAATTTTCTGTATTTTTGAAAATTTCACTTTTTTGTGAAAATATCCACTAAATGAGGAAATAATATGTGTGAGGGTACCCCAGGAGAGTTCCAAATGTGTGTGGGTAGAATATATATCCCACGGGGGTAAAATTGTAAAAAAGTTGAAAAAAATTTTTTTTTAGGCTTAGTCGCTTTTCCGGCGTTTATCAGACTTTCAGATAGGGTAAATGTCAGTGTGCGTTCCGATTTCAGTTCCAGAGCGATTCTCCCGATGGGTACTTGAAACTTAGTCGTTTTCACTCAATTTTCAGAATTTTTGAAAATTCAACTTTTTTGTGAAAATATCCACTAAATGAGGGAATAATATGCGTGAGGGTACCCCAGGAGAGTTCCAAATGTGTGTGGGTAGATAAGATATCCCACGGGGGGTAAAATTGAAAAAAGTTGAAAAAATATTTTTTGGGACTTAGTCATTTTCCGGCGTTTATCAGACTTTCAGATAGGGTAAATGTCAGTGACCATTCCGATTTCAGTTCCAGAGCGATTCGCCTGATGAGTACTTGATATTTAGTCGTTTTCAGCCAATTTTCTGAATTTTTGAAAATTTCACTTTTTTGTGAAAATATCCACTAAATGAGGGAATAATATGTGTGAGGGTACCCCAGGAGAGTTCCAAATGTGTGTGGGTAGAATAGATATCCCATGGGGGGTAAAATTGAAAAAAGTTGCAAAAAATTTTTTTTGGACTTAGTCATTTTTCCGGCATTAATTAGACTTTCAGATAGGATAAATGACAGTGAGCGTTCCGATTTCAGTTCCAGAGCGATTTGCCCGATGAGTACTTGATATTTAGTCGTTTTCAGCCAATTTTCTAATTTTTGAAAATTTCACTTTTTTGTGAAAATATCCACTAAATGTGGGAATAATATGTGTGAGGGTACCCCAGAAGAGTTCCAAATGTGTGTGGGTAGAATATATATCCCACGGGGGTAAAATTGAAAAAAGATGAAAAATTTTTTTATTTGGACTTAGTCATTTTTCCAGAGTTTATCAGACTTTCAGATAGGGTAAATGTCAGTGAGCATTCCGATTTCAGTTCCAGAGCGATGCGCTCGATAATTCCTTGATATTTAGTCATTTTCAGCCAATTTTCTGAATTTTGAAAATTTCACTTTTTTGTGAAAATATCCACTAAATGAAGGAATAAAATGTGTGAGGGTACCCCAGGAGAGTTCCAAATGTGTGTAAGTAGAATAGATATCCCACGGGGGGTAAAATTGAAAAAAGTTGAAAAATATTTTTTTTGGACTTAGTCATTTTTCCGGCGTTTCGCAGACTTTCAGATATGGGAAATGTCAGTGGGCGTTTCGATTTCAGTTCCGGAGCCATGCGCCCGATGAGTCCTTGATATTTAGTCGTTTTCAGCCAATTTTCTGAATTTTTGAAAATTTCACTTTTTTGTGAAAATATCCACTAAATGAGGGAATAATATGTGTGAGGGTACCACAGGAGAGTTCCAAATGTGTGTGGGTAGACTAGATATCCCACGGGGGGTAAAATTGAAAAAAGTTGAAAAAATATTTTTTTGGACTTAGTCATTTTTCCGCCATTTTTCAGACTTTCAGATAGGGGAAATGTCAGTGAGCATTCCGATTTCAGTTCCAGAGCGATTCACCCCATGAGTCCTTGATATTTAGTCGTTTTCAGCCAATTTTCTGAATTTTTGAAAATTTCACTTTTTTGTGAAAATATCCACTAAATGAGGGAATAATATGTGTGAGGGTACCCCAGAAGAGTTCCAAATGTGTGTGGGTAGAATATATATCCCACGGGGGTAAAATTGAAAAAAGATGAAAAATTTTTTTATTTGGACTTAGTCATTTTTGCGGCGTTTATCAGACTTTCAGATATGGGAAATGTCAGTGAGCGTTCCGATTTCAGTTCCAGAGCGATGCGCCCGATGAGTCCTTGATATTTAGTCGCTTTCAGCCAATTTTCTGAATTTTTGAAAATGTCACTTTTTTGTGAAAATATCCACTAAATGAGGGAATAATATGTGTGAGGGTACCCCAGGAGAGTTCCAAATGTGTGTTGGTAGAATAGATATCCCACGGGGGGTAAAATTGAAAAAAAGTTGCCAAAAAATTTTTTGGACTTAGTCATTTTTCTGGCGCTTATCAGACTTTCAGATAGGGTAAATGACAGTGAGCGTTCCGATTTCAGTTCCAGAGCGATTTACCCGATGAGTACTTGATATTTAGTCGTTTTCAGCCAATTTTCAGAATTTTTGAAAATTTCACTTTTTTCTGAAAATATCCACTAAATGAGGGAATAATATGTGTGAGGGTGCCCCAGGAAAGTTCCAAATGTGTGTGGGTAGAATAGATATCCCACGGGGGGTAAAATTGAAAAAAGTTGAAAAAAAAATTTTTTGGACTTAGTCATTTTTGCGCCGTTTATCAGACTTTCAGATAGGGGAAATGTCAGTGAGCATTCCGATTTCAGTTCCAGAGCGATTCGCCCGATGAGAAGTTGTTATTTAGTAGTTTTCAGCCAACTTTCTGAATTTTTGAAAATTTCACTTTTTGTGAAAATGTCCACTAAATGAGGGAATAATATGTGTGAGGGTACCCAAGGAGAGTTCCAAATGTGTGTGGGTAGAATAGATATCCCACGGGGGGTAAAATTGAAAAACGTTGAAAACAATTTTTTTTTGGACTTAGTCATTTTTCCGGCGTTTATTAGACTTTCAGATAGGGGAAATGTCAGTGAGCGTTCCAATTTCAGTTCCAGAGCGATTCGCCCTTTTAGTACTTGATATTTAGTCGTTTTCTGCCAATTCTCAGAATTTTGAAAATTTCACTTTTTGGTAAAAATATCCACTAAATGAGGGAATAATATGTGTGAGGGTACCCCAGGAGAGTTCCAAATGTGTGTGGGTAGAATTAATATCCCACTGAGGTAAAATTGAAAAAAGTTGAAAACAATTTTTTTTTGGACTTAGTCATTTTTCCACCATTTTTCAGACTTTCAGATAGGGGAAATGTCAGTGAGCATTCCGATTTCAGTTCCAGAGCGATTCACCCCATGAGTCCTTGATATTTAGTCGTTTTCAGCCAATTTTCTGAATTTTTGAAAATTTCACTTTTTTGTGAAAATATCCACTAAATGAGGGAATAATATGTGTGAGGGTACCCCAGAAGAGTTCCAAATGTGTGTGGGTAGAATATATATCCCACGGGGGTAAAATTGAAAAAAGATGAAAAATTTTTTTATTTGGACTTAGTCATTTTTGCGGCGTTTATCAGACTTTCAGATATGGGATATGTCAGTGAGCGTTCCGATTTCAGTTCCAGAGCGATGCGCCCGATGAGTCCTTGATATTTAGTCGCTTTCAGCCAATTTTCAGAATTTTTGAAAATGTCACTTTTTTGTGAAAATATCCACTAAATGAGGGAATAATATGTGTGAGGGTACCCCAGGAGAGTTCCAAATGTGTGTTGGTAGAATAGATATCCCACGGGGGGTAAAATTGAAAAAAAGTTGCCAAAAAATTTTTTGGACTTAGTCATTTTTCTGGCGCTTATCAGACTTTCAGATAGGGTAAATGACAGTGAGCGTTCCGATTTCAGTTCCAGAGCGATTTGCCCGATGAGTACTTGATATTTAGTCGTTTTCAGCCAATTTTCAGAATTTTTGAAAATTTCACTTTTTTCTGAAAATATCCACTAAATGAGGGAATAATATGTGTGAGGGTGCCCCAGGAAAGTTCCAAATGTGTGTGGGTAGAATAGATATCCCACGGGGGGTAAAATTGAAAAAAGTTGAAAAAAAAATTTTTTGGACTTAGTCATTTTTGCGCCGTTTATCAGACTTTCAGATAGGGGAAATGTCAGTGAGCATTCCGATTTCAGTTCCAGAGCGATTCGCCCGATGAGAAGTTGTTATTTAGTAGTTTTCAGCCAACTTTCTGAATTTTTGAAAATTTCACTTTTTTGTGAAAATGTCCACTAAATGAGGGAATAATATGTGTGAGGGTACCCAAGGAGAGTTCCAAATGTGTGTGGGTAGAATAGATATCCCACGGGGGGTAAAATTGAAAAACGTTGAAAACAATTTTTTTTTGGACTTAGTCATTTTTCCGGCGTTTATTAGACTTTCAGATAGGGGAAATGTCAGTGAGCGTTCCAATTTCAGTTCCAGAGCGATTCGCCCTTTTAGTACTTGATATTTAGTCGTTTTCTGCCAATTCTCAGAATTTTGAAAATTTCACTTTTTTGTAAAAATATCCACTAAATGAGGGAATAATATGTGTGAGGGTACCCCAGGAGAGTTCCAAATGTGTGTGGGTAGAATTAATATCCCACTGAGGTAAAATTGAAAAAAGTTGAAAACAATTTTTTTTTGGACTTAGTCATTTTTCCAGCGTTTATCAGACTTTCAGATAGGGGAAATGTCAGTGAGCATTCCGATTTCAGTTCCAGAGCGATTCGCCCCATGAGTCCTTGATATTTAGTCGTTTTCAGGCAATTTTCTGAATTTTTGAAAATTTCACTTTTTTGTGAAAATATCCACTAAATGAGGGAATGATATCTGTGAGGGTACCCCAGGAGAGTTCCAAATGTGTGTGGGTAGAATATATATCCCACGGGCGTAAAATTGAAAAAAGTTGAAAAAAATTTTTTTTGTACTTAGTCTTTTTTCCGCCGTTTATCAGACTTTCAGATAGGGGAAATGTCAGTGAGCCTTCCGATTTCAGTTCCAGAGTGATTTTCCCCATGAGTCCTTGATATTTAGTCGTTTTCAGCCAATTTTCTGAATTTTCGAAAATTTCACTTTTTTTGTGAAAATATCCACTAAATGAGGGAATAATATGTGTGAGGGTACCCCAGGAGAGTTCCAAATGTGTGTGGGTAGAATAGATATCCCACGTGGGTAAAATTGAAAAAAGTTTAAAAAAATGTTTTTTTGGACTGAGTCATTTTTCCGGCATTTATCAGACTTTCAGATAGGGGAAATGTCAGTGAGCATTCCGATTTCAGTTCCAGAGGGATTCGCCCTATTAGTACTTGATATTTAGTCGTTTTCTGCCAATTTTCAGAATTTTGAAAATTTCACTTTTTTGTGAAAATATCCACTAAATGAGGGAATAATATGTGTGAGGGTACCCCAGGAGAGTTCCAAATGTGTGTGGGTAGAATAGATATCCCACGTGGGTAAAATTGAAAAAAGTTTAAAAAAATTTTTTTTTGGACTGAGTCATTTTTCTGGCGTTTATCAGACTTTCAGATAGGGGAAATGTCAGTGAGCATTCCAATTTCAGTTCCAGAGCGATTCGCCCCATGAGTCCTTGATATTTAGTCGTTTTCAGACAATTTTCTGAATTTTTGAAAATTTTACTTTTTTGTGAAAATATCCACTAAATGAGGGAATAATATGTGTGAGGGTACCCCAGGAGAGTTCCAAATGTGTGTGGGTAGAATATATATCCCACGGGGTAAAATTGAAAAAAGATGAAAATTTTTTTTATTTAGACTTAGTCATTTTTCCAGCGTTTATCAGACTTTCAGATAGGGTAAATGTCAGTGAGCATTCCGATTTCAGTTCCAGAGCGATTCGCCCGATGACTACTTGATATTTAGTCGTTTTCAGCCAATTTTCTGAACTTTTGAAAATTTCACTTTTTTGTGAAAATATCCACTAAATGAGGGAATACTATGTGTGAGGGTACCCCAGGAGAGTTCCAAATGTGTGTGGGTAGAATTAATATCACAAGGGGGTAAAATTGAAAAACGTTGAAAGCAATTTTTTTTTGGACTTAGTCTTTTTTCCGGCGTTTATCAGACTTTCAGATAGGGGTAATGTCAGTGAGCGTTCCGATTTCAGTTCCAGAGCGATTTTCCCCTATTAGTACTTGATATTTAGTCGTTTTCTGCCAATTCTCAGAATTTTTAAAATTTCATTTTTTTGTGAAAATATCCACTAAATGAGGGAATAATATGTGTGAGGGTACCCCAGGAGAGTTCCAACTGTGTGTGGGTAGAATATATATCCCATGGGGGAAAATTGAAAAAATGTGAAAAAAATTTTTTTGGACTTAGTCATTTTTCCGGCGTTTATCAGACTTTCAGATAGGGGAAATGTCAGTGAGCATTCCGATTTCAGTTCCAGAGCGATTCGCCCCATGAGTCTTTGATATTTAGTCGTTTTCAGGCAATTTTCTGAATTTTTGAAAATTTCACTTTTTTGTGAAAATATCCACTAAATGAGGGAATAATATCTGTGAGGGTACCCCAGGAGAGTTCCAAATGTGTGTGGGTAGAATATATATCCCACGGGCGTAAAATTGAAAAAAGTTGAAAAAAATTTTTTTTGGAGTTAGTCATTTTTCCGGCATTTATCAGACTTTCAGATAGGGGAAATGTCAGTGAGCATTCCGATTTCAGTTCCAGAGCGATTCGCCCCATGAGTCCTAGATATTTAGTCGTTTTCAGCCAATTTTCTGAATTTTTGAAAATTTTACTTTTTTGTGAAAATATCCACTAAATGAGGGAATAATATGTGTGAGGGTACCCCAGGAGAGTTCCAAATGTGTGTGGGTAGAATTAATATCCCACGGGGGTAATATTGAAAAACGTTGAAAACAATTTTTTTTTGGACTTAGTCATTTTTCCGGCGTTTATCAGACTTTCAGATAGGGGAAATGTCAGTGAGCGTTCCGATTTCAGTTCCAGAGCGATTCGCCCTATTAGTACTTGATATTTAGTCGTTTTCTGACAATTCTCAGAATTTTGAAAATTTCACTTTTTTGGGAAAATATCCACTAAATGAGGGAATAATATGTGTGAGGGTACCCCAGGAGAGTTCCAAATGTGTGTGGGTAGAATATATATCCCACGGGCGTAAAATTGAAAAAAGTTAAAAAAAAATTTTTTTGGACTTAGTCATTTTTCTGCCGTTTATCAGACTTTCATATAGGGGAAATGTCAGTGAGCATTCCGATTTCAGTTCCAGAGCGATTCACCCCATGAGTCCTTGATATTTAGTCGTTTTCAGCCAATTTTCTGAATTTTTGAAAATTTCACTTTTTTGTGAAAATATCCACTAAATGAGGGAATAATATGTGTGAGGGTACCCCAGAAGAGTTCCAAATGTGTGTGGGTAGAATATATATCCCACGGGGGTAAAATTGAAAAAAGATGAAAAATTTTTTTATTTGGACTTAGTCATTTTTGCGGCGTTTATCAGACTTTCAGATATGGGAAATGTCAGTGAGCGTTCCGATTTCAGTTCCAGAGCGATGCGCCCGATGAGTCCTTGATATTTAGTCGTTTTCAGCCAATTTTCAGAATTTTTGAAAATTTCACTTTTTTCTGAAAATATCCACTAAATGAGGGAATAATATGTGTGAGGGTGCCCCAGGAAAGTTCCAAATGTGTGTGGGTAGAATAGATATCCCACGGGGGGTAAAATTGAAAAAAGTTGAAAAAAAAATTTTTTGGACTTAGTCATTTTTGCGCCGTTTATCAGACTTTCAGATAGGGGAAATGTCAGTGAGCATTCCGATTTCAGTTCCAGAGCGATTCGCCCGATGAGAAGTTGTTATTTAGTAGTTTTCAGCCAACTTTCTGAATTTTTGAAAATTTCACTTTTTTGTGAAAATGTCCACTAAATGAGGGAATAATATGTGTGAGGGTACCCCAGGAGAGTTCCAAATGTGTGTGGGTAGAATTAATATCCCACTGAGGTAAAATTGAAAAAAGTTGAAAACAATTTTTTTTTGGACTTAGTCATTTTTCCAGCGTTTATCAGACTTTCAGATAGGGGAAATGTCAGTGAGCATTCCGATTTCAGTTCCAGAGCGATTCGCCCCATGAGTCCTTGATATTTAGTCGTTTTCAGGCAATTTTCTGAATTTTTGAAAATTTCACTTTTTTGTGAAAATATCCACTAAATGAGGGAATGATATCTGTGAGGGTACCCCAGGAGAGTTCCAAATGTGTGTGGGTAGAATATATATCCCACGGGCGTAAAATTGAAAAAAGTTGAAAAAAATTTTTTTTGGACTTAGTCTTTTTTCCGCCGTTTATCAGACTTTCAGATAGGGGAAATGTCAGTGAGCGTTCCGATTTCAGTTCCAGAGCGATTCGCCCTGTTAGTACTTGATATTTAGTCGTTTTCTGCCAATTCTCAGAATTTTGAAAATTTCACTTTTTTGGGAAAATATCCACTAAATGAGGGAATAATATGTGTGAGGGTACCCCAGGAGAGTTCCAAATGTGTGTGGGTAGAATTAATATCACAAGGGGGTAAAATTGAAAAACGTTGAAAGCAATTTTTTTTTGGACTTAGTCTTTTTTCCGGCGTTTATCAGACTTTCAGATAGGGGAAATGTCAGTGAGCGTTCCGATTTCAGTTCCAGAGCGATTTTCCCCTATTAGTACTTGATATTTAGTCGTTTTCTGCCAATTCTCAGAATTTTTAAAATTTCATTTTTTTGTGAAAATATCCACTAAATGAGGGAATAATATGTGTGAGGGTACCCCAGGAGAGTTCCAACTGTGTGTGGGTAGAATATATATCCCATGGGGGAAAATTGAAAAAATGTGAAAAAAATTTTTTTGGACTTAGTCATTTTTCTGGCGTTTATCAGACTTTCAGATAGGGGAAATGTCAGTGAGCGTTCCGATTTCAGTTCCAGAGCGATTCGCCCTATTAGTACTTGATATTTAGTCGTTTTCTGACAATTCTCAGAATTTTGAAAATTTCACTTTTTTGGGAAAATATCCACTAAATGAGGGAATAATATGTGTGAGGGTACCCCAGGAGAGTTCCAAATGTGTGTGGGTAGAATATATATCCCACGGGCGTAAAATTGAAAAAAGTTAAAAAAAAATTTTTTTGGACTTAGTCATTTTTCTGCCGTTTATCAGACTTTCAGATAGGGGAAATGTCAGTGAGCATTCCGATTTCAGTTCCAGAGTGATTCACCCCATGAGTCCTTGATATTTAGTCGTTTTCAGCCAATTTTCTGAATTTTCGAAAATTTCACTTTTTTTGTGAAAATATCCACTAAATGAGGGAATAATATGTGTGAGGTACCCCAGGAGAGTTCCAAATGTGTGGGGGTAGAATAGATATCCCACGTGGGTAAAATTGAAAAAAGTTTAAAAAAATTTTTTTTTGGACTGAGTCATTTTTCCGGCATTTATCAGACTTTCAGATAGGGGAAATGTCAGTGAGCATTCCGATTTCAGTTCCAGAGCGATTCGCCCTATTAGTACTTGATATTTAGTCGTTTTCTGCCAATTTTCAGAATTTTGAAAATTTCACTTTTTTGTGAAAATATCCACTAAATGAGGGAATAATATGTGTGAGGGTACCCCAGGAGAGTTCCAAATGTGTGAGGGTAGAATATATATCCCACGGGGGTAAAAGTGAAAAAAGTTGAAAACATTTTTTTGTTTGACTTAGTCATTTTTCTGGCGTTTATCAGACTTTCAGATAGGGGAAATGTCAGTGAGCATTCCAATTTCAGTTCCAGAGCGATTCGCCCCATGAGTCCTTGATATTTAGTCGTTTTCTGCCAATTTTCAGAATTTTGAAAATTTCACTTTTTTGTGAAAATATCCACTAAATGAGGGAATAATATGTGTGAGGGTACCCCAGGAGAGTTCCAAATGTGTGAGGGTAGAATATATATCCCACGGGGGTAAAATTGAAAAAAGTTGAAAAAAATTTTTTGCTGGACTTAGTCATTTTTCCGGCATTTATCAGACTTTCAGATAGGGGAAATGTCAGTGAGCGTTCCGATTTCAGTTCCAGAGCGATTCGCCCTATTAGTACTTGATATTTAGTCGTTTTCTGCCAATTCTCAGAATTTTTAAAATTTCATTTTTTTGTGAAAATATCCACTAAATGAGGGAATAATATGTGTGAGGGTACCCCAGGAGAGTTCCAAATGTGTGTGGGTAGAATATATATCCCACGGGCGTAAAATTGAAAAAAGTTGAAAAAAAATTTTTTGGGACTGTCATTTTTCCGGCATTTATCAGACTTTCAGATAGGGGAAATGTCAGTGAGCATTCCGATTTCAGTTCCAGAGCGATTCCCCCCATGAGTCCTAGATATTTAGTCGTTTTCAGCCAATTTTCTGAATTTTTGAAAATTTTACTTTTTTGTGAAAATATCCACTAAATGAGGGAATACTATGTGTGAGGGTACCCCAGGAGAGTTCCAAATGTGTGTGGGTAGAATTAATATCACAAGGGGGTAAAATTGAAAAACGTTGAAAACAATTTTTTTTTGGACTTAGTCTTTTTTCCGGCGTTTATCAGACTTTCAGATAGGGGAAATGTCAGTGAGCGTTCCGATTTCATTTCCAGAGCGATTTGCCCTATTAGTACTTGATATTTAGTCATTTTCTGCCAATTTTCAGAATTTTGAAAATTTCACTTTTTTGTGAAAATATCCACTAAATGAGGGAATAATATGTGTGAGGATACCCCAGGAGAGTTCCAAATGTGTGTGGGTAGAATATATATCCCATGGGGGAAAATTGAAAAAATGTTAAAAAAAATTTTTTGGACTTAGTCATTTTTCCGGCGTTTATCAGACTTTCAGATAGGGGAAATGTCAGTGATCATTCCGATTTCAGTTCCAGAGCGATTCGCCCCATGAGTCCTTGATATTTAGTCGTTTTCAGGCAATTTTGGGAATTTTTGAAAATTTCACTTTTTTGTGAAAATATCCACTAAATGAGGGAATACTATGTGTAAGGGTACCCCAGGAGAGTTCCAAATGTGTGTGGGTAGAATTAATATCACAAGGGGGTAAATTGAAAAACGTTGAAAACAATTATTTTTTGGACTTAGTCTTTTTTCCGCCGTTTATCAGACTTTCAGATAGGGGAAATGTGAGTGAGCGTTCCGATTTCAGTTCCAGAGCGATTCGCCCTATTAGTACTTGATATTTAGTCGTTATCTGCCAATTTTCAGAATTTTGAAAATTTCACTTTTTTGTGAAAATATCCACTAAAAGAGGGAATAATATGTGTGAGGGTACCCCAGGAGAGTTCCAAATGTGTGTGGGTAGAATGAATATCACAAGGGGGTAAAATTGAAAAACGTTGAAAACAATTTTTTTTTGGACTTAGTCATTTTTCCGGCGTTTATCAGACTTTCAGATAGGGGAAATGTCTGTGAGCATTCCGATTTCAGTTCCAGAGCGATTTGCCCTATTAGTACTTGATATTTAGTCATTTTCTGCCAATTTTCAGGATTTTGAAAATTTCACTTTTTTGTGAAAATATCCACTAAATGAGGGAATAATATGTGTGAGGATACCCCAGGAGAGTTCCAAATGTGTGTGGGTAGAATATAAATCCCACGGGGTAAAATTGAAAACAGTTGAAAAAAATTTTTTTTTGGACTTAGACATTTTTCCGGCGTTTATCAGACTTTCAGATAGGGGAAATGTGAGTGAGCATTCTGATGTCAGTTCCAGAGCAATTCGCCCCATGAGTCCTTGATATTTAGTCATTTTCAGCCAATTTTCTGAATTTTTGAAAATTTTAATTTTTTTGTGAAAATATCCACTAAATTAGGGAATACTATGTGTGAGGGTACCCCAGGAGAGTTCCAAATGTGTGACGGTAGAATATATATATCCCACGGGGGTAAAATTGAAAAAAGTTGAAAAAATTTTTTTGTTGGACTTAGTCATTTTTCCGGCGTTTATCAGACTTTCAGATAGGGGAAATGTCAGTGAGCATTCCGATTTCAGTTCCAGAGCGATTCGCCCCATGAGTCCTTGATATTAAGTCGTTTTCAGCTAATTTTCTGAATTTTTTAAAATTTCACTTTTTTGTGAAAATATCCACTAAATGAGGGAATAATATGTGTGAGGGTACCCCAGGAGAGTTCCAAATGTGTTTGGGTAGAATATATATCCCACGGGGGTAAAATTGAAAAAAGTTGAAAAAATTTTTTTGTTGGACTTAGTCTTTTTTCCGGCGTTTATCAGACTTTCAGATAGGGGAAATGTCAGTGAGCGTTCCGATTTCAGTTCCAGAGCGATTTGCCCTATTAGTACTTGATATTTAGTCTTTTTCTGAAATTTTTAGAATTTTGAAAATTTCACTTTTTTGTGAAAATATCCACTAAATGAGGGAATAATATGTGTGAGGGTACCCCAGGAGAGTTCCAAATGTGTGTGGGTAGAATATAAATCCCACGGGGGTAAAATTGAAAAAAGTTGAAAAAAATTTTTTTTTGGACTTAGTCATTTTTCCGGCGTTTATCAGACTTTCAGATACGGGAAATGTCAGTGAGCATTCAGATTTCAGTTCCAGAGCGATTCGCCCCATGAGTCCTTGATATTTAGACTTTTTCAGCCAATTTTCTGAATTTTTGAAAATTTCACTTTTTTGTGAAAATATCCACTAAATGAGGGAATAATATGTGTGAGGGTACCCCAGGAGAGTTCCAAATATGTGTGGGTAGAATTAATATCACAAGGGGGTAAAATTGAAAAACGTTGAAAACAATTTTTTTTTGGACTTAAGTCTTTTTTCCGGCGTTTATCAGACTTTCAGATAGGGGAAATGTCAGTGAGCATTCCGATTTCAGTTCCAGAGCGATTCGCCCCATGAGTCCTTGATATTTAGTCGTTTTCAGCCAATTTTCTGAATTTTTGAAAATTTCACTTTTTTGTGAAAATATCCCCTAAATGAGGGAATAATATGTGTGAGGGTACCCCAGGAGAGTTCCAAATGTGTGTGGGTAGAATGAATATCACAAGGGGGTAAAATTGAAAAACGTTGAAAACAATTTTTTTTTGGACTTAGTCTTTTTTCCGGCGTTTATCAGACTTTCAGATAGGGGAAATGTCAGTGAGCATTCCGATTTCAGTTCCAGAGCGATTTGCCCTATTAGTACTTGATATTTAGTCGTTTTCTGCCAATTTTCAGGATTTTGAAAATTTCACTTTTTTGTGAAAATATCCACTAAATGAGGGAATAATATGTGTGAGGATACCCCAGGAGAGTTCCAAATGTGTGTGGGTAGAATTAATATCACAAGGGGGTAAATTGAAAAACGTTGAAAACAATTTTTTTTTGGACTTAGTCATTTTTCCGGCGTTTATCAGACTTTCAGATAGGGGAAATGTCAGTGAGCGTTCCGATTTCAGTTCCAGAGCGATTCGCCCTATTAGTACTTGATATTTAGTCGTTTTCTGCCAATTTTCAGAATTTTGAAAATGTCACTTTTTTGTGAAAATATCCACTAAATGAGGGAATAATATGTGTGAGGGTACCCCAGGAGAGTTCCAAATGTGTGTGGGTAGAATTAATATCACAAGGGGGTAAAATTGAAAAACGTTGAAAACAATTTTTTTTTGGACTTGTCTTTTTTCCGGCGTTTATCAGACTTTCAGATAGGGGAAATGTCAGTGAGCATTCCGATTTCAGTTCCAGAGCGATTCGCCCCATGAGTCCTTGATATTTAGTCGTTTTCAGCCAATTTTCTGAATTTTTGAAAATTTCACTTTTTTGTGAAAATATCCCCTAAATGAGGGAATAATATGTGTGAGGGTACCCCAGGAGAGTTCCAAATGTGTGTGGGTAGAATGAATATCACAAGGGGGTAAAATTGAAAAACGTTGAAAACAATTTTTTTTTGGACTTAGTCTTTTTTCCGGCGTTTATCAGACTTTCAGATAGGGGAAATGTCAGTGAGCATTCCGATTTCAGTTCCAGAGCGATTCGCCCCATGAGTCCTTGATATTTAGTCGTTTTCAGCCAATTTTCTGAATTTTTGAAAATTTCACTTTTTTGTGAAAATATCCCCTAAATGAGGGAATAATATGTGTGAGGGTACCCCAGGAGAGTTCCAAATGTGTGTGGGTAGAATGAATATCACAAGGGGGTAAATTGAAAAACGTTGAAAACAATTTTTTTTTGGACTTAGTCTTTTTTCCGGCGTTTATCAGACTTTCAGATAGGGGAAATGTCAGTGAGCGTTCCGATTTCAGTTCCAGAGCGATTCGCCCTATTAGTACTTGATATTTAGTCTTTTTCTGAAATTTTCAGAATTTTGAAAATTTCACTTTTTTGTGAAAATATCCACTAAATGAGGGAATAATATGTGTGAGGGTACCCCAGGAGAGTTCCAAATGTGTGTGGGTAGAATGTAAATCCCACGGGGGTAAAATTGAAAAAAGTTGAAAAAAATTTTTTTTTGGACTTAGTCATTTTTCCGGCGTTTATCAGACTTTCAGATAGGGGAAATGTCAGTGAGCATTCCGATTTCAGTTCCAGAGCGATTCGCCCCATGAGTCCTTGATATTTAGTCGTTTTCAGCCAATTTTCTGAATTTTTGAAAATTTCACTTTTTTGTGAAAATATCCCCTAAATGAGGGAATAATATGTGTGAGGGTACCCCAGGAGAGTTCCAAATGTGTGTGGGTAGAATGAATATCACAAGGGGGTAAATTGAAAAACGTTGAAAACAATTTTTTTTTGGACTTAGTCTTTTTTCCGGCGTTTATCAGACTTTCAGATAGGGGAAATGTCAGTGAGCGTTCCGATTTCAGTTCCAGAGCGATTCGCCCTATTAGTACTTGATATTTAGTCGTTTTCTGCCAATTTTCAGGATTTTGAAAATTTCACTTTTTTGTGAAAATATCCACTAAATGAGGGAATAATATGTGTGAGGATACCCCAGGAGAGTTCCAAATGTGTGTGGGTAGAATTAATATCACAAGGGGGTAAATTGAAAAACGTTGAAAACAATTTTTTTTTGGACTTAGTCATTTTTCCGGCGTTTATCAGACTTTCAGATAGGGGAAATGTCAGTGAGCGTTCCGATTTCAGTTCCAGAGCGATTCGCCCTATTAGTACTTGATATTTAGTCGTTTTCTGCCAATTTTCAGAATTTTGAAAATGTCACTTTTTTGTGAAAATATCCACTAAATGAGGGAATAATATGTGTGAGGGTACCCCAGGAGAATTCCAAATGTGTGTGGGTAGAATATAAATCCCACGGGGGTAAAATTGAAAAAAGTTGAAAAAAATTTTTTTTTGGACTTAGTCATTTTTCCGGCGTTTATCAGACTTTCAGATAGGGGAAATGTCAGTGAGCGTTCCGATTTCAGTTCCAGAGCGATTCGCCCTATTAGTACTTGATATTTAGTCGTTTTCTGCCAATTTTCAGAATTTTGAAAATTTCACTTTTTTGTGAAAATATACACTAAATGAAGGAATAATATGTGTGAGGGTACCCCAGGAGAGTTCCAAATGTGTGTGGGTAGAATATAAATCCCACGGGGGTAAAATTGAAAAAAGTTGAAAAAAATTTTTTTTTGGACTTAGTCATTTTTCCGGCGTTTATCAGACTTTCAGATATGGGAAATGTCAGTGAGCATTCCGATTTCAGTTCCAGAGCGATTCGCCCCATGAGTACTTGATATTTAGACGTTTTCAGCCAATTTTCTGAATTTTTGAAAATTTCACTTTTTTGTGAAAATATCCACTAAATGAGGGAATAATATGTGTGAGGGTACCCCAGGAGAGTTCCAAATATGTGTGGGTAGAATTAATATCACAAGGGGGTAAAATTGAAAAACGTTGAAAACAATTGTTTTTTGGGCTTAAGTCTTTTTTCCGGCGTTTATCAGACTTTCAGATAGGGGAAATGTGAGTGAGCATTCCGATGTCAGTTCCAGAGCAATTCGCCCCATGAGTCCTTGATATTTAGTCGTTTTCAGCCAATTTTCTGAATTTTTGAAAATTTAAATTTTTTTGTGAAAATATCCACTAAATCAGGGAATACTATGTGTGAGGGTACCCCAGGAGAGTTCCAAATGTGTGTGGGTAGAATTAATATCCCACGGGGGTAATATTGAAAAATTTTGAAAACAATTTTTTTGTGGAATTAGTCATTTTTCCGGCATTTATCAGACTTTCAGATAGGGGAAATGTCAGTGAGCGTTCCGATTTCAGCTCCAGAGCGATTCGCCCTATTAGTACTTGATATTTAGTCGTTTTCTGCCAATTCTCAGAATTTTGAAAATTTCACTTTTTTGTGAAAATATCCACTAAATGAGGGAATAGTATGTGTGAGGGTACCCCAGGAGAGTTCCAAATGTGTGACGGTAGAATATATATATCCCACGGGGGTAAAATTGAAAAAAGTTGAAAAATTTTTTTTGCTGGACTTAGTCATTTTTCCGGCGTTTATCAGACTTTCAGATAGGGGAAATGTCAGTGAGCATTCCGATTTCAGTTCCAGAGCGATTCGCCCCATGAGTCCTAGATATTAAGTCGTTTTCAGCTAATTTTCTGAATTTTTTAAAATTTCACTTTTTTGTGAAAATATCCACTAAATGAGGGAATAATATGTGTGAGGGTACCCCAGGAGAGTTCCAAATGTGTTTGGGTAGAATATATATCCCACGGGGGTAAAATTGAAAAAAGTTGAAAAAATTTTTTTGTTGGACTTAGTCTTTTTTCCGGCGTTTATCAGACTTTCAGATAGGGGAAATGTCAGTGAGCGTTCCGATTTCAGTTCCAGAGCGATTTGCCCTATTAGTACTTGATATTTAGTCTTTTTCTGCCAATTTTCAGAATTTTGAAAATTTCACTTTTTTGTGAAAATATCCACTAAATGAGGGAATAATATGTGTGAGGGTACCCCAGGAGAGTTCCAAATATGTGTGGGTAGAATTAATATCACAAGGGGGTAAAATTGAAAAACGTTGAAAGCAATTTTTTTTTGGACTTAAGTCTTTTTTCCGGCGTTTATCAGACTTTCAGATAGGGGAAATGTCAGTGAGCGTTCCGATTTCAGTTCCAGAGCGATTCGCCCTATTAGTACTTGATATTTAGTCGTTTTCTGCCAATTTTCAGAATTTTGAAAATGTCACTTTTTTGTGAAAATATCCACTAAATGACGGAATAATATGTGTGAGGGTACCCCAGGAGAGTTCCAAATGTGTGAGGGTAGAATATATATCCCACGGGGGTAAAATTGAAAAAAGTTGAAAAAAAATTTTTGTTGGACTTAGTCATTTTTCCGGCGTTTATCAGACTTTCAGGTAGGGGAAATGTCAGTGAGCTTTCCGATTTCAGTTCCAGAGCGATTCGCTCCATGAGTCCTTGATATTTAGTCGTTTTCAGACAATTTTCTGAATTTTTTAAAATTTTACTTTTTTGTGAAAATATCCACTAAATGAGGGAATAATATGTGTGAGGGTACCCCAGGAGAGTTCCAAATGTGTGTGGGTAGAATTAATATCACAAGGGGGTAAATTGAAAAACGTTGAAAATAATTTTTTTTTGGACTTAGTCTTTTTTCCGCCGTTTATCAGACTTTCAGAGAGGGGAAATGTCAGTGAGCGTTCCGATTTCAGTTCCAGAGCGATTCGCCTTATTAGTACTTGATATTTAGTCGTTTTCTGCCAATTTTCAGAATTTTGAAAATGTCACTTTTTTGTGAAAATATCCACTAAATGAGGGAATAATATGTGTGAGGGTACCCCAGGAGAGTTCCAAATGTGTGAGGGTAGAATATATATCCCACAGGGGTAAAATTGAAAAAAGTTGAAAAAAATTTTTTTGTTGGACTTAGTCATTTTTCCGGCGTTTATCAGACTTTCAGATAGGGGAAATGTCAGTGAGCATTCCGATTTCAGTTCCAGAGCGATTGGCCCCATGAGTCCTTGATATTTAGTCGTTTTCAGCCAATTTTCTGAATTTTTGAAAATTTCACTTTTTTGTGAAAATATCCACTAAATGAGGCAATAATATGTGTGAGGGTACCCCCGGAGAGTTCCAAATATGTGTGGGTAGAATTAATATCACAAGGGGGTAAAATTGAAAAACGTTGAAAACAATTTTTTTTTGGACTTAAGTCTTTTTTCCGGCGTTTATCAGACTTTCAGAGAGGGGATATGTCAGTGAGCGTTCCGATTTCAGTTCCAGAGCGATTCGCCCTATTAGTACCTGATATTTAGTCGTTTTCTGCCAATTTTCAGAATTTTGAAAATGTCACTTTTTTGTGAAAATATCCACTAAATGAGGGAATAATATGTGTGAGGGTACCCCAGGAGAGTTCCAAATGTGTGAGGGTAGAATATATATCCCACGGGGGTAAAATTGAAAAAAGTTGAAAAAAAATTTTTGTTGGACTTAGTCATTTTTCCGGCGTTTATCAGACTTTCAGGTAGGGGAAATGTCAGTGAGCATTCCGATTTCAGTTCCAGAGCGATTCGCTCCATGAGTCCTTGATATTTAGTCGTTTTCAGCCAATTTTCTGAATTTTTTAAAATTTTACTTTTTTGTGAAAATATCCACTAAATGAGGGAATAATATGTGTGAGGGTACCCCAGGAGAGTTCCAAATGTGTGTGGGTAGAATTAATATCACAAGGGGGTAAATTGAAAAACGTTGAAAATAATTTTTTTTTGGACTTAGTCTTTTTTCCGCCGTTTATTAGACTTTCAGAGAGGGGAAATGTCAGTGAGCGTTCCCATTTCAGTTCCAGAGCGATTCGCCTGATAGGTTCTTGATATATAGTCGTTTTCAGTCAATTTTCTGAATTTTTGAAAATTTTACTTTTTTGTGAAAATATCCACTAAATGAGGGAATACTATGTGTGAGGGTACCCCAGGAGAGTTCCAAATGTGTGTGGGTAGAATTAATATCACAAGGGAGTAAATTGAAAAACGTTGAAAACAATATTTTTTTGGACTTAGTCATTTTTCCGGCGTTTATCAGACTTTCAGATAGGGGAAATGTCAGTGAGCGTTCCGATTTCAGTTCCAGAGCGATTCGCCCTATTAGTACTTGATATTTAGTCGTTTTCTGCCAATTTTCAGAATTTTGAAAATGTCACTTTTTTGTGAAAATATCCACTAAATGAGGGAATAATATGTGTGAGGGTACCCCAGGAGAGTTCCAAATGTGTGTGGGTAGAATATATATCCCACGGGGGTAAAATTGAAAAAAGTTAAAAAAAATTTTTTGTTGGACTAAGTCTTTTTTCCGGCGTTTATCAGACTTTCAGATAGGGGAAATGTCAGTGAGCGTTCCGATTTCAGTTCCAGAGTGATTTGCCCTATTAGTACTTGATGTTTAGTCATTTTCTGCCAATTTTCAGAATTTTGAAAATTTCACTTTTTTGTGAAAATATCCACTAAATGAGGGAATAATATGTGTGAGGGTACCCCAGGAGAGTTCCAAATGTGTGTGGGTAGAATATAAATCCCACGGGGGTAAAATTGAAAAAAGTTGAAAAAATTTTTTTTTGGACTTAGTCATTTTTCCGGCGTTTATCAGACTTTCAGATACGGGAAATGTCAGTGAGCATTCCGATTTCAGTTCCAGAGCGATTCGCCCCATGAGTCCTTGATATTTACACGTTTTCAGCCAATTTTCTGAATTTTTTAAAATTTTACTTTTTTGTGAAAATATCCACTAAATGAGGGTATAATATGTGTGAGGGTACCCCAGGAGAGTTCCAAATGTGTGTGGGTAGATTTAATATCACAAGGGGGTAAATTGAAAAACGTTGAAAATAATTTTTTTTTGGACTTAGTCGTTTTTCCGCCGTTTATCAGACTTTCAGAGAGGGGAAATGTCAGTGAGCGTTCCGATTTCAGTTCCAGAGCGATTCGCCTTATTAGTACTTGATATTTAGTCGTTTTCTGCCAATTTTCAGAATTTTGAAAATGTCACTTTTTTGTGAAAATATCCACTAAATGAGGGAATAATATGTGTGAGGGTACCCCAGGAGAGTTCCAAATGTGTGAGGGTAGAATATATATCCCACGGGGGTAAAATTGAAAAAAGTTGAAAAAAATTTTTTTTTGGACTTAGTCATTTTTCCGGCGTTTATCAGACTTTCAGATACGGGAAATGTCAGTGAGCATTCCGATTTCAGTTCCAGAGCGATTGGCCCCATGAGTCCTTGATATTTAGTAGTTTTCAGCCAATTTTCTGAATTTTTGAAAATTTCACTTTTTTGTGAAAATATCCACTAAATGAGGCAATAATATGTGTGAGGGTACCCCCGGAGAGTTCCAAATGTGTGAGGGTAGAATATATATCCCACGGGGGTAAAATTGAAAAAAGTTGAAAAAAATTTTTTGTTGGACTTAGTCATTTTTCCGGCGTTTATCATACTTTCAGGTAGGGGAAATGTCAGTGAGCATTCCGATTTCAGTTCCAGAGCGATTCGCTCCATGAGTCCTTGATATTTAGTCGTTTTCAGCCAATTTTCTGAATTTTTTAAAATTTTACTTTTTTGTGAAAATATCCACTAAATGAGGGAATAATATGTGTGAGGGTACCCCAGGAGAGTTCCAAATGTGTGTGGGTAGAATTAATATCACAAGGGGGTAAATTGAAAAACTTTGAAAATAATTTTTTTTTGGACTTAGTCTTTTTTCCGCCGTTTATCAGACTTTCAGAGAGGGGAAATGTCAGTGAGCGTTCCGATTTCAGTTCCAGAGCGATTCGCCTTATTAGTACTTGATATTTAGTCGTTTTCTGCCAATTTTCAGAATTTTGAAAATGTCACTTTTTTGTGAAAATATCCACTAAATGAGGGAATAATATGTGTGAGGGTACCCCAGGAGAGTTCCAAATGTGTGAGGGTAGAATATATATCCCACGGGGGTAAAATTGAAAAAAGTTGGAAAAAAATTTTTTTTTGGACTTAGTCATTTTTCCGGCGTTTATCAGACTTTCAGATAGGGGAAATGTCAGTGAGCATTCCGATTTCAGTTCCAGAGCGATTGGCCCCATGAGTCCTTGATATTTAGTCGTTTTCAGCCAATTTTCTGAATTTTTGAAAATTTCACTTTTTTGTGAAAATATCCACTAAATGAGGCAATAATATGTGTGAGGGTACCCCAGGAGAGTTCCAAATATGTGTGGGTAGAATTAATATCACAAGGGGGTAAAATTGAAAAACGTTGAAAACAATTTTTTTTTGGGCTTAGTAATTTTTCCAGCGTTTATCAGACTTTCAGATAGGGGAAATGTCAGTGAGCATCCCGATTTCAGTTCCAGAGTGATTCACCCCATGAGTCCTTGATATTTAGTCGTTTTCTGCCAATTTTCAGAATTTTGAAAATTTCACTTTTTTGTGAAAATATCCACTAAATGAGGGAATAGTATCTGTAAGGGTACCCCAGGAGAGTTCCAAATCTGTGTGGGTAGAATATATATCCCACGGGTGTAAAATTGAAAAAAGTTGAAAAATTTAATTGGGGGGATTTAGTCATTTTTCCGTCATTTATCAGACTTTCAGATAGGGTAAATGTCAGTGAGCGTTCCGATTTCAGTTCCAGGGAGTTGCGCCCGATGAGTCCTTGATATTTAGTCGTTTTCAGCCAATTTTCTGCATTTTTGAAAATCTTACTTTTTTTGTGAAAATATGCACTAAATGAGGGAATAATATCTGTGAGGGTACCCCAGGAGAGTTCCAAATGTGTCTGGGTAGAATAGATATCCCACGGGGGTAACATTGAAAACAGTTGAAAAAAAATTTTTGGGGGACTTAGTCATTTTTACGGCATTTATCAGACTTTCAGAGAGGGGAAATGTCAGTGAGCGTTCCGATTTCAGTTCCAGAGCGATTCGCCCGATGAGTCCTTGATATTTAGTCGTTTTCAGCCAATTTTCAGAATTTTTGAAAATGTCACTTTTTTGTGAAAATATCTACTAAATGAGGGAATAATATCTGTGAGGGTACTCCAGGAGAGTTCCAAATGTTTGTGGGTAGAATAGATATTCCACGGGAGTAACATTGAAAACAGTTTAAAAAAATTTTTTGGGGGACTTAGGCATTTTTCCGGCGTTTATCACACTTTCAGAGAGGGGAAATGTCAGTGAGCGTTCCGATTTCAGTTCCAGAGCGATTCGCCCCATAAGTCCTTGATATTTAGTCGTTTTCAGCCAATTTTCAGAATTTTTGAAAATTTCACTTTTTTGTGAAAATATCCAGTACATGAGGGAATAATATGTGTGAGGGTACCCCAGGAGAGTTCCAAATGTGTGTGGGTAGAATAGATATCCCACGCGGGGTAAAATTGAAAAAAGTTGAAATTAATTTTTTTGAGACTTAGTCATTTTTCCGGCGTTTATCAGACTTTCAGATAGGGTAAATATCAGTGAGCGTTCCCATTTCAGTTCCAGAGCGATTCGCCTGATGGGTACTTGATATTTAGTCGTTTTCAGCCAATTTTCTGAATTTTTGAAAATGTCACTTTTTTGTGAAAATATCCACTAAATGAGGGAATAATATGGGTAAAGGTGCCCCAGGAGAGTTCTAAATGTGTGTGGGTAGAGTATATATCCCATAGGGGTAAAATTGAAAAAAGTTTAAAAAAAATTTTTTTGGTCTTAGACATTTTTCCGGCGTTTATCAGACTTTCAGATAGGGGAAATGTAAGTGAGCGTTCCGATTTCAGTTCCAGAGCAATGCGCCCGATGAGTCCTTGATATTTAGTCGTTTTCAGCCAATTTTCTGAATTTTTGAAAATTTCACTTTTTTGAGAAAATATCCACTAAATGAGGGAATAATACAGTGCTGGCCAAAAGTATTGGCACCCCTGCAATTCTGTCAGATAATAAACAGTTTCTTCCTGAAAATGATTGCAATCACAAATTCTTTGGTATTACTCTCTTCATTTAATTTGCTTGCAAGGATAAAACACAAAAGAGAATGAAGCAAAAATCAAATCATTGATCATTTCACACAAAACTCCAAAAAAGGGCCGGACAAAAGTATTGGCACCCTCAGCCTAATACTTGGTTGCACAACCTTTAGCCAAAATAACTGCGAACAACTGCTTCCGGTAACCATCAATGAGTTTCTTACAATGCTCTGCTGGAATTGTAGCCCATTCTTCTTTGGCAAACTGCTCCAGGTCCCTGATATTTGAAGGGTGCCTTCTCCAAACTGCCATTTTGAGATCTCTCCACAGGTGTTCTATGGGATTCAGGTCTGGACTCATTGCTGGCCACCTTAGAAGTCTCCAGTGCTTTCTCTCAAACCATTTTATAGTGCTTTTGGAAGTGTGTTTTGGGTCATTGTCCTGCTGGAAGACCCATGACCTTTGAGGGAGACCCAGCTTTCTCACACTGTGCCCTACATTATGCTGCAAAATTTGTTGGTAGTCTTCAGACTTCATAATGCCATGCACACGGTCAAGCAGTCCAGTATCAGATGCAGCAAAGCAACCCCAAAACATCAGGGAACCTCCGCCATGTTTGACTGTAGGGACAGTGTTCTTTTCTTTGAATGCCTTTTTTTTTTCCTGTACACTCTATGTTGATGCTTTTTCCCAAAAAGCTCTACTTTTGTCTCATCTGACCAGAGAACATTCTTCCAAAACGTTTTAGGCTTTCTCAGGTAAGTTTTGGCAAACTCCAGCCTGGCTTTTTTATGTCTCGGGGTAAGAAGTGGGGTCTTCCTGGGTATCCTACCATACAGTATCTTTTCATTCAGACGCCGACAGATAATACGGGTTGACACTGTAGTACCCTCGGACTGCAGGGCAGCTTGAACTTGTTTGGATGTTAGTCGAGGTTCTTTATCCACCATCCGCACAATCTTGCGCTGAAATCTCTCGTCAATTTTTCTTTTCCGTCCACATCTAGGGAGGTTAGCCACAGTGCCATGGGCTTTAAACTTCTGATGACACTGCGCATGGAAGACACAGGAACATTCAGGTCTTTGGAGATGGACTTGTAGCTTTGAGATTGCTCATGATTCCTCACAATTTGGTTTCTCAAGCCCTCAGACAGTTCTTTGGTCTTCTTTCTTTTCTCCATGCTCATTGTGGTACACACAAGGACACAGGTTGAGTCAACTTTAATCCATGTTAACTGGCTGCAAGTGTGATTTAGTTATTTCCAACACCTGTTAGGTGCCACAGGTAAGTTACAGGTGCTGTTAATTACATGAATTAGAGAAGCATCATATGATTTTTCAAACGGTGCCAATACTTTTGTCCACTCCATTTTTTAGGTTTGGTGTGGAATTATATCCAATTTGGCTTTAGGACAATTCTTTTTGTATTTTTTCATTGAAGACATATTAAATGAAGATAATAATAACAAAGAATTTGTGCTTGCAATCATTTTCAGGAAGAAACTGAGTATTATCTGACAGAATTGCAGGGGTGCCAATACTTTTGGCCAGCACTGTATGTGTGAGGGTACCCCAGGAGAGTTCCAAATGTGTGTGGGTAGAATAGATATTCCACGGGGGTAACATTGAAAACAGTTGAAAAAAATTTTTTTGGGGACTTTGTCATTTTTCCGGCGTTTATCAGACTTTCAGAGAGGGGAAATGTCAGTGAGCGCTCCGATTTCAGTTCCAGAGCGATTCGCCCCGTGAGTCCTTGATATTTAGTCGTTTTCAGCCAATTTTCTGAATTTTTGAAAATTTCACTTTTTTGTGCAAATATTCACTAAATGAGGGAATAATATGTGTGAGGGTACCCCAAGAGAGTTCCAAATGTGTGTGGGTAGAATATATATCCCACAGGGGTAAAATTGAAAAAAAGTTGAAAAAAATTTTTTTTTGGACTTACTAATTTTTCCAGCGTTTATCAGACTTTCAGATAGGGTAAATGTCAGAGAGCATTCCGATTTCAGTTCCAGAGCGATTCGCGCGATGAGTACTTGATATTTAGTCGTTTTCAGCCAATTTTCTGAATTTTTGAAAATTTCACTTTTTTGAGAAAATATCCACTAAATGAGGGAATAATATGTGTGAGGGTACCTCAGTAGAGTTCCAAATGTGTGTGGGTAGAATAGATATCCCACGCGGGGTAAAACTGAAAAAAGTTGAAATTAATTTTTTTGGGACTTAGTCATTTTTCCGGCGTTTATCAGACTTTCAGATAGGGTAAATGTCAGTGAGCGTTCCCATTTCAGTTCCAGAGCGATTCGCCCGATGGGTACTTGATATTTAGTCGTTTTCAGCCAATTTTCTGAATTTTTGAAAATTTCACTTTTTTGTGAAAATATCCAGTAAATGAGAGAATAATATGTGTGAGGGTACCCCAGGAGAGTTCCAAATGTGTGTGGGTAGAATATATATCCCACGGGGGTAACATTGAAAAGAGTAAAAAAAAAATTTTCTTGGACTTAGTCATTTTTCAGGCATTTATCAGACTTTCAGATAGGGGAAATGTCAGAGAGCATTCCGATTTCAGTTCCAGAGCAATTCGCCCCATGAGTCCTTGATATTTAGTCGTTTTCAGCCAATTTTCTGAATTTTTGAAAATTTCACCTTTTTGTGAAAATATCCGCTAAATGAGGGAATAATATGTGTGAGGGTACCCCAGCAGAGTTCCAAATGTGTGTGGGTAGAATATATATCCCACGGGGGTAAAATTGAAAAAAGTTGTAACATTTTTTTTTTGGACTTGGTCATTTTTCCGGCGTTTATCAGACTTTCAGATAGGGGAAATGTCAGTAAGCATTCCGATTTCAGTTCCAGAGCGATTCGCACCATGAGTCCTTGATATTTAGTCGTTTTCAGCCAATTTTCTGAATTTTTGAAAATTTCACTTTTTTGTGAAAATATCCACTAAATGAGGGAATAATATGTGTGAGGGTACCCCAGGAGAGTTCCAAATGTGTGTGGGTAGAATATTTATCCCACGGGAGTAAAACTGAAAAAAGTTGAAAAAAAAAATTTTTTGGACTTAGTAATTTTTCCGGCGTTTATCAGACTTTCAGATAGGGGAAATGTCAGTGAGCGTTCCGATTTCAGTTCCAGAGCGATTCGCCCGATGAGTCCTTGAGAGATCCAAATGTGTGTGGGTAGAATATATATCCCACGGGAGTAAAATAGAAAAAAGTTGAAAATTATTTTTTTTTGGACTTAGTCATTTTTCCGCCGTTTATCAGACTTTCAGATAGGGGAAATGTCAGTCAGCTTTCCGATTTCAGTTCCAGAGCGATTCGAATGATCACTACTGGATATTTAGTCGTTTTCAGCCAATTTACAGAATTTTTGAAAATTTAAGTTTTTTGTGAAAATATCCACTAAATGAGGGAATAATATGTGTGAGGGTACCCCAGGAGAGTTCCAAATGTGTGTGGGTAGAATATATATCCCACGGGAGTAAAATTGAAAAAAGTTGAGAATTTTTTTTTTTTGAGCTAAGTCATTTTTCCTGCGTTTATCACACTTTCAGATAGAGGAAATGTCAGTGAGCATTCCGATTTCAGTTCCAGAGCGATTCGCCCCATGAGTCCTTGATATTTAGTCGTTTTCAGCCAATTTTCTGAATATTTGAAAATGTCACTTTTTTCTGAAAATATCCACTAAATGAGGGAATAATATGTGTGAGGGTACCCCAGGACAGTTCCAAATGTGTGTGGGTAGAATATTTATAACACGGGAGTAAAATTGAAAAAAAGTTGAAAAAAAAATTTTTTTGGACTTAGTAATTTTTCCGGCGTTTATCAGACTTTCAGATAGGGGAAATGTCAGTGAGCCTTCCGATTTCAGTTCCAGAGCGATTCACCTGAAGAGCACTTGATATTTAGTCATTTTCAACCAATTTTCTGAATTTTTGAAAATTTCACTTTTTTAAGAAAATATCCACTAAATAAGGGAATAATATGTGTGAGGGTACCCCAGGAGAGTTCCAACTGTGTGCGGGTAGAATATATATCCCACGGGGGTAAAATTGAAAAAAGTTGAAAATTTTTTTGGGGAGATTCAGTCATTTTTCCGGCGTTCATCAGACTTTCAGATAGGGGAAATGTCAGTGAGCGTTCCGATTTCAGTTCCAGAGCGATTCGCCTGTAGAGCAATTGATATTTAATCATTTTCAGCCAATTTTCTGAATTTTTGAAAATTTCTCTTTTTTGTGAAAATATCCACTAAATGAGGGAATAATATGTGTGAGGGTACCCCAGGAGAGATCCAAATGTGTGTGGGTAGAATATCAATCCCACGAGAGTAAAATTGAAAAAAGTTGAAAAAAATTTTTCTTTGCACTTAGTCATTTTTCCTGCGTTTATCAGACTTTCAGATAGGGGAAATGTCAGTGAGCGTTCCGATTTCAGTTCCAGAGCGATTCGCCTGTTGTTTTCAGCCAATTTTCTGAATTTTTGAAAATTGCACTTTTTTGTGAAAATATCCGCTAAATGAGGGAATAATATGTGTGTGGGTACCCCAGGAGAGTTCCAAATGTGTGTGGGTAAAATATATATCCCACGGGGGTAAAATTGAAAAAAGTTTAAAAAAACTTTTTTTAGGACTTATTCATTTTTCCAGCGTTTATCAAATTTTCAGATAGGGGGAAATGTCAGTGAGCATTCCGATTTCATTTCCAGAGCGATTCGCCCAATGAGTCCTTGATATTTAGTCGTTTTCAGCCAATTTTCTGAATTTTTGAAAATTGCACTTTTTTGTGAAAATATCCGCTAAATGAGGGAATAATATGTGTGTGGGTACCCCAGGAGAGTTCCAAATGTGTGTGGGTAGAATAGATATCCCACGTGGGTAAAATTGAAAAAAGTTTAAAAAAAATTTTTTTTGGACTTAGTCATTTTTCCGGCATTTATCAGACTTTCAGATAGGGGAAATGTCAGTGAGCGTTCCGATATCAGTTCCAGAGCGATTCGCCCGATGAGTCCTTGATATTTAGTCGTTTTCAGCCAATTTTCTGAATTTTTGAAAATTCCACTTTTTTTGTGAAAATATCCACTAAATGAGGGAATAATATGTGTGATGGTACCCCAGGGGAGTACCAAATGTGTGTGGGTTGAATATATAATCCACGGGGCTAAAATTTAAAAGAGTTTAAAAATTTTTTTTTTTCGTCTTAGTCATTTTTCCAGCATTTATATGACTTTCAGATAGGGGAAATGTCAGTGAGCTTTCCGATTTCAGTCCCAGAGCGATTCGAATGATTACTCTTTGATATTTTGTCGTTTTCAGCCAATCTTCTGAATTTTTGAAAATTCCACTTTTTTTGTGAAAATAGCCGCTAAATGATGGAATAATATGTGTGAGGGTACCCCAGGAGTGTTCCAAATGTGTGTGGGTAGAATATATATTCCACGGGGGTAAAATTGAAAAAAGTTGAAAACAATTTTTTTTAGGACTTAGTCATTTTTCCGGCGTTCATCAGACTTTCAGATAGGGGAAATGTTAGTGAGCTTTCCGATTTCAGTTCCAGAGCGATTCGAATGATGAGTCCTTGATAATTAGTCGTTTTCAGCCAATTTTCTGAATTTTTGAAAATTGCACTTTTTTGTGAAAATATCAGCTAAATGAGGGAATAATATGTGTGTGGGTACCCCAGGAGAGTTCCAAATGTGTGTGGGTAAAATATATATCCCACGGGGGTAAAATTGAAAAAAATTGAAACATTTTTTTTTTTTGGACTTAGTCATTTTTCCGGTGTTTATCAGACTTTCAGATAGGGGAAATGTCAGTGAGCATTCCGATTTCAGTTCCAGAGCGATTAAAATGATGAGTCCTTGATAATTAGTCGTTTTCAGCCAATTTTCTGAATTTTTGAAAATTCCACTTTTTTTGTGAAAATATCCGCTAAATGAGGGTATAATATGTGTGAGGGTACCCCAGGGGAGTTCCAAATGTGTGTGGGTTGAATATATAATCCACGGAGCTAAAATTGAAAAGAGTTTAAACATTTTTTTTTTTCGTCTTAGTCATTTTTCCGGCATTTATATGACTTTCAGATAAGGGAAATGTCAGTGAGCTTTCCGATTTCAGTCCCAGAGCGATTCGAATGATGACTCCTTGATTCATTTTCAGCCAATTTTCAGAATTTTTGAAAATTTCACTTTTTTGTGAAAATATCCGCTAAATGAGGGTATAATATGTGTGAGGGTACCCCAGAAGAGTTCCAAATGTGTGTGGATAGATTATATATCCCACGGGGGTAAAATTGAAAAAAATTGAAAATTTTTTTATTTTGGACTTAGTCATTTTTCCGGCATTTATCAGACTTTCAGATAGGGGAAATGTCAGTGAGCACTCCGATTTCAGTTCCAGAGCGATTCGAATGATGAGTCCTTGATAATTTGTTGTTTTCAGCCAATTTTCAGAATTTTTAAAAATTTCACATTTTGGTGAAAATATCCACTAAATGAGGGAATAATATGTGTGAGGGTACCCCAGGAGAGTTCCAAATGTGTGTGGGTAGAATATATATCCCACGGGGGTAAAATTGAAAAGAGTTGAAAAAATTTTTTTTGGACTTATTCATTTTTCCGGCGTTCATCAGACTTTCAGATAGGGGAAATATCAGTGAGCGTTCCGATTTCAGTTCCAGAGCGATTCGCCTGAAGAGTACTTGTTATTTAGTCGCTTTCAGCCAATTTTCAGAATTTTTGAAAATGTCACTTTTTTGTGAAATTATCCGCTAAATGAGGGAATAATATGTGTGAGGGTACCCCAGGAGAGTTCCAATGTGTGTGGGTAAAATATATATCCCACGGGGGTAAAATTGAAAAGAGTTGAAAAAAATTTTTTTTTGGACTTATTCATTTTTCCGGCGTTTATCTGACTTTCAGATAGGGCAAATGCCAGTGAGCATTTCGATTTCAGTTCCAGAGCGATTCGCCCAATGAGTCCTTGATATTTAGTCGTTTTCAGCCAATTTACAGAATTTTTGAAAATTCCACTTTTTTTGTGAAAATATCCACTAAATGAGGGAATAATATGTGTGAGGGTACCCCAGGGGAGTTCCAAATGTGTGTGGGTTGAATATATAATCCACGAGGGTAAAACTGAAAAAAGTTAAAAAAAATTTTTTTTGGACTTAATCATTTTTCCGGCGTTTATCAGACTTTCAGATGGTTAAATGTCAGTGAGCATTTCGATTTCAGTTCCAGAGCGATTCGAACGATGAGTCCTTGATATTTAGTCGTTTTCAGCCAATTTTCTGAATTTTTGAAAATTTCACTTTTTTGTGAAAATATCCACTAAATGAGGGAATAATATGTGTGAGGGTACCCCAGGAGAGTTCCAAATGTGTGTGGGTAGAAAATATATCCCACGGGGGTAAAATTGAAAAAAGTTGAAAATAAATTTTTTTTGGACTTGGTAATTTTTCCGGCATTTATCAGACTTTCAGATAGGGGAAAGGTCAGTGAGCACGCCGATTTCAGTTCCAGAGCTATTCGAATGATGAGTCCTTAATATTTAGTCGTTTTCAGCCAATTTTCAGAATTTTTGAAAATTTCACTTTTTTGTGAAAATATCCACTAATTGAGGGAATAATATGTGTGAGGGTACCCCAGGAGAGTTCCAAATGTGTGTGGGTAGAATATATATCCCACGGGGGTAAAATTGAAAACAGTTGAAAAAAATTTTTTTGGGACTTATTCATTTTTCCGGCGTTTATCAGACTTTCAGATAGGGGAAATATCAGTGAGCGTTCCGATTTCAGTTCCAGAGCGATTCGCCTGAAGAGTACTTGTTATTTAGTCGTTTTCAGCCAATTTTCAGAATTTTTGAAAATGTCACTTTTTTGTGAAATTATCCGCTAAATGAGGGAATAATATGTGTGAGGGTACCCCAGGAGAGTTCCAATGTGTGTGGGTAGAATATCTATCCCACGGGGGTAAAATTGAAAAAAGTTGAAAAATAAATTTTTTTGGACTTAGTCATTTTTCTGGCGTTTATCAGACTTTCAGATAGGGGAAATGACAGTGAGCATTCCGATTTTAGTTCCAGAGCGATTCGAATGATGAGTCCTTGATATTTAGTCGTTTTCAGCCAATTTTCAGAATTTTTGAAAATTTCACTTTTTTGTGAAAATATCCACTAAATGAGGGAATAATATGTGTGAGGGTACCCCAGGAGAGTTCCAAATGTGTGTGGGTAGAATATATATCCCACGGGGGTAAAATTGAAAAGAGTTGAAAAAAATTTTTTTTTGGACTTATTCATTTTTCCGGCGTTTATCTGACTTTCAGATAGGGGAAATGTCAGTGAGCGTTCTGATTTCAGTTCCAGAACGTGTCGCCCCATGAGTCCTTGATATTTAGTCGTTTTCAGCCAATTTTCAGAATTTTTGAAAATTCCACTTTTTTTGTGAAAATATCCACTAAATGAGGGAATAATATGTGTGAGGGTACCCCAGGGGAGTTTCAAATGTGTGTGGGTTGAATATATAATCCACGAAGGTAAAATTGAAAAAAGTTGAAAAAAATTTTTTTTGGACCTAATCATTTTTCCGGCGTTTATCAGACTTTCAGATAGGGGAAATGTCAGTGAGCATTCCGAATTCAGTTCCAGAGCGATTCGAACGATGAGTCCTTGATATTTAGTCGTTTTCAGCCAATTTTCAGAATTTTTGAAAATTTCACTTTTTTGTGAAAATATCCACTAAATGAGGGAATAATATGTGTGAGGGTACCCCAGGAGAGTTCCAAATGTGTGTGGGTAGATTATATATCCCACGGGGGTAAAATTGAAAAGAGTTGAAAAAAATTTTTTTTTGGACTTATTCATTTTTCCGGCGTTTATCTGACTTTCAGATAGGGCAAATGCCAGTGAGCATTCCGATTTCAGTTCCAGAGCGATTCGCCCAATGAGTCCTTGATATTTAGTCGTTTTCAGCCAATTTTCAGAATTTTTGAAAATTCCACTTTTTTTGTGAAAATATCCACTAAATGAGGGAATAATATGTGTGAGGGTACCCCAGGGGAGTTCCAAATGTGTGTGGGTTGAATATATAATCCACGAAGGTAAAATTGAAAAAAGTTGAAAAAAATTTTTTTTGGACCTAATCATTTTTCCGGCGTTTATCAGACTTTCAGATAGGGGAAATGTCAGTGAGCATTCCGAATTCAGTTCCAGAGCGATTCGAACGATCAGTCCTTGATATTTAGTCGTTTTCAGCCAATTTTCTGAATTTTTGAAAATTTCACTTTTTTGTGAAAATATCCACTAAATGAGGGAATAATATGTGTGAGGGTGCCCCAGGAGAGTTCCAAATGTGTGTGGCTAGATTATATATCCCACGGGGGTAAAATTGAAAAAAGTTGAAAAATAATTTTTTTGGGACTTAGTCATTTTTGTGGCGTTTATCAGACTTTCAGATAGGGGAAATGACAGTGAGCATTCCGATTTCAGTTCTAGAGCGATTCGAATGATGAGTCCTTGATATTTAGTCGTTTTCAGCCAATTTTCAGAATTTTTGAAAATTTCACTTTTTTGTGAAAATATCCACTAAATGAGGGAATAATATGTGTGAGGGTACCCCAGGAGAGTTCCAAATGTGTGTGGGTAGAATATATATCCCACGGGGGTAAAATTGAAAAAAATTGAAAATTTTTTTATTTTGGACTTAGTCATTTTTCTGGCATTTATCAGACTTTCATATTGGAGAAATGTCAGTGAGCATTCCGATTTCAGTTCCAGAGCGATTCGAACGATGAGTCCTTGATATTTAGTCGTTTTCAGCCAATTTTCAGAATTTTTGAAAATTTCACTTTTTTGTGAAAATATCCACTAAATGAGGGAATAATATGTGTGAGGGTACCCCAGGAGAGTTCCAAATGTGTGTGGTGGAATATATATCCCACGGGGGTAAAATTGAAAGGAGTTGAAAAAAATTTTTTTTTGGACTTATTCATTTTTCCGGCGTTTATCTGACTTTCAGATAGGGCAAATGCCAGTGAGCATTCCGATTTCAGTTCCAGAGCGATTCGCCCAATGAGTCCTTGATATTTAGTCGTTTTCAGCGAATTTTCTGAATTTTTGAAAATTCCACTTTTTTTGTGAAAATATCCACAAAATGAGGGAACAATATGTGTGAGGGTACCCCAGGGGAGTTTCAAATGTGTGTGGGTTGAATATATCATCCACGGGGGTAAAATTGAAAAAAGTTGAAAAAAATTTTTTTTTGGACTTAATCATTTTTCCGGCGTTTATCAGACTTTCAGATAGAGGAAATGTCAGTGAGCATTCCGATTTCAGTTCCAGAGTGATTCGAATGATGAGTCCTTGATATTTAGTCATTTTCAGTCAATTTTCAGAATTTTTGAAAATTCCACTTTTTTGTGAAAATATCTGCTAAATGAGGGAATAATATGTGTGAGGGTACCCCAGGAGAGTTCCAAATGTGTGTGGATAGATTATATATCCCACGGGGGTAAAATTGAAAAAAGTTGAAAAAAAATTTTTTTTAGGACTTAGTCATTTTTCCGGCGTTTATCAGACTATCAGATAGGGGAAATGTCAGTGAGCATTCCGATTTCAGTTCCAGAGCGATTCGCCCGATGAGTCCGTGCTATTTAGTCATTTTCAGCCAATTTTCTGAATTTTTGAAAATTCTACTTTTTTGTGAAAATATCCGCTAAATGAGGGAATAATATGTGTGAGGGTACCCCAGGAGAGTTCCAAATGTGTGTGGGTAGAATATATATCCCACGGGGGTAAAATTGAAAAGAGTTGAAAAAAATTTTTTTTTGGACTTATTCATTTTTCCGGCGTTTATCTGACTTTCAGATAGGGCAAATGCCAGTGAGCATTCCGATTTCAGTTCCAGAGCAATTCGAACGATGAGTCCTTGATATTTAGTCGTTTTCAGCCAATTTTCAGAATTTTTGAAAATTTCACTTTTTTGTGAAAATATCCACTAAATGAGGGAATAATATTTGTGAGGGTACCCCAGGAGAGTTCCAAATGTGTGTGGGTAGAAAATATATCCCACGGGGGTAAAATTGAAAAAAGTTGAAAATAAATTTTTTTTGGACTTGGTAATTTTTCCGGCATTTATCAGACTTTCAGATAGGGGAAATGTCAGTGAGCACGCCGATTTCAGTTCCAGAGCTATTTGAATGATGAGTCCTTGATATTTAGTCATTTTCAGCCAATTTTCAGAATTTTTGAAAATTCCACTTTTTTTGTGAAAATATCCGCTTAATGAGGGAATAATATGTGTGAGGGTACCCCAGGAGAGTTCCAAATGTGTGTGGCTAGATTATATATCCCACGGGGGTAAAATTGAAAAAAGTTGAAAAAAAATTTTTTGGGGACTTAGTCATTTTTCCGTCATTTATCAGACTTTCAGATAGGGGAAATGTCAGTGAGCGTTCCGATTTCAGTTCCAGAGCGATTCGCCTGAAGAGTACTTGTTATTTAGTCGTTTTCAGCCAATTTTCAGAATTTTTGAAAATGTCACTTTTTTGTGAAATTATCCGCTAAATGAGGGAATAATATGTGTGAGGGTACCCCAGGAGAGTTCCAATGTGTGTGGGTAGAATATCTATCCCACGGGGGTAAAATTGAAAAAAGTTGAAAAATAAATTTTTTTGGACTTAGTCATTTTTCTGGCGTTTATCAGACTTTCAGATAGGGGAAATGACAGTGAGCATTCCGATTTCAGTTCCAGAGCGATTCGAATGATGAGTCCTTGATATTTAGTCATTTTCAGCCAATTTTCTGTATTTTTGAAAATTCCACTTTTTTGTGAAAATATCCGCTAAATGAGGGAATAATATGTGTGAGGGTACCCCAGGAGAGTTCCAAATGTGTGTGGGTAGAATATATATCCCACGGGGGTAAAATTGAAAAAAGTTGAAAATAATTTTTTTTAGGACTTAGTCATTTTTCCGGCGTTTATCAGACTATCAGATAGGGGAAATGTCAGTGAGCGTTCCGATTTCAGTTCCAAAACGTTTCGCCCCATGAGTTCTTGATATTTAGTCGTTTTCAGCCAATTTTCAGAATTTTTGAAAATTTCTCTTTTTTGTGAAAATATCCACTAAATGAGGGAATAATATGTGTGAGGGTTCCCCAGAAGAGTTCCATATGTGTGTGGGTAGAATATATATCCCACGGGGGTAAAATTGAAAAGAGTTGAAAAAATTTTTTTTTTTGACTTATTCATTTTTCCGGCGTTTATCTGACTTTCAGATAGGGCAAATGCCAGTGAGCATTCCGATTTCAGTTCCAGAGCGATTCGCCCAATGAGTCCTTGATATTTAGTCGTTTTCAGCCAATTTTCAGAATTTTTGAAAATTCCACTTTTTTTGTGAAAATATCCACTAAATGAGGGAATAATATGTGTGAGGGTACCCCAGGGGAGTTCCAAATGTGTGTGGGTTGAATATATAATCCACGGGGGTAAAATTGAAAAAAGTTGAAAAAAAATTTTTTTTGGACTTAATCATTTTTCCAGCGTTTATCAGACTTTCAGATAGGGGAAATGTCAGTGAGCATTCCGATTTCAGTTTCAGAGCGATTCTAATGATGAGTCCTTGATATTTAGTCGTTTTCAGCCAATTTTCTGAATTTTTGAAAATTCCACTTTTTTTGTGAAAATATCCGCTAAATGAGGGAATAATATGTGTGAGGGTACCCCAGGAGAGTTCCAAATGTGTGTGGGTAGAATATATATCCCACGGGGGTAAAATTGAAAAAAGTTGAAAATAATTTTTTTTAGGACTTAGTCATTTTTCCGGCGTTTATCAGACTTTCAGATGGGGGAAATGTCAGTGGGCGTTCCGATTTCTGTTCCAGAACGTTTCGCCCCATGAGTCCTTGATATTTAGTCGTTTTCAGCCAATTTTCAGAATTTTTGAAAATGTCACTTTTTTGTGAAAATATCCACTAAATGAGGGAATAATATGTGTGAGGGTTCCCCAGAAGAGTTCCAAATGTGTGTGGCTAGACTATATATCACACGGGGGTAAAATTGAAAAAAGTTGAAAAAATTTTTTTTTTGGACTTAGTCAATTTTCCGGCGTTTATCAGACTTTCAGATGGGGGAAATGTCAGTGAGCATTCCGATTTCAGTTCCAGAGCGATTCGAAAGATGAGTCCTTGATAATTAGTCGTTTTCAGCCAATTTTCTGAATTTTTGAAAATTTCACTTTTTTGTGAAAATATCCACTAATTGAGGGAATAATATGTGTGAGGGTTCCCCAGAAGAGTTCCAAATGTGTGTGGGTAGACTATATATCACACGGGGGTAAAATTGAAAAAAGTTGAACAATTTTTTTTTTTGGACTTAGTCATATTTCCGTCGTTTATCAGACTTTCAGATAGGGGAAATGTCAGTGAGCGTTCCGATTTCAGTTCCAGAGCAATTCGCCCGATGAGTCCGTGCTATTTAGTCATTTTCAGCCAATTTTCTGTATTTTTGAAAATTCCACTTTTTTGTGAAAATATCCGCTAAATGAGGGAATAATATGTGTGAGGGTACCCCAGGAGAGTTCCAAATGTGTGTGGGTAGAATATATATCCCACGGGGGTAAAATTGAAAAAAGTTGAAAATAATTTTTTTTAGGACTTAGTCATTTTTCCGGCGTTTATCAGACTATCAGATAGGGGAAATGTCAGTGAGCGTTCCGATTTCAGTTCCAGAACGTTTCGCCCCATGAGTCCTTGATATTTAGTCGTTTTCAGCCAATTTTCAGAATTTTTGAAAATTTCTCTTTTTTGTGAAAATATCCACTAAATGAGGGAATAATATGTGTGAGGGTTCCCCAGAAGAGTTCCATATGTGTGTGGGTAGAATATATATCCCACGGGGGTAAAATTGAAAAGAGTTGAAAAAATTTTTTTTTTTGGACTTATTCATTTTTCCGGCGTTTATCTGACTTTCAGATAGGGCAAATGCCAGTGAGCATTCCGATTTCAGTTCCAGAGCGATTCGCCCAATGAGTCCTTGATATTTAGTCGTTTTCAGCCAATTTTATGAATTTTTGAAAATTCCACTTTTTTTGTGAAAATATCCACTAAATGAGGGAATAATATGTGTGAGGGTACCCCAGGGGAGTTCCAAATGTGTGTGGGTTGAATATATAATCCACGGGGGTAAAATTGAAAAAAGTTGAAAAAAAATTTTTTTTAGGACTTATTCATTTTTCCGGCATTTATCTGACTTTCAGATAGGGCAAATGCCAGTGAGCATTCCGATTTCAGTTCCAGAGCGATGCGCCCAATGAGTGCTTGATATTTAGTCGTTTTCAGCCAATTTTCTGAATTTTTGAAAATTCCACTTTTTTTGTGAAAATATCCACTAAATGAGGGAATAATATGTGTGATTGTACCCCAGGAGAGTTCCAAATGTGTATGGGTAGAATATAGATCCCACAGGGGTAAAATTGAAAAAAGTTGAAAAAAATTTTTTTTTGGACTTAGTCATTTTTCCTGCATTTATCAGACTTTCAGATAGAAGAAATGTCAGTGAGCATTCCGATTTCAGTTCCAGAGCGATTCGAACGATGAGTCCTTGATATTTAGTCGTTTTCAGCCAATTTTCTGAATTTTTGAAAATTTCACTTTTTTGTGAAAATATCCACTAAATGAGGGAATAATATGTGTGATTGTACCCCAGGAGAGTTCCAAATGTGTATGGGTAGAATATAGATCCCACAGGGGTAAAATTGAAAAAAGTTGAAAAAAATTTTTTTTTGGACTTAGTCATTTTTCCTGCATTTATCAGACTTTCAGATAGAAGAAATGTCAGTAAGCATTCCGATTTCAGTTCCAGAGCGATTCGAACGATGAGTCCTTGATATTTAGTCGTTTTCAGCCAATTTTCTGAATTTTTGAAAATTTCACTTTTTTGTGAAAATCTCCACTAAATGAGGGAATAATATGTGTGAGGGTACCCCAGTAGAGTTCCAAATGTGTGTGGATAGATTATAAATCCCACGGGGGTAAAATTGAAAAAACTTGAAAAAAAATTTTTTTTGAATTAGTCATTTTTCCGGCGTTTATCACACTTTCAGATAGGGGAAATGTCAGGGAGCCTTCCGATTTCAGTTCCAGAGAGATTCGCCCGATCAGTCCTTGATATTTAGTCGTTTTCAGCCAATTTTCTGAATTTTTGAAAATTTCACTTTTTTGTGAAAATATCCACTAAATGAGGGAATAATATGTGTGAGGGTACCCCAGGAGAGTTCCAAATGTGTATGGGTAGAATATAGATCCCACAGGGGTAAAATTGAAAAAAGTTGAAAAAAATTTTTTTTTGGACTTAGTCATTTTTCCTGCATTTATAAGACTTTCAGATAGAAGAAATGTCAGTGAGCATTCCGATTTCAGTTCCAGAGCGATTCGAACGATGAGTCCTTGATATTTAGTCGTTTTCAGCCAATTTTCTGAATTTTTGAAAATTTCACTTTTTTGTGAAAACATCCACTAAATGAGGGAATAAAATGTGTGAGGGTACCCCAGGAGAGTTCCAAATGTGTTTGGGTAGACTCTATATCACACGGTGGTAAAATTGAAAAAAGTTGAAAAAAAAATTTTTTTGGACTTAGTCATTTTTCCGGCGTTTATCAGACTTTCAGATGGGGGAAAAGTCAGTGAGCATTCCGATTTCAGTTCCAGAGTGATTCGAATGATGAGTCATTGATATTTAGTCATTTTCAGCCAATTTTATGAATTTTTGAAAATTCCCCTTTTTTTGTGAAAATATCCGCTAAATGAGGGAATAATATGTGTGAGGGTACCCCAGGAGAGTTCCCAATGTGTGTGGATATATTATATATCCCACAGGGGTAAAATTGTAAAAAGTTGAAAAATTTTTTGGGGGGGACTTAGTCATTTTTCCGGCATTTATCAGACTTTCAGATAGGAGAAATATCAGTGAGCATTCCGATTTCAGTTCCAGAGCGTTTCAAAAGATGAGTCCGTGATATTTAGTCGTTTTCAGCCAATTTTCTGAATTTTTGAAAATTCCTCTTTTTTTGTGAAAATATCCGCTAAATGAGGGAATAATATGTGTGAGGGTACCCCAGGAGAGTTCCAAATGTGTGTGGATAGATTATAAATCACACGGGGGTAAAATTGAAAAAAGTGGAAAAAAATTTTTTTTTGGAATTAGTCATTTTTCCGGCGTTTATCAGACGTTCAGATAGGGGAATTGTCAGGGAGCCTTCTGATTTCAGTTCCAGAGAGATTCGCCCGATGAGTCCTTGATATTTAGTCGTTTTCAGCCAATTTTCTGAATTTTTGAAAATTTCACTTTTTTGTGAAAATATCCACTAAATGAGGGAATAATATGTGTGAGGGTACCCCAGGAGAGTTCCAAATGTGTGTGGATAGATTATATATCACACGGGGGTAAAATTGAAAAAAGTTGAAAATTTTTTTTTATGGGACTTAGTCATTTTTCCGGCATTTATCTGACTTTCAGATAGGGGAAATGTCAGTGAGCTTTCCGTTTTCAGTTCCAGAGCGATTCGAAGGATGAGTCATTGATAATTAGTCGTTTTCAGGCAATTTTCTGAATTTTTGAAAATTTCAGTTTTTTGTGAAAATATCCACTAAATGAGGGAATAATATGTGTGAGGGTACCCCAGGAGAGTTCCAAATGTGTGTGGGTAGAATATATATCCCACGGGGGTAAAATTGAAAAAAGTTGAAAAATTTTTTTTATTGGACTTAGTCATTTTTCCTGCATTTATCAGACTTTCAGATAGAAGAAATGTCAGTAAGCATTCCGATTTCAGTTCCAGAGCGATTCGAACGATGAGTCCTTGATATTTAGTCGTTTTCAGCCAATTTTCTGAATTTTTGAAAATTTCACTTTTTTGTGAAAATATCCACTAAATGAGGGAATAATATGTGTGAGGGTACCCCAGGAGAGTTCCAAATGTGTATGGGTAGAATATAGATCCCACAGGGGTAAAATTGAAAAAAGTTGAAAAAAAATTTTTTTTGGACTTAGTCATTTTTCCTGCATTTATCAGACTTTCAGATAGAAGAAATGTCAGTAAGCATTCCGATTTCAGTTCCAGAGCGATTCGAACGATGAGTCCTTGATATTTAGTCGTTTTCAGCCAATTTTCGAAAATTTCACTTTTTTGTGAAAATATCCACTAAATGAGGGAATAATATGTGTGAGGGTACCCCAGTAGAGTTCCAAATGTGTGTGGATAGATTATAAATCCCACGGGGGTAAAATTGAAAAAACTTGAAAAAAAAATTTTTTTGGAATTAGTCATTTTTCCGGCGTTTATCACACTTTCAGATAGGGGAAATGTCAGGGAGCCTTCCGATTTCAGTTCCAGAGAGATTCGCCCGTTGAGTCCTTGATATTTAGTCGTTTTCAGCCAATTTTCTGAATTTTTGAAAATTTCACTTTTTTGTGAAAATATCCACTAAATGAGGGAATAATATGTGTGAGGGTACCCCAGGAGAGTTCCAAATGTGTGTGGGTAGAATATATATCCCATGGGGATAAAATTGAAAAAATTTGAAAAAAAAGGTTTTTTTGGACTTTGTCATTTTTCCGGCGTTTATCAGACTTTCAGATAGGGGAAATGTCATTGAGCGTTCTGATTTCAGTTCCAGAGCGATTTGCCCGATGAGTCCTTGATATTTAGTCGTTTTCATCAGTCAATTTTCTCAATTTTTGAAAATTTCATTTTTTTGTGAAAATATCCACTAAATGAGGTAATAATATGTGTGCGGGTACCACAGGAGAGTTCCAAATGTGTGTGGGCAGAATGTGTATCCCACGGGGGTAAAATTGAAAAAAATTTAAAAAAATTTTTTTTTGGACTTAGTCATTTTTCCAGCGTTTATCAGACTTTCAGAATGGGGATATGTCAATGAGCATTCCGATTTCAGTTCCAGAGCGATTCGCCCAATGAGTCCATGATATTTAGTCGTTTTCAGCCAATTTTCTGAATTTTTGAAAATTTCACTTTTTTGTGAAAATATCCGCTAAATGAGGGAATATTATGTGTGAGGGTACCCCAGGAGAGTTCCAAATGTGTGTGGGTAGAATATATATCCCACGGGGGTAAAATTGAAAAAAGTTGAAAAAAAAGAATTTTTTGGACTGTCAATTTTCCGGGGTTTATCAGACTTTCAGATAGGGTAAAGGTCATTGAGCGTTCCGATTATAGTTCCAGAGCGATTTGCCCCATGAGTCCTTGATATTTAGTCGTTTTCAGTCAATTTTCAGAATTTTTGAAAATTTCACTTTTTTGTGAAAATATTCACTAAATGAAGGAATAATATGTTTAAGAGTACCCCAGGAGAGTTCCAAATGTGTGTGAGTAGAATATATATCCCACGGGGGTAAAATTGTAAAAAGTTGAAAAAAACGTTTTTTTTGGACTTAGTCATTTTTCCGGCGTTTATCAGACTTTCAGAAAGGGGAAATGTCAATGAGCGTTGCGATTTCAGTTCCAGAGCGATTTTCCCGATGAGTCCTTGATATTTAGTCGTTTTCAGTCAATTTTGTGAATTTTTGAAAATTTCACTTTTTTTGTGAAAATATCCACTAAATGAGGAAATTATTTGTGTGAGGGTACCCCAGGAGAGTTCCAAATGTGTGTGTGTAGAATATATTTCCCACGGGGATAAAATTGAAAAAAGTTGATAAAAAGGTTTTTTTGTAGTCATTTTTCTGGCGTTTAGCAGACTTTCAGATAGGGGAAATGTCAGTGAGCGTTTCGATTTCAGTTCCAGAGAGATTCGCCCGATGAGTCCTTAATATTTAGTTGTTTTCAGCCAATTTTCAGAATTTTTGAAAATTTCACTTTTTTGTGAAAATGTCCACTAAATGAGGTAATAATATGTCTGCGGCTACCCCAGGAGAGTTCCAAATGTGTGTGGGTAGAATATATATCCCACGTGGATAAAATTGAAAAAAGTTGAAAAAAAAGGTTTTTTTGGACTTAGTCGTTTTTCCGGCGTTTATCTGACTTTCAGAAAGGGGAAATGTCAATGAGCATTCCGATTTCAGTTCCAGAGCGATTTGCCCGATGAGTCCTTGATATTTAGTCGTTTTCAGTCAATTTTCTGAATTTTTGAAAATTTCACTTTTTTGTGAAAATATCCACTAAATGAGGAAATTATTTGTGTGAGGGTACCGCAGGAGAGTCCCAAATGTTCGTGTAGAATATATTTCCCACGGGGATAAAATTGAAAAAAGTTGAAAAAAAGGTTTTTTTGTAGTCATTTTTCTGGCGTTTATCAGACTTTCAGATAGGGGAAATGTCAGTGAGCGTTCCGATTTCAGTTCCAGAGCGATTCGCTCGATGAGTCCTTAATATTTAGTTTTTTTCAGCCAATTTTCTCAATTTTTGAAAATTTTACTTTTTTGTGAAAATATCCATTAAATGAGGGAATAGTATGTGTGACGGTACCCCAGGAGAGTTCCAAATGTGTGTGGGTAGAATATATATCCCACATGGGTAAAATTGAAAAAAGTTGAAAAAAAAATGTTTTTTTTGGACTGTCATTTTTCCAGCGTTTATCAGACTTTCAGATAGGGGAAATGTCAATGATCGTTCCGATTTCAGTTCAAGAGCGATTCGCCCGATGAGTCCTTGATATTTAGTCAATTTCAGTCAATTTTCTGAATTTTTGAAAATTTCACTTTTTTGTGAAAATATTCACTAAATGAGGGAATAATATGTTTGAGGGTACCCCAGGAGAGTTCCAAATGTGTGTGGGTTGAATATATATCCCACATGGGTAAAATTGAAAAAAGTTGAAAAAAAGTTTTTTTTGTACTTCGTCATTTTTCCAGCGTTTATCAGACTTTCAGATAGGGGAAATGTCAGTGAGTGTTCCGATTTCAGTTCCAGAGCGTTTTGCCCGATGAGTCCTTAATATTTAGTTGTTTTCAGCCAATTTTCAGAATTTTTGAAAATTTCACTTTTTTGTGAAAATGTTCACTAAATGAGGGAATAATATGTGTGAGGGTACCCCAGGAGAGTTCCAAATGTGTGTGGGTAGAATATATATCCCTCGTGGGTAAAATTGAAAAAAGTTGAAAAAAAAGTTTTTTTTGGACTGTCATTTTTCCAGCGTTTATCAGACTTTCAGATAGGGGAAATGTCAGTGAGCATTTCGATTTCAGTTCCAGAGCGATTCGCCCGATGAGTCCTTAATATTTAGTTGTTTTCAGCCAATTTTCTGAATTTTTGAAAATTTCACTTTTTTGTGAAAATGTCCACTAAATGAGGTAATAATATGTGTGCGGCTACCACAGGAGAGTTCCAAATGTGTGTGGGCAGAATGTATATCCCACGGGGGTAAAATTGAAAAAAATTGAAAAAAATTTTTTTTTGGACTTAGTCATTTTTCCGGCGTTTATCAGACTTTCAGAATGGGGATATGTCAATGAGCGTTCCGATTTCAGTTCCAGAGCGATTCGCCCAATGAGTCCTTGATATTTAGTCGTTTTCAGCCAATTTTCTGAATTTTTGAAAATTCCACTTTTTTTGTGAAAATATCCACTAAATGAGGAAATTATTTGTGTGAGGGTACCGCAGGAGAGTCCCAAATGTGTGTGGGTAGAATATATATCCCACGGGGGTAAAATTGAAAAAAGTTGAAAAAAAAGAATTTTTTGGACTGTCATTTTTCCGGGGTTTATCAGACTTTCAGATAGGGGAAAGGTCATTGAGCGTTCCGATTATAGTTCCAGAGCGATTTGCCCCATGAGTCCTTGATATTTAGTCGTTTTCAGTCAATTTTCTGAATTTTTGAAAATTTCACTTTTTTGTGAAAATATTCACTAAATGAAGGAATAATATGTTTGAGAGTACCCCAGGAGAGTTCCAAATGTGTGTGAGTAGAATATATATCCCACGGGGGTAAAATTGTAAAAAGTTGAAAAAAACGTTTTTTTTGGACTTAGTCATTTTTCCGGCGTTTATCAGACTTTCAGATAAGGGAAATATCAGTGAGCGTTCCGATTTCCGTTCCAGAGCGATTTGCCCGATGAGTCCTTAATATTTAGTTGTTTTCAGTCAATTTTCTGAATTTTTGAAAATTTCACTTTTTTGTGAAAATATCCGCTAAATAAGGGAATAATATGTGTGAGGGTACCCCAGGAGAGTTCCAAATGTGTGTGGGTAGAATATATATCCCACGTGGATAAAATTGAAAAAAGTTGAAAAAAAAGGTTTTTTTGGACTTAGTCATTTTTCCGGCGTTTATCTGACTTTCAGAAAGGGGAAATGTCAATGAGCATTCCGATTTCAGTTCCAGAGCGATTTGCCCGATGAGTCCTTGATATTTAGTCGTTTTCAGTCAATTTTCTGAATTTTTGAAAATTTCACTTTTTTGTGAAAATATCCACTAAATGAGGAAATTATTTGTGTGAGGGTACCGCAGGAGAGTCCCAAATGTGTGTGTAGAATATATTTCCCACGGGGATAAAATTGAAAAAAGTTGAAAAAAAGGTTTTTCTGTAGTCATTTTTCTGGCGTTTATCAGACTTTCAGATAGGGGAAATGTCAGTGAGCGTTTCGATTTCAGTTCCAGAGCGATTCGCTCGATGAGTCCTTAATATTTAGTTGTTTTCAGCCAATTTTCTGAATTTTTGAAAATTTCACTTTTTTCTGAAAATATCAGCTAAATAAGGGAATAATATGTGTGAGGGTACCCCAGGAGAGTTCCAAATGTGTGTGGGTAGAATATATATCCCACGTGGATAAAATTGAAAAAAGTTGAAAAAAAAGGTTTTTTTGGACTTAGTCATTTTTCCGGCATTTATCAGACTTTCAGATAGGGGAAATGTCAGAGAACGTTCCGATTTCAGTTCCAGAGCGATTCACTCGTTGAGTCCTTAATATTTAGTTGTTTTCATCCAATTTTCAGAATTTTTTCAAATTTCACTTTTTTGTGAAAATATCCGCTAAATAAGGGAATAGTATGTGTGAGGGTACCCCAGGAGAGTTCCAAATGTGTGTGGGTTGAATATATATCCCACGTGGGTAAAATTGAAAAAAGTTGAAAAAAAGGTTTTTTTGTACTTAGTCATTTTTCCGGCGTTTATCACACTTTCAGATAGGGGAAATGTCAGTGAGTGTTCCGATTTCAGTTCCAGAGCGTTTTGCCCGATGAGTCCTTAATATTTAGTTGTTTTCAGCCAATTTTCTGAATTTTTGAAAATTTCACTTTTTTGTGAAAATATTCACTAAATGAGGGAATAATATGTGTGAGGGTACCCCAGGAGAGTTCCAAATGTGTGTGGGTAGAATATATATCCCACGTGGATAAAATTGAAAAAAGTTGAAAAAAAAGGTTTTTTTGGACTTAGTCATTTTTCCGGCGTTTATCAGACTTTCAGAAAGGGGAAATGTCAGTGATCGTTCCGATTTCAGTTCCAGAGCGCTTCGCCCGATGAGTCCTTGATATTAAGTCGTTTTCAGCGAATTTTCTGAATTTTTGAAAATTTCACTTTTTGTGAAAATATTCACTAAATGAGGGAATAATATGTGTGAGGGTACCCCAGGAGAGTTCCTAATGTGTGTGGGTAGAATATATATCCCACGGGGGTAAAATTGAAAAAAGTTGAAAAAAAAGGTTTTTTTGACTTAGTCATTTTTCCGGCATTTATCAGACTTTCAGAAAGGGGAAATGTCAGTGAGCGTTTCGATTTCAGTTCCAGAGCGATTCGCCCGATGAGTCCTTAATATTTAGTTGTTTTCAGCCAATTTTCAGAATTTTTGAAAATTTCACTTTTTTGTGAAAATGTTTAATAAATGAGGGAATAATATGTGTGAGGGTACCCCAGGAGAGTTCCAAATGTGTGTGGGTAGAATATATATCCCACGTGGGTAAAATTGAAAAAAGTTGAAAAAAAAGTTTTTTTTGGACTGTCATTTTTCCAGCGTTTATCAGACTTTCAGAAAGGGGAAATGTCAATGAGCGTTCCGATTTCAGTTCCAGAGCGATTTGCCCGATGAGTCCTTAATATTTAGTTGTTTTCAGCCAATTTTCTGAATTTTTGAAAATTTCACTTTTTTGTGAAAATGTTCACTAAATGAGGGAATAATATGTGTGAGGGTACCCCAGGAGAGTTCCAAATGTGTGTGGGTAGAATATACAGTGCCTACAAGTAGTATTCAACCCCCTGCAGATTTAGCTGGTTGACACATGCGGAATTAACTTGGCATTGTGACATTTGTACTGTAGATCAGCCTGGAAGTGGGAAATGCACTGCAGCAAATTTTGTTTTTTTTTTGTTTTTTTTGTTTTTTTTAAAACGTAAAAAGTTCATTCAGAGTGTCATTTATTATTCAACCCCTCAAACCACAAGAATTCTGTTTGGTCCCCCTAAAGTATTAAGAAGTACTTCAGGCACCAAGAATAATGAGCTTCACATGTGTGGATTAAAGATCTCTTTTGCCAGCCTTTTCTGACTATTTAAGACCCTCCCCAAACTTGTGAACAGCACTCAGACATGGTCAACATGGGAAAGACAAAGGAGCATTCCAAGGCCATCAGAGACAAGATCGTGGAGGGTCACAAGGCTGGCAAGGGGTACAAAACCCTTTCCAAGGAGTTGGGCCTACCTGTCTCCACTGTTGGGAGCATCATCCGTAAGTGGAAGGCTTATGGAACTACTGTTAGCCTTCCACGGCCAGGACAGCCTTTGAAAGTGTCCTCCCGTGCCGAGGCCAGGCTTGTCCGAAGAGTCAAGGCTAACCCAAGGACAACAAGGAAGGAGCTCCGGGAAGATCTCATGGCAGTGGGGACATTGGTTTCAGTCAATACCATAAGTAACGTACTCCACCGCAATGGTCTCCGTTCCAGACGAGCCCGTAAGGTACCTTTACTTTCAAAGCGTCATGTCAAGGCTCGTCTACAGTTTGCTCATGATCACTTGGAGGACTCTGAGACAGACTGGTTCAAGGTTCTATGGTCTGATGAGACTAAGATCAAGATCTTTGGTGCCAACCACACACGTGACGTTTGGAGACTGGATGGCACCTCATACGACCCCAAGAATACCATCCCTACAGTCAAGCATGGTGGTGGCAGCATCATGCTGTGGGGCTGTTTCTCTGCCAAGGGGCCTGGTCATCTGGTCCGCATCCATGGAAAGATGGATAGCACGGCCTACCTGGAGATTTTGGCCAAGAACCTCCGCTTCTCCATCAAGGAACTTAAGATGGGTCGTAATTTCATCTTCCAACAAGACAACGACCCAAAGCACACAGCCAAGAAAACCAAGGCCTGGTTCAATAGGGAAAAAGTCAAGGTGTTGGAGTGGCCTAGTCAGTCTCCTGACCTTAACCCAATTGAAAACTTGTGGAAGGAGCTCAAGAATAAAGTCCACATGAGACACCCAAAGAACCTAGATAACTTGGAGAAGATCTGCATGGAGGAGTGGGCCAAGATAACTCCACAGACCTGTGCCGGCCTGATCAGGTCTTATAAAAGGCGATTATTAGCTGTAATTGCAAACAAGGGTTATTCCACAAAATATTAAACATAGGGGTTGTATAATAATTGACCCACACTTTTATGTTTAAAATTTAATAAAATTCAACTGAGCAACATAACTTTTTGGTTTGTAAGATTTATGCTTCTGTTCATAAAACCTACTCTCGTTTACAGTTTGAAGGCTCTAACTTATTTGCATCTTATCAAACCAGCTAAATCTGCAGGGGGTTGAATACTACTTGTAGGCACTGAATATCCCACGTGGGTAAAATTGAAAAAAGTTGAAAAAAACGTTTTTTTTGGACTGTCATTTTTCCAGCGTTTATCAGACTTTCAGAAAGGGGAAATGTCAATGAGCGTTCCGATTTCAGTTCAACAGCCATTCGCCCGATGAGTCCTTGATATTTAGTCGTTTTCAGTCAATTTTCTGAATTTTTGAAAATTTCACTTTTTTGTGAAAATATTCACTAAATGAGGGAATAATATGTTTGAGGGTACCCCAGGAGAGTTCCAAACGTGTGTGGGTAGAATATATATCCCACGGGGGTAAAATTGAAAAAAGTTGAAAAAAAAGGTTTTTTTGGACTTAGTCATTTTTCCGGCGTTTATCAGACTTTCAGAAAGGGGAAATGTCAATGAGCATTCCGATTTCAGTTCCAGAGCGATTTTCCCGATGAGTCCTTGATATTTAGTCGTTTTCAGTCAATTTTCTGAATTTTTGAAAATTTCACTTTTTTGTGAAAATATCCACTAAATGAGGAAATTATTTGTGTGAGGGTACCCCAGGAGAGTTCCAAATGTGTGTGGGTAGAATATATATCCCACGTGGATAAAATTGAAAAAAGTTGAAAAAAAGGTTTTTTTGTAGTCATTTTTCTGCCGTTTATCAGACTTTCAGAAAGGGGAAATGTCAATGAGCGTTCCGATTTCAGTTCAACAGCCATTCGCCCGATGAGTCCTTGATATTTAGTCGTTTTCAGTCAATTTTCTGAATTTTTGAAAATTTCACTTTTTTGTGAAAATATTCACTAAATGAGGGAATAATATGTTTGAGGGTACCCCAGGAGAGTTCCAAACGTGTGTGGGTAGAATATATATCCCACGGGGGTAAAATTGAAAAAAGTTGAAAAAAAAGGTTTTTTTGGACTTAGTCATTTTTCCGGCGTTTATCAGACTTTCAGAAAGGGGAAATGTCAATGAGCATTCCGATTTCAGTTCCAGAGCGATTTTCCCGATGAGTCCTTGATATTTAGTCGTTTTCAGCCAATTTTCTGAATTTTTGAAAATTTCACTTTTTTGTGAAAATATCCACTAAATGAGGAAATTATTTGTGTGAGGGTACCCCAGGAGAGTTCCAAATGTGTGTGGGTAGAATATATATCCCACGTGGATAAAATTGAAAAAAGTTGAAAAAAAGGTTTTTTTGTAGTCATTTTTCTGCCGTTTATCAGACTTTCAGATAGGGGAAATGTCAGTGAGCGTTTCAATTTCAGTTCCAGAGCGATTCGCCCGATGAGTCCTTAATATTTAGTTGTTTTCAGCCAATTTTCTGAATTTTTGAAAATTTCACTTTTTTGTGAAAATATCCGCTAAATAAGGGAATAATATGTGTGAGGGTACCCCAGGAGAGTTCCAAATGTGTGTGGGTAGAATATATATCCCACGTGGATAAAATTGAAAAAAGTTGAAAAGAAAGGTTTTTTTGGACTTAGTCATTTTTCCGGCATTTATCAGACTTTCAGATAGGGGAAATGTCAGAGAGCATTCCGATTTCAGTTCCAGAGCGATTCGCCCGATGAGTCCTTGATATTTAGTCGTTTTCAGCGAATTTTCTGAATTTTTGAAAATTTCACTTTTTTGTGAAAATATTCACTAAATGAGGGAATAATATGTGTGAGGGTACCCCAGGAGAGTTCCAAATGTGTGTGGGTAGAATATATATCCCACGGGGGTAAAATTGAAAAAAGTTGAAAAAAAAGTTTTTTTGTAGTCATTTTTCTGCCGTTTATCAGACTTTCAGATAGGGAAAATGTCAGTGAGTGTTCCGATTTGAGTTTCAGAGCGTTTTGCCCGATGAGTCCTTAATATTTAGTTGTTTTCAGCCAATTTTCTGAATTTTTGAAAATTTCACTTTTTTGTGAAAATGTTCACTAAATGAGGGAATAATATGTGTGAGGGTACCCCAGGAGAGTTCCAAATGTGTGTGGGTAGAATATATATCCCACGTGGGTAAAATTGAAAAAAGTTGAAAAAAAAGTTTTTTTTGGTCTGTCATTTTTCCAGCGTTTATCAGACTTTCAGAAAGGGGAAATGTCAATGAGCGTTCCGATTTCAGTTCAAGAGCGATTCGCCCGATGAGTCCTTGATATTTAGTCGTTTTCAGCGAATTTTCTGAATTTTTGAAAATTTCACTTTTTTCTGAAAATATTTACTGAATGAGGGAATAATATGTGTGAGGGTACCCCAGGAGAGTTCCAAATGTGTGTGGGTAGAATATATATCCCACGGGGATAAAATTGAAAAAAGTTGAAAAAAAAGTTTTTTTTATACTTAGTCATTTTTCCGGCGTTTATCAGACTTTCAGAAAGGGGAAATGTCAATGAGCGTTCCGATTTCAGTTTCAGAGCGATTTGCCCGATGAGTCCTTGATTTTTAGTCGTTTTCAGTCAATTTTCTGAATTTTTGAAAATTTCACTTTTTGGTGAAAATATCCACTAAATGAGGAAATTATTTGTGTGAGGGTACCCCAGGAGAGTTCCAAATGTGTGTGTTTAGAATATATTTCCCACGAGGAAAAAATTGAAAAAAGTAGAAAAAAAAGGTTTTTTTGGACTTAGTCATTTTTCCGGCATTTATCAGACTTTCAGATAGGGGAAATGTCATTGAGCATTCCGATTTCAGTTGCAGAGCGATTTGCAAGATGAGTCCTTGATATTTAGTCGTTTTCAGCGAATTTTCTGAAATTTTGAAAATTTCACTTTTTTGTGAAAATATTCACTAAATGAGGGAATAATATGTGTGAGGGTACCCCAGGAGAGTTCCAAATGTGTGTGGGTAGAATATATATCCCACGTGGGTAAAATTGAAAAAAGTTGAAAAAAAAGTTTTTTTTGGACTGTCATTTTTCCAGCGTTTATCAGACTTTCAGAAAGGGGAAATGTCAATGAGCGTTCCGATTTCAGTTCCAGAGCGATTCTCCCAATGAGTCCTTGATATTTAGTCGTTTTCAGCCTATTTTCTCAATTTTTGAAAATTTCACTTTTTTGTGAAAATATCCGCTAAATGAGGAAATAATATGTGTGAGGGTACCCCAGGAGAGTTCCAAATGTGTGTGTGTAGAATATATTTCCCACGGCGATAAAATTGGAAAAAGTTGAAAAAAAGGTTTTTTTGTAGTCATTTTTCCGGCGTTTATCAGACTTTCAGATAAGGGAAATGTCAGTGACCGTTCCTATTTCCGTTCCAGAGCGATTTGCCCAATGAGTCCTTAATATTTAGTTGTTTTCAGCCAATTTTCTGAATTTTTGAAAATTTCACTTTTTTGTGAAAATATCCGCTAAATAAGGGAATAATATGTGTGAGGGTACCCCAGGAGAGTTCCAAATGTGTGTGGGTAGAATATATATCCCACGTGGATAAAATTGAAAAAAGTTGAAAAAAAAAGGTTTTTTTGGACTTAGTCATTTTTCTGGCGTTTATCAGACTTTCAGAAAGGGGAAATGTCAGTGAGCGTTCCGATTTCAGTTCCAGAGCGCTTCGCCGATGAGTCCTTGATATTTAGTCGTTTTCAGCGAATTTTCAGAATTTTTGAAAATTTCACTTTTTTGTGAAAATATTCACTAAATGAGGGAATAATATGTGTGAGGGTACCCAGGAGCGTTCCAAATGTGTGTGGGTAGAATATATATCCCACGGGGGTAAAATTGAAAAAAGTTGAAAAAAAAGTTTTTTTTGACTTAGTCATTTTTCCGGCGTTTATCAGACTTTCAGAAAGGGGAAATGTCAACGAGCGTTCCGATTTCAGTTCCAGAGCGATTCGCCCGATGAGTCCATGATATTTAGTCGTTTTCAGCCTATTTTCTCAATTTTTGAAAATTTTACTTTTTTGTGAAAATATCCACTAAATGAGGGAATAGTATGTGTGAGGGTACCCCAGGAGAGTTCCAAATGTGTGTGGGTTGAATATATATCCCACGTGGGTAAAATTGAAAAAAGTTGAAAAAAAGGTTTTTTTGTACTTAGTCATTTTTCCGGCGTTTATCAGACTTTCAGATAGGGGAAATGTCAGTGAGTGTTCCGATTTGAGTTTCAGAGCGTTTTGCCCGATGAGTCCTTAATATTTAGTTGTTTTCAGTCAATTTTCTGAATTTTTGAAAATTTCACTTTTTTGTGAAAATATCCACTAAATGAGGAAATTATTTGTGTGAGGGTACCCCAGGAGAGTTCCAAATGTGTGTGTGTAGAATATATTTCCCACGGGGATAAAATTGGAAAAAGTTGAAAAAAAGGTTTTTTTGTAGTCATTTTTCCGGCGTTTATCAGACTTTCAGATAAGGGAAATGTCAGTGACCGTTCCTATTTCCGTTCCAGAGCGATTTGCCCAATGAGTCCTTAATATTTAGTTGTTTTCAGCCAATTTTCTGAATTTTTGAAAATTTCACTTTTTTGTGAAAATATCCGCTAAATAAGGGAATAATATGTGTGAGGGTACCCCAGGAGAGTTCCAAATGTGTGTGGGTAGAATATATATCCCACGTGGATAAAATTGAAAAAAGTTGAAAAAAAAAGGTTTTTTTGGACTTAGTCATTTTTCTGGCGTTTATCAGACTTTCAGAAAGGGGAAATGTCAGTGAGCGTTCCGATTTCAGTTCCAGAGCGCTTCGCCCGATGAGTCCTTGATATTTAGTCGTTTTCAGCGAATTTTATGAATTTTTGAAAATTTCACTTTTTTGTGAAAATATTCACTAAATGAGGGAATAATATGTGTGAGGGTACCCAGGAGCGTTCCAAATGTGTGTGGGTAGAATATATATCCCACGGGGGTAAAATTGAAAAAAGTTGAAAAAAAAGTTTTTTTTTACTTAGTCATTTTTCCGGCGTTTATCAGACTTTCAGAAAGGGGAAATGTCAACGAGCGTTCCGATTTCAGTTCCAGAGCGATTCGCCCGATGAGTCCATGATATTTAGTCGTTTTCAGCCTATTTACTCAATTTTTGAAAATTTTACTTTTTTGTGAAAATATCCACTAAATGAGGGAATAGTATGTGTGAGGGTACCCCAGGAGAGTTCCAAATGTGTGTGGGTTGAATATATATCCCACGTGGGTAAAATTGAAAAAAGTTGAAAAAAAGGTTTTTTTTGTACTTAGTCATTTTTCCGGCGTTTATCAGACTTTCAGATAGGAGAAATGTCAGTGAGTGTTCCGATTTGAGTTTCAGAGCGTTTTGCCCGATGAGTCCTTAATATTTAGTTGTTTTCAGCCAATTTTCTGAATTTTTGAAAATTTCACTTTTTTGTGAAAATGTTCACTAAATGGGGGAATAATATGTGTGAGGGTACCCCAGGAGAGTTCCAAATGTGTGTGGGTAGAATATATATCCCACGTGGGTAAAATTGAAAAAAGTTGAAAAAAAAGTTTTTTTTGGACTGTCATTTTTCCGGCGTTTATCAGACTTTCAGAAAGGGGAAATGTCATTGAGCGTTCCGATTTCAGTTCCAGAGCGATTTGCCCGATGAGTCCTTGATATTTAGTCGCTTTCATCAGTCAATTTTCAAAATTTTTGAAAATTTCACTTTTTTGGGAAAATATCCGCTAAATGAGGTAATAATATGTGTGAGGGTACCCCAGGAGAGTTCCAAATGTGTGTGGGTAGAATATATATCCCACGGGGATAAAATTGAAAAAAGTTGAAAAAAAAGGTTTTTTTGGACTTAGTCATTTTTCCGGCATTTATCAGACTTTCAGATAGGGGAAATGTCAGAGAGAGTTCCAATTTCAGTTCCAGAGCGATTCACCCGATGAGTCCTTAATATTTAGTTATTTTCAGCCAATTTTCTGAATTTTTTAAAATTTCACTTTTTTGTGAAAATATCCGCTAAATAAGGGAATAATAGGTGTGAGGGTACCCCAGGAGAGTTCCAAATGTGTGTGGGTAGAATATATATCCCACGGGGGTAAAATTGAAAAAAGTAAAAAAAAATGATTTTTTTTTACTTAGTCATTTTTCCGGCGTTTATCAGACTTTCAGATAGGGGAAATGTCAGTGAGTGTTCCGTTTGAGTTCCAGATCATTTTGCCCGATGAGTCCTTAATATTTAGTTGTTTTCAGCCAATTTTCTGAATTTTTGAAAATTTCACTTTTTTGTGAAAATGTTCACTAAATGAGGGAATAATATGTGTGAGGGTACCCCAGGAGAGTACCAAATGTGTGTGGGTAGAATATATATCCCACGTGGGTAAAATTGAAAAAAGTTGAAAAAAAAGGTTTTTTTGGACTGTCATTTTTCCAGCGTTTATCAGACTTTCAGAAAGGGGAAATGTCAATGAGCGTTCCGATTTCAGTTCAAGAGCGATTCGCCCGATGAGTCCTTTATATTTAGTCGTTTTCAGTCAATTTTCTGAATTTTTGAAAATTTCACTTTTTTGTTTAAATATTCACTATATGAGGGAATAATATGTTTGAGGGTACCCCAGGAGAGTTCCAAATGTGTGTGGGTAGAATATATATCTCATGGGGGTAAAATTGAAAAAAGTTGAAAAAAAAGTTTTTTTTGGACTTAGTCATTTTTCCGGCGTTTATCAGACTTTCAGAAAGGGGAAATGCCAATGAGCGTTCCGATTTCAGTTCCAGAGCGATTCGCCCGATGAGTCCTTGATATTTAGTCGTTTTCAGCCAATTTTCTGAATTTTTGAAAATTTCACTTTTTTGTGAAAATATCCACTAAATGAGGAAATAATTTGTGTGAGGGTACCCGAGGAGAGTTCCAAATGTGTGTGCGTAGAATGTATATCCCACGGGGTTTAAAATTGAAAAAAATTAAAAAAAAAGGTTTTTTTGGACTTATTCATCTTTCCATCGTTTATCAGACTTTCAGATAGGGGAAATGTCATTAAGCATTCCGATTTCAGTTGCAGAGCGATTTGCCCGATGAGTCCTTGATATTTAGTCATTTTCAGTCAATTTTCTGAATTTTTGAAAATTTAACTTTTTTGTGAAAATATTTACTAAATGAGGGAATAATATGTTTGAGGGTACCCCAGGAGAGTTCCAAATGTGTGTGAGTAGAATATATATCCCACGTGGGTAAAATTGAAAAAAGTTGAAAAAAAAGTTTTTTTTGGACTGTCATTTTTCCAGCGTTTATCAGACTTTCAGAAAGGGGAAATGTCAATGAGCATTCCGATTTCAGTTCCAGAGCGATTTGCCCGATGAGTCCTTGATATTTAGTCGTTTTCAGTCAATTTTCTGAATTTTTGAAAATTTCACTTTTTTGTGAAAATATCCACTAAATGAGGAAATTATTTGTGTGAGGGTACCCCAGGAGAGTTCCAAATGTGTGTGTGTAGAATATATTTCCCACGGGGATAAAATTGGAAAAAGTTGAAAAAAAGGTTTTTTTGTAGTCATTTTTCCGGCGTTTATCAGACTTTCAGATAAGGGAAATGTCAGTGACCGTTCCTATTTCCGTTCCAGAGCGATTTGCCCAATGAGTCCTTAATATTTAGTTGTTTTCAGCCAATTTTCTGAATTTTTGAAAATTTCACTTTTTTGTGAAAATATCTGCTAAATAAGGGAATAATATGTGTGAGGGTACCCCAGGAGAGTTCCAAATGTGTGTGGGTAGAATATATATCCCACGTGGATAAAATTGAAAAAAGTTGAAAAAAAAAGTTTTTTTTGGACTTAGTCATTTTTCTGGCGTTTATCAGACTTTCAGAAAGGGGAAATGTCAGTGAGCGTTCCGATTTCAGTTCCAGAGCGCTTCGCCCGATGAGTCCTTGATATTTAGTCGTTTTCAGCGAATTTTCTGAATTTTTGAAAATTTCACTTTTTTGTGAAAATATTCACTAAATGAGGGAATAATATGTGTGAGGGTACCCAGGAGCGTTCCAAATGTGTGTGGGTAGAATATATATCCCACGAGGGTAAAATTGAAAAAAGTTGAAAAAAAAGTTTTTTTTGACTTAGTCATTTTTCCGGCGTTTATCAGACTTTCAGAAAGGGGAAATGTCAACGAGCGTTCCGATTTCAGTTCCAGAGCGATTCGCCCGATGAGTCCATGATATTTAGTCGTTTTCAGCCTATTTTCTCAATTTTTGAAAATTTTACTTTTTTGTGAAAATATCCACTAAATGAGGGAATAGTATGTGTGAGGGTACCCCAGGAGAGTTCCAAATGTGTGTGGGTTGAATATATATCCCACGTGGGTAAAATTGAAAAAAGTTGAAAAAAAGGTTTTTTTGTACTTAGTCATTTTTCCGGCGTTTATCAGACTTTCAGATAGGGGAAATGTCAGTGAGTGTTCCGATTTGAGTTTCAGAGCGTTTTGCCCGATGAGTCCTTAATATTTAGTTGTTTTCAGCCAATTTTCTGAATTTTTGAAAATTTCACTTTTTTGTGAAAATGTTCACTAAATGAGGGAATAATATGTGTGAGGGTACCCCAGGAGAGTTCCAAATGTGTGTGGGTAGAATATATATCCCACGTGGGTAAAATTGAAAAAAGTTGAAAAAAAAGTTTTTTTTGGACTGTCATTTTTCCAGCGTTTATCAGACTTTCAGAAAGGGGAAATGTCAATGAGCGTTCCGATTTAAGTTCAAGAGCGATTCGCCCGATGAGTCCTTGATATTTAGTGTTTTCAGTCAATTTTCTGAATTTTTGAAAATTTCACTTTTTTGTGAAAATATCCGCTAAATGAGGAAATAATTTGTGTGAGGGTACCCCAGGAGAGTTCCAAATGTGTGTGGGTAGAATATATATCCCACGTGGGTAAATTTGAAAAAAGTTGAAAAAAAAGGTTTTTTTGGACTGTCATTTTTCCGGCGTTTATCAGACTTTCAGAAAGGGGAAATGTCATTGAGCGTTCTGATTTCAGTTCCAGAGCGATTTGCCCGATGAGTCCTTGATATTTAGTCGCTTTCATCAGTCAATTTTCAAAATTTTTGAAAATTTCACTTTTTTGTGAAAATATCCGCTAAATGAGGTAATAATATGTGTGCGGGTACCCCAGGAGAGTTCCAAATGTGTGTGGGTAGAATGTATATCCCACGGGGATAAAATTGAAAAAAGTTGAAAAAAAAGGTTTTTTTTGGACTTAGTCATTTTTCTGGCGTTTATCAGACTTTCAGATAGGGGAAGTGTCAGTGAGAGTTCCGATTTCAGTTCCAGAGCGATTCGCCCGATGAGTCCTTGATATTTAGTCGTTTTCAGCCAATTTTCTGTATTTTTGAAAATTTCACTTTTTTGTGAAAATATTCACTAAATGAGGGAATAATATGTGTGAGGGTACCCCATGAGAGTTCCAAATGTGTGTGGGTAGAATATATATCCCACGGGGATAAAATTGAAAAGAGTTGAAAAAAAAGTTTTTTTTGGACTGTCATTTTTCCAGCGTTTATCAGACTTTCAGAAAGGGGAAATGTCAATGAGCGTTCCGATTTAAGTTCAAGAGCGATTCGCCCGATGAGTCCTTGATATTTAGTGTTTTCAGTCAATTTTCTGAATTTTTGAAAATTTCACTTTTTTGTGAAAATATCCGCTAAATGAGGAAATATATTGTGTGAGGGTACCCCAGGAGAGTTCCAAATGTGTGTGGGTAGAATATATATCCCACGTGGGTAAATTTGAAAAAAGTTGAAAAAAAAGGTTTTTTTGGACTGTCATTTTTCCGGCGTTTATCAGACTTTCAGAAAGGGGAAATGTCAATGAGCGTTCTGATTTCAGTTCCAGAGCGATTTGCCCGATGAGTCCTTGATATTTAGTCGCTTTCATCAGTCAATTTTCAAAATTTTTGAAAATTTCACTTTTTTGTGAAAATATCCGCTATATGAGGTAATAATATGTGTGCGGGTACCCCAGGAGAGTTCCAAATGTGTGTGGGTAGAATATATATCCCACGGGGGTAAAATTGAAAAAAGTTAAAAAAAATGATTTTTTTTTACTTAGTCATTTTTCCGGCGTTTATCAGACTTTCAGATAGGGGAAATGTCAGTGAGTGTTCCGATTTGAGTTCCAGAGCGTTTTGCCCGATGAGTCCTTAATATTTAGTTGTTTTCAGCCAATTTTCTGAATTTTTGAAAATTTCACTTTTTTGTGAAAATATCCGCTAAATGAGGTAATAATATGTGTGCGGGTACCCCAGGAGAGTTCCAAATGTGTGTGGGTAGAATGTATATCCCACGTGGATAAAATTGAAAAAAGTTGAAAAAAAAGGTTTTTTTTGGACTTAGTCATTTTTCTGGCGTTTATCAGACTTTCAGATAGGGGAAGTGTCAGTGACAGTTCCGATTTCAGTTCCAGAGCGATTCGCCCGATGAGTCCTTGATATTTAATCGTTTTCAGCCAATTTTCTGTATTTTTGAAAATTTCCCTTTTTTGTGAAAATATTCACTAAATGAGGGAATAATATGTGTGAGGGTACCCCATGAGAGTTCCAAATGTGTGTGGGTAGAATATATATCCCACGGGGATAAAATTGAAAAGAGTTGAAAAAAAAGTTTTTTTTGGACTGTCATTTTTCCAGCGTTTATCAGACTTTCAGAAAGTGGAAATGTCAATGAGCGTTCCGATTTCAGTTCAAGAGCGATTCGCCCGATGAGTCCTTGATATTTAGTCGTTTTCAGTCAATTTTCTGAATTTTTGAAAATTTCACTTTTTTGTGAAAATATCCGCTATATGAGGTAATAATATGTGTGCGGGTACCCCAGGAGAGTTCCAAATGTGTGTGGGTAGAATATATATCCCACGGGGATAAAATGGAAAAAAGTTGAAAAAAAAGGTTTTTTTGGACTTAGTCATTTTTCCGGCATTTATCAGACTTTCAGATAGGGGAAATGTCAGAGAGAGTTCCAATTTCAGTTCCAGAGCGATTCACCCGATGAGTCCTTAATATTTAGTTGTTTTCAGCCAATTTTCTGAATTTTTTAAAATTTCACTTTTTTGTGAAAATATCCGCTAAATAAGGGAATAATATGTGTGAGGGTACCCCAGGAGAGTTCCAAATGTGTGTGGGTAGAATATATATCCCACGGGGGTAAAATTGAAAAAAGTTAAAAAAAATGATTTTTTTTTACTTAGTCATTTTTCCGGCGTTTATCAGACTTTCAGATAGGGGAAATGTCAGTGAGTGTTCCGATTTGAGTTCCAGAGCGTTTTGCCCGATGAGTCCTTAATATTTAGTTGTTTTCAGCCAATTTTCTGAATTTTTGAAAATTTCACTTTTTTGTGAAAATGTTCACTAAATGAGGGAATAATATGTTTGAGGGTACCCCAGGAGAGTTCCAAATGTGTGTGAGTAGAATATATATCCCACGTGGGTAAAATTGAAAAAAGTTGAAAAAAAAGTTTTTTTTGGACTGTCATTTTTCCAGCGTTTATCAGACTTTCAGAAAGGGGAAATGTCAATGAGCATTCCGATTTCAGTTCCAGAGCGATTTCCCCGATGAGTCCTTGTTATTTAGTCGTTTTCAGTCAATTTTCTGAATTTTTGAAAATTTCACTTTTTTGTGAAAATATCCACTAAATGAGGAAATTATTTGTGTGAGGGTACCCCAGGAGAGTTCCAAATGTGTGTGTGTAGAATATATATCCCACGTGGATAAAATTGAAAAAAGTTGAAAAAAAAAGTTTTTTTTGGACTTAGTCATTTTTCTGGCGTTTATCAGACTTTCAGAAAGGGGAAATGTCAGTGAGCGTTCCGATTTCAGTTCCAGAGCGCTTCGCCCGATGAGTCCTTGATATTTAGTCGTTTTCAGCGAATTTTCTGAATTTTTGAAAATTTCACTTTTTTGTGAAAATATTCACTAAATGAGGGAATAATATGTGTGAGGGTACCCAGGAGCGTTCCAAATGTGTGTGGGTAGAATATATATCCCACGGGGGTAAAATTGAAAAAAGTTGAAAAAAAAGACTTTTTTGGACTTAGTCATTTTTCCGGCGTTTATCAGACTTTCAGAAAGGGGAAATGTCAATGAGCGTTCCGATATCAGTTCCAGAGCGATTCGCCCGATGAGTCCTTGATATTTAGTCGTTTTCAGCCAATTTTCTGAATTTTTGAAAATTTCACTTTTTTGTGAAAATATCCACTAAATGAGGTAATAATATGTGTGAGGGTACCCCAGGAGAGTTCCAAATGTGTGTGGGTAGAATATATATCCCACGGGGTAAAATAAAAAAAGTGGAAAAAAAAGTTTTTTTTGGACTTAGTCATTTTTCCGGGGTTTATCAGACTTTCTGATAGGGGAAAGGTTATTGAGCGTTCCGAATTCAGTTCCAGAGCGATTTGCCCGATGAGTCCTTGATATTTAGTCGTTTTCAGTCAATTTTTTGAATTTTTTAAAATTTCACTTTTTTGTGAAAATATCCGCTAAATAAGGGAATAATATGTGTGAGGGTACCCCAGGAGAGTTCCAACTGTGTGTGGGTAGAATATATATCCCAAGGGGATAAAAAATTGAAAAAAGTTGAAAATAAAGGTTTTTTTGGACTTAATCATTTTTCCGGCGTTTATCAGACTTTCAGATAGGGGAAATGTCAGTGAGCGTTCCGATTTCAGTTCCAGAGCGATTCCCCCGATGAGTCCTTGATATTTAGTCGTTTTCAGCCAATTTTCTGAATTTTTGAAAATTTCACTTTTTTGTGAAAATATCCACTAAATGAGGGAACAATATGTGTGAGGGTACCCCAGGAGAGTTCCAAATGTGTGTGGGTAGAATATATATCCCACGGGGGTAAAATTGAAAAAAGTGGAAAAAAAAGTTTTTTTTGGACTTAGTCATTTTACCGGCGTTTATCAGACTTTCAGAAAGGGGAATGGTCATTGAGCGTTCCGATTTCAGTTCCAGAGCGATTTGACCGATGAGTCCTTGATATTTAGTCGTTTTCAGTCAATTTTCTGAATTTTTGAAAATTTCAATTTTTTGTGAAAATATTCACTAAATTGAGGGAATAATATGTGTGAGGGTACCCCAGGAGAGTTCCAAATGTGTGGGTAAAATATATATCCCATGGGGGTAAAATTGAAAAAAGTTGAAAAAAAATATTTTTTTGGACTTAGTCATTTTTCCGGCGTTTTTCAGACTTTCAGATAGGGGAAAGGTCATTGAGCGTTCCGATTTCAGTTCCAGAGCGATTTGCCCGATGAGCCCTTGATATTTAGTCGTTTTCAGTCAATTTTCTGAATTTTTGAAAATTTCACTTTTTTGTGAAAATATTCACTAAATGAGGGAATAATATGTGTGAGGGTACCCCAGGAGAGTTCCAAATGTGTGTGGGTAGAATATATATCCCACGGGGGTAAAATTGAAAAAAGTTGAAAAAAAAGACTTTTTTGGACTTAGTCATTTTTCCGGCGTTTATCAGACTTTCAGATCGGGGAAATGTCATTGAACATTCTGATTTCAGTTCCAGAGCGAGCTGCCCGATGAGTCTTTGATATTTAGTCGTTTTCAGCCAATTTTCTGAATTTTTGAAAATTTCACTTTTTTTGTGAAAATATCCGCTAAATGAGGGAATAATATGTGTGAGGGTACCCCAGGAGAGTTCCATATGTGTGTGGGTAGAATATATATCCCACGGGGATAAAACTGAAAAAAGTTGAAAAAAAAGGTTTTTTTGGACTTAGTCATTAGAGATGAGCGTTGTTCTACTCGAACTGTTCGCCAATCTCAAATTCGAGCTGTTTTGGGCGGTGTTCGAGCCGTTCGGCGAACACGAACAATTTGAGAAAAATTCGGCTGTTCGAGGTTATGTTCGATAACTGTTCGTGCACCAAAATCATAACTGGATTTTTTCTCAGTAATGATGAAAATTAATGTTAATACGCAGTTTGAGTGTACAGCGGGGTGGGGGGAGGGGCAGGGGATGGATCTCTGCAGGAACAATGAAGATCTCCATTTTTTTTTCTCTTTCCCGCATTTACAGTGGGGAGGTGCAATCTGTCAGCCTATCAGCAGCGCACACACGGAGCGAAGTGCTTTTTTTCACACAAGCAAGGGCATGTGTCATTGGCAGTGTATGTCACATGTCCTTGCCCTATAAGACCAAGCCATTTTCCCTGTCGCCACCATTTTCTCACTGCTGCAGCTGCGTGTTAGACGGCACCGCTGTTGCTGTGTGCGCTATACCTTGTTAATTTCAAGCCAATTTTCGCACAAATCTACAGATAACTTGGGAGTAGGGAATAGTTGTGATTGCAGTCCTTTTAAGGACTAGGTTACAGCATTTCCTACGACTTTTGTCAGGCAGGTCTGTGCTCTTAAATAGATAGATTGTGGGAGTAAAGACTAATTGTAATTGGAGTCCTTTTCAGGACTAGGTTACATCAGTTCCTATCAGTTTTTGCCAGGCAGGTCTGTGCCAGTGCTGTGCAAGTTTTTTACACAGCATTTGGCTGAATCTAGCAAAGCTAATCCTTTTTGGCCTATTGCAGAGTGTGTTAGTCAGTGGAGTAGCCTATCTGTGTTGCAAGATATACCACCTGTGTATAGAATACCAATTTTTTTACTGCACCTAGTGAAGTAAAATCTTTTGGGCATAGCATCATTCTATTAGTCCATCTATACTGACCTCCATCAGGTTGCAAATTGAATATAATTTTTTTCTGCATCTAGCTATGAAAAAATATTGGGCTTCTAGCTGTGTGTGGGACTTGTTCTATTAATCCATCTATACAGACCTCCATCAGGTTGCAAACTGAATATATTTTTTTCTGCATCTACCTCTGAAAAAATATTGGGCTTCTAGCTGTGTGTGGGACTTGTTCTATTAATCCATCTATACAGACCTCCATCAGGTTGCAAACTGAATATATTTTTTTCTGCATCTACCTCTGAAAAAATATTGGGCTTCTAGCTGTGTGTGGGACTTGTTGTATTAGTCCATCTATACTGACCTCCATCAGGTTGCAAACTGAATATATTTTTTTCTGCATCTACCTCTGAAAAAATATTGGGCTTCTAGCTGTGTGTGGGACTTGTTCTATTAATCCATCTATACAGACCTCCATCAGGTTGCAAACTGAATATATTTTTTTCTGCATCTACCTCTGAAAAAATATTGGGCTTCTAGCTGTGTGTGGGACTTGTTCTATTAATCCATCTATACAGACCTCCATCAGGTTGCAAACTGAATATATTTTTTTCTGCATCTACCTCTGAAAAAATATTGGGCTTCTAGCTGTGTGTGGGACTTGTTCTATTAATCCATTTATACAGACCTCCATCAGGTTGCAAACTGAATATATTTTTTTCTGCATCTACCTCTGAAAAAATATTGGGCTTCTAGCTGTGTGTGGGACTTGTTGTATTAGTCCATCTATACTGACCTCCATCAGGTTGCAAACTGAATATATTTTTTTCTGCATCTACCTCTGAAAAAATATTGGGCTTCTAGCTGTGTGTTGGACTTGTTCTATTAATCCATCTATACAGACCTCCATCAGGTTGCAAACTGATTATATTTTTTTCTGCATCTACCTCTGAAAAAATATTGGGCTTCTAGCTGTGTGTGGGACTTGTTGTATTAGTCCATCTATACTGACCTCCATCAGGTTGCAAACTGAATATATTTTTTTCTGCATCTACCTCTGAAAAAATATTGGGCTTCTAGCTGTGTGTGGGACTTGTTGTATTAGTCCATCTATACAGACCTCCATCAGGTTGCAAACTGAATATATTTTTTTCTGCATCTACCTCTGAAAAAATATTGGGCTTCTAGCTGTGTGTGGGACTTGTTGTATTAGTCCATCTATACTGACCTCCATCAGGTTGCAAACTGAATATATTTTTTTCTGCATCTACCTCTGAAAAAATATTGGGCTTCTAGCTGTGTGTGGGACTTGTTCTATTAATCCATCTATACAGACCTCCATCAGGTTGCAAACTGAATATATTTTTTTCTGCATCTACCTCTGAAAAAATATTGGGCTTCTAGCTGTGTGTGGGACTTGTTGTATTAGTCCATCTATACTGACCTCCATCAGGTTGCAAACTGAATATATTTTTTTCTGCATCTACCTCTGAAAAAATATTGGGCTTCTAGCTGTGTGTGGGACTTGTTCTATTAATCCATCTATATAGACCTCCATCAGGTTGCAAACTGAATATATTTTTTTCTGCATCTACCTCTGAAAAAATATTGGGCTTCTAGCTGTGTGTGGGACTTGTTGTATTAGTCCATCTATACTGACCTCCATCAGGTTGCAAACTGAATATATTTTTTTCTGCATCTACCTAAGAAAAAATATTGGGCTTCTAGCTGTGTGTGGGACTTGTTCTATTAATCCATCTATACAGACCTCCATCAGGTTGCAAACTGAATATATTTTTTTCTACATCTAGCTCTGAAAAAATATTTGGCCTTCTAGCAGTGTGTGGGACTTTCTCTATTAGTCCATCTATACTGACCTCCATCAGGTTGCAAATTAAATATAATTTTTTTCTGCATCTAACCCAGCCAATAGTTTTGGCCTAATACCACAGTTTGGCCACTCAGCTCTGCTCGGTTCCCATCCATTGTTTTTTTGTGCAAACAACTCCAGAGTTGTTAATTAGTTAACCACCAAAATGAGTGGAAAAAGGCCTGCTGCTGGTGGAAAGGGGAATAGGCGTGTTGGGAAGGGGAAAAAAGGTTGTGTCCGTGGGGTAGGTGTTAAAGCAACAGTAACATCTGCAGAAGAAAGACCATCTTCCAGACAAACTAAAATGTCTACTTCTTTTAGCGGACAATGTGATAAGATCCCTTTCTTACGGCCACGCCAATCGCTACAAATTCCAGATGAGGCACAAAAACAGCAGGTGCTTCAACGGATATCAAGTGCTCCTTTAAGTGGGCTCTCCTCCACATCAACTTCAACATCACAAATACTCCAGTCCTCAAAGGTGTCACCCCAATCGCACTTGCTTCCTCACAACTCCCAAATCTCCAGCTGCCCGTCTGAGTATGAGGTAGAACAGATGGTTGAGTCTGCAGAGCTGTTTACTCATACTATAGCCTGGGAATCAGAGGTCGACTCCAGCGCTTCTGTGAATCCAGACGAGGAAATGATCTGCACTGATGCCCAGAATCTTTATGAGTCAGATCCAGGACCAGACGCAGAAGGTTCTGACCATAATGTAGACCCTCATTCCCAAACTGTAACTCCTGTTGGTGGAGACAATGAGGAAGACGATGATAAGACCCAAATACCTGATTGGAGCGACAACTTTAGTTTTTTGTCAGGGCAGGAACAGGTTGGCTCTGAGGACGACGGGTGTGATAACGCACAGGGTGATGATGATGAGGTTGGAGATCCCACTTACTGTCAACCCACAGTCAGCCAAGAGATGAGGTCAGCAGAGGAGGTGGAGGAAGATGCTAGTGACGACGAGGTCAGGTTGCGCCTTCCTGGACAGAGACGTAGTACTGGAAGCACGTCATCAACTGCATCCTCAAACACAACTCTGCCTCTCACCACAAGTCGTGGTGGCTCTTCAGGTCGCATGGGTGCTAAGCCTTGCATAGCCTGGGCATTTTTTCAGATCGATAAAGATGACCCAACTCGTGTTATCTGTAACATTTGTCAGCAAAAGCTAAGTAGAGGCCAAAAAATACATAGTTTGAGTACTTCATGCATGAACCGGCACATGGACATGAAGCATAAGTTGCAGTGGGAAGCTTAGTGTGCTACAATGCGGCCTAGCCGGCCGGGCCAACCACCGTCTGCCATATCTTGTGCATCCGCGGCCTCTTCATCCTCTGTGACTGGGGGGACAGCAGTCACACCTGTTTTGGGGCGCAGACCTGCCACCTCTTTACCCGCAACAGCCAGCGTGATTGGCAGGTCATCATTTTCTTTGGAGGTGGTAACACCAGCTGGTGTTGAGCGCTGTCCGACATCGATAGCACCACCTTTGGATCAAGGCAACCTAACATGTCCGCCTGCATCTTCCTCACAGACCGGCAGTTTGCCGGGAACACCCTTATCAACCCCGTCTAAGCACAATAGCCAGCCCTCGGTCCCTCAGATGTGGACAAGTAAAAGACCATTTCCTCCTAGCCATGAGAAAGCTAAGAGGTTGAATTTCACCATCTGCAAGTTCTTGGCTACAGAAATGGTAGCAGTGTGCAGCACTGATTCTATTAGGCCATCTATAATAAGCTCCACCAGATTTAAAATTACTAATCATGTTTATCTGTATCTTGACTGGAAAATAATTTGGGCTTTGTAGCAGTGTGCAGCACTGATCCTATTAGGCCATCTATACTAAAGCTTCACCAAATTTAAAATTAATAATAATTTTTAGCTGCATCTAGCCCGGAAAATAATTTTGGGGCTCCGAGATGCGCAAGACACGTAAGTGCCTTCTTGCTGCACTACCTGCAGCATGACCCTCATATTGTCAGAATTCGAAGTAATCGTGACTACTTGGTTGCCACACTCTTAGATCCCCCAAACTTTTCGATCAACCTTTTCATTTTAATAAAGCCCAAAAAAATGGTCATTTTTGAAATTATAAGCATTAGCAGGTTGTTAGAAACTGAAATCAAACAGTTTTCAACTCAAAACTTTATTCTAGGTGATGTTACATTTTCACATAGGACCCCTTGTTCGAAAGGAGCTTCTGAACTCTCTCGTCCATTGAATTTGTCAGGTTTTGGATGGTTTCTGCTTCAATTGTTTTGCATGAGGACAGAATACCCTCCCAGAGCTGTTGCTTAGATGTGAACTGCCTCCCGCCATCATAGACACTCCTTTTAATGATGCTCCAAAGGTTCTGAATGGGGTAGAGGTCAGGGGAGCATGGGGGTCACACCATAAGTTTGTCCCCTTTTATGCCCATATCAGCCAGAGATGCAGATGTTTTATGTGCAGCATGAGATGGTGCATTATCATGCAGAAAAATGATCTTGCTGTGAAATACACGGTTCTTCTTCTTGAACCATGGCAGGAAGTGCTGTTTGAGAAAATCCACATACATTATGGAGTTCATCTTTAGCGCCTTCAGGGATCCTAAAGGGGCCGACAATCTCTCTCCCCATGATTCCAGCCCAAAACATTACTCCACCTCCTCCTTGTTGGCGCTGTAGCCGTGTTTGCGTGGGGTGTCCATCAACCAGCCATCCTCCACTCCATCCATCTGGACCATCGAGCGCTGCACGGCACTCATCCGTGAACAAAACAGTTTTGAAATCAGTCTTCATGTAATGTTTGGCCCACTGGAGCCGTTTCTGCTTGTGTGAAGTGGATAGAGGAGGTCGACAGGATGGCGTATGCACAGCTGCAAACCTCTGAAGGACCCTGCATCTTGTTGTTCGGGGGACGTTGGAGGCACAAGCAGCTTCAAAAACTTGTCTGCTGCTATGACAAGGCTTTTTTGCCGCTGCTCTTTCAACCTGATGTAATTGCCTGTAGGAAAGAGTCCTCAATTTGCCCTTATCAGCACGCACACGTGTGTACTGTGAATCAGCTACATACTTCTTGATTGCCAAGACACTTCATCCTGATCATCGCACAATGTTGATTGTAGTCATGCCTTGACCTAAACACTCCACAATTTGTTGCTTCTCAGCAGCCGACACATCCTTTTTCTTTCCCATTTTGGCAGAAAATGTAGGCTGCTTAATAATGTGAGACAGCCTTCTTAAGTAGTCTTGCCTTTCATTGGACACACCTGCCAAACTAATTAGCACAGGTGTCTGCAATTGCTTACAGTGATATAAAGAGCCCTGACACACATCACCATCAATGAGTTTAACTGACAAACAAACAAATTCTTCCCTTATCACTCCTAAACACTTTTTGCATAATAATTTGGAACACAGTGTAAATGTGCTTTTCCACAAAACACCAGTGGTTCACGTAGTGAATCTTACAGTTCTAACTTGCCAACCGTGGTCTGTATGGAGTTGTTCAATAAAGGGCCCAAAATTAAGATAACATAGATGGGAGAGGTCTCTATGAATAGGAATTCCTAAGTATTTGATACCCTGTGAGGGCCAGGCAAAGGGAAAGTTGGACTGGATGGAATCCTATATGGATTTGGGGAGGGAGACATTGAGGGCCTCAGACTTCGCTGCATTGATTTTAAAATTTGACCATGTAACAAAGTGATCTATTTCAGCCATAACAGCATGGATGGATATATGTGATTGAGTGATATATACTAGGACATCATCAGCAAATAGAGAGCACTTGTACTCGGTGCCTCCCACCTCAATCCACCTAATATTGGGGTTATGGCGAATTGATGAGAGCAGGTGCTCCGTCACTAGGATGTATAAGAGAGGGGACAGAGAACATCCCTGCCTTGTCCCATTGGTGATTGTGAAAGGTGATGAAAATGTTCTGACGCGCCCCCTGGGCCTTGGGACACCCGGAGCCGGACCCTTTTTGGTGGATGTTGGTGGTTGTAGTCTCCGTGGCGGCGACCCGGTTCCGTGGCTCAGGGCGGTCAAACCAGTGGCGGAACTATTTATGTGGTTTTGATGTTTAAATGTCCGACTACGCCACCCGTGGATTGCGGTCAGAGTGAACCGCCGCTCCAGGGCAGACCGCTGAGGCTGGTGTTGTGGGTGCAGTAGAGCGTAGCATAACTCCCCACGGGAGGAGTATAGCCTCAGGGCAGTGTATGCGGAGGATGGGGGTGATGGTGCAGGGCAGCAGCAGTAATGACACGGAGTCAGTGATGCAGTCCAGGGCCTTTACTCACAGTTCTTATTATCCAGACCACGTCTGCAGGTAACGGCTGCCCACGTCGTACTGTGCTCACCAGGTGAGGGGCTCAGACAACTCCCAGATAACTTTGGAGTGCTTCACAGGACCCTTTTTGTGTGTCCTTTGTCTGGCCTTTCTTACCAACCCTTCTGTCCGGCTGCCTCGGGCCTCCTCTTGGTAAACTTGGCGCCAGTTTCCCTGACCCTATGTGGTGCCTTCCTAGCGGGTGTAGCGAGGGGCTGCGCCACATAAAATGTCACAGCCTCCTGTTTCTAGCTGAGGGTCGTTTCCTGCCTCCACTAGTTTCGGGGACCGGTCTCCCCCTTTGGCCTGACCCCTCCACGCAGGTGGATTCGGGCGTGCGGTGGCGACTCACCCGTCCGCACCCCTGAGATCCCTTCGTTCCTCGTTCCTGGAGCCTTCTCCGCTCCTCTTCTTTCCTTCTTCCTCTTCCAGGCCTGGGCCTCTGTTACTAGGCCCGCCTCCGGAGCAGAGCTCATGCAGAGCCCCTGCTCCCTGCCACTTCTGCTCAGACTTCTCTGCACTGAACTAAGATGGTGCCCACCTTTTATACTCCCTTCTCAATGTACCCAGGAACTGCTTCCTCCCTGCTCCTGCACTACAGGGTTCCCCTTCCTAAGTGTTCCCTCCCCCCACTCCAGCCAGGGACAGGGACTGTCGTGCCCATCTCAGGGGCATATTGGTCGCCCTGCCCCACGGCAATGTGGTGTAATGCATGCAGGTGTCGGGTCCTGATCCACACTCCATCCTTACCTGAGAGTGAGATATCACACCTCTGGGTGAGGTGCAATACCTCTGTAGCAACCGAGCCCTCAGGGTGCTACAGTTCCATTTATCTTCAGCCTAGGTGACGTATTTTGATACAGGGCCGTGATTTTGGCTATAAAAGGGTCCCCTAGACCCCTACCCCAAGCTTTTTAAGAGAATCATATATGGCGTGCCAGGAGACTCTATGGAATGCTTTCTCGGCATCCAATGAGAGTATCTAATTACAAATTTTTAACTGCATCTAGCCCAGGAAATACTTTGTGCCTAGTAGCAGTGTCTGCTAGTCAGCGGATTATCCCGGCTGTTAAGCAAGCTACACCACCTGTAGTTTGGACACTTCATTTTTTCAAAGGAAATGCTTCGGGACCATGGGATACTCAGTGAAGAGCATCAGGAGGCACCCCAAGGCATAGGGGCTCGGACTGGCAGTAGGATGCCTTGCGGTGGACAGCCGAGCTCGATCCTTATAAAAGCTTTTTAACTGCAGCAGCTTTAGTGGACGCTACTGGAGCTGGAATTACGCAGCTGCTGGCATGAGACTTGCCCTCCAATAGATCCTTGTAAATGGATTTAAAGTGTATTTATTCAAATTAGAGAGACAATTTAAATTAAAAAGCTTAGAGCTGCCTCCACCACAGGGGGGCTCGCTCGACCCACCAGCGGACAGGCACCAGTATTGGGAGAGGGGGGCTGGCCGTCAGGGTTCACCGTGGCTCTGGCACAAACCCGGCGACACGGAGGTGGCACGGGCAGGAGCGGACTGAACGTGTCGGCTTCTCACTTTTTGGATTTTAGAAGGGCATGACATGCCTATATCTGTGTCTCCCCCTCCTTTTACTCCTCCACCTCTTTTCTTTTCGCATGACTATATGTACTTGTCACTTTTCCATGTGTTAGTTGTGTCTTCTGAGCAGTTTGTCAGCTTTTGGACACCTTTGAAGGTGTTTTCTATGTGTTTCTATGTGTTTTTGTTTGCCTGCCATTGGTTTTAACGGTGTTCGAAGGTGTTCGACGAACAGTTCGACGAACAGTTCGGCGAACACACGGGTGTCCGACGAACCGAACTGAACTCGAACACTACGGGGGTGGCTCAACACTATTAGTCATTTTTCCGGCGTTCATCAGACTTTCAGAAAGGGGAAATGTCAATGAGCGTTCCGATTTCAGTTCCAGAGCGATTCGCCCGATGAGTCCTTGATATTTAGTCGTTTTCAGCCAATTTTCTGAATTTTTGAAAATTTCAATTTTTTTGCGAAAATATCCGCTAAATGAGGGAATAATATGTGTGAGGGTACCCCATGAGAGTTCCAAATGTGTGTGGGTAGAACATATATCCCACGGGGGTAAAATTGAAAAAAGTTGAAAAAAAAGACTTTTTTGGACTTAGTCATTTTTCCGGCGTTTATCAGACTTTCAGATAGGGGAAAGGTCATTGAGCGTTCCGATTTCAATTCCAGAGCGATTTGCCCGATGAGTCCTTGATATTTAGTTGTTTTCAGTCAATTTTCTGAATTTTTTAAAATTTCACTTTTTTGTGAAAATATCCACTAAATAAGGGAATAATATGTGTGAGGGTACCCCAGGAGAGTTCCAAATGTGCGTGGGTGGAATATATATCCCACGGGAGTAAAATTGAAAAAAGTTTAAAAAAATTTTTTTTTGGACTTAGTAATTTTTCCGGTGTTTATCAGACTTTCAGATCGGGGAAATGTCATTGAGCGTTCTGATTTCAGTTCCAGAGCGATCTGCCCGATGAGTCTTTGATATTTAGTCGTTTTCATCAGTCAATTTTCTAAATTTTTGACAATTTCACTTTTTTGTGAAAATATCCACTAAATGAGGTAATAATATGTGTGAGGGTACCCCAGGAGAGTTCAAAATGTGTGTGGGTAGAATGTATATCCCACGGGGGTAAAATTGAAAAAAGTTGAAAAAAAGGTTTTTTGTAGTCATTTTTCCGGCGTTTATCAGACTTTCAGATAGGGGAAGAGTCAGTGAGAGTCCCGATTTCAGTTCCAGAGCGATTCGCCCGAGGAGTCCTTGATATTTAGTCGTTTTCAGCCAATTTTCTGAATTTTTGAAAATTTCACTTTTTTGTGAAAATATTCACTAAATGAGGGAATAATATGTGTGAGGGTACCCCAGGAGAGTTCCAAATGTGTGTGGGTAGAATATATATCCCATGGGGATAAAATTGAAAAAAGTTGAAAAAAATGTTTTTTTTGGACTGTCATTTTTCCAGCGTTTATCAGACTTTCAGAAAGGTGAAATGTCAATGAGCATTCCGATTTCAGTTTCAGAGCGATTTGCCCGATGAGTCCTTGATTTTTAGTCGTTTTCAGTCAATTTTCTGAATTTTTGAAAATTTCACTTTTTTGTGAAAATATCCACTAAATGAGGAAATTATTTGTGTGAGGGTACCCCAGGAGAGTTCCAAATGTGTGTGTGTAGAATATATTTCCCACGGGGATAAAATTGAAAAAAGTTGAAAAAAAGTTTTTTTTGTAGTCATTTTTCCGGCGTTTATCAGACGTTCAGATAGGGGAAATGTCAGTGAGCGTTTCGATTTCAGTTCCAGAGCGATTCGCCCGATGAGTCCTTAATATTTAGTTGTTTTCAGCCAATTTTCAGAATTTTTTAAAATTTCACTTTTTTGTGAAAATGTCCACTAAATGAGGTAATAATATGTGTGCGGCTACCCCAGGAGAGTTCCAAATGTGTGTGGGTAGAATGTATATCCCACGGGGGTAAAATTGAAAAAAGTTGAAAAAAATTTTTTTTTTAGACTTAGTCATTTTTCCGGCGTTTATCAGACTTTCAGATAGGGGAAGTGTCAGTGAGAGTTCCGATTTCAGTTCCAGAGCGATTCGCCTGATGAGTCCTTGATATTTAGTCGTTTTCAGCCAATTTATTGAATTTTTGAAAATTTCACTTTTTTGTGAAAATATTCACTAAATGAGGGAATAATATGTGTGAGGGTACCCCATGAGAGTTCCAAATGTGTGTGGGTAGAATATATATCCCACGGGGATAAAATTGAAAAAAGTTGAAAAAAAAGTTTTTTTTGGACTGTCATTTTACCAGCGTTTATCAGACTTTCAGAAAGTGGAAATGTCAATGAGCGTTCCGATTTCAGTTTCAGAGCGATTTGCCCGATGAGTCCTTGATATTTATTCCTTTTCATCAGTCAATTTTCAAAATTTTTGAAAATTTCACTTTTTTGTGAAAATATTCACTAAATGAGGTAATAATATGTGTGCGGGTACCCCAGGAGAGTTCCAAATGTGTGTGGGTAGAATGTATATCCCACGGGGGTAAAATTGAAAAAGGTTGAAAAAATTTTTTTTTTGGACTTAGTCATTTTTCCACCGTTTATCAGACTTTCAGATAGGGGAAATGTCATTGAGCATTCCGATTTCAGTTGCAGAGCGATTTGCCCGATGAGTCCTTGATATTTAGTCGTTTTCAGTCAATTTTCTGAATTTTTGAAAATTTCACTTTTTTGTGAAAATATCCACTAAATGAGAAAATTATTTGTGTGAGGGTATCCCAGGAGAGTTCCAAATGTGTGTGTGTAGAATATATTTCTCACGGGGATAAAATTAAAAAAAGTTGAAAAAAAGGTTTTTTTGTAGTCATTTTTCCGGCGTTTCTCAGACTTTCAGATAGGGGAAATGTCAGTGAGCGTTTCGATTTCAGTTCCAGAGCGATTCGCCCGATGAGTCCTTGATATTTAGTCGTTTTCAGCCAATTTTCTGAATTTTTGAAAATTTCACTTTTTTTGCGAAAATATCCACTAAATGAGGGAATAATATATGTGAGGGTACCCCAGGAGAGTTCCAAATGTGTGTGGCTAGAATATATATCCCACGGGGGTAAAATTGAAAAAAGTTGAAAAAAAAGGTTTTTTTGGACTTTGTCATTTTTCCGGCGTTTATCAGACTTTCAGAAAGGGGAAATGTCATTGAGCGTTCCGATTTCAGTTCCAGAGCGATTCGCCCGATGAGTCCTTGATATTTAGTCGTTTTCAGCCAATTTTCTGAATTTTTGAAAATTTCACTTTTTTTGCGAAAATATCTGCTACATGAGGGAATAATATGTGTGAGGGTACCCCATGAGAGTTCCAAATGTGTGTGGGTAGAATATATATCCCACGGGGGTAAAATTAAAAAAAGTTGAAAAAAAAGACTTTTTTGGACTTAGTCATTTTTCCGGCGTTTATCAGACTTTCAGATAGGGGAATGGTCATTGAGCGTTCCGATTTCAGTTCCAGAGCGATTTGCCCGATGAGTCCTTGATATTTAGTCGTTTTCAGTCAATTTTCTGAATTTTTGAAAATTTCACTTTTTTGTGAAAATATCCGCTAAATAAGGGAATAATATGTGTGAGGGTACCCCAGGAGAGTTCCAAATGTGCGTGGGTGGAATATATATCCCACGGGAGTAAAATTGAAAAAAGTTTAAAAAAATTTTTTTTTGGACTTAGTAATTTTTCCGGTGTTTATCAGACTTTCAGATCGGGGAAATGTCTTTGAGCGTTCTGATTTCAGTTCCAGAGCGATCTGCCCGATGAGTCTTTGATATTTAGTCGTTTTCATCAGTCAATTTTCTAAATTTTTGACAATTTCACTTTTTTGTGAAAATATCCACTAAATGAGGTAATAATATGTGTGAGGGTACCCCAGGAGAGTTCAAAATGTGTGTGGGTAGAATGTATATCCCACGGGGGTAAAATTGAAAAAAGTTTAAAAAAATTTTTTTTGGGACTTAGTCATTTTTCCGTCGTTGATCAGACTTTCAGATAGGGGAAATGTCATTGAGCATTCCGATTTCAGTTGCAGAGCGATTTGCCCGATGAGTCCTTGATATTTAGTCGTTTTCAGTAAATTTTCTGAATTTTTGAAAATTTCACTTTTTTGTGAAAATATTCACTAAATGAGGGAATAATATGTGTGAGGGTACCCCATGAGAGTTCCAAATGTGTGTGGGTAGAATATATATCCCACGTGGGTAAAATTGAAAAAAGCTGAAAAAAAAGTTTTTTTTGGACTTAGTCATTTTTCCGGCGTTTATCAGACTTTCAGATAGGGGAAGTGTCAGTGAGAGTTCAGATTTCAGTTCCAGAGCGATTCGCCCGATGATTCCTTGATATTTAGTCGTTTTCAGAAAATTTTCGGAATTTTTGAAAATTTCACTTTTTTGTGGAAATATTCACTAAATGAGGGAATAATATGTGTGAGGGTACCGCAGGAGAGTTCCAAATGTGTGTGGGTAGAATATATATCCCACGGGGGTAAAATTGAAAAAAGTTGAAAAAAAGGTTTTTTGTAGTCATTTTTCCGGCGTTTATCAGACTTTCAGATAGGGGAATGGTCATTCAGCGTTCCGATTTCAGTTCCAGAGCGATTTGCCTGATGAGTCCTTGATTTTTAGTCGTTTTCAGTCAATTTTCTGAATTTTTGAAAATTTCACTTTTTTGTGAAAATATCCACTAAATGAGAAAATTATTTGTGTGAGGGTACCCCAGGCGAGTTCCAAATGTGTGTGTGTAGAATATATTTCTCACGGGGATAAAATTGAAAAAAGTTGAAAAAAAGGTTTTTTTGTAGTCATTTTTCCGGCGTTTCTCAGACTTTCAGATAGGGGAAATGTCAGTGAGCGTTTCGATTTCAGTTCCAGAGCGATTCGCCCGATGAGTGCTTAATATTTAGTTGTTTTCAGCCAATTTTCTGAATTTTTGAAAATTTCACTTTTTTGTGAAAATGTCCACTAAATGAGGTAATAATATGTGTGCGGCTACCCCAGGAGAGTTCCAAATGTGTGTGGGTAGAATGTATATCCCACGGGGGTAAAATTGAAAAAAGTTCAAAAAAATTTTTTTTTTAGACTTAGTCATTTTTCCGGCGTTTATCAGACTTTCAGATAGGTGAAGTGTCAGTGATTGTTCCGATTTCAGTTCCAGAGCGATTCGAACGATGAGTCCTTGATATTTAGTCGTTTTCAGCCAATTTTCAGAATTTTTGAAAATTTCACTTTTTTGTGAAAATATTCACTAAATGAGGGAATAATATGTGTGAGGGTACCCCATGAGAGTTCCAAATGTGTGTGGGTAGAATATATATCCCACGGTGATAAAATTGAAAAAAGTTGAAAAAAAAGGTTTTTTTGGACCTAGTCATTTTTCCAGCGTTTATCAGACTTTCAGAAAGGGGAAATGTCAATGAGCGTTCCGATTTCAGTTTCAGAGCGCTTCGCCCGATGAGTCCTTGATATTTAGTCGTTTTCAGCCTATTTTCTGAATTTTTGAAAATTTCACTTTTTTTGTGAAAATATCCGCTAAATGAGAGAATAATATGTGTGAGGGTACCCCAGGAGAGTTCCAAATGTGTGTGGGTAGAATATATATCCCACGTGGATAAAATTGAAAAAAGTTGAAAAAAAAGTTTTTTTTGGACTTAGTCATTTTTCCGGCGTTTATCAGACTTTCAGATAGGGGAAATGTCAGTGAGCGTTCCAATTTCAGTTCCAGAGCGCTTCGCCCGATGAGTCCTTGATATTTAGTCGTTTTCAGCGAATTTTCTGAATTTTTGAAAATTTCACTTTTTTGTGAAAATATTCACTAAATGAGGGAATAATATGTGTGAGGGTACCCCAGGAGAGTTCCAAATTTGTGTGGGTAGAATATATATCCCACGGGGATAAAATTGAAAAAAGTTGAAAAAAAAGTTTTTTTTATACTTAGTCATTTTTCCGGCGTTTATCAGACTTTCAGAAAGGGGAAATTTCAATGAGCGTTCCGATTTCAGTTTCAGAGCGATTTGCCCGATGAGTCCTTGATTTTTAGTCATTTTCAGTTAATTTTCTGAATTTTTGAAAATTTCACTTTTTTGTGAAAATATCCTCTAAATGAGGAAATTATTTGTGTGCGGGTACCCCAGGAGAGTTCCAAATGTGTGTGTGTAGACTATATTTCCCACGGGGGTAAAATTGAAACAGGTTGAAAAAATTTTTTTTTTGGACTTAGTCATTTTTCCGGCGTTTATTAGACTTTCAGAAAGGGGAAATGTCAATGAGTGTTCCGATTTCAGTTTCAGAGCGATTTGCCCGATGAGTCCTTGATATTTAGTCGTTTTCAGCCAATTTTCTGAATTTTTGAAAATTTCACTTTTTTTGCGAAAATATCCACTAAATGAGGGAATAATATGTGTGAGGGTACCCCAGGAGAGTTCCAAATGTGTGTGGGTAGAATATATATCCCACGGGGGTAAAATTGAAAAATGTTGAAAAAAAAGTTTTTTTTGGACTTAGTCATTTTTTCGGAGTTTATCAGACTTTTAGATAGGGGAAAGGTCATTGAGCGTTCCGATTTCTGTTCCAGAGCGATTTGCCTGATGAGTCCTTGATATTTAGTCGTTTTCATTCAATTTTCTGAATATTTGAAAATTTCACTTTTTTTGTGAAAATATCCACTAAATGAGGAAATAATTTGTGTGAGGGTACCCCAGGAGAGATCCAAATGTGTGTGGGTAGAAGATATATCCCACAGGGGTAAAATTGAAAAAAGTTGAAAAAAATGTTTTTTTTGGACTTATTCATTTTTCCGTCGTTTATCAGACTTTCAGATAGGTGAAGTGTCAGTGAGAGTTCCGATTTCAGTTCCAGAGCGATTCGAACGATGAGTCCTTGATATTTAGTCGTTTTCAGCCAATTTTCAGAATTTTTGAAAATTTCACTTTTTTGTGAAAATATTCACTAAATGAGGGAATAATATGTGTGAGGGTACCCCATGAGAGTTCCAAATGTGTGTGGGTAGAATATATATCCCACGGTGATAAAATTGAAAAAAGTTGAAAAAAAAGGTTTTTTTGGACCTAGTCATTTTTCCAGCGTTTATCAGACTTTCAGAAAGGGGAAATGTCAATGAGCGTTCCGATTTCAGTTTCAGAGCGATTTGCCCGATGAGTCCTTGATTTTTAGTCGTTTTCAGTCAATTTTCTGAATTTTTGAAAATTTCACTTTTTGTGAAAATAACCACTTAATGAGGAAATTATTTGTTTGAGGGTACCCCAGGAGAGTTCCAAATGTGTGTGTGTAGAATATATTTCCCACGGGGAAAAATTGAAAAAAATTGAAAAAAAGTTTTTTTTGTAGTCATTTTTCCGGCGTTTATCAGACTTTCAGATAGGAGAAATGTCAGTGAGCGTTCCGATTTCAGTTCCAGAGCGATTTGCCTGATGAGTCCTTGATATTTAGTCGTTTTCATTCAATTTTCTGAATTTTTGAAAATTTCACTTTTTTTGTGAAAATATCCACTAAATGAGGAAATAATTTGTACCCCAGGAGAGATCCAAATGTGTGTGGGTAGAAGATGTATCCCACAGGGGTAAAATTGAAAAAAGTTGAAAAAAATGTTTTTTTTGGACTTATTCATTTTTCCGTCGTTTATCAGACTTTCAGATAGGGGAAATGTCATTGAGCATTCCGATTTCAGTTGCAGAGCGATTTGCCCGATGAGTCCTTGATATTTAGTCGTTTTCAGTCAATTTTCTGAATTTTTGAAAATTTCACTTTTTTGTGAAAATATCCACTAAATGAGGTAATAATATGTGTGCGGGTACCCCAGGAGAGTTCCAAATGTGTGTGGGCAGAATGTATATCCCACAGGGGTAAAATTGAAAAAAGTTGAAAAAAAAGTTTTTTGTACTTAGTCATTTTTCCGGCGTTTATCAGACTTTCAGAAAGGGGAAATGTCAAAGAGCGTTCCGATTTCGGTTCCAGAGCGATTCGCTCGATGAGTCCTTGATATTTAGTCGTTTTCAGTCAATTTTCTGAATTTTTGAATATTTCACTTTTTTGTGAAAATATCCACTAAATGAGGAAATAATTTGTGTGAGGGTACCCCAGGAGAGATCCAAATGTGTGTGGGTAGAGTATATATCCCACGGGGGTAAAATTGAAAAAAGCTGAAAAAAAAGTTTTTTTTGGACTTAGTCATTTTTCCGGCGTTTATCAGACTTTCAGATAGGGGAATGGTCATTGAGCGTTCCGATTTCAGTTCCAGAGCGATTTGCCCGATGAGTCCTTGATTTTTAGTCGTTTTCAGTCAATTTTCTGAATTTTTGAAAATTTCACTTTTTTTGTGAAAATATCCACTAAATGAGGAAATTATTTGTGTGAGGGTACCCCAGGAGAGTTCCAAATGTGTGTGTGTAGAATATATTTCCCACGGGGAAAAATTGAAAAAAGTTGAAAAAAAAGTTTTTTTTGGACTGTCATTTTTCCAGCGTTTATCAGACTTTCAGAAAGGGGAAATGTCAATGAGCGTTCCGATTTCAGTTTCAGAGCGATTTGCCCGATGAGTCCTTGATATTTATTCCTTTTCATCAGTCAATTTTCAAAATTTTTGAAAATTTCACTTTTTTGTGAAAATATTCACTAAATGAGGTAATAATATGTGTGAGGGTACCCCAGGAGAGTTCCAAATGTGTGTGTGTAGAATATATTTCTCACGGGGATAAAATTGAAAAAAGTTGAAAAAAAGGTTTTTTTGTAGTCATTTTTCCGGCGTTTCTCAGACTTTCAGATAGGGGAAATGTCAGTGAGCGTTTCGATTTCAGTTCCAGAGCGATTCGCCCGATGAGTCCTTAATATTTAGTTGTTTTCAGCCAATTTTCTGAATTTTTGAAAATTTCACTTTATTGTGAAAATGTTCACTAAATGAGGTAATAATATGTGTGCGGCTACCCCAGGAGAGTTCCAAATGTGTGTGGGTAGAATGTATATCCCACGGGGGTAAAATTGAAAAAAGTTTAAAAAAATTTTTTTTTTAGACTTAGTCATTTTTCCGGCGTTTATCAGACTTTCAGATAGGTGAAGTGTCAGTGAGAGTTCCGATTTCAGTTCCAGAGCGATTCGAACGATGAGTCCTTAATATTTAGTCGTTTTCAGCCAATTTTCAGAATTTTTGAAAATTTCACTTTTTTGTGAAAATATTCACTAAATGAGGGAATAATATGTGTGAGGGTACCCCATGAGAGTTCCAAATGTGTGTGGGTAGAATATATATCCCACGGTGATAAAATTGAAAAAAGTTGAAAAAAAAGGTTTTTTTGGACCTAGTCATTTTTCCAGCGTTTATCAGACTTTCAGAAAGGGGAAATGTCAATGAGCGTTCCGATTTCAGTTTCAGAGCGATTTGCCCGATGAGTCCTTTATTTTTAGTCGTTTTCAGTCAATTTTCTGAATTTTTGAAAATTTCACTTTTTGTGAAAATATCCACTTAATGAGGAAATTATTTGTTTGAGGGTACCCCAGGAGAGTTCCAAATGTGTGTGTGTAGAATATATTTCCCACGGGGGTAAAATTGAAACAGGTTGAAAAAATTTTTTTTTGGGACTTAGTCATTTTTCCGGCGTTTATCAGACTTTCAGAAAGGGGAAATGTCAATGAGTGTTCCGATTTCAGTTTCAGAGCGATTTGCCCGATGAGTCCTTGATATTTAGTCGTTTTCAGCCAATTTTCTGAATTTTTGGAAATTTCACTTTTTTTGCGAAAATATCCGCTAAATGAGGGAATAATATGTGTGAGGGTACCCCATGAGAGTTCCAAATGTGTGTGGGTAGAATATATATCCCACGGGGGTAAAATTGAAAAAAGTTGAAAAAAAATACTTTTTTGGACTTAGTCATTTTTCCGGCGTTTATCAGACTTTCAGAAAGGGGAAATGTCATTGAGCGTTCCGATTTCAGTTCCAGAGCGATTTGCCCAATGAGTCCTTGATATTTAGTCGTTTTCAGCCAATTTTCTGAATTTTTTAAAATTTCACTTTTTTTGCGAAAATATCCACTAAATGAGGGAATAATATGTGTGAGGGTACCCCAGGAGAGTTCCAAATGTGTGTGGGTAGAATATATATCCCACGGGGGTAAAATTGAAAAAAGTTGAAAAAAAAGTTTTTTTTGGACTTTGTCATTTTTCCGGCGTTTATCAGACTTTCAGATAGGGGAAATGTCATTGAGCGTTCCAATTTCAGATCCAGAGCGATTCGCCCGAAGAGTCCTTGATATTTAGTCGTTTTCATCAGTCAATTTTCAAAATTTTGGAAAATTTCACTTTTTTGTGAAAATATCCACTAAATGAGGGAATAATATGTGTGAGGGTACCCCAGGAGAGTTCCAAATGTGTGTGGGTAGAATATATATCCCACGGGGTAAAATTGAAAAAAGTTGAAACAAATTTTTTTTTGGACTTAGTCATTTTTCCGGCGTTTATCAGACTTTCAGATAGGGGAAATGTCATTGAGCATTCCGATTTCAGTTGCAGAGCGATTTGCCCGATGAGTCCTTGATATTTAGTCGTTTTCAGTTAATTTTCTGAATTTTTGAAAATTTCACTTTTTTGTGAAAATATCCACTAAATGAGGGAATAATATGTGTGACGGTACCCCAGGAGAGTTCCAAATGTGTCTGGGTAGAATATATATCCCACGGGGGTAAAATTGAAAAAAGTTGAAAGAAAAGTTTTTTTTGGACTTAGTCATTTTTCCGGCGTTTATCAGACTTTCAGAAAGGGGAAATGTCAATGAGCATTCCGATTTCAGTTCCAGAGCGATTCGCCCGATGAGTCCTTGATATTTAGTCGTTTTCAGTCAATTTTCTGAATTTTTGAAAATTTCACTTTTTTGTGAAAATATTCACTAAATGAGGGAATAATATGTGTGTGGGTACCCCAGGAGAGTTCTAAATGTGTGTGGGTAGAATGTATATCCCACGGTGGTAAAATTGAAAAAAGTTTAAAAAAATTTTTTTTTGGACTTAGTCATTTTTCCGGCGTTTTTCAGACTTTCAGATAGGGGAAATGTCAGTGAGCTTTCCGATTTCAGTTCCAGAGTGATTCGTACGATGAGTCCTTGATATTTAGTCGTTTTCAGCCAATTTTCTGAATTTTTGAAAATTTCACTTTTTTGTGAAAATATCCGCTAAATGAGGGAATAATATGTGTGAGCGTACCCCAGGAGCGTTCCAAATGTGTGTGGTAGAATTTATATCCCATGGGGGTAAAATTGAAAAAAGTTGAAAAAATTTTTTTGGGACTTAGTCTTTTTTCCGGCGTTTATCAGACTTTCAGATAGGGGAAAATGTCAGTGAGAATTCCAATTTCAGTTCCAGAGCGATTCGAACGATGAGTCTTTGATATTTAGTCGTTATCAGCCAATTTTCTGAATTTTTGAAAAATCTTTTTTTTGTGAAAATATCCACTGAATGAGGGAATATTAGGTGTGAGGGTACCCCAGGAGAGTTCCAAATGTGTGTGGGTAGAATATATATCCCACGTGGGTAAAATTGAAAAAAGTTGAAAAAAAAATTTTTTTGGACTTAGTGATTTTTCCGGCGTTTTTCAGACTTTCAGATAGGGGAAATGTCAGTGAGCATTCCGATTTCAGTTCCAGAGCGATTCGAACGATGAATCCTTGATATTTAGTCGTTTTCAGCCAATTTTCAGAATTTTTGAAAATTTCACTTTTTTGTGCAAATATCCGCTAAATGAGGGAATAATATGTGTGAGTGTACCCCAGGAGAGTTCCAAATGTGTTTGGGTAGAATATATATCCCACAGGGGTAAAATTGAAAAAAGTTGAAAAAATTTATTTCTTGAACTTAGTCATTTTTCCGGCGTTTATCAGACTTTCAGATAGGGGATATGTCAGTGAGCATTTCGTTTTCAGTTCCAGAGCGATTCGAACTATGATTCCTTGATATTTAGTCGTTTTCAGCCAATTTTCTGAATTTTTGAAAATTTCACTTTTTTGTGAAAATATCCGCTAAATGAGGGAATATTATGTGTGAGGGTACCCCAGGAGAGTTCCAAATGTGTGTGGGTAGAATATATATCCCACGGATGTAAAATTGAAAAAAGTTTAAAAAAATTTTTTATTGAACTTAGTCATTTTTCCGGCGTTTATCAGACTTTCAGATAGGGGAAATGTCAATGAGCATTCCGATTTCAGTTCCACAGTGATTCGCCCCATGAGTCCTTGATATTTAGTCGTTTTCAGCCAATATTCTGAATTTTTGAAAATTTCTCTTTTTTGTGAAAATATCCACTAAATGAGGGAATAATATGTGTGAGAGTACCCCAGGAGAGTTCCAAATGTGTGTGGGTAGAATATATATCTCACGGGGGTGTAAAATTGAAAAAAGTTGTAAAAAACATTTTTTTAGACTTAGTCATTTTTCTGGCGTTTTTCAGACTTTCAGATAGGGGAAATGTCAGTGAGCATTCCGATTTCAGTTCCAGAGCGATTCCAATGATGAGTCCTTGATATTTAGTCGTTTTCAGCCAATTTTCTGAATTTTTGAAAATTCATAATTTTTTTTAAATATCCACTAAATGAGAGAATAATATGTGTGAGGGTACCCCAGGAGAGTTCTAAATGTGTGTGGGTAGAATATATATCCCACGGGGGAAAAATTGAAAAAAGTTTAAAAAAAATTTTTTTGGGACTTAGTTATATTTCCGGCGTTTATCAGACTTTCAGAAAGGGGAAATGTGAATGAGCGTTCCGATTTCAGCTCCATAGCGATTCGCTCTATGAGTCTTTGATATTTAGCCGTTTTCAGCCAATTTTCTGAATTTTTGAAAATTTCACTTTTTTGTGAAAATATCCACTAAATGAGCAAATAATTTGTGTGAGGGTACCCCAGGAGAGATCCAAATGTGTGTGGGTAGAATATATATCCCACGGGAGTAAAATTGAAAAAAGTTGTAAAAAATTTTTTTTTAGACTTAGTCATTTTTCCGGCGTTTTTCAGACTTTCAGAGAGGAGAAATGTCAGTGAGCATTCCGATTTCAGTTCCAGAGCGATTCGAACTATGATTCCTTGATATTTAGTCATTTTCAGCCAATTTTCTGCATTTTTGAAAATTTCACTTTTTTGTGAAAATATCCACTAAATGAGGGAATAATATGTGTGAGGGTACCCCTGGAGAGTTCCAAATGTGTGTGGGTAGAATATATATCCCACGGATGTAAAATTGAAAAAAGTTGAAAAAATTTTTTTCTTGAACTTAGTCATTTTTCCGGCGTTTATCAGACTTTCAGATAGGGGAAATGTCAGTGAGCATTCCGATTTCAGTTCCAGAGCGATTCGCCCGATGAGTCCTTGATATTTAGTCGTTTTCAGAAAATTTTCTGAATTTTTGAAAATCCATTTTTTTGTGAAAAAATCCACTAAATGAGGGAATAATATGTGTGAAGGTACCCCAGGAGAGTTCCAAATGTGTGGGGTAGAGTGTATATCCCACTGGGGTAAAATTGAAAAAAGTTGAAAAAAATTTTTTTTTGGACTTAGTCATTTTTCCGGCGTTTATCAGACTCTCAGATAGGGGAAGTGTCAGTGAGCGTTCCGATTTCAATTCCAGAGCGATTCGCCCGATGAGTCCTTGATATTTAGTCGTTTTCAGCCAATTTTCTGAATTTTTTAAAATTTCACTTTTTTGTGAAAATATCCACTAAATGAGGGAATAATATGTGTGAGGGTACCCGAGGAGAGTTCCAAATGTGTGTGGGTAGAATATATATCCCACGAGGGTAAAATTTAAAAAAGTTGAAAAAAAAATTTTTTTGGACTTAGTCATTTTTCTGGCGTTTATCAGACATTCAAATAGGGGAAATGTCAGTGAGCATTACTATTTCAGTTCCAGAGCGATTCGCCCGATGAGTACTTGATATTTAGTCGTTTTCAGCCAATTTTCAGAATTTTTGAAAATTTCACTTTTTTGTGAAAATATCCACTAAATGAGGGAATAATATGTGTGAGGGTACTCCAGGAGAGTTCCAAATGTGCGTGGGTAGACTATATATCCCACGGGATTAAAATTGAAAAAAGTTGAAAAAATGTTTTTTTTGGACTATGTCATTTTTCCTGTGTTTATCAGACTTTTAGATAGGAGAAATGTAAGTGAGATTTCCGATTACAGTTCCAGAGCGATTCGCCCGATGAGTCCTTGATATTTAGTCATTTTCAGCCAATTTTCTGAATTTTTGAAAATTTCACTTTTTTGTGAAAATATCCAATAAATGAGGAAATAATTTGTGTGAGGGTTCCCCAGGAGAGCTCCAAATGTGTGTGGGTAGAATATATATCCCATGGGAGTAAAATTGAAAAAAGTTGAAAAAAAAGATTTTTTGGACTTAGTCATTTTTCCGGCGTTTATCAGACTTTCAGATAGGGGAAATGTAAGTGAGCGTTCCGATTTCAGTTCCAGAGCGATTCGCCCGATGAGTCCTTGATATTTAGTCGTTTTCAGCCATTTTTCTGAATTTTTGAAAATTTCACTTGTTTGTGAATATATCCACTAAATGAGGTAATAATATGTGTGCGGGTAGCCTAGGAGAGTTCCAAATGTGTGTGGGCAGAATGTATATTCCACGGGGGTAAAATTGAAAAAAGTTGAAAAAAAAGTTTTTTTTGGACTTAGTCATTTTTCCGGCGTTTATCAAACTCTCAGATAGGGGAAGTGTCAGTGAGCGTTCCCATTTCAGTTCCAGAGCGATTCGCCCGATGAGTCCTTGATATTTAGTCGTTTTCAGCCAATTTTCAGAATATTTGAAAATTTCACTTTTTTGTGAAAATATCCACTAAATGAGGGAATAATATGTGTGAGGGTCCCCCAGGAGAGTTCCAAATGTGTGTGGGTAGAGTGTATATCCCACGGGGGTAAAATTGAAAAAAGTTTAAAAAAATTTTTTTTTGGACTTAGTCATTTTTCCGGTGTTTATCAGACTTTCAGATAGGGGAAATGTAAGTTAGCATTCCGATTTCAGTTCCAGAGCGATTCGCCCGATGAGTCCTTGATATTTAGTCGTTTTCAGCCAATTTTCTGAATTTTTGAAATTTCACTTTTTTGTGAAAATATCCGCTAAATGAGGGAATAATATGTGTGAGGGTACCCCAGGAGAGTTCCAAATGTGTGTGGGTAGAATATATATCCCACGAGGGTAAAATTTAAAAAAGTTGTAAAAAAATTTTTTTTTGGACTTAGTAATTTTTCCGGCGTTTATCAGACTTTCAGATAGGGGAAATGTCAGTGAGCATTCCGATTTCAGTTCCAGAGCGATTCGCCCGATGAGTACTTGATATTTAGTCGTTTTCAGCCAATTTTTAGAATTTTTGAAAATTTCACTCTTTTCTGAAAATATCCACTAAATGAGGGAATAATATGTGTGAGGGTACCCCAGGAGAGTTCCAAATGTGTGTGGGTAAAATATATATCCCGCGGGGTTAAAATTTAATAAAGTAGAAAAAAAATTTTTTTGGACTTAGTAATTTTTCCAGCGTTTATCAGACTTTGAGATAGGGGAAATGTCAGTGAGCGTTCCGATTTCAGTTCAAGAGCGATTCGCCCGATGAGTCCTTGATATTTAGTCATTTTCAGCCAATTTTCGGAATTTTTGAAAAATTTCACTTTTTTGTGAAAATATCCACTAAATGAGGGAATACTATGTGTGAGGGTCCCCAGGAGAGTTCCAAATGTGTGTGAGTAGAATATATATCCCACGGGGGTAAAATTGAATAAAGTTTAAAAAAATTTTTTTTTGGACTTAGTAATTTTTCCGGCGTTTATCAGACTTTCAGATAGGGGAAAAATCAGTGAGCATTCCGATTTCAGTTCCAGAGTGATTCGCCCGATGAGTACTTGATATTTAGTCATTTTCAGCCAATTTTCAGAATTTTTCAAAATTTAACTCTTTTCTGAAAATATCCACTAAATGAGGGAATACTATGTGTGAGGGTCCCCAGGAGAGTTCCAAATGTGTGTGGGTAGAATATATACCCCAAGGGGGTAAAATTGAAAAAAGTTAAAAATTTTTTTTTTTTTGGACTTAGTCATGTTTCCAGCGTTTATCAGACTTTCAGATAGGGAAATGTCAGTGAGCGTTCCGATTTCAGTTCAAGAGCGATTCGCCCGATGAGTCCTTGATATTTAGTCATTTTCAGCCAATTTTCGGAATTTTTGAAAATTTCACTTTTTTGTGAAAATATCCGAAATGAGGGAATAATATGTGTGAGGGTACCCCAGGAGAGTTCCAAATGTCCGTGTGTAGAATATATTTCCCAAGGGGTTAAAATTGAAAAAAGTTTAAAAAAAAATTTTTTTTGGACTTAGTAATTTTTCCGCCGTTTATCAGACTTTCAGATAGGGGAAATGTCAGTGAGCATTCTGATTTCAGTTCCAGTGCGATTCGCCCGATGAGTCCTTGATATTTAGTCATTTTCAGCCAATTTACAGAATTTTTGAAAATTTCACTCTTTTCTGAAAATATCCACTAAATGAGGGAATAATATGTGTGAGGGTCCCCAGGAGAGTTCCAAATGTGTGTGGGTAGAATATATATCCCACGGGGGTAAAATTGAAAACAGTTTAAAAAAAATATTTTTTTTTTTGACTTAGTCATTTTTCCTGCGTTTATCAGACTTTCAGATAGGGGAAATGTCAGTGAGCATTGTGATTTCAGTTCCAGAACGATTCGCCCAATGAGTCCTTGATATTTAGTCATTTTCAGCCAATTTTCGGAATTTTTGAAAATTTTACTTTTTTTGGAAAATATCCACTAAATGAGGGAATAATATGTGTGAGGGTACCCCAGGAGAGTTCCAAATGTGTGTGGGTAGAATATATATCCCACGGGGGTAAAATTGAAAAAAGTTTAAAAAAATTTTTTTTTTTTTGTACGTAGTCATTTTTCCGACGTTTATCAGACTTTTAGATAGGGGAAATGTCAGTGAGCGTTCCGATTTCAGTTCCAGAGTGAATTGCCCGATGAGTCCTTCATATTTAGTAGTTTTCAGCCAATTTTCAGAATTTTTGAAAATTCCACTTTTTTGTGAAAATATCCGCTAAATGAGGAAATAATATGTGTGAGCGTACCCCAGGAGAGTTCCAAATGTGTGTGGTAGAATATATATCCCACGTGGGTAAAATTGAAAAAAGTTGAAAAAAAAATTTTTTTGGACTTAATGATTTTTCCGGCGTTTTTTAGACTTTCAGAAAGGGGAAATGTGAATGAGCGTTCCGATTTCAGCTCCATAGCGATTCGCTCTATGAGTCTTTGATATTTAGCCGTTTCAGCCAATTTTCTGAATTTTTGAAAATTTCACTTTTTTGTGAAAATATCCACTAAATGAGCAAATAATTTGTGTGAGGGTACCCCAGGAGAGACCAAATGTGTGTGGGTAGAATATATATCCCACGGGAGTAAAATTGAAAAAAGTTGTAAAAAATTTTTTTTTAGACTTAGTCATTTTTCCGGCGTTTTTCAGACTTTCAGATAGGAGAAATGTCAGTGAGCATTCCGATTTCAGTTCCAGAGCGATTCGAACTATGATTCCTTGATATTTAGTCATTTTCAGCCAATTTTCTGCATTTTTGAAAATTTCACTTTTTTGTGAAAATATCCACTAAATGAGGGAATAATATGTGTGAGGGTACCCCTGGAGAGTTCCAAATGTGTGTGGGTAGAATATATATCCCACAGGGGTAAAATTGAAAAAAGGTTGAAAAAATGTATTTCTTGAACTTAGTCATTTTTCCGGCGTTTATCAGACTTTCAGATAGGGGATATGTCAGTGAGCATTTCGTTTTCAGTTCCAGAGCGATTCGAACTATGATTCCTTGATATTTAGTCATTTTCAGCCAATTTTCTGCATTTTTGAAAATTTCACTTTTTTGTGAAAATATCCACTAAATGAGGGAATAATATGTGTGAGGGTACCCCTGGAGAGTTCCAAATGTGTGTGGGTAGAATATATATCCCACAGGGGTAAAATTGAAAAAAGTTGAAAAAATTTATTTCTTGAACTTAGTCATTTTTCCGGCGTTTATCAGACTTTCAGATAGGGGATATGTCAGTGAGCATTTCGTTTTCAGTTCCAGAGCGATTCGAACTATGATTCCTTGATATTTAGTCGTTTTCAGCCAATTTTCTGAATTTTTGAAAATTTCACTTTTTTGTGAAAATATCCGCTAAATGAGGGAATATTATGTGTGAGGGTACCCCAGGAGAGTTCCAAATGTGTGTGGGTAGAATATATATCCCACGGATGTAAAATTGAAAAAAGTTTAAAAATTTTTTTTATTGAACTTAGTCATTTTTCCGGCGTTTATCAGACTTTCAGATAGGGGAAATGTCAGTGAGCATTCCGATTTCAGTTCCACAGTGATTCGCCCCATGAGTCCTTGATATTTAGTCGTTTTCAGCCAATATTCTGAATTTTTGAAAATTTCTCTTTTTTGTGAAAATATCCACTAAATGAGGGAATAATATGTGTGAGAGTACCCCAGGAGAGTTCCAAATGTGTGTGGGTAGAATATATATCTCACGGGGGTGTAAAATTGAAAAAAGTTGTAAAAAACATTTTTTTAGACTTAGTCATTTTTCTGGCGTTTTTCAGACTTTCAGATAGGGGAAATGTAAGTGAGCATTCCGATTTCAGTTCCAGAGCGATTCGAACGAAGAGTCCTTGATATTTATTCGTTTTCAGCCAATTTTCTGAAGTTTTGAAAATTTCACTTTTTTGTGAAAATATCTGCTAAATAAGGGAATAATATGTGTGAGGGTACCCCAGGAGCGTTCCAAATGTGTGTGGGGGTAAAATTGAAAAAAGTTGAAAAATTTTTTTTTTCGGACTTAGTCATTTTTCCGGCATTTTTCAGACTTTCAGATAGGGGAAATGTCAGTGAGCATTCCGATTTCAGTTCCAGAGCGATTCGAATGATGAGTCCTTGATATTTAGTCGTTTTCAGCCAATTTTCTGAATTTTTGAAAATTCATAATTTTTTTTAAATATCCACTAAATGAGAGAATAATATGTGTGAGGGTACCCCAGGAGAGTTCTAAATGTGTGTGGGTAGAATATATATCCCACGGGGGAAAAATTGAAAAAAGTTTAAAAAAATTTTTTTTGGGACTTAGTCATTTTTCCGGCGTTTATCAGACTTTCAGAAAGGGGAAATGTGAATGAGCGTTCCGATTTCAGCTCCATAGCGATTCGCTCTATGAGTCTTTGATATTTAGCCGTTTTCAGCCAATTTTCTGAATTTTTGAAAATTTCACTTTTTTGTGAAAATATCCACTAAATGAGCAAATAATTTGTGTGAGGGTACCCCAGGAGAGATCCAAATGTGTGTGGGTAGAATATATATCCCACGGTGGTAAAATTGAAAAAAGTTGTAAAAAATTTTTTTTTAGACTTAGTCATTTTTCCGGCGTTTTTCAGACTTTCAGATAGGAGAAATGTCAGTGAGCATTCCGATTTCAGTTCCAGAGCGATTCGAACTATGATTCCTTGATATTTAGTCATTTTCAGCCAATTTTCTGCATTTTTGAAAATTTCACTTTTTTGTGAAAATATCCACTAAATGAGGGAATAATATGTGTGAGGGTACCCCTGGAGAGTTCCAAATGTGTGTGGGTAGAATATATATCCCACGGATGTAAAATTGAAAAAAGTTGAAAAAATTTTTTTCTTGAACTTAGTCATTTTTCCGGCGTTTATCAGACTTTCAGATAGGGGAAATGTCAGTGAGCATTCCGATTTCAGTTCCAGAGCGATTCGCCCGATGAGTCCTTGATATTTAGTCGTTTTCAGAAAATTTTCTGAATTTTTGAAAATCCATTTTTTTGTGAAAAAATCCACTAAATGAGGGAATAATATGTGTGAAGGTACCCCAGGAGAGTTCCAAATGTGTGGGTTAGAGTATATATCCCACTGGGGTAAAATTGAAAAAAGTTGAAAAAAATTTTTTTTTGGACTTAGTCATTTTTCCGGCGTTTATCAGACTCTCAGATAGGGGAAGTGTCAGTGAGCGTTCCGATTTCAATTCCAGAGCGATTCGCCCGATGAGTCCTTGATATTTAGTCGTTTTCAGCCAATTTTCAGAATTTTTGAAAATTTCACTTTTTTGTGAAAATATCCACTAAATGAGGGAATAATATGTGTGAGGGTACTCCAGGAGAGTTCCAAATGTGCGTGGGTAGACTATATATCGCACGGGATTAAAATTGAAAAAAGTTGAAAAAATGTTTTTTTTGGACTATGTCATTTTTCCTGTGTTTATCAGACTTTTAGATAGGAGAAATGTAAGTGAGATTTCCGATTACAGTTCCAGAGCGATTCGCCCGATGAGTCCTTGATATTTAGTCGTTTTCAGCCATTTTTCTGAATTTTTGAAAATTTCACTTTTTTGTGAAAATATCCAATAAATGAGGGAATAATATGTGTGAGGGTACCCCAGGAGAGTTCCAAATGTGCGTGGGTAGAATATATATCCCACGGTAGTAAAATTGAAAAAAGTTGAAAAAAATTTTTTTTGGACTTAGTCATTTTTCCGGTGTTTATCAGACTTTTAGATAGGGGAAATGTCAGTGAGCGCTCCGATTTCAGTTCCAGAGCGATTCCCCCGATGAGTCCTTGATATTTAGTCGTTTTCAGCCAATTTTCTGAATTTTTAAAAAATTTCACTTTTTTGTGATAATATCCAATTAATGACGTAATAATATGTGTGAGGGTTCCCCAGGAGAGTTCCAAATGTGTGTGGGTAGAATATATATCCCACGGGGTAAAATTGAATAAAGTTTTAAAAAATTTTTTTTTGGACTTAGTAATTTTTCCGGCGTTTATCAGACTTTCAGATAGGGGAAATGTCAGTGAGCATTCCGATTTCAGTTCCAGAGCGATTCGCCCGATGAGTACTTGATATTTAGTCGTTTTCAGCCAATTTTTAGAATTTTTGAAAATTTCACTCTTTTCTGAAAATATCCACTAAATTAGGGAATAATATGTGTGAGGGTACCCCAGGAGAGTTCCAAATGTGTGTGGGTAGAATATATATCCCACGGGGTTAAAATTTAATAAAGTAGAAAAAAATTTTTTTTGGACTTAGTAATTTTTCCAGCGTTTATCAGACTTTGACATAGGGGAAATGTCAGTGAGCGTTCCGATTTCAGTTCAAGAGCGATTCGCCCGATGAGTCCTTGATATTTAGTCATTTTCAGACAATTTTCGGAATTTTTGAAAAATTTCACTTTTTTGTGAAAATATCCACTAAATGAGGGAATACTATGTGTGAGGGTCCCCAGGAGAGTTCCAAATGTGTGTGAGTAGAATATATATCCCACGGGGGTAAAATTGAATAAAGTTTAAAAAAAATTTTTTTTGGACTTACTAATTTTTCCGGCGTTTATCAGACTTTCAGATAGGGGAAATATCAGTGAGCATTCCGATTTCAGTTCCAGAGTGATTCGCCCGATGAGTACTTGATATTTAGTCAAATATCCACTAAATGAGGGAATAATATGTGTGAGGGTACCCCAGGAGAGTTCCAAATGTGTGTGGGTAGAATATATATCCCACGGGGGTAAAATTGAAAAAAGTTTAAAAAAATTTTTTTTTTTTTTGTACGTAGTCATTTTTCTGACGTTTATCAGACTTTTAGATAGGGGAAATGTCAGTGAGCGTTCCGATTTCAGTTCCAGAGTGAATTGCCCGATGAGTCCTTCATATTTAGTAGTTTTCAGCCAATTTTCAGAATTTTTGAAAATTCCACTTTTTTGTGAAAATATCCGCTAAATGAGGAAATAATATGTGTGAGCGTACCCCAGGAGAGTTCCAAATGTGTGTGGTAGAATATATATCCCACGTGGGTAAAATTGAAAAAAGTTGAAAAAAAAATTTTTTTGGACTTAGTGATTTTTCCGGCGTTTTTCAGACTTTCAGAAAGGGGAAATGTGAATGAGCGTTCCGATTTCAGCTCCATAGCGATTCGCTCTATGAGTCTTTGATATTTAGCCGTTTTCAGCCAATTTTCTGAATTTTTGAAAATTTCACTTTTTTGTGAAAATATCCACTAAATGAGCAAATAATTTGTGTGAGGGTACCCCAGGAGAGATCCAAATGTGTGTGGGTAGAATATATATCCCACGGGAGTAAAATTGAAAAAAGTTGTAAAAAATTTTTTTTTAGACTTAGTCATTTTTCCGGCGTTTTTCAGACTTTCAGATAGGAGAAATGTCAGTGAGCATTCCGATTTCAGTTCCAGAGCGATTCGAACTATGATTCCTTGATATTTAGTCATTTTCAGCCAATTTTCTGCATTTTTGAAAATTTCACTTTTTTGTGAAAATATCCACTAAATGAGGGAATAATATGTGTGAGGGTACCCCTGGAGAGTTTCAAATGTGTGTGGGTAGAATATATATCCCACAGGGGTAAAATTGAAAAAAGTTGAAAAAATTTATTTCTTGAACTTAGTCATTTTTCCGGCGTTTATCAGACTTTCAGATAGGGGATATGTCAGTGAGCATTTCGTTTTCAGTTCCAGAGCGATTCGAACTATGATTCCTTGATATTTAGTCGTTTTCAGCCAATTTTCTGAATTTTTGAAAATTTCACTTTTTTGTGAAAATATCCGCTAAATGAGGGAATATTATGTGTGAGGGTACCCCAGGAGAGTTCCAAATGTGTGTGAGTAGAATATATATCCCACGGGGGTAAAATTGAATAAAGTTTAAAAAAAATTTTTTTTGGACTTAGTAATTTTTCCAGCGTTTATCAGACTTTCAGATAGGGGAAATATCAGTGAGCATTCCGATTTCAGTTCCAGAGTGATTCGCCCGATGAGTACTTGATATTTAGTCATTTTCAGCTAATTTTCAGAATTTTTCAAAATTTCACTCTTTTCTGAAAATATCCACTAAATGAGGGAATACTATGTGTGAGGGTCCCCAGGAGAGTTCCAAATGTGTGTGGGTAAAATATATACCCCAAGGGGGTAAAATTGAAAAAAGTTGAAAAATTTTTTTTTTTTGGACTTAGTCATGTTTCCAGCGTTTATCAGACTTTCAGATAGGGAAATGTCAGTGAGCGTTCCGATTTCAGTTCAAGAGCGATTCGCCCGATGAGTCCTTGATATTTAGTCATTTTCAGCCAATTTTCGGAATTTTTGAAAATTTCACATTTTTGTGAAAATATCCGAAATGAGAGAATAATATGTGTGAGGGTACCCCAGGAGAGTTCCAAATGTGCGTGTGTAGAATATATTTCCCAAGGGGGTAAAATTGAAAAAAGTTTAAAAAAAAATTTTTTTTGGACTTAGTAATTTTTCCGCCGTTTATCAGACTTTCAGATAGGGGAAATGTCAGTGAGCATTCCGATTTCAGTTCCAGAGCGATTCGCCCGATGAGTCCTTGATATTTAGTCGTTTTCAGCCAATTTTCAGAATTTTTGAAAATTTCACTCTTTTCTGAAAATATCCACTAAATGAGGGAATAATATGTGTGAGGGTCCCCAGGTGAGTTCCAAATGTGTGTGGGTAGAATATATATCCCACAGGGGTAAAATTGAAAACAGTTTAAAAAAAATATTTTTTTTTTTGACTTAGTCATTTTTCCTGCGTTTATCAGACTTTCAAATAGGGGAAATGTCAGTGAGCATTCTGATTTCAGTTCCAGAACGATTCGCAAGATGAGTCCTTGATATTTGGTATTTTTCAGCCAATTTTCTGAATTTTTCAAAATTTCACTTTTTTGTGAAAATATCCACTATATGAGGGAATAATATGTGTGAGGGTACCCCAAGAGAGTTCCAAATGTGTGTGGGGAAAATATATATCCCACGGTGGTAAAATTGAAAAATGTTGAAAAAATTTTTTTTGGACTTAGTCATTTTTCCGGCGTTTATTAAACTTTCAGATAGGGGAAATGTCAGTGAGCGTTCCGATTTCAGTTCCAGAACGATTCGCCCGATGAGTCCTTGATATTTGGTAGTTTTCAGGCAATTTTCTGAATTTTTGAAAATTTCACTTTTTTGGGAAAATATCCACTAAATGAGGGAATAATATGTGTGAGGGTACCCCAGGAGAGATCCAAATGTGTGTGGGTAGAATATATATCCCACGGGGGTAAAATTGAAAAAAGTTTAAAAAAAATTATTTTTTTTTGTACGTAGTCATTTTTCCGACGTTTATCAGACTTTTAGATAGGGGAAATGTCAGTGAGCTTTCCGATTTCAGTTCCAGAGTGAATTGCCCGATGAGTCCTTCATATTTAGTAGTTTTCAGCTAATTTTCAGAATTTTTGAAAATTCCACTTTTTTGTGAAAATATCTGCTAAATGAGGGAATAATATGCGTGAGGTACCCCAGGAGAGTTCCAAATGTGTGTGGGTAGAATATATGTCCAACCGGGTAAAATTGAAAAAAGTTTAAAAATTTTTTTTTTTTGACTTAGTCATTTTTCCAGCGTTTATCAGACTTTCAGATAGGGGAAATGTCAGTGAGCATTGTGATTTTAGTTCCAGAACGATTCGCCCAATGAATCCTTGATATTTGGTATTTTTCAGGCAATTTTCTGAATTTTTGAAAATTTCACTTTTTTGTGAAAATATCCAATAAATGAGGGAATAATATGTGTGAGTGTCCCCAGGAGAGTTCCAAATGTGTGTGGGTAGTATATATATCCCACGGGGGTAAAATTGAAAAAAGTTGAAAAAATTTTTTTTTTAGACTTAGTCATTTTTCCAGCGTTTATCAGACTTTCAGATAGGGGAAATGTCAGTGAGCATTGTGATTTCAGTTCCAGAACGATTCGCCCAATGAGTCCTTGATATTTGGTATTTTTCAGGCAATTTTCTGAATTTTTGAAAATTTCACTTTTTTCTGAAAATATCCACTAAATGAGGGAATAATATGTGTGAGGGTTCCGCAGGAGAGTTCCAAATGTGCGTGGGTAGAATATATATCCCACGGGGGTAAAATTGAAAAAAGTTGAAAAAAATATTTTTTTGGAATAGGTCATTTTTCCGCTATTTATCAGACTTTCAGTTCGGCGAAATGTCAGTGAGCGTTCCGATTTTAGTTCCAGAGCAATTCGCCTGATGAGTCCTTGATATTTGGTAGTTTTCAGACAATTTTCTGAATTTTTGAAAATTTCACTTTTTGGGGAAAATATCCACTAAATGAGGGAATAATATGTGTGAGGGTACCCCCAGGAGAGTTCCAAATGTGTGTGGGTAGAATATATATTCCACGGGGGTAAAATTGAAAAAAAGTTGAAAAATATTTTTTTTGGACTTAGTCATTTTTCCGGTATTTATCAGACTTTCAGATAGGGGAAATGTCAGTGAGTGTACCGATTTCAGTTCCAGAGCGATTCGCCCGATGTGTCATTGATATTTAATTGTTTTCAGCCAATTTTCTGAATTTTTGAAAATTTCACTTTTTTGTGAAAATATCCACTAAATGAGGGAATAATATGCGTGAGGTACCCCAGGAGAGTTCCAAATGTGTGTGGGTAGAATATATGTCCCACCGGGTAAAATTGAAAAAAGTTTAAAAAAATATTTTTTTTGACTTAGTCATTTTTCCTGCGTTTATCAGACTTTCAAATAGGGGAAATGTCAGTGAGTGTACCGATTTCAGTTCCAGAGCGATTCGCCCAATGAGTCCTTGATATTTAGTCGTTTTCAGCCAATTTTCTGAATTTTTGAAAATTCATTTTTTTGTGAAAATATCCACTAAATGAGGGAATAATATGTGTTGAGGGTACCCCAGGAGAGTTCCAAATGTGTGTGGGTAGAATATATATCCCACGGGGGTAATATTGAAAAAAGTTGAAAAAAATTTTTTGGGGTACTTAGTCATTTTTCTGGCGTTTATCAGACTTTCAGGTAGGGGAAATGTCAGTAAGTGTTCCGATTTCAGTTCCAGAGTGATTCACCACATGAGTCTTTGATATTTAGTCGTTTTCAGCCAATTTTCTGAATTTTTTAAAATTCCACTTTTTTTGTGAAAATATCCGCTAAATGAGGGAATAATATGTGTGAGGGTACCACAGGAGAGTTCCAAATGTGTGTGGGTAGAATATATATCCCACGGGGGTAAAATTGAAAAGAGTTGAAAAAAATTTTTTTTGGGACTTAGTCATTTTTCTGTTGTTTATCAGACTTTCAGATATGGGAAATGTCAGTGAGCATTCCGATTTCAGTTCCAGAGCGATTCGCCCCATGAATCCTTGACATTTAGTCGTTTTCAGCCAATTTTCTACATTTTTGAAAATTTCATTTTTTTGTGAAAATATCCACTACATGAGGGAATAATATGTGTGAGGGTACCCCAGGAGAGTTCAAAATGTGTGTGGGTAGAATATATATCCCACGGTGGTAAAATTGAAAAAAGTTTAAAAAAAATTTTTTTTGGACTTAGTAATTTTTTCGGTGTTTATGAGACTTTCAGATAGGGGAAATGTCAGTGAGCATTCCAATTTCAGTTCCAGAGCGATTCGCCCCATGAGTCCTTGATATTTAGTCGTTTTCAGCCAATTTTCTGAATTTTTGAAAATTTCACTTTTCTGTGAAAATATCCGCTAAATGAGGGAATCATATGTGTGAGGGTACCCCAGGAGAGTTACAAATGTGTGTGGGTAGAATATATATCCCATGGGGGTAATATTGAAAAAAGTAGAAAAAAAAATTTTTTGGACAGTCATTTTTCCGGTGTTTATCAGACTTTCAGGTAGGGGAAATTTCAGTAAGCGTTCCGATTTCAGTTCCAGAGCAATTCGAGCGATGAATGCTTGATATTTAGTCGTTTTCAGCCAATTTTCTAAATTTTTGAAAATTTCATTTTTTTGTGAAAATATCCACTACATGAGGGAATAATATGTGTGAGGGTACCCCAGGAGAGTTCAAAATGTGTGTGGGTAGAATATATATCCCACGGGGGTAAAATTGAAAAAAGTTTAAAAAAAATTATTTTTTTTTGTACGTAGTCATTTTTCCGACGTTTATCAGACTTTTAGATAGGGGAAATGTCAGTGAGCTTTCCGATTTCAGTTCCAGAGTGAATTGCCCGATGAGTCCTTCATATTTAGTAGTTTTCAGCTAATTTTCAGAATTTTTGAAAATTCCACTTTTTTGTGAAAATATCTGCTAAATGAGGGAATAATATGCGTGAGGTACCCCAGGAGAGTTCCAAATGTGTGTGGGTAGAATATATGTCCAACCGGGTAAAATTGAAAAAAGTTTAAAAATTTTTTTTTTTTGACTTAGTCATTTTTCCAGCGTTTATCAGACTTTCAGATAGGGGAAATGTCAGTGAGCATTGTGATTTTAGTTCCAGAACGATTCGCCCAATGAATCCTTGATATTTGGTATTTTTCAGGCAATTTTCTGAATTTTTGAAAATTTCACTTTTTTGTGAAAATATCCAATAAATGAGGGAATAATATGTGTGAGTGTCCCCAGGAGAGTTCCAAATGTGTGTGGGTAGTATATATATCCCACGGGGGTAAAATTGAAAAAAGTTGAAAAAATTTTTTTTTTAGACTTAGTCATTTTTCCAGCGTTTATCAGACTTTCAGATAGGGGAAATGTCAGTGAGCATTGTGATTTCAGTTCCAGAACGATTCGCCCAATGAGTCCTTGATATTTGGTATTTTTCAGGCAATTTTCTGAATTTTTGAAAATTTCACTTTTTTCTGAAAATATCCACTAAATGAGGGAATAATATGTGTGAGGGTTCCGCAGGAGAGTTCCAAATGTGCGTGGGTAGAATATATATCCCACGGGGGTAAAATTGAAAAAAGTTGAAAAAAATATTTTTTTGGAATAGGTCATTTTTCCGCTATTTATCAGACTTTCAGTTCGGCGAAATGTCAGTGAGCGTTCCGATTTTAGTTCCAGAGCAATTCGCCTGATGAGTCCTTGATATTTGGTAGTTTTCAGACAATTTTCTGAATTTTTGAAAATTTCACTTTTTGGGGAAAATATCCACTAAATGAGGGAATAATATGTGTGAGGGTACCCCCAGGAGAGTTCCAAATGTGTGTGGGTAGAATATATATTCCACGGGGGTAAAATTGAAAAAAAGTTGAAAAATATTTTTTTTGGACTTAGTCATTTTTCCGGTATTTATCAGACTTTCAGATAGGGGAAATGTCAGTGAGTGTACCGATTTCAGTTCCAGAGCGATTCGCCCGATGTGTCATTGATATTTAATTGTTTTCAGCCAATTTTCTGAATTTTTGAAAATTTCACTTTTTTGTGAAAATATCCACTAAATGAGGGAATAATATGCGTGAGGTACCCCAGGAGAGTTCCAAATGTGTGTGGGTAGAATATATGTCCCACCGGGTAAAATTGAAAAAAGTTTAAAAAAATATTTTTTTTGACTTAGTCATTTTTCCTGCGTTTATCAGACTTTCAAATAGGGGAAATGTCAGTGAGTGTACCGATTTCAGTTCCAGAGCGATTCGCCCAATGAGTCCTTGATATTTAGTCGTTTTCAGCCAATTTTCTGAATTTTTGAAAATTCATTTTTTTGTGAAAATATCCACTAAATGAGGGAATAATATGTGTTGAGGGTACCCCAGGAGAGTTCCAAATGTGTGTGGGTAGAATATATATCCCACGGGGGTAATATTGAAAAAAGTTGAAAAAAATTTTTTGGGGTACTTAGTCATTTTTCTGGCGTTTATCAGACTTTCAGGTAGGGGAAATGTCAGTAAGTGTTCCGATTTCAGTTCCAGAGTGATTCACCACATGAGTCTTTGATATTTAGTCGTTTTCAGCCAATTTTCTGAATTTTTTAAAATTCCACTTTTTTTGTGAAAATATCCGCTAAATGAGGGAATAATATGTGTGAGGGTACCACAGGAGAGTTCCAAATGTGTGTGGGTAGAATATATATCCCACGGGGGTAAAATTGAAAAGAGTTGAAAAAAATTTTTTTTGGGACTTAGTCATTTTTCTGTTGTTTATCAGACTTTCAGATATGGGAAATGTCAGTGAGCATTCCGATTTCAGTTCCAGAGCGATTCGCCCCATGAATCCTTGACATTTAGTCGTTTTCAGCCAATTTTCTACATTTTTGAAAATTTCATTTTTTTGTGAAAATATCCACTACATGAGGGAATAATATGTGTGAGGGTACCCCAGGAGAGTTCAAAATGTGTGTGGGTAGAATATATATCCCACGGTGGTAAAATTGAAAAAAGTTTAAAAAAAATTTTTTTTGGACTTAGTAATTTTTTCGGTGTTTATGAGACTTTCAGATAGGGGAAATGTCAGTGAGCATTCCAATTTCAGTTCCAGAGCGATTCGCCCCATGAGTCCTTGATATTTAGTCGTTTTCAGCCAATTTTCTGAATTTTTGAAAATTTCACTTTTCTGTGAAAATATCCGCTAAATGAGGGAATCATATGTGTGAGGGTACCCCAGGAGAGTTACAAATGTGTGTGGGTAGAATATATATCCCATGGGGGTAATATTGAAAAAAGTAGAAAAAAAAATTTTTTGGACAGTCATTTTTCCGGTGTTTATCAGACTTTCAGGTAGGGGAAATTTCAGTAAGCGTTCCGATTTCAGTTCCAGAGCAATTCGAGCGATGAATGCTTGATATTTAGTCGTTTTCAGCCAATTTTCTAAATTTTTGAAAATTTCATTTTTTTGTGAAAATATCCACTACATGAGGGAATAATATGTGTGAGGGTACCCCAGGAGAGTTCCAAATGTGTGTGGGTGGAATATATATCCCACGGGGGTAAAATTGAAAAAAGTTGAAAAAATTTTTTTTTGGTACTTAGTCATTTTTCTGGCGTTTATCAGACTTTCAGGTAGGGGAAATGTCAGTAAGTGTTCCGATTTCAGTTCCAGAGTGATTCACCACATGAGTCTTTATATTTAGTCGTTTTCAGCCAATTTTCAGAATTTTTTAAAATTCCACTTTTTTTGTGAAAATATCCGCTAAATGAGGGAATAATATGTGTGAGGGTACCACAGGAGAGTTCCAAATGTGTGTGGGTAGAAAATATATCCCACGGGGGTAAAATTGAAAAGAGTTGAAAAAAATTTTTTTGGGGACTTAATCATTTTTCTGTTGTTTATCAGACTTTCAGATAGGGGAAATGTCAGTGAGCATTCCGATTTCAGTTCCAGAGCGATTCGCCCCATGAATCCTTGATATTTAGTCGTTTTCAGCCAATTTTCTAAATTTTTGAAAATTCCACTTTTTTTGTGAAAATATCCGCTAAATGAGGGAATAATATGTGTGAGGGTACCCCAGGAGAGTTCCAAATGTGTGTGGGTAGAATCTATATCCCACTGGGGTAAAATTGATAAAAGTTGAAAAAAAAATTTTTGGGGACTTAGTCATTTTTCCAGTGTTTATAAAACTTTCAGGTAGGGGAAATGTCAGTAAGAGTTCCGATTTCAGTTCCAGAGCGATTCGCCCCATGAGTCCTTGATATTTATTCGTTTTCAGCCAATTTTTTGAATTTTTTAAAATTCCACTTTTTTGTGAAAATATCTGCTAAATGAGGGAATAATATGTGTGAGGGTACCCCAGGAGAGTTCCAAATGTATGTGGGTAGAATATATATCCCATAAGGGTAAAATTGAAAAAAGTTGAAAAAAATATTTTTTTCGACTTAGTCATTTTTCCGGTGTTTATCAGAGTTTCAGGTAGGGAAAATGTCAGCAAGCGTTCCCGTTTCAGTTCCAGAGCGATTCGCCCGATGAGTCCTTGATATTTAGTCGTTTTCAGCCAATTTTCTGAATTTTTGAAAATTTCATTTTTTTGTGAAAATATCCACTAAATGAGGGAATAATATGTGTGAGGGTACCTCAGGAGAGTTCCAAATGTGTGTGGGTAGAATATATATCCCCTGGGGGTGAAATTGAAAAAAGTTGAAAAAAAATTTTTTTTGGACTGTCATTTTTCCGGCGTTTATCAGACTTTCAGATAGGGGAAATGTCAGTGAGCATTCCGATTTCAGTTCCAGAGAGATTCAAACGATGAGTCCTTGATATTTAGTCATTTTTAGTGTTGAGCCACCCCCGTAGTGTTCGAGTTCGGTTCGGTTCGTCGAACACCCGTGTGTTCGCCGAACTGTTCGTCGAACTGTTCGTCGAACACCTTCGAACACCGTTAAAACCAATGACAGGCAAACAAAAACACATAGAAACACATAGAAAACACCTTCAAAGGTGTCCAAAAGCTGACAAACTGCTCAGAAGACACAACTGACACATGGAAAAGTGACAAGTACATATAGTCATGCGAAAAGAAAAGAGGTGGAGGAGTAAAAGGAGGGGGAGACACAGATATAGGCATGTCATGCCCTTCTAAAATCCAAAAAGTGAGAAGTCGACACGTTCAGTCCGCGCCTGCCCGTGCCACCTCCGTGTCGCCGGGTTTGTGCCAGAGCCGCGGTGAACCCTGACGGCCAGCCCCCCTCTCCCAATACTGGTGCCTGTCCACTGGTGGGTCGAGCGAGCCCCCCTGTGGTGGAGGCAGCTCTAAGCTTTTTAATTTAAATTGTCTCTCTAATTTGAATAAATACACTTTAAATCCATTTACAAGGATCTATTGGAGGGCAAGTCTCATGCCAGCAGCCGCGTAATTCCAGCTCCAGTAGCGTCCACTAAAGCTGCTGCAGTTAAAAAGCTTTTATAAGGATCGAGCTCGGCTGTCCACCGCAAGGCATTCTACTGCCAGTCCGAGCCCCTATGCCTTGGGGTGCCTCCTGATGCTCTTCACTGAGTATCCCATGGTCCCGAAGCATTTCCTTTGAAAAAATGAAGTGTCCAAACTACAGGTGGTGTAGCTTGCTTAACAGCCAGGATAATCCGCTGACTAGCAGACCCTGCTACTAGGCACAAAGTATTTCCTGGGCTAGATGCAGTTAAAAATTTGTAATTAGATGCTCTCGTTGGATGCTGAGAAAGCATTCCATAGAGTCTCCTGGCACGCCATATATGATTCTCTTAAAAAGCTTGGGGTAGGGGTCTAGGGGACCCTGTTATAGCCAAAATCACGGCCCTGTATCGCAATACGTCACCTAGGCTGAAGATAAATGGAACTGTAGCACCCTGAGGGCTCGGTTGCTACAGAGGTATTGCACCTCACCCAGAGGTGTGATATCTCACTCTCAGGTAAGGATGTAGTGTGGATCAGGACCCGACACCTGCATGCATTACACCACATTGCCATGGGGCAGGGCGATCAATATGCCCCTGAGATGGGCACGACAGTCCCTGTCCCTGGCTGGAGTGGGGGGAGGGAACACTGAGGAAGGCGAATCCTGTAGTGCAGGAGCAGGGAGGAAGCAGTTCCTGGGTGCATTGAGAAGGGAGTATAAAAGGTGGGCACCATCTTAGTTCAGTGCAGAGAAGTCTGAGCAGAAGTGGCAGGGAGCAGGTGCTCTGCATGAGCTCTGCTCCGGAGGCGGGCCTAGTAACAGAGGCCCAGGCCTGGAAGAGGGAGAAGGAAGGAATAGGAGCGGAGAAGGCTCCAGGAATGAGGAACGAAGGGGTCTCAGGGGTGCGGACAGGCGAGTCGCCACCGCACGCCCGAATCCACCTGCGTGGAGGGGTCAGGCCAAAGGGGGAGACCGGTCCCCGAAAATAGTGGAGGCAGGAAACGACCCTCAGCTGGAAACAGGAGGCTGTGACATTTTATGTGGCGCAGCCCCTCGCTACACCCGCTAGGAAGGCACCACATAGGGTCAAGGAAACTGGCGCCAAGTTTACCAAGAGGAGGCCCGAGGCAGCCGGACAGAAGGGTTGGTAAGAAAGGCCAGACAAAGGACACACAAAGGGGGTCCTGTGAAGCACTCCAAAGTTATCTGGGAGTTGTCTGAGCCCCTCACCTGGTGAGCACAGTACGACGTGGGCAGCCGTTACCTGCAGACGTGGTCTGGATAATAAGAACTGTGAGTAAAGGCCCTGGACTGCATCACTGACTCCATGTCATTACTGCTGCTGCCCTGCACCATCACCCCCATCCTCCGCATACACTGCCCTGAGGCTATACTCCTCCCGTGGGGAGTTATGCTACGCTCTGCTGCACCCACAACACCAGCCTCAGCGGTCTGCCCTGGAGTGGCGGTTCACTCTGACCGCAATCCACGGGTGGCATAGTCGGACATTTAATCATCAAAACCACATAAATAGTTCCGCCACTGGTTTGACCGCCCTGAGCCACGGAACCGGGTTGCCGCCACGGAGACTACAACCACCAGCATCCACCAAAAAGGGTCCGGCTCCAGGTGTCCCAAGGCCCAGGGGGCGCGTCAGAACATTTTCATCACCTTTCACAATCACCAATGGGACAAGGCAGGGATGTTCTCTGTCCCCTCTCTTATACATCCTAGTGACGGAGCACCTGCTCTCATCAATTCACCATAACCCCAATGTTAGGTGGATTGAGGTGGGAGGCACCGAGTACAAGTGCTCTTTATTTGCTGATGATGTCCTAGTATATATCACTCAATCACATTTATCCATCCATGCTGTTATGGCTGAAATAGATCACTTTGTTACATGGTCAAATTTTAAAAGCAATGCAGCGAAGTCTGAGGCCCTTGATGTCTCCCTCCCCAAATCCATATAGGATTCCATCCAGTCCAACATTCCCTTTGCCTGGCCCTCACAGGGTATCAAATACTTAGGAATTCCTATTCATAGAGACCTCTCCCATCTATGTTATCTTAATTTTGGGCCCTTTATTGAACAACTCCATACAGACCACGGTTGGCAAGTTAGAACTGTAAGATTCACTACGTGAACCACTGGTGTTTTGTGGAAAAGCACATGTACACTGTGTTCCAAATTATTATGCAAAAAGTGTTTAGGAGTGATAAGGGAAGAATTTGTTTGTTTGTCAGTTAAACTCATTGATGGTGATGTGTGTCAGGGCTCTTTATATCACTGTAAGCAATTGCAGACACCTGTGCTAATTAGTTTGGCAGGTGTGTGTAATGAAAGGCAAGACTACTTAAGAAGGCTGTATCACATTATTAAGCAGCCTACATTTTCTGCCAAAATGGGAAAGAAAAAGGATGTGTCGGCTGCTGAGAAGCAACAAATTGTGGAGTGTTTAGGTCAAGGCATGACTACAATCAACATTGTGCGATGATCAGGATGAAGTGTCTTGGCAATCAAGAAGTATGTAGCTGATTCACAGTACACACGTGTGCGTGCTGATAAGGGCAAATTGAGGACTCTTTCCTACAGGCAATTACGTCAGGTTGAAAGAGCAGCGGCAAAAAAGCCTTGTCATAGCAGCAGACAAGTTTTTGAAGCTGCTTGTGCCTCCAACGTACCCCGAGCAACAAGATGCAGGGTCCTTCAGAGGTTTGCAGCTGTGCATACGCCATCCTGTCGACCTCCTCTATCCACTTCACACAAGCAGAAACGGCTCCAGTGGGCCAAACATTACATGAAGACTGATTTCAAAACTGTTTTGTTCACGGATGAGTGCCGTGCAGCGCTCGATGGTCCAGATGGATGGAGTGGAGGATGGCTGGTTGATGGACACCCCACGCAAACACGGCTACAGCGCCAACAAGGAGGAGGTGGAGTAATGTTTTGGGCTGGAATCATGGGGAGAGAGATTGTCGGCCCCTTTAGGATCCCTGAAGGCGCTAAAGATGAACTCCATAATGTATGTGGATTTTCTCAAACAGCACTTCCTGCCATGGTTCAAGAAGAAGAACCGTGTATTTCACAGCAAGATCATTTTTCTGCATGATAATGCACCATCTCATGCTGCACATAAAACATCTGCATCTCTGGCTGATATGGGCATAAAAGGGGACAAACTTATGGTGTGACCCCCATGCTCCCCTGACCTCTACCCCATTCAGAACCTTTGGAGCATCATTAAAAGGAGTGTCTATGATGGCGGGAGGCAGTTCACATCTAAGCAACAGCTCTGGGAGGGTATTCTGTCCTCATGCAAAACAATTGAAGCAGAAACCATCCAAAACCTGACAAATTCAAAGGACGAGAGAGTTCAGAAGCTCCTTTCGAACAAGGGGTCCTATGTGAAAATGTAACATCACCTAGAATAAAGTTTTGAGTTGAAAACTGTTTGATTTCAGTTTCTAACAACCTGCTAATGCTTATAATTTCAAAAATGACCATTTTTTTGGTCTTTATTAAAATGAAAAGGTTGATCGAAAAGTTTGGGGGATCTAAGAGTGTGGCAACCCAGTAGTCATGATTACTTCGAATTCTGACAATATGAGGGTCATGCTGCAGGTAGTGCAGCAAGAAGGCACTTATGTGTCTTGCGCATCTCGGAGCCCCAAAATTATTTTCCGGGCTAGATGCAGTTAAAAATTATTATTAATTTTAAATCTGGTGAAGCTTTAGTATAGATGGCCTAATAGGATCAGTGCTGCACACTGCTACAAAGCCCAAATTATTTTCCAGTCAAGATACAGATAAACATGATTAGTAATTTTAAATCTGGTGGAGCTTATTATAGATGGCCTAATAGAATCAATGCTGCACACTGCTACAAAGCCCAAATTATTTTCCAGCCAAGATACAGATAAACATGATTAGTAATTTGAAAGCTTAAAACGGTTGGTAGGGTGATTTTAACCAATCATCAAGCTTTTACTCTCCCCAGGATGACACAGGAGTAGAAAAGTCGTTTCGGATCCATGATTTGTTCATCTTTATGAACGTGAGTCTGTCTACATTATCAGTGGAGAGCCGCGTGCACTTATCTGTCAGCACACCACCAGCAGCGCTGAACACACGTTCAGACAGAACGCTGGCTGCGGGGCATGACAAGATCTCCAAGGCGTAAGTGGCTAGCTCCGGCCATTTATCCAGATTGGAAGCCCAAAAAGAGCAAGGGTCCAGTGACACAGTCGTGGCTTCAATGTTTACTTGGAGATACTCCTGTACCATCGTCTCTAGGCGTTGACTATGTGTCAGACTTCTTGTCTCCTGTGGCCTTGCAAAGGATGGGCTAAAAAAGTGGTGAAATGATTCCGCAAAATTGATGTTACCAGCAGATACTGTGGTTCTGTTACGGTTTGAGTGCTGAACACTTGACGATCCCACGGTTGGCAAGTTGGAACTGTGAGATTCACTACGTGCACCACTGGTATTTTGTGGAAAAGCACATGTAAGATTCTGCAACAGTCTCTGCTGATACTCCTGCATGCGTGCATCCCTTTCTATGGCAGGAATAATTTCTGCAAATTTACTTTTGTACCGGGGATCTAACAGTGTGGCAACCCAGTAGTCAGGATTATTTCTAATTCTCACTATTCGAGGGTCATATTGCAGGTAGTGCAGCAAGAAGGCACTCATGTGTGTTGCGCATCCAGGAGCACCAAGTCCCTGTTGTGTTGGTGGCGAGGTAACAATCATGCTTCCTTCCTCTGTCCTCTCCCCCCAACCTCGCACAACAGAAATGTGATCAAGGTCTCCCTCATCTGATGAGTCTTCCATCAGTTCGTCCTCCACTTCTTCCTGGGCTCCTGCACCTTCCTCACTAGTTTGGCTGCTACCATGCGCCCTGGTAAAACCATCTCCCCCACCCTCACATGCCTGCCGCCTTGGTGCTGCCGACCGTCTGGACCTTGCAGATGTTAGCCCTTCCGCATACAACTCCTCCTCCTCTACTTCCTCCACCTCCTCTTGTGCCACCACCTGACTCCGAATTCTGTTTAACATGTGCTCCAGCATGTAAATCACCGGAATAGTCATGCTGATAATGGCATCGTCAGCACTAAACATCTTCGTCGCCATTTCAAAACTGTGCAGAAGGGTGCATAGGTCCCTGATCTGAGACCACTCCTCCAGCGTGATTTGCCCCACCTCTGGATCTCATTGGCCCAGGCTATACGTCAGAACGTATTGCACCAGGGCTTGTCGGTGCTGCCACAGTCGCTGCAACATGTGCAGAGTTGAATTCCACCGGGTAGGCACATCGCATTTTAGCCGGTGAAGTGGCAGGCCCAACGACTTCTGTAGAGATGTAAGTCGCTGAGCTGCGGGATGCGAACGGCGAAAGTGAGCACACAGCGACCGTGCCCTCTGCAGAAGGCCATCTAGTCTGGGATAGTGGGCTAAAAATTGCTGGACAACCAGGTTCAACACGTGAGCCATACAAGGCACGTGTGTGACATTGCCCCGGCGAAGGGCCGCACCCAGGTTTGCAGCATTGTCGCACACGGCCTTCCCTGGTTTCAGGTCCAGTGGAGACAGCCATTCATGAAATTGGTTCTCCAGAGCTGACCACAACTCCTCAGCTGTGTGACTCACATTTCCCAGACATTTCAATGTAAAAACCGCCTGATGACGTTGAGCCCTACTGCCAGCATAGTAAGGAGGTGTGCAGGATCCCTTCTGCGCAGTTAGAAAGCTTGTGGCATGACCAGACAGGCTTTGGGTGCAGGTGGAAGACCGAGAGGAGGTTGAGGAGGCAGAAGCAGTGGAGGAACTTTGACATAAAGAGGATTGACGCACAACTCGTGGGGACGGCAAGACTTGGACAGCAGCCCCTTGTCCTGCTGTCACCATAGTTACCCAGTGCCCAGTCAGCGACATGTAACGCCCCTGTCCATGCCTACTCGTCCAAGTGTCTGTGGTGAAATGCACCCTGTCACACACAGAGTTTCTCAAAGAAGCGGTGATGTTGTGTGCGACATGCTGGTGGAGTGCAGGCACACCTTTCTTTGAGAAGTAGTGCCGACTGGGCATCTGGTACTGGGGCACTGCGACGGACATAAGGTCTCGAAAATCCTCTGTGTCCACCAGGCGGAAAGGCAGCATTTCTGTAGCCAAGAACTTGCAGATGGTGAAATTCAACCTCTTAGCTTTCTCATGGCTAGGAGGAAATGGTCTTTTACTTGTCCACATCTGAGGGACCGAGGGCTGGCTATTGTGCTTACACGGGGTTGATAAGGGTGTCCCCGGCAAACTGCCGGTCTGTGAGGAAGATGCAGGCGGACATGTTAGGTTGCCTTGATCCAAAGGTGGTGCTATCGATGTCGGACAGCGCTCAACATCAGCTGGTGTTACCACCTCCAAAGAAAATGATGACCTGCCAATCACGCTGGCTGTTGCGGGTAAAGAGGTGGCAGGTCTGCGCCCCAAAACAGGTGTGACTGCTGTCCCCCCAGTCACAGAGGATGAAGAGGCCGCGGATGCACAAGATATGGCAGACGGTGGTTGGCCCGGCCGGCTAGGCCGCATTGTAGCACACTGAGCTTCCCACTGCAACTTATGCTTCATGTCCATGTGCCGGTTCATGCATGAAGTACTCAAACTATGTATTTTTTGGCCTCTACTTAGCTTTTGCTGACAAATGTTACAGATAACATGAGTTGGGTCATCTTTATCGATCTGAAAAAATGCCCAGGCTATGCAAGGCTTAGCACCCATGCGACCTGAAGAGCCATCACGACTTGTGGTGAGAGGCAGAGTTGTGTTTGAGGATGCAGTTGTTGACGTGCTTCCAGTACTACGTCTCTGTCCAGGAAGGTGCAACCTGACCTCGTCGTCACTAGCATCTTCCTCCACCTCCTCTGCTGACCTCATCTCTTGGCTGACTGTGGGTTGACAGTAAGTGGGATCTCCAACCTCATCATCATCACCCTGTGCGTTATCACACCCGTCTTCCTCAGAGCCAACCTGTTCCTGCCCTGACAAAAAACTAAAGTTGTCTCTCCAATCAGGTATTTGAGTCTTATCATCGTCTTCCTCATTGTCTCCACCAACAGGAGTTACAGTTTGGGAATGAGGGTCTACATTATGGTCAGAACCTTCTGCGTCTGGTCCTGGATCTGACTCATAAAGATTCTGGGCATCAGTGCAGATCATTTCCTCATCTGGATTCACAGAAGCGCTGGAGTCGACCTCTGATTCCCAGGCTATAGTATGAGTAAACAGCTCTGCAGACTCAACCATCTGTTCTACCTCATACTCAGACGGGCAGCTGGAGATTTGGGAGCTGTGAGGAAGCAAGTGCGATTGGGGTGACACCTTTGAGGACTGGAGTATTTGTGATGTTGAAGTTGATGTGGAGGAGAGCCCACTTAAAGGAGCACTTGATATCCGTTGAAGCACCTGCTGTTTTTGTGCCTCATCTGGAATTTGTAGCGATTGGCGTGGCCGTAAGAAAGGGATCTTATCACATTGTCCGCTAAAAGAAGTAGACATTTTAGTTTGGCTGGAAGATGGTCTTTCTTCTGCAGATGTTACTGTTGCTTTAACACCTACCCCACGGACACAACCTTTTTTCCCCTTCCCAACACGCCTATTCCCCTTTCCACCAGCAGCAGGCCTTTTTCCACTTTGGTGGTTAACTAATTAACAACTCTGGAGTTGTTTGCACAAAAAAACAATGGATGGGAACCGAGCAGAGCTGAGTGGCCAAACTGTGGTATTAGGCCAAAACTATTGGCTGGGTTAGATGCAGAAAAAAAATATATTCAATTTGCAACCTGATGGAGGTCAGTATAGATGGACTAATAGAGAAAGTCCCACACACTGCTAGAAGGCCAAATATTTTTTCAGAGCTAGATGCAGAAAAAAAATATATTCAGTTTGCAACCTGATGGAGGTCTGTATAGATGGATTAATAGAACAAGTCCCACACACAGCTAGAAGCCCAATATTTTTTCAGAGGTAGATGCAGAAAAAAATATATTCAGTTTGCAACCTGATGGAGGTCAGTATAGATGGACTAATACAACAAGTCCCACACACAGCTAGAAGCCCAATATTTTTTCAGAGGTAGATGCAGAAAAAAATATATTCAGTTTGCAACCTGATGGAGGTCTGTATAGATGGATTAATAGAACAAGTCCCACACACAGCTAGAAGCCCAATATTTTTTCAGAGGTAGATGCAGAAAAAAATATATTCAGTTTGCAACCTGATGGAGGTCAGTATAGATGGACTAATACAACAAGTCCCACACACAGCTAGAAGCCCAATATTTTTTCAGAGGTAGATGCAGAAAAAAATATATTCAGTTTGCAACCTGATGGAGGTCTGTATAGATGGATTAATAGAACAAGTCCCACACACAGCTAGAAGCCCAATATTTTTTCAGAGGTAGATGCAGAAAAAAATATATTCAGTTTGCAACCTGATGGAGGTCTGTATAGATGGACTAATACAACAAGTCCCACACACAGCTAGAAGCCCAATATTTTTTCAGAGGTAGATGCAGAAAAAAATATATTCAGTTTGCAACCTGATGGAGGTCAGTATAGATGGACTAATACAAGTCCCACACACAGCTAGAAGCCCAATATTTTTTCAGAGGTAGATGCAGAAAAAAATATATTCAGTTTGCAACCTGATGGAGGTCTGTATAGATGGATTAATAGAACAAGTCCCACACACAGCTAGAAGCCCAATATTTTTTCAGAGGTAGATGAAGAAAAAAATATATGCAGTTTGCAACCTGATGGAGGTCAGTATAGATGGACTAATACAACAAGTCCCACACACAGCTAGAAGCCCAATATTTTTTCAGAGCTAGATGCAGAAAAAAATTATATTCAATTTGCAACCTGATGGAGGTCAGTATAGATGGACTAATAGAATGATGCTATGCCCAAAAGATTTTACTTCACTAGGTGCAGTAAAAAAATTGGTATTCTATACACAGGTGGTATATCTTGCAACACAGATAGGCTACTCCACTGACTAACACACTCTGCAATAGGCCAAAAAGGATTAGCTTTGCTAGATTCAGCCAAATGCTGTGAAAAAAACTTGCACAGCACTGGCACAGACCTGCCTGGCAAAAACTGATAGGAACTGAAGTAACCTAGTGCTGAAAAGGACTCCAATTACAATTAGTCTTTACTCCCACAATCTATCTATTTAAGAGCACAGACCTGCGTGATAAAAGTCGTAGGAAATGCTGTAACCTAGTCCTTAAAAGGACTGCAATCACAACTATTCCCTACTCCCAAGCTATCTGTAGATTTGTGCGAAAATTGGCTTGAAATTAACAAGGTATAGAGCACACAGCAACAGCGGTGCCGTCTAACACGCAGCTGCAGCAGTGAGAAAATGGTGGCGACGGGGAAAATGGCTTGGTCTTATAGGGCAAGGACATGTAACATACACTGCCAATGACACATGCCCTTGCTTGTGTGAAAAAAAGCACTTCGCTCCGTGTGTGCGCTGCTGATAGGCTGACAGATTGCACCTCCCCACTGTAAATGCGGGAAAGAGAAAAAAAAAATGGAGATCTTGATTGTTCCTGCAGAGATCCATCTCCTGCCCCTCCCCCCACCCCGCTATACACTCAAACTGCGTATTAACATTAATTTTCATCATTACTGAGAAAAAATCCAGTTATGATTTTGGTGCACGAACAGTTATCGAACATAACCTCGAACAGCCGAATTTTTCTCAAATTGTTCGTGTTCGCCGAACGGCTCGAACACCGCCCAAAACAGCTCGAATTTGAGATTGGCGAACAGTTCGAGTAGAACAACGCTCATCTCTAGTCATTTTCAGCCAATTTTCTGAATTTTTGAAAATTTCACTTTTTTGAGAAAATATCCGCTAAATGAGGGAATAATATGTGTGAGGGTACCCCAGGAAAGTTCCCAATGTGTTTGGGTAGAATATATATCCCACAGGGGTAAAATTGAAAAAAGTAAAAAAAAAAAATTTTTTGGACGTAGTCATTTTTCCGGTGTTTATCAGACTTTCAGGTAGGGAAAATGTCAGCAAGCGTTCCCGTTTCAGTTCCAGAGCAATTCTCCCGATGAGTCCTTGATATTTAGTCGTTTTCAGCCAATTTTCTGAATTTTTGAAAATTTCACTTTTTTGAGAAAATATCCGCTAAATGAGGGAATAATATGTGTGAGGGTACCCCAGGAGAGTTCCAAATGTGTGTGGGTATAATATATATCCCACGGGGGTAAAATTGAAAAAAGTTGAAAAAAATTTTTTTTGGGACTTAGTCATTTTTCCGGGGTTTATCAGACTTTCAGAGAGGGGAAATGTCAGTGAGCGTTCCAATTTCAGTTCCAGAGCGATTCGCCCAATGAGTCCTTGATATTTAGTCGTTTTCAGCCAATTTTCTGAATTTTTGAAAATTCATTTTTTTGTGAAAATATCCACTAAATGAGGGAATAATATGTGTGAGTGTACCCCAGGAGAGTTCCAATTGTGTGTGGGTAGAATATATATCCCACAATTGTGAAATTGAAAAAAGCTAAAAAAAATTTTTTTTTGGACTTATTCATTTTTCCGGCGTTTATCAGACTTTCAGATAGGGGAAATGTCAGTGAGCATTCCGATTTCAGTTCCAGTGATTCGCCCAATGAGTCCTTGATATTTCTTCGTTTTCAGCCAATTTTCTGAATTTTTGAAAATTCATTTTTTTGTGAAAATATCCACTAAATGAGGGAATAATATGTGTGATGGTACCCCAGGAGAGTTCCAAATGTGTGTGGTAGAATATATATCCCACGGGGGTAAAATTTAAAGAAGTTGAAAAAATTTTTTTTTTCGACTTAGTCATTTTTCCGGGGTTTATCAGACTTTCAGATAGGGGAAATGTCAGTGAGCATTCGAATTTCAGTTCCAGAGCGATTCAAACGATGAGTCCTTGATATTTAGTCGTTTTCAGCCAATTTTCTGAATTTTTGAAAATTTCACTTTTTGAGAAAATATCTGCTAAATGAGGGAATAATATGTGTGAGGGTACCCCAGGAGAGTTCCCAATGTGTGTGGGTAGAATATATATCCCACAGGGGTAAAATTGAAAAAAGTAAAAAAAAAAATTTTTTTGGACTTAGTCATTTTTCCGGGGTTTATCAGACTTTCAGATAGGGGAAATGTCAGTGAGCATTCGGATTTCAGTTCCAGAGCGATTCGCCCGATGAGTCCTTGATATTGAGTCGTTTTCAGCCAATTTTCAGAATTTTTGAAAATTTCACTTTTTTGTGAAAATATCCACTAAATGAGGGAATAATATGTGTTGAGGGTACCCCAGGAGAGTTCCAAATGTGTGTGGGTAGAATATATATCCCACAGGGGTAAAACTGAAAAAAGTTGAAAAAAAAATTTTTTTGGACTTAGTCATTTTTCCGGCGTTTATCAGACTTTCAGGTAAGGAAAATGTGAGCAAGCGTTCCCGTTTCAGTTCCAGAGCGATTCGCCTGATGAGTCCTTGATATTTAGTCATATTCAGGCAATTTTCTGAATTTTTGAAAATTTCACTTTTTTGTGAAAATATCCACTAAATGAGGGAATAATATGTGTGAAGGTACCCCAGGAGAGTTCCAATTGTGTGTGGGTAGAATACATATCCCACGGGGGTAAAATTGAAAAAAGCTGAAAAAAATTTTTTTTTCGACAGTCATTTTTCCGGCGTTTATCAGACTTTCAGATAGGGGAAATGTCAGTGAGCATTCCGATTTCAGTTCCAGAGCGATGCGAACGATGAATCCTTGATATTTAGTCATTTTCAGCCAATTTTCTGAATATTGGAAAATTTCACTTTTTTGTGAAAATATCCACTAAATGAGGGAATAATATGTGTGACGGTACCCCAGGAGAGTTCCAAATGTGTGTGGGTAGAATATATATCCCACGGGAGTAAAAGTGAAAAAAGTTGAAAAGAAAATTTTTTTGGACTTAGTCATTTTTCCAGGGTTTATCAGACTTTCAGATAGGGGAAATGTCAGTGAGCATTCGGATTTCAGTTCCAGAGCGATTCGCCTGATGAGTCATTGATATTTAGTCGTTTTCAGCCAATTTTCAGAATTTTTGAAAATTCATTTTTTTGTGAAAATATCCACTAAATGAGGGAATAATATGTGTGAGGGTACCCCAGGAGAGTTCCAATTGTGTGTGGGTAGAATATATATCCCACGGGGGTAAAATTGAAAAAAGCTGAAAAAAAATTTTTTTTGGACATAGTCATTTTTCCGGTGTTTAAAAGACTTTCAAATAGGGGAAATGTCAGTGAGCATTCCGATTTCAGTTCCAGAGCGATGCGAACGATGAATCCTTGATATTTTGTCATTTTCAGCCAATTTTCTGAATTTTGTAAAATTTCACTTTTTTGTGAAAATATCCACTAAATATGGGAATAATATGTGTGACGGTACCCCAGGAGAGTTCCAAATGTTTGTGGGTAGAATATATATCCCACGGGAGTAAAACTGAAAAAAGTTAAAAAGAAAATTTTTTTGGACTTAGTCATTTTTCCGGGGTTTATCAGACTTTCAGATAGGGGAAATGTCAGTGAGCATTCGAATTTCAGTTCCAGGGCGATTCAAACGATGAGTCCTTGATATTTAGTCGTTTTCAGCCAATTTTCTGAATTTTTGAAAATTTCAGTTTTTAAGAAAATATCTGCTAAATGAGGGAATAATATGTGTGAGGGTACCCCAGGAGAGTTCCCAATGTGTGTGGGTAGAATATATATCCCACAGGGGTAAAATTGAAAAAAGTAAAAAAAAAAATTTTTTTGGACTTAGTCATTTTTCCGGGGTTTATCAGACTTTCAGATAGGGGAAATGTCAGTGAGCATTCGGATTTCAGTTCCAGAGCGATTCGCCCGATGAGTCCTTGATATTGAGTCGTTTTCAGCCAATTTTCTGAATTTTTGAAAATTCATTTTTTTGTGAAAATATCCACTAAATGAGGGAATAATATGTGTGAGGGTACCCCAGGAGAGTTCCAAATGTGTGTGGGTAGAATATATATACCACGGGGGTAAAATTGAAAAAAAAATAAAAAAATTTTTTTTTCATTTTTCCGGCGTTTATCAGACTTTCAGATAGGGGAAATGTCAGTGAGCATTCCGATTTCAGTTCCATAGCGATGCGAACGATGAATCCTTGATATTTAGTCATTTTCAGCCAATTTTGTGAATTTTGGAAAATTTCACTTTTTTTGTAAAAATATCCACTAAATGAGTGAATAATATGTGTGAGGGTACCCCAGGAGAGTTCCAAATGTGTGTGGGCAGAATATATATCCCACGGGGGTAAAATTTAAAAAAGTTGAAAAAAAAATTTTTTTGGACTTAGTCATTTTTCCGGCGTTTATCAGACTTTCAGATAGGGGAAATGTCAGTGAGTGATCCGATTTCAGTTCCAAAGCGATTCGCCCGATGAGTCCTTAATATTTAGTCGTTTTCAGCCAATTTTCAGAATTTTTGAAAATTTCACTTTTTTGTGAAAATATCCACTAAATGAGGGAATAATATGTGTTGAGGGTACCCCAGGAGAGTTCCAAATCTGTGTGGGTAAAATATATATCCCACGGGGGTAAAACTGAAAAAAGTTGAAAAAAAAATTTTTTGGACTTAGTCATTTTTCCGGGGTTTATCAGACTTTCAGATAGGGGAAATGTCAGTGAGCATTCCGATTTCAGTTCCAGAGCGATGCGAACTATGAATCCTTGATATTTAGTCATTTTCAGCCAATTTTCTGAATATTGGAAAATTTCACTTTTTTGTGAAAATATCCACTAAATGAGGGAATAATATGTGTGACGGTACCCCAGGAGAGTTCCAAATGTGTGTGGGTAGAATATATATCCCACGGGAGTAAAAGTGAAAAAAGTTGAAAAGAAAATTTTTTTGGACTTAGTCATTTTTACGGCGTTTATCAGACTTTCAGATAGGGGAAATGTCAGTGAGCATTCCGCTTTCAGTTCCAGAGCGATTCGCCCGATGAGTCCTTGATATTTAGTCGTTTTCAGCCAATTTTCTGAATTTTTGAAAATTTTTTTTTTTGTGAAAATATCCACTAAATGAGGGAATAATATGTGTGAGGGTACCCCAGGAGAGTTCCAAATGTGTGTGGGTAGAATATATATCCCACGGGGGTAAAATTGAAAAAAGCTGAAAAAAAATTTTTTTTCGACATAGTCATTTTTCCGCCGTTTATCAGACTTTCAGATAGGGGAAATGTCAGTGAGCATTCCGATTTCAGTTCCAGAGCGATGCGAACGATGAATCCTTGATATTTAGTCATTTTCAGCCAATTTTCTGAATTTTGGAAAATTTCACTTTTTTGTGAAAATATCCACTAAATGAGGGAATAATATGTGTGAGGGTACCCCAGGAGAGTTCCCGATGTGTGTGGGTAGAATATATATCCCACAGGGGTAAAATTGAAAAATGTTAAAAAAAAAATTTTTTTGGACTTAGTCATTTTTCCGGTGTTTATCAGACTTTCAGGTAGGGGAAATGTCAGCAAGCATTCCCGTTTCAGTTCCAGATCGATTCGCCCGATGAGTCCTTGATATTTAGTTATTTTCCGCCAATTTTCTGAATTTTGAAAATTTCACTTTTTTGTGAAAATATCCACTAAATGAGGGAATAATATGTGTGAGGGTACCCCATGAGAGTTCCAAATGTGTGTGGGTAGAATATATATCCCACGGGGGTAAAATTGAAAAAAGTTGAAAAAAAAGACTTTTTTGGACTTAGTCATTTTTCCGGCGTTTATCAGACTTTCAGAAAGGGGAAATGTCAATGAGCGCTCCGATTTCAGTTCCAGAGCGATTCGCCCGATGAGTCCTTGATATTTAGTCGTTTTCAGCCAATTTTCTGAATTTTTGAAAATTTCACTTTTTTTGTGAAAATATTCGCTAAATGAGGGAATAATATGTGTGAGCGTACCCCATGAGAGTTCCAAATGTGTGTGCCTAGAATATATATCCCACGGGGGTAAAATTGAAAAAAGTTGAAAAAAAAGATTTTTTTTTACTTAGTCATTTTTCCGGCATTTATCAGACTTTCAGATAGGGGAAAGGTCATTGAGCGTTCCGATTTCATTTCCAGAGCGATCTGCCCGATGAGTCCTTGATATTTAGTCGTTTTCATCAGTCAATTTTCTAAATTTTTGACAATTTCACTTTTTTGTGTAAATATCCACTAAATGAGGAAATAATTTGTGTGAGGGTACCACAGGAGAGATCCAAATGTGTGTGGGTAGAATATATATCCCACGGGGGTAAAATTGAAAAAAGTTGAAAAAAAAGGTTTTTTTGGGCTTATTCATTTTTCCGTCGTTTATCAGACTTTCAGATAGGGGAAATGTCATTGAGCATTCCGATTTCAGTTGCAGAGCGATTTGCCCGATGAGTCCTTGATATTTAGTCGTTTTCAGTCAATTTTCTGAATTTTTGAAAATTTCACTTTTTTGTGAAAATATTCACTAAATAAGGGAATAATATGTGTGAGGGTACCCCAGGAGAGTTCCAAATGTGTGTGGGTAGAATATATATCCCACGGGGATAAAATTGAAAAAAGTTGAAAAAAAGGTTTTTTTGGACTTAGTCATTTTTCTGGAGTTTATCAGACTTTCAGAAAGGGGAAATGTCAATGAGCGTTCCGATTTCAGTTCCAGAGCGATTCGCCCGATGAGTCCTTGATATTTAGTCGTTTTCAGCCAATTTTCTGAATTTTTGAAAATTTCACTTTTTTGTAAAATATCCACTAAATGAGGGAATAATATGTGTGAGGGTACCCCAGGAGAGTTCCAAATGTGCGTGGGTGGAATATATATCCCACGGGAGTAAAATTGAAAAAAGTTTAAAAAAATTTTTTTTTGGACTTAGTCATTTTTCCGGCCTTTATCAGACTTTCAGAAAGGGAAAATGTCAATGAGCGTTCCGATTTCAGTTCCAGAGCGATTCGCCCGATGAGTCCTTGATATTTAGTCGTTTTCAGCCAATTTTCTGAATTTTTGAAAATTTCACTTTTTTGTAAAATATCCACTAAATGAGGGAATAATATGTGTGAGGGTACCCCAGGAGAGTTCCAAATGTGTGTGGGTAGAATATATATCCCACGGGGATAAAATTGAAAAAAGTTGAAAAAAAAGGTTTATTTGGACTTAGTAATTTTTCCGGCGTTTATCAGACTTTCAGAAAGGGGAAATGTCAGTGAGCGTTCTGATTTCAGTTCCAGAGCGATTCGCCCGATGAGTCCTTGATAATTAGTCGTTTTCAGCCAATTTTCTGAATTTTTGAAAATTTCACTTTTTTGTGAAAATATCCACTAAATGAGGGAATAATATGTGTGAGGGTACCCCAAGAGAGTTCCAAATGTGCGTGGGTGGAATATATATCCCACGGGAGTAAAATTGAAAAAAGTTTAAAAAAATTTTTTTTTGGACTTAGTCATTTTTCTGGAGTTTATCAGACTTTCAGAAAGGGGAAATGTCAATGAGCGTTCCGATTTCAGTTCCAGAGCGATTCGCCCGATGAGTCCTTGATATTTAGTCGTTTTCAGCCAATTTTCTGAATTTTTGAAAATTTCACTTTTTTGTGAAAATATCCACTAAATGAGGGAATAATATGTGTGAGGGTACCACAGGAGAGTTCCAAATGTGTGTGGGTAGAATATATATCCCACGGGGATAAAATTGAAAAAAGTTGAAAAAAAAGGTTCTTTTGGACTTAGTCATTTTTCCGGCGTTTATCAGACTTTCAGAAAGGGGAAATGTCAATGAACATTCCGATTTCAGTTCCAGAGCGATTCACCCGATGAGTCCTTGATATTTAGTCGTTTTCAGCCAATTTTCTGAATTTTTGAAAATTTCACTTTTTTGTGAAAATATCCACTAAATGAGGGAATAATATGTGTGAGGGTACCCCATGAGAGTTCCAAATGTGTGTGCCTAGAATATATATCCCACGGGGGTAAAATTGAAAAAAGTTGAAAAAAAAGATTTTTTTTTACTTAGTCATTTTTCCGGCGTTTATCAGACTTTCAGATAGGGGAAATGTCAGTGAGCGTTCCGATTTCAGTTCCAGAGCGATTCGCCTGATGAGTCCTTGATATTTAGTGGTTTTCAGCCAATTTTCTGAATTTTTGAAAATTTCACTTTTTTTGCGAAAATATCCGCTAAATGAGGGAATAATATGTGTGAGGGTACCCCAGGAGAGTTCCAAATGTGTGTGGGTAGAATATATATCCCACGGGGGTAAAATTGAAAAAAGTTGAAAAAAAAGATTTTTTTGGACTTAGTCATTTTTCCGGCGTTTATCAGACTTTCAGAAAGGGGAAATGTCAATGAGCGTTCCGATTTCAGTTCCAGAGCGATTCACCCGATGAGTCCTTGATATTTAGTCCTTTTCAGGGAATTTTCTGAATTTTTGAAAATTTCACTTTTTTTGCGAAAATATCCGCTAAATGAGGGAATAATATGTGTGAGGGTACCCCAGGAGAGTTCCAAATGTGTGTGGGTAGAATATATATCCCACGGGGGTAAAATTGAAAAAAGTTGAAAAAAAAGGTTCTTTTGGACTTAGTCATTTTTCCGGCGTTTATCAGACTTTCAGAAAGGGGAAATGTCAATGAACATTCCGATTTCAGTTCCAGAGCGATTCACCCGATGAGTCCTTGATATTTAGTCGTTTTCAGCCAATTTTCTGAATTTTTGAAAATTTCACTTTTTTGTGAAAATATCCACTAAATGAGGGAATAATATGTGTGAGGGTACCCCATGAGAGTTCCAAATGTGTGTGCCTAGAATATATATCCCACGGGGGTAAAATTGAAAAAAGTTGAAAAAAAAGATTTTTTTTTACTTAGTCATTTTTCCGGCGTTTATCAGACTTTCAGATAGGGGAAATGTCAGTGAGCGTTCCGATTTCAGTTCCAGAGCGATCTGCCCGATGAGTCCTTGATATTTAGTCCTTTTCATCAGTCAATTTTCTAAATTTTTGACAATTTCACTTTTTTGTGAAAATATCCACTAAATGAGGAAATAATTTGTGTGAGGGTACCACAGGAGACATCCAAATGTGTGTGGGTAGAATTTATATCCCACCGGGGTAAAATTGAAAAAAGTTGAAAAAAAAGTTTTTTTTGGGCTTATTCATTTTTCCGTCGTTTATCAGACTTTCAGATAGGGGAAATGTCATTGAGCATTCCGATTTCAGTTGCAGAGCGATTTGCCCGATGAGTCCTTGATATTTAGTCGTCTTCAGTCAATTTTCTGAATTTTTGAAAATTTCACTTTTTTGTGAAAATATTCACTAAATAAGGGAATAATATGTGTGAGGGTACCCCAGGAGAGTTCCAAATGTGTGTTGGTAGAATATATATCTCACGGGGATAAAATTGAAAAAAGTTGAAAAAAAAGGTTTTTTTGGACTTAGTCATTTTTCTGGAGTTTATCAGACTTTCAGAAAGGGGAAATGTCAATGAGCGTTCCGATTTCAGTTCCAGAGCGATTCGCCCTATGAGTCCTTGATATTTAGTCGTTTTCAGCCAATTTTCTGAATTTTTGAAAATTTCACTTTTTTGTAAAATATCCACTAAATGAGGGAATAATATGTGTGAGGGTACCCCAGGAGAGTTCCAAATGTGTGTGGGTAGAATATATATCCCACGGGGATAAAATTTTAAAAAGTTGAAAAAAAAGGTTTTTTTGGACTTAGTCATTTTTCCGGCGTTTATCAGACTTTCAGAAAGGGGAAATGTCAATGAGCGTTCCGATTTCAGTTCCAGAACGATTCTCCCGATGAGTCCTTGATATTTAGTCGTTTTCAGCCAATTTTCTGAATTTTTGAAAATTTCACTTTTTTGTGAAAATATCCACTAAATGAGGGAATAATATGTGTGAGGGTACCCCAGGAGAGTTCCAAATGTGTGTGGGTAGAATATATATCCCACGGGGATAAAATTGAAAAAAGTTGAAAAAAAAGGTTTATTTGGACTTAGTAATTTTTCCGGCGTTTATCAGACTTTCAGAAAGGGGAAATGTCAGTGAGCGTTCTGATTTCAGTTCCAGAGCGATTCGCCCGATGAGTCCTTGATAATTAGTCGTTTTCAGCCAATTTTCTGAATTTTTGAAAATTTCACTTTTTTGTGAAAATATCCACTAAATGAGGGAATAATATGTGTGAGGGTACCCCAAGAGAGTTCCAAATGTGCGTGGGTGGAATATATATCCCACGGGAGTAAAATTGAAAAAAGTTTAAAAAAATTTTTTTTTGGACTTAGTCATTTTTCCGGCGTTTATCAGACTTTCAGAAAGGGGAAATGTCAATGAGCGTTCCGATTTCAGTTCCAGAGCGATTCGCCTGATGAGTCCTTGATATTTAGTGGTTTTCAGCCAATTTTCTGAATTTTTGAAAATTTCACTTTTTTTGCGAAAATATCCGCTAAATGAGGGAATAATATGTGTGAGGGTACCCCAGGAGAGTTCCAAATGTGTGTGGGTAGAATATATATCCCACGGGGGTAAAATTGAAAAAAGTTGAAAAAAAAGATTTTTTTGGACTTAGTCATTTTTCCGGCGTTTATCAGACTTTCAGAAAGGGGAAATGTCAATGAGCGTTCCGATTTCAGTTCCAGAGCGATTCACCCGATGAGTCCTTGATATTTAGTCCTTTTCAGGGAATTTTCTGAATTTTTGAAAATTTCACTTTTTTTGCGAAAATATCCGCTAAATGAGGGAATAATATGTGTGAGGGTACCCCAGGAGAGTTCCAAATGTGTGTGGGTAGAATATATATCCCACGGGGGTAAAATTGAAAAAAGTTGAAAAAAAAGATTTTTTTGGACTTAGTCATTTTTCCGGCGTTTATCAGACTTTCAGATAGGTGAAAGGTCATTGAGCGTTCCGATTTCAGTTCCAGAGCGATCTGCCCGATGAGTCCTTGATATTTAGTCCTTTTCATCAGTCAATTTTCTAAATTTTTGACAATTTCACTTTTTTGTGAAAATATCCACTAAATGAGGAAATAATTTGTGTGAGGGTACCACAGGAGACATCCAAATGTGTTTGGGTAGAATTTATATCCCACCGGGGTAAAATTGAAAAAAGTTGAAAAAAAAGTTTTTTTTGGGCTTATTCATTTTTCCGTCGTTTATCAGACTTTCAGATAGGGGAAATGTCATTGAGCATTTCGATTTCACTTGCAGAGCGATTTGCCCGATGAGTCCTTGATATTTAGTCGTCTTCAGTCAATTTTCTGAATTTTTGAAAATTTCACTTTTTTGTGAAAATATTCACTAAATAAGGGAATAATATGTGTGAGGGTACCCCAGGAGAGTTCCAAATGTGTGTTGGTAGAATATATATCCCACTGGGATAAAATTGAAAAAAGTTGAAAAAAAAGGTTTTTTTGGACTTAGTCATTTTTCTGGAGTTTATCAGACTTTCAGAAAGGGGAAATGTCAATGAGCGTTCCGATTTCAGTTCCAGAGCGATTCGCCCTATGAGTCCTTGATATTTAGTCGTTTTCAGCCAATTTTCTGAATTTTTGGAAATTTCACTTTTTTTGCGAAAATATCCGCTAAATGAGGGAATAATATGTGTGAGGGTACCCCATGAGAGTTCCAAATGTGTGTGGGTAGAATATATATCCCACGGGGGTAAAATTGAAAAAAGTTGAAAAAAAAGATTTTTTTTTACTTAGTCATTTTTCCGGCGTTTATCAGACTTTCAGATAGGTGAAAGGTCATTGAGCGTTCCGATTTCAGTTCCAGAGCGATCTGCCCGATGAGTCCTTGATATTTAGTCGTCTTCAGTCAATTTTCTGAATTTTTGAAAATTTCACTTTTTTGTGAAAATATTCACTAAATAAGGGAATAATGTGTGTGAGGGTACCCCAGGAGAGTTCCAAATGTGTGTGGGTAGAATATATATCCCACGGGGATAAAATTGAAAAAAGTTGAAAAAAGAGGTTTTTTTGGACTTAGTCATTTTTCTGGAGTTTATCAGACTTTCAGAAAGGGGAAATGTCAATGAGCGTTCCGATTTCAGTTCCAGAGCGATTCGCCCGATGAGTCCTTGATATTTAGTCGTTTTCAGCCAATTTTCTGAATTTTTGAAAATTTCACTTTTTTGTGAAAATATTCACTAAATAAGGGAATAATATGTGTGAGGGTACCCCAGGAGAGTTCCAAATGTGTGTTGGTAGAATATATATCCCACGGGGATAAAATTGAAAAAAGTTGAAAAAAAAGGTTTTTTTGGACTTAGTCATTTTTCTGGAGTTTATGAGACTTTCAGAAAGGGGAAATGTCAATGAGCGTTCCGATTTCAGTTCCAGAGCGATTCGCCCTATGAGTCCTTGATATTTAGTCGTTTTCAGCCAATTTTCTGAATTTTTGAAAATTTCACTTTTTTGTAAAATATCCACTAAATGAGGGAATAATATGTGTGAGGGTACCCCAGGAGAGTTCCAAATGTGTGTGGGTAGAATATATATCCCACGGGGATAAAATTTAAAAAAGTTGAAAAAAAAGGTTTTTTTGGACTTAGTCATTTTTCCGGCGTTTATCAGACTTTCAGAAAGGGGAAATGTCAATGAGCGTTCCGATTTCAGTTCCAGAACGATTCTCCCGATGAGTCCTTGATATTTAGTCGTTTTCAGCCAATTTTCTGAATTTTTGAAAATTTCACTTTTTTGTGAAAATATCCACTAAATGAGGGAATAATATGTGTGAGGGTACCCCAGGAGAGTTCCAAATGTGTGTGGGTAGAATATATATCCCACGGGGATAAAATTGAAAAAAGTTGAAAAAAAAGGTTTTTTTGGACTTAGTCATTTTTCCGGCGTTTATCAGACTTTCAGAAAGGGGAAATGTCAATGAGCGTTCCGATTTCAGTTCCAGAACGATTCTCCCGATGAGTCCTTGATATTTAGTCGTTTTCAGCCAATTTTCTGAATTTTTGAAAATTTCACTTTTTTGTGAAAATATTCACTAACTAAGGGAAGAATATGTGTGAGGGTACCCCAGGAGAGTTCCAAATGTGTGTGGGTAGAATATAAATCCCACGAGGATAAAATTGAAAAAAGTTGAAAAAAAAGGTTTTTTTGGACTTAGTCATTTTTCTGGAGTTTATCAGACTTTCAGAAAGGGGAAATGTCAATGAGCGTTCCGATTTCAGTTCCAGAGCGATTCGCCCGATGAGTCCTTGATATTTAGTCGTTTTCAGCCAATTTTCTGAATTTTTGAAAATTTCACTTTTTTGTGAAAATATCCACTAAATGAGGGAATAATATGTGTGAGGGTACCCCAGGAGAGTTCCAAATGTGTGTGGGTAGAATATATATCCCACGGGGATAAAATTGAAAAAAGTTGAAAAAAAAGGTTCTTTTGGACTTAGTCATTTTTCCGGCGTTTATCAGACTTTCAGAAAGGGGAAATGTCAATGAACATTCCGATTTCAGTTCCAGAGCGATTCGCCCGATGAGTCCTTGATATTTAGTCGTTTTCAGCCAATTTTCTGAATTTTTGAAAATTTCACTTTTTTGTGAAAATATCCACTAAATGAGGGAATAATATGTGTGAGGGTACCCCATGAGAGTTCCAAATGTGTGTGCCTAGAATATATATCCCACGGGGGTAAAATTGAAAAAAGTTGAAAAAAAAGATTTTTTTTTACTTAGTCATTTTTCCGGCGTTTATCAGACTTTCAGATAGGGGAAATGTCAGTGAGCGTTCCGATTTCAGTTCCAGAGCGATCTGCCCGATGAGTCCTTGATATTTAGTCCTTTTCATCAGTCAATTTTCTAAATTTTTGACAATTTCACTTTTTTGTGAAAATATCCACTAAATGAGGAAATAATTTGTGTGAGGGTACCACAGGAGACATCCAAATGTGTGTGGGTAGAATTTATATCCCACCGGGGTAAAATTGAAACAAGTTGAAAAAAAAGTTTTTTTTGGGCTTATTCATTTTTCCGTCGTTTATCAGACTTTCAGATAGGGGAAATGTCATTGAGCATTCCGATTTCAGTTGCAGAGCGATTTGCCCGATGAGTCCTTGATATTTAGTCGTCTTCAGTCAATTTTCTGAATTTTTGAAAATTTCACTTTTTTGTGAAAATATCCACTAAATGAGGGAATAATATGTGTGAGGGTACCCCATGAGAGTTCCAAATGTGTGTGCCTAGAATATATATCCCACGGGGGTAAAATTGAAAAAAGTTGAAAAAAAAGATTTTTTTTTACTTAGTCATTTTTCCGGCGTTTATCAGACTTTCAGATAGGGGAAATGTCAGTGAGCGTTCCGATTTCAGTTCCAGAGCGATCTGCCCGATGAGTCCTTGATATTTAGTCCTTTTCATCAGTCAATTTTCTAAATTTTTGACAATTTCACTTTTTTGTGAAAATATCCACTAAATGAGGAAATAATTTGTGTGAGGGTACCACAGGAGACATCCAAATGTGTGTGGGTAGAATTTATATCCCACCGGGGTAAAATTGAAAAAAGTTGAAAAAAAAGTTTTTTTTGGGCTTATTCATTTTTCCGTCGTTTATCAGACTTTCAGATAGGGGAAATGTCATTGAGCATTCCGATTTCAGTTGCAGAGCGATTTGCCCGATGAGTCCTTGATATTTAGTCGTCTTCAGTCAATTTTCTGAATTTTTGAAAATTTCACTTTTTTGTGAAAATATTCACTAAATAAGGGAATAATATGTGTGAGGGTACCCCAGGAGAGTTCCAAATGTGTGTTGGTAGAATATATATCCCACGGGGATAAAATTGAAAAAAGTTGAAAAAAAAGGTTTTTTTGGACTTAGTCATTTTTCTGGAGTTTATGAGACTTTCAGAAAGGGGAAATGTCAATGAGCGTTCCGATTTCAGTTCCAGAGCGATTCGCCCTATGAGTCCTTGATATTTAGTCGTTTTCAGCCAATTTTCTGAATTTTTGAAAATTTCACTTTTTTGTAAAATATCCACTAAATGAGGGAATAATATGTGTGAGGGTACCCCAGGAGAGTTCCAAATGTGTGTGGGTAGAATATATATCCCACGGGGATAAAATTTAAAAAAGTTGAAAAAAAAGGTTTTTTTGGACTTAGTCATTTTTCCGGCGTTTATCAGACTTTCAGAAAGGGGAAATGTCAATGAGCGTTCCGATTTCAGTTCCAGAACGATTCTCCCGATGAGTCCTTGATATTTAGTCGTTTTCAGCCAATTTTCTGAATTTTTGAAAATTTCACTTTTTTGTGAAAATATCCACTAAATGAGGGAATAATATGTGTGAGGGTACCCCAGGAGAGTTCCAAATGTGTGTGGGTAGAATATATATCCCACGGGGATAAAATTGAAAAAAGTTGAAAAAAAAGGTTTTTTTGGACTTAGTCATTTTTCCGGCGTTTATCAGACTTTCAGAAAGGGGAAATGTCAATGAGCGTTCCGATTTCAGTTCCAGAACGATTCTCCCGATGAGTCCTTGATATTTAGTCGTTTTCAGCCAATTTTCTGAATTTTTGAAAATTTCACTTTTTTGTGAAAATATTCACTAACTAAGGGAAGAATATGTGTGAGGGTACCCCAGGAGAGTTCCAAATGTGTGTGGGTAGAATATAAATCCCACGGGGATAAAATTGAAAAAAGTTGAAAAAAAAGTTTTTTTTGGACTTAGTCATTTTTCTGGAGTTTATCAGACTTTCAGAAAGGGGAAATGTCAATGAGCGTTCCGATTTCAGTTCCAGAGCGATTCGCCCGATGAGTCCTTGATATTTAGTCGTTTTCAGCCAATTTTCTGAATTTTTGAAAATTTCACTTTTTTGTGAAAATATCCACTAAATGAGGGAATAATATGTGTGAGGGTACCCCAGGAGAGTTCCAAATGTGTGTGGGTAGAATATATATCCCACGGTGATAAAATTGAAAAAAGTTGAAAAAAAAGGTTCTTTTGGACTTAGTCATTTTTCCGGCGTTTATCAGACTTTCAGAAAGGGGAAATGTCAATGAACATTCCGATTTCAGTTCCAGAGCGATTCGCCCGATGAGTCCTTGATATTTAGTCGTTTTCAGCCAATTTTCTGAATTTTTGAAAATTTCACTTTTTTGTGAAAATATCCACTAAATGAGGGAATAATATGTGTGAGGGTACCCCATGAGAGTTCCAAATGTGTGTGCCTAGAATATATATCCCACGGGGGTAAAATTGAAAAAAGTTGAAAAAAAAGATTTTTTTTTACTTAGTCATTTTTCCGGCGTTTATCAGACTTTCAGATAGGGGAAATGTCAGTGAGCGTTCCGATTTCAGTTCCAGAGCGATCTGCCCGATGAGTCCTTGATATTTAGTCCTTTTCATCAGTCAATTTTCTAAATTTTTGACAATTTCACTTTTTTGTGAAAATATCAACTAAATGAGGAAATAATTTGTGTGAGGGTACCACAGGAGACATCCAAATGTGTGTGGGTAGAATTTATATCCCACCGGGGTAAAATTGAAAAAAGTTGAAAAAAAAGTTTTTTTTGGGCTTATTCATTTTTCCGTCGTTTATCAGACTTTCAGATAGGGGAAATGTCATTGAGCATTCCGATTTCAGTTGCAGAGCGATTTGCCCGATGAGTCCTTGATATTTAGTCGTCTTCAGTCAATTTTCTGAATTTTTGAAAATTTCACTTTTTTGTGAAAATATTCACTAAATAAGGGAATAATATGTGTGAGGGTACCCCAGGAGAGTTCCAAATGTGTGTTGGTAGAATATATATCCCACGGGGATAAAATTGAAAAAAGTTGAAAAAAAAGGTTTTTTTGGACTTAGTCATTTTTCTGGAGTTTATCAGACTTTCAGAAAGGGGAAATGTCAATGAGCGTTCCGATTTCAGTTCCAGAGCGATTCGCCCTATGAGTCCTTGATATTTAGTCGTTTTCAGCCAATTTTCTGAATTTTTGAAAATTTCACTTTTTTGTAAAATATCCACTAAATGAGGGAATAATATGTGTGAGGGTACCCCAGGAGAGTTCCAAATGTGTGTGGGTAGAATATATATCCCACGGGGATAAAATTTAAAAAAGTTGAAAAAAAAGGTTTTTTTGGACTTAGTCATTTTTCCGGCGTTTATCAGACTTTCAGAAAGGGGAAATGTCAATGAGCGTTCCGATTTCAGTTCCAGAACGATTCTCCCGATGAGTCCTTGATATTTAGTCGTTTTCAGCCAATTTTCTGAATTTTTGAAAATTTCACTTTTTTGTGAAAATATCCACTAAATGAGGGAATAATATGTGTGAGGGTACCCCAGGAGAGTTCCAAATGTGTGTGGGTAGAATATATATCCCACGGGGATAAAATTGAAAAAAGTTGAAAAAAAAGGTTTTTTTGGACTTAGTCATTTTTCCGGCGTTTATCAGACTTTCAGAAAGGGGAAATGTCAATGAGCGTTCCGATTTCAGTTCCAGAACGATTCTCCCGATGAGTCCTTGATATTTAGTCGTTTTCAGCCAATTTTCTGAATTTTTGAAAATTTCACTTTTTTGTGAAAATATTCACTAACTAAGGGAAGAATATGTGTGAGGGTACCCCAGGAGAGTTCCAAATGTGTGTGGGTAGAATATATATCCCACGGGGATAAAATTGAAAAAAGTTGAAAAAAAAGGTTTTTTTGGACTTAGTCATTTTTCTGGAGTTTATCAGACTTTCAGAAAGGGGAAATGTCAATGAGCGTTCCGATTTCAGTTCCAGAGCGATTCGCCCGATGAGACCTTGATATTTAGTCGTTTTCAGCCAATTTTCTGAATTTTTGAAAATTTCACTTTTTTGTGAAAATATCCACTAAATGAGGGAATAATATGTGTGAGGGTACCCCAGGAGAGTTCCAAATGTGTGTGGGTAGAATATATATCCCACGGGGATAAAATTGAAAAAAGTTGAAAAAAAAGGTTTTTTTGGACTTAGTCATTTTTCCGGCGTTTATCAGACTTTCAGATAGGGGAAATGTCAGTGAGCGTTCCGATTTCAGTTCCAGAGCGATTCGCCCGATGAGTCCTTGATATTTAGTCGTTTTCAGCCAATTTTCTGAATTTTTGGAAATTTCACTTTTTTTGCGAAAATATCCGCTAAATGAGGGAATAATATGTGTGAGGGTACCCCATGAGAGTTCCAAATGTGTGTGGGTAGAATATATATCCCACGGGGATAAAATTGAAAAAAGTTGAAAAAAAAGGTTTTTTTGGACTTAGTCATTTTTCTGGAGTTTATCAGACTTTCAGAAAGGGGAAATGTCAATGAGCGTTCCGATTTCAGTTCCAGAGCGATTCGCCCGATGAGTCCTTGATATTTAGTCGTTTTCAGCCAATTTTCTGAATTTTTGAAAATTTCACTTTTTTGTAAAATATCCACTAAATGAGGGAATAATATGTGTGAGGGTACCCCAGGAGAGTTCCAAATGTGCGTGGGTAGAATATATATCCCACGGGGATAAAATTTAAAAAAGTTGAAAAAAAAGGTTTTTTTGGACTTAGTCATTTTTCCGGCGTTTATCAGACTTTCAGATAGGGGAAATGTCAGTGAGCGTTCCGATTTCAGTTCCAGAGCGATTCGCCCGATGAGTCCTTGATATTTAGTCGTTTTCAGCCAATTTTCTGAATTTTTGAAAATTTCACTTTTTTGTGAAAATATCCACTAAATGAGGGAATAATATGTGTGAGGGTACCCCATGAGAGTTCCAAATGTGTGTGGGTAGAATATATATCCCACGGGGGTAAAATTGAAAAAAGTTGAAAAAAAAGATTTTTTTTTACTTAGTCATTTTTCCGGCGTTTATCAGACTTTCAGATAGGTGAAAGGTCATTGAGCGTTCCGATTTCAGTTCCAGAGCGATCTGCCCGATGAGTCCTTGATATTTAGTCGTCTTCAGTCAATTTTCTGAATTTTTGAAAATTTCACTTTTTTGTGAAAATATTCACTAAATAAGAGAATAATATGTGTGAGGGTACCCCAGGAGAGTTCCAAATGTGTGTGGGTAGAATATATATCCCACGGGGATAAAATTGAAAAAAGTTGAAAAAAAGAGGTTTTTTTGGACATAGTCATTTTTCTGGAGTTTATCAGACTTTCAGAAAGGGGAAATGTCAATGAGCGTTCCGATTTCAGTTCCAGAGCGATTCGCCCGATGAGTCCTTGATATTTAGTCGTTTTCAGCCAATTTTCTGAATTTTTGAAAATTTCACTTTTTTGTAAAATATCCACTAAATGAGGGAATAATATGTGTGAGGGTACCCCAGGAGAGTTCCAAATGTGTGTGGGTAGAATATATATCCCACGGGGATAAAATTTAAAAAAGTTGAAAAAAAAGGTTTTTTTGGACTTAGTCATTTTTCCGGCGTTTATCAGACTTTCAGATAGGGAAAATGTCAGTGAGCGTTCCGATTTCAGTTCCAGAGCGATTCGCCCGATGAGTCCTTGATATTTAGTCGTTTTCAGCCAATTTTCTGAATTTTTGAAAATTTCACTTTTTTGTGAAAATATCCACTAAATGAGGGAATAATATGTGTGAGGGTACCCCAGGAGAGTTCCAAATGTGTGTGGGTAGAATATATATCCCACGGGGATAAAATTGAAAAAAGTTGAAAAAAAAGGTTTTTTTGGACTTAGTCATTTTTCCGGCGTTTATCAGACTTTCAGATAGGGGAAATGTCAGTGAGCGTTCCGATTTCAGTTCCAGAGCGATTCGCCCGATGAGTCCTTGATATTTAGTCGTTTTCAGCCAATTTTCTGAATTTTTGAAAATTTCACTTTTTTGTGAAAATATCCACTGAATGAGGGAATAATATGTGTGAGGGTACCCCAGGAGAGTTCCAAATGTGTGTGGGTAGAATATATATCCCACGGGAGTAAAATTGAAAAAAGTTGAAAAAAAAGATTTTTTTTTACTTAGTCATTTTTCCGGCGTTTATCAGACTTTCAGATAGGTGAAAGGTCATTGAGCGTTCCGATTTCAGTTCCAGAGCGATCTGCCCGATGAGTCCTTGATATTTAGTCGTCTTCAGTCAATTTTCTGAATTTTTGAAAATGTCACTTTTTTGTGAAAATATTCACTAAATAAGGGAATAATATGTGTGAGGGTACCCCAGGAGAGTTCCAAATGTGTGTGGGTAGAATATATATCCCACGGGGATAAAATTGAAAAAAGTTTAAAAAAAGAGGTTTTTTTGGACTTAGTCATTTTTCTGGAGTTTATCAGACTTTCAGAAACGGGAAATGTCAATGAGCGTTCCGATTTCAGTTCCAGAGCGATTCGCCCGATGAGTCCTTGATATTTAGTCGTTTTCAGCCAATTTTCTGAATTTTTGAAAATTTCACTTTTTTGTAAAATATCCACTAAATGAGGGAATAATATGTGTGAGGGTACCCCAGGAGAGTTCCAAATGTGTGTGGGTAGAATATATATCCCACGGGGATAAAATTTAAAAAAGGTGAAAAAAAAGGTTTTTTTGGACTTAGTCATTTTTCCGGCGTTTATCAGACTTTCAGATAGGGGAAATGTCAGTGAGCGTTCCGATTTCAGTTCCAGAGCGATTCGCCCGATGAGTCCTTGATATTTAGTCGTTTTCAGCCAATTTTCTGAATTTTTGAAAATTTTACTTTTTTGTGAAAATATCCACTAAATGAGGGAATAATATGTGTGAGGGTACCCCAGGAGAGTTCCAAATGTGCGTGGGTGGAATATATATCCCACGGGAGTAAAATTGAGAAAAGTTTAAAAAAATTTTTTTTTGGACTTAGTCATTTTTCCGGCGTTTATCAGACTTTCAGAAAGGGGAAATGTCAATGAGCGTTCCGATTTCAGTTCCAGAGCGATTCGCCTGTTGAGTCCTTGATATTTAGTGGTTTTCAGCCAATTTTCTGAATTTTTGAAAATTTCACTTTTTTTGCGAAAATATCCGCTAAATGAGGGAATAATATGTGTGAGGGTACCCCATGAGAGTACCAAATGTGTGTGGGTAGAATATATATCCCACGGGGGTAAAATTGAAAAAAGTTGAAAAAAAAGACTTTTTTGGACTTAGTCATTTTTCCGGCGTTTATCAGACTTTCAGAAAGGGGAAATGTCAAGGAGCGTTCCGATTTCAGTTCCAGAGCGATTCGCCCGATGAGTCCTTGATATTTAGTCGTTTTCAGCCAATTTTCTGAATTTTTGAAAATTTCACTTTTTTGTAAAATATCCACTAAATGAGGGAATAATATGTGTGAGGGTACCCCAGGAGAGTTCCAAATGTGTGTGGGTAGAATATATATCCCACGGGGATAAAATTTAAAAAAGTTGAAAAAAAAGGTTTTTTTGGACTTAGTCATTTTTCCGGCGTTTATCAGACTTTCAGATAGGGGAAATGTCAGTGAGCGTTCCGATTTCAGTTCCAGAGCGATTCGCCCGATGAGTCCTTGATATTTAGTCGTTTTCAGCCAATTTTCTGAATTTTTGAAAATTTCACTTTTTTGTGAAAATATCCACTAAATGAGGGAATAATATGTGTGAGGGTACCCCAGGAGAGTTCCAAATGTGCGTGGGTGGAATATATATCCCACGGGAGTAAAATTGAGAAAAGTTTAAAAAAATTTTTTTTTGGACTTAGTCATTTTTCCGGCGTTTATCAGACTTTCAGAAAGGGGAAATGTCAATGAGCGTTCCGATTTCAGTTCCAGAGCGATTCGCCTGTTGAGTCCTTGATATTTAGTGGTTTTCAGCCAATTTTCTGAATTTTTGAAAATTTCACTTTTTTTGCGAAAATATCCGCTAAATGAGGGAATAATATGTGTGAGGGTACCCCATGAGAGTACCAAATGTGTGTGGGTAGAATATATATCCCACGGGGGTAAAATTGAAAAAAGTTGAAAAAAAAGACTTTTTTGGACTTAGTCATTTTTCCGGCGTTTATCAGACTTTCAGAAAGGGGAAATGTCAAGGAGCGTTCTGATTTCAGTTCCAGAGCGATTCGACCGATGAGTCCTTGATATTTAGTCGTTTTCAGCCAATTTTCTGAATTTTTGAAAATTTCACTTTTTTGTAAAATATCCACTAAATGAGGGAATAATATGTGTGAGGGTACCCCAGGAGAGTTCCAAATGTGTGTGGGTAGAATATATATCCCACGGGGATAAAATTTAAAAAAGTTGAAAAAAAAGTTTTTTTTGGACTTAGTCATTTTTCTGGAGTTTATCAGACTTTCAGAAAGGGGAAATGTCAATGAGCGTTCCGATTTCAGTTCCAGAGCGATTCGCCCGATGAGTCCTTGATATTTAGTCGTTTTCAGCCAATTTTCTGAATTTTTGAAAATTTCACTTTTTTGTGAAAATATCCACTAAATGAGGGAATAATATGTGTGAGGGTACCCCAGGAGAGTTCCAAATGTGTGTGGGTAGAATATATATCCCACGGGGATAAAATTGAAAAAAGTTGAAAAAAAAGGTTTTTTTGGACTTAGTCATTTTTCCGGCGTTTATCAGACTTTCAGATAGGGGAAATGTCAGTGAGCGTTCCGATTTCAGTTCCAGAGCGATTTGCCCGATGAGTCCTTGATATTTAGTCGTTTTCAGCCAATTTTCTGAGTTTTTGGAAATTTCACTTTTTTTGCGAAAATATCCGCTAAATGAGGGAATAATATGTGTGAGGGTACCCCATGAAAGTTCCAAATGTGTGTGGGTAGAATATATATCCCACGGGGATAAAATTGAAAAAAGTTGAAAAAAAAGGTTTTTTTGGACTTAGTCATTTTTCTGGAGTTTATCAGACTTTCAGAAAGGGGAAATGTCAATGAGCGTTCCGATTTCAGTTCCAGAGCGATTCGCCCGATGAGTCCTTGATATTTAGTCGTTTTCAGCCAATTTTCTGAATTTTTGAAAATTTCACTTTTTTGTAAAATATCCACTAAATGAGGGAATAATATGTGTGAGGGTACCCGAGGAGAGTTCCAAATGTGTGTGGGTAGAATATATATCCCACGGGGATAAAATTTAAAAAAGTTGAAAAAAAAGGTTTTTTTGGACTTAGTCATTTTTCCGGCGTTTATCAGACTTTCAGATAGGGGAAATGTCAGTGAGCGTTCCGATTTCAGTTCCAGAGCGATTCGCCCGATGAGTCCTTGATATTTAGTCGTTTTCAGCCAATTTTCTGAATTTTTGAAAATTTCACTTTTTTGTGAAAATATCCACTAAATGAGGGAATAATGTGTGTGAGGGTACCCCAGGAGAGTTCCAAATGTGCGTGGGTGGAATATATATCCCACGGGGATAAAATTGAAAAAAGTTGAAAAAAAAGGTTTTTTTGAACTTAGTCATTTTTCCGGCGTTTATCAGACTTTCAGATAGGGGAAATGTCAGTGAGCGTTCCGATTTCAGTTCCAGAGCGATTCGCCCGATGAGTCCTTGATATTTAGTCGTTTTCAGCCAATTTTCTGAATTTTTGAAAATTTCACTTTTTTGTGAAAATATTCACTAAATGAGGGAATAATATGTGTGAGGGTACCCCAGGAGAGTTCCAAATGTGTGTGGGTAGAATATATATCCCACGGGGGTAAAATTGAAAAAAGTTGAAAAAAAAGATTTTTTTTTACTTAGTCATTTTTCCGGCGTTTATCAGACTTTCAGATAGGTGAAAGGTCATTGAGCGTTCCGATTTCAGTTCCAGAGAGATCTGCCCGATGAGTCCTTGATATTTAGTACTTTTCATCAGTCAATTTTCTAAATTTTTGACAATTTCACTTTTTTGTGAAAATATCCACTAAATGAGGAAATAATTTGTGTGAGGGTACCACAGGAGACATCCAAATGTGTGTGGGTAGAATATATATCCCACGCGGGTAAAATTGAAAAAAGTTGAAAAAAAAGTTTTTTTTGGGCTTATTCATTTTTCCGTCGTTTATCAGACTTTCAGATAGGGGAAATGTCAATGAGCGTTCCGATTTCAGTTCCAGAGCGATTCGCCCGATGAGTCCTTGATATTTAGTCGTTTTCAGCCAATTTTCTAAATTTTTGAAAATTTCACTTTTTTGTGAAAATATCCACTAAATGAGGGAATAATATGTGTGAGGGTACCCCAGGAGAGTTCCAAGTGTGTGTGGGTAGAGTATATATCCCACGGGGATAAAATTGAAAAAAGTTGAAAAAAAAGGTTTTTTTGGACTTAGTCATTTTTCCGGCGTTTATCAGACTTTCAGATAGGGGAAATGTCAGTGAGCGTTCCGATTTCAGTTCCAGAGCGATTCGCCCGATGAGTCCTTGATATTTAGTCGTTTTCAGCCAATTTTCTGAATTTTTGAAAATTTCACTTTTTTGTGAAAATATCCACTAAATGAGGGAATAATATGTGTGAGGGTACCCCAGGAGAGTTCCAAATGTGCGTGGGTGGAATATATATCCCACGGGAGTAAAATTGAGAAAAGTTTAAAAAAATTTTTTTTTGGACTTAGTCATTTTTCCGGCGTTTATCAGACTTTCAGAAAGGGGAAATGTCAATGAGCGTTCCGATTTCAGTTCCAGAGCGATTCGCCTGTTGAGTCCTTGATATTTAGTGGTTTTCAGCCAATTTTCTGAATTTTTGAAAATTTCACTTTTTTTGCGAAAATATCCGCTAAATGAGGGAATAATATGTGTGAGGGTACCCCATGAGAGTACCAAATGTGTGTGGGTAGAATATATATCCCACGGGGGTAAAATTGAAAAAAGTTGAAAAAAAAACACTTTTTTGGACTTAGTCATTTTTCCGGCGTTTATCAGACTTTCAGAAAGGGGAAATGTCAAGGAGCGTTCCGATTTCAGTTCCAGAGCGATTCACCCGATGAGTACTTGATATTTAGTCGTTTTCAGTGAATTTTCTGAATTTTTGAAATTTTCACTTTTTTGTGAAAATATTCACTAAATGAGGGAATAATATGTGTGAGGGTACCCCAGGAGAGTTCCAAATGTGTGTGGGTAGAATATATATCCCACGGGGGTAAAATTGAAAAAAGTTGAAAAAAAAGACTTTTTTGGACTTAGTCATTTTTCCGGCGTTTATAAGGCTTTCAGAAAGGGGAAATGTCAATGAGCGTTCCGATTTCAGTTCCAGAGCGATTCGCCCGATGAGTCCTTGATATTTAGTCGTTTTCAGCCAATTTTCTGAATTTTTGAAAATTTCACTTTTTTTGTGAAAATATTCGCTAAATGAGGGAATAATATGTGTGAGGGTACCCCATGAGAGTTCCAAATGTGTGTGCCTAGAATATATATCCCACGGGGGTAAAATTGAAAAAAGTTGAAAAAAAAGATTTTTTTTTACTTAGTCATTTTTCCGGCGTTTATCAGACTTTCAGATAGGTGAAAGGTCATTGAGCGTTCCGATTTCAGTTCCAGAGAGATCTGCCCGATGAGTCCTTGATATTTAGTACTTTTCATCAGTCAATTTTCTAAATTTTTGACAATTTCACTTTTTTGTGAAAATATCCACTAAATGAGGAAATAATTTGTGTGAGGGTACCACAGGAGACATCCAAATGTGTGTGGGTAGAATATATATCCCACGCGGGTAAAATTGAAAAAAGTTGAAAAAAAAGTTTTTTTTGGGCTTATTCATTTTTCCGTCGTTTATCAGACTTTCAGATAGGGGAAATGTCAATGAGCGTTCCGATTTCAGTTCCAGAGCGATTCGCCCGATGAGTCCTTGATATTTAGTCGTTTTCAGCCAATTTTCTAAATTTTTGAAAATTTCACTTTTTTGTGAAAATATCCACTAAATGAGGGAATAATATGTGTGAGGGTACCCCAGGAGAGTTCCAAGTGTGTGTGGGTAGAGTATATATCCCACGGGGATAAAATTGAAAAAAGTTGAAAAAAAAGGTTTTTTTGGACTTAGTCATTTTTCCGGCGTTTATCAGACTTTCAGATAGGGGAAATGTCAGTGAGCGTTCCGATTTCAGTTCCAGAGCGATTCGCCCGATGAGTCCTTGATATTTAGTCGTTTTCAGCCAATTTTCTGAATTTTTGAAAATTTCACTTTTTTGTGAAAATATCCACTAAATGAGGGAATAATATGTGTGAGGGTACCCCAGGAGAGTTCCAAATGTGCGTGGGTGGAATATATATCCCACGGGAGTAAAATTGAGAAAAGTTTAAAAAAATTTTTTTTTGGACTTAGTCATTTTTCCGGCGTTTATCAGACTTACAGAAAGGGGAAATGTCAATGAGCGTTCCGATTTCAGTTCCAGAGCGATTCGCCTGTTGAGTCCTTGATATTTAGTGGTTTTCAGCCAATTTTCTGAATTTTTGAAAATTTCACTTTTTTTGCGAAAATATCCGCTAAATGAGGGAATAATATGTGTGAGGGTACCCCATGAGAGTACCAAATGTGTGTGGGTAGAATATATATCCCACGGGGGTAAAATTGAAAAAAGTTGAAAAAAAAGACTTTTTTGGACTTAGTCATTTTTCCGGCGTTTATCAGACTTTCAGAAAGGGGAAATGTCAATGAGCGTTCCGATTTCAGTTCCAGAGCGATTCACCCGATGAGTCCTTGATATTTAGTCGTTTTCAGTCAATTTTCTGAATTTTTGAAAATTTCACTTTTTTGTGAAAATATTTACTAAATAAGGGAATAATATGTGTGAGGGTACCCCAGGAGAGTTCCAAATGTGTGTGGGTAGAATATATATCCCACGGGGATAAAATTGAAAAAAGTTGAAAAAAAAGGTTTTTTTGGACTTAGTCATTTTTCCGGCGTTTATCAGACTTTCAGATAGGGGAAATGTCAGTGAGCGTTCCGATTTCAATTCCAGAGCAATTCGCCCGATGAGTCCTTGATATTTAGTGGTTTTCAGCCAATTTTCTGAATTTTTGAAAATTTCACTTTTTTTGCGAAAATATCCGCTAAATGAGGGAATAATATGTGTGAGGGTACCCCATGAGAGTTCCAAATGTGTGTGGGTAGAATATATATCCCACGGGGGTAAAATTGAAAAAAGTTGAAAAAAAGACTTTTTTGGACTTAGTCATTTTTCCGGCGTTTATCAGACTTTCAGAAAGGGGAAATGTCAATGAGCGTTCCGATTTCAGTTCCAGAGCGATTCGCCCGATGAGTCCTTGATATTTAGTGGTTTTCAGCCAATTTTCTGAATTTTTGAAAATTTCACTTTTTTTGCGAAAATATCCGCTAAATGAGGGAATAATATGTGTGAGGGTACCCCATGAGAGTTCCAAATGTGTGTGGGTAGAATATATATACCACGGGGATAAAATTGAAAAAAGTTGAAAAAAAAGGTTTTTTTGGACTTAGTCATTTTTCTGGAGTTTATCAGACTTTCAGAAAGGGGAAATGTCAATGAGCGTTCCGATTTCAGTTCCAGAGCGATTCGCCCGATGAGTCCTTGATATTTAGTCGTTTTCAGCCAATTTTCTGAATTTTTGAAAATTTCACTTTTTTGTAAAATATCCACTAAATGAGGGAATGATATGGTTGAGGGTACCCCAGGAGAGTTCCAAATGTGTGTGGGTAGAATATATATCCCACGGGGATAAAATTTAAAAAAGTTGAAAAAAAAGGTTTTTTTGGACTTAGTCATTTTTCCGGCGTTTATCAGACTTTCAGATAGGGGAAATGTCAGTGAGCGTTCCGATTTCAGTTCCAGAGCGATTCGCCCGATGAGTCCTTGATATTTAGTCGTTTTCAGCCAATTTTCTGAATTTTTGAAAATTTCACTTTTTTGTGAAAATATCCACTAAATGAGGGAATAATATGTGTGAGGGTACCCCAGGAGAGTTCCAAATGTGTGTGGGTAGAATATATATCCCACGGGGATAAAATTGAAAAAAGTTGAAAAAAAAGGTTTTTTTGGACTTAGTCATTTTTCCGGCGTTTATCAGACTTTCAGATAGGGGAAATGTCAGTGAGCGTTCCGATTTCAGTTCCAGAGCGATTCGCCCGATGAGTCCTTGATATTTAGTCGTTTTCAGCCAATTTTCTGAATTTTTGAAAATTTCACTTTTTTGTGAAAATATCCACTAAATGAGGGAATAATATGTGTGAGGGTACCCCAGGAGAGTTCCAAATGTGCGTGGGTGGAATATATATCCCACTCGAGTAAAATTGAAAAAAGTTTAAAAAAGTTTTTTTTTGGACTTAGTCATTTTTCCGGCGTTTATCAGACTTTCAGAAAGGGGAAATGTCAATGAGCGTTCCGATTTCAGTTCCAGAGCGATTCGCCTGTTGAGTCCTTGATATTTAGTGGTTTTCAGCCAATTTTCTGAATTTTTGAAAATTTCACTTTTTTTGCGAAAATATCAGCTAAATGAGGGAATAATATGTGTGAGGGTACCCCATGAGAGTACCAAATGTGTGTGGGTAGAATATATATCCCACGGGGGTAAAATTGAAAAAAGTTGAAAAAAAAACACTTTTTTGGACTTAGTCATTTTTCCGGCGTTTATCAGACTTTCAGAAAGGGGAAATGTCAAGGAGCGTTCCGATTTCAGTTCCAGAGCGATTCACCCGATGAGTCCTTGATATTTAGTCGTTTTCAGTCAATTTTCTGAATTTTTGAAATTTTCACTTTTTTGTGAAAATATTCACTAAATGAGGGAATAATATGTGTGAGGGTACCCCAGGAGAGTTCCAAATGTGTGTGGGTAGAATATATATCCCACGGGGGTAAAATTGAAAAAAGTTGAAAAAAAAGTTTTTTTTGGACCTAGTCATTTTTCCGGCGTTCATCAGACTTTCAGAAAGGGGAAATGTCAATGAGCGTTCCGATTTCAGTTCCAGAGCGATTCGCCCGATGAGTCCTTGATATTTAGTCGTTTTCAGCCAATTTTCTGAATTTTTGGAAATTTCACTTTTTTTGCGAAAATATCCGCTAAATGAGGGAATAATATGTGTGAGGGTACCCCATGAGAGTTCCAAATGTGTGTGGGTAGAATATATATCCCACGGGGGTAAAATTGAAAAAAGTTGAAAAAAAAGACTTTTTTGGACTTAGTCATTTTTCCGGCGTTTATCAGGCTTTCAGAAAGGGGAAATGTCAATGAGCGTTCCGATTTCAGTTCCAGAGCGATTCGCCCGATGAGTCCTTGATATTTAGTCGTTTTCAGCCAATTTTCTGAATTTTTGAAAATTTCACTTTTTTTGTGAAAATATTCGCTAAATGAGGGAATAATATGTGTGAGGGTACCCCATGAGAGTTCCAAATGTGTGTGCCTAGAATATATATCCCACGGGGGTAAAATTGAAAAAAGTTGAAAAAAAAGATTTTTTTTTACTTAGTCATTTTTCCGGCGTTTATCAGACTTTCAGATAGGTGAAAGGTCATTGAGCGTTCCGATTTCAGTTCCAGAGAGATCTGCCCGATGAGTCCTTGATATTTAGTCCTTTTCATCAGTCAATTTTCTAAATTTTTGACAATTTCACTTTTTTGTGAAAATATCCACTAAATGAGGAAATAATTTGTGTGAGGGTACCACAGGAGACATCCAAATGTGTGTGGGTAGAATATATATCCCACGGGGATAAAATTGAAAAAAGTTGAAAAAAAAGGTTTTTTTGGACTTAGTCATTTTTCCGGCGTTTATCAGACTTTCAGATAGGGGAAATGTCAGTGAGCGTTCCGATTTCAGTTCCAGAGCGATTCGCCCGATGAGTCCTTGATATTTAGTCGTTTTCAGCCAATTTTCTGAATTTTTGAAAATTTCACTTTTTTGTGAAAATATCCACTAAATGAGGGAATAATATGTGTGAGGGTACCCCAGGAGAGTTCCAAATGTGCGTGGGTGGAATATATATCCCACGGGAGTAAAATTGAGAAAAGTTTAAAAAAATTTTTTTTTGGACTTAGTCATTTTTCCGGCGTTTATCAGACTTACAGAAAGGGGAAATGTCAATGAGCGTTCCGATTTCAGTTCCAGAGCGATTCGCCTGTTGAGTCCTTGATATTTAGTGGTTTTCAGCCAATTTTCTGAATTTTTGAAAATTTCACTTTTTTTGCGAAAATATCCGCTAAATGAGGGAATAATATGTGTGAGGGTACCCCATGAGAGTACCAAATGTGTGTGGGTAGAATATATATCCCACGGGGGTAAAATTGAAAAAAGTTGAAAAAAAAGACTTTTTTGGACTTAGTCATTTTTCCGGCGTTTATCAGACTTTCAGAAAGGGGAAATGTCAATGAGCGTTCCGATTTCAGTTCCAGAGCGATTCACCCGATGAGTCCTTGATATTTAGTCGTTTTCAGTCAATTTTCTGAATTTTTGAAAATTTCACTTTTTTGTGAAAATATGTACTAAATAAGGGAATAATATGTGTGAGGGTACCCCAGGAGAGTTCCAAATGTGTGTGGGTAGAATATATATCCCACGGGGATAAAATTGAAAAAAGTTGAAAAAAAAGGTTTTTTTGGACTTAGTCATTTTTCCGGCGTTTATCAGACTTTCAGATAGGGGAAATGTCAGTGAGCGTTCCGATTTCAGTTCCAGAGCGATTCGCCCGATGAGTCCTTGATATTTAGTGGTTTTCAGCCAATTTTCTGAATTTTTGAAAATTTCACTTTTTTTGCGAAAATATCCGCTAAATGAGGGAATAATATGTGTGAGGGTACCCCATGAGACTTCCAAATGTGTGTGGGTAGAATATATATACCACGGGGATAAAATTGAAAAAAGTTGAAAAAAAAGGTTTTTTTGGACTTAGTCATTTTTCTGGAGTTTATCAGACTTTCAGAAAGGGGAAATGTCAATGAGCGTTCCGATTTCAGTTCCAGAGCGATTCGCCCGATGAGTCCTTGATATTTAGTCGTTTTCAGCCAATTTTCTGAATTTTTGAAAATTTCACTTTTTTTGTAAAATATCCACTAAATGAGGGAATGATATGGTTCAGGGTACCCCAGGAGAGTTCCAAATGTGTGTGGGTAGAATATATATCCCACGGGGATAAAATTTAAAAAAGTTGAAAAAAAAAGTTTTTTTGGACTTAGTCATTTTTCCGGCGTTTATCAGACTTTCAGATAGGGGAAATGTCAGTGAGCGTTCCGATTTCAGTTCCAGAGCGATGCGCCCGATGAGTCCTTGATATTTAGTCGTTTTCAGCCAATTTTCTGAATTTTTGAAAATTTCACTTTTTTGTGAAAATATCCACTAAATGAGGGAATAATATGTGTGAGGGTACCCCAGGAGAGTTCCAAATGTGCGTGGGTGGAATATATATCCCACGGGGATAAAATTGAAAAAAGTTGAAAAAAAAGGTTTTTTTGGACTTAGTCATTTTTCCGGCGTTTATCAGACTTTCAGATAGGGGAAATGTCAGTGAGCGTTCCGATTTCAGTTCCAGAGCGATTCGCCCGATGAGTCCTTGATATTTAGTCGTTTTCAGCCAATTTTCTGAATTTTTGAAAATTTCACTTTTTTGTGAAAATATCCACTAAATGAGGGAATAATATGTGTGAGGGTACCCCAGGAGAGTTCCAAATGTGCGTGGGTGGAATAAATATCCCACTCGAGTAAAATTGAAAAAAGTTTAAAAAAGTTTTTTTTTGGACTTAGTCATTTTTCCGGCGTTTATCAGACTTTCAGAAAGGGGAAATGTCAATGAGCATTCCGATTTCAGTTCCAGAACGATTCTCCCGATGAGTCCTTGATATTTAATAGTTTTCAGCCAATTTTCTGAATTTTTGAAAATTTCACTTTTTTGTGAAAATATCCACTAAATGAGGGAATAATATGTGTGAGGGTACCCCAGGAGAGTTCCAAATGTGTGTGGGTAGAATATATATCCCACGGGGGTAAAATTGAAAAAAGTTGAAAAAAAACACTTTTTTGGACTTAGTCATTTTTCCGGCGTTTATCAGACTTTCAGAAAGGGGAAATGTCAAGGAGCGTTCCGATTTCAGTTCCAGAGCGATTCACCCGATGAGTCCTTGATATTTAGTCGTTTTCAGTCAATTTTCTGAATTTTTGAAATTTTCACTTTTTTGTGAAAATATTCACTAAATAAGGGAATAATATGTGTGAGGGTACCCCAGGAGAGTTCCAAATGTGTGTGGGTAGAATATATATCCCACGGGGGTAAAATTGAAAAAAGTTGAAAAAAAAGTTTTTTTTGGACTTAGTCATTTTTCCGGCGTTCATCAGACTTTCAGAAAGGGGAAATGTCAATGAGCATTCCGATTTCAGTTCCAGAGCGATTCGCCCGATGAGTCCTTGATATTTAGTCGTTTTCAGCCAATTTTCTGAATTTTTGGAAATTTCACTTTTTTTGCGAAAATATCCGCTAAATGAGGGAATAATATGTGTGAGGGTACCCCATGAGAGTTCCAAATGTGTGTGGGTAGAATATATATCCCACGGGGGTAAAATTGAAAAAAGTTGAAAAAAAAGACTTTTTTGGACTTAGTCATTTTTCCGGCGTTTATCAGGCTTTCAGAAAGGGGAAATGTCAATGAGCGTTCCGATTTCAGTTCCAGAGCGATTCGCCCGATGAGTCCTTGATATTTAGTCGTTTTCAGCCAATTTTCTGAATTTTTGAAAATTTCACTTTTTTTGTGAAAATATTCGCTAAATGAGGGAATAATATGTGTGAGGGTACCCCATGAGAGTTCCAAATGTGTGTGCCTAGAATATATATCCCACGGGGGTAAAATTGAAAAAAGTTGAAAAAAAAGATTTTTTTTTACTTAGTCATTTTTCCGGCGTTTATCAGACTTTCAGATAGGTGAAAGGTCATTGAGCGTTCCGATTTCAGTTCCAGAGAGATCTGCCCGATGAGTCCTTGATATTTAGTCCTTTTCATCAGTCAATTTTCTAAATTTTTGACAATTTCACTTTTTTGTGAAAATATCCACTAAATGAGGAAATAATTTGTGTGAGGGTACCACAGGAGACATCCAAATGTGTGTGGGTAGAATATATATCCCACGGGGATAAAATTGAAAAAAGTTGAAAAAAAAGGTTTTTTTGGACTTAGTCATTTTTCCGGCGTTTATCAGACTTTCAGATAGGGGAAATGTCAGTGAGCGTTCCGATTTCAGTTCCAGAGCGATTCGCCCGATGAGTCCTTGATATTTAGTCGTTTTCAGCCAATTTTCTGAATTTTTGAAAATTTCACTTTTTTGTGAAAATATCCACTAAATGAGGGAATAATATGTGTGAGGGTACCCCAGGAGAGTTCCAAATGTGCGTGGGTGGAATATATATCCCACGGGAGTAAAATTGAGAAAAGTTTAAAAAAATTTTTTTTTGGACTTAGTCATTTTTCCGGCGTTTATCAGACTTACAGAAAGGGGAAATGTCAATGAGCGTTCCGATTTCAGTTCCAGAGCGATTCGCCTGTTGAGTCCTTGATATTTAGTGGTTTTCAGCCAATTTTCTGAATTTTTGAAAATTTCACTTTTTTTGCGAAAATATCCGCTAAATGAGGGAATAATATGTGTGAGGGTACCCCATGAGAGTACCAAATGTGTGTGGGTAGAATATATATCCCACGGGGGTAAAATTGAAAAAAGTTGAAAAAAAAGACTTTTTTGGACTTAGTCATTTTTCCGGCGTTTATCAGACTTTCAGAAAGGGGAAATGTCAATGAGCGTTCCGATTTCAGTTCCAGAGCGATTCACCCGATGAGTCCTTGATATTTAGTCGTTTTCAGTCAATTTTCTGAATTTTTGAAAATTTCACTTTTTTGTGAAAATATGTACTAAATAAGGGAATAATATGTGTGAGGGTACCCCAGGAGAGTTCCAAATGTGTGTGGGTAGAATATATATCCCACGGGGATAAAATTGAAAAAAGTTGAAAAAAAAGGTTTTTTTGGACTTAGTCATTTTTCCGGCGTTTATCAGACTTTCAGATAGGGGAAATGTCAGTGAGCGTTCCGATTTCAGTTCCAGAGCGATTCGCCCGATGAGTCCTTGATATTTAGTGGTTTTCAGCCAATTTTCTGAATTTTTGAAAATTTCACTTTTTTTGCGAAAATATCCGCTAAATGAGGGAATAATATGTGTGAGGGTAACCCATGAGACTTCCAAATGTGTGTGGGTAGAATATATATACCACGGGGATAAAATTGAAAAAAGTTGAAAAAAAAGGTTTTTTTGGACTTAGTCATTTTTCTGGAGTTTATCAGACTTTCAGAAAGGGGAAATGTCAATGAGCGTTCCGATTTCAGTTCCAGAGCGATTCGCCCGATGAGTCCTTGATATTTAGTCGTTTTCAGCCAATTTTCTGAATTTTTGAAAATTTCACTTTTTTGTAAAATATCCACTAAATGAGGGAATGATATGGTTCAGGGTACCCCAGGAGAGTTCCAAATGTGTGTGGGTAGAATATATATCCCACGGGGATAAAATTTAAAAAAGTTGAAAAAAAAGGTTTTTTTGGACTTAGTCATTTTTCCGGCGTTTATCAGACTTTCAGATAGGGGAAATGTCAGTGAGCGTTCCGATTTCAGTTCCAGAGCGATGCGCCCGATGAGTCCTTGATATTTAGTCGTTTTCAGCCAATTTTCTGAATTTTTGAAAATTTCACTTTTTTGTGAAAATATCCACTAAATGAGGGAATAATATGTGTGAGGGTACCCCAGGAGAGTTCCAAATGTGCGTGGGTGGAATATATATCCCACGGGGATAAAATTGAAAAAAGTTGAAAAAAAAGGTTTTTTTGGACTTAGTCATTTTTCTGGAGTTTATCAGACTTTCAGAAAGGGGAAATGTCAATGAGCGTTCCGATTTCAGTTCCAGAGCGATTCGCCCGATGAGTCCTTGATATTTAGTCGTTTTCAGCCAATTTTCTGAATTTTTGAAAATTTCACTTTTTTGTGAAAATATCCACTAAATGAGGGAATAATATGTGTGAGGGTACCCCAGGAGAGTTCCAAATGTGTGTGGGTAGAATATATATCCCACGGGGATAAAATTGAAAAAAGTTGAAAAAAAAGGTTTTTTTGGACTTAGTCATTTTTCCGGCGTTTATCAGACTTTCAGATAGGGGAAATGTCAGTGAGCGTTCCGATTTCAGTTCCAGAGCGATTCGCCCGATGAGTCCTTGATATTTAGTCGTTTTCAGCCAATTTTCTGAATTTTTGAAAATTTCACTTTTTTGTGAAAATATCCACTAAATGAGGGAATAATATGTGTGAGGGTACCCCAGGAGAGTTCCAAATGTGCGTGGGTGGAATAAATATCCCACTCGAGTAAAATTGAAAAAAGTTTAAAAAAGTTTTTTTTTGGACTTAGTCATTTTTCCGGCGTTTATCAGACTTTCAGAAAGGGGAAATGTCAATGAGCATTCCGATTTCAGTTCCAGAACGATTCTCCCGATGAGTCCTTGATATTTAATAGTTTTCAGCCAATTTTCTGAATTTTTGAAAATTTCACTTTTTTGTGAAAATATCCACTAAATGAGGGAATAATATGTGTGAGGGTACCCCAGGAGAGTTCCAAATGTGTGTGGGTAGAATATATATCCCACGGGGGTAAAATTGAAAAAAGTTGAAAAAAAACACTTTTTTGGACTTAGTCATTTTTCCGGCGTTTATCAGACTTTCAGAAAGGGGAAATGTCAAGGAGCGTTCCGATTTCAGTTCCAGAGCGATTCACCCGATGAGTCCTTGATATTTAGTCGTTTTCAGTCAATTTTCTGAATTTTTGAAATTTTCACTTTTTTGTGAAAATATTCACTAAATAAGGGAATAATATGTGTGAGGGTACCCCAGGAGAGTTCCAAATGTGTGTGGGTAGAATATATATCCCACGGGGGTAAAATTGAAAAAAGTTGAAAAAAAAGTTTTTTTTGGACTTAGTCATTTTTCCGGCGTTCATCAGACTTTCAGAAAGGGGAAATGTCAATGAGCATTCCGATTTCAGTTCCAGAGCGATTCGCCCGATGAGTCCTTGATATTTAGTCGTTTTCAGCCAATTTTCTGAATTTTTGGAAATTTCACTTTTTTTGCGAAAATATCCGCTAAATGAGGGAATAATATGTGTGAGGGTACCCCATGAGAGTTCCAAATGTGTGTGGGTAGAATATATATCCCACGGGGGTAAAATTGAAAAAAGTTGAAAAAAAAGACTTTTTTGGACTTAGTCATTTTTCCGGCGTTTATCAGGCTTTCAGAAAGGGGAAATGTCAATGAGCGTTCCGATTTCAGTTCCAGAGCGATTCGCCCGATGAGTCCTTGATATTTAGTCGTTTTCAGCCAATTTTCTGAATTTTTGAAAATTTCACTTTTTTTGTGAAAATATTCGCTAAATGAGGGAATAATATGTGTGAGGGTACCCCATGAGAGTTCCAAATGTGTGTGCCTAGAATATATATCCCACGGGGGTAAAATTGAAAAAAGTTGAAAAAAAAGATTTTTTTTTACTTAGTCATTTTTCCGGCGTTTATCAGACTTTCAGATAGGTGAAAGGTCATTGAGCGTTCCGATTTCAGTTCCAGAGAGATCTGCCCGATGAGTCCTTGATATTTAGTCCTTTTCATCAGTCAATTTTCTAAATTTTTGACAATTTCACTTTTTTGTGAAAATATCCACTAAATGAGGAAATAATTTGTGTGAGGGTACCACAGGAGACATCCAAATGTGTGTGGGTAGAATATATATCCCACGGTGGTAAAATTGAAAAAAGTTGAAAAAAAAGGTTTTTTTGGGCTTATTCATTTTTCCGTCGTTTATCAGACTTTCAGATAGGGGAAATGTCATTGAGCATTCCGATTTCAGTTGCAGAGCGATTTGCCCGATGAGTCCTTGATATTTAGTCGTTTTCAGCCAATTTTCTGAATTTTTGAAAATTTCACTTTTTTGTGAAAATATCCACTAAATGAGGGAATAATATGTGTGAGGGTACCCCAGGAGAGTTCCAAATGTGCGTGGGTGGAATATATATCCCACGGGAGTAAAATTGAGAAAAATTTTAAAAAATTTTTTTTTGGACTTAGTCATTTTTCCGGCATTTATCAGACTTTCAGAAAGGGGAAATGTCAATGAGCATTCCGATTTCAGTTCCAGAGCGATTCGCCTGTTGAGTCCTTGATATTTAGTGGTTTTCAGCCAATTTTCTGAATTTTTGAAAATTTCACTTTTTTTGCGAAAATATCCGCTAAATGAGGGAATAATATGTGTGAGGGTACCCCATGAGAGTTCCAAATGTGTGTGGGTAGAATATATATCCCACGGGGGTAAAATTGAAAAAAGTTGAAAAAAAAGACTTTTTTGGACTTAGTCATTTTTCCGGCGTTTATCAGACTTTCAGAAAGGGGAAATGTCAATGAGCGTTCAGATTTCAGTTCCAGAGCGATTCACCCGATGAGTCCTTGATATTTAGTCGTTTTCAGTCAATTTTCAGAATTTTTGAAAATTTCACTTGTTTGTGAAAATATTCACTAAATAAGGGAATAATATGTGTGAGGGTACCCCAGGAGAGTTCCAAATGTGTGTGGGTAGAATATATATCCCACGGGGATAAAATTGAAAAAAGTTGAAAAAAAAGGTTTTTTTGGACTTAGTCATTTTTCTGGAGTTTATCAGACTTTCAGAAAGGGGAAATGTCAATGAGCATTCCGATTTCAGTTCCAGAGCGATTCGCCTGTTGAGTCCTTGATATTTAGTGGTTTTCAGCCAATTTTCTGAATTTTTGAAAATTTCACTTTTTTTGCGAAAATATCCGCTAAATGAGGGAATAATATGTGTGAGGGTACCCCATGAGAGTTCCAAATGTGTGTGGGTAGAATATATATCCCACGGGGGTAAAATTGAAAAAAGTTGAAAAAAAAGGTTTTTTTGGACTTAGTCATTTTTCCGGCGTTTATCAGACTTTCAGAAAGGGGAAATGTCAATGAGCGTTCCGATTTCAGTTCCAGAACGATTCTCCCGATGAGTCCTTGATATTTAGTCGTTTTCAACCAATTTTCTGAATTTTTGAAAATTTCACTTTTTTGTGAAAATATCCACTAAATGAGGGAATAATATGTGTGAGGGTACCCCAGGAGAGTTCCAAATGTGCGTGGGTGGAATATATATCCCACGGGAGTAAAATTGAGAAAAGTTTAAAAAAATTTTTTTTTGGACTTAGTCATTTTTCCGGCGTTTATCAGACTTACAGAAAGGGGAAATGTCAATGAGGGTTCCGATTTCAGTTCCAGAGCGATTCGCCCGATGAGTCCTTGATATTTAGTCATTTTCAACCAATTTTCTGAATTTTTGGAAATGTTACTTTTTTTGCAAAAATATCCGCTAAATGAGGGAATAATATGTGTGAGGGTACCCCATGAGAGTTCCAAATGTGTGTGGGTAGAATATATATCCCACGGGGGTAAAATTGAAAAAAGTTGAAAAAAAAGACTTTTTTGGACTTAGTCATTTTTCCGGCGTTTATCAGACTTTCAGAAAGGGGAAATGTCAATGAGCGTTCCGATTTCAGTTCCAGAGCGATTCCACCGATGAGTCCTTGATATTTAGTCGTTTTCAGCCAATTTTCTGAATTTTTGAAAATTTCACTTTTTTGTGAAAATATCCACTAAATGAGGAAATAATTTGTGTGAGGGTACCACAGGAGACATCCAAATGTGTGTGGGTAGAATTTATATCCCACCGGGGTAAAATTGAAAAAAGTTGAAAAAAAAGTTTTTTTTGGGCTTATTCATTTTTCCGTCGTTTATCAGACTTTCAGATAGGGGAAATGTCATTGAGCATTCCGATTTCAGTTGCAGAGCGATTTGCCCGATGAGTCCTTGATATTTAGTCGTCTTCAGTCAATTTTCTGAATTTTTGAAAATTTCACTTTTTTGTGAAAATATTCACTAAATAAGGGAATAATATGTGTGAGGGTACCCCAGGAGAGTTCCAAATGTGTGTTGGTAGAATATATATCCCACGGGGATAAAATTGAAAAAAGTTGAAAAAAAAGGTTTTTTTGGACTTAGTCATTTTTCTGGAGTTTATCAGACTTTCAGAAAGGTGAAATGTCAATGAGCGTTCCCATTTCAGTTCCAGAGCGATTCGCCCTATGAGTCCTTGATATTTAGTCGTTTTCAGCCAATTTTCTGAATTTTTGGAAATTTCACTTTTTTTGCGAAAATATCCGCTAAATGAGGGAATAATATGTGTGAGGGTACCCCATGAGAGTTCCAAATGTGTGTGGGTAGAATATATATCCCACGGGGATAAAATTGAAAAAAGTTGAAAAAAAAGGTTTTTTTGGACTTAGTCATTTTTCTGGAGTTTATCAGACTTTCAGAAAGGGGAAATGTCAATGAGCGTTCCGATTTCAGTTCCAGAGCGATTCGCCCGATGAGTCCTTGATATTTAGTCGTTTTCAGCCAATTTTCTGAATTTTTGAAAATTTCACTTTTTTGTAAAATATCCACTAAATGAGGGAATAATATGTGTGAGGGTACCCCAGGAGAGTTCCAAATGTGTGTGGGTAGAATATATATCCCACGGGGATAAAATTTAAAAAAGTTGGAAAAAAAGGTTTTTTTGGACTTAGTCATTTTTCCGACGTTTATCAGACTTTCAGAAAGGGGAAATGTCAATGAGCGTTCCGATTTCAGTTCCAGAACGATTCTCCCGATGAGTCCTTGATATTTAGTCGTTTTCAACCAATTTTCTGAATTTTTGAAAATTTCACTTTTTTGTGAAAATATCCACTAAATGAGGGAATAATATGTGTGAGGGTACCCCAGGAGAGTTCCAAATGTGCGTGGGTGGAATATATATCCCACGGGAGTAAAATTGAGAAAAGTTTAAAAAAATTTTTTTTTGGACTTAGTCATTTTTCCGGCGTTTATCAGACTTACAGAAAGGGGAAATGTCAATGAGCGTTCCGATTTCAGTTCCAGAGCGATTCCACCGATGAGTCCTTGATATTTAGTCGTTTTCAGCCAATTTTCTGAATTTTTGAAAATTTCACTTTTTTGTGAAAATATCCACTAAATGAGGAAATAATTTGTGTGAGGGTACCACAGGAGACATCCAAATGTGTGTGGGTAGAATTTATATCCCACCGGGGTAAAATTGAAAAAAGTTGAAAAAAAAGTTTTTTTTGGGCTTATTCATTTTTCCGTCGTTTATCAGACTTTCAGATAGGGGAAATGTCATTGAGCATTCCGATTTCAGTTGCAGAGCGATTTGCCCGATGAGTCCTTGATATTTAGTCGTCTTCAGTCAATTTTCTGAATTTTTGAAAATTTCACTTTTTTGTGAAAATATTCACTAAATAAGGGAATAATATGTGTGAGGGTACCCCAGGAGAGTTCCAAATGTGTGTTGGTAGAATATATATCCCACGGGGATAAAATTGAAAAAAGTTGAAAAAAAAGGTTTTTTTGGACTTAGTCATTTTTCTGGAGTTTATCAGACTTTCAGAAAGGTGAAATGTCAATGAGCGTTCCCATTTCAGTTCCAGAGCGATTCGCCCTATGAGTCCTTGATATTTAGTCGTTTTCAGCCAATTTTCTGAATTTTTGGAAATTTCACTTTTTTTGCGAAAATATCCGCTAAATGAGGGAATAATATGTGTGAGGGTACCCCATGAGAGTTCCAAATGTGTGTGGGTAGAATATATATCCCACGGGGATAAAATTGAAAAAAGTTGAAAAAAAAGGTTTTTTTGGACTTAGTCATTTTTCTGGAGTTTATCAGACTTTCAGAAAGGGGAAATGTCAATGAGCGTTCCGATTTCAGTTCCAGAGCGATTCGCCCGATGAGTCCTTGATATTTAGTCGTTTTCAGCCAATTTTCTGAATTTTTGAAAATTTCACTTTTTTGTAAAATATCCACTAAATGAGGGAATAATATGTGTGAGGGTACCCCAGGAGAGTTCCAAATGTGTGTGGGTAGAATATATATCCCACGGGGATAAAATTTAAAAAAGTTGGAAAAAAAGGTTTTTTTGGACTTAGTCATTTTTCCGACGTTTATCAGACTTTCAGAAAGGGGAAATGTCAATGAGCGTTCCGATTTCAGTTCCAGAACGATTCTCCCGATGAGTCCTTGATATTTAGTCGTTTTCAACCAATTTTCTGAATTTTTGAAAATTTCACTTTTTTGTGAAAATATCCACTAAATGAGGGAATAATATGTGTGAGGGTACCCCAGGAGAGTTCCAAATGTGCGTGGGTGGAATATATATCCCACGGGAGTAAAATTGAGAAAAGTTTAAAAAAATTTTTTTTTGGACTTAGTCATTTTTCCGGCGTTTATCAGACTTACAGAAAGGGGAAATGTCAATGAGCGTTCCGATTTCAGTTCCAGAGCGATTCGCCTGTTGAGTCCTTGATATTTAGTGGTTTTCAGCCAATTTTCTGAATTTTTGAAAATTTCACTTTTTTGTGAAAATATCCACTAAATGAGGTAATAATATGTGTGCGGGTACCCCAGGAGAGTTCCAAATGTGTATGCGTAAAATGTATATCCCACGGTGGTAAAATTGAAAAAAGTTGAAAAAAAAGTTTTTTTTGGACTTAGTCATTTTTCCGGCGTTTATCAGACTTTCAGAAAGGGGAAATGTCAATGAGCGTTCTGATTTCAGTTCCAGAGCGATTCGCCCAATGAGTCTTTGATATTTAGTCATTTTCAGCCAATTTTCTGAATTTTTGGAAATGTTACTTTTTTTGCAAAAATATCCGCTAAATGAGGGAATAATATGTGTGAGGGTATCCCATGAGAGTTCCAAATGTGTGTGGGTAGAATATATATCCCACGGGGGTAAAATTGAAAAAAGTTGAAAAAAAAGACTTTTTTGGACTTAGTCATTTTTCCGGCGTTTATCAGACTTTCAGAAAGGGGAAATGTCAATGAGCGTTCCGATTTCAGTTCCAGAGCGATTCCACCGATGAGTCCTTGATATTTAGTCGTTTTCAGCCAATTTTCTGAATTTTTGAAAATTTCACTTTTTTTGTGAAAATATTCGCTAAATGAGGGAATAATATGTGTGAGGGTACCCCAGGAGAGTTCCAAATGTGCGTGGGTGGAATATATATCCCACGGGAGTAAAATTGAGAAAAGTTTAAAAAAATTTTTTTTTGGACTTAGTCATTTTTCCGGCGTTTATCAGACTTTCAGAAAGGGGAAATGTCAATGAGCGTTCCGATTTCAGTTCCAGAGCGATTCGCCTGTTGAGTCCTTGATATTTAGTGGTTTTCAGCCAATTTTCTGAATTTTTGAAAATTTCACTTTTTTTGCGAAAATATCCGCTAAATGAGGGAATAATATGTGTGAGGGTACCCCATGAGAGTACCAAATGTGTGTGGGTAGAATATATATCCCACGGGGGTAAAATTGAAAAAAGTTGAAAAAAAAGATTTTTTTTTACTTAGTCATTTTTCCGGCGTTTATCAGACTTTCAGATAGGTGAAAGGTCATTGAGCGTTCCGATTTCAGTTCCAGAGCGATCTGCCCGATGAGTCCTTGATATTTAGTCGTCTTCAGTCAATTTTCTGAATTTTTGAAAATTTCACTTTTTTGTGAAAATATTCACTAAATAAGGGAATAATATGTGTGAGGGTACCCCAGGAGAGTTCCAAATGTGTGTCGGTAGAATATATATCCCACGGGGATAAAATTGAAAAAAGTTGAAAAAAAAGGTTTTTTTGGACTTAGTCATTTTTCTGGAGTTTATCAGACTTTCAGAAAGGGGAAATGTCAATGAGCGTTTCGATTTCAGTTCCAGAGCGGTTCGCCCGATGAGTCCTTGATATTTAGTCGTTTTCAGCCAATTTTCTGAATTTTTGAAAATTTCACTTTTTTGTGAAAATATTCACTAAATGAGGGAATACTATGTGTGAGGGTACCCCAGGAGAGTTCCAAATGTGTGTGGGTAGAATATATATCCCACGGGGGTAAAATTGAAAAAAGTTGAAAAAAAAGATTTTTTTTTACTTAGTAATTTTTCCGGCGTTTATCAGACTTTCAGATAGGTGAAAGGTCATTGAGCGTTCCGATTTCAGTTCCAGAGCGATCTGCCCGATGAGTCTTTGATATTTAGTCCTTTTCATCAGTCAATTTTCTAAATTTTTGACAATTTCACTTTTTTGTGAAAATATCCACTAAATGAGGAAATAATTTGTGTGAGGGTACCACAGGAGACATCTAAATGTGTGTGGGTAGAATATATATCCCACGGGGGTAAAATTGAAAAAAGTTGAAAAAAAAGTTTTTTTTGGGCTTATTCATTTTTCCGTCGTTTATCAGACTTTCAGATAGGGGAAATGTCATTGAGCATTCCGATTTCAGTTGCAGAGCGATTTGCCCGATGAGTCCTTGATATTTAGTCGTCTTCAGTCAATTTTCTGAATTTTTGAAAATTTCACTTTTTTGTGAAAATATTCACTAAATAAGGGAATAATATGTGTGAGGGTACCCCAGGAGAGTTCCAAATGTGTGTGGGTAGAATATATATCCCACGGGGATAAAATTGAAAAAAGTTGAAAAAAAAGGTTTTTTTGGACTTAGTCATTTTTCTGGAGTTTATCAGACTTTCAGAAAGGGGAAATGTCAATGAGCGTTCCGATTTCAGTTCCAGAGCGATTCGCCCGATGAGTCCTTAATATTTAGTCGTTTTCAGCCAATTTTCTGAATTTTTGGAAATTTCACTTTTTTTGCGAAAATATCCGCTAAATGAGGGAATAATATGTGTGAGGGTACCCCAGGAGAGTTCCAAATGTGCGTGGGTGGAATATATATCCCACGGGAGTAAAATTGAAAAAAGTTTAAAAAAAATTTTTTTTGGACTTAGTCATTTTTCCGGCGTTTATCAGACTTTCAGAAAGGGGAAATGTCAATGAGCGTTCCGATTTCAGTTCCAGAGCGATTCGCCCGATGAGTCCTTGATATTTAGTGGTTTTCAGCCAATTTTCTGAATTTTTGAAAATTTCACTTTTTTTGCGAAAATATCCGCTAAATGAGGGAATTATATGTGTGAGGCTACCCCATGAGAGTTCCAAATGTGTGTGGGTAGAATATATATCCCACGGGGGTAAAATTGAAAAAAGTTGAAAAAAAGACTTTTTTGGACTTAGTCATTTTTCCGGCGTTTATCAGACTTTCAGAAAGGGGAAATGTCAATGAGCGTTCCGATTTCAGTTCCAGAGCGATTCGCCCGATGAGTCCTTGATATTTAGTGGTTTTCAGCCAATTTTCTGAATTTTTGAAAATTTCACTTTTTTTGCGAAAATATCCGCTAAATGAGGGAATAATATGTGTGAGGGTACCCCATGAGAGTTCCAAATGTGTGTGGGTAGAATATATATACCACGGGGATAAAATTGAAAAAAGTTGAAAAAAAAGGTTTTTTTGGACTTAGTCATTTTTCTGGAGTTTATCAGACTTTCAGAAAGGGGAAATGTCAATGAGCGTTCCGATTTCAGTTCCAGAGCGATTCGCCCGATGAGTCCTTGATATTTAGTCGTTTTCAGCCAATTTTCTGAATTTTTGAAAATTTCACTTTTTTGTAAAATATCCACTAAATGAGGGAATGATATGTGTGAGGGTACCCCAGGAGAGTTCCAAATGTGTGTGGGTAGAATATATATTCCACGGGGATAAAATTTAAAAAAGTTGAAAAAAAAGGTTTTTTGGACTTAGTCATTTTTCCGGCGTTTATCAGACTTTCAGATAGGGGAAATGTCAGTGAGCGTTCCGATTTCAGTTCCAGAGCGATTCGCCCGATGAGTCCTTGATATTTAGTCGTTTTCAACCAATTTTCTGAATTTTTGAAAATTTCACTTTTTTGTGAAAATATCCACTAAATGAGGGAATAATATGTGTGAGGGTACCCCAGGAGAGTTCCAAATGTGCGTGGGTGGAATATATATCCCACGGGAGTAAAATTGAGAAAAGTTTAAAAAAATTTTTTTTTGGACTTAGTCATTTTTCCGGCGTTTATCAGACTTACAGAAAGGGGAAATGTCAATGAGCGTTCCGATTTCAGTTCCAGAGCGATTCGCCTGTTGAGTCCTTGATATTTAGTGGTTTTCAGCTAATTTTCTGAATTTTTGAAAATTTCACTTTTTTTGCGAAAATATCCGCTAAATGAGGGAATAATATGTGTGAGGGTACCCCATGAGAGTACCAAATGTGTGTGGGTAGAATATATATCCCACGGGGGTAAAATTGAAAAAAGTTGAAAAAAAAGACTTTTTTGGACTTAGTCATTTTTCCGGCGTTTATCAGACTTTCAGAAAGGGGAAATGTCAATGAGCGTTCCGATTTCAGTTCCAGAGCGATTCACCCGATGAGTCCTTGATATTTAGTCGTTTTCAGTCAATTTTCTGAATTTTTGAAAATTTCACTTTTTTGTGAAAATATTTACTAAATAAGGGAATAATATGTGTGAGGGTACCCCAGGAGAGTTCCAAATGTGTGTGGGTAGAATATATATCCCACGGGGATAAAATTGAAAAAAGTTGAAAAAAAAGGTTTTTTTGGACTTAGTCATTTTTCCGGCGTTTATCAGACTTTCAGATAGGGGAAATGTCAGTGAGCGTTCCGATTTCAGTTCCAGAGCGATTCGCCCGATGAGTCCTTGATATTTAGTCGTTTTCAGCCAATTTTCTGAATTTTTGAAAATTTCACTTTTTTGTGAAAATATCCACTAAATGAGGGAATAATATGTGTGAGGGTACCCCAGGAGAGTTCCAAATGTGCGTGGGTGGAATATATATCCCACGGGAGTAAAATTGAAAAAAGTTTAAAAAAATTTTTTTTTGGACTTAGTCATTTTTCCGGCGTTTATCAGACTTTCAGAAAGGGGAAATGTCAATGAGCGTTCCGATTTCAGTTCCAGAGCGATTCGCCCGATGAGTCCTTGATATTTAGTGGTTTTCAGCCAATTTTCTGAATTTTTGAAAATTTCACTTTTTTTGCGAAAATATCCGCTAAATGAGGGAATAATATGTGTGAGGGTACCCCATGAGAGTTCCAAATGTGTGTGGGTAGAATATATATCCCACGGGGGTAAAATTGAAAAAAGTTGAAAAAAAGACTTTTTTGGACTTAGTCATTTTTCCGGCGTTTATCAGACTTTCAGAAAGGGGAAATGTCAATGAGCGTTCCGATTTCAGTTCCAGAGCGATTCACCCGATGAGTCCTTGATATTTAGTCGTTTTCAGTCAATTTTCTGAATTTTTGAAAATTTCACTTTTTTTGCGAAAATATCCGCTAAATGAGGGAATAATATGTGTGAGGGTACCCCATGAGAGTTCCAAATGTGTGTGGGTAGAATATATATACCACGGGGATAAAATTGAAAAAAGTTGAAAAAAAAGGTTTTTTTGGACTTAGTCATTTTTCTGGAGTTTATCAGACTTTCAGAAAGGGGAAATGTCAATGAGCGTTCCGATTTCAGTTCCAGAGCGATTCGCCCGATGAGTCCTTGATATTTAGTCGTTTTCAGCCAATTTTCTGAATTTTTGAAAATTTCACTTTTTTGTAAAATATCCACTAAATGAGGGAATGATATGTGTGAGGGTACCCCAGGAGAGTTCCAAATGTGTGTGGGTAGAATATATATTCCACGGGGATAAAATTTAAAAAAGTTGAAAAAAAAGGTTTTTTGGACTTAGTCATTTTTCCGGCGTTTATCAGACTTTCAGATAGGGGAAATGTCAGTGAGCGTTCCGATTTCAGTTCCAGAGCGATTCGCCCGATGAGTCCTTGATATTTAGTCGTTTTCAACCAATTTTCTGAATTTTTGAAAATTTCACTTTTTTGTGAAAATATCCACTAAATGAGGGAATAATATGTGTGAGGGTACCCCAGGAGAGTTCCAAATGTGCGTGGGTGGAATATATATCCCACGGGAGTAAAATTGAGAAAAGTTTAAAAAAATTTTTTTTTGGACTTAGTCATTTTTCCGGCGTTTATCAGACTTACAGAAAGGGGAAATGTCAATGAGCGTTCCGATTTCAGTTCCAGAGCGATTCGCCTGTTGAGTCCTTGATATTTAGTGGTTTTCAGCTAATTTTCTGAATTTTTGAAAATTTCACTTTTTTTGCGAAAATATCCGCTAAATGAGGGAATAATATGTGTGAGGGTACCCCATGAGAGTACCAAATGTGTGTGGGTAGAATATATATCCCACGGGGGTAAAATTGAAAAAAGTTGAAAAAAAAGACTTTTTTGGACTTAGTCATTTTTCCGGCGTTTATCAGACTTTCAGAAAGGGGAAATGTCAATGAGCGTTCCGATTTCAGTTCCAGAGCGATTCACCCGATGAGTCCTTGATATTTAGTCGTTTTCAGTCAATTTTCTGAATTTTTGAAAATTTCACTTTTTTGTGAAAATATTTACTAAATAAGGGAATAATATGTGTGAGGGTACCCCAGGAGAGTTCCAAATGTGTGTGGGTAGAATATATATCCCACGGGGATAAAATTGAAAAAAGTTGAAAAAAAAAGGTTTTTTTGGACTTAGTCATTTTTCCGGCGTTTATCAGACTTTCAGATAGGGGAAATGTCAGTGAGCGTTCCGATTTCAGTTCCAGAGCGATTCGCCCGATGAGTCCTTGATATTTAGTCGTTTTCAGCGAATTTTCTGAATTTTTGAAAATTTCACTTTTTTGTGAAAATATCCACTAAATGAGGGAATAATATGTGTGAGGGTACCCCAGGAGAGTTCCAAATGTGCGTGGGTGGAATATATATCCCACGGGAGTAAAATTGAAAAAAGTTTAAAAAAATTTTTTTTTGGACTTAGTCATTTTTCCGGCGTTTATCAGACTTACAGAAAGGGGAAATGTCAATGAGCGTTCCGATTTCAGTTCCAGAGCGATTCGCCTGTTGAGTCCTTGATATTTAGTGGTTTTCAGCTAATTTTCTGAATTTTTGAAAATTTCACTTTTTTTGCGAAAATATCCGCTAAATGAGGGAATAATATGTGTGAGGGTACCCCATGAGAGTACCAAATGTGTGTGGGTAGAATATATATCCCACGGGGGTAAAATTGAAAAAAGTTGAAAAAAAAGACTTTTTTGGACTTAGTCATTTTTCCGGCGTTTATCAGACTTTCAGAAAGGGGAAATGTCAATGAGCGTTCCGATTTCAGTTCCAGAGCGATTCACCCGATGAGTCCTTGATATTTAGTCGTTTTCAGTCAATTTTCTGAATTTTTGAAAATTTCACTTTTTTGTGAAAATATTTACTAAATAAGGGAATAATATGTGTGAGGGTACCCCAGGAGAGTTCCAAATGTGTGTGGGTAGAATATATATCCCACGGGGATAAAATTGAAAAAAGTTGAAAAAAAAGGTTTTTTTGGACTTAGTCATTTTTCCGGCGTTTATCAGACTTTCAGATAGGGGAAATGTCAGTGAGCGTTCCGATTTCAGTTCCAGAGCGATTCGCCCGATGAGTCCTTGATATTTAGTCGTTTTCAGCCAATTTTCTGAATTTTTGAAAATTTCACTTTTTTGTGAAAATATCCACTAAATGAGGGAATAATATGTGTGAGGGTACCCCAGGAGAGTTCCAAATGTGCGTGGGTGGAATATATATCCCACGGGAGTAAAATTGAAAAAAGTTTAAAAAAATTTTTTTTTGGACTTAGTCATTTTTCCGGCGTTTATCAGACTTTCAGAAAGGGGAAATGTCAATGAGCGTTCCGATTTCAGTTCCAGAGCGATTCGCCCGATGAGTCCTTGATATTTAGTGGTTTTCAGCCAATTTTCTGAATTTTTGAAAATTTCACTTTTTTTGCGAAAATATCCGCTAAATGAGGGAATAATATGTGTGAGGGTACCCCATGAGAGTTCCAAATGTGTGTGGGTAGAATATATATCCCACGGGGGTAAAATTGAAAAAAGTTGAAAAAAAGACTTTTTTGGACTTAGTCATTTTTCCGGCGTTTATCAGACTTTCAGAAAGGGGAAATGTCAATGAGCGTTCCGATTTCAGTTCCAGAGCGATTCGCCCGATGAGTCCTTGATATTTAGTGGTTTTCAGCCAATTTTCTGAATTTTTGAAAATTTCACTTTTTTTGCGAAAATATCCGCTAAATGAGGGAATAATATGTGTGAGGGTACCCCATGAGAGTACCAAATGTGTGTGGGTAGAATATATATCCCACGGGGGTAAAATTGAAAAAAGTTGAAAAAAAAGACTTTTTTGGACTTAGTCATTTTTCCGGCGTTTATCAGACTTTCAGAAAGGGGAAATGTCAATGAGCGTTCCGATTTCAGTTCCAGAGCGATTCACCCGATGAGTCCTTGATATTTAGTCGTTTTCAGTCAATTTTCTGAATTTTTGAAAATTTCACTTTTTTGTGAAAATATTTACTAAATAAGGGAATAATATGTGTGAGGGTACCCCAGGAGAGTTCCAAATGTGTGTGGGTAGAATATATATCCCACGGGGATAAAATTGAAAAAAGTTGAAAAAAAAGGTTTTTTTGGACTTAGTCATTTTTCCGGCGTTTATCAGACTTTCAGATAGGGGAAATGTTAGTGAGCGTTCCGATTTCAGTTCCAGAGCGATTCGCCCGATGAGTCCTTGATATTTAGTCGTTTTCAGCCAATTTTCTGAATTTTTGAAAATTTCACTTTTTTGTGAAAATATCCACTAAATGAGGGAATAATATGTGTGAGGGTACCCCAGGAGAGTTCCAAATGTGCGTGGGTGGAATATATATCCCACGGGAGTAAAATTGAAAAAAGTTAAAAAAAATTTTTTTTTGGACTTAGTCATTTTTCCGGCGTTTATCAGACTTTCAGAAAGGGGAAATGTCAATGAGCGTTCCGATTTCAGTTCCAGAGCGATTCGCCCGATGAGTCCTTGATATTTAGTGGTTTTCAGCCAATTTTCTGAATTTTTGAAAATTTCACTTTTTTTGCGAAAATATCCGCTAAATGAGGGAATAATATGTGTGAGGGTACCCCATGAGAGTTCCAAATGTGTGTGGGTAGAATATATATCCCACGGGGGTAAAATTGAAAAAAGTTGAAAAAAAGACTTTTTTGGACTTAGTCATTTTTCCGGCGTTTATCAGACTTTCAGAAAGGGGAAATGTCAATGAGCGTTCCGATTTCAGTTCCAGAGCGATTCGCCCGATGAGTCCTTGATATTTAGTGGTTTTCAGCCAATTTTCTGAATTTTTGAAAATTTCACTTTTTTTGCGAAAATATCCGCTAAATGAGGGAATAATATGTGTGAGGGTACCCCATGAGAGTACCAAATGTGTGTGGGTAGAATATATATCCCACGGGGGTAAAATTGAAAAAAGTTGAAAAAAAAGACTTTTTTGGACTTAGTCATTTTTCCGGCGTTTATCAGACTTTCAGAAAGGGGAAATGTCAATGAGCGTTCCGATTTCAGTTCCAGAGCGATTCGCCCGATGAGTCCTTGATATTTAGTGGTTTTCAGCCAATTTTCTGAATTTTTGAAAATTTCACTTTTTTTGCGAAAATATCCGCTAAATGAGGGAATAATATGTGTGAGGGTACCCCATGAGAGTTCCAAATGTGTGTGGGTAGAATATATATCCCACGGGGGTAAAATTGAAAAAAGTTGAAAAAAAGACTTTTTTGGACTTAGTCATTTTTCCGGCGTTTATCAGACTTTCAGAAAGGGGAAATGTCAATGAGCGTTCCGATTTCAGTTCCAGAGCGATTCGCCCGATGAGTCCTTGATATTTAGTGGTTTTCAGCCAATTTTCTGAATTTTTGAAAATTTCACTTTTTTTGCGAAAATATCCGCTAAATGAGGGAATAATATGTGTGAGGGTACCCCATGAGAGTACCAAATGTGTGTGGGTAGAATATATATCCCACGGGGGTAAAATTGAAAAAAGTTGAAAAAAAAGACTTTTTTGGACTTAGTCATTTTTCCGGCGTTTATCAGACTTTCAGAAAGGGGAAATGTCAATGAGCGTTCCGATTTCAGTTCCAGAGCGATTCACCCGATGAGTCCTTGATATTTAGTCGTTTTCAGTCAATTTTCTGAATTTTTGAAAATTTCACTTTTTTGTGAAAATATTTACTAAATAAGGGAATAATATGTGTGAGGGTACCCCAGGAGAGTTCCAAATGTGTGTGGGTAGAATATATATCCCACGGGGATAAAATTGAAAAAAGTTGAAAAAAAAGGTTTTTTTGGACTTAGTCATTTTTCCGGCGTTTATCAGACTTTCAGATAGGGGAAATGTTAGTGAGCGTTCCGATTTCAGTTCCAGAGCGATTCGCCCGATGAGTCCTTGATATTTAGTCGTTTTCAGCCAATTTTCTGAATTTTTGAAAATTTCACTTTTTTGTGAAAATATCCACTAAATGAGGGAATAATATGTGTGAGGGTACCCCAGGAGAGTTCCAAATGTGCGTGGGTGGAATATATATCCCACGGGAGTAAAATTGAAAAAAGTTTAAAAAAATTTTTTTTTGGACTTAGTCATTTTTCCGGCGTTTATCAGACTTTCAGAAAGGGGAAATGTCAATGAGCGTTCCGATTTCAGTTCCAGAGCGATTCGCCCGATGAGTCCTTGATATTTAGTGGTTTTCAGCCAATTTTCTGAATTTTTGAAAATTTCACTTTTTTTGCGAAAATATCCGCTAAATGAGGGAATAATATGTGTGAGGGTACCCCATGAGAGTTCCAAATGTGTGTGGGTAGAATATATATCCCACGGGGGTAAAATTGAAAAAAGTTGAAAAAAAGACTTTTTTGGACTTAGTCATTTTTCCGGCGTTTATCAGACTTTCAGAAAGGGGAAATGTCAATGAGCGTTCCGATTTCAGTTCCAGAGCGATTCGCCCGATGAGTCCTTGATATTTAGTGGTTTTCAGCCAATTTTCTGAATTTTTGAAAATTTCACTTTTTTTGCGAAAATATCCGCTAAATGAGGGAATAATATGTGTGAGGGTACCCCATGAGAGTACCAAATGTGTGTGGGTAGAATATATATCCCACGGGGGTAAAATTGAAAAAAGTTGAAAAAAAAGACTTTTTTGGACTTAGTCATTTTTCCGGCGTTTATCAGACTTTCAGAAAGGGCAAATGTCAATGAGCGTTCCGATTTCAGTTCCAGAGCGATTCACCCGATGAGTCCTTGATATTTAGTCGTTTTCAGTCAATTTTCTGAATTTTTGAAAATTTCACTTTTTTGTGAAAATATTTACTAAATAAGGGAATAATATGTGTGAGGGTACCCCAGGAGAGTTCCAAATGTGTGTGGGTAGAATATATATCCCACGGGGATAAAATTGAAAAAAGTTGAAAAAAAAGGTTTTTTTGGACTTAGTCATTTTTCCGGCGTTTATCAGACTTTCAGATAGGGGAAATGTCAGTGAGCGTTCCGATTTCAGTTCCAGAGCAATTCGCCCGATGAGTCCTTGATATTTAGTCGTTTTCAGCCAATTTTCTGAATTTTTGAAAATTTCACTTTTTTGTGAAAATATCCACTAAATGAGGGAATAATATGTGTGAGGGTACCCCAGGAGAGTTCCAAATGTGTGTGGGTAGAATATATATCCCACGGGGATAAAATTGAAAAAAGTTGAAAAAAAAGACTTTTTTGGACTTAGTCATTTTTCCGGCGTTTATCAGACTTTCAGAAAGGGGAAATGTCAATGAGCGTTCCGATTTCAGTTCCAGAGCGATTCACCCGATGAGTCCTTGATATTTAGTGGTTTTCAGCCAATTTTCGGAATTTTTGAAAATTTCACTTTTTTGTGAAAATATCCACTAAATGAGGGAATAATATGTGTGAGGGTACCCCAGGAGAGTTCCAAATGTGTGTGGGTAGAATATATATCCCACGGGGGTAAAATTGAAAAAAGTTGAAAAAAAAGATTTTTTTGGACTTCGTCGTTTTTCCTGCGTTTATCAGACTTTCAGATAGGGGAAAGGTCATTGAGCGTTCTGATTTCAGTTCCAGAGCGATTTGCCCGATGAGTCCTTGATATTTAGTCGTTTTCAGTCAATTTTTTGAATTTTTGAAAATTTCACTTTTTTGTGAAAATATCTGCTAAATAAGGGAATAATATGTGTGAGGGTACCCCAGGAGAGTTCCAAATGTGTGTGGGTAGAATATATATCCCACGGGGGTAAAATTGAAAAAAGTTGAAAAAAAAGATTTTTTTGGACTTAGTCATTTTTCCGGCGTTTATCAGACTTTCAGATCGGGGAAATGTCATTGAGCATTCTGATTTCAGTTCCAGAGCGATCTGCCCGATGAGTCCTTGATATTTAGTTGTTTTCATCAGTCAATTTTCTAAATTTTTGACAATTTCACTTTTTTGTGAAAATATCCACTAAATGAGGTAATAATATGTGTGCGGGTACCCCAGGAGAGTTCCAAATGTGTGTGGGTAGAATGTATATCACAGGGGGTAAAATTGAAAAAAGTTTAAAAAAATTTTTTTTTGGACTTATTCATTTTTCCGTCGTTTATCAGACTTTCAGATAGGGGAAAGGTCATTGAGCGTTCCGATTTCAGTTCCAGAGCGATTTGCCTGATGAGTCCTTGATATTTAGTCGTTTTCAGTCAATTTTCTGAATTTTTGAAAATTTCACTTTTTTTGTGAAAATATCCACTAAATGAGGGAATAATATGTGTGAGGGTACCCCTGGAGAGTTCCAAATGTGTGTGGGTAGAATATATATCCCACGGGGGTAAAATTGAAAAAAGTTGAAAAAAAATATTTATTTGAACTTAGTCATTTTTCCGACGTTTATCAGACTTTCAGAAAGGGGAAATGTCAATGAGCATTCCGATTTCAGTTCCAGAGCGATTCGCCCGATGAGTCCTTGATATTTAGTCGTTTTCAGCCAATTTTCTGAATTTTTGAAAATTTCACTTTTTTTGTGAAAATATCCGCTAAATGAGGGAATAATATGTGTGAGGGTACCCCAGGAGAGTTCCAAATGTATGTGGGTGGAATATATATCCCACGGGAGTAAAATTGAAAAAAGTTTAAAAAAATTTTTTTTTGGACTTAGTCATTTTTCCGGCGTCTATCAGACTTTCAGATAGGGGAAATGTCATTGAGCGTTCTGATTTCAGTTCCAGAGCGATTTGCCCGATGAGTCCTTGATATTTAGTCGTTTTCATCAGTCAATTTTCAAAATTTTGGAAAATTTCACTTTTTTGTGAAAATATCCGCTAAATGAGGGAATAATATGTGTGAGGGTACCCCAGGAGAGTTCCAAATGTGTGTGGGTAGAAAATATATCCCACGGGGATAAAATTGAAAAAAGTTAAAACAAAAGGTTTTTTTGGACTTAGTCATTTTTCCAGTGTTTATCAGACTTTCAGATAGGGGAAGTGTCAGTGAGAGTTCCGATTTCAGTTCCAGAGCGATATTTAGTCGTTTTCAGTCAATTTTCTGAATTTTTGAAAATTTCACTTTTTTTGTGAAAATATCCGCTAAATGAGGGAATAATATGTGTCAGGGTACCCCTGGAGAGTTCCAAATGTGTGTGGGTGGAATATATATCCCACGGGGATAAAATTGAAAAAAGTTAAAACAAAAGGTTTTTTTGGACTTAGTCATTTTTCCGGTGTTTATCAGACTTTCAGATAGGGGAAGTGTCAGTGAGAGTTCCCATTTCAGTTCCAGAGCGATTCGCCCGATGAGTCCTTGATATTTAGTTTTTTTCAGCCAATTTTCTGAAATTTTGAAAATGTCACTTTTTTGTGAAAATATCCACTAAATGAGGGAATAATATGTGTGAGGGTACCCCAGGAGAGTTCCAAATGTGTGGGGGTATAATATATATCCAAAGGGGGTAAAATTGAAAAAAGTTGAAAAAAAATTTTTTTTTGGACTTAGTCATTTTTCTGGCGTTTATCAGACTTTCAGATAGGGGAAATGTCAGTGAGCATTCTGATTTCAGTTCCAGAGCGATTCGCCCGATGAGTCCTTGGTATTTAGTCGTTTTTAGCCAATTTTCAGAATTTTTGAAAATTTCACTTTTTTGTGAAAATATCCACTAAATGAGGGAATAATATGTGTGAGGGTACCCCAGGAGAGTTCCAAATGTGTGTGGGTAGAATATATATCCCACGCGGGTAAAAATGAAAAAAGTTGAAAAAACATTTTTTTAGACTTAGTCATTTTTCCGGCGTTTTTCAGACTTTCAGATAGGGGAAATGTCAGTGAGAATTCCGATTTCAGTTCCAGAGCGATTGTAACGATGAGTCTTTGATATTTAGTCGTTATCAGCCAATTTTCTGAATTTTAGAAAATTCATTTTTTTGTGAAAATATCCACTAAATGAGGGAATAATATGTGTGAGGGTACCCCAGGAGAGTTCCAAATGTGTGTGGTAGAATTTATATCCCATGGGGGTAAAATTGAAAAAAGTTTGAAAAAATTTTTTTTTGGACTTAGTCAGTTTTCCGGTGTTTATCAGACTTTCAGGTAGGGAAAAAGTCAGTGAGCGTTCCGATTTCAATTCCAGAGCGATTCGCCCCATGAGTCTTTGATATTTAGTCGTTTTCAGTCAATTTTCTGAATTTTTGAAAATTTCACTTTTTTTGTGAAAATATCCGCTAAATGAGGGAATAATTTGTGTGAGGGTACCCCAGGAGAGTTCCAAATGTGTGTGGGTAGAATATATATCCCACAGGGGTAAAATTGAAAAAAGTTGAAAAAAAAATTTTTTTGGACTTTGTCATTTTTCCGGGGTTTATCAGACTTTCAGGTAAGGGAAATGTCAGTGAGCATTCCGATTTCAGTTCCAGAGCGATTCGAACTATGATTCCTTGATATTTAGGCGTTTTCAGCCAATTTTCTGAATTTTTGAAAATTTCACTTTTTTATGAAAATATCTGTTAAATGAGGGAATAATATGTGTGAGGGTACCCCAGGAGAGTTCCAAATGTGTGTGAGTAGAATATATATCCCACGGGGGTAAAATTGAAAAAAGTTGAAAAAAAAAGGTTTTTTTGGACTTAGTCATTTTTCCGGCGTTTATCAGACTTTCAGATAGGTTAAATGTCAGTGAGCATTCCGATTTCAGTTCCAGAGCAATTCGCCCAATGAGTACTTGATATTTAGTCATTTTAAGCCAATTTTCTGAATTTTTGAAAATTTCACTTTTTTGTAAAAATATCTGCTAAATGAGGGAATAATATGTGTGAGAGTACCCCAGGAGAGTTCCAAATGTGTATGGGTAGAAAATATATCCCACGGGGGTAAAATTTAAAAAAGTTTAAAAAAAATTTTTTTTGGACTTAGTCATTTTTCCGGCATTTATCAGACTTTCAGATAGGGGAAATATCAGTGAGCATTCCGATTTCAGTTCCAGAGCGATTCGCCTGATTGGCCCGCGATATTTAGTCGTTTTCAGCCAATTTTCAGAATTTTTGAAAATTTCACTTTTTTGTGAAAATATCCACTAAATGAGGAAATAATATGTGTGAGGGTTCCCAGGAGAGCTCCAAATGTGTGTGGGTAGAATATATATCCCACGGGGGTAGAATTGAAAAAAGATGAAAACATTTTTTTTTGGACTTAGTCATTTTTCCTGCCTTTAACAAACTTTCAGATAGGGGAAATGTCAGTGAGCGTTTCGAATTCAGTTGCAGAGCGATTCGTCTGATGAGTACTTGATATTTAGTTGTTTTCAGCCAGTTTTCAGAATTTTTGAAAAGTCCACTTTTTGGTGAAAATATCCGATAAATGAGGGAATAATATGTGTGAGGGTACCCCAGGAGAGTTCCAAATGTGTGTAGGAAGAATATATATCCCGTAAGGGTAAAATTGAAGAAAGTTGAAAAAATATTTCTTTTTGGACTTAGTCATTTTTCCGGCGTTTATCAGACTTTCAGATAGTGGAAATGTCAGTGAGCGTTCAGATTTCAGTTCCAGAGCGATTTTCCCAATGAGTCCTTGATATTTAGCTGTTTTCAGCCAATTTTCAGAATTTTTGAAAATTCCACTTTTTTGTGAAAATATCCGCTAAATGAGGGAATAATATGTGTGTGGGTACCCCAGGAGAGTTCCAAATGTGTGTGGGTAGAATATATATCCCACGGGGGTAAAATTGAATAAAGTAGAAAAAAATTTTTTTTGGACTTAGTAATTTTTACGGCGTTTATCAGACTTTCAGATAGTGGAAATGTCAGTGAGCATTCCGATTTCAGTTCCAGAGCGATTCGCCCGATGAGTACTTGATATTTAGTCGTTTTCAGCCAATTTTCAGAATTTTTGAAAATTTCACTATTTTCTGAAAATATCCACTAAATGAGGGAATAATATGTGTGAGGGTCCCCAGGAGAGTTCCAAATGTGTGTGGGTAGAATATATATCCCACGGGGGTAAAATTTAAAAAAGTTTAAAAATAAATTTTTTTTGGACTTAGTAATTTTTCCGGCGTTTATCAGACTTTCAGATAGTGGAAATGTCAGTGAGCATTCCGATTTCAGTTCCAGAGCGATTCGCCCGATGAGTACTTGATATTTAGTCGTTTTCAGCCAATTTTCTGAATTTTTGAAAATTCCACTTTTTTGTTAAAATATTCGCTAAATGAGGGAATAATATGTGTGAGGGTCCCCAGGAGAGTTCCAAATGTGTGTGGGTAGAATATATATCCCATGGGGGTAAAATTGAATAAAGTTGAAAAAACATTTTTTTTTGGACTTAGTCATTTTTCCGGTGTTTATCAGACTTTCAGATAGAGGAAATGTCAGTGAGCGTTCCGATTTCAGTTCCAGAGCGATTTTCCCAATGAGTCCTTGATATTTAATTGTTTTCAGCCAATTTTCAGAATTTTAGAAAATTCCACTTTTTTGTGAAAATATCTGCTAAATGAGGGAATAATATGTGTGAGGGTCCCCAGGAGAGTTCCAAATGTGTGTGGGTAGAATATATATCCCATGGGGGTAAAATTGAATAAAGTTGAAAAAACATTTTTTTTTGTACTTAGTCATTTTTCCGGCGTTTATCAGACTTTCACATAGGGGAAATGTCAGTGAGCATTCCGATTTTAGTTCCAGAGCGATTCGCCTGATGAGTAGTTGATATTTAATCGTTTTCAGCCAATTTTCAGAATTTTTGAAAATTTCAGTAATTCGTGAAAATATCCAGTAAATGAGGGAATAATATGTGTGAGGGTACCCCAGGAGAGTTCCAAATGTGTGTGGGTAGAATATATATCTCACTGGGGTAAAATTGAAAAAAGTTGAAATTTTTTTTGGGGCGGATTTAGTCATTTTTCCGGCTTTTATCAGACTTTCAGATAGGGGAAATGTCAGTGAGAGTTCCGATTTCAGTTCCAGAGCGATTCGCCCAATGAGTCCTTGATATTTAGTTGTTTATAGCCAATTTTCTGAATTTTTGAAAATTCCACTTTTTTGTGAAAATATCCACTAAATGAGGGAATACTATGTGTGAGGGTCCCCAGGAGAGTTCCAAATGTGTGTGGGTAGAATATATATCCCACGGTGGTAAAATTGAAAAATGTTGAAAAAATTTTTTTTGAACTTAGTCATTTTTCCGGCGTTTATTAGCCTTTCAGATTAGGGAAATGTCAGTGAGCGTTCCGATTTCAGTTCCAGAACGATTCGACCGATGAGTCCGTGATATTTGGTAGTTTTCAGCCAATTTTCTGAATTTTTGAAAATGTCACTTTTTTGGGAAAATATCCACTAAATGAGGGAATAATATGTGTGAGGGTCCCCAGGAGAGTTCCAAATGTGTGTGGGTAGTATATATATCCCACGGGGGTAAAATTGAAAAAAGTTGAAAAAATTTATTTTTTGTACTTAGTCATTTTTCCGACGTTTATCAGTCTTTCAGATAGGGGAAATGTCAGTGAGCGTTTCAATTTCAGTTCCAGAGTGATTTGCCCGATGAGTCCTTGATATTTATTCGTTTTCAGCCAATTTTCTGAATTTTTGAAAATTTCACTTTTTTGTGAAAATATCCACTAAATAAGGGAATAATATGTGTGAGGGTTCCGCAGGAGAGTTCCAAATGTGTGTGGGTAGAATATATATCCCACGGGGGTAAAATTGAAAAAGTTGAAAAAAATTTTTTTTTGGAATAAGTCATTTTTCCGCCGTTTATCAGACTTTCAGTTCGGCGAAATGTCAGTGAGCGTTCCGATTTCAGTTCCAGAGAGATTCAAACGATGAGTCCTTCATATTTAGTCATTTTCAGCCAATTTTCTGCATTTTTGAAAATTTCACTGTTTTGAGAAAATATCCGCTAAATGAGGGAATAATATGTGTGAGGGTACCCCAGGAAAGTTCCCAATGTGTGTGGGTAGAATGTATATCCCACAGGGGTAAAATTGAAAAAAGTAAAAAAAAAAAATTTTTTGGACGTAGTCATTTTTCCGGTGTTTATCAGACTTTCAGGTAGGGAAAATGTCAGCAAGCGTTCCCGTTTCAGTTCCAGAGCGATTCTCCGGATGAGTCCTTGATATTTAGTCATTTTCATCCAATTTTCTGAATTTTTGAAAAATTTTTTTTTTTGAGAAAATATCTGCTAAATGAGGGATTAATATGTGTGAGGGTACCCCAGGAGAGTTCCCAATGTGTGTGGGTAGAATATATATCCCACAGGGGTAAAATTGAAAAAAGCTGAAAAAAAATTTTTTTTGGACTTAGTCATTATTCCGGCGTTTATCAGACTTTCAGATAGGGGAAATGTCAGTGAGTGTTCCGATTTCAGTTCCAGAGCGATTCGCCCGATGAGTCCTTGATATTTAGTCATTTTCAGCCAATTTTCTGAATTTTTGAAAATTAATTTTTTTGTGAAAATATCCACTAAATGAGGGAATAATATGTGTGAGGGTTCCCCAGGAGAGTTCCAATTGTGTGTGGGTAGAATATATATCCCACGGGGGTAAAATTGAAAAAAGCTGAAAAAAATTTTTTTTTGGACATAGTCATTTTTCCGGCGTTTATCAGACTTTCAGATAGGGGAAATGTCAGTGAGCGTTACGATTTCAGTTCCAGAGCGATTCGCCCGATGAGTCCTTAATATTTAGTCGTTTTCAGCCAATTTTCTGAATATTTGAAAATTTCACTTTTTTGTGAAAATATCCTCTAAATCAGGGAATAATATGTGTGAGGGTACCCCAGGAGAGTTCCAAATGTGTGTGGGTAGAATATATATCCCACGGGGGTAAAACTGAAAAAAGTTGAAAAAAAAACTTTTTGGACTTAGTAATTTTTCCGGGGTTTATCAGACTTTCAGATAGGGGAAATGTTAGTGAGCGTTCCGATTTCACTTCCAGAGCGATTCGCCCGATGAGTCCTTAATATTTAGTCGTTTTCAGCCAATTTTCTGAATATTTGAAAATTTCACTTTTTTGTGAAAATATCCACTAAATGAGGGAATAACATGTGTGAGGGTACCCCAGGAGAGTTCCAAATGTATGTGGGTAGAATATATATCCCACAGGGGTAAAATTGAAAGAAGTGGAAAATTTTTTTTTTGGACTTAGTCATTTTTCCTGCGTTTTTCAGACTTTCAGATAGGGGAAATGTCAGTGAGCATTCCAATTTCAGTTCCAGAGTGATTCGCCCGATGAGTCCTTGATATTTAGTCGTTTTCAGACAATTTTCTAAATTTTTGAAAATTCATGCTTTTGTGAAAATATCCACTAAATGAGGGAATAATATGTGTGAGCGTACCCCAGGATAGTTCCAAATGTGTGTGAGTAGAATATATATCCCACGGGGGTAAAATTGAAAAAAGTTGAAAAAAAATTTTTTTGGGACTTAGTAATTTTTCTAGTGTTTATCAGACTTTCAGGTAGAGGAAATGTCAGTAAGCGGTCCGATTTCAGTTCCAGAGTGATTTGCCCGATGAATCCTTGATATTTAGTCGTTTTTAGCCAATTTTCAGAATTTTTGAAAATTTTACTTTTTTGTGAAAATATCCGCTAAATGAGGGAATAATATGTTTGAGGGTACCCCAGGAGAGTTCCAAATGTGTGTGGGCAGATTATACAGTGCCTACAAGTAGTATTCAACCCCCTGCAGATTTAGCTGGTTTGATAAGATGCAAATAAGTTAGAGCCTTCAAACTGCAAACGAGAGTAGGTTTTATGAACAGAAGCATAAATCTTACAAACCAAAAAGTTATGTTGCTCAGTTGAATTTTATTAAATTTTAAACATAAAAGTGTGGGTCAATTATTATACAACCCCTATGTTTAATATTTTGTGGAATAACCCTTGTTTGCAATTACAGCTAATAATCATCTTTTATAAGACCTGATCAGGCCGGCACAGGTCTGTGGAGTTATCTTGGCCCACTCCTCCATGCAGATCTTCTCCAAGTTATCTAGGTTCTTTGGGTGTCTCATGTGTACTTTATTCTTGAGCTCCTTCCACAAGTTTTCAATTGGATTAAGGTCAGGAGACTGACTAGGCCACTCCAACACCTTTACTTTTTCCCTCTTGAACCAGGCCTTGGTTTTCTTGGCTGTGTGCTTTGGGTCGTTGTCTTGTTGGAAGATGAAATTACGACCCATGTTAAGATCCTTGATGGAGGAGCGGAGGTTCTTGGCCAAAATCTCCAGGTAGGCCGTGCTATCCATCTTCCCATGGATGCGGACCAGATGGCCAGGCCCCTTGTCTGAGAAACAGCCCCACAGAATGATGCTGCCACCACCATGCTTGACTGTAGGGATGGTATTCTTGGGGTCGTATGCAGTGCCATCCAGTCTCCAAACGTCACGTGTGTGGTTGGCACCAAAGATCTCGATCTTGGTCTCATCAGACCATAGAACCTTGAACCAGTCTGTCTCAGAGTCCTCCAAGTGATCATGAGCAAACTGTAGACGAGCCTTGACATGACGCTTTGATAGTAAAGGTACCTTACGGGCTCGTCTGGAACGGAGACCATTGCGGTGCAGTACGTTACTTATGGTATTGACTGAAACCAATGTCCCCACTGCCATGAGATCTTCCCGGAGCTCCTTCCTTGTTGTCCTTGGGTTAGCCTTGACTCTTCGGACAAGCCTGGCCTCGGCACGGGAGGACACTTTCAAAGGCTGTCCAGACCGTGGAAGGCTAATAGTAGTTCCATAAGCCTTCCACTTACGGATGATGCTCCCAACAGTGGAGACAGGTAGGCCCAACTCCTTGGAAAGGGTTTTGTACCCCTGCCAGCCTTGTGACCCTCCAGGATCTTGTCTTTGATGGCCTTGGAATGCTCCTTTGTCTTTCCCATGTTGACCATGTCTGAGTGCTGTTCACAAGTTTGGGGAGGGTCTTAAATAGTCAGAAAAGGCTGGCAAAAGAGATCTTTAATCCACACATGTGAAGCTCATTATTCTTGGTGCCTGAACTACTTCTTAATACTTTAGGGGGACCAAACAGAATTCTTGTGGTTTGAGGGGTTGAATAATAAATGACACTCTGAATTAACTTTTAACGTTTTAAAAAAAAAAAAAAAAAATTTGCTGCAGTGCATTTCCCACTTCCAGGCTGATCTATAGTACAAATGTCACAATGCCAAGCTAATTCCGCATGTGTCAACCAGCTAAATCTGCAGGGGGTTGAATACTACTTGTAGGCATTGTATATCCCACGGGGGTGAAATTGAAAAAAGTTTAAAAATTTTTTTTTTCGACTTAGTCATTTTTCCGGTGTTTTTCAGACTTTCAGATAGGAGAAATGTCAGTGAGCATTCCGATTTCAGTTCCAGAGCGATTCGCCCCATGAGTCCTTGATATTTAGTCGTTTTCAGCCAATTTTCAGAATTTTTGAAAATTTCACTTTTTTGTGAAAATATCCACTAAATGAGGGAATAATATGTGTGAGGGTACCCTAGGAGAGTTCCAAATGTGTGTGGGTAGAATATATATCCCACGGGGGTAAAATTGAAAAAAGTTGAAAAAAAATTTTTTTTGGACTTAGTCATTTTTCATGGGTTTATCAGACTTTCAGATAGTGGAAATGTCAGTGAGCATTCCGATTTCAGTTCCAGAGCGATTCGCCCGATGAGTCCTTGATATTTAGTCGTTTTCATCCAATTTTCTGAATTTTTGAAAATTTCACTTTTTTGTGAAAATATCCGCTAAATGAGGGAATAATATGTGTGAGGGTACCCCAGGAGAGTTCCAAATGTGTGTGGATAGAATATATATCCCACGGGGGTAAAATTGAAAAAAGTTTAAAAAAAATTTTTTTGGACTTAGTCATTTTTGGGGCATTTATCAGACTTTCAGATAGGGTAAATGTCAGTGAGTATTCCGATTTCAGTTCCAGAGCGATTCGCCCCATGAGTCCTTGATGTGTAGTTGTTTTCAGCTAATTTTCTGAATTTTTGAAAATTTCACTTTTTTTTGAAAATATCCACTAAATGAGGGAATAATATGTGTGAGGGTACCCCAGGAGAGTTCCAAATGTGTGTGGGTAGAATATATATCCCACGGGGGTAAAATTGAAAAAGGAGAAAAATTATTTTTTTTTGGACTTAGTCATTCTTCCGGCGTTTATCAGACTTTCAGATAGGGGAAATGTCAGTGAGCATTCCGATTTCAGTGCCAGAGTGATTCAAATGATGAGTCCTTGATATTTAGTCGTTTTCAGCCAATTTTCTGAATCTTTGAAAATTTCACTTTTTTGTGAAAATATCTGCTAAATGATGGAATAATATGTGTGAAGGTACCCCAGGAGAGTTCAAAATGTGTATGGGTAGAATATATATCCCACGGGGGTAAAATTGAAAAAAGTTGAAAAAATTTTTTTGGGGACTTAGTCATTTTTCCGGCGTTTGTCAGACTTTCAGATAGGGGAAATGTCAGAGAGCATTCCGATTTCAGTACCAGAGCGATTCGAACGATGAGTCCTTGATATTTAGTCATTTTCAGCCAATTTTCTGAATTTTGGAAAATTTCACTTTTTTGTAAAAACATCCACTAAATGAGGGAATAATATGTGTGAGGGTACCCCAGGAGAGTTCCAAATGTGTGTGGGTAGAATATATATCCCACGGGGGTAAAACTGAAAAAAGTTGAAAAAAATATTTTTTTGGACTTAGTCATTTTTCCGGGGTTTATCAGACTTTCAGATAGGGTAAATGTCAATGAGCATTCGGATTTCAGTTCCAGAGCGATTCGCCCGATGAGTCCTTGATATTTAGTCGTTTTCAGCCAATTTTCTGAATTTTTGAAAATTAAATTTTTTGTGAAAATATCCACTAAATGAGGGAATAATATGTGTGAGGGTACCCCAGAAGAGTTACAAATGTGTTTGGGTAGAATATATATCGTACAGGGGTAAAATTGAAAAAAGTTTAAAAATTTTTTTTTCTGGATTTAGTCATTTTTCCAGCGTTTATCAAACTTTCAGATAGGGGAAATGTCAGTGAGCATTCCGATTTCAGTTCCAGAGCGATGCGAACGATGAATCGTTGATATTTAGTCATTTTCAGCCAATTTTCTGAATTTTTAAAAATTCATTTTTTTTGTGAAAATATCCACTAAATGAGGGAATAATATGTGTGAGGGTACCCCAGGAGAGTTCCAATTGTGTGTGGGTAGAATATATATCCCACGCGGGTAAAATTGAAAAAAGCTGAAAAAATTTTTTTTTGGGTATAGTCATTTTTCCGGCGTTTATCAGACTTTCAGATAGGGAAATGTCAGTGAGCATTCCGATTTCAGTTCCAGAGCGATTCGAACGATGAGTCCTTGATATTTAGTCATTTTCAGCCAATTTTCTGAATTTTTGAAAATTTCACTTTTTTGTGAAAATATCCGCTAAATGAGGGAATAATATGTGTGAGGGTACCCCAGGAGAGTTCCAAATGTGTGTGGGTAGAATTTATATCCCACGGGGGTAAAATTGAAAAAAGTTGAAAAATTTTTTTTTTCGGACTTAGTCATTTTTCATGGGTTTATCACACTTTCAGATAGTGGAAATGTCAGTGAGCATTCCGATTTCAGTTCCAGAGCAATTCCCCCGATGAGTCCTTGATATTTAGTCGTTTTCAGCCAATTTTCTGAATTTTTGAAAATTTCACTTTTTTGTGAAAATATCCGCTAAATGAGGGAATAATATGTGTGAGGGTACCCCAGGAGAGTTCCAAATGTGTGTGGATAGAATATATACCCCACAGGGGTAAAATTGAAAAAAGTTGAAAAAAAAATTTTTTTGGACTTAGTAATTTTTCAGGGGTTTATCAGACTTTCAGATAGGGGAAATGTCAGTGAGCATTCCGATTTCAGTTCCAGAGCGATTCGCCCGATGAGTCCTTGATATTTAGTCGTTTTCAGCCAATTTTCTGAATTTTTGAAAATTTCACTTTTTTGTGAAAATATCCGCTAAATGATGGAAAAATATGTGTGAGGGTACACCAGGAGATTTCCAAATGTGTGTGCGTTAAATATATATCCCACGGGGGTAAAATTGAAAAAAGTTAAAAAAAAAATTTTTTTGGACTTAGTCATTTTTCCGGCGTTTATCAGACTTTCAGATAGGGGAAATGTCAGAGAGCATTCTGATTTCAGTACCAGAGCGATTCGAACTATGAGTCCTTGATATTTAGTCGTTTTCAGCCAATTTTCAGAATTTTTGAAAATTTCACTTTTTTGTGAAAATATCCGCTAAATGAGGGAATAATATGTGTGAGGGTACCCCAGGAGAGTTCCAAATGTGTGTGGATAGAATATATATCCCACGGGGGTAAAATTGAAAAAAGTTTAAAAAAAATTTTTTTGACTTAGTCATTTTTCCGGTGTTTATCAGACTTTCAGGTAGGGGAAATGTCAGTGAGCATTCCGATTTCAGCTCCAGAGCGATGCGAACGATGAGTCCTTGATATTTAGTCGTTTTCAGACAATTTTCTGAATTTTTGAAAATTTCATTTTTTGTGAAAATATCCACTAAATGAGGGAATAATATGTGTGAGGGTACCCCAGGAGAGTTCCAAATGTGTGTGGGTAGAATATATATCCCACGGGGGTAAAATTGAATAAAGTTGAAAAAAAAATTTTTTGGGACTTAGTCATTTGTCCAGCGTTTATCAGACTTTCAGATAGGGGAAATGTCAGTGAGCATTCCGATTTCAGTTCCAGAGCGATTTGAACAATGTGTCCTTGATATTTATTTGTTTTCAGCCAATTTTCTGAATTTTTGAAAATTTCACCTATTTTGTGAAAATATCCACTAAATGAGGGAATAATACGTGTGAGGGTACCCCAGGAGAGTTCCAAATGTGTGTGGGTAGAATATATATCCCACGGGGGTAAAATTGAAAAAAGTTAAAAAAAAAAATTTTTGGGACTTAGTCATTTTTCCCGTGTTTAACAGACTTTCAGGTAGGGGAAATGTCAGTAATCATTCCTGTTTCAGTTCCAGAGCGATTCGTCCGATGAGTCCTTGATATTTAGTCGTTTTCAGCCAATTTTCAGAATTTTTGAAAATTTTACTTTTTTGTGAAAATATCCGCTAAATGAGGGAATAATATGTTTGAGGGTACCCCAGGAGAGTTCCAAATGTGTGTGGGCAGATTATACAGTGCCTACAAGTAGTATTCAACCCCCTGCAGATTTAGCTGGTTTGATAAGATGCAAATAAGTTAGAGCCTTCAAACTGCAAACGAGAGTAGGTTTTATGAACAGAAGCATAAATCTTACAAACCAAAAAGTTATGTTGCTCAGTTAAATTTTATTAAATTTTAAACATAAAAGTGTGGGTCAATTATTATACAACCCCTATGTTTAATATTTTGTGGAATAACCCTTGTTTGCAATTACAGCTAATAATCGTCTTTTATAAGACCTGATCAGGCCGGCACAGGTCTGTGGAGTTATCTTGGCCCACTCCTCCATGCAGATCTTCTCCAAGTTATCTAGGTTCTTTGGGTGTCTCATGTGTACTTTATTCTTTAGCTCCTTCCACAAGTTTTCAATTGGGTTAAGGTCAGGAGACTGACTAGGCCACTCCAACACCTTTACTTTTTCCCTCTTGAACCAGGCCTTGGTTTTCTTGGCTGTGTGCTTTGGGTCGTTGTCTTGTTGGAAGATGAAATTATGACCCATGTTAAGATCCTTGATGGAGGAGCGGAGGTTCTTGGCCAAAATCTCCAGGTAGGCCGTGCTATCCATCTTCCCATGGATGCGGACCAGATGGCCAGGCCCCTTGTCTGAGAAACAGCCCCACAGAATGATGCTGCCACCACCATGCTTGACTGTAGGGATGGTATTCTTGGGGTCGTATGCAGTGCCATCCAGTCTCCAAACGTCACGTGTGTGGTTGGCACCAAAGATCTCGATCTTGGTCTCATCAGACCATAGAACCTTGAACCAGTCTGTCTCAGAGTCCTCCAAGTGATCATGAGCAAACTGTAGACGAGCCTTGACATGACGCTTTGATAGTAAAGGTACCTTACGGGCTCATCTGGAACGGAGACCATTGCGGTGGAGTACGTTACTTATGGTATTGACTGAAACCAATGTCCCCACTGCCATGAGATCTTCCCGGAGCTCCTTCCTTGTTGTCCTTGGGTTAGCCTTGACTCTTCGGACAAGCCTGGCCTCGGCACGGGAGGACACTTTCAAAGGCTGTCCAGACCGTGGAAGGCTAATAGTAGTTCCATAAGCCTTCCACTTACGGATGATGCTCCCAACAGTGGAGACAGGTAGGCCCAACTCCTTGGAAAGGGTTTTGTACCCCTGCCAGCCTTGTGACCCTCCAGGATCTTGTCTTTGATGGCCTTGGAATGCTCCTTTGTCTTTCCCATGTTGACCATGTCTGAGTGCTGTTCACAAGTTTGGGGAGGGTCTTAAATAGTCAGAAAAGGCTGGCAAAAGAGATCTTTAATCCACACATGTGAAGCTCATTATTCTTGGTGCCTGAACTACTTCTTAATACTTTAGGGGGACCAAACAGAATTCTTGTGGTTTGAGGGGTTGAATAATAAATGACACTCTGAATTAACTTTTAACGTTTAAAAAAAAAAAAAAAAAAATTTGCTGCAGTGCATTTCCCACTTCCAGGCTGATCTAAAGTACAAATGTCACAATGCCAAGCTAATTCCGCATGTGTCAACCAGCTAAATCTGCAGGGGGTTGAATACTACTTGTAGGCATTGTATATCCCACGGGGGTGAAATTGAAAAAAGTTTAAAAATTTTTTTTTTCGACTTAGTCATTTTTCCGGTGTTTTTCAGACTTTCAGATAGGAGAAATGTCAGTGAGAATTCCGATTTCAGTTCCAGAGCGATTCGCCCGATGAGACCTTGATATGTAGTCTTTTTCAGCCAATTTTCAGAATTTTTGAAAATTTCACTTTTTTGTGAAAATATCCGCTAAATGAGGGAATAATATGTGTGAGGGTACCCCAGGAGAGTTCCAAATGTGTGTGGATAGAATATATATCCCACGGGGGTAAAATTGAAAAAAGTTTAAAAAAAATTTTTTTGGACTTAGTCATTTTTGGGGCATTTATCAGACTTTCAGATAGGGTAAATGTCAGTGAGTATTCCGATTTCAGTTCCAGAGCGATTCGCCCCATGAGTCCTTGATGTGTAGTTGTTTTCAGCTAATTTTCTGAATTTTTGAAAATTTCACTTTTTTTTGAAAATATCCACTAAATGAGGGAATAGTATGTGTGAGGGTACCCCAGGAGAGTTCCAAATGTGTGTGGATAGAATATATACCCCACAGGGGTAAAATTGAAAAAAGTTGAAAAAAAAATTTTTTTGGACTTAGTAATTTTTCAGGTGTTTATCAGACTTTCAGATAGGGGAAATGTCAGTGAGCATTCCGATTTCAGTTCCAGAGCGATTCGCCCGATGAGTCCTTGATATTTAGTCGTTTTCAGCCAATTTTCTGAATTTTTGAAAATTTCACTTTTTTGTGAAAATATCCGCTAAATGATGGAAAAATATGTGTGAGGGTACACCAGGAGATTTCCAAATGTGTGTGCGTTAAATATATATCCCACGGGGGTAAAATTGAATAAAGTTGAAAAAAATATTTTTTGGGACTTAGTCATTTGTCCAGCGTTTATCAGACTTTCAGATAGGGGAAATGTCAGTGAGCATTCCGATTTCAGTTCCAGAGCGATTCGAACGATGTGTCCTTGATATTTATTTGTTTTCAGCCAATTTTCTGAATTTTTGAAAATTTCACCTATTTTGTGAAAATATCCGCTAAATGAGGGAATAATATGTGTGAGGGTACCCCAGGAGAGTTCCAAATGTGTGTGGGTAGAATATATATCCCACGGGGGTAAAATTGAAAAAAGTTGAAAAAAAAATTTTTTTGGACTTAGTCATTTTTCCGGGGTTTATCAGACTTTCAGATAAGGGAAATGCCAGAGAGCATTCAGATTTCAGTTCCAGAGCGATTTTAACGATGAGTCCTTGATATTTAGTCGTTTTCAGCCAATTTTCTGAATTTTTGAAATTTTCACTTTTTTGTGAAAATATCCACTAAATGAGGGAATAATATGTGTGAGGGTATCCCAGGAGAGTTCCAAATGTGTGTGGGAAGAATATATATCCCACGGGGGTAGAATTGAAAAAAGTTGAAAAAATTTTTTTTTTGGAATTAGTCATTTTTCCGGCATTTATCAGACTTTCAGATAGGGGAAATTTCAGTGAGCATTCCGATTTCAGTTCCAGAGTAGTGTTGAGTGATACCTTCCGATATCGGGATATATCGGATCGGATTGGATCGGACCGATACCGAAAAAGTATCGGATATCGCCAATTCCGATACCGGAAACCAATGCAAGTCAATGGGACAGAAATATCGTAATGAAAATAAACCCTTTCTTTCCTTGTAGGTTAATTCTACATGAAGGAAAACAACTAAGAATAATGTAGAATGTATTGGGGGAGGTGGGGGAGACAATAAAGGCATAGAGGTTTAGCCCAATCAAATGGAATAGCAGGAATTAATATTTTTTTTAAGACGTTCTGAGTTACGGAAATATTGACTATGTTAAGTATTTTTATATTTTGTCAGATATTTATGTTTCACTACTTCCATGCTCTTCACCTTCTTTTTTACTTCTCCCACACTTTATCCTTCATCATCCTCAGCATCTTTTTCATCCACTTCTTCTTCACCTTCTTCATCTTCTTCTTCTTCTCCTTCTTCGTATTATTCTTTTTTTTTACTTTCTTCATATTCTACTTCTTCATCTTCTTCTTCATCATACTCTTATTTGTGACAGGCATTCCTGTAGTTGTTATCTATAAAAGGTTGGACATTACACCTTTCGTTCTGCCCGTCACAAAAGATTTACAACAGGATTTGTCCGCGTTCAGTTTGGCCTGCAGCAGCAGGTCTTTTCCAGGGGCACCACGAGGAGGAACGGACTCACCCCAATACACTGCTTACTCATCTTCTGCTTATAATTTAGATATTATCTTTTGCTCTGATTTTTAGTCTTATGCTTAATGTTCTTCCGCTTTTTGTTCTGCAGCTTCTTGTATTTCTGCTTCTTGGTTTTCTGTCTCTTGTTCTTCTGTATCTTGGTGCTTGTCTTCTCTTCTTTGTCCTATTGGTCAACTTCTTCAGGGTCATCTTCTTGGTCTTCTTCGGGGTGGTCTTCAGGGTAGTCGTATTCGGGGGTCCTCGTCTTCGGGGTCCTCGTCTTCTTCGGGTTGGTCTTCTGGGTCCTCGTCTTCGGGGTCCTCGTCTTCTTCGGGGTGGTCTTCAGGGTCCTCGTCTTCTTCGAGGTGGTCTTCAGAGTCCTCGTCTTCTTCGGGGTGGTCTTCAGGGTCCTCGTCTTCAGGGTCGTCATCTTCGGGGTCCTCGTCTTCTTAGGGTTGGTCTTCAGGGTCCTCGTCTTCAGGGTCCTCGTCAGGGAGATCCAGAGTGATTACCAAGAACCATTTCAAAAAGCTTGAACTTGGAAATGTAGCAGAAGGTACAAGAAAGCTGAGGAACTACCGAGGACCAGCTGACGGTACTGGAACCCGGATGGGTAGCAGAATGTACAAGAGCCAATGGAACTGCCGAAGACCAGCTGACGGTACTGGAACTCGGTTACTAAGCAGGAGGTACCTGTGCCAGAAAGCACTACCAAGGACCCGCAGACGTTGGTGGAACTTGGATACCGAGAAGGAGGCACCTAATCCAAAGGCACTGCCTAGAACCAGCTGACGGTACTGGAACCCAGATGGGTAGCAGAAGGTACCCATGTAAAAAAAAGTTCAAGGTCGCGAGCCGGCCGCAGTTACCAAAACCCACAGTCCTACAGGGGGTGCTTGTCCTATTGGCACTATGGAACCAGCCTTCATTGCCAGATCCCGCAGCACACATAGGAGTCACCTAAACTGCAGGCACCATAGAGTCAGCTAACCCGACCGCAACACTACAGGACAACGCATTGGAGGCAATGTGACGTTGACACTACCCGGAAACAGCTGGCGTGCTGGAACCAGGCTGGGCAGGAGGGAGTACCCATGCCAAAGACACTGCCGAGAACCAGCTGACGGTACTGGAACCCGGATGGGTAGTAGAAGGTACAAGAGCCAATGGAACTGCCGAAGACAAGCTGACGGTACTGGAACTCGGTTACTAAGCAGGAGGTACCTGTGCCAGAAAGAATTACCAAGGACCAGCAGACGTTGGTGGAACTTGGATACCGAGAAGGAGGCACCTAATCCAAAGGCACTGCCGAGAACCAGCTGACGGTACTGGAACCCGGATGGGTAGCAGAAGGTACCCATGTAAAAAAAAGTTCAAGGCCGCGAGCCGGCCGCAGTTACCAAAACCCACAGTCCTACAGGGGGTGCTTGTCCTATTGGCACTATGGAACCAGCCTTCATTGCCAGATCCCGTAGCCCACATAGGAGTCATCTAAACTGCAGGCACCATAGAGTCGGCTAACCCGACCACAACACGACAGGACAACGCATTGGAGGCAAAGTGACGTTGACACTACCCGGAAACAGCTGGCGTGCTGGAACCAGGCTGGGCAGGAGGGAGTACCCGTGCCAAAGTCACTGCCGAGAACCAGCTGACGGTACTGGAACCGGGATGGGTAGTAGAAGGTACAAGAGCAAATGGAACTACCGAGGACCAGCTGACGGTACTGGAGCCCGGATGGGTAGCAGAAGGTGCAAGAGCCAATGGAACTGCCGAAGACCAGCTGACGGTACTGGAACTCGGTTACTAAGCAGGAGGTACCTGTGCCAGAAAGCACTACCAAGGACCAGCAGACGTTGGTGGAACTTGGATACCGAGAAGGAGGCACCTAATCCAAAGGCACTGCCGAGAACCAGCTGACGGTACTGGAACCCGGATGGGTAGTAGAAGGTACAAGAGCAAATGGAACTACCGAGAACCAGCTGGCGGTGCTGGAACCCAGGGTAAATACTAAAAACAGAGTGGAGCCAGAGGTGTAATTGGAGCAAGTTTTAAATCAGTAGTACAGTGGATGTGGACAAAGCAGGAGAATTTGCCGGACACACAGCAGGGGAACAGCTGACGTTACTGAACCCCAATAACACTGGAGCAAGCGTTGACTGTGCAGACGGCACTTCTGAGCAGCAACTAGCGGTATTGGAGCCCAGGGTAAATACTAAAAACAGAGGAGCCAGAGGTGTAATTGGAGCAAGTTTTAAATCAGTAGTACAGTGGATGTGGACAAAGCAGGAGAATTTGCCGGACACACAGCTGGGGATCAGCTGACGTTACTGAACCCCAATAACACTGGAGCAAGCGTTGACTGTGCAGACGGCACTTCTGAGCAGCAACTAGCGGTATTGAAGCCCAGGGTAAATACTAAAAACAGAGGAGCCAGAGGTGTAAATGGAGCAAGTTTTAAATCAGTAGTACAGTGGATGTGGACAAAGCAGGAGAATTTGCCGGACACACAGCTGGGGATCAGCTGACGTTACTGAACCCCAATAACACTGGAGCAAGCGTTGACTGTGCAGACGGCACTTCTGAGCAGCAACTAGCGGTATTGGAGCCCAGGGTAAATACTAAAAACAGAGGAGCCAGAGGTGTAATTGGAGCAAGTTTTAAATCAGTAGTACAGTGGATGTAGACAAAGCAGGAGAATTTGCCGGACACACAGCAGGGGAACAGCTGACGTTACTGAACCCCAATAACACTGGAGCAAGCATTGACTGTGCAGACGGCACTTCTGAGCAGCAACTAGCGGTATTGGAGCCCAGGGTAAATACTAAAAACAGAGGAGCCAGAGGTGTAATTGGAGCAAGTTTTAAATCAGTAGTACAGTGGATGTGGACAAAGCAGGAGAATTTGCCGGACGCACAGCAGGGGAACAGCTGACGTTACTGAACCCCAATAACACGCCAGCAAGTGTTGACTGTGCAAACGGCACTTCCGAGCACCAACTAGTGGTGTTGGAGCTCAGGGATAATACTGAAAACAGAGGAGCCAGAGGTGTAATTGGAGCAACTTTAAAATCTGTAGTAGTGAGAATGTGGACAGAGCAGGAGAAATTGCCGTCCGCACAGCAGGTGGAACAGCTGACGTTACAGAACCCCAATAACATGGCAGCAAGTGTTGACTGTGCAGACGGCACTTCCGAGCGCCAACTGGCGGTGTTGGAGCTCAGGGATAATACTGAAAACAGAGGAGCCAGAGTGTATTTGGAGGAGGTTTTAAATCAGTAGTACAGTGGATGTGGACAGAGCAGGAGAAATTGCCGTCCGCACAGCAGGGGAACAGCTGACGTTACTGAACCCCAATAACATGGCAGCAAGTGTTGACTGTGCAGACGGCACTTCCGAGCGCCAACTGGCGGTGTTGGAGCTCAGGGATAATACGGAAAACAGAGGAGCCAGAGGTAGATTTGGAGGAGGTTTTAAATCAGTAGTACAGTGGATGTGGACAGAGCAGGAGAAATTGCCGTCCGCACAGCAGGGGAACAGCTGACGTTACTGAACCCCAATAACATGGCAGCAAGTGTTGACTGTGCAGACGGCACTTCCGAGCGCCAACTGGCGGTGTTGGTGCTCAGGGATAATACTGAAAACAGAGGAGCCAGAGGTGTAATTGGAGCAACTTTAAAATCTGTAGTAGTGAGAATGTGGACAGAGCAGGAGAAATTGCCGTCCGCACAGCAGGGGAACAGCTGACGTTACTGAACCCCAATAACACGGCAGCAAGTGTTGACTGTGCAGACGGCACTTCCGAGCGCCAACTGGCTGTGTTGGAGCTCAGGGATAATACTGAAAACAGAGGAGGCAGAGGTGTAATTGGAGCAACTTTAAAATCTGTAGTAGTGAGAATGTGGACAGAGCAGGAGAAATTGCCGTCCGCACAGCAGGGGAACAGCAGACGTAACTGAACCCCAATAACATGGCAGCAAGTGTTGACTGTGCAGATGGCACTTCCAAGCGCCAACTGGCGGTGTTGGAGCTCAGGGATAATACTGAAAACAGAGGAGGCAGAGGTGTATTTGGAGGAGGTTTTAAATCAGTAGTACAGTGGATGTGGACAGAGCAGGAGAAATTGCCGTCCGCACAGCTGGGGATCAGCTGACGTTACTGAACCCCAATAACACTGGAGCAAGCGTTGACTGTGCAGACGGCACTTCTGAGCAGCAACTAGCGGTATTGAAGCCCAGGGTAAATACTAAAAACAGAGGAGCCAGAGGTGTAATTGGAGCAAGTTTTAAATCAGTAGTACAGTGGATGTGGACAAAGCAGGAGAATTTGCCGGACACACAGCTGGGGATCAGCAGACGTTACTGAACCCCAATAACACTGGAGCAAGCGTTGACTGTGCAGACGGCACTTCTGAGCAGCAACTAGCGGTATTGGAGCCCAGGGTAAATACTAAAAACAGAGGAGCCAGAGGTGTAATTGGAGCAAGTTTTAAATCAGTAGTACAGTGGATGTAGACAAAGCAGGAGAATTTGCCGGACACACAGCAGGGGAACAGCTGACGTTACTGAACCCCAATAACACTGGAGCAAGCATTGACTGTGCAGACGGCACTTCTGAGCAGCAACTAGCGGTATTGGAGCCCAGGGTAAATACTAAAAACAGAGGAGCCAGAGGTGTAATTGGAGCAAGTTTTAAATCAGTAGTACAGTGGATGTGGACAAAGCAGGAGAATTTGCCGGACGCACAGCAGGGGAACAGCTGACGTTACTGAACCCCAATAACACGCCAGCAAGTGTTGACTGTGCAAACGGCACTTCCGAGCACCAACTAGTGGTGTTGGAGCTCAGGGATAATACTGAAAACAGAGGAGCCAGAGGTGTAATTGGAGCAACTTTAAAATCTGTAGTAGTGAGAATGTGGACAGAGCAGGAGAAATTGCCGTCCGCACAGCAGGTGGAACAGCTGACGTTACAGAACCCCAATAACATGGCAGCAAGTGTTGACTGTGCAGACGGCACTTCCGAGCGCCAACTGGCGGTGTTGGAGCTCAGGGATAATACTGAAAACAGAGGAGCCAGAGGTGTAATTGGAGCAACTTTAAAATCTGTAGTAGTGAGAATGTGGACAGAGCAGGAGAAATTGCCGTCCGCACAGCAGGGGAACAGCTGACGTTACAGAACCCCAATAACATGGCAGCAAGTGTTGACTGTGCAGACGGCACTTCCGAGCGCCAACTGGCGGTGTTGGAGCTCAGGGATAATACTGAAAACAGAGGAGCCAGAGGTGTAATTGGAGCAACTTTAAAATCTGTAGTAGTGAGAATGTGGACAGAGCAGGAGAAATTGCCGTCCGCACAGCAGGTGGAACAGCTGACGTTACAGAACCCCAATAACATGGCAGCAAGTGTTGACTGTGCAGACGGCACTTCCGAGCGCCAACTGGCGGTGTTGGAGCTCAGGGATAATACTGAAAACAGAGGAGCCAGAGGTGTAATTGGAGCAACTTTAAAATCTGTAGTAGTGAGAATGTGGACAGAGCAGGAGAAATTGCCGTCCGCACAGCAGGGGAACAGCTGACGTTACAGAACCCCAATAACATGGCAGCAAGTGTTGACTGTGCAGACGGCACTTCCGAGCGCCAACTGGCGGTGTTGGAGCTCAGGGATAATACTGAAAACAGAGGAGCCAGAGGTGTAATTGGAGCAACTTTAAAATCTGTAGTAGTGAGAATGTGGACAGAGCAGGAGAAATTGCCGTCCGCACAGCAGGGGAACAGCTGACGTTACTGAACCCCAATAACATGGCAGCAAGTGTTGACTGTGCAGACGGCACTTCCGAGCGCCAACTGGCAGTGTTGGAGCTCAGGGATAATACTGAAAACAGAGGAGCCAGAGGTGTATTTGTAGGAGGTTTTAAATCAGTAGTACAGTGGATGTGGACAGAGCAGGAGAAATTGCCGTCCGCACAGCAGGGGAACAGCTGACGTTACTGAACCCGAATAACATGGCAGCAAGTGTTGACTGTGCAGACGGCACTTCCGAGCGCCAACTGGCGGTGTTGGAGCTTAGGGATAATACGGAAAACAGAGGAGCCAGAGGTGTATTTGGAGGAGGTTTTAAATCAGTAGTACAGTGGATGTGGACAGAGCAGGAGAAATTGCCGTCCGCACAGCAGGGGAACAGCTGACGTAACTGAACCCCAATAACACTGGAGCAAGCATTGACTGTGCAGACGGCACTTCTGAGCAGCAACTAGCGGTATTGGAACCCAGGGTAAATACTAAAAACAGAGGAGCCAGAGGTGTAATTGGAGCAAGTTTTAAATCAGTAGTACAGTGGATGTGGACAAAGCAGGAGAATTTGCCGGACGCACAGCAGGGGAACAGCTGACGTTACTGAACCCCAATAACACGCCAGCAAGTGTTGACTGTGCAGACGGCACTTCCAAGCGCCAACTGGCGGTGTTGGAGCTCAGGGATAATACTGAAAACAGAGGAGCCAGAGGTGTAATTGGAGCAACTTTAAAATCTGTAGTAGTGAGAATGTGGACAGAGCAGGAGAAATTGCCGTCCGCACAGCAGGGGAACAGCTCACGTTACTGAACCCCAATAACATGGCAGCAAGTGTTGACTGTGCAGACGGCACTTCCGAGCGCCAACTGGCGGTGTTGGAGCTCAGGGATAATACTGAAAACAGAGGAGTCAGAGGTGTAATTGGAGCAACTTTAAAATCTGTAGTAGTGAGAATGTGGACAGAGCAGGAGAAATTGCCGTCCGCACAGCAGGGGAACAGCTGACGTTACTGAACCCCAATAACATGGCAGCAAGTGTTGACTGTGCAGACGGCACTTCCGAGCGCCAACTGGCGGTGTTGGAGCTCAGGGATAATACTGAAAACAGAGGAGCCAGAGGTGTATTTGGAGGAGGTTTTAAATCAGTAGTACAGTGGATGTGGACAGAGCAGGAGAAATTGCCGTCCGCACAGCAGGGGAACAGCTGACGTTACTGAACCCCAATAACATGGCAGCAAGTGTTGACTGTGCAGACGGCACTTCCGAGCGCCAACTGGCGGTGTTGGAGCTCAGGGATAATACGGAAAACAGAGGAGCCAGAGGTGTATTTGGAGGAGGTTTTAAATCAGTAGTACAGTGGATGTGGACAGAGCAGGAGAAATTGCCGTCCGCACAGCAGGGGAACAGCTGACGTTACTGAACCCCAATAACATGGCAGCAAGTGTTGACTGTGCAGACGGCACTTCCGAGCGCCAACTGGCGGTGTTGGAGCTCAGGGATAATACTGAAAACAGAGGAGCCAGAGGTGTAATTGGAGCAACTTTAAAATCTGTAGTAGTGAGAATGTGGACAGAGCAGGAGAAATTGCCGTCCGCACAGCAGGGGAACAGCTGACGTTACTGAACCCCAATAACATGGCAGCAAGTGTTGACTGTGCAGACGGCACTTCCGAGCGCCAACTGGCAGTGTTGGAGCTCAGGGATAATACTGAAAACAGAGGAGCCAGAGGTGTATTTGTAGGAGGTTTTAAATCAGTAGTACAGTGGATGTGGACAGAGCAGGAGAAATTGCCGTCCGCACAGCAGGGGAACAGCTGACGTTACTGAACCCCAATAACATGGCAGCAAGTGTTGACTGTGCAGACGGCACTTCCGAGCGCCAACTGGCGGTGTTGGAGCTCAGGGATAATACGGAAAACAGAGGAGCCAGAGGTGTATTTGGAGGAGGTTTTAAATCAGTAGTACAGTGGATGTGGACAGAGCAGGAGAAATTGCCGTCCGCACAGCAGGGGAACAGCTGACGTAACTGAACCCCAATAACACTGGAGCAAGCAGTGACTGTGCAGACGGCACTTCTGAGCAGCAACTAGCGGTATTGGAACCCAGGGTAAATACTAAAAACAGAGGAGCCAGAGGTGTAATTGGAGCAAGTTTTAAATCAGTAGTACAGTGAATGTGGACAAAGCAAGAGAATTTGCCGGACGCACAGCAGGGGAACAGCTGACGTTACTGAACCCCAAAAACACGCCAGCAAGTGTTGACTGTGCAGACGGCACTTCCAAGCGCCAACTGGCGGTGTTGGAGCTCAGGGATAATACTGAAAACAGAGGAGCCAGAGGTGTAATTGGAGCAACTTTAAAATCTGTAGTAGTGAGAATGTGGACAGAGCAGGAGAAATTGCCATCCGCACAGCAGGGGAACAGCTGACGTTACTGAACCCCAATAACACGGCAGCAAGTGTTGACTGTGCAGACGGCACTTCCGAGCGCCAACTGGCTGTGTTGGAGCTCAGGGATAATACTGAAAACACAGGAGTCAGAGGTGTAATTGGAGCAACTTTAAAATCTGTAGTAGTGAGAATGTGGACAGAGCAGGAGAAATTGCCGTCCGCACAGCAGGGGAACAGCTCACGTTACTGAACCCCAATAACATGGCAGCAAGTGTTGACTGTGCAGACGGCACTTCCGAGCGCCAACTGGCGGTGTTGGAGCTCAGGGATAATACTGAAAACAGAGGAGCCAGAGTGTATTTGGAGGAGGTTTTAAATCAGTAGTACAGTGGATGTGGACAGAGCAGGAGAAATTGCCGTCCGCACAGCAGGGGAACAGCTGACGTTACTGAACCCCAATAACATGGCAGCAAGTGTTGACTGTGCAGACGGCACTTCCGAGCGCCAACTGGCGGTGTTGGAGCTCAGGGATAATACGGAAAACAGAGGAGCCAGAGGTAGATTTGGAGGAGGTTTTAAATCAGTAGTACAGTGGATGTGGACAGAGCAGGAGAAATTGCCGTCCGCACAGCAGGGGAACAGCTGACGTTACTGAACCCCAATAACATGGCAGCAAGTGTTGACTGTGCAGACGGCACTTCCGAGCGCCAACTGGCGGTGTTGGTGCTCAGGGATAATACTGAAAACAGAGGAGCCAGAGGTGTAATTGGAGCAACTTTAAAATCTGTAGTAGTGAGAATGTGGACAGAGCAGGAGAAATTGCCGTCCGCACAGCAGGGGAACAGCTGACGTTACTGAACCCCAATAACACGGCAGCAAGTGTTGACTGTGCAGACGGCACTTCCGAGCGCCAACTGGCTGTGTTGGAGCTCAGGGATAACACTGAAAACAGAGGAGGCAGAGGTGTAATTGGAGCAACTTTAAAATCTGTAGTAGTGAGAATGTGGACAGAGCAGGAGAAATTGCCGTCCGCACAGCAGGGGAACAGCAGACGTAACTGAACCCCAATAACATGGCAGCAAGTGTTGACTGTGCAGATGGCACTTCCAAGCGCCAACTGGCGGTGTTGGAGCTCAGGGATAATACTGAAAACAGAGGAGGCAGAGGTGTATTTTGAGGAGGTTTTAAATCAGTAGTACAGTGGATGTGGACAGAGCAGGAGAAATTGCCGTCCGCACAGCTGGGGATCAGCTGACGTTACTGAACCCCAATAACACTGGAGCAAGCGTTGACTGTGCAGACGGCACTTCTGAGCAGCAACTAGCGGTATTGAAGCCCAGGGTAAATACTAAAAACAGAGGAGCCAGAGGTGTAATTGGAGCAAGTTTTAAATCAGTAGTACAGTGGATGTGGACAAAGCAGGAGAATTTGCCGGACACACAGCTGGGGATCAGCTGACGTTACTGAACCCCAATAACACTGGAGCAAGCGTTGACTGTGCAGACGGCACTTCTGAGCAGCAACTAGCGGTATTGGAGCCCAGGGTAAATACTAAAAACAGAGGAGCCAGAGGTGTAATTGGAGCAAGTTTTAAATCAGTAGTACAGTGGATGTAGACAAAGCAGGAGAATTTGCCGGACACACAGCAGGGGAACAGCTGACGTTACTGAACCCCAATAACACTGGAGCAAGCATTGACTGTGCAGACGGCACTTCTGAGCAGCAACTAGCGGTATTGGAGCCCAGGGTAAATACTAAAAACAGAGGAGCCAGAGGTGTAATTGGAGCAAGTTTTAAATCAGTAGTACAGTGGATGTGGACAAAGCAGGAGAATTTGCCGGACGCACAGCAGGGGAACAGCTGACGTTACTGAACCCCAATAACACGCCAGCAAGTGTTGACTGTGCAAACGGCACTTCCGAGCACCAACTAGTGGTGTTGGAGCTCAGGGATAATACTGAAAACAGAGGAGCCAGAGGTGTAATTGGAGCAACTTTAAAATCTGTAGTAGTGAGAATGTGGACAGAGCAGGAGAAATTGCCGTCCGCACAGCAGGTGGAACAGCTGACGTTACAGAACCCCAATAACATGGCAGCAAGTGTTGACTGTGCAGACGGCACTTCCGAGCGCCAACTGGCGGTGTTGGAGCTCAGGGATAATACTGAAAACAGAGGAGCCAGAGGTGTAATTGGAGCAACTTTAAAATCTGTAGTAGTGAGAATGTGGACAGAGCAGGAGAAATTGCCGTCCGCACAGCAGGGGAACAGCTGACGTTACAGAACCCCAATAACATGGCAGCAAGTGTTGACTGTGCAGACGGCACTTCCGAGCGCCAACTGGCGGTGTTGGAGCTCAGGGATAATACTGAAAACAGAGGAGCCAGAGGTGTAATTGGAGCAACTTTAAAATCTGTAGTAGTGAGAATGTGGACAGAGCAGGAGAAATTGCCGTCCGCACAGCAGGGGAACAGCTGACGTTACTGAACCCCAATAACATGGCAGCAAGTGTTGACTGTGCAGACGGCACTTCCGAGCGCCAACTGGCAGTGTTGGAGCTCAGGGATAGTACTGAAAACAGAGGAGCCAGAGGTGTATTTGTAGGAGGTTTTAAATCAGTAGTACAGTGGATGTGGACAGAGCAGGAGAAATTGCCGTCCGCACAGCAGGGGAACAGCTGACGTTACTGAACCCGAATAACATGGCAGCAAGTGTTGACTGTGCAGACGGCACTTCCGAGCGCCAACTGGCGGTGTTGGAGCTCAGGGATAATACGGAAAACAGAGGAGCCAGAGGTGTATTTGGAGGAGGTTTTAAATCAGTAGTACAGTGGATGTGGACAGAGCAGGAGAAATTGCCGTCCGCACAGCAGGGGAACAGCTGACGTAACTGAACCCCAATAACACTGGAGCAAGCATTGACTGTGCAGACGGCACTTCTGAGCAGCAACTAGCGGTATTGGAACCCAGGGTAAATACTAAAAACAGAGGAGCCAGAGGTGTAATTGGAGCAAGTTTTAAATCAGTAGTACAGTGGATGTGGACAAAGCAGGAGAATTTGCCGGACGCACAGCAGGGGAACAGCTGACGTTACTGAACCCCAATAACACGCCAGCAAGTGTTGACTGTGCAGACGGCACTTCCAAGCGCCAACTGGCGGTGTTGGAGCTCAGGGATAATACTGAAAACAGAGGAGCCAGAGGTGTAATTGGAGCAACTTTAAAATCTGTAGTAGTGAGAATGTGGACAGAGCAGGAGAAATTGCCGTCCGCACAGCAGGGGAACAGCTCACGTTACTGAACCCCAATAACATGGCAGCAAGTGTTGACTGTGCAGACGGCACTTCCGAGCGCCAACTGGCGGTGTTGGAGCTCAGGGATAATACTGAAAACAGAGGAGTCAGAGGTGTAATTGGAGCAACTTTAAAATCTGTAGTAGTGAGAATGTGGACAGAGCAGGAGAAATTGCCGTCCGCACAGCAGGGGAACAGCTGACGTTACTGAACCCCAATAACATGGCAGCAAGTGTTGACTGTGCAGACGGCACTTCCGAGCGCCAACTGGCGGTGTTGGAGCTCAGGGATAATACTGAAAACAGAGGAGCCAGAGGTGTATTTGGAGGAGGTTTTAAATCAGTAGTACAGTGGATGTGGACAGAGCAGGAGAAATTGCCGTCCGCACAGCAGGGGAACAGCTGACGTTACTGAACCCCAATAACATGGCAGCAAGTGTTGACTGTGCAGACGGCACTTCCGAGCGCCAACTGGCGGTGTTGGAGCTCAGGGATAATACGGAAAACAGAGGAGCCAGAGGTGTATTTGGAGGAGGTTTTAAATCAGTAGTACAGTGGATGTGGACAGAGCAGGAGAAATTGCCGTCCGCACAGCAGGGGAACAGCTGACGTTACTGAACCCCAATAACATGGCAGCAAGTGTTGACTGTGCAGACGGCACTTCCGAGCGCCAACTGGCGGTGTTGGAGCTCAGGGATAATACTGAAAACAGAGGAGCCAGAGGTGTAATTGGAGCAACTTTAAAATCTGTAGTAGTGAGAATGTGGACAGAGCAGGAGAAATTGCCGTCCGCACAGCAGGGGAACAGCTGACGTTACTGAACCCCAATAACATGGCAGCAAGTGTTGACTGTGCAGACGGCACTTCCGAGCGCCAACTGGCAGTGTTGGAGCTCAGGGATAATACTGAAAACAGAGGAGCCAGAGGTGTATTTGTAGGAGGTTTTAAATCAGTAGTACAGTGGATGTGGACAGAGCAGGAGAAATTGCCGTCCGCACAGCAGGGGAACAGCTGACGTTACTGAACCCCAATAACATGGCAGCAAGTGTTGACTGTGCAGACGGCACTTCCGAGCGCCAACTGGCGGTGTTGGAGCTCAGGGATAATACGGAAAACAGAGGAGCCAGAGGTGTATTTGGAGGAGGTTTTAAATCAGTAGTACAGTGGATGTGGACAGAGCAGGAGAAATTGCCGTCCGCACAGCAGGGGAACAGCTGACGTAACTGAACCCCAATAACACTGGAGCAAGCATTGACTGTGCAGACGGCACTTCTGAGCAGCAACTAGCGGTATTGGAACCCAGGGTAAATACTAAAAACAGAGGAGCCAGAGGTGTAATTGGAGCAAGTTTTAAATCAGTAGTACAGTGAATGTGGACAAAGCAAGAGAATTTGCCGGACGCACAGCAGGGGAACAGCTGACGTTACTGAACCCCAAAAACACGCCAGCAAGTGTTGACTGTGCAGACGGCACTTCCAAGCGCCAACTGGCGGTGTTGGAGCTCAGGGATAATACTGAAAACAGAGGAGCCAGAGGTGTAATTGGAGCAACTTTAAAATCTGTAGTAGTGAGAATGTGGACAGAGCAGGAGAAATTGCCATCCGCACAGCAGGGGAACAGCTGACGTTACTGAACCCCAATAACACGGCAGCAAGTGTTGACTGTGCAGACGGCACTTCCGAGCGCCAACTGGCGGTGTTGGAGCTCAGGGATAATACTGAAAACAGAGGAGCCAGAGTGTATTTGGAGGAGGTTTTAAATCAGTAGTACAGTGGATGTGGACAGAGCAGGAGAAATTGCCGTCCGCACAGCAGGGGAACAGCTGACGTTACTGAACCCCAATAACATGGCAGCAAGTGTTGACTGTGCAGACGGCACTTCCGAGCGCCAACTGGCGGTGTTGGAGCTCAGGGATAATACGGAAAACAGAGGAGCCAGAGGTAGATTTGGAGGAGGTTTTAAATCAGTAGTACAGTGGATGTGGACAGAGCAGGAGAAATTGCCGTCCGCACAGCAGGGGAACAGCTGACGTTACTGAACCCCAATAACATGGCAGCAAGTGTTGACTGTGCAGACGGCACTTCCGAGCGCCAACTGGCGGTGTTGGTGCTCAGGGATAATACTGAAAACAGAGGAGCCAGAGGTGTAATTGGAGCAACTTTAAAATCTGTAGTAGTGAGAATGTGGACAGAGCAGGAGAAATTGCCGTCCGCACAGCAGGGGAACAGCTGACGTTACTGAACCCCAATAACACGGCAGCAAGTGTTGACTGTGCAGACGGCACTTCCGAGCGCCAACTGGCTGTGTTGGAGCTCAGGGATAATACTGAAAACAGAGGAGGCAGAGGTGTAATTGGAGCAACTTTAAAATCTGTAGTAGTGAGAATGTGGACAGAGCAGGAGAAATTGCCGTCCGCACAGCAGGGGAACAGCTGACGTAACTGAACCCCAATAACATGGCAGCAAGTGTTGACTGTGCAGATGGCACTTCCAAGCGCCAACTGGCGGTGTTGGAGCTCAGGGATAATACTGAAAACAGAGGAGGCAGAGGTGTATTTGGAGGAGGTTTTAAATCAGTAGTACAGTGGATGTGGACAGAGCAGGAGAAATTGCCGTCCGCACAGCAGGGGAACAGCTGACGTAACTGAACCCCAATAACACGGCAGCAAGTGTTGACTGTGCAGGCGGCACTTCCGAGCGCCAACTGGCGGTGTTAGAGCTCAGGGATAATACTGAAAACAGAGGAGCCAGAGGTGTAATTGGAGCAACTTTAAAATCTGTAGTAGTGAGAATGTGGACAGAGCAGGAGAAATTGCCGTCCGCACAGCAGGGGAACAGCTGACGTTACTGAACCCCAATAACATGGCAGCAAGTGTTGTCTGTGCAGACGGCACTTCCGAGCACCAACTGGCAGTGTTGGAGCTCAGGGATAATACTGAAAACAGTGGAGCCAGAGGTGTATTTGGAGGAGGTTTTAAATCAGTAGTGCAGTGGATGTGGACAGAGCAGGAGTAATTGCCGTCCGCACAGCAGGGGAACAGCTGACGTAACTGAACCCCAATAACACGGCAGCAAGTGTTGACTGTGCAGACGGCACTTCCGAGCGCCAACTGGCGGTGTTGGAGCTCAGGGATTACAGTTCAGGTGGTAGAAACATGAACAGAACAGGAGACCTGGATACTGTTGCCAACCAATTATTTATTCTGGAAGAGGACTGGCAAATTCATGAGAGATCCAGGCCTTGTTCATTTTGAGAAAAGTAAGCTGGTCAACGTTATCGGAGGATAGTCGCATGCGACGGTCTGTTAGTACACCACCTGCGGCACTAAAGACGCGTTCCGATAATACACTAGCAGCAGGGCAAGCTAGCACCTCCAATGCACACTGACTAAGCTCTGGCCATGTATCCAGCTTACAGACCCAAAACTTGAAGGGAGAAGAGCCATCTGTAAGTACACTAAGAGGGCAAGTCATGTAGTCTGTCACCATCTGACGGAAACGTTGCCTCCTGCTGACTGGAGCCGTCTGTGATGGTGTAGACATTTGTGGCGGCGGGGACACAAAACTTTGCCACATTTCGGCCATACTGGTCTTGCCTTGTGCTGAGGCGCTGCTTCTGCTCCCTCTTTGTGCAGAGCTTTCTCCACTGCCTCGACGCACTGAGCTGCTTTGTAAAGCACTAGCAGCACTGCTCTCGGTTGGAATGGAGAACATGATGGAATGCACCAGTGCGTCTTGGTACTCCCGCATTTTACGCTCCCGGTTCAACGGTGTTATGAGGCTTTGTAAGTTGTCCCGGTAGCGAGGATCAGGGAGGGTGGACACCCAATAATCAGCCGTGTTGAGAATGTGGGCGATGCGGCGGTCGTTTCTCAGGCACTGCAGTATGAAATCAACCATGTGCTGCAGACTGCCAACTGGCCAAGAAACGCTGTCCCCTGCTTGAGGCGTGATCTCTGCCTGCTCTGCATCACCCCACCCTCACTCTAGATACTGACTACTAGAGCATTGTGTACCTCCCTCCTCTGGACAGATGTCTTCCTCATCCATTGACTCCTCCTCATCCTCCTCACAAAGTGTCCCCTGCCTAGGCCTTTGTGAGGAACCATGTAGTGCAGACTGTAGAGAAGCAGATGGCATTTGTGACTCCTCATCCTCCACCTCTTCCAAAACCTCGTCCCTTAGTGCTTGCAGTGTTTTTTCAAGCAGGCAGATAAGGGGGATAGTCATGCTGACTAGTGCATCATCTGCAATCGCCATCCGCGTGGAATAATCGAAGGCACGCAAAACGTGGCAAATGTCCTTCATAGAGGCCCACTCAGTGGTGGTGAAGTGTGAACGGCGTGCACTGCGACTTGTTTGCGCCTGCTGCAGCTGGTACTCCATTACTGCTGCCTGCTGCTCACACAACCTCTCCAACATATGTAACGTTGAATTTCACCTGGTGGGTAGGTCACATATGATGCGATGTTCCGGAAAACGTAATCGGCGCTGCAGAGCTGCAATGCGTGATCTTGCATTGCTGGAACGCCGCAAGTGAGCGCACTCTATGCGGACCTTGTGAAGCAGTGCATCAAGATCCGGATAGTCCCTCAAAAAACTCTGCACGACCAAGTTGAGCACATGTGCCAGACATGGGATGTGAGTGAGGTTGCCTAGGCCCAGAGCTGCCACCAGATTTCGGCCATTGTCACACACTACCATGCCTGGCTGGAGATTCGCTGGCACAAACCACACGTCGCTCTGCTGCTTGATGGCATTCCAGAGCTCCTGCGCTGTGTGGCTTCGATTCCCCAAAGAAATTAATTTTAATACGGCCTGTTGATGTTTGGCCACGGCTGTGCTCATACTGGTCACCATAACAGGTAACCGTTCACGGGTCGATGTGGAGGTAGACCGTGACGGCTCCTGCAGCGCTGATTCAGAGGAACTGGAGTATGAGGAGGAGTCAATGTGTATAGACTGGATTCCTGCAATCATTGGAGTTGGCAGAACACGTACAGCGCCACTCTCAAGATCTGTACCCGGCTCCACAACATTTACCCAATGGGCAGTGAGGGAAAGGTATCGTTCCTGTCCATGCTTACTGGTCCACGCATCGGTGGTCAGGTGGACCTTGCTACCGACCTCGTTTTGTAGCGCATGTTTAATTTTTCCCTCCACATGATGTTGCAGGGCAGGGACGGCTTGCCTGCTGAAATAAAAGCGGCTGGGCACGTTGTATTGTGGGACTGCCAATGCCATAAAGTTACGGAATGTGTCAGTCTCCACCAGCCTGAATGATAGCATTTCAAGGGCCAGTAGTTTAGCAATGCCAGCATTCAGAGCCTGTGCTCGGGGGTGGTTTGCCGAGTATGGGCGCCTTTTCTCCCATGCCTGTGCTAACGATGGCTGTAGACTGGCCTGGGAGTGTGAGGATGACTGGGAAAGTGGTGCTGTGGGTGGAATTACACTGTGTCTCTGTACAACAGTGCCAGAGATTCTTCCATGGCGATCCTGTGAGGAAGCCGAACCAGCTGTGTGTGAGCTGGAGGAAGAGGCTACAACATGAGCTGAAGAGGTGGTAGGTGGCGCTGTAGGTTGGCCTAGGTCTTCAGTGTGTTTTTGTAACTCCACCACGTGCTTGATCCGCACATGTTTCCACATATTTGTGGTATTGAGGTTGCTGACACTTTTCCCTCTTTTCACCTTCTGATTACACAGCTTGCATTTGACAAAGCAAATGTCATCTGCAACTGTGTCAAAAAAGGACCAGGCACTGCAAGTCTTGGGAGCGCCCGCTTTGGATTTTGGAAGAGCCATGCTCCTAATGGGTGCCGAAGTGGAGGCTGCAGGCAACCAAGTCTGCCCCTCCCTCTCCCTCCTTTTTGGGCTGTTCGGGGAATCTCTTCCTCAGAGCTGCTCCCACCACCTTCCTGTCCCTCACGCCATGATGGGTCAAGGACCTCATCATCTACACCACCCTCTTCAAACAACTGCTTCTCCTGGGTAGTCTCGACAGCACAGTACGCACCAGAAAGTGGCACCTGAGTCTCATCATCAGATGCGTACTGAGGTGTGCTGCTGACCATAGGCACTGGCCCACTCACCTCTTCAGATTCAGAGAGACAAAATGGTTGCGCATCACTTCATACTACCTCTTCTTCAAATTCTCGAATTCTGCTTGGCTGGCCCCCTCTTTCCAAGCCAAGAGATTCAGAGAACAGAAGTAGAGATGGCTCCTGTCCAGGGCTCTCTGACTGCCTGGGCAATTTGGCAGGTGGTGAAGAGACAGATGGGTGCTCTTCAGTGCTCAGGACCTGAGAGGATCTGGAACTAATTGAAGTCGATGCGTTAGCTGCCATCCATCCGACAACGGCTTCAATTTGGTCCTCCCACAGCAGTGGGGTACGGCTAGCTCCTACAAAGCTGCGCATAAAGGACTGTTCCCTGGTAAAACTGGGGGATGCTGAGTCACTGGTGCCCGCAGCAGGCACAGAATCCCCACGTCCTCTCCCTGCAGGCACAGAATCCTCACGTCCTCTCCCTGCAGAAACTCCACGCCCACGCCCACGACCACATGCCTTACTCCCTGCCTTCTTCATCTTGGTAGACTGATAAAGATAGGCAGAAAAGTACTAAGGGCTTAGTGTGCTTATTCCTGAACAGCTGCTAACAGGTATAAGAAACAATAATTTTATAAAGTGTGGACTAGACTTTAATATGAGCTAATGTGGCCTACACAACTGTAAAGTGGAGTGTTTGGTGAACTTTATTTAGGTTTTTAGGTTTTTCTTGTCACAAAAAGACACTGGATGTGCCTAAAGATGTAATAACGATAGTATCACAAACTTTTTGTAGCTATTACAATGTAGGAAGGTAACCTACAGTGCAATAGATGAGGCTACAAAAAATAGGCTAATACTAATCTGGCTGGGGCTGCAGGGCCCAATGCTGCAGAAAGGCTCCTCTATCTACTCCTATATAGTGTGTTTGGAACCAATTTAGCTGAATACGGATGGAACCACCACACTAATAGGAGAAATCTGGAAAAATTATGAATTAGCAAAAAAGGACAATGTATGAGGCAGTGACACACACTGAGTGCACTACAACCAGACGTGGTTGAAGCACACACTACAGGGTGAGCTGGACTCACACACCAGACCTTGCAGACAGCGGTGAACAGTACAGATGCAGAGCACTGTGCACTAGCGCTGCAAGACCAAAAAAATTTCTCTATCTACTCCAATATAGTGTGTTTGGAACCAATTTAGCTGAATACGGATGGAACCACCACACTAATAGGAGATATCAGGAAAAATTATGAATTGGCAAAAAAGGACAATGTATGAGGCAGTGGCACACACTGAGTGCACTACAACCAGACGTGGTTGAAGCACACACAACAGGGTGAGCTGCACTCACACACCAGACATTGCAGACAGCGGTGAACAGTACAGATGCAGAGCACTGTGCACTAGCGCTGCAAGACCAAAACAATTTCTCTATCTACTCCTATATAGTGTGTTTGGAACCAATTTAGCTGAATACGGATGGAACCACCACACTAATAGGAGATATCAGGAAAAATTATGAATTGGCAAGAAAGGACAATGTATGAGGCAGTGACACACACTGAGTGCACTATAACCAGACGTGGCTGAAGCACACACTACAGGGTGAGCTGCACTCACACACAGAGACCTTGCAGAAAGTGGTGAACTGCACAGAGAGCTGTGCACTAGCACTGCAAGGCACAGCGATTTATAAAGTAGCTTGGGTAAAGCAGAATAGACCAAATAGGTAGCTAAAACTGTCCCTCAGAACAACAGCGTCCTATCCCTAACTGAATTCACAGCAGAGTGAGCTCAAAATGGCGGCGGCGGCTTTTATAGTGCATCATGACATCATTTCAGCAGCCAATCACAGCCATGCCATTAGTAAAGATGCCTACATGCCTAACAGGATGTGCCCACACTTCTTAGGATCCTCATTGGCTGAATAAAATGAAAATGGCTCATTGCATTATGGGAACTTCCGATTCCGGTAGACGATATTGCAAAAGTATCGGAATTAAGTATCAAAATTCCGATACTGCGAATATCGGCCGATACCCGATATTTCAGTATCGGAATGCTCAACACTATTCCAGAGCGATTCGAATGATGAGTCCGTGATATTTAGTCGTTTTCAGCCAATTTTCAGAATTTTTGAAAATTTCACTTTTTTGTGAAAATATCCGCTAAATGAGGGAATAATATGTGTGAGGGTACCCCAGGAGAGTTCCAAATGTGTGTGGGTAGAATATATATCCCACGGGGGTAAAATTGAAAAAAGTTGAAAAAATAATTTTTTTGGAATTAAGTCATTTTTCGGGGTTTATCAGACTTTCAGATAGGGGAAATGTCAGTGAGCGTTCTGATTTCAGTTCCAGAGCAATTCGCCCGATGAGTCCTTGATATTTAGCCGTTTTCAGCCAATTTTCAGAATTTTTGAAAATTTCACTTTTTTATGAAAATATCCGCTAAATGAGGGAATAATATGTGTGAGGGTACCCCAGGAGAGTTCCAAATGTGTGTGGGAAGAATATATATCCCACGGGAGTAAAATTGAAAAAAGTTGAAAAAAACATTTTTCTAGACTGTCATTTTTCCGGGGTTTATCAGACTTTCAGGTAGGGGAAATGTCAGTGAGCATTCCGATTTCAGCTCCAGAGCGATGCGAACGATGAGTCCTTGATATTTAGTAGTTTTCAGCCAATTTTCTGAATTTTTGAAAATTTCATTTTTTTGTGAAAATATCCACTAAATGAGGGAATAATATGTGTGAGGGTACTCCAGGAGAGTTCCAAATGTGTGTGGGTAGAATATATATCCCACGGGGGTAAAATTGAAAAAGTTGAAAAAAAAAATTGGGGGGATTTAGTAATTTTTCCGGCGTTTTTCAGACTTTCAGATATGGGAAATGTCAGTGAGCATTCCGATTTCAGCTCCAGAGCGATGCGAACGATGAGTCCTTGAAATTTAGTAGTTTTCAGCCAATTTTCAGAATGTTTGAAAATTTCATTTTTTTGTGAAAATATCCACTAACTGAGGGAATAATATGTGTGAGGGTACCCCAGGAGAGTTCCAAATGTGTGTGGGTAGAATATATATCCCACGGGGGTAAAATTGAAAAAAGTTGAAAAAAACATTTTTTTAGACTTAGTCATTTTTCCGGTGTTTATCAGACTTTCAGGTAGGGGAAATGTCAGTAAGTGTTCCAATTTCAGTTCCAGAGCGATTCGCCCGATGAGTCATTGATATTTAGTCATTTTCAGCCAATTTTCTGAACTTTTGAAAATTTCACTTTTTTGTGAAAATATCTGCTAAATGAGGGAATAATATGTGTGAGGGTACCCCAGGAGAGTTCCAAATGTGTCTGGGTAGAATATATATCCCACGGGGGTAAAATTGAAAAAAGTTAAAAAAAAAAATTTTTGGGACTTAGTCATTTTTCCAGCGTTTATCAGACTTTCAGATAGGGGAAATGTCAGTGAGCAATCCGATTTCAGTGCCAGAGCGATTCGAACGATGAGTCCTTGATATTTAGTCGTTTTCAGCCAATTTTCTGAATTTTTGAAAATTTTCACTTTTTTGTGAAAATATCCACTAAATGAGGGAATAATATGTGTGAGGGTACCCCAGGAGAGTTCCAAATGTGTGTGGGTAGAATATATATCCCACGGGGGAAAATTGAAAAAAGTTGAAAAAAATTTTTTATGGGACTTAGTCATTTTTCCGGCGTTTATGAGACTTTCAGATAGGGGAAATGTCAGTGAGCATTCCGATTTCAGTTCCAGAGCGATTCACCCCATGAGTCCTTGATATTTAGTCGTTTTCAGCCAATTTTCTGAATTTTTGAAAATTCCACTTTTCGTGAAAATATCTGCTAAATGAGGGAATAATATGTGTGAGGGTACCCCAGGAGAGTTCCAAATGTGTGTGGGTAGAATATATATCCCAAGGGGGTAAAATTGAAAAAAGTTTGAAAAATTTTTTTTGGGGAATTAGTTCTTTTTCCGGTGTTTATCAGACTTTCAGGTAGGGGAAATGTCAGTGAGCGTTCCGATTTCAGTTCCAGAGCGATTCGCCTGATGAGTCCTTGATATTTAGTCGTTTTCAGCCAATTTTCTGAATTTTTGAAAATTCATTTGTTTGTGAAAATATCCAGGGAATAGTATGTGTGAGGGTACCCCAGGAGAGTTCCAAATGTGTGTGGGTAGAATATATATCCCACGGGGGTAAAATTGAAAAAATTTGAAAAAAAAAATTTTTTGGACTTAGTCATTTTTCCAGCGTTTTTCAGACTTTCAGATACGGGAAATGTCAGTGAGCATTCCGATTTCAGTTCCTGAGCGATTCGCCCCATGAGTCCTGGGTATTTAGTCGTTTTCAGCCAATTTTCTGAATTTTGGAAAATTCCACTTTTCGTGAAAATATCTGCTAAATGAGGGAATAATATGTGTGAGGGTACCCCAGGAGAGTTCCAAATGTGTGTGGGTAGAATATAAATCCCACGGGGGTAAAATTGAAAAAAGTTTGAAAAAAATTTTTTGGGGAATTTGTTATTTTTCCAGTGTTTATCAGACTTTCAGGTAGTGGAAATGTCAGTGAGCATTCCGATTTCAGTTCCAGAGTGATTCGCCTGATGAGTCCTTGATATTTAGTCGTTTTCAGCCAATTTTCTGAATTTTTGAAAATTCCACTTTTCGTGAAAATATCTGCTAAATGAGGGAATAATATGTGTGAGGGTACCCCAGGAGAGTTCCAAATGTGTGTGGGTAGAATATATATCCCACGGGGGTAAAATTGAAAAAAGCTGAAAAAAATTTTTGGGGACTTAGTCATTTTTACGGCGTTAATCAAACTTTCAGATAGGGGAAATGTCAGTGAGCATTCCGATTTCAGTTCCAGAGCGATTCGAACGATGAGTCCTTCATATTTAGTCGTTTTCAGCCAATTTTCTGAATTTTTGAAAATTTCACTTTTTTGTGAAAATATCTGCTAAATGAGGGAATAATATGTGTGAGGGTACCCCAGGAGAGTTCCAAATGTGTCTGGGTAGAATATATATCCCACGGGGGTAAAATTGAAAACAGTAAAAAAAAATAATTTTTGGGACTTAGTCATTTTTCCAGCGTTTATCAGACTTTCAGATAGGGGAAATGTCAGTGAGCATTCCGATTTCAATTCCAGAGTGATTTGCCCCATGAGTCCTTGATATTCAGTCGTTTTCAGCCAATTTTCTGAATTTTTGAAAATTCCACTTTTCGTGAAAATATCTGCTAAATGAGGGAAAAATATGTGTGAGGGTACCCCAGGAGAGTTCCAAATGTATGAGGGTAGAATATATATCCCACGGGGGTAAAATTGAAAAAAGTTTTAAAATTTTTTGGGGGGGAATTAGTTATTTTTCCGGTGTTTATCAGACTTTCAGGTAGGGGAAATGTCAGTGAGCGTTCCGATTTCAGTTCCGGAGCGATTCGCCTGATGAGTCCTTGATATTTAGTCGTTTTCAGCCAATTTTCTGAATTTTTCAAAATTCATTTGTTTGTGAAAATATCCAGGGAATAGTATGTGTGAGAGTATCCCAGGAGAGTTCCAAATGTATGTGGGTAGAATATATATCCCACGGGGGTAAAATTGAAAAAAGTTGAAAAAAAAATTTTTTTGGACTTAGTCAATTTTCCGGCGTTTATCAGACTTTCAGATAGGGGAAATGTCAGTGAGCATTCCGATTTCAGTTCCAGAGCGATTCGCCCCATGAGTCCTTGATATTTAGTCGCTTTCAGCCAATTTTCTGAATTTTTGAAAATTCCACTTTTTTGTGAAAATATCTGCTAAATGAGGGAATAATATGTGTGAGGGTACCCCAGGAGAGTTCCAAATGTGTATGGGTAGAATATATATCCCACGGGGGTAAAATTGAAAAAAGATGAAAAAAATTTTTTTTCAGTTCCAGAGCGTTTCGCCCCATGAGTAGTGTTGAGCATTCAGATACTGAAATATCGGGTATCAGCCGATATTCGCGGTATCGGAATTCCGATACTTAATTCCGATACTTTTACAATATCGAATACCGGAATCGGAAGTTCCCATAATGCCTGCGCTCTGCAGTGTCTCTGAAGAATGACAAGCTGGATGGCAGCGCTCAGCTGAGATCCAGCCTGTCATCAGAATGCCATCCCAGCGGGGGAGAATTCTCCTGATTGTTTAAAAGCCGGCGCGCGGTAAAAAACCGCCGGCTTTTAAACAATCGCACAGCCCCATACTGCTTCCCCGCTGCCTCCGACCCCGATCCTCCGCTCCCCTCGCCACCTCCAATCCCTATCGTAAGTTAGGACCGGGCGGGGAGCACAGCACCAAGGAGCGGGGAGCGAAGGACCCCGGCGGGGAAGCCGGCAGTGAAAAGACTTCACCGCCGGCTTTCCCATTCTGTGCTGTGCTTTCCCGCCGGTTATTTCAAATGAACAGCTGAGGTATCAGGTGATGCCGATCAGCTGTTCATTTGAAGTAGCCGCGGTGCCCTCAGAGGGTTCATGTGAGTTCATGCTTGACTGCATGAACTCACATGAACTTTCCCATGGCCGCACAGGTCAGCCTCACCTCCCAGACGATCAGCCCGTCATGATTAGTGTGTGTGCGGGTGTCTGTGCGTGTGTGTGCGGGGTGTGTGTGTGATGTCTGCGTGTGTGTGCGGGGTGTCTGTGCGATGTTTGTGCGGGTGTGCGCGGTGTCTGTGCGTGCAGGCAGACATAGGCCGATGTGACACTACTACGCCCATCGGCCTATGTCTGTCCCCCGTCCACTCGTGCCAGCAGGATCAGCTCGATGGGAGCAGTAGTTCCCATCAGCCTGATCCTGCTATTTAAATTGCCCTACTGTGCCCCAATAAATGTTAAATACATGTCATTGGTGGCCAGTGGTTACCTACAATAAATTAGTTCATACATTACCTGTCCCCGCCGATCGCCACCTAAAATAAAGTAAAAAAGAAAAAACTACACCTATACTCACCTAGACACCTAATTCCCTGAAGCCATCGATCTCCTGTAATAATATATAAAATAATAAACCACAACCTTATCCTTACCCCTCCTTAGTAGTCCACGAGTGTCCCACGAAGATCTCCAGTTCAGAGCAGCCACATAGAATGTGACCGCTCTGAACCGCTGCCGCCGCTAGAATGACGGGGCCGTAAAGCAGCCCCGTCACTGCATAAGCGGGTTCGCCGGAGTTCAGGCAGCGCTGCTCTGGTTAGCTCCTTTACGGCCCTGCTGTATCGTGAGAAATTCCCACGGTACAGCACTGCCGTAAAGAAGGTCTCCGGAGCAGCGCTGACTGAATGCACTCCGGTTACCTCAGTCAGGGGCTCCCGCTGCCGGGAGCGGACGTGTTCCCGGCAGCGTGAGCTTACAGCAGCCATGCACAGCTGTCACCATTAGTGTTGAGCCACCCCCGTAGTGTTCGAGTTCGGTTCGGTTCGTCGAACACCCGTGTGTTCGCCGAACTGTTCGTCGAACTGTTCGTCGAACACCTTCGAACACCGTTAAAACCAATGGCAGGCAAACAAAAACACATAGAAACACATAGAAAACACCTTCAAAGGTGTCCAAAAGCTGACAAACTGCTCAGAAGACACAACTAACACATGGAAAAGTGACAAGTACATATAGTCATGCGAAAAGAAAAGAGGTGGAGGAGTAAAAGGAGGGGGAGACACAGATATAGGCATGTCATGCCCTTCTAAAATCCAAAAAGTGAGAAGCCGAGACGGCCAGTCCGCTCCTGCCCGTGCCACCTCCGTGTCGCCGGGTTTGTGCCAGAGCCGCGGTGAACCCTGACGGCCAGCCCCCCTCTCCCAATACTGGTGCCTGTCCGCTGGTGGGTTGAGAGAGCCCCCCTGTGGTGGAGGCAGCTCTAAGCTTTTTAATTTAAATTGTCCCTCTAATTTGAATGAATACACTTTAAATCCATTTACAAGGATCTATTGGAGGGCAAGTCTCATGCCAGCAGCCGCGTAATTCCAGCTCCAGTAGCGTCCACTAAAGCTGCTGCAGTTAAAAAGCTTTTATAAGGATCGAGCTCGGCTGTCCACCGCAAGGCATCCTAGTGCCAGTCCCAGCCCCTATGCCTTGGGGTGCCTCCTGATGCTCTTCACTAAGTATCCCGTGGTCCCGAAGCATTTCCTTTGAAAAAATTAAGTGTCCAAACTACAGGTGGTGTAGCTTGCTTAACAGCCGGGATAATCCGCTGACTAGCAGACACTGCTACTAGGCACAAAGTATTTCCTGGGCTAGATGCAGTTAAAAATTTGTAAGTAGATACTCTCGTTGGATGCTGAGAAAGCATTCCATAGAGTCTCCTGGCACGCCATATATGATTCTCTTAAAAAGCTTGGGGTAGGGGTCTAGGGGACCCTTTTATAGCCAAAATCACGGCCCTGTATCACAATACGTCACCTAGGCTGAAGATAAATGGAACTGTAGCACCGAGGGCTCGGTTGCTACAGACGTATTGCACCTCACCCAGAGGTGTGATATCTCACTCTCAGATAAGGATGGAGTGTGGATCAGGACCCGACACCTGCATGCATTACACCACATTGACGTGGGGCAGGGCGACCAATATGCCCCTGAGATGGGCACGACAGTCCCTGTCCCTGGCTGGAGTGGGGGGAGGGAACACTGAGGAAGGGGAACCCTGCAGTGCAGGAGCAGGGAGGAAGCAGTTCCTGGGTGCATTGAGAAGGGAGTATAAAAGGTGGGCACCATCTTAGTTCAGTGCAGAGAAGTCTGAGCAGAAGTGGCAGGGAGCAGGGGCTCTGCATGAGCTCTGCTCCGGAGGCGGGCCTAGTAACAGAGGCCCAGGCCTGCAAGAGGGAGAAGGAAGGAAGAGGAGCGGAGAAGGCTCCAGGAACGAGGAATGAAGGGATCCCAGGGGTGCGGACGGGCGAGTCGCCACCGCACGCCCGAATCCACCTGCGTGGAGGGGTCAGGCCAAAGGGGGAGACCGGTCCCCGAACTAGTGGAGGCAGGAAACGACCCTCAGCTAGAAACCGGAGGCTCTGACATTTTATGTGGCGCAGCCCCTTGCTCCACCCGCTAGGAAGGCACCACATAGGGTCAGGGAAACTGGCGCCAAGTTTACCAAGAGGAGGCCCGAGGCAGCCGGACAGAAGTGTTGGTAAGAAAGGCCAGACAAAGGACACACAAAGGGGGTCCTGTGAAGTGCTCCAAAGTTATCTGGGAGTTGTCTGAGCCCCTCACCTGGTGAGCACAGTACGACGTGGGCAGCCGTTACCTGCAGACGTGGTCTGGATAATAAGAACTGTGAGTAAAGGCCCTGAACTGCATCACTGACTCCTTGTCGTTACTGCTGCTGCCCTGCACCATCACCCCCATCCTCCGCATACACTGCCCTGAGGCTATACTCCTCCCGTGGGGAGTTATGCTACGCTCTGCTGCACCCACAACACCAGCCTTAGCGGTCTGCCCTGTAGCGGCGGTTCACTCTGACCGCAATCCACGGGTGGCGTAGTCGGACATTTAAACATCAAAACCACATAAATAGTTCCGCCACTGGTTTGACCGCCCTGAGCCACGGAACCGGATCGCCGCCACGAAGACTACAACCACCAGCATCCACCAAAAAGGGTCCGGCTCCGGGTGTTCCAAGGCCCAGGGAGTGCGTCAGAACATTTTCATCACCTTTCACAATCACCAATGGGACAAGGCAGGGATGTCCTCTGTCCCCTCTCTTATACATCCTAGTGACGGAGCACCTGCTCTCATCAATTCGCCATAACCCCAATATTAGGTGGATTGAGGTGGGAGGCACCGAGTACAAGTGCTCTCTATTTGCTGATGATGTCCTAGTATATATCACTCAATCACATATATCCATCCCTGCTGTTATGGCTGAAATAGATCACTTTGTTACATGGTAAAATTTTAAAATCAATGCAGCGAAGTCTGAGGCCCTCGATGTCTCCCTCCCTAAATCCATATAGGATTCCATCCAGTCCAACTTTCCCTTTGCCTGGCCCTCACAGGGTATCAAATACTTAGGAATTCCTATTCATAGAGACCTCTCCCATCTATGTTATCTTAATTTTGGGCCCTTTATTGAACAATTCCATACAGACCACGGTTGGCAAGTTAGAACTGTAAGATTCACTACGTGAACCACTGGTGTTTTGTGGAAAAGCACATGTACACCGCGTTCCAAATTATTATGCAAAAAGTGTTTAGGAGTGATAAGGGAAGAATTTGTTTGTTTGTCAGTTAAACTCATTGATGGTGATGTGTGTCAGGGCTCTTTATATCACTGTAAGCAATTGCAGACACCTGTGCTAATTAGTTTGGCAGGTGTGTCCAATGAAAGGCAAGACTACTTAAGAAGGCTCTCTCACATTATTAAGCAGCCTACATTTTCTGCCAAAATGGGAAAGAAAAAGGATGTGTCGGCTGCTGAGAAGCAACAAATTGTGGAGTGTTTAGGTCAAGGCATGACTACAATCAACATTGTGCGATGATCAGGATGAAGTGTCTTGGCAATCAAGAAGTATGTAGCTGATTCACAGTACACACGTGTGCGTGCTGATAAGGGCAAATTGAGGACTCTTTCCTACAGGCAATTACGTCAGGTTGAAAGAGCAGCGGCAAAAAAGCCTTGTCATAGCAGCAGACAAGTTTTTGAAGCTGCTTGTGCCTCCAACGTCCCCCGAACAACAAGATGCAGGGTCCTTCAGAGGTTTGCAGCTGTGCATACGCCATCCTGTCGACCTCCTCTATCCACTTCACACAAGCAGAAACGGCTCCAGTGGGCCAAACATTACATGAAGACTGATTTCAAAACTGTTTTGCTCACGGATGAGTGCCGTGCAGCGCTCGATGGTCCAGATGAATGGAGTGGAGGATGGCTGGTTGATGGACACCCCACACAAACACGGCTACAGCGCCAACAAGGAGGAGGTGGAGTAATGTTTTGGGCTGGAATCATGGGGAGAGAGATTGTCGGCCCCTTTAGGATCCCTGAAGGCGCTAAAGATGAACTCCATAATGTATGTGGATTTTCTCAAACAGCACTTCCTGCCATGGTTCAAGAAGAAGAACCGTGTATTTCACAGCAAGATCATTTTTCTGCATGATAATGCACCATCTCATGCTGCACATAAAACATCTGCATCTCTGGCTGATATGGGCATAAAAGGGGACAAACTTATGGTGTGACCCCCATGCTCCCCTGACCTCTACCCCATTCAGAACCTTTGGAGCATCATTAAAAGGAGTGTCTATGATGGCGGGAGGCAGTTCACATCTAAGCAACAGCTCTGGGAGGGTATTCTGTCCTCATGCAAAACAATTGAAGCAGAAACCATCCAAAACCTGACAAATTCAATGGACGAGAGAGTTCAGAAGCTCCTTTCGAACAAGGGGTCCTATGTGAAAATGTAACATCACCTAGAATAAAGTTTTGAGTTGAAAACTGTTTGATTTCAGTTTCTAACAACCTGCTAATGCTTAAAATTTCAAAAATGACCATTTTTTTGGTCTTTATTAAAATGAAAAGGTTGATCGAAAAGTTTGGGGGATCTAAGAGTGTGGCAACCCAGTAGTCATGATTACTTCGAATTCTGACAATATGAGGGTCATGCTGCAGGTAGTGCAGCAAGAAGGCACTTATGTGTCTTGCGCATCTCGGAGCCCCAAAATTATTTTCCGGGCTAGATGCAGCTAAAAATTATTTTTAATTTTAAATCTGGTGAAGCTTATTATAGATGGCCTAATAGGATCAGTGCTGCACACTGCTACAAAGCCCAAATTATTTTCCAGTCAAGATACAGATAAACATGATTAGTAATTTGAAAGCTTAAAACGGTTGGTAGGGTGATTTTAACCAATCATCAAGCTTTTACTCTCCCCAGGATGACACAGGGGTAGAAAAGTCGTTTCGGATCCATGATTTGTTCATCTTTATGAACGTGAGTCTGTCTACATTATCAGTGGAGAGCCGCGTGCGCTTATCTGTCAGCACACCACCAGCAGCGCTGAACACACGTTCAGACAGAACGCTGGCTGCGGGGCATGACAAGATCTCCAAGGCGTAAGTGGCTAGCTCCGGCCATTTATCCAGATTGGAAGCCCAAAAAGAGCAAGGGTCCAGTGACACAGTCGTGGCTTCAATGTTTACTTGGAGATACTCCTGTACCATCGTCTCTAGGCGTTGACTATGTGTCAGACTTCTTGTCTCCTGTGGCCTTGCAAAGGATGGGCTAAAAAAGTGGTGAAATGATTCCGCAAAATTGATGTTACCAGCAGATACTGTGGTTCTGTTACGGTTTGAGTGCTGAACACTTGACGGTCCCACGGTTGGCAAGTTGGAACTGTGAGATTCACTACGTGCACCACTGGTATTTTGTGGAAAAGCACATGTAAGATTCTGCAACAGTCTCTGCTGATACTCCTGCATGCATGCATCCCTTTCTATGGCAGGAATAATTTCTGCAAATTTAATTTTGTACCGGGGATCTAACAGTGTGGCAACCCAGTAGTCAGGATTATTTCTAATTCTCACAATTCGAGGGTCATGTTGCAGGTAGTGCAGCAAGAAGGCACTCATGTGTGTTGCGCATCCAGGAGCACCAAGTCCCTGTTGTGTTGGTGGCGAGGTAACAATCATGCTTCCTTCCTCTGTCCTCTCCCCCCAACCTCGCACAACAGAAATGTGATCAAGGTCTCCCTCATCTGATGAGTCTTCCATCAGTTCGTCCTCCACTTCTTCCTGGGCTCCTGCACCTTCCTCACTAGTTTGGCTGCTACCATGCGCCCTGGTAAAATCATCTCCCCCACCCTCACATGCCTGCCGCCCTGGTGCTGCCGACCGTCTGGACCTTGCAGATGTTAGCCCTTCCGCATACAACTCCTCCTCCTCTACTTCCTCCACCTCCTCTTGTGCCACCACCTGACTCCGAATTCTGTTTAACATGTGCTCCAGCATGTAAATCACCGGAATAGTCATGCTGATAATGGCATCGTCAGCACTAAACATCTTCGTCGCCATTTGAAAACTGTGCAGAAGGGTGCATAGGTCCCTGATCTGAGACCACTCCTCCAGCGTGATTTGCCCCACCTCTGAATCTCGTTGGCCCAGGCTATACGTCAGAACGTATTGCACCAGGGCTTGTCGGTGCTGCCACAGTCGCTGCAACATGTGCAGAGTTGAATTCCACCGGGTAGGCTCATCGCATTTTAGCCGGTGAAGTGGCAGGCCCAACGACTTCTGTAGAGATGTAAGTCGCTGAGCTGCGGGATGCGAACGGCGGAAGTGAGCACACAGCGACCGTGCCCTCTGCAGAAGGCCATCTAGTCTGGGATAGTGGGCTAAAAATTGCTGGACAACCAGGTTCAACACGTGAGCCATACAAGGCATGTGTGTGACATTGCCCCGGCGAAGGGCCGCACCCAGGTTTGCAGCATTGTCGCACACGGCCTTCCCTGGTTTCAGGTCCAGTGGAGACAACCATTCATGAAATTGGTTCTCCAGAGCTGACCACAACTCCTCAGCTGTGTGACTCACATTTCCCAGACATTTCAATGTAAAAACCGCCTGATGACGTTGAGCCCTACTGCCAGCATAGTAAGGAGGTGTGCAGGATCCCTTCTGCGCAGTTAGAAAGCTTGTGGCATGACCAGACAGGCTTTGGGTGCAGGTGGAAGACCGAGAGGAGGTTGAGGAGGCAGAAGCAGTGGAGGAAAAATGACATAAAGAGGATTGACGCACAACTCGTGGGGACGGCAAGACTTGGACAGCAGCCCCTTGTCCTGCTGTCACCATAGTTACCCAGTGCCCAGTCAGCGACATGTAACGCCCCTGTCCATGCCTACTCGTCCAAGTGTCTGTGGTGAAATGCACCCTGTCACACACAGAGTTTCTCAAAGAAGCGGTGATGTTGTGTGCGACATGCTGGTGGAGCGCAGGCACACCTTTCTTTGAGAAGTAGTGCCGACTGGGCATCTGGTACTGGGGCACTGCAACGGACATAAGGTCTCGAAAATCCTCTGTGTCCACCAGGCGGAAAGGCAGCATTTCTGTAGCCAAGAGCTTGCAGTTGGTGAAATTCAACCTCTTAGCTTTCTCATGGCTAGGAGGAAATGGTCTTTTACTTGTCCACATCTGAGGGACCGAGGGCTGGCTATTGTGCTTAGACGGGGTTGATAAGGGTGTCCCCGGCAAACTGCCGGTCTGTGACGAAGATGCAGGCGGACATGTTAGGTTGCCTTGATCCAAAGGTGGTGCTATCGATGTCGGACAGCGCTCAAGACCAGCTGGTGTTACCACCTCCAAAGAAAATGATGACCTGCCAATCACGCTGGCTGTTGCGGGTAAAGAGGTGGAAGGTCTGCGCCCCAAAACAGGTGTGACTGCTGTCCCCCCAGTCACAGAGGATGAAGAGGCCGCGGATGCACAAGATATGGCAGACGGTGGTTGGCCCGGCCGGCTAGACCGCATTGTAGCACAGTGAGCTTCCCACTGCAACTTATGCTTCATGTCCATGTGCCGGTTCATGCATGAAGTACTCAAACTATGTATTTTTTGGCCTCTACTTAGCTTTTGCTGACAAATGTTACAGATAACACGAGTTGGGTCATCTTTATCGATCTGAAAAAATGCCCAGGCTATGCAAGGCTTAGCACCCATGCGACCTGAAGAGCCACCACGACTTGTGGTGAGAGGCAGAGTTGTGTTTGAGGATGCAGTTGTTGACGTGCTTCCAGTACTACGTCTCTGTCCAGGAAGGCGCAACCTGACCTCGTCGTCACTAGCATCTTCCTCCACCTCCTCTGCTGACCTCATCTCTTGGCTGACTGTGGGTTGACAGTAAGTGGGATCTCCGACCTCATCATCATCACCCTGTGCGTTATCACACCCGTCGTCCTCAGAGCCAACCTGTTCCTGCCCTGACAAAAAACTAAAGTTGTCGCTCCAATCAGGTATTTGAGTCTTATCATCGTCTTCCTCATTGTCTCCACCAACAGGAGTTACAGTTTGTGAATGAGGGTCTACATTATGGTCAGAACCTTCTGCGTCTGGTCCTGGATCCGACTCATAAAGATTCTGGGCATCAGTGCAGATCATTTCCTCGTCTGGAGTCACAGAAGCGCTGGAGTCGACCTCTGATTCCCAGGCTATAGTATGAGTAAACAGCTCTGCAGACTCAACCATCTGTTCTACCTCATACTCAGACGGGCAGCTGGAGATTTGGGAGCTGTGAGGAAGCAAGTGCGATTTGGGTGACACCTTTGAGGACTGGAGTATTTGTGATGTTGAAGTTGATGTGGAGGAGAGCCCACTTAAAGGAGCACTTGATATCCGTTGAAGCACCTGCTGTTTTTGTGCCTCATCTGAAATTTGTAGCGATTGGCGTGGCCGTAAGAAAGGGATCTTATCACATTGTCCGCTAAAAGAAGTAGACATTTTAGTTTGGCTGGAAGATGGTCTTTCTTCTGCACCTACCCCACGGACACAACCTTTTTTCCCCTTCCCAACACGCCTATTCCCCTTTCCACCAGCAGCAGGCCTTTTTCCACTCATTTTGGTGGTTAACTAATTCACAACTCTGGAGTTGTTTGCACAAAAAAACAATGGATGGTAACCGAGCAGAGCTGAGTGGCCAAACTGTGGTATTAGGCCAAAACTATTGGCTGGGTTAGATGCAGAAAAAAATTATTTTTAATTTGGAACCTGATGGAGGTCAGTATAGATGGACTAATAGACCAAGTCCCACACACCGCTAGAAGCCCAAATATTTTTTCAGAGCTAGATGCAGAAAAAAAATATTTTTAATTTGCAACCTGATGGAGGTCAGTATAGATGGACTAATAGACCAAGTCCCACACACCGCTAGAAGCCCAAATATTTTTTCAGAGCTAGATGCAGAAAATTTTTTTATTCAATTTGCAACCTGATGGAGGTCAGTATAGATGGACTAATAGACCAAGTCCCACACACTGCTAGAAGCCCAAATATTTTTTCAGAGCTAGATGCAGAAAAAAATTATTTTTAATTTGCAACCTGATGGAGGTCAGTATAGATGGACTAATAGACCAAGTCCCACACACCGCTAGAAGCCCAAATATTTTTTCAGAGCTAGATGCAGAAAATTTTTTTATTCAATTTGCAACGTGATGGAGGTCAGTATAGATGGACTAATAGACCAAGTCCCACACACTGCTAGAAGCCCAAATATTTTTTCAGAGCTAGATGCAGAAAAAAATTATTTTTAATTTGCAACCTGATGGAGGTCAGTATAGATGGACTAATAGACCAAGTCCCACACACCGCTAGAAGCCCAAATATTTTTTCAGAGCTAGATGCAGAAAAAAATTATATTCAATTTGCAACCTGCTGGACGTCAGTATAGAAGGACTAATAGAACAAGTCCCACACACTGCTAGAAGCCCAAATATTTTTTCAGAGCTAAATGAAGAAAAAAATTATTTTTAATTTGCAACCTGATGGAGGTCAGTATAGATGGACTAATAGACCAAGTCCCACACACTGCTAGAAGCCCAAATATTTTTTCAGAGCTAGATGCAGAAAAAAATTATTTTTAATTTGCAACCTGATGGAGGTCAGTATAGATGGACTAATAGACCAAGTCCCACACACCGCTAGAAGCCCAAATATTTTTTCAGAGCTAGATGCAGAAAATTTTTTTATTCAATTTGCAACCTGATGGAGGTCAGTATAGATGGACTAATAGACCAAGTCCCACACACTGCTAGAAGCCCAAATATTTTTTCAGAGCTAGATGCAGAAAAAAATTATTTTTAATTTGCAACCTGATGGAGGTCAGTATAGATGGACTAATAGACCAAGTCCCACACACTGCTAGAAGCCCAAATATTTTTTCAGAGCTAGATGCAGAAAAAAATTATTTTTAATTTGCAACCTGATGGAGGTCAGTATAGATGGACTAATAGAACAAGTCCCACACGCTGCTAGAAGCCCAAATATTTTTTCAGAGATAAATGAAGAAAAAAAATATTTTTAATTTGCAACCTGATGGAGGTCAGTATAGATGGACTAATAGAACAAGTCCCACACGCTGCTAGAAGCCCAAATATTTTTTCAGAGATAAATGAAGAAAAAAATTATTTTTAATTTGCAACCTGATGGAGGTCAGTATAGATGGACTAATAGACCAAGTCCCACACACTGCTAGAAGCCCAAATATTTTTTCAGAGCTAGATGCAGAAAAAAATTATTTTTAATTTGCAACCTGATGGAGGTCAGTATAGATGGACTAATAGACCAAGTCCCACACACCGCTAGAAGCCCAAATATTTTTTCAGAGCTAGATGCAGAAAAAAATTATATTCAATTTGCAACCTGCTGGAGGTCAGTATAGAAGGACTAATAGAACAAGTCCCACACACTGCTAGAAGCCCAAATATTTTTTCAGAGCTAAATGAAGAAAAAAATTATTTTTAATTTGCAACCTGATGGAGGTCAGTATAGATGGACTAATAGACCAAGTCCCACACACTGCTAGAAGCCCAAATATTTTTTCAGAGCTAGATGCAGAAAAAAATTATATTCAGTTTGCAACCTGATGGAGGTCAGTATAGATGGACTAATAGAATGATGCTATGCCCAAAAGATTTTACTTCACTAGGTGCAGTAAAAAAATTGGTATTCTATACACAGGTGGTATATCTTGCAACACAGATAGGCTACTCCACTGACTAACACACTCTGCAATAGGCCAAAAAGGATTAGCTTTGCTAGATTCAGCCAAATGCTGTGAAAAAAACTTGCACAGCACTGGCACAGACCTGCCTGGCAAAAACTGATAGGAACTGATGTAACCTAGTCCTGAAAAGGACTCCAATTACAATTAGTCTTTACTCCCACAATCTATCTATTTAAGAGCACAGACCTGCCTGATAAAAGTCGTAGGAAATGCTGTAACCTAGTCCTTAAAAGGACTGCAATCACAACTATTCCCTACTCCCAAGCTATCTGTATATTTGTGCGAAAATTGGCTTGAAATTAACAAGGTATAGCGCACACAGCAACAGCGGTGCCGTCTAACACGCAGCTGCAGCAGTGAGAAAATGGTGGCGACGGGGAAAATGGCTTGGTCTTATAGGGCAAGGACATGTGACATACACTGCCAATCACACATGCCCTTGCTTGTGTGAAAAAAAGCACTTCGCTCCGTGTGTGCGCTGCTGATAGGCTGACAGATTGCACCTCCCCACTGCAAATGCGGGAAAGAGAAAAAAAAATGGAGATCTTCATTGTTCCTGCAGAGATCCATCCCCTGCCCCTCCCCCCGCCCCGCTGTACACTCAAACTGCGTATTAACATTAATTTTCATCATTACTGAGAAAAAATCCAGTTATGATTTTGGTGCACGAACAGTTATCGAACATAACCTCGAACAGCCGAATTTTTCTCAAATTGTTCGTGTTCGCCGACCGGCTCGAACACCGCCCAAAACAGCTCGAATTTGAGATTGGCGAACAGTTCGAGTAGAACAACGCTCATCTCTAGTCACCATCTCCAGATGTGACAGCTGTGCATGGGAGATCAGCGCAGGAACGTGCACAGGTAACTATTATTTTTAGTAAACTAAGAATTAAATAAAATGGTCTGTTTTATTTCAAATAAATTATTTTTTTCTGGGTGTAGTGTGTTTTTTCTTTTTAACACTTTGTAGGTTAGTAATGGGGGTGTCTTATAAACGCCCATCATTACTAACCTGGGCTTCATGGCAGCTGGCGCTGACATGAACCCCACCACTATTACCCCCTGCCACCGCACCAGGGCAGCGTGGAAGAGCGAGGCTAAGTGCCAGAATTGGCGCATCATATGGATGCGCCATTTCTGGGGCGGCTGACGGCTGGTGTTTCTTGCCTGGGAGGGGGCCATTATTCATGGCACCCTTCCTGGGCTATTAATATCAGCCCCTAGCTGTCTGCCTAGCCTTTGCTAGCTATTAAAATATGGGGGAACCCACGTCATTTTTTTGGGGGGATCCCCCATTTTAATAGCTAGTAAAGGCTAGGTATTCAGCTGGGGGCTGATATTAGTAGCCTGGGAAGCTCAGTGGGTTTTACCCCCTTCCCAGGCTTCAAACATCTGCTCCAGCCGTCTGCTTAACCTCCGCTAGAGACTAAAATTATGGGGGATCCCACGCCATTTTTTTTTTTAAATAAATCCTTTATTTTAACACTAAATGACATTTGAGGAGTTAATAAAGATGCAGTCCCTAAATTATTATTTATTTTTTAATTAATTTTTCCCAAAACTTTTGACGTGGGCTTCGCCATATTTTTGTATGCCAGCCAGGTACAGCATCCAGCTTCTATGAACGCGCCATTTTCCGGGGCAGCTGCGGACTGCAATTTTCAGCGGGGGGGGGGGAGGGGCAGAAAGCTTGGGCCTCCCTGCGCTGCAGATTCCATCCCCCAGCTGCCTAGTTGTACCTGGCTGGACACAAAAATAGGGAGAAGCTCCACGTCTTTTTTTTTTTTAATTATTTCATGAAATTCATGGAATAATTAAGAAAAAAAGGGCTTCCCTATATTGTTGTGTCCAACCAGGTACAAATAGGCAGCTGGTGGTTGGGGGCAGCCCGTTCCTGCCTGCTGTACCTGGCTGGACACAAATATAGTGCAAAGCCCCACGTCAATTTTTTTTTAATTATTTCAGGAAATTCATGAAATAATTAAAAAAAATTGATGTGGGGCTTCGCCCTATATTTGTGTCCAGTCAGGTACAGCAGGCAGGAACGGGCTGCCCCCAACCACCAGCTGCCTATTTGTACCTAGCCGGACACAACAATATAGGGAAGCCCTTTTTTTCTTAATTATTCCATGAATTTCATGAAATAATTAAAAAAAAAAATACATGGAGCTTCGCCCTATTTTTGTGTCCAGCCAGGTACAACTAGGCAGCTGGGGGCTGGAATCTTCAGCGCAGGGAGGCCCAAGCTTTCTGGGCCCCACCCGCTGCAAATTGCAGTCCGCAGCCGCCCCAGAAAACGGCGCGTTCATAGAAGCTCCATCTTCTGGCGCTGTACCCAACTCATCCAGGGCCCTGGTGCGGTGGCTCACTGGGTAAAAAAGGGGTTAAGGCCAGCTTGGCATTATCAGCTGGCCCTAAGCCCGAAATTCATGGGGTCACGCCAATATTAGACATGACCGCCATGAATTTCTAGTAAAGTATTTAAAAAAAACACAACACCCAGAAAAAAGTCCTTTAATTGAAATAAACACACAATTCTTTATTGTTCTAAATTAAACCATACTTACCGTCACACCCATTCCAGCTGAAGCCAACGATCTCCTGCAATAAAAGAAAAATAATAAAGCAACCTCATCCTTACCTTTCCATGGTTGCCACGACAGCTTCAGCTCTGCTACATCGAGATGACAGGCTGGACCGCAGCCGATAGCTGCCATCCAGCCTGTCATCCCGCAGACACTGAGAAGCACAGGCATGCTTGCGCTCCTCAGTGTCTCACTGTGACGGCATCCAGATGAGCCGAGGTCATGTCCAATGAACTCAGCTCACCTCATGCACGTCACTGACAGCGTGGGAAAATTCTCCTGCCCTCAGCGCTTCAGCGTGAGAATTTTCCCACGCTGTCAGTGACGTGCATGAGGTGGGCCGAGTTCATTGGACATGACTTCACCTCATGCACGTCATTGACAGCGTGGGAAAATTCTCACGCTGAAGCGCTGAGTGCAGGAGAATTTTCCCACGCTGTCAGTGACGTGCATGAGGTGAGCTGAGTTCATTGTCGGCTCATCTGGATGCCGTCACAGCCAGACACTGAGGAGCGCAAGCATGCCTGCGCTTCTCAGTGTCTGCGGGATGACAGGCTGGATGGCAGCGTTCTGCTGCGGTCCAGCCTGTCATCTCGATGTAGCAGAGCTGAAGCTGTCGTGGGAGCCATGGAAAGGTAAGGATGATGTTGCTTTATTATTTTACTTTTATTGCAGGAGATCGTTGGCTTCTGCTGGAATGGGCGTGACTGTAAGTATGGTTTAATTTAGAACAATAAAGAATTGTGTGTTTATTTCAATTAAAGGACTTTTTTTCTGGGTGTTTGTGTTTTTTTTAAATACTTTACTAGAAATTCATGGTGGTCATGTCTAATATTGGCGTGACCCCATGAATTTCGGGCTTAGGGCCAGCTGATAATGCCAAGCTGGCCTTAACCCCTTTATTACCCAGTGAGCCACCGCACCAGGGCCCTGGATGAGTTGGGTACAGCGCCAGAAGATGGTGCTTCTATGAACGCGCCATTTTCCGAGGCGGCTGCGGACTGCAATTTGCAGCGGGTGGGGCCCAGAAAGCTTGGGCCTCCCTGTGCTGCAGATTCCAGCCCCCAGCTGCCTAGTTGTACCTGGCTGGACACAAAAATAGGGTGAAGCTCCACGTATTTTTTTTTGAAATTCATGAAATTCATGGAATAATTAAGAAAAAAAGGGCTTCCCTATATTGTTGTGTCCGGCTAGGTACAAATAGGCAGCTGGTGGTTGGGGGCAGCCCGTTCCTGCCTGCTGTACCTGACTGAACACAAATATAAGGCGAAGCCCCACATAAATTTTTTTTAATTATTTCATGAATTTCCTGAAATAATTAAAAAAAAATACGTGGGGCTTCTCCCTATTTTTGTGTCCAGACAGGTACAACTAGGCAGCTGGGGGATGGAATCTGCAGCGCAGGGAGGCCCAAGCTTTCTGCCCCCCCCCCTGCTGAAAATTGCAGTCCGCAGCCACCCCGGAAAATGACGCGTTCATAGAAACTGGATGCTGTACCTGACTGGCATACAAAAATATGGCGAAGCCCACGTCAAAAGTTTGGGGAAAAAATAATTAAAAAATAAATAATAATTTAGGGACTGCATCTTTATTAACTCCTCAAATATCATTCAGTGTTAAAATAAAGGATTTATTTAAAAAAAAATTGACGTGGGGCTCCGCACTTTATTTGTGTCCAGCCAGGTACAGCAGGCAGGAACGGGCTGCCCCCAACCACCAGCTGCCTATTTGTACCTGGTTGGACACAACAATATAGGGAAGCCCTTTTTTTCTTAATTATTCCATGAATTTCATGAAATAATTTAAATAAAAAATGCGTGGGGCTTCGCCCTATTTTTGTGCCCAGCCAGGTACAACTAGGCAGCTGGGGGCTGGAAACCGCAGCGCAGGGAGACCCAAGCTTTCTGGGCCACCCCCGCTGCAAATTGCAGTCCGCAGCCGCCCCAGAAAATGGCTCGTTCATAGAAGCGCCATCTTCTGGCGCTGTACCCAACTCATCCAGGGCCCTGGTGCGGTGGCTCACTGGGTAATAAAGGGGTTAAGGCCAGCTTGGCATTATCAGCTGGCCCTAAGCCCGAAATTCATGGGGTCACGCCAATATTAGACATGACCACCATGAATTTCTAGTAAAGTATTTAAAAAAACACAACACCCAGAATAAAGTCCTTTAATTGAAATAAACACACAATTCTTTATTGTTCTAAATTAAACTATACTTACCATCACGCCCTTTCCAGCTGAAGCCAACGATCTCCTGCAATAAAAGTAAAATAATAAAGCAACCTCATCCTTACCTTTCCATGGCTCCCACGACAGCTTCAGCTCTGCTACATCGAGATGACAGGCTGGACCGCAACAGAACGCTGCCATCCAGCCTGTCATCCCGCAGACACTGAGAAGCGCAGGCATGCTTGCGCTCCTCAGTGTCTGGCTGTGACGGCATCCAGATGAGCCGACAATGAACTCAGCTCATCTCATGCACGTCACTGACAGCGTGGGAAAATTCTCCTGCACTCAGCGCTTCAGCGTGAGAATTTTCCCACGCTGTCAGTGACGTGCATGAGGTGAGCTGAGTTCATTGGACATGACCTCGGCTCATCTGGATGCCGTCACAGCCAGACTGACACTACCCATGAGTTCTTGATATTTAGTCGTTTTCAGCCAATTTTCTGAATTTTTGAAAATTTCACTTTTTTGTGAAAATATCCACTAAATGAGGGAATAATATGTGTGAGGGTACCCCAGGAGAGTTCCAAATGTGTGTGGGTATAATATATATCCCACGGGGGTAAAATTGAAAAAAGTTGAAAAAAACAGCTTTTTGGACTTAGTCATTTTTCCGGCGTTTATCAGACTTTCAGATAGGGGAAATGTCAGTGAGCATCCGATTTCAGTTCCATAGTGATTTGCCCCATGAGTACTTGATATTTAGTCGTTTTCAGCCAATTTTCTGAATTTTTGAAAATGTCACTTTTTTGTGAAATTATCCGCTAACTGAGGGAATAATATGTGTGAGGGTACCTCAGGAGAGTTCCAAATGTGTGTGGGTAGAATATATATCCCACGTGGGTAAAATTGAAAAAAGATGAAAAAATTTTTTTTTGGACTTAGTCATTTTTCCGGCGTTTATCAGACTTTCAGATAGGGGAAATGTCAGTGAGCATTCCCATTTCAGTTCCAGAGCGATTCGAACGATGAGTCCTTGATATTTAGTTGTTTTCAGCCAATTTTCTGAATTTTTGAAAATTTCACTTTTTTGTGAAAATATCCGCTAAATGAGGAAATAATATGTGTGAGGGTACCCCAGGAGAGTTCCAAATGTGTGTGGGTAGAATATATATCCCACGGGGGTAAAATTGAAAAAAGTTGAAATTAATTTTTTTTGGGACTTAGTCATTTTTCCGGCGTTTATCAGACTTTCAGATAGGGGAAATGTCAGTGAGCATTAAGATTTCAATTCCAGAGCGATTCGCCCCATGAGTCCTTGATATTTAGTCGTTTTCAGCCAATTTTCTGAATTTTTGAAAATTTCACTTTTTTGTGAAAATATCCGCTAAATGAGGGAATAATATGTATGAGGGTACCCCAGGAGAGTTCTAAATGTGTGTGGGTAGAATATATATCCCATGGGGGTAAAATAGAAAAGAGGTAAAAAAAAAAATTTTTTGGACTTAGTCATTTTTCCGGCGTTTATCAGACTTTCAGATAGTGGAAATGTCAGTGAGCATTCCGATTTCAGTTCCAGAGTGATTTGCCCCATGAGTACTTGATATTTAGTCGTTTTCAGCCAATTTTCTGAATTTTTGAAAATGTCACTTTTTTGTGAAATTATCCGCTAACTGAGGGAATAATATGTGTGAGGGTACCTCAGGAGATTTCCAAATGTTTGTGGGTAGAATATATATCCCACGGGGGTAAAATTGAAAAAAGATGAAAAAATTTTTTTGGGGACTTAGTCATTTTTCCGGCGTTTACCAGACTTTCAGATAGGGGAAATGTCAGTGAGCATTCCGATTTCAGTTCTAGAGCGATTTGAACGATGAGTCCTTGATATTTAGTCGTTTTCAGCCAATTTTCTGAGTTTTTGAAAATTTCACTATTTTGTGAAAATATCCACTAAATGAGGGAATAATATGTGTGAGGGTACCCCATGAGAGTTCCAAATGTGTGTGGGTAGAATATATATCCCACGGGGGTAAAATTGAAAAAATGTAAAAAAAAAAAAAATTTTTTCACTTAGTCATTTTTCCGGCGTTTATCAGACTTTCAGATAGGGGAAATGTCAGTGAGCATTCCGATTTCAGTTCCAGAGCGATTGGACCCATGAGTCCTTGATATTTTGTCGTTTTCAGCCAATTTTCGGAATTTTTGAAAATTTCACTTTTTTGTGAAATTATCCGCTAACTGAGGGAATAATATGTATGAGGGTACCTCAGGAGAGTTCCAAATGTGTGTGGGTAGAATATATATCCCACGGGGGTAAAATTGAAAAAAGATGAAAAATTTTTTTTAGGGACTTAGTCATTTTTCCGGTGTTTATCAGACTTTCAGATAGGGGAAATGTCAGTGAGCATTAAGATTTCAGTTCCAGAGCGATGTGAACGATGATTCCTTGATATTTAGTCGTTTTCAGACAATTTTCTGAATTTTTGAAAATTTCACTTTTTTGTGAAAATATCCGCTAAATGAGGGAATAATATGCGTGAGGGTACACCAGGAGAGTTCCAAATGTGTGTGGGTAGAATAAATATCCCACGGGGGTAAAATTGAAAAAAGTTGAAAAAAATTTTTTTTTCACTAAGTCATTTTTCGGCGTTTATCAGACTTTCAGATAGTGGAAATGTTAGTGAGCATTCCGATTTCAGATCCAGAGCGATTCGAACGATGAGTCCTTGATATTTAGTCGTTTTCAGCCAATTTTCTGAATTTTTGAAAATTTCACTTTTTTGTGAAAATATCCACTAAATAAGGGAATAATATGCGTGAGGGTACACCAGGAGAACTCCAAATGTGTGTGGGTAGAATAAATATCCCACGGGAGTAAAATTGAAAAAAGTTGAAAAAAAATTTTTTTTTACTTAGTCATTTTTCCGGCGTTTATCAGACTTTCAGATAGGGGAAATGTCAGTGAGCATTAAGATTTCAATTCCAGAGCGATTCGCCCCATGAGTCCTTGATATTTAGTCGTTTTCAGCCAATTTTCTGAATTTTTGAAAATTTCACTTTTTTGTGAAAATATCCACTAAATGAGGGAATAATATGTATGAGGGTACCCCAGGAGAGTTCTAAATGTGTGTGGGTAGAATATATATCCCATGGGGGTAAAATAGAAAAGAGGTAAAAAAAAAAATTTTTTGGACTTAGTCATTTTTCCGGCGTTTATCAGACTTTCAGATAGTGGAAATGTCAGTGAGCATTCCGATTTCAGTTCCAGAGTGATTTGCCCCATGAGTACTTGATATTTAGTCGTTTTCAGCCAATTTTCTGAATTTTTGAAAATGTCACTTTTTTGTGAAATTATCCGCTAACTGAGGGAATAATATGTGTGAGGGTACCTCAGGAGAGTTCCAAATGTTTGTGGGTAGAATATATATCCCACGGGGGTAAAATTGAAAAAAGATGAAAAATTTTTTTTGGGGACTTAGTCATTTTTCCGGCGTTTACCAGACTTTCAGATAGGGGAAATGTCAGTGAGCATTCCGATTTCAGTTCTAGAGCGATTTGAACGATGAGTCCTTGATATTTAGTCGTTTTCAGCCAATTTTCTGAGTTTTTGAAAATTTCACTATTTTGTGAAAATATCCACTAAATGAGGGAATAATATGTGTGAGGGTACCCCATGAGAGTTCCAAATGTGTGTGGGTAGAATATATATCCCACGGGGGTAAAATTGAAAAAATGTAAAAAAAAAAAAATTTTTTTCACTTAGTCATTTTTCCGGCGTTTATCAGACTTTCAGATAGGGGAAATGTCAGTGAGCATTCCGATTTCAGTTCCAGAGCGATTGGACCCATGAGTCCTTGATATTTTGTCGTTTTCAGCCAATTTTCGGAATTTTTGAAAATTTCACTTTTTTGTGAAATTATCCGCTAACTGAGGGAATAATATGTATGAGGGTACCTCAGGAGAGTTCCAAATGTGTGTGGGTAGAATATATATCCCACGGGGGTAAAATTGAAAAAAGATGAAAAATTTTTTTTAGGGACTTAGTCATTTTTCCGGTGTTTATCAGACTTTCAGATAGGGGAAATGTCAGTGAGCATTAAGATTTCAGTTCCAGAGCGATGTGAACGATGAGTCCTTGATATTTAGTCGTTTTCAGACAATTTTCTGAATTTTTGAAAATTTCACTTTTTTGTGAAAATATCCGCTAAATGAGGGAATAATATGCGTGAGGGTACACCAGGAGAGTTCCAAATGTGTGTGGGTAGAATAAATATCCCACGGGGGTAAAATTGAAAAAAGTTGAAAAAAATTTTTTTTTCACTAAGTCATTTTTCGGCGTTTATCAGACTTTCAGATAGTGGAAATGTTAGTGAGCATTCCGATTTCAGATCCAGAGCGATTCGAACGATGAGTCCTTGATATTTAGTCGTTTTCAGCCAATTTTCTGAATTTTTGAAAATTTCACTTTTTTGTGAAAATATCCACTAAATAAGGGAATAATATGCGTGAGGGTACACCAGGAGAACTCCAAATGTGTGTGGGTAGAATAAATATCCCACGGGAGTAAAATTGAAAAAAGTTGAAAAAAAATTTTTTTTTACTTAGTCATTTTTCCGGCGTTTATCAGACTTTCAGATAGGGGAAATGTCAGTGAGCATTAAGATTTCAATTCCAGAGCGATTCGCCCCATGAGTCCTTGATATTTAGTCGTTTTCAGCCAATTTTCTGAATTTTTGAAAATTTCACTTTTTTGTGAAAATATCCACTAAATGAGGGAATAATATGTATGAGGGTACCCCAGGAGAGTTCTAAATGTGTGTGGGTAGAATATATATCCCATGGGGGTAAAATAGAAAAGAGGTAAAAAAAAAAATTTTTTGGACTTAGTCATTTTTCCGGCGTTTATCAGACTTTCAGATAGTGGAAATGTCAGTGAGCATTCCGATTTCAGTTCCAGAGTGATTTGCCCCATGAGTACTTGATATTTAGTCGTTTTCAGCCAATTTTCTGAATTTTTGAAAATGTCACTTTTTTGTGAAATTATCCGCTAACTGAGGGAATAATATGTGTGAGGGTACCTCAGGAGAGTTCCAAATGTTTGTGGGTAGAATATATATCCCACGGGGGTAAAATTGAAAAAAGATGAAAAAATTTTTTTGGGGACTTAGTCATTTTTCCGGCGTTTACCAGACTTTCAGATAGGGGAAATGTCAGTGAGCATTCCGATTTCAGTTCTAGAGCGATTTGAACGATGAGTCCTTGATATTTAGTCGTTTTCAGCCAATTTTCTGAGTTTTTGAAAATTTCACTATTTTGTGAAAATATCCACTAAATGAGGGAATAATATGTGTGAGGGTACCCCAGAAGAGTTCCAAATGTGTGTGGGTAGAATATATATCCCACGGGGGTAAAATTGAAAAAAGTTGAAAATAATTTTTTTTGGGACTTAGTCATTTTTCCGGCGTTTATCAGACTTTCAGATAGGGGAAATGTCAGTGAGCATTCCGATTTCAATTCCAGAGCGATTCGCCCCATGAGTCCTTGATATTTAGTCGTTTTCAGCCAATTTTCTGAATTTTTGAAAATTTCACTTTTTTGTGAAAATATCCACTAAATGAGGGAATAATATGTGTGAGGGTACCCCATGAGAGTTCCAAATGTGTGTGGGTAGAATATATATCCCACGGGGGTAAAATTGAAAAAATGTAAAAAAAAAAAAATTTTTTTTCACTTAGTCATTTTTCCGCCTTTATCAGACTTTCAGATAGGGGAAATGTCAGTGAGCATTAAGATTTCAGTTCCAGAGCGATGTGAACGATGAGTCCTTGATATTTAGTCGTTTTCAGACAATTTTCTGAATTTTTGAAAATTTCACTTTTTTGTGAAAATATCCACTAAATGAGGGAATAATATGCGTGAGGGTACACCAGGAGAACTCCAAATGTGTGTGGGTAGAATAAATATCCCACGGGAGTAAAATTGAAAAAAGTTGAAAAAAAATTTTTTTTTACTTAGTCATTTTTCCGGCGTTTATCAGACTTTCAGATAGGGGAAATGTCAGTGAGCATTCCGATTTCAGTTCTAGAGCGATTTGAACGATGAGTCCTTGATATTTAGTCGTTTTCAGCCAATTTTCTGAGTTTTTGAAAATTTCACTATTTTGTGAAAATATCCACTAAATGAGGGAATAATATGTGTGAGGGTACCCCAGAAGAGTTCCAAATGTGTGTGGGTAGAATATATATCCCACGGGGGTAAAATTGAAAAAAGTTGAAAATAATTTTTTTTGGGACTTAGTCATTTTTCCGGCGTTTATCAGACTTTCAGATAGGGGAAATGTCAGTGAGCATTCCCATTTCAGTTCCAGAGCGATTCGAACGATGAGTCCTTGATATTTAGTTATTTTCAGCCAATTTTCTGAATTTTTGAAAATTTCACTTTTTTGTGAAAATATTCGCTAAATGAGGAAATAATATGTGTGAGGGTACCCCAGGAGAGTTCCAAATGTGTGTGGGTAGAATATATATCCCACGGGGGTAAAATTGAAAAAAGTTGAAATTAATTTTTTTTGGGACTTAGTCATTTTTCCGGCGTTAATCAGACTTTCAGATAGGGGAAATGTCAGTGAGCATTCCGATTTCAATTCCAGAGCGATTCGCCCCATGAGTCCTTGATATTTAGTCGTTTTCAGCCAATTTTCTGAATTTTTGAAAATTTCACTTTTTTGTGAAAATATCCGCTAAATGAATGAATAGTATGTGTGAGGGTACACCAGGAGAGTTCCAAATGTGTGTGGGTAGAATATATATCCCATGGGTGTAAAATTGAAAAAAGTTGAAAATAATTTTTTTTGGGACTTAGTCATTTTTCCGGCGTTTATCAGACTTTCAGATAGGGGAAATGTCAGTGAGCATTAAGATTTCAGTTCCAGAGCGATGTGAACGATGAGTTCTTGATATTTAGTCGTTTTCAGCCAATTTTCTGAATTTTTGAAAATTTCACTTTTTTGTGAAAATATCCGCTAAATGAGGGAATAATATGTATGAGGGTACCCCAGGAGAGTTCTAAATGTGTGTGGGTAGAATATATATCCCATGGGGGTAAAATAGAAAAGAGGTAAAAAAAAAAAATTTTTTGGACTTAGTCATTTTTCCGGCGTTTATCAGACTTTCAGATAGGGGAAATGTCAGTGAGCATTAAGATTTCAATTCCAGAGCGATTCGCCCCATGAGTCCTTGATATTTAGTCGTTTTCAGCCAATTTTCTGAATTTTTGAAAATTTCACTTTTTTGTGAAAATATCCACTAAATGAGGGAATAATATGTATGAGGGTACCCCAGGAGAGTTCTAAATGTGTGTGGGTAGAATATATATCCCATGGGGGTAAAATAGAAAAGAGGTAAAAAAAAAAATTTTTTGGACTTAGTCATTTTTCCGGCGTTTATCAGACTTTCAGATAGTGGAAATGTCAGTGAGCATTCCGATTTCAGTTCCAGAGTGATTTGCCCCATGAGTACTTGATATTTAGTCGTTTTCAGCCAATTTTCTGAATTTTTGAAAATGTCACTTTTTTGTGAAATTATCCGCTAACTGAGGGAATAATATGTGTGAGGGTACCTCAGGAGAGTTCCAAATGTTTGTGGGTAGAATATATATCCCACGGGGGTAAAATTGAAAAAAGATGAAAAAATTTTTTTGGGGACTTAGTCATTTTTCCGGCGTTTACCAGACTTTCAGATAGGGGAAATGTCAGTGAGCATTCCGATTTCAGTTCTAGAGCGATTTGAACGATGAGTCCTTGATATTTAGTCGTTTTCAGCCAATTTTCTGAGTTTTTGAAAATTTCACTATTTTGTGAAAATATCCACTAAATGAGGGAATAATATGTGTGAGGGTACCCCAGAAGAGTTCCAAATGTGTGTGGGTAGAATATATATCCCACGGGTGTAAAATTGAAAAAAGTTGAAAATAATTTTTTTTGGGACTTAGTCATTTTTCCGGCGTTTATCAGACTTTCAGATAGGGGAAATGTCAGTGAGCATTCCGATTTCAATTCCAGAGCGATTCGCCCCATGAGTCCTTGATATTTAGTCGTTTTCAGCCAATTTTCTGAATTTTTGAAAATTTCACTTTTTTGTGAAAATATCCACTAAATGAGGGAATAATATGTGTGAGGGTACCCCATGAGAGTTCCAAATGTGTGTGGGTAGAATATATATCCCACGGGGGTAAAATTGAAAAAATGTAAAAAAAAAAAAATTTTTTTTCACTTAGTCATTTTTCCGCCTTTATCAGACTTTCAGATAGGGGAAATGTCAGTGAGCATTAAGATTTCAGTTCCAGAGCGATGTGAACGATGAGTCCTTGATATTTAGTCGTTTTGAGACAATTTTCTAAATTTTTGAAAATTTCACTTTTTTGTGAAAATATCCACTAAATGAGGGAATAATATGCGTGAGGGTACACCAGGAGAACTCCAAATGTGTGTGGGTAGAATAAATATCCCACGGGAGTAAAATTGAAAAAAGTTGAAAAAAAATTTTTTTTTACTTAGTCATTTTTCCGGCGTTTATCAGACTTTCAGATAGGGGAAATGTCAGTGAGCATTCCGATTTCAGTTCTAGAGCGATTTGAACGATGAGTCCTTGATATTTAGTCGTTTTCAGCCAATTTTCTGAGTTTTTGAAAATTTCACTATTTTGTGAAAATATCCACTAAATGAGGGAATAATATGTGTGAGGGTACCCCAGAAGAGTTCCAAATGTGTGTGGGTAGAATATATATCCCACGGGGGTAAAATTGAAAAAAGTTGAAAATAATTTTTTTTGGGACTTAGTCATTTTTCCGGCGTTTATCAGACTTTCAGATAGGGGAAATGTCAGTGAGCATTCCCATTTCAGTTCCAGAGCGATTCGAACGATGAGTCCTTGATATTTAGTTATTTTCAGCCAATTTTCTGAATTTTTGAAAATTTCACTTTTTTGTGAAAATATTCGCTAAATGAGGAAATAATATGTGTGAGGGTACCCCAGGAGAGTTCCAAATGTGTGTGGGTAGAATATATATCCCACGGGGGTAAAATTGAAAAAAGTTGAAATTAATTTTTTTTGGGACTTAGTCATTTTTCCGGCGTTAATCAGACTTTCAGATAGGGGAAATGTCAGTGAGCATTCCGATTTCAATTCCAGAGCGATTCGCCCCATGAGTCCTTGATATTTAGTCGTTTTCAGCCAATTTTCTGAATTTTTGAAAATTTCACTTTTTTGTGAAAATATCCGCTAAATGAATGAATAGTATGTGTGAGGGTACACCAGGAGAGTTCCAAATGTGTGTGGGTAGAATATATATCCCATGGGTGTAAAATAGAAAAGAGGTAAAAAAAAAAATTTTTTGGACTTAGTCATTTTTCCGGCGTTTATCAGACTTTCAGATAGTGGAAATGTCAGTGAGCATTCCGATTTCAGTTCCAGAGTGATTTGCCCCATGAGTACTTGATATTTAGTCGTTTTCAGCCAATTTTCTGAATTTTTGAAAATGTCACTTTTTTGTGAAATTATCCGCTAACTGAGGGAATAATATGTGTGAGGGTACCTCAGGAGAGTTCCAAATGTTTGTGGGTAGAATATATATCCCACGGGGGTAAAATTGAAAAAAGATGAAAAAATTTTTTTGGGGACTTAGTCATTTTTCCGGCGTTTACCAGACTTTCAGATAGGGGAAATGTCAGTGAGCATTCCGATTTCAGTTCTAGAGCGATTTGAACGATGAGTCCTTGATATTTAGTCGTTTTCAGCCAATTTTCTGAGTTTTTGAAAATTTCACTATTTTGTGAAAATATCCACTAAATGAGGGAATAATATGTGTGAGGGTACCCCATGAGAGTTCCAAATGTGTGTGGGTAGAATATATATCCCACGGGGGTAAAATTGAAAAAATGTAAAAAAAAAAAAATTTTTTTCACTTAGTCATTTTTCCGGCGTTTATCAGACTTTCAGATAGGGGAAATGTCAGTGAGCATTCCGATTTCAGTTCCAGAGCGATTGGACCCATGAGTCCTTGATATTTTGTCGTTTTCAGCCAATTTTCGGAATTTTTGAAAATTTCACTTTTTTGTGAAATTATCCGCTAACTGAGGGAATAATATGTATGAGGGTACCTCAGGAGAGTTCCAAATGTGTGTGGGTAGAATATATATCCCACGGGGGTAAAATTGAAAAAAGATGAAAAATTTTTTTTAGGGACTTAGTCATTTTTCCGGCGTTTATCAGACTTTCAGATAGGGGAAATGTCAGTGAGCATTAAGATTTCAGTTCCAGAGCGATGTGAACGATGAGTCCTTGATATTTAGTCGTTTTCAGATAATTTTCTGAATTTTTGAAAATTTCACTTTTTTGTGAAAATATCCGCTAAATGAGGGAATAATATGCGTGAGGGTACACCAGGAGAGTTCCAAATGTGTGTGGGTAGAATAAATATCCCACGGGGGTAAAATTGAAAAAAGTTGAAAAAAATTTTTTTTTCACTAAGTCATTTTTCGGCGTTTATCAGACTTTCAGATAGTGGAAATGTTAGTGAGCATTCCGATTTCAGATCCAGAGCGATTCGAACGATGAGTCCTTGATATTTAGTCGTTTTCAGCCAATTTTCTGAATTTTTGAAAATTTCACTTTTTTGTGAAAATATCCACTAAATAAGGGAATAATATGCGTGAGGGTACACCAGGAGAACTCCAAATGTGTGTGGGTAGAATAAATATCCCACGGGAGTAAAATTGAAAAAAGTTGAAAAAAAATTTTTTTTTACTTAGTCATTTTTCCGGCGTTTATCAGACTTTCAGATAGGGGAAATGTCAGTGAGCATTAAGATTTCAATTCCAGAGCGATTCGCCCCATGAGTCCTTGATATTTAGTCGTTTTCAGCCAATTTTCTGAATTTTTGAAAATTTCACTTTTTTGTGAAAATATCCACTAAATGAGGGAATAATATGTATGAGGGTACCCCAGGAGAGTTCTAAATGTGTGTGGGTAGAATATATATCCCATGGGGGTAAAATAGAAAAGAGGTAAAAAAAAAAATTTTTTGGACTTAGTCATTTTTCCGGCGTTTATCAGACTTTCAGATAGTGGAAATGTCAGTGAGCATTCCGATTTCAGTTCCAGAGTGATTTGCCCCATGAGTACTTGATATTTAGTCGTTTTCAGCCAATTTTCTGAATTTTTGAAAATGTCACTTTTTTGTGAAATTATCCGCTAACTGAGGGAATAATATGTGTGAGGGTACCTCAGGAGAGTTCCAAATGTTTGTGGGTAGAATATATATCCCACGGGGGTAAAATTGAAAAAAGATGAAAAAATTTTTTTGGGGACTTAGTCATTTTTCCGGCGTTTACCAGACTTTCAGATAGGGGAAATGTCAGTGAGCATTCCGATTTCAGTTCTAGAGCGATTTGAACGATGAGTCCTTGATATTTAGTCGTTTTCAGCCAATTTTCTGAGTTTTTGAAAATTTCACTATTTTGTGAAAATATCCACTAAATGAGGGAATAATATGTGTGAGGGTACCCCAGAAGAGTTCCAAATGTGTGTGGGTAGAATATATATCCCACGGGGGTAAAATTGAAAAAAGTTGAAAATAATTTTTTTTGGGACTTAGTCATTTTTCCGGCGTTTATCAGACTTTCAGATAGGGGAAATGTCAGTGAGCATTCCGATTTCAATTCCAGAGCGATTCGCCCCATGAGTCCTTGATATTTAGTCGTTTTCAGCCAATTTTCTGAATTTTTGAAAATTTCACTTTTTTGTGAAAATATCCACTAAATGAGGGAATAATATGTGTGAGGGTACCCCATGAGAGTTCCAAATGTGTGTGGGTAGAATATATATCCCACGGGGGTAAAATTGAAAAAATGTAAAAAAAAAAAAATTTTTTTTCACTTAGTCATTTTTCCGCCTTTATCAGACTTTCAGATAGGGGAAATGTCAGTGAGCATTAAGATTTCAGTTCCAGAGCGATGTGAACGATGAGTCCTTGATATTTAGTCGTTTTCAGACAATTTTCTGAATTTTTGAAAATTTCACTTTTTTGTGAAAATATCCACTAAATGAGGGAATAATATGCGTGAGGGTACACCAGGAGAACTCCAAATGTGTGTGGGTAGAATAAATATCCCACGGGAGTAAAATTGAAAAAAGTTGAAAAAAAATTTTTTTTTACTTAGTCATTTTTCCGGCGTTTATCAGACTTTCAGATAGGGGAAATGTCAGTGAGCATTCCGATTTCAGTTCTAGAGCGATTTGAACGATGAGTCCTTGATATTTAGTCGTTTTCAGCCAATTTTCTGAGTTTTTGAAAATTTCACTATTTTGTGAAAATATCCACTAAATGAGGGAATAATATGTGTGAGGGTACCCCAGAAGAGTTCCAAATGTGTGTGGGTAGAATATATATCCCACGGGGGTAAAATTGAAAAAAGTTGAAAATAATTTTTTTTGGGACTTAGTCATTTTTCCGGCGTTTATCAGACTTTCAGATAGGGGAAATGTCAGTGAGCATTCCCATTTCAGTTCCAGAGCGATTCGAACGATGAGTCCTTGATATTTAGTTATTTTCAGCCAATTTTCTGAATTTTTGAAAATTTCACTTTTTTGTGAAAATATTCGCTAAATGAGGAAATAATATGTGTGAGGGTACCCCAGGAGAGTTCCAAATGTGTGTGGGTAGAATATATATCCCACGGGGGTAAAATTGAAAAAAGTTGAAATTAATTTTTTTTGGGACTTAGTCATTTTTCCGGCGTTAATCAGACTTTCAGATAGGGGAAATGTCAGTGAGCATTCCGATTTCAATTCCAGAGCGATTCGCCCCATGAGTCCTTGATATTTAGTCGTTTTCAGCCAATTTTCTGAATTTTTGAAAATTTCACTTTTTTGTGAAAATATCCGCTAAATGAATGAATAGTATGTGTGAGGGTACACCAGGAGAGTTCCAAATGTGTGTGGGTAGAATATATATCCCATGGGTGTAAAATTGAAAAAAGTTGAAAATAATTTTTTTTGGGACTTAGTCATTTTTCCGGCGTTTATCAGACTTTCAGATAGGGGAAATGTCAGTGAGCATTAAGATTTCAGTTCCAGAGCGATGTGAACGATGAGTTCTTGATATTTAGTCGTTTTCAGCCAATTTTCTGAATTTTTGAAAATTTCACTTTTTTGTGAAAATATCCGCTAAATGAGGGAATAATATGTATGAGGGTACCCCAGGAGAGTTCTAAATGTGTGTGGGTAGAATATATATCCCATGGGGGTAAAATAGAAAAGAGGTAAAAAAAAAAAATTTTTTGGACTTAGTCATTTTTCCGGCGTTTATCAGACTTTCAGATAGGGGAAATGTCAGTGAGCATTAAGATTTCAATTCCAGAGCGATTCGCCCCATGAGTCCTTGATATTTAGTCGTTTTCAGCCAATTTTCTGAATTTTTGAAAATTTCACTTTTTTGTGAAAATATCCACTAAATGAGGGAATAATATGTATGAGGGTACCCCAGGAGAGTTCTAAATGTGTGTGGGTAGAATATATATCCCATGGGGGTAAAATAGAAAAGAGGTAAAAAAAAAAATTTTTTGGACTTAGTCATTTTTCCGGCGTTTATCAGACTTTCAGATAGTGGAAATGTCAGTGAGCATTCCGATTTCAGTTCCAGAGTGATTTGCCCCATGAGTACTTGATATTTAGTCGTTTTCAGCCAATTTTCTGAATTTTTGAAAATGTCACTTTTTTGTGAAATTATCCGCTAACTGAGGGAATAATATGTGTGAGGGTACCTCAGGAGAGTTCCAAATGTTTGTGGGTAGAATATATATCCCACGGGGGTAAAATTGAAAAAAGATGAAAAAATTTTTTTGGGGACTTAGTCATTTTTCCGGCGTTTACCAGACTTTCAGATAGGGGAAATGTCAGTGAGCATTCCGATTTCAGTTCTAGAGCGATTTGAACGATGAGTCCTTGATATTTAGTCGTTTTCAGCCAATTTTCTGAGTTTTTGAAAATTTCACTATTTTGTGAAAATATCCACTAAATGAGGGAATAATATGTGTGAGGGTACCCCAGAAGAGTTCCAAATGTGTGTGGGTAGAATATATATCCCACGGGTGTAAAATTGAAAAAAGTTGAAAATAATTTTTTTTGGGACTTAGTCATTTTTCCGGCGTTTATCAGACTTTCAGATAGGGGAAATGTCAGTGAGCATTCCGATTTCAATTCCAGAGCGATTCGCCCCATGAGTCCTTGATATTTAGTCGTTTTCAGCCAATTTTCTGAATTTTTGAAAATTTCACTTTTTTGTGAAAATATCCACTAAATGAGGGAATAATATGTGTGAGGGTACCCCATGAGAGTTCCAAATGTGTGTGGGTAGAATATATATCCCACGGGGGTAAAATTGAAAAAATGTAAAAAAAAAAAAATTTTTTTTCACTTAGTCATTTTTCCGCCTTTATCAGACTTTCAGATAGGGGAAATGTCAGTGAGCATTAAGATTTCAGTTCCAGAGCGATGTGAACGATGAGTCCTTGATATTTAGTCGTTTTGAGACAATTTTCTAAATTTTTGAAAATTTCACTTTTTTGTGAAAATATCCACTAAATGAGGGAATAATATGCGTGAGGGTACACCAGGAGAACTCCAAATGTGTGTGGGTAGAATAAATATCCCACGGGAGTAAAATTGAAAAAAGTTGAAAAAAAATTTTTTTTTACTTAGTCATTTTTCCGGCGTTTATCAGACTTTCAGATAGGGGAAATGTCAGTGAGCATTCCGATTTCAGTTCTAGAGCGATTTGAACGATGAGTCCTTGATATTTAGTCGTTTTCAGCCAATTTTCTGAGTTTTTGAAAATTTCACTATTTTGTGAAAATATCCACTAAATGAGGGAATAATATGTGTGAGGGTACCCCAGAAGAGTTCCAAATGTGTGTGGGTAGAATATATATCCCACGGGGGTAAAATTGAAAAAAGTTGAAAATAATTTTTTTTGGGACTTAGTCATTTTTCCGGCGTTTATCAGACTTTCAGATAGGGGAAATGTCAGTGAGCATTCCCATTTCAGTTCCAGAGCGATTCGAACGATGAGTCCTTGATATTTAGTTATTTTCAGCCAATTTTCTGAATTTTTGAAAATTTCACTTTTTTGTGAAAATATTCGCTAAATGAGGAAATAATATGTGTGAGGGTACCCCAGGAGAGTTCCAAATGTGTGTGGGTAGAATATATATCCCACGGGGGTAAAATTGAAAAAAGTTGAAATTAATTTTTTTTGGGACTTAGTCATTTTTCCGGCGTTAATCAGACTTTCAGATAGGGGAAATGTCAGTGAGCATTCCGATTTCAATTCCAGAGCGATTCGCCCCATGAGTCCTTGATATTTAGTCGTTTTCAGCCAATTTTCTGAATTTTTGAAAATTTCACTTTTTTGTGAAAATATCCGCTAAATGAATGAATAGTATGTGTGAGGGTACACCAGGAGAGTTCCAAATGTGTGTGGGTAGAATATATATCCCATGGGTGTAAAATAGAAAAGAGGTAAAAAAAAAAATTTTTTGGACTTAGTCATTTTTCCGGCGTTTATCAGACTTTCAGATAGTGGAAATGTCAGTGAGCATTCCGATTTCAGTTCCAGAGTGATTTGCCCCATGAGTACTTGATATTTAGTCGTTTTCAGCCAATTTTCTGAATTTTTGAAAATGTCACTTTTTTGTGAAATTATCCGCTAACTGAGGGAATAATATGTGTGAGGGTACCTCAGGAGAGTTCCAAATGTTTGTGGGTAGAATATATATCCCACGGGGGTAAAATTGAAAAAAGATGAAAAAATTTTTTTGGGGACTTAGTCATTTTTCCGGCGTTTACCAGACTTTCAGATAGGGGAAATGTCAGTGAGCATTCCGATTTCAGTTCTAGAGCGATTTGAACGATGAGTCCTTGATATTTAGTCGTTTTCAGCCAATTTTCTGAGTTTTTGAAAATTTCACTATTTTGTGAAAATATCCACTAAATGAGGGAATAATATGTGTGAGGGTACCCCATGAGAGTTCCAAATGTGTGTGGGTAGAATATATATCCCACGGGGGTAAAATTGAAAAAATGTAAAAAAAAAAAAATTTTTTTCACTTAGTCATTTTTCCGGCGTTTATCAGACTTTCAGATAGGGGAAATGTCAGTGAGCATTCCGATTTCAGTTCCAGAGCGATTGGACCCATGAGTCCTTGATATTTTGTCGTTTTCAGCCAATTTTCGGAATTTTTGAAAATTTCACTTTTTTGTGAAATTATCCGCTAACTGAGGGAATAATATGTATGAGGGTACCTCAGGAGAGTTCCAAATGTGTGTGGGTAGAATATATATCCCACGGGGGTAAAATTGAAAAAAGATGAAAAATTTTTTTTAGGGACTTAGTCATTTTTCCGGCGTTTATCAGACTTTCAGATAGGGGAAATGTCAGTGAGCATTAAGATTTCAGTTCCAGAGCGATGTGAACGATGAGTCCTTGATATTTAGTCGTTTTCAGATAATTTTCTGAATTTTTGAAAATTTCACTTTTTTGTGAAAATATCCGCTAAATGAGGGAATAATATGCGTGAGGGTACACCAGGAGAGTTCCAAATGTGTGTGGGTAGAATAAATATCCCACGGGGGTAAAATTGAAAAAAGTTGAAAAAAATTTTTTTTTCACTAAGTCATTTTTCGGCGTTTATCAGACTTTCAGATAGTGGAAATGTTAGTGAGCATTCCGATTTCAGATCCAGAGCGATTCGAACGATGAGTCCTTGATATTTAGTCGTTTTCAGCCAATTTTCTGAATTTTTGAAAATTTCACTTTTTTGTGAAAATATCCACTAAATAAGGGAATAATATGCGTGAGGGTACACCAGGAGAACTCCAAATGTGTGTGGGTAGAATAAATATCCCACGGGAGTAAAATTGAAAAAAGTTGAAAAAAAATTTTTTTTTACTTAGTCATTTTTCCGGCGTTTATCAGACTTTCAGATAGGGGAAATGTCAGTGAGCATTAAGATTTCAATTCCAGAGCGATTCGCCCCATGAGTCCTTGATATTTAGTCGTTTTCAGCCAATTTTCTGAATTTTTGAAAATTTCACTTTTTTGTGAAAATATCCACTAAATGAGGGAATAATATGTATGAGGGTACCCCAGGAGAGTTCTAAATGTGTGTGGGTAGAATATATATCCCATGGGGGTAAAATAGAAAAGAGGTAAAAAAAAAAATTTTTTGGACTTAGTCATTTTTCCGGCGTTTATCAGACTTTCAGATAGTGGAAATGTCAGTGAGCATTCCGATTTCAGTTCCAGAGTGATTTGCCCCATGAGTACTTGATATTTAGTCGTTTTCAGCCAATTTTCTGAATTTTTGAAAATGTCACTTTTTTGTGAAATTATCCGCTAACTGAGGGAATAATATGTGTGAGGGTACCTCAGGAGAGTTCCAAATGTTTGTGGGTAGAATATATATCCCACGGGGGTAAAATTGAAAAAAGATGAAAAAATTTTTTTGGGGACTTAGTCATTTTTCCGGCGTTTACCAGACTTTCAGATAGGGGAAATGTCAGTGAGCATTCCGATTTCAGTTCTAGAGCGATTTGAACGATGAGTCCTTGATATTTAGTCGTTTTCAGCCAATTTTCTGAGTTTTTGAAAATTTCACTATTTTGTGAAAATATCCACTAAATGAGGGAATAATATGTGTGAGGGTACCCCAGAAGAGTTCCAAATGTGTGTGGGTAGAATATATATCCCACGGGGGTAAAATTGAAAAAAGTTGAAAATAATTTTTTTTGGGACTTAGTCATTTTTCCGGCGTTTATCAGACTTTCAGATAGGGGAAATGTCAGTGAGCATTCCGATTTCAATTCCAGAGCGATTCGCCCCATGAGTCCTTGATATTTAGTCGTTTTCAGCCAATTTTCTGAATTTTTGAAAATTTCACTTTTTTGTGAAAATATCCACTAAATGAGGGAATAATATGTGTGAGGGTACCCCATGAGAGTTCCAAATGTGTGTGGGTAGAATATATATCCCACGGGGGTAAAATTGAAAAAATGTAAAAAAAAAAAAATTTTTTTTCACTTAGTCATTTTTCCGCCTTTATCAGACTTTCAGATAGGGGAAATGTCAGTGAGCATTAAGATTTCAGTTCCAGAGCGATGTGAACGATGAGTCCTTGATATTTAGTCGTTTTCAGACAATTTTCTGAATTTTTGAAAATTTCACTTTTTTGTGAAAATATCCACTAAATGAGGGAATAATATGCGTGAGGGTACACCAGGAGAACTCCAAATGTGTGTGGGTAGAATAAATATCCCACGGGAGTAAAATTGAAAAAAGTTGAAAAAAAATTTTTTTTTACTTAGTCATTTTTCCGGCGTTTATCAGACTTTCAGATAGGGGAAATGTCAGTGAGCATTCCGATTTCAGTTCTAGAGCGATTTGAACGATGAGTCCTTGATATTTAGTCGTTTTCAGCCAATTTTCTGAGTTTTTGAAAATTTCACTATTTTGTGAAAATATCCACTAAATGAGGGAATAATATGTGTGAGGGTACCCCAGAAGAGTTCCAAATGTGTGTGGGTAGAATATATATCCCACGGGGGTAAAATTGAAAAAAGTTGAAAATAATTTTTTTTGGGACTTAGTCATTTTTCCGGCGTTTATCAGACTTTCAGATAGGGGAAATGTCAGTGAGCATTCCCATTTCAGTTCCAGAGCGATTCGAACGATGAGTCCTTGATATTTAGTTATTTTCAGCCAATTTTCTGAATTTTTGAAAATTTCACTTTTTTGTGAAAATATTCGCTAAATGAGGAAATAATATGTGTGAGGGTACCCCAGGAGAGTTCCAAATGTGTGTGGGTAGAATATATATCCCACGGGGGTAAAATTGAAAAAAGTTGAAATTAATTTTTTTTGGGACTTAGTCATTTTTCCGGCGTTAATCAGACTTTCAGATAGGGGAAATGTCAGTGAGCATTCCGATTTCAATTCCAGAGCGATTCGCCCCATGAGTCCTTGATATTTAGTCGTTTTCAGCCAATTTTCTGAATTTTTGAAAATTTCACTTTTTTGTGAAAATATCCGCTAAATGAATGAATAGTATGTGTGAGGGTACACCAGGAGAGTTCCAAATGTGTGTGGGTAGAATATATATCCCATGGGTGTAAAATTGAAAAAAGTTGAAAATAATTTTTTTTGGGACTTAGTCATTTTTCCGGCGTTTATCAGACTTTCAGATAGGGGAAATGTCAGTGAGCATTAAGATTTCAGTTCCAGAGCGATGTGAACGATGAGTTCTTGATATTTAGTCGTTTTCAGCCAATTTTCTGAATTTTTGAAAATTTCACTTTTTTGTGAAAATATCCGCTAAATGAGGGAATAATATGTATGAGGGTACCCCAGGAGAGTTCTAAATGTGTGTGGGTAGAATATATATCCCATGGGGGTAAAATAGAAAAGAGGTAAAAAAAAAAAATTTTTTGGACTTAGTCATTTTTCCGGCGTTTATCAGACTTTCAGATAGGGGAAATGTCAGTGAGCATTAAGATTTCAATTCCAGAGCGATTCGCCCCATGAGTCCTTGATATTTAGTCGTTTTCAGCCAATTTTCTGAATTTTTGAAAATTTCACTTTTTTGTGAAAATATCCACTAAATGAGGGAATAATATGTATGAGGGTACCCCAGGAGAGTTCTAAATGTGTGTGGGTAGAATATATATCCCATGGGGGTAAAATAGAAAAGAGGTAAAAAAAAAAATTTTTTGGACTTAGTCATTTTTCCGGCGTTTATCAGACTTTCAGATAGTGGAAATGTCAGTGAGCATTCCGATTTCAGTTCCAGAGTGATTTGCCCCATGAGTACTTGATATTTAGTCGTTTTCAGCCAATTTTCTGAATTTTTGAAAATGTCACTTTTTTGTGAAATTATCCGCTAACTGAGGGAATAATATGTGTGAGGGTACCTCAGGAGAGTTCCAAATGTTTGTGGGTAGAATATATATCCCACGGGGGTAAAATTGAAAAAAGATGAAAAAATTTTTTTGGGGACTTAGTCATTTTTCCGGCGTTTACCAGACTTTCAGATAGGGGAAATGTCAGTGAGCATTCCGATTTCAGTTCTAGAGCGATTTGAACGATGAGTCCTTGATATTTAGTCGTTTTCAGCCAATTTTCTGAGTTTTTGAAAATTTCACTATTTTGTGAAAATATCCACTAAATGAGGGAATAATATGTGTGAGGGTACCCCAGAAGAGTTCCAAATGTGTGTGGGTAGAATATATATCCCACGGGTGTAAAATTGAAAAAAGTTGAAAATAATTTTTTTTGGGACTTAGTCATTTTTCCGGCGTTTATCAGACTTTCAGATAGGGGAAATGTCAGTGAGCATTCCGATTTCAATTCCAGAGCGATTCGCCCCATGAGTCCTTGATATTTAGTCGTTTTCAGCCAATTTTCTGAATTTTTGAAAATTTCACTTTTTTGTGAAAATATCCACTAAATGAGGGAATAATATGTGTGAGGGTACCCCATGAGAGTTCCAAATGTGTGTGGGTAGAATATATATCCCACGGGGGTAAAATTGAAAAAATGTAAAAAAAAAAAAATTTTTTTTCACTTAGTCATTTTTCCGCCTTTATCAGACTTTCAGATAGGGGAAATGTCAGTGAGCATTAAGATTTCAGTTCCAGAGCGATGTGAACGATGAGTCCTTGATATTTAGTCGTTTTGAGACAATTTTCTAAATTTTTGAAAATTTCACTTTTTTGTGAAAATATCCACTAAATGAGGGAATAATATGCGTGAGGGTACACCAGGAGAACTCCAAATGTGTGTGGGTAGAATAAATATCCCACGGGAGTAAAATTGAAAAAAGTTGAAAAAAAATTTTTTTTTACTTAGTCATTTTTCCGGCGTTTATCAGACTTTCAGATAGGGGAAATGTCAGTGAGCATTCCGATTTCAGTTCTAGAGCGATTTGAACGATGAGTCCTTGATATTTAGTCGTTTTCAGCCAATTTTCTGAGTTTTTGAAAATTTCACTATTTTGTGAAAATATCCACTAAATGAGGGAATAATATGTGTGAGGGTACCCCAGAAGAGTTCCAAATGTGTGTGGGTAGAATATATATCCCACGGGGGTAAAATTGAAAAAAGTTGAAAATAATTTTTTTTGGGACTTAGTCATTTTTCCGGCGTTTATCAGACTTTCAGATAGGGGAAATGTCAGTGAGCATTCCCATTTCAGTTCCAGAGCGATTCGAACGATGAGTCCTTGATATTTAGTTATTTTCAGCCAATTTTCTGAATTTTTGAAAATTTCACTTTTTTGTGAAAATATTCGCTAAATGAGGAAATAATATGTGTGAGGGTACCCCAGGAGAGTTCCAAATGTGTGTGGGTAGAATATATATCCCACGGGGGTAAAATTGAAAAAAGTTGAAATTAATTTTTTTTGGGACTTAGTCATTTTTCCGGCGTTAATCAGACTTTCAGATAGGGGAAATGTCAGTGAGCATTCCGATTTCAATTCCAGAGCGATTCGCCCCATGAGTCCTTGATATTTAGTCGTTTTCAGCCAATTTTCTGAATTTTTGAAAATTTCACTTTTTTGTGAAAATATCCGCTAAATGAATGAATAGTATGTGTGAGGGTACACCAGGAGAGTTCCAAATGTGTGTGGGTAGAATATATATCCCATGGGTGTAAAATTGAAAAAAGTTGAAAATAATTTTTTTTGGGACTTAGTCATTTTTCCGGCGTTTATCAGACTTTCAGATAGGGGAAATGTCAGTGAGCATTAAGATTTCAGTTCCAGAGCGATGTGAACGATGAGTTCTTGATATTTAGTCGTTTTCAGCCAATTTTCTGAATTTTTGAAAATTTCACTTTTTTGTGAAAATATCCGCTAAATGAGGGAATAATATGTATGAGGGTACCCCAGGAGAGTTCTAAATGTGTGTGGGTAGAATATATATCCCATGGGGGTAAAATAGAAAAGAGGTAAAAAAAAAAAATTTTTTGGACTTAGTCATTTTTCCGGCGTTTATCAGACTTTCAGATAGTGGAAATGTCAGTGAGCATTCCGATTTCAGTTCCAGAGTGATTTGCCCCATGAGTACTTGATATTTAGTCGTTTTCAGCCAATTTTCTGAATTTTTGAAAATGTCACTTTTTTGTGAAATTATCCGCTAACTGAGGGAATAATATGTGTGAGGGTACCTCAGGAGAGTTCCAAATGTGTGTGGGTAGAATATATATCCCACGGGGGTAAAATTGAAAAAAGATGAAAAAATTTTTTTGGGGACTTAGTCATTTTTCCGGCGTTTACCAGACTTTCAGATAGGGCAAATGTCAGTGAGCATTCCGATTTCAGTTCTAGAGCGATTTGAACGATGAGTCCTTGATATTTAGTCGTTTTCAGCCAATTTTCTGAGTTTTTGAAAATTTCACTATTTTGTGAAAATATCCACTAAATGAGGGAATAATATGTGTGAGGGAACCCCAGAAGAGTTCCAAATGTGTGTGGGTAGAATATATATCCCATGGGGGTAAAATTGAAAAAAGTTGAAAAAAACATTTTTTTAGACTTAGTCATTTTTCCGGCACTTATCAGACTTTCAGGTAGGGGAAATGTCAGTGAGCATTCCGATTTCAGTTCCAGAGCAATTTGCTCCATGAGTCCTTGATATTTAGCCGTTTTCAGCCAATTTTCTGAATTTTTGAAAATTTCACTTTTTTGTGAAAATATCTGCTAAATGAGGGAATAATATGTGTGAGGGTACCCCAGGAAAGTTCCAAATGTGTGTGGGAAGAATATATATCCCACGGGGTAAAATTGAAAAAAGTTGAAAAAAATTTTTTTTTGGACTTAGTCATTTTTCCAGCGTTTATCAGACTTTCAGATAGGGGAAATGTCAGTGAGCATTCCGATTTCAGTTCCAGAATGATTAGCCCCATGAGTACTTGATATTTAGTCGTTTTCAGCGAATTTTCAGAATTTTTGAAAATTTATTTTTTTGTAAAATTATCAACTAAATGAGGGAATAATATGTGTGAGGGTACCCCAGGAGAGTTGCAAATGTGTGTGAGTAGAATATATATCCCACGGGGGTAAAATTGAAAAAAGTTGGAAAAATAATTTTTTGGGACTTATTCATTTTTCCGGTGTTTATCAGACTTTCAGGTAGGGGAAACGTCAGTGAGCATTCCGATTTCCGTTCCAGAGTGATTCGAACGATGAGTCTTTGATATTTAGTCGTTTTCAGCCAATTTTCTGAATTTTTGAAAATTTTACTTTTTTGTGAAAATATCCACTAAATGAGGTAATAATATGTGTGAGGGTACCCCAGAAGAGTTTCAAATGTGTGTGGGTAGAATATATATCCCACGGGGGTAAAATTGAAAAAAGTTGGAAAAAAATTTTTTTTGGGACTTAGTCATTTTTCCGGTGTTTATCAGACTTTCAGATAGGGGAAATGTCAGTGAGCATTCCGATTTCAGTTCCACAGTAATTCGCCCCATGAGTCCTTGATATTTAGTCGTTTTCAGTCAATATTCTGAATTTTTCAAAAATTTCACTTTTTTGTGAAAATATCCACTAAATGAGGGAATGATATGTGTGAGGGTACCCCAGGAGAGTTCCAAATGTGTGTGGGTAGAATATTTATCCCACAGGGGTAAAATTGAAAAAAGTTGAAAAAAAATTTTTTTGGGACTTAGTCATTTTTCCGGTTTTTATCAGACTTTCAGATAGGGGAAATGTCAGTGAGCATTCCGATTTCAGTTCCACAGTAATTCGCCCCATGAGTCCTTGATATTTAGTCGTTTTCAGCCAATTTTCTGAATTTTTGAAAATTTCACTTTTTGTGAAAATATCCGCAAAATGAGGGAATAATATGTGTGAGGGTACCCCACGAGAGTTCCAAATGTGTGTGGGTAGAATATATATCCCACGGGGGTAAAATTGAAAAAAGTTGAAAAAATTTTTTTTTTGGACTTAGTCATTTTTCCAGCGTTTATCAGACTTTCAGATAGGGGAAATGTCAGTGAGCATTCCGATTTCAGTTCCAGAGCGATTCCAACGATGAGTCCTTGATATTTTGTCGTTTTCAACCAATTTTCAGAATTTTTGAAAATTTCACTTTTTGTGAAAATATCCGCTAAATGAGGGAATAATATGTGTGGGGGTACCCCAGGAGAGTTCCAAATGTGTGTGGGTAGAATATATATCCCACGGGGGTAAAATTGAAAAAAGGTGAAAAATATTTTTGGGACTTCGTCATTTTTCCGGCGTTTATCAGACTTTCAGATAGGGCAAATGTCAGTGAGCATTCCGATTTCAGTTCCAGAGTGATTGGAACGATGAGTCCTTGATATTTAGTTGTTTTCAGCCAATTTTCTGAATTTTTGAAAATTCATTTTTTTGTGAAATTATCCACTAAATGAGGGAATAATATGTGTGAGGGTACCCCAGGAGAGTTCCAAATGTGTGTGGGTAGAATATATATCCCACAAGGGTAAAATTGAAAAAAGTTGAAATTTTTTTTTTGTAACTTAGTCTTTTTTCCGGCGTTTATCAGACTTTCAGGTAGGGGAAATGTCAGTGAGCATTCCGATTTCAGTTCCAGAGTGCTTCGCGCCATGAGTCTTTGATATTTAGTCGTTTTCAGCCAATTTTCAGAATTTTTGAAAATTTCACTTTTTGGTGAAAATATCCTCTAAATGAGGTAATAATATGTGTGAGGGTACCCCAGGAGAGTTCCAAATGTGCGCGGGTAGAATATATATCCCACGGGGGTAAAATTGAAAAAAGTTGAAAAAAACATTATTTTAGACTTCGTCATTTTTCCGGTGTTTATCAGCCTTTCAGGTAGGGGAAATGTCAGTGAGCATTCCGATTTCAGTTCCAGAGCGATTCGAACGATGAGTCCTTGATATTTATTTGTTTTCAGCCAATTTTCTGAATTTTTGAAAATTAATTTTTTTGTGAAAATATCCACTAAATGAGGGAATAATAGGTGTGAGGGTACCCCAGCAGAGTTCCAAATGTGCGTGGGTAGAATATATATCCCACGGGGGTAAAATTGAAAAAAGTTGAAAAAAACATTTTTTTAGACTTAGTCATTTTTCCGGTGTTTATCAGCCTTTCAGGTAGGGGAAAAGTCAGTAAGCGTTTCAATTTAAGTTCCAGAGCGATTCGCACGATGAGTCCTTGATATTTAGTCGTTTTCAGCCAATTTTCTGAATTTTTGAAAATTCATTTTTTTGTGAAATTATCCACTAAATGAGGGAATAATATGTTTGAGGGTACTCCAGGAGATTTCCAAATGTGTGTGGGTAGAATACATATCCCACGGGGGTAAAATTGAAAAAAGTTGAAAAAAATTTTTTTGGGACTTAGTCATTTTCCCACGTTTATCAGACTTTCAGATAGGGAAAATGTCAGTGAGCATTCCGATTTCAGTTCCAGAGCGGTTCGAACAATGAGTCCTTGATAATTAGTTGTTTTCAGCCAATTTTCGGAATTTTTGAAAATTCATTTGTATGTGAAAATATCCTCTAAATGAGGGAATAGTATGTGTGAGGGTACCCAGGAGAGTTCCAAATGTGTGTGGGTAGAATATATATCCCACGGGGGTAAAATTGAAAAAAGTTGAAAAAATTTTTTTTTTGGACTTAGTCATTTTTCCAGCGTTTATCAGACTTTCAGATAGGGGAAATGTCAGTGAGCATTTCGTTTTCAGTTCCAGAGCGATTCGAACGATGAGTCCTTGATATTTTGTCGTTTTCAGACAATTTTCTGAATTTTTGAAAATTTCACTTTTTGTGAAAATATCCACTAAATGAGGGAATAATATATGTGAGGGTACCCCAGGAGAGTTCCAAATGTGTGTGGGTAGAATATATATCCCACGGGGGTAAAATTGAAAAAAGTTGAAAAAAACATTTTTTTAGACTTAGTCATTTTTCCGGTGTTTATCAGCCTTTCAGGTAGAGGAAATGTCAGTAAGCGTTCCAATTTCAGTTCCAGAGCGATTCGCACGATGATTCCTTGATATTTAGTCGTTTTCAGCCAATTTACAGAATTTTTGAAAATTCATTTTAATGTGAAATTATCCACTAAATGAGGGAATAATATGTGTGTGGGTACCCCAGGAGATTTTGCAAATGTGCGTGGGTAGAATATATATCACACGGGGGTAAAATTGAAAAAAGTTTAAAAAAATTTTTTTTTGGACTTAGTCATTTTTCTGGCGTTTTCCAGACTTTCAGATAGGGGAAATGTCAGCGAGCATTCCAATTTCAGTTCCAGAGTGCTACGCGCCATGAGTCCTTGATATTTAGTCGTTTTCAGCCAATTTTCAGAATTTTTGAAAATTTCACTTTTTGGTGAAAATATCCTCTAAATGAGGTAATAATATGTGTGAGGGTACCCCAGGAGAGTTCCAAATGTGCGCGGGTAGAATATATATCCCACGGGGGTAAAATTGAAAAAAGTTGAAAAAAACATTATTTTAGACTTAGTCATTTTTCCGGTGTTTATCAGCCTTTCAGGTAGGGGAAATGTCAGTAAGCGTTCCAATTTCAGTTCCAGAGCGATTCACACGATGAGTCCTTGATATTTAGTTGTTTTCAGCCAATTTTCTGAATTTTTGAAAATTCATTTTTTTGTGAAATTATCCACTAAATGAGGGAATAATATGTGTGAGGGTACCCCAGGAGATTTCCAAATGTGCGTGGGTAGAATATATATCCCACGGGGGTAAAATTGAAAAAAGTTTTAAAAAATTTTTTTGGGACTTAGTCATTTTCCCGGCGTTTATCAGACTTTCAGATAGGGGAAATGTCAGTGATCATTCCGATTTCAGTTCCAGAGCGATTCGAACGATGAGTCCTTGATATTTATTTGTTTTCAGCCAATTTTCTGAATTTTTGAAAATTAATTTTTTTGTGAAAATATCCACTAAATGAGGGAATAATAGGTGTGAGGGTACCCCAGGAAAGTTCCAAATGTGTGTGGGAAGAATATATATCCCACGGGGGTAAAATTGAAAAAAGTTGAAAAAAACATTTTTTTGGACTTAGTCATTGTTCCGGCGTTTTTCAGACTTTTAGATAGTGGAAATGTCAGTGAGCATTCCGATTTCAGTTCCAGAGCAATTCGCCCCATGAGTCCATGATATTTAGTCATTTTCAGCCAATTTTCTGAATTTTTGAAAATTCAATTTTTTTGTGAAAATATCTGCTAAATGAGGGAATAATATGTGTGAGGGTACCCCAGGAGAGTTGCAAATGTGTGTGAGTAGAATATATATCCCACGGGGGAAAAATTGAAAAAGGTTGGAAAAAATTTTTTTGGGGACTTAGTCATTTTTCCGGTGTTTATCAGACTTTCAGATAGGGGAAATGTCAGTGAGCATTCCGATTTCAGTTCCAGAGCGTTTCGAACAATGAGTCCTTGATATTTAGTCGTTTTCAGCCAATTTTCTGAATTTTTGAAAATTCATTTGTTTGTGAAAATATCCTCTAAATGAGGGAATAGTATGTGTGAGGGTACCCCAGGAGAGTTCCAAATGTGTGTGGGTAGAATATATATCCCACGGGGGTAAAATTGAAAAAAGTTGAAAAAATTTTTATTTTAGACTTAGTCATTTTTCCAGCGTTTATCAGACTTTCAGATAGGGGAAATGTCAGTGAGCATTCCGATTTCAGTTCCAGAGCGATTCGAACGATGAGTCCTTGATATTTTGTCGTTTTCAGCCAATTTTCTGAGTTTTTGAAAATTTCACTTTTTGTGAAAATATCCGCTAAATGAGGGAATAATATGTGTGAGGGTACCCCAGGAGTGTTCCAAATATGTGTGGGTAGAATATATATCCCACGGGGGTAAAATTGAAAAAAGTTGAAAAAAACATTTTTTTAGACTTAGTCATTTTTCCGGTGTTTATCAGCCTTTCAGGTAGGGGAAAAGTCAGTAAGCATTTCAATTTAAGTTCCAGAGCGATTCGCACGATGAGTCCTTGATATTTAGTCGTTTTCAGCCAATTTTCTGAATTTTTGAAAATTCATTTTTTTGTGAAATTATCCACTAAATGAGGGAATAATATGTGTGAGGGTACTCCAGGAGATTTCCAAATGTGTGTGGGTAGAATACATATCCCACGGGGGTAAAATTGAAAAAAGTTGAAAAAAATTTTTTTGGGACTTAGTCATTTTCCCGGCGTTTATCAGACTTTCAGATAGGGAAAATGTCAGTGAGCATTCCGATTTCAGTTCCAGAGCAATTCGCCCCATGAGTCCTTGATATTTAGTCATTTTCAGCCAATTTTCTGAATTTTTGAAAATTCAATTTTTTTGTGAAAATATCCGCTAAATGAGGGAATAATATGTGTGAGGGTACCCCAGGAGAGTTCCAAATGTGTGTGGGTAGAATATATATCCCACGGGGGTAAAATTGAAAAAAGTTGAAAAAAACATTTTTTTAGACTTAATCATTTTTCCGGTGTTTATCAGCCTTTCAGGTAGAGGAAATGTCAGTAAGCGTTCCAATTTCAGTTCCAGAGCGATTCGCACGATGATTCCTTGATATTTAGTCGTTTTCAGCCAATTTACAGAATTTTTGAAAATTCATTTTAATGTGAAATTATCCACTAAATGAGGGAATAATATGTGTGTGGGTACCCCAGGAGATTTTGCAAATGTGCGTGGGTAGAATATATATCACACGGGGGTAAAATTGAAAAAAGTTGAAAAAAATTTTTTTTTGGACTTAGTCATTTTTCTGGCGTTTTTCAGACTTTCCGATAGGGGAAATGTCAGTGAGCATTCCTATTTCAGTTCCAGAGTGATTCGCCCCATGAGTCCTTGATATTTAGTCGGTTTCAGCCAATTTTCTGAATTTTTGAAAATTTCACTTTTTTTGTGAAAATATCCACTAAATGAGGGAATAATATGTGTGAGGGTACCCCAGGAGAGTTCCAAATGTGTGAGGGTAGAATATATATCCCACGGGGGTAAAATTGAAAAAAGTTGAAAAAAACATTTTTTTAGACTTAGTCATTTTTCCGGCGTTTTTCAGACTTAAAGATAGGGGAAATGTCAGTGAGCATTCCGATTTCAGTTCCAGAGCGATTCGAACGATGAGTCCTTCATATTTAGTCGTTTTCAGCCAATTTTCTGAATTTTTTGAAAATTTCACTTTTTTGTGAAAATATCCGCTAAATGAGGGAATAATATGTGTGAGGGTACCCCAGGAGAGTTCCAAATGTGTGTGGGTAGAATATATATCCCACGGGGGTAAAATTGAAAAAAGTTGAAAAAATTTTTTTGGGACTTAGTCTTTTTTCCGGCGTTTATCAGACTTTCAGATAGGGGAAATGTCAGTGAGCATTCCGATTTCAGTTCCAGAGAGATTCGAACGATGAATCCTTAATATTTAGTCGTTTTCAGCCAATTTTTTGAATTTTTGAAAATTTCACTCTTTTGTGAAAATATCCACTAAATGAGGGAATAATATGTGTGAGGGTACCCCTGTAGAGTTCCAAATGTGTGCGGGTAGAATATATATCCCACGGGGGTAAAATTGAAAAAAATTGAAAAAAATGTTTTTTTGGACTTCGTCATTTTTCCAGCGTTTTTCAGACTTTCAGATAGGGGAAATGTCAGTGAGCATTCCGATTTGAGTTCCAGAGCGATTCGCCCGATGAGTCCTTGATATTTAGTCGTTTTCAGCCAATTTTTTGAATTTTTGAAAATTTCACTTTTTTTGTGAAAATATCCGCTAAATGAGGGAATAATATGTGTTAGGGTACCCCAGGAAAGTTCCAAATGTGTGTGGGTAGAATATATATCCCACGGGGGTAAAATTGAAAAAAGTTGAAAAAAAATATTTCTTGAACTTAGTCATTTTTTCGGCGTTTATCAGACTTTCAGATAGGGGATATGTCAGTGAGCATTCCGTTTTCAGTTCTAGAGCGTTTCGAACTATGATTCCTTAATATTTAGTCGTTTTCAGCCAATTATCTGAATTTTTGAAAATTTCACTTTTTTTGTGAAAATATCCGCTAAATGAGGGAATAATATGTGTTAGGGTACCCCAGGAGAGTTCCAAATGTGTGTGGGTAGAATATATATCCCACGGATGTAAAATTGAAAATAGTTGAAAAATTTTTTTTCTTGAACTTAATCATTTTTCCAGCGTTTATCAGACTTTCAGATAGGGGAAATGTCAGTGAGCATTCCGATTTCAGTTCCACAGTGATTCGCCCCATGAGTCCTTGATATTTAGTCGTTTTCAGTCAATATTCTGAATTTTTGAAAATTTCACTTTTTTGTGAAAATATCCACTAAATGAGGGAATAATATGTGTGAGGGTACCCCAGGAGAGTTCCAAATGTGTGTGGGTAGAATAGATATCTCACGGGGGTGCAAAATTGAAAAAAGTTGTAAAAAACATTTTTTTAGACTTAGTCATTTTTCTGGCGTTTTTCAGACTTTCAGATAGGGGAAATGACAGTGAGCATTCCGATTTCAGTTCCAGAGCGATTCGAACTATGAGTTCTTGATATTTAGTCGTTTTCAGCCAATTTTTTGAATTTTTGAAAATTTAACTTTTTTGTGAAAATATCCACTAAATGAGGGAATAATATGTGTGAGGGTACCCCAGGAGATTTCCAAATGTGTGCGGGTAGAATATATATCCCACGGGGGTAAAACTGAAAAAAGTTGAATAAAACATTTTTTTATACTTAGTCATTTTTCCGGTGTTTATCAACCTTTCAGGTAGGGGAAATGTCAGCAAGCGTTCCAATTTCAATTGCAGAGCGATTCGCCTGATGAGTCCTTGATATTTAGTCGTTTTCAGCCAATTTTCTGAATTTTTGAAAATTCATTTTTTTGTGAAAATATCCACTAAATGATGGAATAATATGTGTGAGGGTACCCCAGGAGAGTTCTAACTGTGTGTGGGTAGAATATATATATCACGGGGGTAAAATTGAAAAAAGTTTAAAAAATTTTTTTTTGGGACTTAACATTTTTCCGGCGTTTATCAGACTTTCAGATAGGGGAAATGTCAGTGAGCGTTTCGATTTCAGTTCCAGAGCGATTCGAACTATGAGTCCTTGATATTTAGTCTTTTTCAGCCAATCTTCTGAATTTTTTAAAATTTCACTTTTTTGTGAAAATATCCGCTAAATGAGGGAATAATATGTGTGAGGGTACCCCAGGAGATTTCCAAATGTGTGTGGGTAGAATATATATCCCACGGGAATAAAATTGAAAAAAGTTTAAAAAAAATTTTTTTGGACTTAGTCATTTTTCCGGGATTTATCAGACTTTCAGATAGGGGAAATGTCAGTGAGCGTTCTCATTTCAGTTCCAGAGCGATTCTCCCGATGAGTCCTTGATATTTAGTCGTTTTCAGCCAATTTTCTGAATTTTTGAAAATTCATTTTTTTGTGAAAATATCCACTAAATGAGGGAATAATATGTGTGAGGGTACCTCAGGAGAGTTCCAAATGTGTGTTGGTAGAATATATATCCCACGGGGTATAAAATTGAAAAAAGTTGAAAAAAAATTTTTTTTGGACTTAGTCATTTTTCCGGCATTTTTCAGACTTTCAGATAGGGAAAATGTCAGTGAGCATTCCGATTTCAGTTTCAGAGCGATTCAAATGATGAGTCCTTGATATTTAGTCGTTTTCAGCCAATTTTCTGAATTTTTGAAAATTTCACTTTTTTGGGAAAATATCCGCTAAATGAGGGAATAATATGTGTGAGGGTACCCCAGGAGAGTTCCAAATGTGTGTGGGTAGAATATATATCCCACAGGGGTAAAATTGAAAAAAGTTGAAAAAAAAATTTTTTTGGACTTAGTCATTTTTCCGGGGTTTATCAGACTTACAGATAGGGGAAATGTCAGTGACCGTTCCGATTTCAGTTCCAGAGCGATTCGCCCGATGAGTCCTTGATATTTAGTCGTTTTCAGCCAATTTTCTGAATTTTTGAAAATTAATTTTTTTGTGAAAATATCCACTAAATGAGGGAATAATATGTGTGAGGGTACCCCAGGAGAGTTCCAAATGTGTGTGGGTAGAATATATATCCCACGGGGGATAAAATTGAAAAAAGTTGAAGAAAAATTTTTTTTGGACTTACACATTTTTCCGGCATTTTTCAGACTTTCAGATAGGGAAAATGTCAGTGAGAATTCCGATTTCAGTTTCAGAGCGATTCGAACGATGAGTCCTTGATATTTAGTCGTTTTCAGCCAATTTTCTGAATTTTTGAAAATTTCACTTTTTTGGGAAAATATCCGCTAAATGAGGGAATAATATGTGTGAGGGTACCCCAGGAGAGTTCCAAATGTGTGTGGGTAGAATATATATCCCACGGGGGTAAAATTGAAAAAAGTTTTAAAAAATTTTTTTTTGGACTTAGTCATTTTTCCGGTGTTTATCAGACTTTCAGTTAGGGAAATGTCAGTAAGCATTCCAATTTCAGTTCCAGAGCGATTCGCCCAATGAGTAGAGATGAGCGTTGTTCTACTCGAACTGTTCGCCAATCTCAAATTCGAGCTGTTTTGGGCGGTGTTCAAGCCGTTCGGCGAACACGAACGATTTGAGAAAAATTCGGCTGTTCGAGGTTATGTTCGATAACTGTTCGTGCACCAAAATCATAACTGGATTTTTTCTCAGTAATGATGAAAATTAATGTTAATACGCAGTTTGAGTGTACAGCGGGGTGGGGGGAGGGGCAGGGGATGGATCTCTGCAGGAATAATGAAGAACTCCATTTTTTTTTCTCTTTCCGCATTTACAGTGGGGAGGTGCAATCTGTCAGCCTATCAGCAGCGCACACACGGAGCGAAGTGCTTTTTTTCACACAAGCAAGGGCATGTGTCATTGGCAGTGTATGTCACATGTCCTTGCCCTATAAGACCCAGCCATTTTCCCTGTCGCCACCATTTTCTCACTGCTGCAGCTGCGTGTTAGACGGCACCGCTGTTGCTGTGTGTGCTATACCTTGTTAATTTCAAGCCAATTTTCGCACAAATCTACAGATAGCTTGGGAGTAGGGAATAGTTGTGATTGCAGTCCTTTTAAGGACTAGGTTACAGCATTTCCTACGACTTTTATCAGGCAGGTCTGTGCTCTTAAATAGATAGATTGTGGGAGTAAAGACTAATTGTAATTGCAGTCCTTTTCAGGACTAGGTTACATCAGTTCCTATCAGTTTTTGCCAGGCAGGTCTGTGCCAGTGCTGTGCAAGTTTTTTTCACAGCATTTGGCTGAATCTAGCAAAGCTAATCCTTTTTGGCCTATTGCAGAGTGTGTTAGTCAGTGGAGTAGCCTATCTGTGTTGCAAGACATACCACCTGTGTATAGAATACCAATTTTTTTACTGCACCTAGTGAAGTAAAATCTTTTGGGCATAGCATCATTCTATTAGTCCATCTATACTGACCTCCATCAGGTTGCAAATTGAATATAATTTTTTTCTGCATCTAGCTCTGAAAAAATATTTGGGCTTCTAGCAGTGTGTGGGACTTGTTCTATTAGTCCATATATACTGACCTTCATCACGTTGCAAATTCAAAATAATTTTTTGTCTGCATCTAGCTCTGAAAAAATATTTGGCCTTCTAGCAGTGTGTGGGACTTTCTCAATTAGTCCATCTATACTGACCTCCATCAGGCTGCAAATTAAAAATAATTTTTATCTGCATCTACCTCTGAAAAAATATTTGGGCTTCTAGCTGTGTGTGGGACTTGTTCTATTAGTCCATCTATACTGACCTCCATCAGGTTGCAAATTCAAAATAATTTTTTGTCTGCATCTAGCTCTGAAAAAATATTTGGCCTTCTAGCAGTGTGTGGGACTTTCTCAATTAGTCCATCTATACTGACCTCCATCAGGCTGCAAATTAAAAATAATTTTTATCTGCATCTACCTCTGAAAAAATATTTGGGCTTCTAGCTGTGTGTGGGACTTGTTCTATTAGTCCATCTATACTGACCTCCATCAGGTTGCAAACTGAATATAATTTTTTTCTGCATCTAGCTCTGAAAAAATATTTGGCCTTCTAGCAGTGTGTGGGACTTTCTCTATTAGTCCATCTATACTGACCTCCATCAGGTTGCAAATTAAAAATAATTTATATCTGCATCTAGCTCTGAAAAAATATTTGGCCTTCTAGCAGTGTGTGGGACTTTCTCTATTAGTCCATCTATACTGACCTCCATCAGGTTGCAAATTAAAAATAATTTTTTGTCTGCATCTAGCTCTGAAAAAATATTTGGCCTTCTAGCAGTGTGTGGGACTTTCTCTACTAGTCCATCTATACTGACCTCCATCAGGCTGCAAATTAAAAATAATTTTTATCTGCATCTACCTCTGAAAAAATATTTGGCCTTCTAGCAGTGTGTGGGACTTGTTCTATTACTCCATCTATACTGACCTCCATCAGGTTGCAAATTGAATATCATCTTTTTTCTGCATCTACTACTGAAAAAATGTTTGGGCTTCTAGCAGTGTGTGGGACTTGGTCTATTAGTCCATCTATACTGATCTCCATCAGGTTGCAAATTAAAAATAATTTTTATCTGCATCTAGCTCTGAAAAAATATTTGGGCTTCTAGCTGTGTGTGGGACTTGTTCTATTAGTCCATCTATACTGACCTCCATCAGGTTGCAAACTGAATATAATTTTTTTCTGCATCTAGCTCTGAAAAAATATTTGGCCTTCTAGCAGTGTGTGGGACTTGTTCTATTAGTCCATCTATACTAACCTACACCAGGTTGCAAATTCAATATAATTTTATTCTGCATCTAGCTCTGAAAAAATATTTGGGCTTCTAGCAGTGTGTGGGACTTGTTCTATTAGTCCATCTATACTGACCTCCATCAGGTTGCAAATTGAATATCATTTTTTTCTGCATCTACTTCTGAAAAAATGTTTGGGCTTCTAGCAGTGTGTGGGACTTGGTCTATTAGTCCATCTATACTGACCTCCATCAGGTTGCAAATTGAATATAATTTTTTTCTGCATCTACTTCTGAAAAAATATTTGGGCTTCTAGCAGTGTGTGGGACTTGGTCTATTAGTCCATCTACACTGACCTCCATCAGGTTGCAAATTAAAAATAATTTTTATCTGCATCTAGCTCTGAAAAAATATTTGGGCTTCTAGCAGTGTGTGGGACTTGGTCTATTAGTCCATCTATACTGATCTCCATCAGGTTGCAAATTAAAAATAATTTTTATCTGCATCTAGCTCTGAAAAAGTATTTGGGCTTCTAGCAGTGTGTGGGACTTGTTCTATTAGTCCATCTATACTGACCTCCATCAGGTTGCAAATTGAATATCATTTTTTTCTGCATCTAGCTCTGAAAAAATATTTGGGCTTCTAGCAGTGAGTGGGACTTGTTCTATTAGTCCATCTATACTGACCTCCATCAGGCTGCAAATTGAATATAATTTTTTTCTGCATCTAGCTCTGAAGAAATATTTGGGCTTCTAGCAGTGTGTGGGACTGGGTCTATTAGTTCATCTATACTGACCTCCATCAGGTTGCAAACTGAATATCATTTTTTTCTGCATCTACCTCAGAAAAAAAATTTGGGCTTCTAGCAGTGTGTGGGACTTGTTCTATTAGTCCATCTATACTGACCTCCATCAGGTTGCAAATTGAATATAATTTTTTTCTGCATCTACTTCTGAAAAAATATTTGGGCTTCTAGCAGTGTGTGGGACTTGGTCTATTAGTCCATCTACACTGACCTCCATCAGGTTGCAAATTAAAAATAATTTTTATCTGCATCTAGCTCTGAAAAAATATTTGTGCTTCTAGCAGTATGTGGGACTTGGTCTATTAGTCCATCTATACTGATCTCCATCAGGTTGCAAATTAAAAATAATTTTTATCTGCATCTAGCTCTGAAAAAGTATTTGGGCTTCTAGCAGTGTGTGGGACTTGTTCTATTAGTCCATCTATACTGACCTCCATCAGGTTGCAAATTGAATATCATTTTTTTCTGCATCTAGCTCTGAAAAAATATTTGGGCTTCTAGCAGTGAGTGGGACTTGTTCTATTAGTCCATCTATACTGACCTCCATCAGGCTGCAAATTGAATATAATTTTTTTCTGCATCTAGCTCTGAAAAAATATTTGGGCTTCTAGCAGTGTGTGGGACTGGGTCTATTAGTTCATCTATACTGACCTCCATCAGGTTGCAATTTAAAAATAATTTTTATCTGCATCTAGCTCTGAAAAAATATTTGGGCTTCTAGCAGTGTGTGGGACTCATTGTATTAGGCCATCTATACCAAGCTCCACCAGCTTTGAAATGAATAATAATTTTTAGCTGCATCTAGCCCTGAAAATAATTTTTCCCAATAGTGGTAGCAATAGAAATATGGGGCGCGCGCCTGGCTAACAAAAATATACGCTTCATAACACAAAACACCAGCCTAGCACACTGCATTAATAAGATGGCATCATCGTCTCTCCCAGTGCTAGGCCTACTACGCAGGCTAGCATTCCTGTGCCTAAAACACAATGTATGGGTCCGCGCTAGCCACTATGCTGAGGGGTATAAAGCTGCTGCTAACGCTTTATAACAATTCAATTGGCAGATTTTCACAGAGCTCTTCCACAACGCCCACCCATCGGGCAACAGTTGCCCACCCTCCCTATGGGATCTAGTGGCGAATAGTTGATGCCATTAATCAGAGCGTCAGTTGCCCCGTCAACGTGGCAAGCATATGGTAAGGCATGGGAAGAGTGGACACGACTAGTAGCAGGCAGACGCGTTGACCAATGTGAACAAGCCAGATCACAAGTCACCATAGAATTTCTCCACCAGCTAATGATGAGGGGCATATCAGGAGCGTCAGCGCAGCGGTGTCTGACCGGAGTAGCATTTCACTTCCAACTACTGAATTGGGGAGATGTGACAAAGATTCATCATCAGACAATCCATAAAAGGGTGGAAAAGGGGTCAGCCAAGTCAGGAATGTAGACGTCCCGTCCCGTGTCACTAAAACTGATTTCTCACATCATATCCCTAACACCATTAACATGACACTCACAATTTGAAGCAACACTAATGTCTACTGCATTTGTGATCGCCTTCTTCGGGGCGCTATGTATAAGCGAATTAGTCCCTCAATCCAAAATTACCACCAGTGGAGGCTTATTACACCAGGACGTAGTCTTAGCCAATAATGCAATACGTCTACGCATACACCAATCGAAAACGGTTCCAGCGGGCAGGGGTACTTGGGTACTTCTACAACCCACAAACGGTACACTGAGTCGGGTAACGATAGTAAAAACATATCTAACCATCAGATCACAAAGTAATTTCTTCCTATCACACATTGATGGAACGCCATTATCAAGATACCTGTTCCAAGCTATATTTAATAAATGCATAACATCGGCAGGGAACCACCCCAAAGATTACGGGACACACTCATTCCGCATAGGTGCGGCCACGGAAGCAGCAAGAGCAGGACTGTCAGAAACGGAAGTTCAGAGGATAGGGAGATGGCGATCCACGTGTTTGGCGAGATACATAAGACCGGACTTGTTATCCTAACGTGGTTTGTTTCTTTTACAGGTGACGCTAAGCCAACAGTGTGAGTGATAGGCCACTCGTATATATATTGGGCACAAAAAAGGGCAAAGTCCGCCCAGGCGGGAGGAAATTAGAGTTTCATAACACATATTTCAACTGTAGAGGTATTAGAGGCCTGCTATGGCCACAGGTACTAATGGAGGTAATCAAGGTAGGGAGAGAGGCAAGAGGTCCGGTCATCTTAGTTATACAGGCCGGGGGAAACAACCTAGGTCATCACAAGAGCGCATAACTAATGGCAATAATGAAACTAGACACTGAGCGCTTCAGAGAATTTTTCACAAAATTAGCTATAGTATGGTCAGAGATTGTGCCGATAGCGGTATGGCAAGGTGCGCGAGACATCACGGCCATCGAATGGACAAGGCGGGTAATAAATATTCGGATGGCAAAATTTAGAAGAGACAGAGGCGGTGTAGTGATACGACACCGACAACTGGAAGGAGATAAAGCAGGCCTCATACGGCCCGACGGTGTTCACTTAATAGATATTGGACTGGACATATTCCTGTCAGGACTCCAGGACGGAGTGGAACAAGCGTTAAGAGTTATGGGTGGGGGTCAGAGTCCTGCATACGAGTACGCTGGATCCTCTGTGGCCTGGAAATAGAAAGGACATGTTGGAGAGTTACACTTGTTGGCCAACTTGCCGGAGTGGGGACCCAGGGCATGCTGCAACAAGCTGAATTATTTTAGAAATAAAATGCCTTTCTAATGGAATGAGTATAAAGAGTTAATAAAGCTGTGACCGATCCTCACCCATCCAGTTGTAAGAGTTACATTATTGTATTGTCCATGAAAGGGGGGTGGTAGGGGGGCTGAGCGTCTGGGTTTGGTTGGGGGTCCCCACAGTCTGCCTAGGCTAGATTCATTTAAAAATTCTTATTAGATACACAGGCGGTGCAGCTTGCTTCGCAGCTAGGCTACTACGCCCAAAGTATTGCCTAGGCTAGATGAAGTTAAAAATTCTACGCTGACTAGCAGACACTGAAGATTTGGAGCAGACCTCTGAGTAAACAGCTCTTCAGACTCAACCATCTGTGTTACCCCAAGCCATAGTGTATGTAGTTTCTTACAGTTAAAAGGGGGGGGTGCAACCCAACCCACCTGGAATTGACGATGCCAACGTCACGTAAGACACAGCAAGGGGACTCCCAAAATTGTGGCACAGACACCACTTAACCCTAGAACGCATACCTGTGGCCTTGCAGGCCCGCCCAGTTAATTGTTTTCTATTTTCTGCAAGATTACTTTAGTTAGAATTTTGAAACTCTAGGTATTCTTCATGTATATAGTTGTTTGTCATTTGAGTTTGAGTTATTCCATGTTATTTGCACACGGGCCTAAAGGGCCCCAGGTATGTGAAAGTGTAGATTTTTATGGTCATGCATTCTAGGGTTAAGTGGCATCAATTGCCCCACTGTTGCTTAAAACGGTTGGTGAGGTGATTTTACCAAATCCCCAAGCTTTTAGTCTCCCAAGGATGACACAGGGGTAGAAATGTCCTTGCGAATCCATGATTTGTTCATCTTTATGAACGTGAGTCTGTCTACATTCTCAGTGGACAGCCGCGTGCGCTTATCTGTCAGCACACCACCAGCAGCGCTGAACACACGTTCAGAGAGAACGCTGGCTGCATGGCATGACAAGATCTCCAAGGCGTGAGTGGCGAGCTCCGGCGATTATTCCAGATTGGAATACCAAAATGAGCAAGGGTCCAGTGACACAGTCATCGCTTCGATGTTCACTTGGAGATTCTCCTGTACCATCCTCTCTAGGCATTGACTATGTGTCAGACTTCTTGTCTCCTGTGGCCTTGCAAAGGATGGTCTAAAAAAGTGGTGAAACGATTCCACAAAATTGCTGTTACCAGCAGATACTGTGTTACTGTTACTGTTTGAGTGATGAAGACTCGACAGTCCCACCGTTGGCAAGTTAGAACTGTGAGATTCACTACGTGCACCACTGGTGTTTTGTGGAAAAGCACATGTAAAATTCTGCAACAGCGTCTGCAGATACTCCTGCATTCGTCAATACCTTTTTATGGCAGGAATTATTTCGGCAATTAACCATGCGCCCTGGTTAATCCCTCTCCCCCACCCTCCCATGCTTGCCGCCTTGGTGCTGCCAACCGTCTGGACCTTGGAGATGTTATCCCTTCCGCATACGACTCCTCCTCTGCTTCCTCCACCTCCTCTTGTCCCACCACCTGACTCTGAATTCTGTTTAATGTGTGCTCCAGCATGTAAATCACCGGAATAGTCATGCTGATAATGGCATCGTCGTCAGCACTAAACATCTTCGTCGCCATTTCAAAACTGTGCAGAAGGGTGTGTGGCGCCCCTGAGGGTTCAGTCGCCACAGAGTTACTGCATCTCACCCAGAGGTGTGGTATCTCACCCTCAGGTAAGGAAGGCGTATGGCTCGGGACCCTGACTCCTGCATCCAACACATACCCGCAGTGGGGGTAGGGCGAGATTGCTCCTAAGGGAGAGCACAGTCCCAGGTCCCTAGCTGGTTTGAGGGTCCTATGTAGTGGGTGCTTAGGGGAGCAGCTTAGGGGAGCACATGACAAGGAGAGTATAAATAGGAAGCCATCTTAGAAAGAGCAAGCCAGACAGAGGAGGAAAAGTGACAGGAGCAGAGACTAGGCATGAGCTCTGCTCCGGAGGCGGGCCTAGCCTGGGAGGCCCAGGACTGAAGGAGAGAAGAGAGGAGTGGGAGCTGGAAGGCTCCAGGAACCGAAGGGACCCTACGGCTACGGGCCGTGCAGAAGGCCACCCGTACTCCCACTTCTACCAGGAGGTAGAGGGGTCAGGCCAGATAAGGGGAACCGGTCCCTCAACTAGCGGAGAAACAGCAAGGCTCAACTAGAAACCGGAGGCTGCTGCATTTCATGTACTGCAGGCCAAAGTCCACACCAGTCTCACTAAGAAGGTAGCCACATAGGACCCAGGGGACGGAACACACGTCACCCGCCAAGGCCCGAGGATACCGGATAGAAGTGTCACTGGGTGTGAGGTGCAGGGAGAAGGCCAGAGAAAGGACACACAGAAGGGGGTCCTGCTAAGTACTCCGGAGCTATCTGGGGGTGGACTGAGCCCCTCACTGAGTATGCACAGCACGACGGGGGAGATTGCTCTGGTACCTGTAATCTGGACTACAACAACTGTGAGTAATATATTGAGATGGCATCACACGGACTCTGTGTTCATTACTGACTCCCTGCACTACAACCACCATCATCCACCCACACTGCCCTGAAGCTACACTCTTCTTGCGGTGAGTAATAATACCGTTGCTGCAAAACCACCAGCTTCAGAGGACTGTTCCGCAGCGACGGCCCCTTTGGCCGCACTCCACAGGTGGCGTAGTCAGACATTATAAAATCCATATATACAAATTACCCTTGGATTGACCGCCCTGGGTCACGGACTGGGTCACCGCCACAGTGACTACAACCCCCAGCGTCTACCGGCCCGGCTCAGGGTACCCCATGGCCCAGGGGGCGCGTCAACTTCATAGGTCCCTGATCTGAGACCACTCCTACAGCGTGATTTGCCCCACCTCTGGATCTCGTTGGCCCAGGCTATACGTCAGAACGTATTGCACCAGAGCTTGTCGGTGCTGCCACAGTCGCTGCAACATGTGCAGAGTTGAATTCCACCGTGTCGGCACATCGCATTTCAGCCGGTGAACTGGCAGGCCAAACGACTTCTGTAGAGATGTAAGTCGTTGAACTGCGGGATGCGAACGGCGGAAGTGAGCACACAGCGACCGTGCCCTCTGCAGAAGGCCATCTAGTCCGGGATAGTGGGCTAAAAATTGCTGGACAACCAGGTTCAACACGTGAGCCATACAAGGCACGTGTGTGACATTGCCCCGGCGAAGTGCCGCACCCAGGTTTGCAGCATTGTCGCACATGGCCTTCCCTGGTTGCAGGTCCAGTGGAGACAACCTTTCATGAAACTGGGTCTCCAGAGCTGACCACAACTCCTCAGCTGTGTGACTCACATTTCCCAGACATTTCAAAGTAAACACTGATGCCGTTGAGCCCTGCTGCCAGCATAGTAAGGAGGTGTGCAGGATTCCTTCTGCGCAGTTAGAAAGCAGGTGGCATTACCAGACAGGCTTTGGGTGCAATTGGAGGACCGAGAGGAGGTTGAGGAGGCAGAAGCAGTGGAGGAACTTCGAGATAAAGAGGATTGACGCACAACTCGTGGGGACGGTAAGACTTGGACAGCAGCCCCTTGTCCTGCTGTCACCATAGTTACCCAGTGCCCAGTCAGCGACATGTAACGCCCCTCTCCATGCCTTCTCGTCCAAGTGTCTGTGGTGAAGTGCACCCTGTCACACACAGAGTTTCTCAAAGAAGCGGTGATGTTGTGTGCGACATGCTAGTGGAGCGCAGGCACACCTTTCTTTGAGAAGTAGTACCGACTGGGCATCTGGTACTGGGGCACTGTGACGGACATAAGGTCTTGAAAATCCTCTGTGTCCTCCAGGTGGAAAGGCAGCATTTCTGTAGCCAACAGCTTGCAGATGGTGAAATTCAACCTCTTAGCTTTCTCATGGCTAGGAGGAAATGGTCTTTTACTTTTCCACATCTGAGGGACCGAGGGCTGGCTGTTGTGCTTAGACGGTGTTGAGTAGGGTGTCCCCGGCAAACTGCCGGTCTGTGAGGAAGATGCAGGCGGACATGTTAGGTTGCCTTGATCCAAAGGTGGTGCTCTCGATGTCGGAGAGCGCTCAACACTAGCAGGTGTTTCCACTTCCCAATGAACTGACGACCTGCCAATCACACTGGCTGTTGCGGGTAAAGAGGTGGCAGGTCTGCGTCCAAAAACATGTGTGACTGCTGTCCCCCCAGTCACAGAGGATGAAGAGGCTGCGGATGCACAAGATGGGGCAGACGGTGGTTGGCCCAGCCGGCTAGGCCGCATTGTAGCACAGTGAGCTTCCCACTGCAACTTATGCTTCATATCCATGTGACGGTACATGCATGAAGTACTCAAACTATGGATTTTTTGGCCTCTACTTAGCTTTTGCTGACAAATATTACAGATAACACGAGTTGGGTCATCCTTATCGATCTGAATAAATGCCCAGGCTATGCAAGGCTTAGAGCCCATGTGACCTGAAGAGCCACTACGACTTGTGGTCAGAGGCAGAGTTGTGGTTGAGGATGCAGTTGTTGACGTGCTTCCAGTACTCCGTCTCTGTTCAGGAAGGCGCAACCTAACCTCGTCGTCAATAGCATCTGTGATGCCCCGCTGCGCTTGGTATCACAGATCCTAGAAGAGTGCATTGATGGAATCCTCCACAAGAGGCCCCCATAAACATTCACACATCTCCACCTCAGACCAGCAGAGGGAGCCCGTTAGGGATATAAATAGGGAAGGTGGAGCAAGGCAGTTCAGTTCCTCTGAAGAGTTCCTGCAGTAGAGAAGCCTAAGAGAGGTCAGTCTGCAGTGGAGCTCAGTCTAGTCTAGAGAACGCAGTTAATAGTTCAGCAGTGGAGCACGAGGCTCCTGCTTGCTAGATTCAGGGAGCCCAGATAGAGCTTAAGGTGTGCCGGTGCCGTAAGATCAGTGAAGCGCGGCAAGCTGCCGTTAGTGTGTATAGCCTAGTGAGGGCCCGAGTAGGCCGAAGGCGAGTGGTGAGTTAGTACATAAGGGGCAGAGGAGCTTAACCAGCTCACCCCGAAGCATTTACCGGACACAGGATCCGAGCTTACCGGTATCTCTATGACCCAGTAAGGCATAACCGGAATCCCTGGAGAACTACAAGTCTCAGGATCGCTAAGGTGCTGATATGTAACAGAGCCAGGAGACGCTTAGGCCCCGCATACTGGGAGCGTGAACTCCAAGAGAAGGCCCTACCACAAGGTCAGCCAGCGCAGGACAGAGACAAAGTTAGGCCTAGCTCCAGGCAGGTCAGAAACTTACTACGCAAAGGCAAGAAACAGGAGGCCCTACACCCGCTCATTGGGGAGGATCCTGATATGCACCCTTCACCCTACAGTGCTCCGGGATGTGCCTGAATTTCCACCAGTAAAAGGTACTGAAGTGACTACCGTGTCCGTTCCCGTTCTTGCTCTGACCCAGCTGGGTCTCGCCTGTCCTGCATTCCCCCTGCATACGCTGCCCTGAGACCTAGGTCCACCTGTGGGGAGCTATACCATCGAGCTGCCTTATCACCGGCCTCAGTGGACTGCTGCAGCGCTGGTGCTTGTCACCAATTACCACAGGTGGCGTCATGAACTCTTATAAAATTAACAATTATCCACCCTTTTAAAGAGAGACCCCAGGGTACGGGCCAGAGAGCCGACCACCGCGACATCCCCAAGGCCAGGCAAATGCCCGGGTACCGAGTCATCCCCATCCCCAGGGCTAGTCACATCCTCCTCCACCTCCTCTGCTGACCTCATCGACTGGCTGACTGTGGGTTGACAGTAAGTGGGATCTCCAACCTCGTCATCATCACCCTGTGTGTTATCACACCCGTCGTCCTCAGAGCCAACCTCTTCCTGCCCTGACCGAAAAGTCAAGTTGTCGCTCCAATCAGGTATTTGAGTCTCATCATCGTCTTCATCATTGTCTCCACCAACAGGAGTTACAGTTTGGGAACAAGGGTCTACATTATGCTCAGAACCTTCTTCATCTGGTCCTGGATCCGACTTATAAAGATTCTGGGCATCAGATCAGATCATTTCCTCATCTGGATTAACAGAAGCTCTGGAGCAGACCTCCGTTTCCCAGGCTATAGTATGAGTAAACAGCTGTGCAGACTCAACCATCTGTGCTACCCCATACTCAGATGGGCAGCTGGAGACTTGGGAGCTGTGAGGAAGCAAGTGCGATTGGGGTGACACCTCTGAGGACTGGAGTATTTGTGATGTTGAAATTGAGGTGATGGAGAGCCCACTTGAAAGAGCACTTGATATCCGTTGAAGCACCTGCTGTTTTTGTGCCTCATTTAGAATTTGTAGCGATGGGCGTGTCCGTAAGAATGGGATCGTATCACATTGTCCACGAAAAGAAGTCGAGATCTTAGTTTGGCTGGAAGATGGTCTTTCTTCTGCAGATGTTACTCCCCCCCCCACCGTGGGGGGCCTCGACCCACCGGCGGACAGGCAAAAGTATTGGGATAGGGGGGCTGGCCGTCAGGGTCCACCGCGGCTCTGGCACAAACCCGGCGACACAGAGGTGGCACGGGCAGGAACGGACTGGCCGTGTCGGCTTCTCACTTTTTGGATTTTAGAAGGGCATGACATGCCTATATCTGTGTCTCCCCTTCCTTTTACTCCTCCACCTCTTTTCTTTTCGCATGACTATATGTACTTGTCACTTTTCCATGTGTTAGTTGTGTCTTCTGAGCAGTTTGTCAGCTTTTGGACACCTTTGAAGGTGTTTTCTATGTGTTTCTATGTGTTTTTGTTTGCCTGCCATTGGTTTTAACGGTGTTCGAAGGTGTTCGACGAACAGTTCGACGAACAGTTCGGCGAACACACGGGTGTTCGACGAACCGAACCGAACCGAACTCGAACACTACGGGGGTGGCTCAACACTACCGATGAGTCCTGATATTTAGTCGATTTCAGCCAATTTTCTGAATTTTTGAAAATTTCACTTTTTTGTGAAAATATCCACTAAATGAGGGAATAATATGTGTGAGGGTACACCAGGAGAGTTCTAAATGTGTGTGGGTAGAATATATATCCCACGGGGGTAAAATTGAAAAAGTTGAAAAAAATTATTTTTTGGACTTAGTCATTTTTCCGGCATTTTTCAGACTTTCAGATAGGGAAAATGTCAGTGAGCATTCCGATTTCAGTTTCAGAGCGATTCGAACGATGAGTCCTTGATATTTAGTCGTTTTCAGCCAATTTTCAGAATTTTTGAAAATTTCACTTTTTTGGAAAAATATCCGCTAAATGAGGGAATAATATGTGTGAGGGTACCCCAGGAGAGTTCCAACTGTGTGTGGGTAGAATATATATCCCACGGGGGTAAAATTGAAAAAAGTTGAAAAAAAATTATTTTTGGAGTTAGTCATTTTTCTGGGGTTTATCAGACTTTCAGCTAGGGAAAATGTCAGTAAGCATTCCAATTTCAGTTCCAGAGCGATATGCCCGATGAGTCCTTGATACTTAGTCGTTTTCAGCCAATTTTCAGAATTTTTGAAAATTCATTTTTTTGTGAAAATATCCACTAAAAGAGGGAATAATATGTGTGAGGGTACCCCAGGAGAGTTCTAAATGTGTGTGGTTAGAATATATATCCCACGGGGGTAAAATTGAAAAAAGTTGAATAAAATTTTTTTGGGGACTTAGTCATTTTTCCGGTGTTTATCAGACTATCAGATAGGGGAAATGTCAGTGAGAGTTCTGATTTCAGTTCCAGAGCGATTCGAACTATGAGTCCTTGATATTTAGTCGTTTTCAGCCAATTTTCAGAATTTTTGAAAATTTCACTTTTTTGTGAAAATATCCGCTAAATGTGTTAGGGTACCCCAGGAGAGTTCCAAATGTGTGTGGGTAGAATATATATCCCACGGGGGTAAAATTGAAAAAAGTTGAAAAAAAAATTTTTTTGGACTTAGTCATTTTTCTGGGATTTATTAGACTTTCAGATAGGGGAAATGTCAGTGAGCATTCTGATTTCAGTTCCAGAGCGATTCGAACTATGAGTCCTTGATATTTAGTCGTTTTCAGCCAATTTTCCGAATTTTTGAAAATTTCACTTTTTTGTGAAAATATCCGCTAAATGAGGGAATAATATGTGTGAGGGTACCCCAGGAGAGTTCCAAATGTGTCTGGGTAGAATATATATCCCACGGGGGTAAAATTGAAAAAAGTTGAAAAAAAATTTTTTTGGACTTAGTCATTTTTCCGGGATTTATCAGACTTTCAGATAGGGGAAATGTCAGTGAGCATTCTGATTTCAGTTCCAGAGTGATTCGAACTATGAGTGCTTGATATTTAGTCGTTCTCAGACAATTTTCAGAATTTTTGAAAATTTCACTTTTTTGTGAAAATATCCACTAAATGAGGGAATAATATGTGTGAGGGTACCCCAGGAGAGTTCCAAATGTGTGTGGGTAAAATATATATCTCACGGGGGTAAAATTGAAAAAAGTTGAAAAAAACATTTTTTTGGACAGTCATTTTTCTGGTGTTTATCAGACTTTCAGGTAGGGGAAATGTCAGTGAGCATTTCGATTTCAGTTCCAGAGCGATTCGCTGGATGAGTCCTTGATATTTAGTCGTTTTCAGAAAATTTTCTGAATTTTTTAAAATTACACTTTTTTCTGAAAATATCCACTAAATGAGGGAATAATATGTGTGAGGGTACCCTAGGAGAGTTCCAAATGTGCGTGGGTAGAATATATATCCCACGGGGGTAAAAGTGAAAAAAGTTGAAAATAATTTTTTTTTTGGACTTAGTCATTTTTCCGGCGTTAATCAGACTTTCAGATAGGGGAAATGTCAGTGAGTGTTCCGATTTCAGTTCCAGAGCGATTCAACCCATGAGTCCTTGATATTTAGTCGTTTTCAGCCAATTTTCTGAATTTTTGAAAACTCCACTTTTTTGGGAAAATATCCGCTAAATGAGGGAATAATATGTTTGAGGGTACCCCAGGAGAGTTCCAAATGTGTGTGGATAGAATATGTATCCCACAGGGGTAAAATTGAAAAAAGTTGAAAAAAATTTTTTGTTTGCACTTAGTTATTTTTCCGGAGTTTATCAGACTTTCAGATAGAGGAAATGTCAGTGAGCATTCCAATTTCAGTTCCAGAGCGATTCGCCCGATGAGTCCTTGATATTTATTCGTTTTCAGCCAATTTTCTGAATTTTGGAAAATTTCAATTTTCTGTGAAAATATCCGCTAAATGAGGGAATAATATGTGTGAGGGTACCCGAGGAGAGTTCCAAATGTGTGTGGGTAGAATATATATTTCACACGGGGGTAAAATTGAAAAAAGTTGAAGAATTTTTTTTTTTGGACTTCGTCATTTTTTCCGGTGTTTATCAGACTTTCAGATAAGGGAAATGTCAGTGAACGTTCCAATTTCAGTTCCAGAGCGATTCGCCCGATGAGTCCTAGATATTTAGTCGTTTTCAGCCAATTTTCTAAATTTTTGAAAATTTCACTTTTTTGTGAAAATATCCACTAAATGAGGAAATAATATGTGTGAGGGTACCCCAGGAGAGTTCCAAATGTGTGTGGGTAGAATATATATCCCACGGGGGTAAAAGTGATAAAAGTTGAAAAAAATTTTTTTTGGACTTAGTCATTTTTCCGGCGTTAATCAGACTTTCAGATAGGGGAAATGTCAGTGAGTGTTCCGATTTCAGTTCCAGAGCGATTCAACCCATAAGTCCTTGATATTTAGTCGTTTTCAGCCAATTTTCAAAATTTTTTAAAATTTAACTTTTTTGGGAAAATATCCGCTAAATGAGGGAATAATATGTGTGAGGGTACCCCAGGAGAGTTCCAAATGTGTGTGGGTAGAATATATATCCCACGGGGGTAAAATTGAAAAAAAATTTTAAAAAAATATTTTGGACTTAGTCATTTTTCCGGCGTTTATCAGACTTTCAGAAAGGGGAAATGTAAGGGTGCAGTCCGATTTCAGTTCCAGAGCCATTCGCCCCATGAGTCCTTGATATTTAGTCGTTTTCAGCCAATTTTCTAAATTTTTGAAAATTTCACTTTTTTGTGAAAATATCCGCTAAATGAGGGAATAATATGTGTGAGGGTACCCCAGGAGAGTTCCAAATGTTTGTGGGTAGAATATATATCCCACGGGGGTAAAATTGAAAAAAGTTGAAAAAAATTTTTTTTTGCACTTAGTCATTTTTCCCAGCGTTTATCAGACTTTCAGATAGGGGAAATGTGAGTGACCATTCCGATTTCAGTTCCAGAGCGATTCGCCTGATGAGTCCTTGATATTTAGTCGTTTTCAGCCAATTTTCAGAATTTTTGAAAATTTCACTTTTCTGTGAAAATATCCGCTAAATGAGGGAATAATATGTGTGAGGGTACACCAGGAGAGTTCCAAATGTGTGTGGGTAGAATATATATCCCACGGGGTAAAATTGAAAAAAGTTTTAAAAATTTTTTTTTTCGACTTAGTCATTTTTCTGGAGTTTATCAGACTTTCAGATAGGGGAAATGTCAGTGAGCATTCCGAATTCAGTTCCAGAGCGATTCGAACGATGAGTGCTTGATATTTAGTCGTTTTCAGCCAATTTTCTGAATTTTTGAAAATTTCACTTTTTTCTGAAAATATCCACTAAATGAGGGAATAATATGTGTGAGGGTACCCCAGGAGAGTTCCAAATGTGTTTGGGTAGAATATATATCCCACGGGGCTAAAATTGAAAAAAGTTGAATAAAATTTTTTTGTGGACTTAGTCATTTTTCCGGTGTTAATCAGACTTTCAGATAAGGGAAATGTCAGTGAGCGTTCCGATTTCAGTTCCAGAGCGATTCACCCCATGAGTCCTTGATATTTAGTCGTTTTCAGCCAATTTTCTGAATTTTTGAAAATTCCACTTTTTTGGGAAAATATCCGCTAAATGAGGGAATAATATGCGTGAGGGTACCCCAGGAGAGTTCCAAATTTGTATGGGTAGAATATATATCCCACGGGGGTAAAATTGAAAAAAGTTTTAAAAAAAATTTTTTGGACTTAGTCATTTTTCCGGCGTTTATCAGACTTTCAGATAGGGGAAATGTCAGTGAACATTCCGATTTCAGTTCCAGAGCGATTCGCCCATTGAGTCCTTGATATTTAGTCGTTTTCAGCCAATTTTATGAATTTTTGGAAAATTTCACTTTTTTGTGAAAATATCCACTAAATGAGGGAATATGTGTGAGAGTACCCCAGGAGAGCTCCAAATGTGTTTGGGTAGAATATATATCTCACGAGTAGTGTTGAGCGATACCTTCCGATATCAGGAAATATCGTATCGGATTGGATCGGGCCGATACCCAAAAAGTATCGGATATCGCCGATTCCGATACCGGAAACCAATGCAAGTCAATGGGACACAAATATCGGAATGAAAATAAACCCTTTCTTTCCTTGTAGGTTAATTCTACATGAAGTAAAACAACTAAGAATAATGTAGAATGACATGAAAAGCCGGCAATTCATCAGCGGCATACACCGGTACCCGACAATTTACAACAGAAAGAATAGAGCATCACACATAGATTAGATAGATAGAAACATGTCAGTCACATATATATGAAGTACAGTGACAGTGTTGCTTACTGTACTTGTCATTTAGTGTAAAGGATTTATTAAAAAAAATATTAGTGTTTTCGTGCACCGTCTCTTTAAAAAAGCCGGCCGGCAATTCAGCAGCGGTACCCGACAATTTATAACAGACAGAATAGAGCTTCACACATAGATTAGATAGATAGAAACATGTCAGCCACATATATAAGAAGTACAGTGACAGTGTTGCTTACTGTACTTGTCATTTAGTGTAAAGGATTTATTTAAAAAAATAATAGTGTTTTCATGCACCGTCTCTTTAAGAAAGCCGGCCGGCAATTCAGCATCTGTACCCGACAATTTAGAATAGAAAGAATAGAGAATCACACATAGATTAGATAGATAGAAACATGTCAGTCACATATATATGAAGTACAGTGACAGTGTTGATTACTGTACTTGTCATTTAGTGTTAAAATAAAGGATTTATTTAAAAAAAAATTGGCGTGGGGTTCCCCTTAATTTTAGTCTCTAGCGGAGGTTAAGCAGACGGCTGGGGCAAATGTTTGAAGCCTGGGAAGGGGGTAATACCCACGGAGCTTCCCAGGCTACTAATATCAGCCCCCAGCTGAATACCTAGCCTTTACTAGCTATTAAAATGGGGGAACCCCCCAAAAAAAATAACGTGGGGTCCCCCCTAATTTAATAGCTAGCACAGGCTAGGCAGACAGCTGGGGGCTGATATTAATAGCCCAGGAAGGGTGCCATGAATATTGGCCCCCTCCCAGGCTAGAAACACCAGCCGTCAGCCGCCCCAGAAATGGCGCATCCATAGGATGCGCCAATTCTGGCACTTAGCCTCGCTCTTCCACGCTGCCCTGGTGCGGTGGAAGGGGGTAATAGGGTTGGGGTTGATGTCAGCTTATAATGCCAGCTGACATCAAGCCCAGGTTAGTAATGGAGAGGCGTCTATAAGACACCCCCATTACTAACCCCATAGTCAAAGTTAAAAGAAAACACAAACACCCAGAATAAAGTCCTTTAATTGAAATAAAGACACAATTCTTTATTGTTCTAAATTAAACCATACTTACCATCACGCCCATTCCAGCTGAAGCCAACGATCTCCTGCAATAAAAGTAAAATAATAAAGCAACCTCATCCTTACCTTTCCATGGTTCCCAGGACAGCTCCAGCTCTGCTACATCGAGATGACAGGCTGGACCGCAGCAGAACGCTGCCATCCAGCCTGTCATCCCGCAGACACTGAGAAGCGCAGGCATGCTTGCGCTCCTCAGTGTCTCTCTGTGACGTCATCCAGATGAGCCGAGTTCATGTCCAATGAACTCAGCTCACCTCATGCACGTCACTGACAGCGTGGGAAAATTCTCACGCTGAAGTGCTGAGCGCAGGAGAATTTTCCCACGCTGTCAGTGACGTACATGAGGTGAGCTGAGTTCATTGGACATGACCTCGGCTCATCTGGATGCCGTCACAGCCAGACACTGAGGAGTGGAAGTATGCCTGCGCTTCTCAGTGTCTGCGGGATGACAGGATGGATGGCAGCGTTCTGCTGCGGTCCAGCCTGTCATCTCGATGTAGCAGAGCTGGAGCTGTCGTGGGAGCCATGGAAAGGTAAGGATGATGTTGCTTTATTATTTTACTTTTATTGCAGAAGATCTTTGGCTTCAGCTGGAATGGGCGTGATGGTAAGTATGGTTTAATTTAGAACAATAAAGAATTGTGTGTTTATTTCAATTAAAGGACTTTTTTCTGGGTGTTGTGTTTTTTTAAATACTTTACTAGAAATTCATGGTGGTCATGTCTAATATTGGCGTGACCCCATGAATTTCGGGCTTAGGGCCAGCTGATAATGCCAAGCTGGCCTTAACCCCTTTATTACCCAGTGAGCCACCGCACCAGGGCCCTGGATGAGTTGGGTACAGCGCTAGAAGATGGCGCTTCTATGAACGCGCCATTTTCTGGGGCGGCTGCGGACTGCAATTTGCAGCGGGGGTGGCCCAGAAAGCTTGGGTCTCCCTGCGCTGCGGATTCCAGCCCCCAGCTGCCTAGTTGTATCTGGCTGGGCACAAAAATAGGGCGAAGCCCTACGCATTTTTTTTTTTGAATTATTTCATGAAATTCATGGAATAATTAAGAAAAAAAGGGCTTCCCTATATTGTTGTGTCCAACCAGGTACAAATAGGCAGCTGGTGGTTGGGGGCAGCCCATTCCTGCCTGCTGTACCTGACTGGACACAAATATAGTGCGAAGCCCCACGTCAATTTTTTTTTAATTATTTCATGAAATAATTTTTTTAAAAAAGGGCATCCCTATATTGTTGTGTCCGGCCAGGTACAAATAGGCAGCTGGTGGTTGGGGGCAGCCTGTTCCTGCCTGCTGTACCTGGCTGGACACAAATATAGGGCGAAGCCCCACGTCAATTTTTTTTAAAATAAATCCTTTATTTTAACACTAAATGACATTTGAGGAGTTAATAAAGATGCAGTCCCTAAATTATTATTTATTTTTTAATTAATTTTTCCCAAAACTTTTGACGTGGGCTTCGCCATATTTTTGTATGCCAGCCAGGTACAGCATCCAGCTTCTATGAACGCGCCATTTTCCGGGGTGGCTGCGGACTGCAATTTTCATCTGGGGGGTGGGGGGGTGGGGGCAGAAAGCTTGGGCCTCCCTGCGCTGCAGATTCCATCCCCCAGCTGCCTAGTTGTACCTGGCTGGACACAAAAATAGGGAGAAGCTTGACGTATTTTTTTTTTTTAATTATTTCATGAAATTCATGAAATAATTAAGAAAAAAAGGGCTTCCCTATATTGTTGTGTCCAACCAGGTACAAATAGGCAGCTGGTGGTTGGGGGCAGCCCGTTCCTGCCTGCTGTACCTGGCTGGACACAAATATAGTGCGAAGCCCCACGTCAATTTTTTTTAAATCATTTCAGGAAATTCATGAAATAATTAAAAAAAATTGATGTGGGGCTTCGCCCTATATTTGTGTCCAGTCAGGTACAGCAGGCAGGAACGGGCTGCCCCCAACCACCAGCTGCCTATTTGTACCTAGCCGGACACAACAATATAGGGAAGCCCTTTTTTTCTTAATTATTTCATGAATTTCATGAATTTAAAAAAAAAAAACGTGGAGCTTCGCCCTATTTTTGTGTCCAGCCATGTACAACTAGGCAGCTGGGGGCTGGAATCTGCAGCGCAGGGAGGCCCAAGCTTTCTGGGCCCCACCCGCTGCAAATTGCAGTCCGCAGCCGCCCCGGAAAATGGCGCGTTCATAGAAGCTGGATGCTGTACCTGGCTGGCATACAAAAATATGGCGAAGCCCACGTCAAAAGTTTTGGGAAAAATTAATTAAAAAATAAATAATAATTTAGGGACTGCATCTTTATTAACTCCTCAAATGTCATTTAGTGTTAAAATAATGGATTTATTTAAAAAAAAAATGGCGTGGGATCCCCCATAATTTTAGTCTCTAGCGGAGGTTAAGCAGACGGCTGGGGCAGATGTTTGAAGCCTGGGAAGGGGGTAAAACCCACGGAGCTTCCCAGGCTACTAATATCAGCCCCCAGTTGAATACCTAGCCTTTACTAGCTATTAAAATGGGGGACCCCCCCAAAAAAAATGACGTGGGGTCCCCCCTATTTTAATAGCTAGCAAAGGCTAGGCAGACAGCTGGGGGCTGATACTAATAGCCCAGGAAGGGTGCCATGAATATTGGCCCCCTCCCAGGCTAGAAACACCAGTCGTCAGCCGCCCCAGAAATGGCGCATCCATAGGATGCGCCAACTCTGGCACTTAGCCTCGCTCTTCCACGCTGCCCTGGTGCGGTGGCAGGGGGTAATAGTGGTGGGGTTCATGTCAGCGCCAGCTGCCATGAAGCCCAGGTTAGTAATGATGGGCGTCTATAAGACACCCCCATTACTAACCTACAAAGTGTTAGAAAGAAAAAACACACTACACCAAGAAAAAAATAATTTATTTGAAATAAAACACACAATTTTATTTAATTCTTAGTTTACTAAAAATAATAGTTACCTGTCCACGTTCCTGCGCTGATCTCCCATGCACAGCTGTCACATCTGGAGATGGTGACAGCTGTGCATGGCTGCTGTAAGCTCACGCTGCCGGGAACACGTCCGCTCCCGGCAGCGGGAGCCACTGACTGAGGTCACCGGAGTGCATTCAGTCAGCGCAGCTCCGGAGACCTCCTTTACGGCACTGCTGTACCGTGGGAATTTCTCACGATACAGCAGGGCCGTAAAGGAGCTAACCGGAGCAGCGCTGCCTGAACTCCGGTGAACCCTTACGGCCCCGTCATTCTAGCGGCGGCAGCGGTTCAGAGCGGTCACATTCTATGTGGCTGCTCTGAACTGGAGATCTTCGTGGGACACTCGTGGACTGCTACGGAGGGGTAAGGATAAGGTTGTGGTTTATAATTTTATATTTTATTACAGGAGATCGATGGCTTCGGGGAATTAGGTGTCTTGGTGAGTATAGGTGTAGTTTTTTATTTTTTACTTTATTTTAGGTGGCGATCGGCGGGGACAGGTAATGTATGAACTAATTTATTTTAGGTAACCACTGGCCACCAATGACATGTATCTAACATTTATTGGGGACACAGTAGGGCAATTTAAATAGCAGGATCAGGCTGATGGGAACTACTGCTCCCGTCGAGCTGATCCTGCTGGCAGGAGTGGACGGGGGACAGACATAGGCCGATGGGAGTAGTAGTGTCACATCGGCCTATGTCTGCCTGCACGCACACACACCGCACACACCCGCACACATCGCACAGACACCGCGCACACCCGCACAAACATCGCGCACACACCCCGCACACATCGCACACACACCCGCACACACACCCCGCACACACACTAATCATGACGGGTCTGGGAGGTGAGGCTGACCTGTGCGGCCGTGGGAAAGTTCATGTGAGTTCATGCAGTCAAGCATGAACTCACATGAACCCTCTGAGGGCAACGCGGCGACTTCAAATGAACAGCTGATCGGCATCACCTGATACCTCAGCTGTTCATTTGAAATAACCGGCGGGAAAGCGCAGCACAGAACGGGAAAGCCGGCGGTGAAGTCTTTTCACTGCCGGCTTCCCCGCCCGGGTCCTTCACTCCCCGCTCCTTGGAGCTGCGCTCCCCGCCCGGTCCTAACTTACGATCGGGATGGGAGGTGGCGAGAGGAGCGGAGGATCGGGGTGGGAGGCTGCGGGGAAGCAGTATGGGGCTGTGTGATTGTTTAAAAGCCGGCGGCTTTATACCGCCCGCCGGCTTTTAAACAATCAGGAGAATTCTCCCCCGCTGGGATGGCATTCTGATGACAGGCTGGATCGCGCTGCCATCCAACTTGTCATCCTTCACAGACACTGCAGAGCGCAGGCATTATGGCAACTTCCGATTCCGGTATCCGATATTGTAAAAGTATCGGAATTAAGTATCGGAATTCCGATACCGCGAATATCGGCAGATACCCGATATTACAGTATCGGAATGCTCAACACTACTCACGAGGGTAAAATTGAAAAAAGTTGAAAAAAATTTTTTGTTTGGACTTAGTTATTTTTCCGGAGTTTATCAGACTTTCAGATAGAGGAAATGTCAGTGAGCATTCCAATTTCAGTTCCAGAGCAATTTGAACGATGAGTCCTTGATATTTAGTCATTTTCAGCAAATTTTCAGAATTTTTGAAAATTTCATTTTTTGTGAAAATATCCGCTAAATGAGGGAATAATATGTGTGAGGGTACCCCAGGAGAGTTCCAAATGTGTGTGGGTAGAATATATATCCCACGGGGGTAAAATTGAAAAAAGTTGAAAAATAAATTTTTTTGCACTTAGTCATTTTTCCGGCGTTTATCAGACTTTAAGATCGGGGAAATGTCAGTGAGCATTCTGATTTCAGCTCCAGAGCGATTCGCCCGAAGAGTCCTTGTTATTTGGTCTTTTTCAGCCAATTTTCAGAATTTTTGAAAATTTCACTTTTTTGTGAAAATGTCCACTAAATGAGGGAATAATATGTGTGAGGGTACCCCAGGAGAGTTCCAAATGTCTGTGGGTAGACTATATATCCCACGGGGGTAAAATTGAAAAAAGTTGAAAAAAATTTTTTGGGAGGCTTAGTCATTTTTCCGGCGTTTATCAGACTTTCACATTGGGGAAATGACAGTGAGCGTTCCAAAATCAGTTCCAGAGCGATTCGCCCGATGAGTCCTTGATATTTAGTCGTTTTCAGCCAATTTTCTGAATTTTTGAAAATTCCACTATTTTGTGAACATTAGTGTTGAGCCACCCCCGTAGTGCTCGGGTTCGGTTCGTCGAACACCGGGATGTTCGAGGAACTGTTCGTCGAACTGTTCGTCGAACACCTTAGAACACCATCGAACACCGTTAAAACCAATGGCAGGCAAACAAAAACACATAGAAACACATAGAAAACACCTGCAAAGGTGTCCGAAAGCTGACAAACTGCTCAGAAGACACTCTCTTTAAAAAAGCCGGCCGGCAAATTCAGCAGCGGCATACACCGGTACCCGACAATTTAGAACAGAAAGAATAGAGCTTCACACATAGATTAGATAGATAGAAACATGTCAGTCACATATATAATAAGTACAGTGACAGTGTTGCTTACTGTACTTGTCATTTAGTGTAAAGGATTTATTTAAAAAAATAATAGTGTTTTCATGCACCGTCTCTTTAAAAAAGCCGGCCGGCAATTCAGCATCTGTACCCGACAATTTAGAACAGAAAGATAGAGCATCACACATAGATTAGATAGATAGAAACATGTCAGTCACATTTATAATAAGTACAGCGACAGTGTTGGTTACTGTACTTGTCATTTAGTGTTAAAATAAAGGATTTATTAAAATAAAAATTGGCGTGGGGTTCCCCGTAATTTTAGTCTCTAGCGGAGGTTAAGCAGACAGCTGGGGCAGATGTTTGAAGCCTGGGAAGGGGTAATACCCATGGAGCTTCCCAGGCTACTAATATCAGCCCTCAGCTGAATACTTAGCCTTTACTAGCTATTAAAATGGGGGACCCCCCCAAAAAAATGACGTGGGGTCCCCCCTATTTTAATAGCTAGCAAAGGCTAGGCAGACAGCTGGGGGCTGATATTAATAGCTCAGGAAGGGTGCCATGAATATTGGCCCCCTCCCAGGCTAGAAACACCAGCCGTCAGCCGCCCCAGAAATGGCGCATCCATAGGATGCGCCAATTCTGGCACTTAGCCTCGCTCTTCCCACTGCCCTGTAGCGGTGGCAGTGGGGTAATAGGGCTGGGGTTGATGTCAGCTTATAATGCCAGCTGACATCAAGCCCAGGTTAGTAATGGAGAGGCGTCTATAAGACACCCCCATTACTAACCCCATAGTCAAAGTTAAAAAAAAAACACAAACACCCAGAATAAAGTCCTTTAATTGAAATAAAGACACAATTCTTTATTGTTCTAAATTAAACCATACTTACCATCACGCCCATTCCAGCTGAAGCCAACGATCTCCTGCAATAAAAGTAAAATAATAAAGCAACATCATCCTTACCTTTCGATGGTTCCCAGGACAGCTTCAGCTCTGCTACATCGAGATGACAGGCTGGACCGCAGGAGAAAGCTGCCATGCAGCCTGTCATCCTGCAGACACTGAGAAGCGCAGGCTTGCTTGCGCTCCTCAGTGTCTCGCTGTGACGGCATCCAGATGAACCGAGGTCATGTCCAATGAACTCAGCGCACCTCATGCACGTCACTGACAGCGTGGGAAAATTCTCCTGCACTCAACGCTTCAGCGTAGGAGAATTCTCACGCTGAAGCGCTGAGTGCAGGAGAATTTTCCCACGCTGTCAGTGACGTGCATGAGGTGAGCAGAGATCATTGGACATGAACTCACCTCATGCACGTCACTGACAGCGTGGGAAAATTCTCACTCTGAAGCGCTGAGTGCAGGAGAATTTTCCCACGCTGTCAGTGAGGTGCATGAGGTGAGCTGAGTTCATTGGACATGAGCTCACCTCATGCACGTCACTGACAGCGTGGGAGAATACTCCTGCACTCAGCACTTCAGCGTGAGAATTTTCCCACGCTGTCAGTGACGTGCATGAGGTGAGCAGAGTTCATTGGACATGAACTCGGCTCATCTGGATGCCGTCACAGAGAGACGCTGAGGAGCGCAAGCAAGCCTGCGCTTCTCAGTGTCTGCAGGATGACAGGCTGGATGGCAGCTTTCTGCTGCGGTCCAGCCTGTCATCTCGATGTAGCAGAGCTGAAGCTGTCGTGGGAACCATAGAAAGGTAAGGATTATGTTGCTTTATTATTTTTCTTTTATTGCAGGGGATCGTTGGCTTCAGCTGGAATGGGCGTGATTGTAAGTATGGTTTAATTTACAACAATAAAGAATTGTGTCTTTATTTCAATTAAAGGACTTTATTCTGGGTGTTTGTGGTTTTTTTTAACTTTGACTATGGGGTTTTTAATGGGGGTGTCTTATAGACGCCTCTCCATTACTAACCTGGGCTTGATGTCAGCTGGCATTATAAGCTGACATCAACCCCAGCCCTATTACCCCACTGCCACCGCTACAGGGCAGTGGGAAGAGCGAGGCTAAGTGCCAGAATTGGCGCATCCTATGGATGTGCCATTTCTGGGACAGCTGACGGCTGGTGTTTCTAGCCTGGGAGGGGGCCAATATTCATGGCACCCTTCCTGGGCTATTAATATCAGCCCCCAGCTGTCTGCCTAGCCTTTGCTAGCTATTAAAATAGGGGGGACCCCACGTCAATTTTTTGGGGGGTCCCCCATTTTAATAGCTAGTAAAGGCTAGGTATTCAGCTGGGGGCTGATATTAGTAGCCTGGGAAGCTCCGTGGGTATTACCCCTTCCCAGGCTTCAAACATCTGCCCCAGCTGTCTGCTTAACCTCCGCTAGAGCCTAAAATTATGGGGAACCCCACGCCAATTTTTTTTTAAATAAATCCTTTATTTTAACACTAAATGACAAGTACAGTAATCAACACTGTCACTGTACTTCATATATATGTGACTGACATGTTTCTATCTATCTAATCTATGTGTGATGCTCTATTCCTTCCATTCTAAATTGTCGGGTACCGCTGCTGAATTGCCGGCCGGCTTTTTTAAAGAGACGGTGCATGAAAACACTATTATTTTTTTTAATAAATCCTTTACACTAAATGGCAAGTACAGTAATCAACACTGTCACTGTACTTCTTATATATGTGACTGACATGTTTCTATCTATCTAATTTATGTGTGATTCTCTATTCCTTCTATTCTAAATTGTCGGGTACCGCTGCTGAATTGCCGGCCGGCTTTTTTAAAGAGACGGTGCATGAAAACACTAATATTTTTTTTTATAAATCCTTTACACTAAATGACAAGTACAGTAGTCAACACTGTCACTGTACTTCTTATATATGTGACTGACATGTTTCTATCTATCTAATCTATGTGTGAAGCTCTATTCTTTCGGTTCTAAATTGTCGGGTACCGGTGTATGCCGCTGCTGAATTGCCTGCTTTTCATGTTTCACTGTGAGCACAGTTCCCATCGATTTGGGCAATCACTCTAATGCCACAACCACCATGGCTGTGGCATTACAGTGAGTGGCAGACAATCCCTGCATGATTGGTGCTCTAAATAGCGCCAGACATGCAGGACACGCTTTTGGTGCACGAACTGTTATCGAACATAACCTCGAACAGGCGAATTTTTTGCAAATCGTTCGGGTTCGTCGAACAACTCGAACACCGCCCAACACAGCTCGAATTTGAGATTGGCGAACAGTTCTAGTCGAACACCGCTCATCTCTAGTGAACATATTTGCTAAATGAGGGAATAATATGTGTGAGGGTACCCCAGGAGAGTTCCAAATGTGTGTGGGTAGAATATATCCCACAGGGGTAAAATTGAAAAAAGTTGAATACAATTTTTTTTTAGACTTAGTCATTTTTCCGGCATTTATCAGACTTTCAGATAGGGGAAATGTCACTGAGCGTTATGATTTCAGTTCCAGAGTTATTCACCCGCCGAGTCCTTGATATTTAGTCGTTTTCAGCCAATTTTCTGAAGTTTTGAAAATTTCACTTTTTTGTGAAAATATCCACTAAATGAGGGAATATGTCTGAGAGTACCCCAGGAGAGTTCCAAATGTGTGTTGGTAGAATATATATCCCACGGGGGTAAAATTGAAAAAAGTTGGAAAAATGTTTTTTTTTGGGCTTAGTCATTTTTCCGGTGTTTATTAGACTTTCAGGTAGTGGAAATGTCAGTAAGCATTCCGATTTCAGTTCCAGAGCGATGCGCCCGATGAGTCCTTGATATTTAGTCGTTTTCAGCCAATTTTCAGAATTTTTGAAAATTTCACTTTTTTGTGAAAATATCCGCTAAATGAGGGAATAATATGTGTGAGGGTACCCCAGGAGAGTTCTAAATATGTGTGGGTAGAATATATATCCCACGGGGGTAAAATTGAAAAAAGTTGAAAACATTTTTTTTTTTGGACTTAGTCATTTTTCCGGCGTTTATCAGACTTTAAGACAGGGGAAATGTCAGTGAGTGATCCGATTTCAGTTCCAGAGCGATTCGCCCTTTGAGTCCTTGATATTTAGTCGTTTTCAGCCAGTTTTATGAATTTTTGAAAATTTCACTTTTTTGTGAAAATATCCACTAAATGAGGGAATATGTGTGAGAGTACCCCAGGAGAGCTCCAAATGTGTGTGGGTAGAATATATATCTCACGGGGGTAAAATTGAAAAAAGTTGAAAAAAAATAAAAATTTTTTTTGCACTTAGTTATTTTTCCGGCATTTATCAGACCTTCAGATAGGGGAAATGTCAGTGAGCATTCCAATTTCAGTTCGAGAGCAATTCGAACAATGAGTCCTTGATATTTAGTCGTTTTCAGCCAATTTTCTGAATTTTTGAAAATGTCACTTTTTTGTGAAAATATCCGCTAAATGAGGGAATAATATGTGTGAGGGTACCCCAGGAACGTTCCAAATGTGTGTGGGTAGAATATATATCCCACGGGGGTAAAATTGAAAAAGTTTAAAACATTTTTTTTTTTGTACTTAGTCATTTTTCTGGCGTTTATCAGACTTTCAGATAGGGGAAATGTCTGTGAGCGTTCCGATTTCAGTTCCAGAGAGATTCGCCCCATGAGTCCTTGATATTTAGTCGTTTTCAGCCAATTTTATGAATTTTTGAAAATTTCACTTATTTGTGAAAATATCCACTCAATGAGGGAATATGTGTGAGAGTACCCCAGGAGAGCTCCAAATGTGTGTGGATAGAATATATATCTCACGGGGGTAAAATTGAAAAAAGTTGAAAAAAATTTTTTTTTGGACTTTGTTATTTTTCCGGCGTTGATCAGACTTTCAGATAGGGGAAATGTCAGTGACCTTTCCGATTTCAGTTCGAGAGCAATTCGTACGATGATTCCTTGATATTTAGTCGTTTTCAGCCAATTTTCTGAATTTTTGAAAATTTCACTTTTTTGTGAAAATATCCGCTAAATGAGGGAATAATATGTGTGAGGGTACCCCAGGAGAGTTCCAAATGTGTGTGGGTAGAATATATATCCCACGGGGGTAAAATTGAAAAAAGTTTAAAACATTTTTTTTTTTGGACTTAGTCATTTCTCTGGCGTTTATCAGACTTTCAGATAGGGGAAATGTCAGTGAGCGTTCCGATTTCAGTTCCAGAGAGATTCACCCCATGAGTCCTTGATATTTAGTCGTTTTCAGCCAATTTTATGAATTTTTGAAAATTTCACTTATTTGTGAAAATATCCACTAAATGAGGGAATATGTGTGAGAGTACCCCAGGAGCGCTCCAAATGTGTGTGGGTAGAATAAATACAGTGCCTACAAGTAGTATTCAACCCCCTGCAGATTTAGCTGATTTGATAAGATGCAAATAAGTTAGAGCCTTCAAACTGCAAACGAGAGTAGGTTTTATGAACAGAAGCATAAATCTTACAAACGAAAAAGTTATGTTGCTCAGTTGAATTTTATTAAATTTTAAACATAAAAGTGTGGGTCACTTATTATACAACCCCTATGTTTAATATTTTGTGGAATAACCCTTGTTTGCAATTACAGCTAATAATCGTCTTTTATAAGACCTGATCAGGCCGGCACAGGTCTGTGGAGTTATCTTGGGCCACTCCTCCATGCAGATCTTCTCCAAGTTATCTAGGTTCTTTGGGTGTCTCATGTGGACTTTATTCTTGAGCTCCTTCCACAAGTTTTCAATTGGGTTAAGGTCAGGAGATTGACTAGGCCACTCCAACACCTTGACTTTTTCCCTCTTGAACCAGGCCTTGGTTTTCTTGGCTGTGTGCTTTGGGTCATTGTCTTGTTGGAAGATGAAATTACGACCCATCTTAAGATCCTTGATATAGGAGCGGAGGTTCTTGGCCAAAATCTCCAGGAAGGCCGTGCTTTCCATCTTCCCATGGATGCGGACCAGATGGCCAGGCCCCTTGGCTGAGAAACAGCCCCACAGCATGATGCTGCCACCACCATGCTTGACTGTAGGGATGGTATTCTTGGGGTCGTATGCAGTGCCATCATGTCTCCAAACGTCACGTGTGTGGTTGGCACCAAAGATCTCGATCTTGGTCTCATCAGACCATAGAACCTTGAACCAGTCTGTCTCAGAGTCCTCCAAGTGATCATGAGCAAACTGTAGACGAGCCTTGACATGACGCTTTGAAAGTAAAGGTACCTTACGGGCTCGTCTGGAACGGAGACCATTTCGGTGGAGTACGTTACTTATGGTATTGACTGAAACCAATGTCCCCACTGCCATGAGATCTTCCTGGAGCTCCTTCCTTGTTGTCCTTGGGTTAGCCTTGACTCTTCGGACAAGCCTGGCCTCGGCACGGGAGGACACTTTCAAAGGCTGTCCAGGCCGTGGAAGGCTAACAGTAGTTCCATAAGCCTTCCACTTACGGATGATGCTCCCAACAGTGGAGACAGGTAGGCCCAACTCCTTGGAAAGGGTTTTGTACCCCTTGCCAGCCTTGTGACCCTCCAAGATCTTGTCTCTGATGGCCTTTGAATACTCCTTTGTCTTTCCCATGTTGACCATGTCTGAGTGCTGTTCTCAAGTTTGGGGAGGGTCTTAAACAGTCAGAAAAGGCTGGCAAAAGAGATCTTTAATCCATACATGTGAGGCTCATTATTCTTGGTGCCTGAACTACTTCTTAATACTTTAGGGGGACCATACAGAATTCTTGTGGTTTGAGGGGTTGAATAATAAATGACACTCTGAATTAACTTTTAACGTTTAAAAAAAAAAAAAAAATTGGCTGCAGTGCATTTCCCACTTCAAGGCTGATCTACAGAACAAATGTCACAATGCCAAGTTAATTCCGCATGTGGCAACCAGCTAAATCTGCAGGGGGTTGAATACTACTTGTAGGCACTGTATCTCACGGTGGTAAAATTGAAAAAAGTTGAAAAAATTTTTTTTCTACACTTAGTTATTTTTCCGGCGTTTATCAGACCTTCAGATAGGGGAAATGTTAGTGAGCATTCCGATTTCAGTTCGAGAGCAATTCGAACGATGAGTCCTTGATATTTAGTCGTTTTCAGCCAATTTTCAGAATTTTTGAAAATTTCACTTTTTTGTGAAAATATCCGCTAAATGAGGGAATAATATGTGTGAGGGTACCCCAGGAACATTCCAAATGTGTGTGGGTAAAATATATATCCCACGGGGGTAAAATTGAAAAAAGTTGAAAACATTTTTTTTTTTAACTTAGTTATTTTTCCGGCGTTTATCTGACTTTCAGATAGGGGAAATGTCAGTGAGCGTTCCGATTTCAGTTCCAGAGAGATTCGCACCATGAGTCCTTGATATTTAGTCGTTTTCAGCCAATTTTATGAATTTTTGAAAATTTCACTTTTTTGTGAAAATATCCACTAAGTGAGGGTATATGTGTGAGAGTACCCCAGGAGAGCTCCAAATGTGTATGGGTAGAATATATATCTCACGGGGGTAAAATTGAAAAAAGTTGAAAAAATTTTTTTTTTGAACTTAGTTATTTTTCCGGCGTTTATCTGACTTTCAGATAGGGGAAATGTCAGTGAGCATTCCGATTTCAGTTCAAGAGCAATTCGAACGATGAGTCCTTGATATTTAGTCGTTTTCAGCCAATTTTCTGAATTTTTGAAAATTCACTTTTTTGTGAAAATATCCGCTAAATGAGGGAATAATATGAGTGAGGGTACCCCAGGAACGTTCCAAATGTGTGTGGGTAGAATATATATCCCACGGGGGTAAAATTAAAAAAAGTTGAATAAAAAAATTTTTTGGACTTAGTCATTTTTCTGCCGTTTATCAGACTTTCAGATAGGGGAAACGTCAGTGAGCATTCCGATTTCAGTTCCTGAGCGATTCGCCCAATGAGTCCTTGATATATAGTCGTTTTCAGCCAATTTTCTGAATTTTTGAAAATTTCACTTTTCTGTGAAAATATCCGCTAAATGAGGGAATAATATGTGTGAGGGTATCCCAGGAGAGTTCCAAATGTGTGTGGGTAGAATATATATCCCACGGGGGTAAAATTGAAAAAAGTTTAAAACATTTTTTTTTGGACTTAGTCATTTTTCTGGCGTTCATCAGACTTTCAGATAGGGGAAATGTCAGTGAGCATTCCGATTTCAGTTCCAGAGAGATTCGCACCATGAGTCCTTGATATTTAGTCGTTTTCAGCCAATTTTCTGAATTTTTGAAATTTTCACTTTTTTTGTGAAAATATCCACTAAATGAGGGAATAGTATGTGTGAGTGTACACCAGGAGAGTTCCAAATGTGTGTGGATAAAATATATATCCCACGGGGGTAAAATTGAAAAAAGTTGAAAACATTTTTTTTTTTGGACTTAGTCATTTTTCTGGCGTTTATCAGACTTTCAGACAGGGAAATGTCAGTGAGCATTCCGATTTCAGTTCCAGAGCGATTCGAACGATGAGTACTTGATATTTAGTCGTTTTCATCCAATTTTCTGAATTTTTGAAAATTTCACTTTTTTGTGAAAATATCCGCTAAATTAGGGAATAATATGTGTGAGGGTAAACCCGGAGAGTTCCAAATGTGTGTGGGTAGAATATATATCCCACAGGGGTAAAATTGAAAAAAGTTGAAAAATAAATTTTTTTGGACTTTGTCATTTTTCTGGCGTTTATCAGACTTTCAGACAGGGAAATGTCAGTGAGCATTCCGATTTCAGTTCCAGAGCGATTCGCCTGATGAGTCCTTGATATTTAGTCATTTTCAGCCAATTTTCAGAATTTTTGAAAATTTCACTTTTTTGTGAAAATATCCACTAAATGAGGGAATATGTGTGAGAGTTCCCCAGGAGAGCTCCAAATGTGTGTCGGTAGAATATATATCTCACGGAGGTAAAATTGAAAAAAGTTGAAAAAAATTTTTTTTAGGACTTAGTCATTTTTCCGCCATTTATCAGACTTTCAGATAGGGGAAATGTCAGTAAGATTTCAGATTTCAGTTCCAGAGCAATTCGCCCGATGAGTCCTTGATATTTAGTCGTTTTCAGCCAATTTTCTGCATTTTTGAAAATTTCACTTTTTTGTGAAAATATCCGCTAAATGAGGGAATAATATGTGTGAGGGTACCCCAGGAGAGTTCCAAATGTGTGTGGGTTGAATATATATCCCACGGGGGTAAAATTGAAAAAAGTTGAATAAAAATTTTTTTTGGACTTAGTCATTTTTCTGGCGTTTATCAGACTTTCAGATAGGGGAAATGTCAGTGAGCATTCCGATTTCAGTTCCAGAGCGATTCGAACGATGAGTCCTTGATATTTAGTCGTTTTCAGCCAATTTTCTGAATTTTTGAAAATTTCACTTTTTTGTGAAAATATCCGCTAAATGAGGGAATAATATGTGTGAGAGTACCCCAGGAGAGCTCCAAATGTATGTGGGTAGAATATATATCTCACAGGGGTAAAATTGAAAAAAGTTGAAAAACATTTTTTTTTGGACTTAGTCATTTTTCTGGCGTTCATCAGACTTTCAGATAGGGGAAATATCAGTGAGCATTCCGATTTCAGTTCCAGAGAGATTCGCCCCATGAGTCCTTGATATTTAGTCGTTTTCAGCCAATTTTATGAATTTTTGAAAATTTCACTTTTTTGTGAAAATATCCACTAAATGAGGGAATATGTGTGAGAGTACCGAAGGAGAGCTTCAAATGTGTGTGGGTAGAATATATATCTCATGGGAGTAAAATTGAAAAAAGTTGAATAAAAATTTTTTTTGGACTTGGTCATTTTTCTGGCGTTTATCAGACTTTCAGATAGGGGAAATGTCAGTGAGCATTCCGATTTCAGTTCCAGAGCGATTCGAACGATGAATACTTGATATTTAGTATTTTTCATCCAATTTTCTGAATTTTTGAAAATTTTACTTTTTTGTGAAAATATCCACTAAATGAGGGAATAATATGTGTGAGGGTAAACCAGGAGAGTTCCAAATGTGTGTGGGTAGAATATATATCCCACAGGGGTAAAATTGAAAAAAGTTTAAAAAAAATTTTTTCTTGGACTTAGTCATTTTTCCGGTGTTTATTAGACTTTCAGGTAGGGGAAATGTCAGTGAGCATTCCGATTTCAGTTCCAGAGCGATTGGAACGATGAGTACTTGATATTTAGTCGTTTTCAGCCAGTTTTCTGAATTTTTGAAAATTTCACTTTTTTGTGAAAATATCCGCTAAATGAGGGAATAATATGAGTGAGGGTACCCCAGGAGAGTACCAAATGTGTGTGGTTAGAATATATATTCCACGGGGGTAAAATTTAAAAAAGTTGAAAAAGAAATTTTTTTGGACTTAGTCATTTTTCCGGCGTTTATCAGACTTTCAGATAGGGGAAATGTCAGTAAGAGTTCCGATTTCAGTTCTAGAGCATTTCGCTCGATGAGTCCTTGATATTTAGTCGTTTTCAGCCAATTTTTGGAATTTTTGAAAACTTCACTTTTTTGTGAAAATATCCGCTAAATTAGGGAATAATATGTGTGAGGGTAAACCCGGAGAGTTCCAAATGTGTGTGGGTAGAATATATATCCCACAGGGGTAAAATTGAAAAAAGTTGAAAAATAAATTTTTTTGGACTTAGTCATTATTCCGGTGTTTATTAGACTTTCAGGTAGGGGAAATGTCAGTAAGCATTCCGATTTCAGTTCCAGAGCGATTCGCCTGATGAGTCCTTGATATTTAGTCGTTTTCAGCCAATTTTCAGAATTTTTGAAAATTTCACTTTTTTGTGAAAATATCCACTAAATGAGGGAATATGTGTGAGAGTACCCCAGGAGAGCTCCAAATGTGTGTCGGTAGAATATATATCTCACGGAGGTAAAATTGAAAAAAGTTGAAAAAAATTTTTTTTTGGACTTAGTTATTTTTCCGCCATTTATCAGACTTTCAGATAGGGGAAATGTCAGTAAGATTTCAGATTTCAGTTCCAGAGCAATTCGCCCGATGAGTCCTTGATATTTAGTCGTTTTCAGCCAATTTTCTGCATTTTTGAAAATTTCACTTTTTTGTGAAAATATCCGCTAAATGAGGGAATAATATGTGTGAGGGTACCCCAGGAGAGTTCCAAATGTGTGTGGGTTGAATATATATCCCACGGGGGTAAAATTGAAAAAAGTTGAATAAAATTTTTTTTTGGACTTAGTCATTTTTCCGGCGTTTATCAGACTTTCAGATAGGGGAAATGTCAGTAAGAGTTCCGATTTCAGTTCTAGAGCATTTCGCTCGATGAGTCCTTGATATTTAGTCGTTTTCAGCCAATTTTCTGCATTTTTGAAAATTTCACTTTTTTGTGAAAATATCCGCTAAATGAGGGAATACTATGTGTGAGGGTACCCCAGGAGAGTTCCAAATGTGTGTGGGTTGAATATATATCCCACGGGGGTAAAATTGAAAAAAGTTGAATAAAATTTTTTTTTGGACTTAGTCATTTTTCCGGCGTTTATCAGACTTTCAGATAGGGGAAATGTCAGTAAGAGTTCCGATTTCAGTTCTAGAGCATTTCGCTCGATGAGTCCTTGATATTTAGTCGTTTTCAGCCAATTTTTGGAATTTTTGAAAACTTCACTTTTTTGTGAAAATATCCACTAAATGAGGGAATAATATGTGTGAGGGTACCCCAGGAGAGTTCTAAATGTGTGTGGGTAGAATATATATCCCACGGGGGTAAAATTTAAAATAGTTGAATAAAATTTTTTTCTGGACTTAGTCATTTTTCAGGCGTTTATCAGACTTTTAGATAGGGGAAATGTCAGTGAGCGTTCTGATTTCTATTCCAGAGCGATTCGCCCGATACGTCCTTGATATTTAGTCGTTTTCAGCCAATTTTCTGAATTTTTGAAAATTTCACTTTTTTGTGAAAATATTCACTAAATGAGGTAATCATATGTGTGAGGGTACCCCAGGAGAGTTCCAAATGTGCGTGGGTAGAATATATATCCCACGCGGGCAAAATTGTAAAAAGTAAAAAAAAAATTTTTTTTGGACTTAGTCATTTTTCCAGCGTTTATCACACTTTCAGATAGTGGAAATGTCAGTGAGGTTTCCGATTTCTATTCCAGAGCGATTCGCCGGATGAGTCCTTTTATTTAGTCGTTTTCAGTCAATTTTATGAATTTTTGAAAATTTCACTTTTTCGTGAAAATATTCACTAAATGAGGTCATAATATGTGTGAGGGTACCCCAGGAGAGTTCCAAATGTGTGTGGGTAGAATATATATCCCACGGGGGGTAAAATTGAAAACAGGTGAAAAATTTTTTTTTTTAGACTTAGTCTTTTTTCCGGCGTTTAAAAGACTTTCAGATAGGGGAAATGTCAGTGAGCGTTCCAATTTCAGTTCCAAAGCGATTCGCCCGATGATTCCTTGATATTTAGTCGTTTTCAGCCAATTTTCTGAATTTTTGAAAATTTCACTTTTTTGTGAAAATATCCACTAAATGAGGGAATAATATGTGTGAGGGTGCCCCAGGACAGTTCCAAATGTTTGTGGGTAGAATATATATCCCACGGGGGTAAAATGAAAAAAGTTGAAAAAAATTTTTTGGGGGACTTAGTCTTTTTTCCGGCGTTTATCAGACTTTCAGATAGGGAAAATGTCACTGAGCGTTACGATTTCGGTTCCAGAGAGATTCGCCCCATGAGTCCTTGATATTTAGTCGTTTTCAGCCAATTTTATGAATTTTTGAAAATTTCACTTTTTTGTGAAAATATCCACTAAATAAGGGAATATGCGGGAGATTACCCCAGGAGAGCTCCAAATGTGTGTGGGTAGAATATATATCTCACGGGGGTAAAATTGAAAAAAGTTGAAAAACATTTTTTCTTGGACTTAGTTATTTTTCCAGCTTTTTTCAGACTTTCAGATAGGGAAAATGTCAGTAAGATTTCCGATTTCAGATCCAGAACGTTTTGCCCGATGATTACTTAATATTTAGTCGTTTTCAGACAATTTTCTGAATTTTTGAAAATTTCACTTTTTTGTGAAAATATCCACTAAATGAGGGAACAATAAGTGTGAGGGTACCCCAGGAGAGTTGCAAATGTGCGTGGGTGGAATATATATCCCACAAAAGTAAAATTGAAAAAAGTTGGAAAAATGTTTTTTTTTTTGCTTAGTCATTTTTCCGGCGTTTATCAAACTTTAAGATAAGGTTAATGTCAGTGAGCATTCCGATTTCAGTTCCAGAGCGATTCGCCCGATGAGTCCTTGATATTTAGTCGTTTTCAGCCAATTTTCTGAATTTTTGAAAATTTCACTTTTTTGTGAGAATATCCGCTAAATGAGGGAATAACATGTGTGAGGGTACTCCATGAGAGTTCCAAATGTTTGTTGGTAGAATATATATCCCACAGGGGTAAAATTGAAAAAAGTTGAAAAAAATTTTTTTTTCAACTTAGTCATTTTTCCAGCGTTTATCAGATTTTCAGATAGGGGAAATGTCAGTTAGGGTTCCGATTTCAGTTCCAGAGAGATTTGCCCAATGAGTCCTTGATATTTAGTCGTTTGCAGCCAATTTTCAGAATTTTTGACAATTTCACTTATTTGTGAAAATATCCACTAAATGAGGGAATAATATGTGTGAGGGTACCCCAGGAGAGTTCCAAATGTTTGTGGGTAGAATATATATCCCACGGGAGTAAAATGAAAAAAAGTTGAAAAAAAAATTTTTTTGGACTTAGGCATTTTTCCGGCGTTTATCAGACTTTCAGATAGGGGAAATGTCAGTTAGCATTCCGATTTCAGTTCCAGAGAGATTTGCCCAATGAGTCCTTGATATTTAGTCGTTTGCAGCCAATTTTCTGAATTTTTGACAATTTCACTTATTTGTGAAAATATCCACTAAATGAGGGAATTATATGTGTGAGGGTACCCCAGGAGAGTTCCAAATGTTTGTGGGGAGAATATATATCCCACGGGGGTAAAATTGAAAAAAGTTGAAAAAAAATTTTTTTTAAACTTAGTCATTCTTCCGGCATTTATCAGATTTTCAGATAGGGGAAATGTCAGTTAGCGTTCCGATTTCAGTTCCAGAGCGATTTGCCCGATGAGTCCTTGATATTTAGTCGTTTTCAGCCAATTTTCTGAATTTTTGAAAATTTCACTTATTTGTGAAAATATCCACTAAATGAGGGAATAATATGTGTGAGGGTACCCCAGGAGAGTTCCAAATGTTTGTGGGTAGAATATATATCCCACGGGGGTAAAATTAAAAAAAGTTGAAAAAAAAATTTTTTTGAACTTAGGCATTTTTCCGGCGTTTATCAGACTTTCAGATAGGGGAAATGTCAGTGAGCATTCCGATTTCAGTTCCAGAGCGATTCGCCCGATGAGTCCTTGTATTTAGTCGTTTTCAGACAATTTTCTGAATTTTTGAAAATTTGACTTTTTTGTGAAAATATCCACTGAATGAGGTAATAATATGTGTGAGTGTACCCCAGGAGAGTTCCAAATGTGTGTGGGTAGAATATACAGTGGTGGCCAAAAGTATTGGCACCCCTGTAATTCTGTCAGATAATACTCAGTTTCTTCCTGAAAATGATTGCAATCACAATCTTTGGTAATATTATCTTCATTTAATTTGCTTGCAAGGAAAAAACACAAAAGAGAATGAAGCAAAAATCAAATCATTGATCATTTCACACAAAACTCCAAAAATGGGCCAGACAAAAGTATTGGCACCCTCAGCCTAATGCTTGGTTGCACAACCTTTAGCCAAAATAACTGCGAACAACCGCTTCCGGTAACCATCAATGAGTTTCTTACAATGCTCTGCTGGAATTGTAGACCATTCTTCTTTGGAAAACTGCTCCAGGTCCCTGATATTTGAAGGGTGCCTTCTCCAAACTGCCATTTTGAGATCTCTCCACAGGTGTTCTATGGGATTCAGGTCTGGACTCATTGCTGGCCACCTTAGAAGTCTCCAGTGCTTTCTCTCAAACCATTTTATAGTGTTTTTGGAAGTGTGTTTTGGGTCATTGTCCTGCTGGAAGACCCATGACCTCTGAGGGAGACCCAGCTTTCTCACACTGGACCCTACATGATGCTGCAAAATTTGTTGGTAGTCTTCAGACTTCATAATGCCATGCACACGGTCAAGCAGTCCAGTGCCAGAGGCAGCAAAGCAACCCCAAAACATCAGTGAACCTCCGCCATGTTTGACTGTAGGGACCGTGTTCTTTTCTTTGAATGCCTCTTTTTTTTCCTGTACACTCTATGTTGATGCTTTTTGCCATAAAGCTCTACTTTTGTCTCATCTGACCAGAGAACATTCTTCCAAAACGTTTTAGGCTTTCTCAGGTAAGTTTTGACAAACTCCAACCTGGCTTTTTTATGTCTCGGGGTAAGAAGTGGGTCTTCCTGGGTATCCTACCATATAGTCCCTTTTCATTCAGATGCCAACGGATAGTACGGGTTGACACTGTTGTACCCTCGGCCTGCAGGGCAGCTTGAACTTGTTTGGATGTTAGTCGAGGCTCTTTATCTAACATCCGCACAATCTTGCGTTGAAATCTCTCGTCAATTTTTCTTTTCCGTCCACATCTAGGGAGGTTAGCCACAGTGCCATGGGCTTTAAACTTCTTGATGACACTGCGCACGGAAGACACAGGAACCTTCAGGTCTTTGGAGATGGACTTGTAGCCTTGAGATTGCTCATGCTTCCTCACAATTTGGTTTCTCAAGTCCTCAGACAGTTCTTTGGTCTTCTTTCTTTTCTCCATGCTCAATGTGGTACACACAAGGACACAGGGCAGAGGTTGAGTCAACTTTAATCCATGTTAACTGGCTGCAAGTGTGATTTAGTTATTGCCAACACCTGTTAGGTGCCACAGGAAAGTTACAGGTGCTGTTAATTACATGAATTAGAGAAGCATCACATGATTTTTCAAACACTGCTAATACTTTTGTCCACCCCCTTTTTTAGGTTTGGTGTGGAATTGTATCCAATTTGGCTTTAGGAAAATTCTTTTTGTGTTTTTTCATTAAAGACAAATTAAATGAAGATAATAATACCAAAGAATTTGTGATTGCAATCATTTTCAGGAAGAAACTAAGTATTATCTGACAGAATTGCAGGGGTGCCAATACTTTTGGCCACCACTGTATATCCCATGGGGGTAAAATTGAAAAAAGGTGAAAAAAATTTTTTTTTGGACTTAGGCATTTTTCCGGCGTTTATCAGACTTTCAGATAGGGGAAATGTCAGTGAGCGTTCCGATTTCAGTTCCAGAGCGATTCGCCCGATGAGTCCTTGTATTTAGTCGTTTTCAGCCAATTTTCTGAATTTTTGAAAATTTGACTTTTTTTGTGAAAATATCCACTAAATGAGGTAATAATATGTGTGAGTGTACCCCAGGAGAGTTCCAAATGTGTGTGGGTAGAATATACAGTGGTGGCCAAAAGTATTGGCACCCCTGTAATTCTGTCAGATAATACTCAGTTTCTTCCTGAAAATGATTGCAATCACAATCTTTGGTAATATTATCTTCATTTAATTTGCTTGCAAGGAAAAAACACAAAAGAGAATGAAGCAAAAATCAAATCATTGATCATTTCACACAAAACTCCAAAAATGGGCCAGACAAAAGTATTGGCACCCTCAGCCTAATACTTGGTTTCACAACCTTTAGCCAAAATAACTGCGAACAACCGCTTCCGGTAACCATCAATGAGTTTCTTACAATGCTCTGCTGGAATTGTAGACCATTCTTCTTTGGAAAACTGCTCCAGGTCCCTGATATTTGAAGGGTGCCTTCTCCAAACTGCCTTTTTGAGATCTCTCCACAGGTGTTCTATGGGATTCAGGTCTGGACTCATTGCTGGCCACCTTAGAAGTCTCCAGTGCTTTCTCTCAAACCATTTTATAGTGTTTTTGGAAGTGTGTTTTGGGTCATTGTCCTGCTGGAAGACCCATGACCTCTGAGGGAGACCCAGCTTTCTCACACTGGACCCTACATGATGCTGCAAAATTTGTTGGTAGTCTTCAGACTTCATAATGCCATGCACACGGCCAAGCAGTCCAGTGCCAGAGGCAGCAAAGCAACCCCAAAACATCAGTGAACCTCCGCCATGTTTGACTGTAGGGACCGTGTTCTTTTCTTTGAATGCCTCTTTTTTTTCCTGTACACTCTATGTTGATGCTTTTTGCCATAAAGCTCTACTTTTGTCTCATCTGACCAGAGAACATTCTTCCAAAACGTTTTAGGCTTTCTCAGGTAAGTTTTGACAAACTCCAACCTGGCTTTTTTATGTCTCGGGGTAAGAAGTGGGTCTTCCTGGGTATCCTACCATATAGTCCCTTTTCATTCAGACGCAAACGGATAGTACGGGTTGACACTGTTGTACCCTTGGCCTGCAGGGCAGCTTGAACTTGTTTGGATGTTAGTCGAGGCTCTTTATCTAACATCCGCACAATCTTGCGTTGAAATCTCTCGTCAATTTTTCTTTTCCGTCCACATCTAGGGAGGTTAGCCACAGTGCCATGGGCTTTAAACTTCTTGATGACACTGCGCACGGAAGACACAGGAACATTCAGGTCTTTGGAGATGGACTTGTAGCCTTGAGATTGCTCATGCTTCCTCACAATTTGGTTTCTCAAGTCCTCAGACAGTTCTTTGGTCTTCTTTCTTTTCTCCATGCTCAATGTGGTACACACAAGGACACAGGACAGAGGTTGAGTCAACTTTAATCCATGTTAACTGGCTGCAAGTGTGATTTAGTTATTGCCAACACCTGTTAGGTGCCACAGGAAAGTTACAGGTGCTGTTAATTACACGAATTAGAGAAGCATCACATGATTTTTCAAACAGTGGTAATACTTTTGTCCACCCCCTTTTTTAGGTTTGGTGTGGAATTGTATCCAATGTGGCTTTAGGAAAATTCTTTTTGTGTTTTTTCATTAAAGACAAATTAAATGAAGATAAGAATACCAAAGAATTTGTGATTGCAATCATTTTCAGGAAGAAACTAAGTATTATCTGACAGAATTGCAGGGGTGCCAATACTTTTGGCCACCACTGTATATCCCACGGGGGTAAAATTGAAAAAAGGTGAAAAAAATTTTTTTTTGGACTTAGTCATTTTTCCGGCATTTATCACACTTTCAGATAGGGGAAATGTCAGTGAGCGTTCCGATTTCAGTTCCAGAGCGATTCGACCGATGAGTCCTTGCATTTAGTCGTTTTCTGCCAATTTTCTGAATTTTTGGAAATTTCACTTTTTTGTGAAAATATTCACTAAATGAGGTAATAATATTTGTGAGGGTACCCCAGGAGAGTTCCAAATGTGTGTGGGTAGAATATACATCACACGGGGGTAAAATTTAAAAAAGTTTAAAAAAATTTTTTTTTGGACTTAGTCATTTTTCCGGCGTTTATTAGACTTTCAGATAGGGGAAATGTCAGTGAGCATTCTGATTTCTATTCCAGAGCGATTTGCCCGATGCGTCCTTGTATTTAGTCGTTTTCAGCCAATTTTCTGAATTTTTGAAAATTTCACTTTTTTGTGAAAATATCCACTAAATGAGGTAATAATATTTGTGAGGGTACCCCAGGAGAGTTCCAAATGTGTGTGGGTAGAATATATATCCCACGGGGGTAAAATTGAAAAAAGTTGAAAAACATTTTATTTTGGACTTAGTCATTTTTACGGCGTTTATCAGACTTTCAGATACGGGAAATGTCAGTGAGTGTTCCAATTTCAGTTCCAGAGCGATTCGCCCGATGATTCCTTGATATTTAGTCGGTTTCAGCCAATTTTCTGAATTTTTGAAAATTTAACTTTTTTGTGAAAATATTCACTAAATGAGGGAATAATATGTGTGAGGGTAACCCAGGAGAGTTCAAAATGTGTGTGGGTAGAATATATATCCCACGGGGGTAAAATTGAAAAAAGTTGAAAAGCATTTTTTCTTTTATTTAGTTATTTTTCCGGCATTTATTAGACTTTCAGATAGGGGAAATGTCAGTGAGCGTTCCGATTTCTAATCCAGAGCGATTCGCCTGATGAGTCCTTGTATTTTGTCATTTTCAGCCAATTTTCTGAATTTTTGGAAATTTCACTTTTTTGTGAAAATATCCACTAAATGAGGTAATAATATGTGTGAGGGTACCCCAGGAGAGTTCCAAATGTGTGTGGGTAGAATATATATCCCACGGCGGTAAAATTGAAAAAAGTTTAAAAAAATTATTTTTTTGGACTTAGACATTTTTCCGGCTTTTATCAGACTTTGAGATAGGGGAAATGTCAGTGAGCGTTCCGATTTCAGTTCCAGAGCGATTCGCCTGATGAGTCCTTGATATTTTGTCGTTTTCAGCCAATTTTCTGAATTTTTGAAAATTTCACTTTTTTGTGAAAATATCCACTAAATGAGGGAATAATATGTGTGAGGGTACCCCAGGAGATTTCCAAATGTGTGTGGGTAGAATATATATCCCACGGGAGTAAAATTGAAAAAAGTTGAAAAAAAAATTTTTTTGGACTTAGTCATTTTTCCGCCGTTTATCAGACTTTAAGATAGGGGAAATGTCAGTGAGATTTCCGATTTCAGTTCCAGAGCGATTCGCCTGATGAGTCCTTGATATTTAGTCGTTTTCAGCCAATTTTCTGAATTTTTGAAAATTTCACTTTTTTGTGAAAATATCGACTAAATGAGGTCATAATTAGTGTTGAGCGATACCTTCCGATATCAGGAAATATCGTATCGGATTGGATCGGGCCGATACCCAAAAAGTATCGGATATCGCCGATTCCGATACCGGAAACCAATGCAAGTCAATGGGACACAAATATCGGAATGAAAATAAACCCTTTCTTTCCTTGTAGGTTAATTCTACATGAAGTAAAACAACTAAGAATAATGTAGAATGACATGAAAAGCCGGCAATTCAGCAGCGGCATTCACCGGTACCCGACAATTTACAACAGAAAGAATAGAGAATCACACATAGATTAGATAGATAGAAACATGTCAGTCACATATATATGAAGTACAGTGACAGTGTTGCTTACTGTACTTGTCATTTAGTGTAAAGGATTTATTAAAAAAAATATTAGTGTTTTCGTGCACCGTCTCTTTAAAAAAGCCGGCCGGCAATTCAGCAGCGGTACCCGACAATTTATAACAGACAGAATAGAGCTTCACACATAGATTAGATAGATAGAAACATATCAGCCACATATATAAGAAGTACAGTGACAGTGTTGCTTACTGTACTTGTCATTTAGTGTAAAGGATTTATTTAAAAAAATAATAGTGTTTTCATGCACCGTCTCTTTAAGAAAGCCGGCCGGCAATTCAGCATCTGTACCCGACAATTTAGAATAGAAAGAATAGAGAATCACACATAGATTAGATAGATAGAAACATGTCAGTCACACATATAAGAAGTACAGTGATAGTGTTGATTACTGTACTTGTCATTTAGTGTTAAAATAAAGGATTTATTTAAAAAAAAATTGGCGTGGGGTTCCCCTTAATTTTAGGCTCTAGCGGAGGTTAAGCAGACAGCTGGGGCAAATGTTTGAAGCCTGGGAAGGGGGTAATACCCACGGAGCTTCCCAGGCTACTAATATCAGCCCCCAGCTGAATACCTAGCCTTTACTAGCTATTAAAATGGGGGAACCCCCCAAAAAAAATAACGTGGGGTCCCCCCTAATTTAATAGCTAGCACAGGCTAGGCAGACAGCTGGGGGCTGATATTAATAGCCCAGGAAGGGTGCCATGAATATTGGCCCCCTCCCAGGCTAGAAACACCAGCCGTCAGCAGCCCCAGAAATGGCGCATCCATAGGATGCGCCAATTCTGGCACTTAGCCTCGCTCTTCCACACTGCCCTGGTGCGGTGGCAGGGGGTAATAGGGTTGGGGTTGATGTCAGCTTATAATGCCAGCTGACATCAAGCCCAGGTTAGTAATGGAGAGGCGTCTATAAGACACCCCCATTACTAACCCCATAGTCAAAGTTAAAGAAAAACACAAACACCCAGAATAAAGTCCTTTAATTGAAATAAAGACACAATCACTGATGTACGTCACTGACAGCGTGGGAAAATTCTCACGCTGAAGTGCTGAGTGCAGGAGAATTTTCCCACGCTGTCAGTGACGTACATGAGGTGAGCTGAGTTCAATGGACATGACCTCGGCTCATCTGGATGCCGTCACAGCCAGACACTGAGGAGTGGAAGTATGCCTGCGCTTCTCAGTGTCTGCGGGATGACAGGATGGATGGCAGCGTTCTGCTGCGGTCCAGCCTGTCATCTCGATGTAGCAGAGCTGAAGCTGTCGTGGAAGCCATGGAAAGGTAAGGATGATGTTGCTTTATTATTTTACTTTTATTACAGGAGATCGTTGGCTTCAGCTGGAATTTGCGTGATGGTAAGTATGGTTTAATTTAGAACAATAAAGAATTGTGTGTTTATTTCAATTAAAGGACTTTTTTCTGGGTGTTGTGTTTTTTTAAGCTTTCTGGGCCCCACCCGCTGCAAATTGCAGTCCGCAGCCGCCCCGGAAAATGGCGCGTTCATAGAAGCGCCATCTTCTGGCGCTGTACCCAACTCATCCAGGGCCCTGGTGCGGTGGCTCACTGGGTAATAAAGGGGTTAAGGCCAGCTTGGCATTATCAGCTGGCCCTAAGCCCGAAATTCATGGGGTCACGCCAATATTAGACATGACCACCATGAATTTCTAGTAAAGTATTTAAAAAAAACACAAACACCCAGAAAAAAGTCCTTTAATTGAAATAAACACACAATTCTTTATTGTTCTAAATTAAACCATACTTACCATCACGCCCATTCCAGCTGAAGCCAACGATCTCCTGCAATAAAAGTAAAATAATAAAGCAACCTCATCCTTACCTTTCCATGGTTCCCACGACAGCTTCAGCTCTGCTACATCGAGATGACAGGCTGGACCGCAGCAGAACGCTGCCATCCAGCCTGTCATCCCGCAGACACTGAGAAGCACAGGCATGCTTGCGCTTCTCAGTGTCTCTCTGTGACGTCATCCAGATGAGCCGACAATGAACTCGGCTCACCTCATGTATGTGACTGACAGCGTGGGAGAATTCTCCTGCAATCAGCGCTTCAGCGTGAGAATTTTCCCACGCTGTCAGTGACGTGCATGAGGTGAGGTCATGTCCAATGAACTCGGCGCAACTCATGCACGTCACTGACAGCGTGGGAAAATTCTCACGCTGAAGCGCTGAGTGCAGGAGAATTTTCCCACGCTGTCAGTGACGTGCATGAGGTGAGCTGAGTTCATTGGACATGACCTCCGCTCATCTGGATGCCGTCACAGCGAGACACTGAGGAGCGCAAGCATGCCTGCGCTTCTCAGTGTCTGCGGGATGACAGGCTGGATGGCAGCGTCATTACTAACCTACAAAGTGTTAAAAAGAAAAAACACACACTACACCCAGAAAAAAATAATTTATTTGAAATAAAACACACAATTTTATTTAATTCTTAGTTTACTAAAAATAATAGTTACCTGTCCACGTTCCTGCGCTGATCTCCCATGCACAGCTGTCACATCTGGAGATGGTGACAGCTGTGCATGGCTGCTGTAAGCTCACGCTGCCGGGAACACGTCCGCTCCCGGCTGCGGGAGCCACTGACTGAGGTCACCGGAGTGCATTCAGTCAGCGCAGCTCCGGAGACCTCCTTTACGGCACTGCTGTACCGTGGGAATTTCTCACTATACAGCAGGGCCGTAAAGCAGCTAACCGGAGCAGCGCTGCCTGAACTCCGGTGAACCCGCTTTTGCTGTCATTCTAGCGGCGGCAGCGGTTCAGAGCGGTCACATTCTATGTGGCTGCTCTGAACTGGAGATCTTCGTGGGACACTCGTGGACTACTACGGAGGGGTAAGGATAAGGTTGTGGTTTATTATTTTATATTTTATTACAGGAGATCGATGGCTTCGGGGAATTAGGTGTCTTGGTGAGTATAGGTGTAGTTTTTTATTTTTTACTTTATTTTAGGTGGCGATCGGCGAGGACAGGTAATGTATGAACTAATTTCTTTTAGGTAACCACTGGCCACCAATGACATGTATTTAACATTTATTGGGGACACAGTAGGGCAATTTAAATAGCAGGATCAGTCTGATGGGAACTACTGCTCCCATCGAGCTGATCCTGCTGGCAAGAGTGGACGGGGGACAGACATAGGCCGATGGGAGTAGTAGTGTCACATCGGCCTATGTCTGCCTGCACGCACACACACCGCACACACCCGCACACATCGCACAGACACCCCGCACACACACCCCGCACACACACCCCGCACACATCGCACAGACACCGCGCACACCCGCACAAACATCGCGCACACACCCCGCACACACACCCCGCACACACACTAATCATGACGGGTCTGGGAGGTGAGGCTGACCTGTGCGGCCGTGGGAAAGTTCATGTGAGTTCATGCAGTCAAGCATGAACTCACATGAACCCTCTGAGGGCAACGCGGCGACTTCAAATGAACAGCTGATCGGCATCACCTGATACCTCAGCTGTTCATTTGAAATAACCGGCGGGAAAGCGCAGCACAGAACGGGAAAGCCGGCGGTGAAGTCTTTTCACTGCCGGCTTCCCCGCCCGGGTCCTTCACTCCCCGCTCCTTGGAGCTGCGCTCCCCGCCCGGTCCTAACTTACGATCGGGATGGGAGGTGGCGAGGGGAGCGGAGGATCGGGGTGGGAGGCTGCGGGGAAGCAGTATGGGGCTGTGTGATTGTTTAAAAGCCGGCGGCTTTATACCTCCCGCCGGCTTTTAAACAATCAGGAGAATTCTCCCCCGCTGGGATGGCATTCTGATGACAGGCTGGATCGCGCTGCCATCCAACTTGTCATCCTTCACAGACCCTACAGAGCGCAGGCATTATGGGAACTTCCGATTCCGGTATCCGATATTGTAAAAGTATCGGAATTAAGTATACCGCGAATATCGGCCGATACCCGATATTACAGTATCGGAATGCTCAACACTAGTCATAATATGTGTGAGGGTACCCCAGTAGAGTTCCAAATGTGCGTGGTTAGAATATATATCCCACGGGAGTAAAATTGAAAACAGTTGAAAAAATATTTTTTTGGGACTTAGTCATTTTTCCGGGGTTTATCAGACTTTTAGATAGGGGAAATGTCAGTGAGCTTTCCGATTTCAGTTCCAGAGCGATTCGCTCGATGAGTCCTTGATATTTAGTCATATACAGCCAATATTCTGAATTTTTGAAAATTTCACTTTTTTGTGAAAATATTCACTAAATGAGGTAATAATATGTGTGAGGGTACCCCAGGAGAGTTCCAAATGTGTGTGGGTAGAGTATACATCCCACGGGAGTAAAATTGAAAAAAGTTGAAAAAAATTTTTTTTGGACTTAGTCATTTTTCCGGCGTTCATCAGACTTTGAGATAGGCGAAATGTCAGTGAGCATTCAGATTTCAGTTGAAGAGCGATTCGCCTGATGAATCCTTGATATTTAGTCGTTTTCAGCCAATTTTCTGAATTTTTGAAAATTTCACTTTTTTGTGAAAATATCCACTAAATGAGGGAATAATATGTGTGAGGGTACCCCAGGAGAGTTCCAAATGTGTGTCGGTAGAATATATATCCCACGGGGGTAAAATTGAAAAAAGTTGAAAAACATTTTTTTTTGGACTTCCGATTTCAGTTCCAGAGTGATTCGCCTGACGATTCCTTGATATTTAGTCGGTTTTAGCCAATTTTCTGAATTTTTGAAAATTTCACTTTTTTGTGAAAATATTCACTAAATGAGGTAATAATATGTGTGAGGGTACCCCCAGGAGAGTTCCAAATGTGTGTGGGTAGAATACATATCCCACGCGGGGTAAATTTGAAAAAAGTTGAAAAAAATTATTTTTTTGACTTAGTCATTTCTCCGGCGTTTATCAGACTTTCAGATAGGTTAAATGTCAGTGAGCATTCCAATTTCAGTTCCAGAGCGATTTGCCCCATGAGTCCTTGATATTTAGTCGTTTTCAGCCAATTTTCACAATTTTTGAAAATTTCACTTTTTTGTGAAAATATCTACTAAATGAGGGAATAATATGTGTGAGGGTACCCCAGGAGAGTTCCAAATGTGTGTGGGTAGAATATATATCCCACGGGGGTAAAATTGAAAAAAGTTGAAAAAAATTTTTTTTTGGACTTAATCATTTTTCTGACTTTTATCAGACTTTCAGAAAGGGGAAATGTCAGTGAGTGTTCCGATTTCAGTTCCAGAGCGATTCGCCCTATTAGTACTTGATATTTAGTCGTTTTCTATCAATTTTCAGAATTTTGAAAATTTCACTTTTTTGTGAAAATATCCACTAAATGAGGGAATAATATGTGTGAGGGTACCCCAGGAGAGTTCCAAATGTGTGTGGGTAGAATTAATATCCCACGGTGGTAAAATTGAAAAAAGTTGAAAACTATTTTTTTTTGGACTTAGTCATTTTTCCGGCGTTTATCAGACTTTCAGATAGGGGAAATGTCAGTGAGCGTTCCGATTTCAGTTCCAGAGCGATTCGCCCTATTAGTACTTGATATTTAGTCGTTTTCTGCCAATTTTCAGAATTTTGAAAATTTCACTTTTTTGTGAAAATATCCACTAAATGAGGGAATAGTATCTGTGAGGGTACCCTAGGAGAGTTCCAAATGTGTGTGGGTAGAATATATATCCCACGGGGGTAAAATTGAAAAAAGTTGCCAAAAAATTTTTTTGGACTTAGTCATTTTTCCCGCGTTAATCAGACTTTCAGATAAGGGAAATGTCAGTGAGCATTCCGTTTTCAGTTCCAGAGCGATTCGCCCGATGTGTACATGATATTTAGTCGTTTTCAGCCAATTTTCTGAATTTTTGAAAATTTCACTTTTTCGTGAAAATGTCCACTAAATGATGGAATAATATGTGTGAGGGTACCCCAGGAGAGTTCCAAATGTGTGTGGGTAGAATATATATCCCACAGGGGTAAAATTGAAAAAAGTTAAAAAAAATTTTTTTGGAACTTAGTCATTTTTCGGCGTTTATCAGACTTTCAGATAGGGGAAATATCAGTGAGCATTCCGATTTCAGTTCCAGAGAGATTTTTCCCGATGAGTACTTGTTATTTAGTCGTTTTCAGGCAATTTTCAGAATTTTTGAAAATTTCACTTTTTTGTGAAAATATCCACTAAATGATGGAATAATATGTGTGAGGGTACCCCAGGAGAGTTCCAAATGTGTGTGGGTAGAATATATATCCCAGGGGGTAAAATTGAAAAAAAGTTGAAAAAAATTTTTTTTTTAGACTTAGTCATTTTTCCGGCGTTTATCAGACTTTCAGATAGGGTAAATGTCAGTGAGCATTCCGATTTCAGTTCCAGAGCGATTCGCCCGATGGGTATTGATATTTAGTCGTTTTCACCCAATTTTCTGAATTTTTGAAAATTTCACTTTTTTGTGAAAATATCCACTAAATGAGGGAATAATATGTGTGAGGGTACCCCAGGAGAGTTCCAAATGTGTGTGGGTAGAATAGATATCCCACGAGGGGTAAAATTGAAAAAAGTTGAAAAAATATTTTTTTGGACTTAGTCATTTTTCTGGCGTTTATCAGACTTTCAGATTGTTACAACTCTCCTGTTAGGTTTTTTTAGTTTGCTGGTCACATGACCAGTTTTGCCTATTTAATCCGGCTCCGCCCTCCTGGCATTGCTGGACTTCATTTGTATTTACTACTGTTGAGCTAGCTTGGTGCTCTGTTGCCGTTCTCTGTTAGTTTTGCTAGGTCTTCTGACCTCTTTACTTTTTGTTGTGTGTTTGTCTTTGACTGCTACGATTTCTGCTAGGAGGTGTCCAACTTTTCCCAGTCCCTAGTTCTTGTAGGGATTCCTCCCTCACATCTATAGGTCTTCGTACAGACTAGCCGAGGACTTTAGCGGGTCTGATCGCAGGATCAGGTTCCCTGTTACATCGTAGGGATCTAGTTTAGTTCTATTGTAGGGACAGATCTCCTGTCTTTCCTTAGTCTCTGTAGCAGATCATAACAGTAAGTCCAGCCTTAAAAAAAAAAAAAAAAATATTTTTCTCTAAGGAAAGACCTCCAGTTTTCCATCATGGTCTCGGTGCAAGATTTGGCTCAACGCTTGCAGGGACTCTCTCTGGAGGTGGCCAAGCTCCAACAACACGTGAGTAGCTGTTCTGGAGCGCATTTTGTGGAACCAAAGGTACGTCTGCCTGATCTATTTTTTGGCGAACAACAAGATTTTTTTTCTATTAAAAATGCTTGTCTATTATATTTTCGTTTGCGACCCGGATCCTCTGGTGATGAATCACAGCGCATAGGTTTCATAATGTCACTTTTGCGCAAAGATCCTCAGGGATGGGCCTTCTCTCTCCAACCTAGTGATCCGTGCTTTAGATCAGTGGATAGTTTTTTTTCTGCTTTGGGTTTATTGTACGATGATCCTGATCGTGTCTCATCTGCTGAGTCTGAATTAAGACGTTTGAGGCAGGGATCAGGTAATGTGGAAAAATATTGTTCTCACTTCCGTCGGTGGTCTGCCCAGGTGGGGTGGAACGATTCAGCTTTGAAAAGCTTGTTTCTTGCAGGACTAGGTGAAAGGGTTAAGGATTTACTGATTGCTTATCCCACACCTGGAAACTTGCAGGAGGCAATGCAATTAGCTATACGGGTGGACAGGAGACTGCGTGCAAGGGTTAATGAGAGCAAATCCTCTGCTATGTCAGCTTCGAGTCCTGAGAGGTTCAGTGCTGACAATGGTGAGCCGATGGAAATTGGGGCGATGACACCCCGCTCTCAGGAAAAAGACCGCCGACTTTCTGAAGGCTTGTGTTTCTATTGCGGAAATTCTGGTCATTTTATTAAGAGCTGTGTGCTTCGTATGAAGAAAGAAAAAAAAATGGTCAGTCATGCCCGTATTGCCTGTTTAAATTCTAAGGGAGTATTCCTATCTGCCACTACTGCTGCTCAGGATGAATTAATTGAATTTCGGGTATTTGTGGATTGTGGATCTACTCTGAATGTGATTGATGGGGGATTCTTGGAAAAACTTAGATTAGAACCTAAAACTTTGTCATCCCCTATTGCTGTGGTTTCTGTCGATGGCTCTCCCTTGAAGAGTGTTACTCACAAGGTCTGTGAATTTCCCCTCACTATTAATGGTATTCATCAAGAGAATTTGGATTTGGTGGTATTGGATAATTTGCCTTCTCCAGTAATATTGGGGTTACCCTGGTTAAAATTGCACAATCCTGTACTGGATTGGTCTACCAATGAAATTAAGTCCTGGAGCCCTAAGTGTTATGACAAGTGTTGTAACGGGCGCATTGCTGCTGTGGATAGAGGGGAATTGCCTGTACCTATTCAGGATTTTTGGAGAGTTTTTTCTGAGGAGGAGTCACAGGTTTTGCCTCCTCATAGAGACTATGATTGTACCATTGAATTTGTCCCTGGAGCGACTCTTCCTAAGAGTCGTTTATTTAATCTTACTATTCCTGAGAGAAAGGCTTTGGAGAAATACATACAGACAAGCTTGGCCGCTGGTCACATTAGGCCTTCCAAGTCTCCTGTGGCTGTTGGATTTTTTTTTTGCAAAAAAAAAAGATGGCGGTTTACGTCCTTGTCTGAACTTTCGTGAGATTAATAAAATTACTGTACGCAATCCTTACCCACTGCCATTGATTCCTGATTTATTTAACCAGTTAGTGGGGGCCAAGTGGTTCTCTAAAATTGATCTCCAGGGGGCATACAATTTGTTGCGCATGAAGGAGGGTGATGAATGGAAGACTGCTTTTAACACTCCTGTGGGTCATTTTGAGAATCTGGTTATGCCTTTTGGTCTCACCAATGCTCCAGCATTTTTTCAGAATCTTATTAACGATATCCTTAGACCTTTAATCGGCAAAAATATGGTTGTGTTTTTGGATGACATTTTGATTTATTCGCCTGATCTGGAGTCTCATTGGCGGAGCGTACGTGAGGTATTACAGTTATTAATGGACAATTCGCTTTTTGCTAAGCTGGAGAAATGTGAGTTCGCTGTACAGAGAATTAGTTTTTTGGGCTACATTATCTCCAGTGAAGGTTTTGAGATGGACCCGGTTAAAGTTCAAGCTGTGCAGGAATGGCCTAGGCCTATTGGTTTGAAATCGATACAGAGGTTTTTGGGTTTCGCCAATTATTACAGAAAATTCATAAAAAAAATTTCTATTATTGTCAAACCGCTGACCGATCTCACCAGGAAAGGTGCTAATGCGGTTCAGTGGACTTCTGAGGCCATTGAAGCTTTTGTGTTTTTAAAGGAGAGGTTCACCTCTGCTCCCATCCTTATGCAGCCTGATGTGACTAAGCCGTTTTTGGTTGAGGTTGATGCTTCTTCGGTGGGGGTTGGTGCGGTGTTGTCTCAGGAAAACAAGGATGGAGTACATCCCTGTGCCTTTTTTTCAAAAAAATTTTTCCGAGACTGAACTTAATTACGATATTGGTAATCGGGAATTGCTGGCGATTAAACTCGCATTTGAACACTGGCGTCACCTCTTGGAAGGTGCTGATTTTCCCATTCAGGTTTTCACTGATCATAAAAATCTGATCTATCTTGATGCTGCCAAGCGCTTGAATGCCCGTCAGGCTAGGTGGGCACTTTTTTTCTCGCGGTTTAATTTTTCCGTTACTTACATCCCGGGTACCAAGAATGTTAAAGCGGATGCTTTGTCTCGCAGCTTTTCTCCCATGGTCGGTGTTGAGGAGGAAGAGGAGACTATTTTACAAGAAGGTGTTGTGATTACTGCTTTGGACTCCGTTTTGGAGGATGAGATTCTTAAAGCACAGGAGAATGCCCCATCTAACACTCCCCATGGGAGGTTGTTTGTGCCTAGGACCTTTAGGAGAGATTTGTTTGTTGAGTGTCATGAGTCTCGGTTGGCAGGTCATCCAGGAATTTCTGAGACCAAGAGACTTGTGGGTCGCAGTTTTTGGTGGCCTGGATGGCAGAAGGAAGTCATTAAGTGGGTGCGCCAATGTACTGTGTGTGCTAGATCCAAGTCTTCGCATGCTCCTGCTGCGGGGTTGCTTTGCCCTCTGGAGGTTCCTAGTGCACCTTGGACACATCTGGCTATGGACTTTATTACTGACCTTCCTCCCTCTGAAGGTTTCACAGTCATCTGGGTGGTCGTGGACCGTTTTAGCAAGATGTGTCACTTGGTTCCCTTTATCAAACTGCCTTGCGCTAAGACACTCGCTAAGGCCTTTGTCAAGGAGATTGCCAGACTACATGGTGTTCCTACTGACATTGTTTCTGATAGGGGACCTCAGTTCGTGGCTCGTTTTTGGCGTGCCTTTTGTGACAGGTTGGGAGTCCATTTGTCGTTTTCATCCGGATATCATCCTGAGTCTAATGGCCAGACAGAAAGTAAGAACCAGGATGTTGAGCAGTTCTTGCGTTGTTTTGTGGCAGACAATCAACAGGGGTGGTCTGAGTTTCTGCCACTTGCTGAATTTGCTCTTAACAACCATACATTCTTTTCTGCTGGCTGTTCGCCTTTTTTTTGTTGTCCTGGGAGACATCCGTCTTTTGGGTCATTCTCCAAATTGGTTTCGGCTGTGCCTGAGGAGGAGAGTTTTTCCGGTGATTTGGAGAGAGTTTGGACGGATGTGCGTGGTAATCTTCAGGAGGCTAACAAAAAATCTAAGAGGTACTTTGATAGGAAACGGCGAGAGGTTTTGTTTGCTGTTGGTGACATGGTTTGGTTGTCCTCTAAGAATCTGCGATTGAGGATTCCTTCTAAAAAATTGGGTCCCAAGTTCGTAGGGCCCTTTAAGGTGCTTCAGATAGTTAACCAATCTGCTGTTAGGCTGGAGGTTCCTACGTCCTGGAGGATTAATCCGGTGTTTCATGTTTCTCTGTTGAAAAAAGCTGATGTGTCGGATGGTGACGCCTCTGCCACTGTTCCTCCGGTGGTGGAGGACGGGGAATATGAAATTTCCCGCATCCAAATTCTAGACGGTATAGAGGGAGTTTGCAGTATCTCGTCGCTTGGAAGGGTTTCGGACCTGAGGATAACTCGTGGGTGAGGGCGGATGATGTTTCTGCTTCCAGACTTGTCCGAGCGTTTCACAGGAGGTTTCCTGGTAAGCCTGGGCCTAGGGGATCGGGAGGATCCTCTTAGAAGAGGGGGTACTGTTACAACTCTCCTGTTAGGTTTTTTTTAGTTTGCTGGTCACATGACCAGTTTTGCCTATTTAATCCGGCTCCGCCCTCCTGGCATTGCTGGACTTCATTTGTATTTACTACTGTTGAGCTAGCTTGGTGCTCTGTTGCCGTTCTCTGTTAGTTTTGCTAGGTCTTCTGACCTCTTTACTTTTTGTTGTGTGTTTGTCTTTGACTGCTACGATTTCTGCTAGGAGGTGTCCAACTTTTCCCAGTCCCTAGTACTTGTAGGGATTCCTCCCTCACATCTATAGGTCTTCGTACAGACTAGCCGAGGACTTTAGCGGGTCTGATCGCAGGATCAGGTTCCCCGTTACATCGTAGGGATCTAGTTTAGTTCTATTTAAACCTATAAAAGAAGCTAACCAGCCAAAGTAAATGTAACCAAAAAAGAGCCAAGAATGGAGAAGTGAAACCAATATCCACAAAATATCGTGAAGGACACTGCTCACACTAATACAAAAACAAAGGAATGCTGTTAAGAATGAAACATATAATGATATTTTATTAAATAACAGACAATATTCCAAAATAAATAAATATAGAGAATATATATGAAAATAGATGACTAAGATAAAAGGTACGGTCGGGGGTGAGCAAAAGCAAACCCCAACAAAGAGAAAGGAGGACTCAACCCTCCTGCAGACAGCTATCCGTATAATGTGTCCAAGTGCAAGTCCTGGGGCTCATGCCCAGATCTTAGACTACACAAGGACACAGAAAAGTGCAATGACTAGGTATAAGCAAGTAAAGAGTGTGACCAATCTGGTCAATAGAACCAGATAAGTACAAAAATCACATAGACGTCCACATAGTATATGGTCACACATTACCTTGAGTCATATTGAGATATAGAGGTATACGGTCTGCAGAACGGGAAACAAACAACGCGCCTCGACGCGCGTTTCACCTGAATGGCTTCGTCAGGAGGCATGGCCAGACAGGGCAGGTGAGTATATTTATATAAAATAATAAGCAGAGGCGTCCAATAGGTGTGCCTCCAGTCGCGGCGTCCCATCCGCTCCGGCGTGCAGACGATACCCCCGCCACCCGGCAGAACAGGAAGAGCAAACACGTCACTTCCCTGTCGTCCGGGCGACCAAGGGCACGCCCACAACGCTCGGATCACAACACGCGAGCGGGGACCAGCAGAGACCGGACGCGCACCTGAAACAGAGGGGGAGTGTGACATGCAACCAAATATCAGTCATCGGTAAGTAGGTAGGTGGCCAGTCCACAAACTTCCAGAGAATGATTTTGATCCATATCAATTACAATATAAGCTAGTATACCATATAGAGGACAGTATTGCAGATACTATACAATTGGAACAGATACTGTTCTCATATACATATTCATCCCTCTTAAAAGAAGATCCCTTTGCAAAGTGTATATACAATACATAATGATTAATCAAAATAATAACAAATACAAAAGATTTCCATAAGATGAATATATCCAACTGATCCCAATTATATCTAAATGACTAAGATCAGTCTTTGTATACAATGAGCGTCATCCCAAATAGCATAGTATACAATAGTAATAACAATCAAAAATAAACAGTGAATTAAACAAGGCACAGTTTAGTATGAAAAAAACAACAACAAAAAAAAAAACATTATTATAATGTTATAATATAATTTAAATAACAATTGTATAGGTCCTTTCTTTCATCAATAATTCATACACCAAGGTTTAGTTCTATTGTAGGGACAGATCTCCTGTCTTTCCTTAGTCTCTGTAGCAGATCATAACACAGATAGGGTAAATGTCAGTGAGCGTTCCGATTTCAGTTCCAGAGCGATTCGCCCGATGGGTACTTGATATTTAGTCGTTTTCACCCAATTTTCTGAATTTTTGAAAATTTAACTTTTTTGTGAAAATATCCACTAAATGAGGGAATAGTATCTGTGAGGGTACCCCAGGAGAGTTCCAAATGTGTGTGGATAGAATATATATCCCACGGGGGTAAAATTGAAAAAAGTTGAAAACATTTTTTTGGGGGATTTAGTCATTTTTCTGGCATTTATCAGACTTTCAGATAGGGTAAATGTCAGTGAGCGTTCCGATTTCAGTTCCAGAGCGATTCGCCTGATGAGTACTTGATATTTAGTCGTTTTCAGCCAATTTACAGAATTTTTGAAAATTTCACTTTTTTGTGAAAATATCCAGTAAATGAGAGAATAATATGTGTGAGGGTACCCCAGGAGAGTTCCAAATATGTGTGGGTAGAATATATATCCCATGGGGGGTAAAATTGAAAAAAGTTAAAAAAAAATTTTTTTGGAACTTAGTCATTTTTCCGGCGTTTATCAGACTTTCAGATAGGGGAAATATCAGTGAGCATTCCGATTTCAGATCCAGAGCGATTTGCCCGATGAGTACTTGTTATTTAGTCGTTTTCAGCCAATTTTCTGAATTTTTGAAAATTTCACTTTTTTGTGAAAATATCCACTAAATGAGGGAATAATATGTGTGAGGGTACCCCAGGAGAGTTCCAAATGTGTGTGGGTAGAATATATATCCCACGGGGGTAAAATTGAAAAAAGTAAAAAAAAATTTTTTTTTGGACTTAATCATTTTCCGACTTTTAACAGACTTTCAGATAGGAGAAATGTCAGTGAGCATTCCGATTTCACTTCCAGAGCCATTCGCCCCATGAGACCTAAATATTTAGTCGTTTTCAGCCAATTTTCAGAATTTTTGAAAATTTCACTTTTTTGTGAAATTATTCACTAAATGAGAGAATAATATGTGTAAGGTTACCCCAGGAGAGTTCCAAATGTGTGCGGGTAGAATTAATATCCCACGGGGGTAAAATTGAAAAAAGTTGAAAACTATTTTTTTTTGGACTTAGTCATTTTTCCGGCGTTTATCAGACTTTCATATAGGGGAAATGTCAGTGAGCGTTCCGATTTCAGTTCCAGAGCGATTCGCCCTATTAGTACTTGATATTTAGTCGTTTTCTGCCAATTTTCAGAATTTTGAAAATTTCACTTTTTTGTGAAAATATCCACTAAATGAGGGACTAGTATCTGTGAGGGTACCCTAGGAGAGTTCCAAATGTGTGTGGGTAGAATATATATCCCACGGGGGTAAAATTGAAAAAAGTTGCCAAAAAATTTTTTTGGACTTAGTCATTTTTCCCGCGTTAATCAGACTTTCAGATAAGGGAAATGTCAGTGAGCATTCCGATTTCAGTTCCAGAGCGATTCGCCCGATGTGTACATGATATTTAGTCGTTTTCAGCCAATTTTCTGAATTTTTTGAAAATTTCACTTTTTCTTGAAAATATCCACTAAATGATGGAATAATATGTGTGAGGGTACCCTAGGAGAGTTCCAAATGTGTGTGGGTAGAATATATATCCCACAGGGGGTAAAATTGAAAAAAGTTGAAAAAAATTTTTTTTTTAGACTTAGTAATTTTTCCGGCGTTTATCAGACTTTCAGATAGGGTAAATGTCAGTGAGCGTTCCGATTTCAGTTCCAGAGCGATTCGCCTGATGGGTATTGATATTTAGTCGTTTTCACCCAATTTTCTGAATTTTTGAAAATTTCACTTTTTTGTGAAAATATCCACTAAATAAGGGAGTAATATGTGTGAGAGTACCCCAGGAGAGTTCCAAATGTGTGTGGGTAGAATATATATCCCACAGGGGTAAAATTGAAAAAAGTAAAAAAATATATTTTTTTGGACTTAGTCATTTTTCCGGCGTTTATCAGACTTTCAGATAGGGAAAATATCAGTGAGCATTCCGATTTCAGATCCAGAGCGATTTTTCTCCCGATGAGTACTTGATATTTAGTCGTTTTCAGACAATTTTCTGAATTTTTGAAAATTTCACTTTTTTGTGAAAATATCCACTAAATGAGGGAATAATATGTGTGAGGGTACCCCAGGAGAGTTCCAAATGTGTGTGGGTAGAATAGATATCCCACGAGGGGTAAAATTGAAAAAAGTTGAAAAAATATTTTTTTGGACTTAGTCATTTTTCTGGCGTTTATCAGACTTTCAGATTGTTACAACTCTCCTGTTAGGTTTTTTTAGTTTTCTGGTCACATGACCAGTTTTGCCTATTTAATCCGGCTCCGCCCTCCTGGCATTGCTGGACTTCATTTGTATTTACTACTGTTGAGCTAGCTTGGTGCTCTGTTGCCGTTCTCTGTTAGTTTTGCTAGGTCTTCTGACCTCTTTACTTTTTGTTGTGTGTTTGTCCTTGACTGCTACGATTTCTGCTAGGAGGTGTCCAACTTTTCCCAGTCCCTAGTTCTTGTAGGGATTCCTCCCTCACATCTATAGGTCTTCGTACAGACTAGCCGAGGACTTTAGCGGGTCTGATCGCAGGATCAGGTTCCCTGTTACATCGTAGGGATCTAGTTTAGTTCTATTGTAGGGACAGATCTCCTGTCTTTCCTTAGTCTCTGTAGCAGATCATAACAGTAAATCCAGCCTTAAAAAAAAAAAAAAAAAAAAAAAAATTATTTTTCTCTAAGGAAAGACCTCCAGTTTTCCATCATGGTCTCGGTGCAAGATTTGGCTCAACGCTTGCAGGGACTCTCTCTGGAGGTGGCCAAGCTCCAACAACACGTGAGTAGCTGTTCTGGAGCGCATTTTGTGGAACCAAAGGTACGTCTGCCTGATCTATTTTTTGGCGAACAACAAGATTTTTTTTCTTTTAAAAATGCTTGTCTATTATATTTTCGTTTGCGACCCGGATCCTCTGGTGATGAATCACAGCGCATAGGGTTCATAATGTCACTTTTGCGCAAAGATCCTCAGGGATGGGCCTTCTCTCTCCAACCTAGTGATCCGTGCTTTAGATCAGTGGATAGTTTTTTTTCTGCTTTGGGTTTATTGTACGATGATCCTGATCGTGTCTCATCTGCTGAGTCTGAATTAAGACGTTTGAGGCAGGGATCAGGTAATGTGGAAAAATATTGTTCTCACTTCCGTCGGTGGTCTGCCCAGGTGGGGTGGAACGATTCAGCTTTGAAAAGCTTGTTTCTTGCAGGACTAGGTGAAAGGGTTAAGGATTTACTGATTGCTTATCCCACACCTGGAAACTTGCAGGAGGCAATGCAATTAGCTATACGGGTGGACAGGAGACTGCGTGCAAGGGTTAATGAGAGCAAATCCTCTGCTATGTCAGCTTCGAGTCCTGAGAGGTTCAGTGCTGACAATGGTGAGCCGATGGAAATTGGGGCGATGACACCCCGCTCTCAGGAAAAAGACCGCCGACTTTCTGAAGGCTTGTGTTTCTATTGCGGAAATTCTGGTCATTTTATTAAGAGCTGTGTGCTTCGTATGAAGAAAGAAAAAAAAATGGTCAGTCATGCCCGTATTGCCTGTTTAAATTCTAAGGGAGTATTCCTATCTGCCACTACTGCTGCTCAGGATGAATTAATTGAATTTCGGGTATTTGTGGATTGTGGATCTACTCTGAATGTGATTGATGGGGGATTCTTTGAAAAACTTAGATTAGAACCTAAAACTTTGTCATCCCCTATTGCTGTGGTTTCTGTCGATGGCTCTCCCTTGAAGAGTGTTACTCACAAGGTCTGTGAATTTCCCCTCACTATTAATGGTATTCATCAAGAGAATTTGGATTTGGTGGTATTGGATAATTTGCCTTCTCCAGTAATATTGGGGTTACCCTGGTTAAAATTGCACAATCCTGTACTGGATTGGTCTACCAATGAAATTAAGTCCTGGAGCCCTAAGTGTTATGACAAGTGTTGTAACGGGCGCATTGCTGCTGTGGATAGAGGGGAATTGCCTGTACCTATTCAGGATTTTTGGAGAGTTTTTTCTGAGGAGGAGTCGCAGGTTTTGCCTCCTCATAGAGACTATGATTGTACCATTGAATTTGTCCCTGGAGCGACTCTTCCTAAGAGTCGTTTATTTAATCTTACTATTCCTGAGAGAAAGGCTTTGGAGAAATACATACAGACAAGCTTGGCCGCTGGTCACATTAGGCCTTCCAAGTCTCCTGTGGTTGTTGGATTTTTTTTTTGTAAAAAAAAAAGATGGCGGTTTACGTCCTTGTCTGAACTTTCGTGAGATTAATAAAATTACTGTACGCAATCCTTACCCACTGCCATTGATTCCTGATTTATTTAACCAGTTAGTGGGGGCCAAGTGGTTCTCTAAAATTGATCTCCAGGGGACATACAATTTGTTGCGCATGAAGGAGGGTGATGAATGGAAGACTGCTTTTAACACTCCTGTGGGTCATTTTGAGAATCTGGTTATGCCTTTTGGTCTCACCAATGCTCCAGCATTTTTTCAGAATCTTATTAACGATATCCTTAGACCTTTAATCGGCAAAAATGTGGTTGTGTATTTGGATGACATTTTGATTTATTCGCCTGATCTGGAGTCTCATTGGCGGAGCGTATGTGAGGTATTACAGTTATTAATGGACAATTCGCTTTTTGCTAAGCTGGAGAAATGTGAGTTCGCTGTACAGAGAATTTGTTTTTTGGGCTACATTATCTCCAGTGAAGGTTTTGAGATGGACCCGGTTAAAGTTCAAGTTGTGCAGGAATGGCCTAGGCCTATTGGTTTGAAATCGATACAGAGGTTTTTGGGTTTCGCCAATTATTATAGAAAATTCATAAAAAAAAATTCTATTATTGTCAAACCGCTGACCGATCTCACCAGGAAAGGTGCTAATGCGGTTCAGTGGACTTCTGAGGTCATTGAAGCTTTTGTGTTTTTAAAGGAGAGGTTCACCTCTGCTCCCATCCTTATGCAGCCTGATGTGACTAAGCCGTTTTTGGTTGAGGTTGATGCTTCTTCGGTGGGGGTTGGTGCGGTGTTGTCTCAGGAAAACAAGGATGGAGTACATCCCTGTGCCTTTTTTTCAAAAAAAATTTTCCGAGACTGAACTTAATTACGATATTGGTAATCGGGAATTGCTGGCGATTAAACTCGCATTTGAACACTGGCGTCACCTCTTGGAAGGTGCTGATTTTCCCATTCAGGTTTTCACTGATCATAAAAATCTGATCTATCTTGATGCTGCCAAGCGCTTGAATGCCCGTCAGGCTAGGTGGGCACTTTTTTTCTCGCGGTTTAATTTTTCCGTTACTTACATCCCGGGTACCAAGAATGTTAAAGCGGATGCTTTGTCTCGCAGCTTTTCTCCCATGGTCGGTGTTGAGGAGGAAGAGGAGACCATTTTACAAGAAGGTGTTGTGATTGCTGCTTTGGACTCCGTTTTGGAGGATGAGATTCTTAAAGCACAGGAGAATGCCCCATCTAACACTCCCCATGGGAGGTTGTTTGTGCCTAGGACCTTTAGGAGAGATTTGTTTGTTGAGTGTCATGAGTCTCGGTTGGCAGGTCATCCAGGAATTTCTGAGACCAAGAGACTTGTGGGTCGCAGTTTTTGGTGGCCTGGATGGCAGAAGGAAGTCATTAAGTGGGTGCGCCAATGTACTGTGTGTGCTAGATCCAAGTCTTCGCATGCTCCTGCTGCGGGGTTGCTTTGCCCTCTGGAGGTTCCTAGTGCACATTGGACACATCTGGCTATGGACTTTATTACTGACCTTCCTCCCTCTGAAGGTTTCACAGTCATCTGGGTGGTCGTGGACCGTTTTAGCAAGATGTGTCACTTGGTTCCCTTTATCAAACTGCCTTGCGCTAAGACACTCGCTAAGGCCTTTGTCAAGGAGATTGTCAGACTACATGGTGTTCCTACTGACATTGTTTCTGATAGGGGACCTCAGTTCGTGGCTCGTTTTTGGCGTGCCTTTTGTGACAGGTTGGGAGTCCATTTGTCGTTTTCATCCGGATATCATCCTGAGTCTAATGGCCAGACAGAAAGTAAGAACCAGGATGTTGAGCAGTTCTTGCGTTGTTTTGTGGCAGACAATCAACAGGGGTGGTCTGAGTTTCTGCCACTTGCTGAATTTGCTCTTAACAACCATACATTCTTTTCTGCTGGCTGTTCGCCTTTTTTTTGTTGTCCTGGGAGACATCCGTCTTTTGGGTCATTCTCCAAATTGGTTTCGGCTGTGCCTGAGGAGGAGAGTTTTTCCAGTGATTTGGAGAGAGTTTGGACGGATGTGCGTGGTAATCTTCAGGAGGCTAACAAAAAATCTAAGAGGTACTTTGATAGGAAACGGCGAGAGGTTTTGTTTGCTGTTGGTGACATGGTTTGGTTGTCCTCTAAGAATCTGCAATTGAGGATTCCTTCTAAAAAATTGGGTCCCAAGTTCGTAGGGCCCTTTAAGGTGCTTCAGATAGTTAACCAATCTGCTGTTAGGCTGGAGGTTCCTACGTCCTGGAGGATTAATCCGGTGTTTCATGTTTCTCTGTTGAAAAAAGCTGATGTGTCGGATGGTGACGCCTCTGCCACTGTTCCTCCGGTGGTGGAGGACGGGGAATATGAAATTTCCCGCATCCAAATTCTAGACGGTATAGAGGGAGTTTGCAGTATCTCGTCGCTTGGAAGGGTTTCGGACCTGAGGATAACTCGTGGGTGAGGGCGGATGATATTTCTGCTTCCAGACTTGTCCGAGCGTTTCACAGGAGGTTTCCTGGTAAGCCTGGGCCTAGGGGATCGGGAGGATCCTCTTAGAAGAGGGGGTACTGTTACAACTCTCCTGTTAGGTTTTTTTTAGTTTGCTGGTCACATGACCAGTTTTGCCTATTTAATCCGGCTCCGCCCTCCTGGCATTGCTGGACTTCATTTGTATTTACTACTGTTGAGCTAGCTTGGTGCTCTGTTGCCGTTCTCTGTTAGTTTTGCTAGGTCTTCTGACCTCTTTATTTTTTGTTGTGTGTTTGTCTTTGACTGCTACGATTTCTGCTAGGAGGTGTCCAACTTTTCCCAGTCCCTAGTACTTGTAAGGATTCCTCCCTCACATCTATAGGTCTTCGTACAGACTAGCCGAGGACTTTAGCGGGTCTGATCGCAGGATCAGTTTCCCCGTTACATCGTAGGGATCTAGTTTAGTTCTATTTAAACCTATAAAAGAAGCTAACCAGCCAAAGTAAATGTAACCAAAAAAGAGCCAAGAATGGAGAAGTGAAACCAATATCCACAAAATATCGTGAAGGACACTGCTCACACTAATAGAAAAACAAAGGAATGCTGTTAAGAATGAAACATATAATGATATTTTATTAAATAACAGACAATATTCCAAAATAAATAAATATAGAGAATATATATGAAAATAGATGACTAAGATAAAAGGTACGGTCGGGGGTGAGCAAAAGCAAACCCCAACAAAGAGAAAGGAGGACTCAACCCTCCTGCAGACAGCTATCCGTATAATGTGTCCAAGTGCAAGTCCTGGGGCTCGTGCCCAGATCTTAGACTACACAAGGACACAGAAAAGTGCAATGACTAGGTATAAGCAAGTAAAGAGTGTGACCAATCTGGTCAATAGAACCAGATAAGTACAAAAATCACATAGCCGTCCACATAGTATATGGTCACACATTACCTTGAGTCATATTGAGATATAGAGGTATACGGTCTGCAGAACGGGAAACAAACAACGCGCCTCGACGCGCGTTTCACCTGAATGGCTTCGTCAGGAGGCGTGGCCAGACAGGGCAGGTGAGTATATTTATATAAAATAATAAGCAGAGGCGTCCAATAGGTGCGCCTCCAGTCGCGGCGTCCCATCCGCTCCGGCGTGCAGACGATACCCCCGCCACCCGGCAGAACAGGAAGAGCAAACACGTCACTTCCCTGTCGTCCGGGCGACCAAGGGCACGCCCACAACGCTCGGATCACAACACGCGAGCGGGGACCAGCAGAGACCGGACGCGCACCTGAAACAGAGGGGGAGTGTGACATGCAACCAAATATCAGTCATCGGTAAGTAGGTAGGTGGCCAGTCCACAAACTTCCAGAGAATGATTTTGATCCATATCAATTACAATATAAGCTAGTATACCATATAGAGGACAGTATTGCAGATACTATACAATTGGAACAGATACTGTTCTCATATACATATTCATCCCTCTTAAAAGAAGATCCCTTTGCAAAGTGTATATACAATACATAATGATTAATCAAAATAATAACAAATACAAAAGATTTCCATAAGATGAATATATCCAACTGATCCCAATTATATCTAAATGACTAAGATCAGTCTTTGTATACAATGAGCGTCATCCCAAATAGCATAGTATACAATAGTAATAACAATCAAAAATAAACAGTGAATTAAACAAGGCACAGTTTAGTATGAAAAAAACAACAACAAAAAAAAAAACATTATTATAATGTTATAATATAATTTAAATAACAATTGTATAGGTCCTTTCTTTCATCAATAATTCATACACCAAGGTTTAGTTCTATTGTAGGGACAGATCTCCTGTCTTTCCTTAGTCTCTGTAGCAGATCATAACACAGATAGGGTAAATGTCAGTGAGCGTTCCGATTTCAGTTCCAGGGCGATTCGCCTGATGAGTACTTGATATTTAGTCGTTTTCAGCCAGTTTTCAGAATTTTTGAAAATTTCACTTTTTTGTGAAAATATCCAGTAAATGAGAGAATAATATGTGTGAGGGTACCCCAGGAGAGTTCCAAATGTGTGTGGGTAGAATATATATCCCACGGGGTAAAATTGAAAAAAGTTAAAAAAAAATTTTTTTTTGGACTTAATCATTTTTCCGACTTTTATCAGACTTTCAGATAGGAGAAATGTCAGTGAGCATTCCGATTTCAGTTCCAGAGCGATTCGCCCCATGAGTTCTATATATTTAGTCGTTTTCAGCCAATTTTCAGAATTTTTAAAATTTCACTTTTTTGTGAAAATATCCAGTAAATGAGAGAATAATATGTGTGAGGGTACCCCAGGAGAGTTCCAAATGTGTGTGGGTAGAATTAATATCCCACGGGGGTAAAATTGAAAAAAGTTGAAAACTATTTTTTTTTGGACTTAATCATTTTTCTGACTTTTATCAGACTTTCAGATAGGAGAAATGTCAGTGAGCGTTCCGATTTCAGTTCCAGAGCGATTCGCCCTATTAGTACTTGATGTTTAGTCGTTTTCTGCCAATTTTCAGAATTTTGAAAATTTCACTTTTTTGTGAAAATATTCACTAAATGAGGGAATAATATGTGTGAGGGTACCCCAGGAGAGTTCCAAATGTGTGTGGGTAGAATATATATCCCACGGGTGTAAAATTGAAAAAAGTTGAAAAATTTTTTGGGGGGGATTTAGTCATTTTTCTGGCATTTATCAGAAGTTCAGATAGGGTAAATGTCAGTGAACGTTCCGATTTCAGTTCCAGAGCGATTCGCCTGATGAGTACTTGATATTTAGTCGTTTTCAGCCAATTTTCAGAATTTTTGAAAATTTTACTTTTTTGTGAAAATATCCACTAATTGAGGGAATAATATGTGTGAGGGTACCCCAGGAGAGTTCCAAATGTGTGTGGGTAGAATATATGTCCCACGGGGGTAAAATTGAAAAAAAGTTGAAAAAATTTTTTTTTTACACTTAGTCATTTTTCCTGCAATTATCGGACTTTCAGATAGGGTAAATGTCAGTGAGCGTTCCGATTTCAGTTCCAGAGCGATTCGCCTGATGGGTACTTGATATATAGTCGTTTTCACCCAATTTTCTGAATTTTTTAAAATTTCACTTTTTTGTGAAAATATCCAGTAAATGAGAGAATAATATGTGTGATGGTACCCCAGGAGAGTTCCAAATGTGTGTGGGTAGAATATATATCCCATGGGGGGTAAAATTGAAAAAAGTTAAAAAAAATTTTTTTGGAACTTAGTCATTTTTCCGGCGTTTATCAGACTTTCAGATAGGGGAAATATCAGTGAGCATTCCGATTTCAGATTCAGAGCGATTTGCCCGATGAGTACTTGTTATTTAGTCGTTTTCAGCCAATTTTCTGAATTTTTGAAAATTTCACTTTTTTGTGAAAATATCCACTAAATGAGGGAATAATATGTATGAGGGTACCCCAGGAGAGTTCCAAATGTGTGTGGGTAGAATATATAACCCACGGGGGTAAAATTGAAAAAAGTAAAAAAAAATTTTTTTTTGAACTTAATCATTTTTCCGACTTTTATCAGACTTTCAGTTAGGAGAAGTGTCAGTGAGCATTCCGATTTCACTTCCAGAGCCATTCGCCCCATGAGACCTAAATATTTAGTCGTTTTCAGCCAATTTTCAGAATTTTTGAAAATTTCACTTTTTTGTGAAAATATCCACTAAATGAGGGAATAATATGTGTGAGGGTACCCCAGGAGAGTTCCAAATGTGTGTGGGTAGAATTAATATCCCACGGGGGTAAAATTGAAAAAAGTTGAAAACTATTTTTTTTTGGACTTAGTCATTTTTCCGGCGTTTATCAGACTTTCAGATAGGGGAAATGTCAGTGAGCGTTCCGATTTCATTTCCAGAGCGATTCGCCCTATTAGTACTTGATATTTAGTCGTTTTCTGCCAATTTTCAAAATTTTGAAAATTTCACTTTTTTATGAAAATATCCACTAAATGAGGGAATAGTATCTGTGAGGGTACCCTAGGAGAGTTCCAAATGTGTGTGGGTAGAATATATATCCCACGGGGGTAAAATTGAAAAAAGTTTAAAAAAATTTTTTTTGGGACTTAATCATTTTTCTGAATTTTATCAGACTTTCAGATAGGAGAAATGTCAGTGAGCGTTCCGATTTCAGTTCCAGAGCGATTCGCCCTATTAGAACTTGATATTTAGTCCTTTTCTGCCAATTTTCAGAATTTTGAAAATGTCACTTTTTTGTGAAAATATCCACTAAATGAGGGAATAGTATCTGTGAGGGTACCCCAGGAGAGTTCCAAATGTGTGTGGGTAGAATATATATCCCACGGGGGTAAAATTGAAAAAAGTTGAAAATTTTTTTTGGGGGGATTTAGTCATTTTTCTGGCATTTATCAGACTTTCAGATAGGGTAAATGTCAGTGAGCGTTCCGATTTCAGTTCCAGAGCGATTCGCCTGATGGGTACTTGACATATAGTCGTTTTCACCCAATTTTCAGAATTTTTGAAAATTTCACTTTTTTGTGAAAATATCCACTAAATGAGGGAATAATATTTGTGAGGGCACCCCAGGAGAGTTACAAATGTGTGTGGGTAGAATATATGTCCCACGGGGGTAAAATTGAAAAAAGTTAAAAAAATATTTTTTTAGACTTAGTCATTTTTCCGGCGTTTATCAGACTTTCAGATAGGGGAAATGTCAGTGAGCATTCCGATTTCAGTTCCAGAGCGATTCGCTTGATGGGTACTTGATATATAGTCGTTTTCACCCAATTTTCTGAATTTTTGAAAATGTCACTTTTTTGTGAAAATATCCACTAAATGAGGGAATAATATGTGTGAGGGTACCCCAGGAGAGTTCCAAATGTGTGTGGGTAGAATATATGTCCCACGGGGGGTAAAATTGAAAAAAGTTGAAAAAATATTTTTTTGGACTTAGTCATTTTTCTGTCGTTTACCAGACTTTCAGATAGGGGAAATGTCAGTGATCGTTCCGATTTCAGTTCCAGAGCGATGCGCCCGATGAGTCCTTGATATTTATTTGTTTTCAGCCAATTTTCTGAATTTTTGAAAATTTCACTTTTTTCTGAAAATATCCACTAAATGAGGGAATAATATGTGTGAGGGTACCCCAGGAGAGTTAGAAATGTGTGTGGGTAGAATATATGTCCCACGGGGGTAAAATTGAAAAAAAGTTGAAAAAAATTTTTTTTTACACTTAGTCATTTTTCCGGCGTTTTTCGGACTTTCAGATAGGGTAAATGTCAGTGAGCGTTCCGATTTCAGTTCCAGAGCGATTCGCCTGATGGGTACTTGACATATAGTCGTTTTCACCCAATTTTCAAAATTTTTGAAAATGTCACTTTTTTGTGAAAATATCCACTAAATGAGGGAATAATATGTGTGAGGGTACCCCAGGAGAGTTCCAAATGTGTGTGGGTAGAATTAATATCCCAAGGTGGGTAAAATTGAAAAAAGTTTAAAACTATTTTTTTTTGGACTTAGTCATTTTTCCGGCGTTTATCAGACTTTCAGATAGGGGAAATGTCAGTGAGCATTACGATTTCAGATGCAGAGCGATTCGCCCCATGAGTCCTATATATTTAGTCGTTTTCAGCCAATTTTCTGAATTTTTGAAAATTTCACTTTTTTGTGAAAATATCCACTAAATGAGGGAATAATATGTGTGAGGGTACCCCAGGAGAGTTCCAAATGTGTGTGGGTAGAATTAATATCCCACGGGGGTAAAATTGAAAAAAGTTGAAAACAATTTTTTTTTGGACTTAGTCATTTTTCCGGCGTTTATCAGACTTTCAGATAGGGGAAATGTCAGTGAGCGTTCCGATTTCAGTTCCAGAGCAATTTGCCTGATGAGTAATTGATATTTAGTCGTTTTCAGCCAATTTTCAGAATTTTTGAAAACTTCACTTTTTTCGTGAAAATATCCACTAAATGAGGGAATAATATGTGTGAGGGTACCCCAGGAGAGTTCCAAATGTGTGTGGGTAGAATATATATCCCACAGGGGAAAAATTGAAAAAAGTTAAAAAAATGTTTTTTTGGACTTAGTCATTTTTCCGGCGTTTATCAGACTTTCAGATAGGGGAAATGTCAGTGAGCATTCCGATTTCAGTTTCAGAGCGATTTGCCCCCTGAGTCCTTGATATTTAGTCGTTTTCCGCCAATTTTCACAATGTTTGAAAATTTCACTTTTTTGTGAAAATATCCACTAAATGAGGGAATAATATGTGTGAGGGTACCCCAGGAGAGTTCCAAATGTGTGTGGGAAGAATATATATCTCACGGGGGTAAAATTGAAAAAAGTTGGAAAATTTTTTTTTCGGACTTAGTAATTTTCCGGCGTTTATCAGACTTTCAAATAGGGGAAATGTCAGTGAGCATTCCGATTTCAGATCCAGAGCGATTTGCCCCATGGGTCCTTGATATTTAGTCGTTTTCAACCAATTTTCAGAATTTTTGAAAACTTCACTTTTTTCGTGAAAATATCCACTAAATGAGGGAATAATATGTGTGAGGGTACCCCAGGAGAGTTCCAAATGTGTGTGGGTAGAATATATATCCCACGGGGGTAAAATTGAAAAAAGTTGAAAAAAATTTTTTTTTGGACTTAATCATTTTTCCGACTTTTATCAGACTTTCAGATAGGAGAAATGTCAGTGAGCATTCCAATTTCAGTTCCAGAGCGATTCGCTTGATGGGTACGTGATATATAGTCGTTTTCACCCAATTTTCTGAATTTTTGAAAATTTCACTTTTTTGTGAAAATATCCACTAAATGAGGGAATAATATTTGTGAGGGCACCCCAGGAGAGTTCCAAATGTGTGTGGGTAGAATATATGTCCCACGGGGGTAAAATTGAAAAAAGTTAAAAAAATATTTTTTTAGACTAAGTCATTTTTCCGGCGTTTATCAGACTTTCAGATAGGGGAAATGTCAGTGAGCATTCCGATTTCAGTTCCAGAGCGATTCGCTTGATGGGTACTTGATATTTAGTCGTTTTCACCCAATTTTCTGAATTTTTGAAAATTTCACTTTTTTGTGAAAATATCCACTAAATGAGGGAATAATATGTGTGAGAGTACCCCAGGAGAGTTAAAAAATGTGTGTGGGTAGAATATATGTCCCACGGGGGTAAAATTGAAAAAAGTTGAAAAAAATTTTTTTTGGACTTATTCATTTTTCCGGCGTTTATCAGACTTTCAGATAGGGGAAGTGTCAGTGGGCGTTCCGATTTCAGTTCCAGAGCGATGCGCCCGATGACTCCCTGATATTTAGTCATTTTCAGCCAATTTTCTGAATTTTTGAAAATGTCACTTTTTTGTGAAAATATCCACTAAATGAGGGAATAATATGTGTGAGGGTACCCCAGGAGAGTTCCAAATGTGTGTGGGTAGAATATATGTCCCTCGGGGGGTAAAATTGAAAAAAGTTGAAAAAATATTTTTTTGGACTTAGTCATTTTTCTGTCGTTTATCAGACTTTCAGATAGGGGAAATGTCAGTGATCGTTCCGATTTCAGTTACAGAGCGATGCGCCCGATGAGTCCTTGATATTTATTTGTTTTCAGCCAATTTTCTGAATTTTTGAAAATTTCACTTTTTTCTGAAAATATCCACTAAATGAGGGAATAATATGTGTGAGGGTACCCCAGGAGAGTTAGAAATGTGTGTGGGTAGAATATATGTCCCACGGGGGTAAAATTGAAAAAAAGTTGAAAAAAATTTTTTTTTACACTTAGTCATTTTTCCGGCGTTTTTCGGACTTTCAGATAGGGTAAATGTCAGTGAGCGTTCCGATTTCAGTTCCAGAGCGATTCGCCTGATGCGTACTTGACATATAGTCGTTTTCACCCAATTTTCAGAATTTTTGAAAATGTCACTTTTTTGTGAAAATATCCACTAAATGAGGGAATAATATGTGTGAGGGTACCCCAGGAGAGTTCCAAATGTGTGTGGGTAGAATTAATATCCCAAGGTGGGTAAAATTGAAAAAAGTTTAAAACTATTTTTTTTTGGACTTAGTCATTTTTCCGGCGTTTATCAGACTTTCAGATAGGGGAAATGTCAGTGAGCATTACGATTTCAGATCCAGAGCGATTCGCCCCATGAGTCCTATATATTTAGTCGTTTTCAGCCAATTTCCTGAATTTTTGAAAATTTCACTTTTTTGTGAAAATATCCACTAAATGAGGGAATAATATGTGTGAGGGTACCCCAGGAGAGTTCCAAATGTGTGTGGGTAGAATTAATATCCCACGGGGGTAAAATTGAAAAAAGTTGAAAACAATTTTTTTTTGGACTTAGTCATTTTTCCGGCGTTTATCAGACTTTCAGATAGGGGAAATGTCAGTGAGCGTTCCGATTTCAGTTCCAGAGCAATTTGCCTGATGAGTACTTGATATTTAGTCGTTTTCAGCCAATTTTCAGAATTTTTGAAAACTTCACTTTTTTCGTGAAAATATCCACTAAATGAGGGAATAATATGTGTGAGGGCACCCCAGGAGAGTTCCAAATGTGTGTGGGTAGAATATATGTCCCACGGGGGTAAAATTGAAAAAAGTTAAAAAAATATTTTTTTAGACTTAGTCATTTTTCCGGCGTTTATCAGACTTTCAGATAGGGGAAATGTCAGTGAGCATTCCGATTTCAGTTCCAGAGCGATTCGCTTGATGGGTACTTGATATATAGTCGTTTTCACCCAATTTTCTGAATTTTTGAAAATGTCACTTTTTTGTGAAAATATCCACTAAATGAGGGAATAATATGTGTGAGGGTACCCCAGGAGAGTTCCAAATGTGTGTGGGTAGAATATATGTCCCACGGGGGGTAAAATTGAAAAAAGTTGAAAAAATATTTTTTTGGACTTAGTCATTTTTCTGTCGTTTATCAGACTTTCAGATAGGGGAAATGTCAGTGATCGTTCCGATTTCAGTTCCAGAGCGATGCGCCCGATGAGTCCTTGATATTTATTTGTTTTCAGCCAATTTTCTGAATTTTTGAAAATTTCACTTTTTTCTGAAAATATCCACTAAATGAGGGAATAATATGTGTGAGGGTACCCCAGGAGAGTTAGAAATGTGTGTGGGTAGAATATATGTCCCACGGGGGTAAAATTGAAAAAAAGTTGAAAAAAATTTTTTTTTACACTTAGTCATTTTTCCGGCGTTTTTCGGACTTTCAGATAGGGTAAATGTCAGTGAGCGTTCCGATTTCAGTTCCAGAGCGATTCGCCTGATGGGTACTTGACATATAGTCGTTTTCACCCAATTTTCAAAATTTTGGAAAATGTCACTTTTTTGTGAAAATATCCACTAAATGAGGGAATAATATGTGTGAGGGTACCCCAGGAGAGTTCCAAATGTGTGTGGGTAGAATTAATATCCCAAGGTGGGTAAAATTGAAAAAAGTTTAAAACTATTTTTTTTTGGACTTAGTCATTTTTCCGGCGTTTATCAGACTTTCAGATAGGGGAAATGTCAGTGAGCATTACGATTTCAGATCCAGAGCGATTCGCCCCATGAGTCCTATATATTTAGTCGTTTTCAGCCAATTTTCTGAATTTTTGAAAATTTCACTTTTTTGTGAAAATATCCACTAAATGAGGGAATAATATGTGTGAGGGTACCCCAGGAGAGTTCCAAATGTGTGTGGGTAGAATTAATATCCCACGGGGGTAAAATTGAAAAAAGTTGAAAACAATTTTTTTTTGGACTTAGTCATTTTTCCGGCGTTTATCAGACTTTCAGATAGGGGAAATGTCAGTGAGCGTTCCGATTTCAGTTCCAGAGCAATTTGCCTGATGAGTACTTGATATTTAGTCGTTTTCAGCCAATTTTCAGAATTTTTGAAAACTTCACTTTTTTCGTGAAAATATCCACTAAATGAGGGAATAATATGTGTGAGGGTACCCCAGGAGAGTTCCAAATGTGTGTGGGTAGAATATATATCCCACAGGGGAAAAATTGAAAAAAGTTAAAAAAATGTTTTTTTGGACTTAGTCATTTTTCCGGCGTTTATCAGACTTTCAGATAGGGGAAATGTCAGTGAGCATTCCGATTTCAGTTTCAGAGCGATTTGCCCCCTGAGTCCTTGATATTTAGTCGTTTTCCGCCAATTTTCACAATGTTTGAAAATTTCACTTTTTTGTGAAAATATCCACTAAATGAGGGAATAATATGTGTGAGGGTACCCCAGGAGAGTTCCAAATGTGTGTGGGAAGAATATATATCTCACGGGGGTAAAATTGAAAAAAGTTGGAAAATTTTTTTTTCGGACTTAGTAATTTTCCGGCGTTTATCAGACTTTCAAATAGGGGAAATGTCAGTGAGCATTCCGATTTCAGATCCAGAGCGATTTGCCCCATGGGTCCTTGATATTTAGTCGTTTTCAACCAATTTTCAGAATTTTTGAAAACTTCACTTTTTTCGTGAAAATATCCACTAAATGAGGGAATAATATGTGTGAGGGTACCCCAGGAGAGTTCCAAATGTGTGTGGGTAGAATATATATCCCACGGGGGTAAAATTGAAAAAAGTTGAAAAAAATTTTTTTTTGGACTTAATCATTTTTCCGACTTTTATCAGACTTTCAGATAGGAGAAATGTCAGTGAGCATTCCAATTTCAGTTCCAGAGCGATTCGCTTGATGGGTACGTGATATATAGTCGTTTTCACCCAATTTTCTGAATTTTTGAAAATTTCACTTTTTTGTGAAAATATCCACTAAATGAGGGAATAATATTTGTGAGGGCACCCCAGGAGAGTTCCAAATGTGTGTGGGTAGAATATATGTCCCACGGGGGTAAAATTGAAAAAAGTTAAAAAAATATTTTTTTAGACTAAGTCATTTTTCCGGCGTTTATCAGACTTTCAGATAGGGGAAATGTCAGTGCGCATTCCGATTTCAGTTCCAGAGCGATTCGCTATATGGGTACTTGATATTTAGTCGTTTTCACCCAATTTTCTGAATTTTTGAAAATTTCACTTTTTTGTGAAAATATCCACTAAATGAGGGAATAATATGTGTGAGGGTACCCCAGGAGAGTTCCAAATGTGTGTGGGTAGAATATATGTCCCTCGGGGGGTAAAATTGAAAAAAGTTGAAAAAATATTTTTTTGGACTTAGTCATTTTTCTGTCGTTTATCAGACTTTCAGATAGGGGAAATGTCAGTGATCGTTCCGATTTCAGTTCCAGAGCGATTCGCCCGATGAGTCCTTGATATTTATTTGTTTTCAGCCAATTTTCTGAATTTTTGAAAATTTCACTTTCTTCTGAAAATATCCACTAAATGAGGGAATAATATGTGTGAGGGTACCCCAGGAGAGTTCCAAATGTGTGTGGGTAGAATTAATATCCCAAGGTGGGTAAAATTGAAAAAAGTTTAAAACTATTTTTTTTTGGACTTATTCATTTTTCCGGCGTTTATCAGACTTTCAGATAGGGGAAATGTCAGTGAGCATTACGATTTCAGATCCAGAGCGATTCGCCCCATGAGTCCTATATATTTAGTCGTTTTCAGCCAATTTTCTGAATTTTTGAAAATTTCACTTTTTTGTGAAAATATCCACTAAATGAGGGAATAATATGTGTGAGGGTACCCCAGGAGAGTTCTTAATGTGTGTGGGTAGAATATATATCCCACAGGGGTAAAATTGAAAAAAGTTAAAAAAATGTTTTTTTGGACTTAGTCATTTTTCCGGCGTTTATCAGACTTTCAGATAGGGGAAATGTCAGTGAGCATTACGATTTCAGATCCAGAGTGATTTGCCCCATGAGTCCTTGATATTTAGTCGTTTTCAGCCAATTTTCACAATTTTTGAAAATTTCACTTTTTTGTGAAAATATCCACTAAATGAGGGAATAATTTGTGTGAGGGTACCCCAGGAGTGTTCCAAATGTGTGTGGGTAGAATATATATACCACGGGGGTAAAATTGAAAAAAGTTTAAAAAAAATTTTTTTTGGACTTAGTAATTTTCCAGCGTTTATCAGACTTTCAGATAGGGGAAATGTCAGTGAGCATTCCGATTTCAGATCCAGAGCGATTTGCCCCATGAGTCCTTGATATTTAGTCGTTTTCAGCCAATTTTCAGAATTTTTGAAAATTTCACTTTTTTGTGAAAATATCCACTAAATGAGGGAATAATATGTGTGAGGGTACCCCAGGAGAGTTCCAAATGTGTTTGTAGAATATATGTCCCACGGGGGTAAATTTGAAAAAAAGTTGGAAAAAATTTTTTTTTACACTTAGTCATTTTTCCGACGTTTATCGGACTTTCAGATAGGGTAAATGTCAGTGAGCGTTCTGATTTCAGTTCCAGAGCGATTCGCCTGATGGGTACTTGATATATAATCGTTTTCACCCAATTTTCTGAATTTTTGAAAATTTCACTTTTTTGTGAAAATATCCACTAAATGAGGGAATAATATGTATGAGGGTACCCCAGGAGAGTTCCAAATGTGTGTGGGTAGAATATATATCCCACAGGGGTAAAATTGAAAAAAGTTAAAAAAATGTTTTTTTGGACTTAGTAATTTTCCGGCGTTTATCAGACTTTCAGATAGGGGAAATGTCAGTGAGCATTCCGATTTCAGTTTCAGACCGATTTTTCCCCGTGAGTCCTTGATATTTAGTCGTTTTCAGCCAATTTTCACAATGTTTGAAAATTTCACTTTTTTGTGAAAATATCCACTAAATGAGGGAATAATATGTGTGAGGGTACCCCAGGAGAGTTCCAAATGTGTGTGGGTAGAATTAATATCCCACGGGGGTAAAATTGAAAAAAGTTGAAAACAATTTTTTTTAAGACTTAGTAATTTTTCCGGCGTTTATCAGACTTTCAGATAGGGGAAATGTCAGTGAGCGTTCCGATTTCAGTTCCAGAGCGATTTACCTGATGAGTACTTGATATTTAGTCGTTTTCAGCCAATTTTCAGAATTTTTGAAAATTTCACATTTTTCTGAAAATATCCACTAAATGAGGGAATAATATGTGTGAGGGTACCCCAGGAGAGTTCCAAATGTGTGTGGGTAGAATATATATCCCACAGGGGTAAAATTGAAAAAAGTTAAAAAAATGTTTTTTTGGACTTAGTCATTTTTCCGGCGTTTATCAGACTTTCAGATAGGGGAAATATCAGTGAGCATTCCGATTTCAGTTCCAGAGCGATTTGCCCAATGAGTCCTTGATATTTAGTCGTTTTCAGCCAATTTTCACAATTTTTGAAAATTTCACTTTTTTGTGAAAATATCCACTAAATGAGGGAATAATTTGTGTGAGGGTACCCCAGGAGTGTTCCAAATGTGTGTGGGTAGAATATATATCCCACGGGGGTAAAATTGAAAAAAGTTTAAAAAAAATTTTTTTTGGACTTAGTAATTTTCCAGCGTTTATCAGACTTTCAGATAGGGGAAATGTCAGTGAGCATTCCGATTTCAGATCCAGAGCGATTTGCCCCATGAGTCCTTGATATTTAGTCGTTTTCAGCCAATTTTCAGAATTTTTGAAAATTTCACTTTTTTGTGAAAATATCCACTAAATGAGGGAATAATATGTGTGAGGGTACCCCAGGAGAGTTCCAAATGTGTGTGTAGAATATATGTCCCACGGGGGTAAATTTGAAAAAAAGTTGGAAAAAATTTTTTTTTACACTTAGTCATTTTTCCGACGTTTATCGGACTTTCAGATAGGGTAAATGTCAGTGAGCGTTCTGATTTCAGTTCCAGAGCGATTCGCCTGATGGGTACTTGATATATAGTCGTTTTCACCCAATTTTCTGAATTTTTGAAAATTTCACTTTTTTGTGAAAATATCCACTAAATGAGGGAATAATATGTATGAGGGTACCCCAGGAGAGTTCCAAATGTGTGTGGGTAGAATATATATCCCACAGGGGTAAAATTGAAAAAAGTTAAAAAAATGTTTTTTTGGACTTAGTAATTTTCCGGCGTTTATCAGACTTTCAGATAGGGGAAATGTCAGTGAGCATTCCGATTTCAGTTTCAGACCGATTTTTCCCCGTGAGTCCTTGATATTTAGTCGTTTTCAGCCAATTTTCACAATTTTTGAAAATTTCACTTTTTTGTGAAAATATCCACTAAATGAGGGAATAATTTGTGTGAGGGTACCCCAGGAGTGTTCCAAATGTGTGTGGGTAGAATATATCTCCCACGGGGGTAAAATTGAAAAAAAGTTTAAAACAATTTTTTTTTGGACTTAATCATTTTTCCGGTGTTTATAAGGCTTTCAGATGGGATAAATGTCAGTGAGCGTTCCGATTTCAGTTCCAGAGCAATGCTCCCGATGAGTCCTTGATATTTAGTCGTTTTCAGCCAACTTTCTGAATTTTTGAAAATTTCATTATTTTGTGAAAATATCCACTAAATAAGGGAGTAATATGTGTGAGGGTACCCCAGGAGAGTTCCAAATGTGTGTGGGTAGAATATATATCCCACGGGGGGTAAAATTGAAAAAAGTTTAAAAAATTTTTTTTGGGGGGATTTAGTCATTTTTCTGGCATTTTTTAGACTTTCAGATAGGGTAAATGTCAGTGAGCGTTCCGATTTCAGTTCTACAGCAATTTGCCTTATGAGTCCTTGATATTTAGTCGTTTTCAGCCAATTTTCAGAATTTTTGAAAATTTCACTTTTTTGTGAAAATATCCACTAAATGAGGGAATAATATGTGTGAGAGTACCCCAGGAGAGTTCCAAATGTGTGTGGGTAGAATAGATATCCCACGGGGGGTAAAATTGAAAAAAGTTGAAAAAATTTTTTTGGACTTAGTCATTTTTCCGGCGTTTATCAGACTTTCAGATAGGAGAAATGTCAGTGAGCATTCCGATTTCAGTTCCAGAGCGATTCGCCCGATGAGTCCTTGATATCTAGTCGTTTTCAGCCAACTTTCTGAATTTTTGAAAATTTCACTTTTTTGGGAAAATATACACTAAATAAGGGAGTAATATGTGTGAGGGTACCACAGGAGAGTTCCAAATGTGTGTGGGTAGAATATATATCCCACGGGGGTAAAATTGAAAAAAAGTTGAAAAAAAATTTTTTTTGGACTTAGTCATTTTTTCGGCGTTTATCAGACTTTTCAGATAGGGGAAATGTCAGTGAGCATTCCGATTTCAGTTCCAGAGCGATTCGCCCGATGAGTCCTTGATATCTAGTCGTTTTCAGCCAATTTTCTGAATTTTTGAAAATTTCACTTTTTTGTGAAAATATCCACTAAATGAGGGAATAATATGTGTGAGGGTACCCCAGGAGAGTTCCAAATGTGTGTGGGTAGAATTAATATCCCACGGGGGTAAAATTGAAAAAAGTTGAAACATTTTTTTGGGGGGATTTAGTCATTTTTCTGGCATTTATCAGACTTTCAGATAGGGTAAATGTCAGTGAGCGTTCCGATTTCAGTTCTACAGCAATTCGCCTTATGAGTCCTTGATATTTAGTCGTTTTCAGCCAATTTTCTGAATTTTTGAAAATTTCACTTTTTTGTGAAAATATCCACTAAATGAGGGAATAATATGTGTGAGAGTACCCCAGGAGAGTTCCAAATGTGTGTGGGTAGAATAGATATCCCACGGGGGGTAAAATTGAAAAAAGTTGAAAAAAATTTTTTGGACTTAGTAATTTTCCGGCGTTTATCAGACTTTCAGATAGGGGAAATGTCAGTGGGCGTTCCGATTTCAGTTCCAGAGCGATTTGCTCCATGAGTCCTTGATATTTAGTCGTTTTCAGCCAATTTTCTGAATTTTTGAAAATTTCACTTTTTTGTGAAAATATCCACTAAATGAGGGAATAATATGTGTGAGGGTACCCCAGGAGAGTTCCAAATGTGTGTGGGTAGAATATATATCCCACAGGGGTAAAATTGAAAAAAGGTTAAAAAAATGTTTTTTTGGAGTTAGTCATTTTTCCGGCGTTTATCAGACTTTCAGATAGGGGAAATGTCAGTGAACATTCCCATTTCAGTTCCAGAGCGATTTGCCTGATGAGTACTTGATATTTAGTCGTTTTCAGCCAATTTTCACAATTTTTGAAAATTTCACTTTTTTGTGAAAATATCCACTAAATGAGGGAATAATTTGTGTGAGGGTACCCCAGGAGTGTTCCAAATGTGTGTGGGTAGAATATATATCCCACGGGGGTAAAATTGAAAAAAGATGAAAAAATTTTTTATTTGTACTTAGTCATTTTTCCGGCGTTTATCAGAATTTCAGATAGGGTAAATGTCAGTGAGCGTTCCGATTTCAGTTCCAGAGCGATTCGCCTGATAGGTACTTGATATATAGTCGTTTTCACCCAATTTTCTGAATTTTTGAAAATTTCACTTTTTTGTGAAAATATCCACTAAATGAGGGAATAATATGTTTGAGGGTACCCCAGGAGAGTTCCAAATGTGTGTGGGTAGAATACATATCCCATGGGGGGTAAAATTGAAAAAAATTGAAAAAATTTTTTTTGGACTTAGTCATTTTTCCGGCGTTTATCAGACTTTCAGATAGGGGAAATGTCAGTGATTATTCCGATTTCAGTTACCGAGCAATGCGCCCGATGAGTCCTTGATATTTAGTCGTTTTCAGCCAATTTTCAGAATTTTTGAAAATTTCACTTTTTTGTGAAAATATCCACTAAATGAGGGAATAATATGTGTGAGGGTACCCCAGGAGAGTTCCAAATGTGTGTGGGTAGAATATATATCCCACAAGGGTAAAATTGAAGAAAGTTGAAAAAATTTTTTTTTTGGACTTAGTCATTTTTCCGGCGTTTATCAGACTTTCAGATAGGGGAAATGTCAGTGATTATTCCGATTTCAGTTACAGAGCAATGCGCCCGATGAGTCCTTGATATTTAGTCGTTTTCAGCCAATTTTCAGAATTTTTGAAAATTTCACTTTTTTGTGAAAATATCCACTAAATGAGGGAATAATATGTGTGAGGGTACCCCAGGAGAGTTCCAAATGTGTGTGGGTAGAATATATATCCCACAAGGGTAAAATTGAAGAAAGTTGAAAAAATTTTTTTTTGGACTTAGTCATTTTTCCGGCGTTTATCAGACTTTCAGATAGGGGAAATGTCAGTGAGCATTCCAATTTCAGTTCCAGAGCGATTCGCCTGATGAGTCCTTGATATCTAGTCGTTTTCACCCAATTTTCTTAATTTTTGAAAATTTCACTTTTTTCGTGAAAATATCCACTAAATGAGGGAATAATATGTGTGAGGGTACCCCAGGAGTGTTCCAAATGTGTGTGGGTAGAATATATATCCCACGGGGGTAAAATTGAAAAAAGATGAAAAAATTTTTTATTTGTACTTAGTCATTTTTCCGGCGTTTATCAGAATTTCAGATAGGGGAAATGTCAGTGAGCATTCCGATTTCAGTTACAGAGCAATGCGCCCGATGAGTCCTTGATATTTAGTCGTTTTCAGCCAATTTTCAGAATTTTTGAAAATGTCACTTTTTTGTGAAAATATCCACTAAATGAGGGAATAATTTGTGTGAGGGTACCCCAGGAGAGTTCCAAATGTGTGTGGGTAGAATTAATATCCCACGGGGGTAAAATTGAAAAAAGTTGAAAAATTTTTTTTGGGGGATTTAGTCATTTTTCTGGCATTTATCAGACTTTCAGATAGGGTAAATGTCAGTGAGCGTTCCGATTTCAGTTCTACAGCAATTCGCCTTATGAGTCCTTGATATTTAGTCGTTTTCAGCCAATTTTCTGAATTTTTGAAAATTTCACTTTTTTGTGAAAATATCCACTAAATGAGGGAATAATATGTGTGAGAGTACCCCAGGAGAGTTCCAAATGTGTGTGGGTAGAATAGATATCCCACGGGGGGTAAAATTGAAAAAAGTTGAAAAAATTTTTTTGGACTTAGTCATTTTTCCGGCGTTTACCAGACTTCCAGATAGGGGAAATGTCAGTGAGCTTTCCGATTTCAGTTTCAGAGCTATTTGCCCCATGATTCCTTGATATTTAGTCATTTTCAGCCAATTTTCACAATTTTTGAAAATTTTATTTTTTTGTGAAAATATCCACTAAATGAGGGAATAATATGTGTGAGGGTACCCCAGGAGAGTTCCAAATGTGTGTGGGTAGAATAGATATGCCACTCGGGGTAAAATTGAAAAAAGTTGAAAAAAAAATTATTTGGACTTAGTTATTTTTCCAGCGTTTATCAGACTTTCAGATAGGGGAAATGTCAGTGAGCGTTCCGATTTCAGTTACAGAGCAATGCGCCCGATGAGTCCTTGATATTTAGTCGTTTTCAGCCAATTTTCATAATTTTTGAAAATGTCACTTTTTTGTGAAAATATCCACTAAATGAGGGAATAATATGTGTCAGGGTACCCCAGGTGAGTTCCAAATGTGTGTGGGTAGAATATATATCCCACGGGGGTAAAACTGAAAAAAAGTTGAAAAAATTTTTTTTTGGACTTAGTATGTCAGTGAGCGTTCCGATTTCAGTTATAGAGCGATGCACCCGATGAGTCCTTGATATTTAGTCGTTTTCAGCCAATTTTCAGAATTTTTGAAAATTTCACTTTTTTGTGAAAATATCCACTAAATGAGGGAATAATATGTGTGAGGGTACCCCAGGAGAGTTCCAAATGTGTGTGGGTAGAATAGATATTCCACGGGGGGTAAAATTGAAAAAAGTTGAAAAAATATTTTTTTGGACTTATTCATTTTTCCGGCGTTTATCAGACTTTCAGATAGGGGAAATGTCAGTGAGCATTCCGATTTCAGTTACAGAGCAATGCGCCCGATGAGTCCTTGATATTTAGTCGTTTTCAGCCAATTTTCACAATTTTTGAAAATTTCACTTTTTTGTGAAAATATCCACTAAATGAGGGAATAATTTGTGTGAGGGTACCCCAGGAGTGTTCCAAATGTGTGTGGGTAGAATATATATCCCACGGGGGTAAAATTGAAAAAAGATGAAAAAATTTTTTATTTGTACTTAGTCATTTTTCCGGCGTTTATCAGAATTTCAGATAGGGTAAATGTCAGTGAGCGTTCCGATTTCAGTTCCAGAGCGATTCGCCTGATAGGTACTTGATATATAGTCGTTTTCACCCAATTTTCTGAATTTTTGAAAATTTCACTTTTTTGTGAAAATATCCACTAAATGAGGGAATAATATGTTTGAGGGTACCCCAGGAGAGTTCCAAATGTGTGTGGGTAGAATACATATCCCATGGGGGGTAAAATTGAAAAAAATTGAAAAAATTTTTTTTGGACTTAGTCATTTTTCCGGCGTTTATCAGACTTTCAGATAGGGGAAATGTCAGTGATTATTCCGATTTCAGTTACCGAGCAATGCGCCCGATGAGTCCTTGATATTTAGTCGTTTTCAGCCAATTTTCAGAATTTTTGAAAATTTCACTTTTTTGTGAAAATATCCACTAAATGAGGGAATAATATGTGTGAGGGTACCCCAGGAGAGTTCCAAATGTGTGTGGGTAGAATATATATCCCACAAGGGTAAAATTGAAGAAAGTTGAAAAAATTTTTTTTTTGGACTTAGTCATTTTTCCGGCGTTTATCAGACTTTCAGATAGGGGAAATGTCAGTGATTATTCCGATTTCAGTTACAGAGCAATGCGCCCGATGAGTCCTTGATATTTAGTCGTTTTCAGCCAATTTTCAGAATTTTTGAAAATTTCACTTTTTTGTGAAAATATCCACTAAATGAGGGAATAATATGTGTGAGGGTACCCCAGGAGAGTTCCAAATGTGTGTGGGTAGAATATATATCCCACAAGGGTAAAATTGAAGAAAGTTGAAAAAATTTTTTTTTGGACTTAGTCATTTTTCCGGCGTTTATCAGACTTTCAGATAGGGGAAATGTCAGTGAGCATTCCAATTTCAGTTCCAGAGTGATTCGCCTGATGAGTCCTTGATATCTAGTCGTTTTCACCCAATTTTCTTAATTTTTGAAAATTTCACTTTTTTCGTGAAAATATCCACTAAATGAGGGAATAATATGTGTGAGGGTACCCCAGGAGTGTACCAAATGTGTGTGGGTAGAATATATATCCCACGGGGGTAAAATTGAAAAAAGATGAAAAAATTTTTTATTTGTACTTAGTCATTTTTCCGGCGTTTATCAGAATTTCAGATAGGGGAAATGTCAGTGAGCATTCCGATTTCAGTTACAGAGCAATGCGCCCGATGAGTCCTTGATATTTAGTCGTTTTCAGCCAATTTTCAGAATTTTTGAAAATGTCACTTTTTTGTGAAAATATCCACTAAATGAGGGAATAATTTGTGTGAGGGTACCCCAGGAGAGTTCCAAATGTGTGTGGGTAGAATATATCTCCCACGGGGGTAAAATTGAAAAAAAGTTTAAAACAATTTTTTTTTGGACTTAATCATTTTTCCGGTGTTTATAAGGCTTTCAGATGGGATAAATGTCAGTGAGCGTTCCGATTTCAGTTCCAGAGCAATGCTCCCGATGAGTCCTTGATATTTAGTCGTTTTCAGCCAACTTTCTGAATTTTTGAAAATTTCACTTTTTTGGGAAAATATACACTAAATAAGGGAGTAATATGTGTGAGGGTACCACAGGAGAGTTCCAAATGTGTGTGGGTAGAATATATATCCCACGGGGGTAAAATTGAAAAAAAGTTGAAAAAAATTTTTCTTTGGACTTAGTCATTTTTTCGGCGTTTATCAGACTTTTCAGATAGGGGAAATGTCAGTGAGCATTCCGATTTCAGTTCCAGAGCGATTCGCCCGATGAGTCCTTGATATCTAGTCGTTTTCAGCCAATTTTCTGAATTTTTGAAAATTTCACTTTTTTGTGAAAATATCCACTAAATGAGGGAATAATATGTGTGAGGGTACCCCAGGAGAGTTCCAAATGTGTGTGGGTAGAATTAATATCCCACGGGGGTAAAATTGAAAAAAGTTGAAAAATTTTTTTTGGGGGATTTAGTCATTTTTCTGGCATTTATCAGACTTTCAGATAGGGTAAATGTCAGTGAGCGTTCCGATTTCAGTTCTACAGCAATTCGCCTTATGATTCCTTGATATTTAGTCGTTTTCAGCCAATTTTCTGAATTTTTGAAAATTTCACTTTTTTGTGAAAATATCCACTAAATGAGGGAATAATATGTGTGAGAGTACCCCAGGAGAGTTCCAAATGTGTGTGGGTAGAATAGATATCCCACGGGGGGTAAAATTGAAAAAAGTTGAAAAAATTTTTTTGGACTTAGTCATTTTTCCGGCGTTTACCAGACTTCCAGATAGGGGAAATGTCAGTGAGCTTTCCGATTTCAGTTTCAGAGCTATTTGCCCCATGATTCCTTGATATTTAGTCATTTTCAGCCAATTTTCACAATTTTTGAAAATTTTATTTTTTTGTGAAAATATCCACTAAATGAGGGAATAATATGTGTGAGGGTACCCCAGGAGAGTTCCAAATGTGTGTGGGTAGAATAGATATGCCACTCGGGGTAAAATTGAAAAAAGTTGAAAAAAAAATTATTTGGACTTAGTTATTTTTCCAGCGTTTATCAGACTTTCAGATAGGGGAAATGTCAGTGAGCGTTCCGATTTCAGTTACAGAGCAATGCGCCCGATGAGTCCTTGATATTTAGTCGTTTTCAGCCAATTTTCATAATTTTTGAAAATGTCACTTTTTTGTGAAAATATCCACTAAATGAGGGAATAATATGTGTCAGGGTACCCCAGGTGAGTTCCAAATGTGTGTGGGTAGAATATATATCCCACGGGGGTAAAACTGAAAAAAAGTTGAAAAAATTTTTTTTTGGACTTAGTATGTCAGTGAGCGTTCCGATTTCAGTTATAGAGCGATGCACCCGATGAGTCCTTGATATTTAGTCGTTTTCAGCCAATTTTCAGAATTTTTGAAAATTTCACTTTTTTGTGAAAATATCCACTAAATGAGGGAATAATATGTGTGAGGGTACCCCAGGAGAGTTCCAAATGTGTGTGGGTAGAATAGATATTCCACGGGGGGTAAAATTGAAAAAAGTTGAAAAAATATTTTTTTGGACTTATTCATTTTTCCGGCGTTTATCAGACTTTCAGATAGGGGAAATGTCAGTGAGCATTCCGATTTCAGTTACAGAGCAATGCGCCCGATGAGTCCTTGATATTTAGTCGTTTTCAGCCAATTTTCACAATTTTTGAAAATTTCACTTTTTTGTGAAAATATCCACTAAATGAGGGAATAATTTGTGTGAGGGTACCCCAGGAGTGTTCCAAATGTGTGTGGGTAGAATATATATCCCACGGGGGTAAAATTGAAAAAAGATGAAAAAAATTTTTATTTGTACTTAGTCATTTTTCCGGCGTTTATCAGAATTTCAGATAGGGTAAATGTCAGTGAGCGTTCCGATTTCAGTTCCAGAGCGATTCGCCTGATAGGTACTTGATATATAGTCGTTTTCACCCAATTTTCTGAATTTTTGAAAATTTCACTTTTTTGTGAAAATATCCACTAAATGAGGGAATAATATGTTTGAGGGTACCCCAGGAGAGTTCCAAATGTGTGTGGGTAGAATACATATCCCATGGGGGGTAAAATTGAAAAAAATTGAAAAAAATTTTTTTGGACTTAGTCATTTTTCCGGCGTTTATCAGACTTTCAGATAGGGGAAATGTCAGTGATTATTCCGATTTCAGTTACCGAGCAATGCGCCCGATGAGTCCTTGATATTTAGTCGTTTTCAGCCAATTTTCAGAATTTTTGAAAATTTCACTTTTTTGTGAAAATATCCACTAAATGAGGGAATAATATGTGTGAGGGTACCCCAGGAGAGTTCCAAATGTGTGTGGGTAGAATATATATCCCACAAGGGTAAAATTGAAGAAAGTTGAAAAAATTTTTTTTTTGGACTTAGTCATTTTTCCGGCGTTTATCAGACTTTCAGATAGGGGAAATGTCAGTGATTATTCCGATTTCAGTTACAGAGCAATGCGCCCGATGAGTCCTTGATATTTAGTCGTTTTCAGCCAATTTTCAGAATTTTTGAAAATTTCACTTTTTTGTGAAAATATCCACTAAATGAGGGAATAATATGTGTGAGGGTACCCCAGGAGAGTTCCAAATGTGTGTGGGTATAATATATATCCCACAAGGGTAAAATTGAAGAAAGTTGAAAAAAATTTTTTTTGGACTTAGTCATTTTTCCGGCGTTTATCAGACTTTCAGATAGGGGAAATGTCAGTGAGCATTCCAATTTCAGTTCCAGAGTGATTCGCCTGATGAGTCCTTGATATCTAGTCGTTTTCACCCAATTTTCTTAATTTTTGAAAATTTCACTTTTTTCGTGAAAATATCCACTAAATGAGGGAATAATATGTGTGAGGGTACCCCAGGAGTGTACCAAATGTGTGTGGGTAGAATATATATCCCACGGGGGTAAAATTGAAAAAAGATGAAAAAATTTTTTATTTGTACTTAGTCATTTTTCCGGCGTTTATCAGAATTTCAGATAGGGGAAATGTCAGTGAGCATTCCGATTTCAGTTACAGAGCAATGCGCCCGATGAGTCCTTGATATTTAGTCGTTTTCAGCCAATTTTCAGAATTTTTGAAAATGTCACTTTTTTGTGAAAATATCCACTAAATGAGGGAATAATTTGTGTGAGGGTACCCCAGGAGAGTTCCAAATGTGTGTGGGTAGAATATATCTCCCACGGGGGTAAAATTGAAAAAAAGTTTAAAACAATTTTTTTTTGGACTTAATCATTTTTCCGGTGTTTATAAGGCTTTCAGATGGGATAAATGTCAGTGAGCGTTCCGATTTCAGTTCCAGAGCAATGCTCCCGATGAGTCCTTGATATTTAGTCGTTTTCAGCCAACTTTCTGAATTTTTGAAAATTTCACTTTTTTGGGAAAATATACACTAAATAAGGGAGTAATATGTGTGAGGGTACCACAGGAGAGTTCCAAATGTGTGTGGGTAGAATATATATCCCACGGGGGTAAAATTGAAAAAAAGTTGAAAAAAATTTTTTTTTGGACTTAGTCATTTTTTCGGCGTTTATCAGACTTTTCAGATAGGGGAAATGTCAGTGAGCATTCCGATTTCAGTTCCAGAGCGATTCGCCCGATGAGTCCTTGATATCTAGTCGTTTTCAGCCAATTTTCTGAATTTTTGAAAATTTCACTTTTTTGTGAAAATATCCACTAAATGAGGGAATAATATGTGTGAGAGTACCCCAGGAGAGTTCCAAATGTGTGTGGGTAGAATAGATATCCCACGGGGGGTAAAATTGAAAAAAGTTGAAAAAATTTTTTTGGACTTAGTCATTTTTCCGGCGTTTACCAGACTTCCAGATAGGGGAAATGTCAGTGAGCTTTCCGATTTCAGTTTCAGAGCTATTTGCCCCATGATTCCTTGATATTTAGTCATTTTCAGCCAATTTTCACAATTTTTGAAAATTTTATTTTTTTGTGAAAATATCCACTAAATGAGGGAATAATATGTGTGAGGGTACCCCAGGAGAGTTCCAAATGTGTGTGGGTAGAATAGATATGCCACTCGGGGTAAAATTGAAAAAAGTTGAAAAAAAAATTATTTGGACTTAGTTATTTTTCCAGCGTTTATCAGACTTTCAGATAGGGGAAATGTCAGTGAGCGTTCCGATTTCAGTTACAGAGCAATGCGCCCGATGAGTCCTTGATATTTAGTCGTTTTCAGCCAATTTTCATAATTTTTGAAAATGTCACTTTTTTGTGAAAATATCCACTAAATGAGGGAATAATATGTGTCAGGGTACCCCAGGTGAGTTCCAAATGTGTGTGGGTAGAATATATATCCCACGGGGGTAAAACTGAAAAAAAGTTGAAAAAATTTTTTTTTGGACTTAGTATGTCAGTGAGCGTTCCGATTTCAGTTATAGAGCGATGCACCCGATGAGTCCTTGATATTTAGTCGTTTTCAGCCAATTTTCAGAATTTTTGAAAATTTCACTTTTTTGTGAAAATATCCACTAAATGAGGGAATAATATGTGTGAGGGTACCCCAGGAGAGTTCCAAATGTGTGTGGGTAGAATAGATATTCCACGGGGGGTAAAATTGAAAAAAGTTGAAAAAATATTTTTTTGGACTTATTCATTTTTCCGGCGTTTATCAGACTTTCAGATAGGGGAAATGTCAGTGAGCATTCCGATTTCAGTTACAGAGCAATGCGCCCGATGAGTCCTTGATATTTAGTCGTTTTCAGCCAATTTTCACAATTTTTGAAAATTTCACTTTTTTGTGAAAATATCCACTAAATGAGGGAATAATTTGTGTGAGGGTACCCCAGGAGTGTTCCAAATGTGTGTGGGTAGAATATATATCCCACGGGGGTAAAATTGAAAAAAGATGAAAAAATTTTTTATTTGTACTTAGTCATTTTTCCGGCGTTTATCAGAATTTCAGATAGGGTAAATGTCAGTGAGCGTTCCGATTTCAGTTCCAGAGCGATTCGCCTGATAGGTACTTGATATATAGTCGTTTTCACCCAATTTTCTGAATTTTTGAAAATTTCACTTTTTTGTGAAAATATCCACTAAATGAGGGAATAATATGTTTGAGGGTACCCCAGGAGAGTTCCAAATGTGTGTGGGTAGAATACATATCCCATGGGGGGTAAAATTGAAAAAAATTGAAAAAATTTTTTTTGGACTTAGTCATTTTTCCGGCGTTTATCAGACTTTCAGATAGGGGAAATGTCAGTGATTATTCCGATTTCAGTTACCGAGCAATGCGCCCGATGAGTCCTTGATATTTAGTCGTTTTCAGCCAATTTTCAGAATTTTTGAAAATTTCACTTTTTTGTGAAAATATCCACTAAATGAGGGAATAATATGTGTGAGGGTACCCCAGGAGAGTTCCAAATGTGTGTGGGTAGAATATATATCCCACAAGGGTAAAATTGAAGAAAGTTGAAAAAATTTTTTTTTTGGACTTAGTCATTTTTCCGGCGTTTATCAGACTTTCAGATAGGGGAAATGTCAGTGATTATTCCGATTTCAGTTACAGAGCAATGCGCCCGATGAGTCCTTGATATTTAGTCGTTTTCAGCCAATTTTCAGAATTTTTGAAAATTTCACTTTTTTGTGAAAATATCCACTAAATGAGGGAATAATATGTGTGAGGGTACCCCAGGAGAGTTCCAAATGTGTGTGGGTATAATATATATCCCACAAGGGTAAAATTGAAGAAAGTTGAAAAAATTTTTTTTTGGACTTAGTCATTTTTCCGGCGTTTATCAGACTTTCAGATAGGGGAAATGTCAGTGAGCATTCCAATTTCAGTTCCAGAGTGATTCGCCTGATGAGTCCTTGATATCTAGTCGTTTTCACCCAATTTTCTTAATTTTTGAAAATTTCACTTTTTTCGTGAAAATATCCACTAAATGAGGGAATAATATGTGTGAGGGTACCCCAGGAGTGTACCAAATGTGTGTGGGTAGAATATATATCCCACGGGGGTAAAATTGAAAAAAGATGAAAAAATTTTTTATTTGTACTTAGTCATTTTTCCGGCGTTTATCAGAATTTCAGATAGGGGAAATGTCAGTGAGCATTCCGATTTCAGTTACAGAGCAATGCGCCCGATGAGTCCTTGATATTTAGTCGTTTTCAGCCAATTTTCAGAATTTTTGAAAATGTCACTTTTTTGTGAAAATATCCACTAAATGAGGGAATAATTTGTGTGAGGGTACCCCAGGAGAGTTCCAAATGTGTGTGGGTAGAATATATCTCCCACGGGGGTAAAATTGAAAAAAAGTTTAAAACAATTTTTTTTTGGACTTAATCATTTTTCCGGTGTTTATAAGGCTTTCAGATGGGATAAATGTCAGTGAGCGTTCCGATTTCAGTTCCAGAGCAATGCTCCCGATGAGTCCTTGATATTTAGTCGTTTTCAGCCAACTTTCTGAATTTTTGAAAATTTCACTTTTTTGGGAAAATATACACTAAATAAGGGAGTAATATGTGTGAGGGTACCACAGGAGAGTTCCAAATGTGTGTGGGTAGAATATATATCCCACGGGGGTAAAATTGAAAAAAAGTTGAAAAAAATTTTTTTTTGGACTTAGTCATTTTTTCGGCGTTTATCAGACTTTTCAGATAGGGGAAATGTCAGTGAGCATTCCGATTTCAGTTCCAGAGCGATTCGCCCGATGAGTCCTTGATATCTAGTCGTTTTCAGCCAATTTTCTGAATTTTTGAAAATTTCACTTTTTTGTGAAAATATCCACTAAATGAGGGAATAATATGTGTGAGAGTACCCCAGGAGAGTTCCAAATGTGTGTGGGTAGAATAGATATCCCACGGGGGGTAAAATTGAAAAAAGTTGAAAAAATTTTTTTGGACTTAGTCATTTTTCCGGCGTTTACCAGACTTCCAGATAGGGGAAATGTCAGTGAGCTTTCCGATTTCAGTTTCAGAGCTATTTGCCCCATGATTCCTTGATATTTAGTCATTTTCAGCCAATTTTCACAATTTTTGAAAATTTTATTTTTTTGTGAAAATATCCACTAAATGAGGGAATAATATGTGTGAGGGTACCCCAGGAGAGTTCCAAATGTGTGTGGGTAGAATAGATATGCCACTCGGGGTAAAATTGAAAAAAGTTGAAAAAAAAATTATTTGGACTTAGTTATTTTTCCAGCGTTTATCAGACTTTCAGATAGGGGAAATGTCAGTGAGCGTTCCGATTTCAGTTACAGAGCAATGCGCCCGATGAGTCCTTGATATTTAGTCGTTTTCAGCCAATTTTCATAATTTTTGAAAATGTCACTTTTTTGTGAAAATATCCACTAAATGAGGGAATAATATGTGTCAGGGTACCCCAGGTGAGTTCCAAATGTGTGTGGGTAGAATATATATCCCACGGGGGTAAAACTGAAAAAAAGTTGAAAAAATTTTTTTTTGGACTTAGTATGTCAGTGAGCGTTCCGATTTCAGTTATAGAGCGATGCACCCGATGAGTCCTTGATATTTAGTCGTTTTCAGCCAATTTTCAGAATTTTTGAAAATTTCACTTTTTTGTGAAAATATCCACTAAATGAGGGAATAATATGTGTGAGGGTACCCCAGGAGAGTTCCAAATGTGTGTGGGTAGAATAGATATTCCACGGGGGGTAAAATTGAAAAAAGTTGAAAAAATATTTTTTTGGACTTATTCATTTTTCCGGCGTTTATCAGACTTTCAGATAGGGGAAATGTCAGTGAGCATTCCGATTTCAGTTACAGAGCAATGCGCCCGATGAGTCCTTGATATTTAGTCGTTTTCAGCCAATTTTCACAATTTTTGAAAATTTCACTTTTTTGTGAAAATATCCACTAAATGAGGGAATAATTTGTGTGAGGGTACCCCAGGAGTGTTCCAAATGTGTGTGGGTAGAATATATATCCCACGGGGGTAAAATTGAAAAAAGATGAAAAAATTTTTTATTTGTACTTAGTCATTTTTCCGGCGTTTATCAGAATTTCAGATAGGGTAAATGTCAGTGAGCGTTCCGATTTCAGTTCCAGAGCGATTCGCCTGATAGGTACTTGATATATAGTCGTTTTCACCCAATTTTCTGAATTTTTGAAAATTTCACTTTTTTGTGAAAATATCCACTAAATGAGGGAATAATATGTTTGAGGGTACCCCAGGAGAGTTCCAAATGTGTGTGGGTAGAATACATATCCCATGGGGGGTAAAATTGAAAAAAATTGAAAAAATTTTTTTTGGACTTAGTCATTTTTCCGGCGTTTATCAGACTTTCAGATAGGGGAAATGTCAGTGATTATTCCGATTTCAGTTACCGAGCAATGCGCCCGATGAGTCCTTGATATTTAGTCGTTTTCAGCCAATTTTCAGAATTTTTGAAAATTTCACTTTTTTGTGAAAATATCCACTAAATGAGGGAATAATATGTGTGAGGGTACCCCAGGAGAGTTCCAAATGTGTGTGGGTAGAATATATATCCCACAAGGGTAAAATTGAAGAAAGTTGAAAAAATTTTTTTTTTGGACTTAGTCATTTTTCCGGCGTTTATCAGACTTTCAGATAGGGGAAATGTCAGTGATTATTCCGATTTCAGTTACAGAGCAATGCGCCCGATGAGTCCTTGATATTTAGTCGTTTTCAGCCAATTTTCAGAATTTTTGAAAATTTCACTTTTTTGTGAAAATATCCACTAAATGAGGGAATAATATGTGTGAGGGTACCCCAGGAGAGTTCCAAATGTGTGTGGGTATAATATATATCCCACAAGGGTAAAATTGAAGAAAGTTGAAAAAATTTTTTTTTGGACTTAGTCATTTTTCCGGCGTTTATCAGACTTTCAGATAGGGGAAATGTCAGTGAGCATTCCAATTTCAGTTCCAGAGTGATTCGCCTGATGAGTCCTTGATATCTAGTCGTTTTCACCCAATTTTCTTAATTTTTGAAAATTTCACTTTTTTCGTGAAAATATCCACTAAATGAGGGAATAATATGTGTGAGGGTACCCCAGGAGTGTACCAAATGTGTGTGGGTAGAATATATATCCCACGGGGGTAAAATTGAAAAAAGATGAAAAAATTTTTTATTTGTACTTAGTCATTTTTCCGGCGTTTATCAGAATTTCAGATAGGGGAAATGTCAGTGAGCATTCCGATTTCAGTTACAGAGCAATGCGCCCGATGAGTCCTTGATATTTAGTCGTTTTCAGCCAATTTTCAGAATTTTTGAAAATGTCACTTTTTTGTGAAAATATCCACTAAATGAGGGAATAATTTGTGTGAGGGTACCCCAGGAGAGTTCCAAATGTGTGTGGGTAGAATATATCTCCCACGGGGGTAAAATTGAAAAAAAGTTTAAAACAATTTTTTTTTGGACTTAATCATTTTTCCGGTGTTTATAAGGCTTTCAGATGGGATAAATGTCAGTGAGCGTTCCGATTTCAGTTCCAGAGCAATGCTCCCGATGAGTCCTTGATATTTAGTCGTTTTCAGCCAACTTTCTGAATTTTTGAAAATTTCACTTTTTTGGGAAAATATACACTAAATAAGGGAGTAATATGTGTGAGGGTACCACAGGAGAGTTCCAAATGTGTGTGGGTAGAATATATATCCCACGGGGGTAAAATTGAAAAAAAGTTGAAAAAAATTTTTTTTTGGACTTAGTCATTTTTTCGGCGTTTATCAGACTTTTCAGATAGGGGAAATGTCAGTGAGCATTCCGATTTCAGTTCCAGAGCGATTCGCCCGATGAGTCCTTGATATCTAGTCGTTTTCAGCCAATTTTCTGAATTTTTGAAAATTTCACTTTTTTGTGAAAATATCCACTAAATGAGGGAATAATATGTGTGAGGGTACCCCAGGAGAGTTCCAAATGTGTGTGGGTAGAATTAATATCCCACGGGGGTAAAATTGAAAAAAGTTGAAAAATTTTTTTGGGGGGATTTAGTCATTTTTCTGGCATTTATCAGACTTTCAGATAGGGTAAATGTCAGTGAGCGTTCCGATTTCAGTTCTACAGCAATTCGCCTTATGAGTCCTTGATATTTAGTCGTTTTCAGCCAATTTTCTGAATTTTTGAAAATTTCACTTTTTTGTGAAAATATCCACTAAATGAGGGAATAATATGTGTGAGAGTACCCCAGGAGAGTTCCAAATGTGTGTGGGTAGAATAGATATCCCACGGGGGGTAAAATTGAAAAAAGTTGAAAAAATTTTTTTGGACTTAGTCATTTTTCCGGCGTTTACCAGACTTCCAGATAGGGGAAATGTCAGTGAGCTTTCCGATTTCAGTTTCAGAGCTATTTGCCCCATGATTCCTTGATATTTAGTCATTTTCAGCCAATTTTCACAATTTTTGAAAATTTTATTTTTTTGTGAAAATATCCACTAAATGAGGGAATAATATGTGTGAGGGTACCCCAGGAGAGTTCCAAATGTGTGTGGGTAGAATAGATATGCCACTCGGGGTAAAATTGAAAAAAGTTGAAAAAAAAATTATTTGGACTTAGTCATTTTTCCAGCGTTTATCAGACTTTCAGATAGGGGAAATGTCAGTGAGCGTTCCGATTTCAGTTACAGAGCAATGCGCCCGATGAGTCCTTGATATTTAGTCGTTTTCAGCCAATTTTCATAATTTTTGAAAATGTCACTTTTTTGTGAAAATATCCACTAAATGAGGGAATAATATGTGTCAGGGTACCCCAGGTGAGTTCCAAATGTGTGTGGGTAGAATATATATCCCACGGGGGTAAAACTGAAAAAAAGTTGAAAAAATTTTTTTTTGGACTTAGTATGTCAGTGAGCGTTCCGATTTCAGTTATAGAGCGATGCACCCGATGAGTCCTTGATATTTAGTCGTTTTCAGCCAATTTTCAGAATTTTTGAAAATTTCACTTTTTTGTGAAAATATCCACTAAATGAGGGAATAATATGTGTGAGGGTACCCCAGGAGAGTTCCAAATGTGTGTGGGTAGAATATATATCCCACGGGGGTAAAACTGAAAAAAAGTTGAAAAAATTTTTTTTTTAGACTTAGTCATTTTTCCGGCGTTTATCAGACTTTCAGATAGGGGATTTGTCAGTGAGCATTCCGATTTCAGTTTCAGAGCGATTTGCCCCATGAGTCCTTGATATTTAGTCGTTTTCAGCCAATTTTCACAATTTTTGAAAATTTCACTTTTTTGTGAAAATATCCACTAAATGTGGGAATAATATGTGTGAGGGTACCCCAGGAGCGTTCCAAATGTGTGTGGGTAGAATAGATATCCCATGGGGGGTACAATTGAAAAAAGTTGAAAAAATTTTTTTGAGGTCTTAGTCATTTTTCCGGCGTTTATCAGACTTTCAGATAGGGGAAATGTCAGTGGGCGTTCCGATTTCAGTTCCAGAGCGATATGCCCGATGAGTCCTTGATATTTAGTCGTTTTCAGCCAATTTTCTGAATTTTTGAAATTTCACTTTTTTGTGAAAATATCCACTAAATGAGGGAATAATATGTGTGAGGGTACCCCAGGAGAGTTCCAAATGTGCGTGGGTAGAATAGATATCCCATGGGGGTAAAATTTAAAAAAGTTGAAAAAATATTTTTTGGGACTTAGTCATTTTCCGGCGTTTATCAGACTTTCAGATAGGGTAAATGTCAGTGAGTATTCCGATTTCAGTTCCAGAGCGATTCGCCTGATGAGTACTTGATATTTAGTCGTTTTCAGCCAATTTTCTGAATTTTTGAAAATTTCACTTTTTTGTGAAAATATCCACTAAATGAGGGAATAATATGTGTGAGGGTACCCCAGGAGAGTTCCAAATGTGTGTGGGTAGAATAGATATCCCACGGGGGGTAAAATTGAAAAAAGTTGAAAAAAATTTTTTTGGACTTAGTAATTTTCCGGCGTTTATCAGACTTTCAGATAGGGGAAATGTCAGTGGGCGTTCCGATTTCAGTTCCAGAGCGATTTGCTCCATGAGTCCTTGATATTTAGTCGTTTTCAGCCAATTTTCTGAATTTTTGAAAATTTCACTTTTTTGTGAAAATATCCACTAAATGAGGGAATAATATGTGTGAGGGTACCCCAGGAGAGTTCCAAATGTGTGTGGGTAGAATATATATCCCACAGGGGTAAAATTGAAAAAAGGTTAAAAAAATGTTTTTTTGGAGTTAGTCATTTTTCCGGCGTTTATCAGACTTTCAGATAGGGGAAATGTCAGTGAGCATTCCCATTTCAGTTCCAGAGCGATTTGCCTGATGAGTACTTGATATTTAGTCGTTTTCAGCCAATTTTCAGAATTTTTGAAAATTTCACTTTTTTCTGAAAATATCCACTAAATGAGGGAATAATATGTGTGAGGGTACCCCAGGAGAGTTACAAATGTGTGTGGGTAGAATAGATATTCCACGGGGGGTAAAATTGAAAAAAGTTGAAAAAATATTTTTTTGGACTTATTCATTTTTCCGGTGTTTATCAGACTTTCAGATAGGGGAAATGTCAGTGAGCATTCCGATTTCAGTTACAGAGCAATGCGCCCGATGAGTCCTTGATATTTAGTCGTTTTCAGCCAATTTTCACAATTTTTGAAAATTTCACTTTTTTGTGAAAATATCCACTAAATGAGGGAATAATTTGTGTGAGGGTACCCCAGGAGTGTTCCAAATGTGTGTGGGTAGAATATATATCCCACGGGGGTAAAATTGAAAAAAGATGAAAAAATTTTTTATTTGTAATTAGTCATTTTTCCGGCGTTTATCAGAATTTCAGATAGGGTAAATGTCAGTGAGCGTTCCGATTTCAGTTCCAGAGCGATTCGCCTGATAGGTACTTGATATATAGTCGTTTTCACCCAATTTTCTGAATTTTTGAAAATTTCACTTTTTTGTGAAAATATCCACTAAATGAGGGAATAATATGTTTGAGGGTACCCCAGGAGAGTTCCAAATGTGTGTGGGTAGAATACATATCCCATGGGGGGTAAAATTGAAAAAAATTGAAAAAATTTTTTTTGGACTTAGTCATTTTTCCGGCGTTTATCAGACTTTCAGATAGGGGAAATGTCAGTGATTATTCCGATTTCAGTTACCGAGCAATGCGCCCGATGAGTCCTTGATATTTAGTCGTTTTCAGCCAATTTTCAGAATTTTTGAAAATTTCACTTTTTTGTGAAAATATCCACTAAATGAGGGAATAATATGTGTGAGGGTACCCCAGGAGCGTTCCAAATGTGTGTGGGTAGAATATATATCCCACAAGGGTAAAATTGAAGAAAGTTGAAAAAATTTTTTTTTGGACTTAGTCATTTTTCCGGCGTTTATCAGACTTTCAGATAGGGGAAATGTCAGTGAGCATTCCAATTTCAGTTCCAGAGCGATTCGCCTGATGAGTCCTTGATATCTAGTCGTTTTCACCCAATTTTCTTAATTTTTGAAAATTTCACTTTTTTCGTGAAAATATCCACTAAATGAGGGAATAATATGTGTGAGGGTACCCCAGGAGTGTTCCAAATGTGTGTGGGTAGAATATATATCCCACGGGGGTAAAATTGAAAAAAGATGAAAAAATTTTTTATTTGTACTTAGTCATTTTTCCGGCGTTTATCAGAATTTCAGATAGGGGAAATGTCAGTGAGCATTCCGATTTCAGTTACAGAGCAATGCGCCCGATGAGTCCTTGATATTTAGTCGTTTTCAGCCAATTTTCAGAATTTTTGAAAATGTCACTTTTTTGTGAAAATATCCACTAAATGAGGGAATAATTTGTGTGAGGGTACCCCAGGAGAGTTCCAAATGTGTGTGGGTAGAATATATCTCCCACGGGGGTAAAATTGAAAAAAAGTTTAAAACAATTTTTTTTTGGACTTAATCATTTTTCCGGTGTTTATAAGGCTTTCAGATGGGATAAATGTCAGTGAGCGTTCCGATTTCAGTTCCAGAGCAATGCTCCCGATGAGTCCTTGATATTTAGTCGTTTTCAGCCAACTTTCTGAATTTTTGAAAATTTCACTATTTTGTGAAAATATCCACTAAATAAGGGAGTAATATGTGTGAGGGTACCCCAGGAGAGTTCCAAATGTGTGTGGGTAGAATATATATCCCACGGGGGGTAAAATTGAAAAAAGTTTAAAAAATTTTTTTTGGGGGATTTAGTCATTTTTCTGGCATTTTTTAGACTTTCAGATAGGGTAAATGTCAGTGAGCGTTCCGATTTCAGTTCTACAGCAATTTGCCTTATGAGTCCTTGATATTTAGTCGTTTTCAGCCAATTTTCAGAATTTTTGAAAATTTCACTTTTTTGTGAAAATATCCACTAAATGAGGGAATAATATGTGTGAGAGTACCCCAGGAGAGTTCCAAATGTGTGTGGGTAGAATAGATATCCCACGGGGGGTAAAATTGAAAAAAGTTGAAAAAATTTTTTTGGACTTAGTCATTTTTCCGGCGTTTATCAGACTTTCAGATAGGAGAAATGTCAGTGAGCATTCCGATTTCAGTTCCAGAGCGATTCGCCCGATGAGTCCTTGATATCTAGTCGTTTTCAGCCAACATTCTGAATTTTTGAAAATTTCACTTTTTTGGGAAAATATACACTAAATAACGGAGTAATATGTGTGAGGGTACCACAGGAGAGTTCCAAATGTGTGTGGGTAGAATATATATCCCACGGGGGTAAAATTGAAAAAAAGTTGAAAAAAATTTTTTTTTGGACTTAGTCATTTTTTCGGCGTTTATCAGACTTTTCAGATAGGGGAAATGTCAGTGAGCATTCCGATTTCAGTTCCAGAGCGATTCGCCCGATGAGTCCTTGATATCTAGTCGTTTTCAGCCAATTTTCTGAATTTTTGAAAATTTCACTTTTTTGTGAAAATATCCACTAAATGAGGGAATAATATGTGTGAGGGTACCCCAGGAGAGTTCCAAATGTGTGTGGGTATAATATATATCCCACAAGGGTAAAATTGAAGAAAGTTGAAAAAATTTTTTTTTGGACTTAGTCATTTTTCCGGCGTTTATCAGACTTTCAGATAGGGGAAATGTCAGTGATTATTCCGATTTCAGTTACAGAGCAATGCGCCCGATGAGTCCTTGATATTTAGTCGTTTTCAGCCAATTTTCAGAATTTTTGAAAATTTCACTTTTTTGTGAAAATATCCACTAAATGAGGGAATAATATGTGTGAGGGTACCCCAGGAGAGTTCCAAATGTGTGTGGGTATAATATATATCCCACAAGGGTAAAATTGAAGAAAGTTGAAAAAATTTTTTTTTGGACTTAGTCATTTTTCCGGCGTTTATCAGACTTTCAGATAGGGGAAATGTCAGTGAGCATTCCAATTTCAGTTCCAGAGTGATTCGCCTGATGAGTCCTTGATATCTAGTCGTTTTCACCCAATTTTCTTAATTTTTGAAAATTTCACTTTTTTCGTGAAAATATCCACTAAATGAGGGAATAATATGTGTGAGGGTACCCCAGGAGTGTACCAAATGTGTGTGGGTAGAATATATATCCCACGGGGGTAAAATTGAAAAAAGATGAAAAAATTTTTTATTTGTACTTAGTCATTTTTCCGGCGTTTATCAGAATTTCAGATAGGGGAAATGTCAGTGAGCATTCCGATTTCAGTTACAGAGCAATGCGCCCGATGAGTCCTTGATATTTAGTCGTTTTCAGCCAATTTTCAGAATTTTTGAAAATGTCACTTTTTTGTGAAAATATCCACTAAATGAGGGAATAATTTGTGTGAGGGTACCCCAGGAGAGTTCCAAATGTGTGTGGGTAGAATATATCTCCCACGGGGGTAAAATTGAAAAAAAGTTTAAAACAATTTTTTTTTGGACTTAATCATTTTTCCGGTGTTTATAAGGCTTTCAGATGGGATAAATGTCAGTGAGCGTTCCGATTTCAGTTCCAGAGCAATGCTCCCGATGAGTCCTTGATATTTAGTCGTTTTCAGCCAACTTTCTGAATTTTTGAAAATTTCACTTTTTTGGGAAAATATACACTAAATAAGGGAGTAATATGTGTGAGGGTACCACAGGAGAGTTCCAAATGTGTGTGGGTAGAATATATATCCCACGGGGGTAAAATTGAAAAAAAGTTGAAAAAAATTTTTTTTTGGACTTAGTCATTTTTTCGGCGTTTATCAGACTTTTCAGATAGGGGAAATGTCAGTGAGCATTCCGATTTCAGTTCCAGAGCGATTCGCCCGATGAGTCCTTGATATCTAGTCGTTTTCAGCCAATTTTCTGAATTTTTGAAAATTTCACTTTTTTGTGAAAATATCCACTAAATGAGGGAATAATATGTGTGAGAGTACCCCAGGAGAGTTCCAAATGTGTGTGGGTAGAATAGATATCCCACGGGGGGTAAAATTGAAAAAAGTTGAAAAAATTTTTTTGGACTTAGTCATTTTTCCGGCGTTTACCAGACTTCCAGATAGGGGAAATGTCAGTGAGCTTTCCGATTTCAGTTTCAGAGCTATTTGCCCCATGATTCCTTGATATTTAGTCATTTTCAGCCAATTTTCACAATTTTTGAAAATTTTATTTTTTTGTGAAAATATCCACTAAATGAGGGAATAATATGTGTGAGGGTACCCCAGGAGAGTTCCAAATGTGTGTGGGTAGAATAGATATGCCACTCGGGGTAAAATTGAAAAAAGTTGAAAAAAAAATTATTTGGACTTAGTTATTTTTCCAGCGTTTATCAGACTTTCAGATAGGGGAAATGTCAGTGAGCGTTCCGATTTCAGTTACAGAGCAATGCGCCCGATGAGTCCTTGATATTTAGTCGTTTTCAGCCAATTTTCATAATTTTTGAAAATGTCACTTTTTTGTGAAAATATCCACTAAATGAGGGAATAATATGTGTCAGGGTACCCCAGGTGAGTTCCAAATGTGTGTGGGTAGAATATATATCCCACGGGGGTAAAACTGAAAAAAAGTTGAAAAAATTTTTTTTTGGACTTAGTATGTCAGTGAGCGTTCCGATTTCAGTTATAGAGCGATGCACCCGATGAGTCCTTGATATTTAGTCGTTTTCAGCCAATTTTCAGAATTTTTGAAAATTTCACTTTTTTGTGAAAATATCCACTAAATGAGGGAATAATATGTGTGAGGGTACCCCAGGAGAGTTCCAAATGTGTGTGGGTAGAATAGATATTCCACGGGGGGTAAAATTGAAAAAAGTTGAAAAAATATTTTTTTGGACTTATTCATTTTTCCGGCGTTTATCAGACTTTCAGATAGGGGAAATGTCAGTGAGCATTCCGATTTCAGTTACAGAGCAATGCGCCCGATGAGTCCTTGATATTTAGTCGTTTTCAGCCAATTTTCACAATTTTTGAAAATTTCACTTTTTTGTGAAAATATCCACTAAATGAGGGAATAATTTGTGTGAGGGTACCCCAGGAGTGTTCCAAATGTGTGTGGGTAGAATATATATCCCACGGGGGTAAAATTGAAAAAAGATGAAAAAATTTTTTATTTGTACTTAGTCATTTTTCCGGCGTTTATCAGAATTTCAGATAGGGTAAATGTCAGTGAGCGTTCCGATTTCAGTTCCAGAGCGATTCGCCTGATAGGTACTTGATATATAGTCGTTTTCACCCAATTTTCTGAATTTTTGAAAATTTCACTTTTTTGTGAAAATATCCACTAAATGAGGGAATAATATGTTTGAGGGTACCCCAGGAGAGTTCCAAATGTGTGTGGGTAGAATACATATCCCATGGGGGGTAAAATTGAAAAAAATTGAAAAAATTTTTTTTGGACTTAGTCATTTTTCCGGCGTTTATCAGACTTTCAGATAGGGGAAATGTCAGTGATTATTCCGATTTCAGTTACCGAGCAATGCGCCCGATGAGTCCTTGATATTTAGTCGTTTTCAGCCAATTTTCAGAATTTTTGAAAATTTCACTTTTTTGTGAAAATATCCACTAAATGAGGGAATAATATGTGTGAGGGTACCCCAGGAGAGTTCCAAATGTGTGTGGGTAGAATATATATCCCACAAGGGTAAAATTGAAGAAAGTTGAAAAAATTTTTTTTTTGGACTTAGTCATTTTTCCGGCGTTTATCAGACTTTCAGATAGGGGAAATGTCAGTGATTATTCCGATTTCAGTTACAGAGCAATGCGCCCGATGAGTCCTTGATATTTAGTCGTTTTCAGCCAATTTTCAGAATTTTTGAAAATTTCACTTTTTTGTGAAAATATCCACTAAATGAGGGAATAATATGTGTGAGGGTACCCCAGGAGAGTTCCAAATGTGTGTGGGTATAATATATATCCCACAAGGGTAAAATTGAAGAAAGTTGAAAAAATTTTTTTTTGGACTTAGTCATTTTTCCGGCGTTTATCAGACTTTCAGATAGGGGAAATGTCAGTGAGCATTCCAATTTCAGTTCCAGAGTGATTCGCCTGATGAGTCCTTGATATCTAGTCGTTTTCACCCAATTTTCTTAATTTTTGAAAATTTCACTTTTTTCGTGAAAATATCCACTAAATGAGGGAATAATATGTGTGAGGGTACCCCAGGAGTGTACCAAATGTGTGTGGGTAGAATATATATCCCACGGGGGTAAAATTGAAAAAAGATGAAAAAATTTTTTATTTGTACTTAGTCATTTTTCCGGCGTTTATCAGAATTTCAGATAGGGGAAATGTCAGTGAGCATTCCGATTTCAGTTACAGAGCAATGCGCCCGATGAGTCCTTGATATTTAGTCGTTTTCAGCCAATTTTCAGAATTTTTGAAAATGTCACTTTTTTGTGAAAATATCCACTAAATGAGGGAATAATTTGTGTGAGGGTACCCCAGGAGAGTTCCAAATGTGTGTGGGTAGAATATATCTCCCACGGGGGTAAAATTGAAAAAAAGTTTAAAACAATTTTTTTTTGGACTTAATCATTTTTCCGGTGTTTATAAGGCTTTCAGATGGGATAAATGTCAGTGAGCGTTCCGATTTCAGTTCCAGAGCAATGCTCCCGATGAGTCCTTGATATTTAGTCGTTTTCAGCCAACTTTCTGAATTTTTGAAAATTTCACTTTTTTGGGAAAATATACACTAAATAAGGGAGTAATATGTGTGAGGGTACCACAGGAGAGTTCCAAATGTGTGTGGGTAGAATATATATCCCACGGGGGTAAAATTGAAAAAAAGTTGAAAAAAATTTTTTTTTGGACTTAGTCATTTTTTCGGCGTTTATCAGACTTTTCAGATAGGGGAAATGTCAGTGAGCATTCCGATTTCAGTTCCAGAGCGATTCGCCCGATGAGTCCTTGATATCTAGTCGTTTTCAGCCAATTTTCTGAATTTTTGAAAATTTCACTTTTTTGTGAAAATATCCACTAAATGAGGGAATAATATGTGTGAGGGTACCCCAGGAGAGTTCCAAATGTGTGTGGGTAGAATTAATATCCCACGGGGGTAAAATTGAAAAAAGTTGAAAAATTTTTTTGGGGGGATTTAGTCATTTTTCTGGCATTTATCAGACTTTCAGATAGGGTAAATGTCAGTGAGCGTTCCGATTTCAGTTCTACAGCAATTCGCCTTATGAGTCCTTGATATTTAGTCGTTTTCAGCCAATTTTCTGAATTTTTGAAAATTTCACTTTTTTGTGAAAATATCCACTAAATGAGGGAATAATATGTGTGAGAGTACCCCAGGAGAGTTCCAAATGTGTGTGGGTAGAATAGATATCCCACGGGGGGTAAAATTGAAAAAAGTTGAAAAAATTTTTTTGGACTTAGTCATTTTTCCGGCGTTTACCAGACTTCCAGATAGGGGAAATGTCAGTGAGCTTTCCGATTTCAGTTTCAGAGCTATTTGCCCCATGATTCCTTGATATTTAGTCATTTTCAGCCAATTTTCACAATTTTTGAAAATTTTATTTTTTTGTGAAAATATCCACTAAATGAGGGAATAATATGTGTGAGGGTACCCCAGGAGAGTTCCAAATGTGTGTGGGTAGAATAGATATGCCACTCGGGGTAAAATTGAAAAAAGTTGAAAAAAAAATTATTTGGACTTAGTCATTTTTCCAGCGTTTATCAGACTTTCAGATAGGGGAAATGTCAGTGAGCGTTCCGATTTCAGTTACAGAGCAATGCGCCCGATGAGTCCTTGATATTTAGTCGTTTTCAGCCAATTTTCATAATTTTTGAAAATGTCACTTTTTTGTGAAAATATCCACTAAATGAGGGAATAATATGTGTCAGGGTACCCCAGGTGAGTTCCAAATGTGTGTGGGTAGAATATATATCCCACGGGGGTAAAACTGAAAAAAAGTTGAAAAAATTTTTTTTTGGACTTAGTATGTCAGTGAGCGTTCCGATTTCAGTTATAGAGCGATGCACCCGATGAGTCCTTGATATTTAGTCGTTTTCAGCCAATTTTCAGAATTTTTGAAAATTTCACTTTTTTGTGAAAATATCCACTAAATGAGGGAATAATATGTGTGAGGGTACCCCAGGAGAGTTCCAAATGTGTGTGGGTAGAATATATATCCCACGGGGGTAAAACTGAAAAAAAGTTGAAAAAATTTTTTTTTTAGACTTAGTCATTTTTCCGGCGTTTATCAGACTTTCAGATAGGGGATTTGTCAGTGAGCATTCCGATTTCAGTTTCAGAGCGATTTGCCCCATGAGTCCTTGATATTTAGTCGTTTTCAGCCAATTTTCACAATTTTTGAAAATTTCACTTTTTTGTGAAAATATCCACTAAATGTGGGAATAATATGTGTGAGGGTACCCCAGGAGCGTTCCAAATGTGTGTGGGTAGAATAGATATCCCATGGGGGGTACAATTGAAAAAAGTTGAAAAAATTTTTTTGAGGTCTTAGTCATTTTTCCGGCGTTTATCAGACTTTCAGATAGGGGAAATGTCAGTGGGCGTTCCGATTTCAGTTCCAGAGCGATATGCCCGATGAGTCCTTGATATTTAGTCGTTTTCAGCCAATTTTCTGAATTTTTGAAATTTCACTTTTTTGTGAAAATATCCACTAAATGAGGGAATAATATGTGTGAGGGTACCCCAGGAGAGTTCCAAATGTGCGTGGGTAGAATAGATATCCCATGGGGGTAAAATTTAAAAAAGTTGAAAAAATATTTTTTGGGACTTAGTCATTTTCCGGCGTTTATCAGACTTTCAGATAGGGTAAATGTCAGTGAGTATTCCGATTTCAGTTCCAGAGCGATTCGCCTGATGAGTACTTGATATTTAGTCGTTTTCAGCCAATTTTCTGAATTTTTGAAAATTTCACTTTTTTGTGAAAATATCCACTAAATGAGGGAATAATATGTGTGAGGGTACCCCAGGAGAGTTCCAAATGTGTGTGGGTAGAATAGATATCCCACGGGGGGTAAAATTGAAAAAAGTTGAAAAAAATTTTTTTGGACTTAGTAATTTTCCGGCGTTTATCAGACTTTCAGATAGGGGAAATGTCAGTGGGCGTTCCGATTTCAGTTCCAGAGCGATTTGCTCCATGAGTCCTTGATATTTAGTCGTTTTCAGCCAATTTTCTGAATTTTTGAAAATTTCACTTTTTTGTGAAAATATCCACTAAATGAGGGAATAATATGTGTGAGGGTACCCCAGGAGAGTTCCAAATGTGTGTGGGTAGAATATATATCCCACAGGGGTAAAATTGAAAAAAGGTTAAAAAAATGTTTTTTTGGAGTTAGTCATTTTTCCGGCGTTTATCAGACTTTCAGATAGGGGAAATGTCAGTGAGCATTCCCATTTCAGTTCCAGAGCGATTTGCCTGATGAGTACTTGATATTTAGTCGTTTTCAGCCAATTTTCAGAATTTTTGAAAATTTCACTTTTTTCTGAAAATATCCACTAAATGAGGGAATAATATGTGTGAGGGTACCCCAGGAGAGTTACAAATGTGTGTGGGTAGAATAGATATTCCACGGGGGGTAAAATTGAAAAAAGTTGAAAAAATATTTTTTTGGACTTATTCATTTTTCCGGTGTTTATCAGACTTTCAGATAGGGGAAATGTCAGTGAGCATTCCGATTTCAGTTACAGAGCAATGCGCCCGATGAGTCCTTGATATTTAGTCGTTTTCAGCCAATTTTCACAATTTTTGAAAATTTCACTTTTTTGTGAAAATATCCACTAAATGAGGGAATAATTTGTGTGAGGGTACCCCAGGAGTGTTCCAAATGTGTGTGGGTAGAATATATATCCCACGGGGGTAAAATTGAAAAAAGATGAAAAAATTTTTTATTTGTAATTAGTCATTTTTCCGGCGTTTATCAGAATTTCAGATAGGGTAAATGTCAGTGAGCGTTCCGATTTCAGTTCCAGAGCGATTCGCCTGATAGGTACTTGATATATAGTCGTTTTCACCCAATTTTCTGAATTTTTGAAAATTTCACTTTTTTGTGAAAATATCCACTAAATGAGGGAATAATATGTTTGAGGGTACCCCAGGAGAGTTCCAAATGTGTGTGGGTAGAATACATATCCCATGGGGGGTAAAATTGAAAAAAATTGAAAAAATTTTTTTTGGACTTAGTCATTTTTCCGGCGTTTATCAGACTTTCAGATAGGGGAAATGTCAGTGATTATTCCGATTTCAGTTACCGAGCAATGCGCCCGATGAGTCCTTGATATTTAGTCGTTTTCAGCCAATTTTCAGAATTTTTGAAAATTTCACTTTTTTGTGAAAATATCCACTAAATGAGGGAATAATATGTGTGAGGGTACCCCAGGAGCGTTCCAAATGTGTGTGGGTAGAATATATATCCCACAAGGGTAAAATTGAAGAAAGTTGAAAAAATTTTTTTTTGGACTTAGTCATTTTTCCGGCGTTTATCAGACTTTCAGATAGGGGAAATGTCAGTGAGCATTCCAATTTCAGTTCCAGAGCGATTCGCCTGATGAGTCCTTGATATCTAGTCGTTTTCACCCAATTTTCTTAATTTTTGAAAATTTCACTTTTTTCGTGAAAATATCCACTAAATGAGGGAATAATATGTGTGAGGGTACCCCAGGAGTGTTCCAAATGTGTGTGGGTAGAATATATATCCCACGGGGGTAAAATTGAAAAAAGATGAAAAAATTTTTTATTTGTACTTAGTCATTTTTCCGGCGTTTATCAGAATTTCAGATAGGGGAAATGTCAGTGAGCATTCCGATTTCAGTTACAGAGCAATGCGCCCGATGAGTCCTTGATATTTAGTCGTTTTCAGCCAATTTTCAGAATTTTTGAAAATGTCACTTTTTTGTGAAAATATCCACTAAATGAGGGAATAATTTGTGTGAGGGTACCCCAGGAGAGTTCCAAATGTGTGTGGGTAGAATATATCTCCCACGGGGGTAAAATTGAAAAAAAGTTTAAAACAATTTTTTTTTGGACTTAATCATTTTTCCGGTGTTTATAAGGCTTTCAGATGGGATAAATGTCAGTGAGCGTTCCGATTTCAGTTCCAGAGCAATGCTCCCGATGAGTCCTTGATATTTAGTCGTTTTCAGCCAACTTTCTGAATTTTTGAAAATTTCACTATTTTGTGAAAATATCCACTAAATAAGGGAGTAATATGTGTGAGGGTACCCCAGGAGAGTTCCAAATGTGTGTGGGTAGAATATATATCCCACGGGGGGTAAAATTGAAAAAAGTTTAAAAAATTTTTTTTGGGGGATTTAGTCATTTTTCTGGCATTTTTTAGACTTTCAGATAGGGTAAATGTCAGTGAGCGTTCCGATTTCAGTTCTACAGCAATTTGCCTTATGAGTCCTTGATATTTAGTCGTTTTCAGCCAATTTTCAGAATTTTTGAAAATTTCACTTTTTTGTGAAAATATCCACTAAATGAGGGAATAATATGTGTGAGAGTACCCCAGGAGAGTTCCAAATGTGTGTGGGTAGAATAGATATCCCACGGGGGGTAAAATTGAAAAAAGTTGAAAAAATTTTTTTGGACTTAGTCATTTTTCCGGCGTTTATCAGACTTTCAGATAGGAGAAATGTCAGTGAGCATTCCGATTTCAGTTCCAGAGCGATTCGCCCGATGAGTCCTTGATATCTAGTCGTTTTCAGCCAACATTCTGAATTTTTGAAAATTTCACTTTTTTGGGAAAATATACACTAAATAACGGAGTAATATGTGTGAGGGTACCACAGGAGAGTTCCAAATGTGTGTGGGTAGAATATATATCCCACGGGGGTAAAATTGAAAAAAAGTTGAAAAAAATTTTTTTTTGGACTTAGTCATTTTTTCGGCGTTTATCAGACTTTTCAGATAGGGGAAATGTCAGTGAGCATTCCGATTTCAGTTCCAGAGCGATTCGCCCGATGAGTCCTTGATATCTAGTCGTTTTCAGCCAATTTTCTGAATTTTTGAAAATTTCACTTTTTTGTGAAAATATCCACTAAATGAGGGAATAATATGTGTGAGGGTACCCCAGGAGAGTTCCAAATGTGTGTGGGTAGAATTAATATCCCACGGGGGTAAAATTGAAAAAAGTTGAAAAATTTTTTTTGGGGGATTTAGTCATTTTTCTGGCATTTATCAGACTTTCAGATAGGGTAAATGTCAGTGAGCGTTCCGATTTCAGTTCTACAGCAATTCGCCTTATGAGTCCTTGATATTTAGTCGTTTTCAGCCAATTTTCAGAATTTTTGAAAATTTCACTTTTTTGTGAAAATATCCACTAAATGAGGGAATAATATGTGTGAGAGTACCCCAGGAGAGTTCCAAATGTGTGTGGGTAGAATAGATATCCCACGGGGGGTAAAATTGAAAAAAGTTGAAAAAATTTTTTTGGACTTAGTCATTTTTCCGGCGTTTACCAGACTTCCAGATAGGGGAAATGTCAGTGAGCTTTCCGATTTCAGTTTCAGAGCTATTTGCCCCATGATTCCTTGATATTTAGTCATTTTCAGCCAATTTTCACAATTTTTGAAAATTTTATTTTTTTGTGAAAATATCCACTAAATGAGGGAATAATATGTGTGAGGGTACCCCAGGAGAGTTCCAAATGTGTGTGGGTAGAATAGATATGCCACTCGGGGTAAAATTGAAAAAAGTTGAAAAAAAATTTATTTGGACTTAGTCATTTTTCCAGCGTTTATCAGACTTTCAGATAGGGGAAATGTCAGTGAGCGTTCCGATTTCAGTTACAGAGCAATGCGCCCGATGAGTCCTTGATATTTAGTCGTTTTCAGCCAATTTTCATAATTTTTGAAAATGTCACTTTTTTGTGAAAATATCCACTAAATGAGGGAATAATATGTGTGAGGGTACCCCAGGTGAGTTCCAAATGTGTGTGGGTAGAATATATATCCCACGGGGGTAAAACTGAAAAAAAGTTGAAAAAATTTTTTTTTGGACTTAGTATGTCAGTGAGCGTTCCGATTTCAGTTATAGAGCGATGCACCCGATGAGTCCTTGATATTTAGTCGTTTTCAGCCAATTTTCAGAATTTTTGAAAATTTCACTTTTTTGTGAAAATATCCACTAAATGAGGGAATAATATGTGTGAGGGTACCCCAGGAGAGTTCCAAATGTGTGTGGGTAGAATATATATCCCACGGGGGTAAAACTGAAAAAAAGTTGAAAAAATTTTTTTTTTAGACTTAGTCATTTTTCCGGCGTTTATCAGACTTTCAGATGGGGTAAATGTCAGTGAGCGTTCCGATTTCAGTTCCAGAGCAATGCGCCCGATGAGTCCTTGATATTTATTCGTTTTCAGCCAACTTTCTGAATTTTTGAAAATTTCACTTTTTTGTGAAAATATCCACTAAATAATGGAGTAATATGTGTGAGGGTACCCCAGGAGAGTTCCAAATGTGTGTGGGTAGAATATATATCCCACAGGGGTTAAATTGAAAAAAGTTAAAAAAATGTTTTTTTGGACTTAGTCATTTTTCCGGCGTTTATCAGACTTTCAGATAGGGGATTTGTCAGTGAGCATTCCGATTTCAGTTTCAGAGCGATTTGCCCCATGAGTCCTTGATATTTAGTCGTTTTCAGCCAATTTTCACAATTTTTGAAAATTTCACTTTTTTGTGAAAATATCCACTAAATGTGGGAATAATATGTGTGAGGGTACCCCAGGAGCGTTCCAAATGTGTGTGGGTAGAATAGATATCCCATGGGGGGTACAATTGAAAAAAGTTGAAAAAATTTTTTTGAGGTCTTAGTCATTTTTCCGGCGTTTATCAGACTTTCAGATAGGGGAAATGTCAGTGGGCGTTCCGATTTCAGTTCCAGAGCGATATGCCCGATGAGTCCTTGATATTTAGTCGTTTTCAGCCAATTTTCTGAATTTTTGAAATTTCACTTTTTTGTGAAAATATCCACTAAATGAGGGAATAATATGTGTGAGGGTACCCCAGGAGAGTTCCAAATGTGCGTGGGTAGAATAGATATCCCACGGGGTGTAAAATTGAAAAGAGTTGAAAAAATATTTTTTTGGACTTAGTCATTTTTCTGGCGTTTATCAGACTTTCAGATAGGGGAAATGTCAGTGAGCGTTCCGATTTCAATTCCAGAGCGATGCGCCCGATGAGTCCTTGATATTTTGTCGTTTTCAGCCAATTTTTTTAATTTTTTTAAATTTCACTTTTTTGTGAAAATATCCACTAAATGAGGGAATAATATGTGTGAGGGTACCCCAGGAGAGTTCCAAATGTGTGTGGGTAGAATAGATATCCCACGGGGGGTAAAATTTAAAAAAGTTGAAAAAATTTTTTTTGGACTTAGTCATTTTTCCGGAATTAATTAGACTTTCAGATAGGATAAATGACTGTGAGCGTTCCGATTTCAGTTCCAGAGCGATTTGTCCGATGAGTCCTTGATATTTAGGCGTTTTCAGCCAATTTTCTGAATTTTTGAAAGTTTCACTTTTTTGTGAAAATATCCACTAAATGAGGGAATAATATGTGTGAGGGTACCCCAGGAGAGTTCCAAATGTGTGTGGGTAGAATATATATCCCACGGGGGTAAAATTGAAAAAAAGTTGAAAACATTTTTTTTTTAGACTTGGTCATTTTTCCGGCATTAATTAGACTTTCAGATAGGATAAATGACTGTGAGCGTTCCGATTTCAGTTCCAGAGTGATTTGCCCGATGAGTACTTGATATTTAGTCGTTTTCAGCCAATTTTCTGAATTTTTGAAAATTTCACTTTTTTGTGAAAATATCCACTAAATGAGGGAATAATATGTGTGAGGGTACCCCAGGAGAGTTCCAAATGTGTGTGGGTAGAATAGATATCCCACGGGGGGTAAAATTGAAAAAAGTTGCAAAAAATTTTTTTTGGACTTAGTCATTTTTTCGGCGTTAATTAGACTTTCAGATAGGATAAATGACAGTGAGCGCTCCGATTTCAGTTCCAGAGCGATGCGCACGATGAGTCCTTGATATTTAGTCGTTTTCAGCCAATTTTCTGAATTTTTGAACGTTTCACTTTTTTGTGAAAATATCCACTAAATGAGGGAATAATATGTGTGAGGGTACCCCAGGAGAGTTCCAAATGTGTGTGGGTAGAATATATATCCCACGGGGGTAAAATTGAAAAAAAGTTGAAAAAATTTTTTTTTTAGACTTAGTCATTTTTCCGGCATTTATCAGACTTTCAGATAGGGGAAATGTCAGTGAGCGTTCCGATTTCAGTTCCAGAGCGATGCGCCCGATGAGTCTTTGATATTTAGTCGTTTTCACTCAATTTTCTGAATTTTTGAAAATTGAACTTTTTTGTGAAAATATCCACTAAATGAGGGAATAATATGTGTGAGGGTACCCCAGGAGAGTTCCAAATGTGCGTGGGTAGAATAGATATCCCATGGGGGTAAAATTTAAAAAAGTTGAAAAAATATTTTTTGGGACTTAGTCATTTTCCGGCGTTTATCAGACTTTCAGATAGGGTAAATGTCAGTGAGCATTCCGATTTCAGTTCCAGAGCGATTCGCCTGATGAGTACTTGATATTTAGTCGTTTTCAGCCAATTTTCTGAATTTTTTTAAATTTCACTTTTTTGTGAAAATATCCACTAAATGAGGGAATAATATGTGTGAGGGTACCCCAGGAGAGTTCCAAATGTGTGTAAGTAGAATAGATATCCCACGGGGTGTAAAATTGAAAAGAGTTGAAAAAATATTTTTTTGGACTTAGTCATTTTTCTGGCGTTTATCAGACTTTCAGATAGGGGAAATGTCAGTGAGCGTTCCGATTTCAATTCCAGAGCGATGCGCCCGATGAGTCCTTGATATTTTGTCGTTTTCAGCCAATTTTTTTAATTTTTTTAAATTTCACTTTTTTGTGAAAATATCCACTAAATGAGGGAATAATATGTGTGAGGGTACCCCAGGAGAGTTCCAAATGTGTGTGGGTAGAATAGATATCCCACGGGGGGTAAAATTTAAAAAAGTTGAAAAAATTTTTTTTGGACTTAGTCATTTTTCCGGAATTAATTAGACTTTCAGATAGGATAAATGACTGTGAGCGTTCCGATTTCAGTTCCAGAGCGATTTGTCCGATGAGTCCTTGATATTTAGGCGTTTTCACTCAATTTTCTGAATTTTTGAAAATTGAACTTTTTTGTGAAAATATCCACTAAATGAGGGAATAATATGCGTGAGGGTACCCCAGGAGAGTTCCAAATGTGTGTGTGTAGATAAGATATCCCACGGGGGGTAAAATTGAAAAAAGTTGAAAAAATATTTTTTTGGACTTAGTCATTTTTCTGGCGTTTATCAGACTTTCAGAGAGGGTAAATGTCAGTGATATTCCGCTTTCAGTTCCAGAGCGATTCGCCCGATGAGTACTTGATATTTAGTCGTTTTCAGCCAAATTTCTGAATTTTTGAAAATTTCACTTTTTTGTGAAAATATCCACTAAATGAAGGAATAATATATGTGAGGGTACCCCAGGAGACTTCCAAATGTGTGTGGGTAGAATATATATCCCACGGGGGTAAAATTGAAAAAAAGTTGAAAAAATTTTTTTTTTTGGACTTAGTCATTTTTCCGGCGTTTATCAGACTTTCAGATAGGAGAAATGTCAGTGAGCGTTCCGATTTCAGTTCCAGAGCGATTCGCCCATGGGTACTTGATATTTAGTCGTTTTCACTCAATTTTCAGAATTTTTGAAAATTTAACTTTTTTGCGAAAATATCAACTAAATGAGGGAATAATATGCGTGAGGGTCCCCCAGGAGAGTTCCAAATGTGTGTGGGTAGATAAGATATCCCACGGGGGGTAAAATTGAAAAAAGTTGAAAAAATATTTTTTTAGACTTAGTCATTTTTCTGGCGTTTATCAGACTTTCAGATAGTAGAAATGTCAGTGAGCGTTCCGATTTCAGTTCCAGAGTGATTTGCCCGATGAGTACTTGATATTTAGTCGTTTTCAGCCAATTTTCTGAATTTTTGAAAATTTCACTATTTTGTGAAAATATCCACTAAATGAGGGAATAATATGTGTGAGGGTACCCCAGGAGAGTTCCAAATGTGTGTGGGTAGAATATATATCCCACGCGGGTAAAATTGAAAAAAGATGAAAAAATTTTTTATATGGACTTAGTCATTTTTTCAGCGTTTATCAGACTTTCAGATAGAATAAATGTCAGTGAGCGTTCCGATTTCAGTTCCAGAGCGATTTTCCCGATGAATCCTTGATATTTAGTCGTTTTCAGCCAATTTTCTGAATTTTTTAAAATTTCACTTTTTTGTGAAAATATCCACTAAATGAGGGAATAATATGTGTGAGGGTACCCCAGGAGAGTTCCAAATGTGTGTTGGTAGAATAGATATCCCACGGGGGGTAAAATTGAAAAAAAGTTGCCAAAAAATTTTTTGGGACTTAGTCATTTTTCCGGCGTTAATCAGACTTTCAGATAGGGTAAATGACAGTGAGCGTTCCGATTTCAGTTCCAGATCGATTTTCCCGATGAGTACTTGATATTTAGTCGTTTTCAGCCAATTTTCTGAATTTTTGAAAATTTCACTTTTTTCTGAAAATATCCACTAAATGAGGGAATAATATGTGTGAGGGTACCCCAGGAGAGTTCCAAATGTGTGTGGGTAGAATATATATCCCACGGCGGTAAAATTGAAATAAAGATGAAAATTTATTGTATTTGGACTGAGTCATTTTTCCAGCGTTTATCAGACTTTCAGATAGGGTAAATGTCAGTGAGCTTTCCGATTTCAGGTCCAGAGCGATTCGGCCAATGAGTACTTGATATTTAGTCGTTTTCAGCCAATTTTCTGAATTTTTGAAAATTTCACTTTTTTGTGAAAATATCCACTAAATGAGGGAATAATATGTGTGAGGGTACCCCAGGAGAGTTCCAACTGTGTGTGGGTAGAATATATATCCCACGGGGGTAAAATTGAAAAAAGTTGCAAAAAATTTTTTTTGGACTTAGTCATTTTTCCGGCATTAATTAGACTTTCAGATAGGATAAATGACAGTGAGCGTTCCGATTTCAGTTTCAGAGCGATTTGCCCGATGAGTTCTTGATATTTATTCGTTTTCAGCCAATTTTCTGAATTTTTGAAAATTTCACTTTTTTGTGAAAATATCCACTAAATGAGGGAATAATATGTGTGAGGGTACCCCAGGAGAGTTCCAAATGTGTGTGGGTAGAATATATATCCCACGGGGGTAAAATTGAAAAAAAGTTGAAAAAATTTTTTTTTTTGGACTTAGTCATTTTTCCGGCGTTTATCAGACTTTCAGATAGGAGAAATGTCAGTGAGCATTCCGATTTCAGTTCCAGAGCGATTCGCCCGATGGGTACTTGATATTTAGTCGTTTTCACTCAATTTTCAGAATTTTTGAAAATTTTATTTTTTTGTGAAAATATCCACTAAATGAGGGAATAATATGTGTGAGGGTACCCCAGGAGAGTTCGAAATGTGTGTGGGTAGAATAGATATGCCACTCGGGGTAAAATTGAAAAAAGTTGAAAAAAAATTTATTTGGACTTAGTCATTTTTCCAGCGTTTATCAGACTTTCAGATAGGGGAAATGTCAGTGAGCGTTCCGATTTCAGTTACAGAGCAATGCGCCCGATGAGTCCTTGATATTTAGTCGTTTTCAGCCAATTTTCATAATTTTTGAAAATGTCACTTTTTTGTGAAAATATCCACTAAATGAGGGAATAATATGTGTGAGGGTACCCCAGGTGAGTTCCAAATGTGTGTGGGTAGAATATATATCCCACGGGGGTAAAACTGAAAAAAAGTTGAAAACATTTTTTTTTGGACTTAGTATGTCAGTGAGCGTTCCGATTTCAGTTATAGAGCGATGCACCCGATGAGTCCTTGATATTTAGTCGTTTTCAGCCAATTTTCAGAATTTTTGAAAATTTCACTTTTTTGTGAAAATATCCACTAAATGAGGGAATAATATGTGTGAGGGTACCCCAGGAGAGTTCCAAATGTGTGTGGGTAGAATATATATCCCACGGGGGTAAAACTGAAAAAAAGTTGAAAAAATTTTTTTTTTAGACTTAGTCATTTTTCCGGCGTTTATCAGACTTTCAGATGGGGTAAATGTCAGTGAGCGTTCCGATTTCAGTTCCAGAGCAATGCGCCCGATGAGTCCTTGATATTTATTCGTTTATAGCCAATTTTCTGAATTTTTGAAAATTTCACTTTTTTGTGAAAATATCCACTAAATGAGGGAATAATATGTGTGAGGGTACCCCAGGAGAGTTCCAAATGTGTGTGGGTAGAATATATATCCCACGGGGGTAAAATTGAAAAAAAGTTGAAAAAATTTTTTTTTTTGGACTTAGTCATTTTTCCGGCGTTTATCAGACTTTCAGATAGGAGAAATGTCAGTGAGCATTCCGATTTCAGTTCCAGAGCGATTCGCCCGATGGGTACTTGATATTTAGTCGTTTTCACTCAATTTTCAGAATTTTTGAAAATTTAACTTTTTTGCGAAAATATCAACTAAATGAGGGAATAATATGCGTGAGGGTACCCCAGGAGAATTCCAAATGTGTGTGGGTAGATAAGATATCCCACGGGGGGTAAAATTGAAAAAAGTTGAAAAAATATTTTTTTTGACTTAGTCATTTTTCTGGCGTTTATCAGACTTTCAGATAGTAGAAATGTCAGTGAGCGTTCCGATTTCAGTGCCAGAGTGGTTTGCCCGATGAGTACTTGACATTTAGTCGTTTTCAGCCAATTTTCTGAATTTTTGAAAATTTCACTTTTTTGTGAAAATATCCACTAAATGAGGGAATAATATGTGTGAGGGTACCCCAGGAGAGTTTCAAATGTGTGTGGGTAGATAAGATATCCCACGGGGGGTAAAATTGAAAAAGTTGCAAAAAAATTTTTTTGGACTTAGTCATTTTTCCGGCGTTAATTAGACTTTCAGATAGGATAAATGACAGTGAGCATTCCGATTTCAGTTCCAGAGCGATTTGCCCGATGAGTACTTGATATTTAGTCGTTTTCAGCCAATTTTCTGAATTTTTTAAAATTTCACTTTTTTGTGAAAATATCCACTAAATGAGGGAATAATATGTGTGAGGGTACCCCAGGAGAGTTTCAAATGTGTGTGGGTAGAATATATATCCCACGGGGGTAAAATTGAAAAAAGTTTAAAAAATTTTTTTTTTTGACTTAGTCATTTTTCCGCCATTTTTCAGTCTTTCAGATAGGGGAAATGTCAGTGAGCATTCCGATTTCAGTTCGATAGCGATTCACCCCATGAGTCCTTGATATTTAGTCGTTTTCAGACAATTTTCGGAATTTTTGAAAATTTCACTTTTTTGTGAAAATATCCACTAAATGAGGGAATAATATGTGTGAGGGTACCCCAGTAGAGTTCCAAATGTGTGTGGGTAGAATATATATCCCACGGGGGTAAAATTGAAAAAAGATGAAAATTTTTTTTATTTGGACTTAGTCACTTTTCCAGCGTTTATCAGACTTTCAGATAGGGTAAATGTCAGTGAGCGTTCCGATTTCAGTTCCAGAGCGATGCGCCCGATGAGTCCTTGATATTTAGTCGTTTTCAGCCAATTTTCAGAATTTTTGAAAATTTCACTTTTTTGTGAAAATATCCACTAAATGAGGGAATAATATGTGTGAGGGTACCCCAGGAGAGTTCCAAATGTGTGTTGGTAGAATAGATATCCCACGGGGGGTAAAATTGAAAAAAAGTTGCCAAAAAATTTTTTGGGACTTAGTCATTTTTCCGGCGTTAATCAGACTTTCAGATAGGGTAAATGACAGTGAGCGTTCCGATTTCAGTTCCAGATCGATTTTCCCGATGAGTACTTGATATTTAGTCGTTTTCAGCCAATTTTCTGAATTTTTGAAAATTTCACTTTTTTTCTGAAAATATCCACTAAATGAGGGAATAATATGTGTGAGGGTACCCCAGGAGAGTTCCAAATGTGTGTGGGTAGAATATATATCCCACGGCGGTAAAATTGAAATAAAGATGAAAATTTATTGTATTTGGACTGAGTCATTTTTCCAGCGTTTATCAGACTTTCAGATAGGGTAAATGTCAGTGAGCTTTCGGATTTCAGGTCCAGAGCGATTCGGCCAATGAGTACTTGATATTTAGTCGTTTTCAGCCAATTTTCTGAATTTTTGAAAATTTCACTTTTGTGAAAATATCCACTAAATGAGGGAATAATATGTGTGAGGGTACCCCAGGAGAGTTCCTACTGTGTGTGGGTAGAATATATATCCCACGGGGGTAAAATTGAAAAAAGTTGCAAAAAATTTTTTTTGGACTTAGTCATTTTTCCGGCATTAATCAGACTTTCAGATAGTAGAAATGTCAGTGAGCGTTCCGATTTCAGTTCCAGAGCGATGCGCACGGTGAGTCCTTGATATTTAGTCGTTTTCAGCCAATTTTCTGAATTTTTGAAAGTTTCACTTTTTTGTGAAAATATCCACTAAATGAGGGAATAATATGTGTGAGGGTACCCCAGGAGAGTTCCAAATGTGTGTGGGTAGAATATATATCCCACGGGGGTAAAATTGAAAAAACGTTGAAAAAATATATTTTTTTAGACTTAGTCATTTTTCCGGCGTTTATCAGACTTTCAGATAGTAGAAATGTCAGTGAGCATTCCGATTTCAGTTCCAGAGTGATTCGCCCGATGAGTACTTGATATTTAGTCGTTTTTAGCCAATTTTCTGAATTTTTGAAAATGTCACTTTTTTGTGAAAATATCCACTAAATGAGGGAATAATATGTGTGAGGGTACCACAGGAGAGTTCCAAATGTGTGTGGGTAGAATAGATATCCCACGGGGGGTAAAATTGAAAAAAGCTGAAAAAATATTTTTTTGGACCTAGTCATTTTTCTGGCGTTTATCAGACTTTCAGATAGGGGAAATGTCAGTGAGCGTTCCGATTTCAGTTCCAGAGCGATTCACCCCATGAGTCCTTGATATTTAGTCGTTTTCAGCCAATTTTCTGAATTTTTGAACATTTCACTTTTTTTGTGAAAATATCCACTAAATGAGGGAATAGTATGTGTTAGGATACCCCAGGAGAGTTCCAAATGTGTGTGGGTAGAATATATATCCCACGGGGGTAAAATTGAAAAAAGATGAAAAATTTTTTTATTTGGACTTAGTCATTTTTCCAGCGTTTATCAGACTTTCAGATAGGGTAAATGTCAGTGATCATTCCGATTTCAGTTCCAGAGCGATTCGCCTGATGGGTATTTGATATATAGTCGTTTTCACCCAATTTTCTGAATTTTTGAAAATTTCACTTTTTTGTGAAAATATCCACTAAATGAGGGAATAATATGTGTGAGGGTACCCCAGGAGAGTTCCAAATGTGTGTGGGTAGAATATATATCCCACGGGGGTAAAATTGAAAAAAGATGAAAATTTTTTTTATTTGGACTTAGTCATTTTTCCGGCGTTTATCAGACTTTCAGATAGGAGAAATGTCAGGGAGTGTTCCGATTTCAGTTCCAGAGCGATGCGCCCGATGAGTCCTTGATATTTAGTCGTTTTCAGCCAATTTTCTGAATTTTTGAAAATTTCACTTTTTTGTGAAAATATCCACTAAATGATGGAATAATATGTGTGAGGGTACCCCAGGAGAGTTCCAAATGTGTGTGGGTAGAATAGATATCCCACGGGGGGTAAAACTGAAAATAGTTGTCAACAAATTTTTTTGGACTTAGTCATTTTTCCTGCGTTAATCAGACTTTCAGATAGTAGAAATGTCAGTGAGCGTTCCGATTTCAGTTCCAGAGCGATGCGCACGGTGAGTCCTTGATATTTAGTCGTTTTCAGCCAATTTTCTGAATTTTTGAAAGTTTCACTTTTTTGTGAAAATATCCACTAAATGAGGGAATAATATGTGTGAGGGTATCCCAGGAGAGTTCCAAATGTGTGTGGGTAGAATATATATCCCACGGGGGTAAAATTGAAAAAACGTTGAAAAAATTTTTTTTTTTAGATTTAGTCATGTTTCCGGCGTTTATCAGACTTTCAGATAGTAGAAATGTCAGTGAGCGTTCCGATTTCAGTTCCAGAGCGATTCGCCTGATGGGTATTTGATATATAGTCGTTTTCACCCAATTTTCTGAATTTTTGAAAATTTCACTTTTTTGTGAAAATATCCACTAAATGAGGGAATAATATGTGTGAGGGTGCCCCAAGAAAGTTCCAAATGTGTGTGCGTAGAATAGATATCCCACAGGGGGTAAAATTGAAAAAAAATGAAAAAAAAATTTTTGGACTTAGTAATTTTTCCGGCGTTTATCAGACTTTCAGATAGGGTAAATGTCAGTGAGCGTTCCGATTTCAGTTCCAGAGCGATGCGCCCGATCAGTCCTTGATATTTAGTCGTTTTCAGCCAATTTTCTGAATTTTTGAAAATTTCACTTTTTTGTGAAAATATCCACTAAATGAGGGAATAATATGTGTGAGGGTACCCCAGGAGAGTTCCAAATGTGTGTAAGAAGAATAGATATCCCACGGGGGGTAAAATTGAAAAAAGTTGAAAAAATATTTTTTTGGACTTAGTCATTTTTCCAGTGTTTATCAGACTTTCAGATAGGGTAAATGTCAGTGAGCATTCCGATTTCAGTTCCAGAGCGATTCGACCGATGAGTCCTTGATATTTAGTCGTTTTCTGCCAATTCTCAGAATTTTGAAAATTTCACTTTTTTGTGAAAATATCCACTAAATGAGGGAATAATATGTGTGAGGGTACCCCAGGAGAGTTCCAAATGTGTGTGGGTAGAATATATATCCCACGGGGGTAAAATTGAAAAAAGATGAAAAAATTTTTTATTTGGACTTAGTCATTTTTTCAGCGTTTATCAGACTTTCAGATAGAATAAATGTCAGTGAGCATTCCGATTTCAGTTCCAGAGCGATTTTCCCGATGAATCCTTGATATTTAGTCGTTTTCAGCCAATTTTCTGAATTTTTTAAAATTTCACTTTTTTGTGAAAATATCCACTAAATGAGGGAATAATATGTGTGAGGGTACCACAGGAGAGTTCCAAATGTGTGTGGGTAGAATAGATATCCCACGTGGGGTAAAATTGAAAAAAGTTGAAAAAATATTTTTTGGGACCTAGTCATTTTTCTGGCGTTTATCAGACTTTCAGATAGGGGAAATGTCAGTGAGCGTTCCGATTTCAGTTCCAGAGCGATTCGCCCCATGAGTCCTTGATATTTAGTCGTTTTCAGCCAATTTTCTGAATTTTTGAACATTTCACTTTTTTTGTGAAAATATCCACTAAATGAGGGAATAGTATGTGTGAGGATACCCCAGGAGAGTTCCAAATGTGTGTGGGTAGAATATATATCCCACGGGGGTAAAATTGAAAAAAGATGAAAAATTTTTTTATTTGCACTTAGTCATTTTTCCAGCGTTTATCAGACTTTCAGATAGGGTAAATGTCAGTGAGCGTTCCGATTTCAGTTCCAGAGCGATGCGCCCGATCAGTCCTTGATATTTAGTCGTTTTCAGCCAATTTTCTGAATTTTTGAAAATTTCACTTTTTTGTGAAAATATCCACTAAATGAGGGAATAATATGTGTGAGGGTACCCCAGGAGAGTTCCAAATGTGTGTAAGAAGAATAGATATCCCACGGGGGGTAAAATTGAAAAAAGTTGAAAAAAAAATTTTTTGGACTTAGTTATTTTTGCGGCGTTTATCAGACTTTCAGATAGGGTAAATGTCAGTGAGCGTTCCGATTTCAGTTCCAGAGCGATGCGCCCGATGAGTCCTTGATATTTAGTCGTTTTCAGCCAATTTTCTGAATTTTTGAAAATTTCACTTTTTTGTGAAAACATCCACTAAATGAGGGAATAATATGTGTGAGGGTACCCCAGGAGAGTTCCAAATGTGTGTGGGTAGAATATATATCCCACGGGTGTAAAATTGAAAAAAGATGAAAAAATGTTTTATTTGGACTTAGTCATTTTTCCAGCGTTTATCAGACTTTCAGATAGGGTAAATGACAGTGAGCGTTCCGATTTCAGTTCCAGAGCGATTTGCCCGATGAGTAGTTGATATTTAGTCGTTTTCAGCCAATTTTCAGAATTTTTGAAAATTTCACTTTTTTCTGAAAATATCCACTAAATGAGGGAATAATATGTGTGAGGGTGCCCCAGGAAAGTTCCAAATGTGTGTGGGTAGAATATATATCCCACGGGGGGTAAAATTGAAAAAAAATAAAAAAAAAATTTTTTGGACTTAGTAATTTTTCCGGCGTTTATCAGACTTTCAGATAGGGTAAATGTCAGTGAGCGTTCCGATTTCAGTTCCAGAGCGATGCGCCCAATCAGTCCTTGATATTTAGTCGTTTTCAGCCAATTTTCTGAATTTTTGAAAATTTCACTTTTTTGTGAAAATATCCACTAAATAAGGGAATAATATGCGTGAGGATACCCCAGGAGAGTTCCAAATGTGTGTGGGTAGAATTAATATCCCACGGGGGTAAAATTGAAAAACGTTGAAAACAATTTTTTTTTGGACTTAGTCATTTTTGCGGCGTTTATCAGTCTTTCAGATAGGGGAAATGTCAGTGAGCGTTCCGATTTCAGTTCCAGAGCGATTCGCCCTATTAGTACTTGATATTTAGTCATTTTCTGCCAATTTTGAGAATTTTTCAAAATGTCACTTTTTTGTGAAAATATCCACTAAATGATGGAATAATATGTGTGAGAGTACCCCAGGAGAGTTCCAAATGTGTGTGGGTAGAACATATATCCCACGGGGGTAAAATTGAAAAAAGATGAAAAAAATTTTTATTTGAACTTAGTCATTTTTCCAGCGTTTATCAGACTTTCAGATAGGGTAAATGTCAGTGAGCATTCCGATTTCAGTTCCAGAGCGATTCGCCCGATGAGAACTTGATATTTAGTCGTTTTCAGCCAATTTTCTGAATTTTTGAAAATTTCACTTTTTCGTGAAAATATCCACTAAATGAGGGAATAATATGTGTGAGGGTACCACAGGAGAGTTCAAATGTGCATGGGTAGAATTTATGTCCCACTGTGGTAAAATTGAAGAAAAGTTGAAAACATTTTTTTTTTTTACTTAGTCATTTTTCCGGCGTTTATCAGACTTTCAGATAGGGGAAATGTCAGTGAGCATTCCGATTTCAGTTCCAGAGTGATTCGAACGATGAGTCCTTGATATTTAATCGTTTTCAGCCAATTTTCTGAATTTTTGAAAATTCCACTTTTTTTGTGAAAATATCCGCTAAATGAGGGAATAATATGTGTGAGGGTACCCCAGGAGAGTTCCAAATGTGTGTGGGTAGAATATATATCCCACGGGGGTAAAATTGAAAAAAGTTGAAACATTTTTTTTTTTGGACTTGGTCATTTTTCCGGCGTTTATCAGACTTTCAGATAGGGGAAATGTCAGTGAGCATTCCGATTTCAGCTCCAGAGCGATTCGCCTGATGAGTACTTGATGTTTAGTCGTTTTCAGCCAATTTTCTGAATTTTTGAAAATTCCACTTTTTTTGTGAAAATATCCACTAAATGAGGGAATAATATGTGTGAGGGTACCCCAGGAGAGTTCCAACTGTGGGCGGGTAGAATATATATCCCACGTGGGTAAAATTGAAAAAAGTTGAAAAAATTTTTTTGTGGATTCAGTCATTTTTCCGGCGTTCATCAGACTTTCAGATAGGGGAAATGTCAGTGAGCGTTCCAATTTCAGTTCCAGAGCGATTCGCCTGATGAGTCCTTGATATTTAGTCGTTTTCAGCCAATTTTCTGAATTTTTGAAAATTTCACTTTTTTGGGAAAATATCCATTAAATGAGGGAATAATATGTGTGAGGGTACCCCAGGAGAGTGCCAAATGTGTGTGGGTAGAATATATATCCCACGGGAGTAAAAGTGAAAAAAGTTGAAAAAAAATAATTTTTGGACTTAGTCAATTTTCCGACGTTTATCAGACTTTCAGATAGGGGAAATGTCAGTGACTATTCAGATTTCAGTTCCAGAGCGATTCGCCCCATGAGTCCATGATATTTAGTCGTTTTCAGCCAATTTTCTGAATTTTTGGAAATTTAACTTTTTTGTGAAAATATCCACTAAATGAGGGAATAATATGTGTGAGGGTACCCCAGGAGAGTTCCAAATGTGTGTGGGTAGAATAGATATCCCACGGGGGTAAAATTGAAAAAAGTTGAAAAAAAATTTTTTTTCGACTGTCATTTTTCTGGTGTTTATCAGACTTTCAGATAGGGTAAATGTCAGAGAAGGCTCCGATTTCAGTTCCAGAGCAATTCGCCCCTTGAGTCCTTGATATTTAGTTGTTTTCAGCCAATTTTCTGAATTTTTGAAAATTTCACTTTTTTTTGAAAATATCCACTAAATGAGGGAATAATATGTGTGAGGGTACCTCAGGAGAGTGCCAAATGTGTGTGGGTAGAATATATATCCCACGGGAGTAAAATTGAAAAAAGTTGAAAAAAATTTTTTTTTGGACTGTCATTTTTCTGGTGTTTATCAGACTTTCAGATAGGGTAAATGTCAGAGAGCATTCCGATTTCAGTTCCAGAGCAATTCGCCCCATGAGTCCTTGATATTTAGTCGTTTTCAGCCAATTTTCTGAATTTTTGAAAATTTCACCTTTTTGTGAAAATATCCGCTAAATGAGGGAATAATATGTGTGAGGGTACCCCAGGAGAGTTCCAAATGTGTGTGGGTAGAAAAGATATCCCACGGGGGGTAAAATTGAAAAAAGTTGAAATAATTTTTTTTTGGACTCAGTCATTTTTCTGGCGTTTATCAGACTTTCAGATAGGGGAAATGTCAGTGAGCTTTCCGATTTCAGTTCCATAGCGATTTGCCCCATGAGTCCTTGATATTTAGTCGTTTTCAGCCAATTTTCTGAATTTTTGAAAATTTCACTTTTTTGTGAAAATATCCACTAATTGAGGGAATAATATGTGTGAGGGTGCCCTAAGAGAGTTCCAAATGTGCGTGGGTAGAATATATATCCCACGGGGGTAAAATTGAAAAAAGTTAAAAAAAAATTTTTTGGGGACTTAGTCATTTTTCCGGTGTTTATCAGACTTTCAGATAGGCGAAATGTCAGTGAGCATTCGATTTCAGTTCCAGAGCGATTCTCCCCATGAGTCCTTGATATTTAGTCGTTTTCAGTCAATTTTCTGAATTTTTGAAAATTTCACTTTTTTGTGAAAATATCCACTAAATGAGGGAATAGTATGTGTGAGGGTACCCCAGGAGAGTTCAAATGTGCATGGGTAGAATTTATATCCCACGGGGGTAAAATTGAAAAAGGGTGAAAAAATTTTTTTTTTTACTTAGTCATTTTTCCAGCATTTATCAGACTTTCAGATAGGGGAAATGTCAGTGAGCATTCCGATTTCAGTTCCAGAGTGATTCGAACGATGAGTCCTTGATATTTAACCGTTTTCAGCCAATTTTCTTAATTTTTGAAAATTCCACTTTTTTTGTGAAAATATCCGCTAAATGAGGGAATAATATGTGTGAGGGTACCCCAGGAGAGTTCCAAATGTGTGTGGGTAGAATATATATCCCACGGGGGTAAAATTGAAAAAAGTTGAAACATTTTTTTTTTGGACTTGGTCATTTTTCCGGCGTTTATCAGACTTTCAGATAGGGGAAATGTTAGTAAGCATTCCGATTTCAGTTCCAGAGCGATTCGCCCCATGAGTCCTTGATATTTAGTAGTTTTCAGCCAATTTTCAGAAATATTGAAAATTTCCCTTTTTTGTGAAAATATTCACTAAATGAGGGAATAATATGTGTGAGGGTACCCCAGGAGAGTTCCAAATGTGTGTGGGTAGAATATATATCACACTGGGGTAAAATTGAAAAAAGTTTAAAAAAATTTTTTTTTGGACTTAGTCATTTTTCCAGCGTTTATCAGACTTTCAGATAGGGGAAATGTCAGTGAGCATTCCGATTTCAGTTACAGAGGTATTCGCACCATGAGTCCTTGATATTTAGTCATTTTCAGCCAATTTTCTGAATTTTTGAAAATTTCACTTTTTTAAGAAAATATCCACTAAATAAGGGAATAATATGTGTGAGGGTACCCCAGGAGAGTTCAAACTGTGGGCGGGTAGAATATATATCCCACGGGGGTAAAATTGAAAAAAATTTTAAATTTTTTTGGGAGATTCAGTCATTTTTCCGGCGTTCATCAGACTTTCAGAAAGGGGAAATGTCAGTGAGCGTTCCAATTTCAGTTCCAGAGCGATTCGCCTGATGAGTCCTTGATATTTATTCGTTTTCAGCCAATTTTCTGAATTTTTGAACATTTCACTTTTTTGTGAAAATATCCATTAAATGAGGGAATAATATGTGTGAGGGTACCCCAGGAGAGTGCCAAATGTGTGTGGGTAGAATATATATCCCACGGGAGTAAAATTGAAAAAAGTTGAAAAAAAAAAAAATTTTGGACTTAGTCAATTTTCCGGCGTTTATCAGACTTTCAGATAGGGGAAGTGTCAGTGAGCGTTCCGATTTCAGTTCCAGAGCGATTCTCCTGAAGAGCACTTGATATTTAGTCATTTTCAGCCAATTTTCTGAATTTTTTAAAATTTCACTTTTTTGTGAAAATATTCACTAAATGAGGGAATAATATGTGTGAGGGTACCCCAGGAGAGTTCCAACTGTGGGCGGGTAGAATATATATCCCAAGTGGGTAAAATTGAAAAAAGTTGAAAAATTTTTTGGGGGGATTGAGTCTTTTTTCCGGCGTTCATCAGACTTTCAGATAGGGTAAATGTCAGAGAGCGTTCCGATTTCAGTTCCAGAGCAATTCGCCCCATGAGTCCTTGATATTTAGTAGTTTTCAGCCAATTTTCTGAATTTTTGAAAATTTCACTTTTTTGTGAACATATGGACTAAATGAGGGAATAATATGTGTGAGGGTACCCCAGGAGAGTTCCAAATGTGTGTGGGTAGAATATTTATCCCACGGGAGTAAAATTGAAAAAAGTTGAAAAAAAAAATTTTTTGGACTTAGTCAATTTTCCAGCGTTTATCAGACTTTCAGATAGGGGAAATGTCAGTGAGCGTTCTGATTTCAGTTCCAGAGCGATTCGCCCAATGAGTCCTTGATATTTAGTCGTTTTCAGCCAAATTTCTGAATTTTTGAAAATTCCACTTTTTTTGTGAAAATATCCCCTAAATTAGGGAACAATATGTGTGAGGGTACCCCAGGGAAGTTCCAAATGTGTGTGGGTTGAATATATAATCCACGGGGGTAAAATTGAAAAAAGTTGAAAAAAATTTTTTTTTGGACTTAATCATTTTTCCGGCGTTTATCAGACTTTCAGATAGGGGAAATGTCAGTGAGCATTCCGATTTCAGTTCCAGAGTGATTCGAATGATGAGTCCTTGATATTTAGTCGTTTTCAGCCAATTTTCTGAATTTTTGAAAATTCCACTTTTTTTGTGAAAATATCTGCTAAATGAGGGAATAATATGTGTGAGGGTACCCAAGGAGAGTTCCAAATGTGTGTGGATAGACTGTATATCACACGGGGGTAAAATTGAAAAAAGTTGAAAAAAATTTTTTTTGGACTTAGTCATTTTTCCGGTGTTTATCAGACTTTCAGATAGGCGAAATGTCAGTGAGCATTCGATTTCAGTTCCAGAGCGATTCTCCCCATGAGTCCTTGATATTTAGTCGTTTTCAGTCAATTTTCTGAATTTTTGAAAATTTCACTTTTTTGTGAAAATATCCACTAAATGAGGGAATAGTATGTGTGAGGGTACCCCAGGAGAGTTCAAATGTGCATGGGTAGAATTTATATCCCACGGGGGTAAAATTGAAAAAGGGTGAAAAATTTTTTTTTTTTACTTAGTCATTTTTTCCAGCATTTATCAGACTTTCAGATAGGGGAAATGTCAGTGAGCATTCCGATTTCAGTTCCAGAGTGATTCGAACGATGAGTCCTTGATATTTAACCGTTTTCAGCCAATTTTCTTAATTTTTGAAAATTCCACTTTTTTTGTGAAAATATCCGCTAAATGAGGGAATAATATGTGTGAGGGTACCCCAGGAGAGTTCCAAATGTGTGTGGGTAGAATATATATCCCACGGGGGTAAAATTGAAAAAAGTTGAAATATTTTTTTTTTGGACTTGGTCATTTTTCCGGCGTTTATCAGACTTTCAGATAGGGGAAATGTTAGTAAGCATTCCGATTTCAGTTCCAGAGCGATTCGCCCCATGAGTCCTTGATATTTAGTAGTTTTCAGCCAATTTTCAGAAATATTGAAAATTTCCCTTTTTTGTGAAAATATTCACTAAATGAGGGAATAATATGTGTGAGGGTACCCCAGGAGAGTTCCAAATGTGTGTGGGTTGAATATATAATCCACGAGGGTAAAATTGAAAAAAGTTGAAAAAAATTTTTTTTTGGACTTAATCATTTTTCCGGCGTTTATCAGACTTTCAGATAGGGGAAATGTCAGTGAGCATTCCGATTTCAGTTCCAGAGTGATTCGAATGATGAGTCCTTGATATTTAGTCGTTTTCAGCCAATTTTCTGAATTTTTGAAAATCCCACTTTTTTTGTGAAAATATCTGCTAAATGAGGGAATAATATGTGTGAGGGTACCCCAGGAGAGTTCCAAATGTGTGTGGATAGACTGTATATCACACGGGGGTAAAATTGAAAAAAGTTGAAAAAAATTTTTTTTGGACTTAGTCAATTTTCCGGCGTTTATCAGACTTTCAGATAGGGGAAATGTCAGTGAGCGTTCCGATTTCAGTTCCACAGCGATTCGCCCAATGAGTCCTTGATATTTAGTCGTTTTCAGCCAATTTTCAGAATTTTTGAAAATTTCTCTTTTTTGTGAAAATATCCACTAAATGAGGGAATAATATGTGTGAGGGTTCCCCAGAAGAGTTCCAAATGTGTGTGGGTAGAATACATATCCCACGGGGGTAAAAATGAAAAGAGTTGAAAAAATTTTTTTTTGGACTTAATCATTTTTCCGGCGTTTATCAGACTTTCAGATAGGGGAAATGTCAGTGAGCATTCCGATTTCAGTTCCAGAGTGATTCGAATGATGAGTCCTTGATATTTAGTCGTTTTCTGCCAATTTTCTGAATTTTTGAAAATTCCACTTTTTTTGTGAAAATATCTGCTAAATGAGGGAATAATATGTGTGAGGGTACCCCAGGAGAGTTCCACATGTGTGTGGATAGATTATATATCCCACGGGGGTAAAATTGAAAAAAGTTGAAAAAATTTTTTTTTAGGACTTAGTCATTTTTCCGGCATTTATCAGACTTTCAGATAGGGGAAATGTTAGTGAGCGTTCCGATTTCAGTTCCAGAGCGATTCGCCCGATGAGTCCGTGCTATTTAGTCATTTTCAGCCAATTTTCTGTATTTTTGAAAATTCCACTTTTTTGTGAAAATATCCGCTAAATGAGGGAATAATATGTGTGAGGGTACCCCAGGAGAGTTCCAAATGTGTGTGGGTAGAATATATATCCCACGGGGGTAAAATTGAAAAAAGTTGAAAATAATTTTTTTTAGGACTTAGTCATTTTTCCAGCGTTTATCAGACTATCAGATAGGGGAAATGTCAGTGAGCGTTCCGATTTCAGTTCCAGAACGTTTCGCCCCATGAGTCCTTGATATTTAGTCGTTTTCAGCCAATTTTCAGAATTTTTGAAAATTTCTCTTTTTTGTGAAAATATCCACTAAATGAGGGAATAATATGTGTGAGGGTACCCCAGAAGAGTTCCATATGTGTGTGGGTAGAATATATATCACACGGGGGTAAAATTGAAAAAAGTTGAAAAAAATTTTTTTTTGGACTTAGTCATTTTTCCGGCGTTTATCTGACTTTCAGATAGGGCAAGTGCCAGTGAGCATTCCGATTTCAGTTCCAGAGCGATTCGCCCAATGAGTCCTTGATATTTAGTCGTTTTCAACCAATTTTCTGAATTTTTGAAAATTTCTCTTTTTTGTGAAAATATCCACTAAATGAGGGAATAATATGTGTGAGGGTACCCCAGGGGAGTTCCAAATGTGTGTGGGTTGAATATATAATCCACGGGGGTAAAATTGAAAAAAGTTGAAAAAAATTTTTTTTTAGACAATCATTTTTCCAGCGTTTATCAGACTTTCAGATAGGGGAAATGCCAGTGAGCATTCCGATTTCAGTTCCAGAGCGATTCTAAAGATGAGTCCTTGATAATTAGTCGTTTTCAGCCAATTTTCAGAATTTTTGAAAATTTCACTTTTTTGTGAAAATATCCACTAAATGAGGGAATAATATGTGTGAGGGTTCCCCAGAAGAGTTCCAAATGTGTGTGGGTAGGCTCTATATCACACGAGGGTAAAATTGAAAAAAGTTAAAAAAAATTTTTTTTTGGACGTAGTCATTTTTCCAGCGTTTATCAGACTTTCAGATAGGGGAAATGTCAGTGAGCGTTCCGATTTCAGTTCCAGAGTGATTCGCCCCATGAGTCCTTGATATTTAGTCGTTTTCAGCCAATTTTCAGAATTTTTGAAAATTTCACTTTTTTGTGAAAATATCCACTAAATGAGGGAATAATATGTGTGAGGGTTCCCCAGGAGAGTTCCAAATGTGTGTGGATAGACTATATATCACACGGGGGTAAAATTGAAAAAAGTTTAAAAAATTTTTTTTTTGGTCTTAGTCATTTTTCCGGCGTTTATCAGACTTTCAGATGGAGGAAATGTCAGTGAGCGTTCCGATTTCTGTTCCAGAACGTTTCGCCCCATGAGTCCTTGATATTTAGTCGTTTTCAGCCAATTTTCAGAATTTTTGAAAATTTCACTTTTATGTGAAAATATCCACTAAATGAGGGAATAATATGTGTGAGGGTACCCCAGGAGAGTTCCCAATGTGTGTGGATAGATTATATATCCCACAGTGGTAAAATTGTAAAAAGTTGAAAAAAAATGTTTTTTGGACTGTCATTTTTCCGGCGTTTATCAGACTTTCAGATAGGGGAAATGTCAGTGAGCTTTCCGATTTCAGTTCCAGAGCGATTCTCCTGATGATTCCTTGATATTTAGTCGTTTTCAGCCAATTTTTCTGAATTTTTGAAAATTTCACTTTTTTGTGAAAACATCCACTAAATGAGGGAATAATAAGTGTGAGGGTACCCCAGGAGAGTTCCCAATGTGTGTGGATAGATTATATATCCCACAGTGGTAAAATTGTAAAAAGTTGAAAAAAAATGTTTTTTGGACTGTCATTTTTCCGGCGTTTATCAGACTTTCAGATAGGGGAAATGTCAGTGAGCTTTCCGATTTCAGTTCCAGAGTGATTCGAACGATGAGTCCTTGATATTTAGTCGTTTTCAGCCAATTTTCAGAATTTTTGAAAATTTAACTTTTTTTGTGAAAATATCCGCTAAATGAGGGAATAATATGTGTGAGGGTACCCCAGGAGAGTTCCAAATGTGTGTGGGTAGAATATATATCCCATGGGGGTAAAATTGAAAAAATTTTTTTTTTGGACTTAGTCATTTTTCCGGCATTTATCAGACTTTCAGATAGGGGAAATGTTAGTGAGCATTCCGATTTCAGTTCCAGAGCGATTCGAATGATGAGTCCTTGATATTTATTCGTTTTCAGCCAATTTTCTGAATTTTTGAAAATTCCACTTTTTTTGTGAAAATATCCGCTAAATGAGGGAATAATATGCGTGAGGGTACCCCAGGAGAGTTCCAAATGTGTGTGGATTGATTATATATCACACGGGGTAAAATTGAAAAATGTTGAAAAAATTTTTTTTGGGGACTTAGTCATTTTTACGGCATTTATCTGACTTTCAGATAGGGGAAATTTCAGTGAGCTTTCCGATTTCAGTTCCAGAGCGATTTGAACGATGAGTCATTGATAATTAGTCGTTTTCAGCCAATTTTCTGAATTTTTGAAAATTTCACTTTTTTGGGAAGATAGTCACTAAATGAGGGAATAATATGTGTGAGGGTACCCCAGGAGAGTTCCCAATGTGTGTGGATAGATTATATATCCCACGGTGGTAAAATTGAAAAAAGTTGAAAAAATATTTTTTTTGGATTAAGTCATTTTTCCGGCGTTTATCAGACTTTCAGATAGGGGAAATGTCAGTGAGCATTCCGATTTCAGTTCCAGAGCGATTCGAATGATGAGTCCTTGATATTTAGTCGTTTTCAGCCAATTTTCTGAATTTTTGAAAATTTCACTTTTTTGTGAAAATATCCACTAAATGAGGGAATAATATGTGTGAGGGTACCCCAGCAGAGTTCCAAATGTGTATGGATAGAATATATATCCAACGAGGGTAAAATTGAAAAAAGTTTAAAAAAAATTTTTTTTGGACTTAGTCATTTTTCCGGCATTTATCAGTCTTTCAGATAGGGGAAATGTTAGTGAGCGTTCCGATTTCAGTTCCAGAGCGATTCGAATGATGAGTGCTTGATATTTAGTCGTTTTCAGCCAATTTTCTGAATTTTTCAAAATTCCACTTTTTTTGTGAAAATATCCGCTAAATGAGGGAATAATATGTGTGAGGGTACCCCAGGAGAGTTCCAAATGTGTGTGGATAGAATATATATCCCACGGGGGTAAAATTGAAAAAAGTTGAAAAAAAATGTTTTTTGGACTTAGTCATTTTTCTGGCATTTATCATACTTTCAGATAGAAGAAATGTCAGTGAGCTTTCCGATTTCTGTTCCAGAGCGATTCGCATGATGAGTCCTTGATATTTAGTCATTTTCAGCCAATTTTATGAATTTTTGAAAATTCCCCTTTTTTTGTGAAAATATCCGCTAAATGAGGGAATAACATGTGTGAGGGTACCCCATGAGAGTTCCAAATGTGTGTGGATAGATTATATATCACACGGGGGTAAAATTGAAAAAAGTTGAAAAAATATTTTTTTTGGATTAAGTCATTTTTCCGGCGTTTATCAGACTTTCAGATAGGGGAAATGTCAGTGAGCTTTCCGATTTCAGTTCCAGAGCGATTCGCCCGATGATTCCTTGATATTTAGTCGTTTTCAGCCAATTTTCTGAATTTTTGAAAATTTCACTTTTTTGTGAAAATATCCACTAAATGAGGGAATAATATGTGTGAGGGTTCCCCAGGAGAGTTCCAAATGTGTGTGGATAGACTATATATCACACGGGGGTAAAATTGAAAAAAGTTTAAAAAATTTTTTTTTTGGACTTAGTCATTTTTCCGGCGTTTATCAGACTTTCAGATGGAGGAAATGTCAGTGAGCGTTCCGATTTCTGTTCCAGAACGTTTCACCCCATGAGTCCTTGATATTTAGTCGTTTTCAGCCAATTTTCAGAATTTTTGAAAATTTCACTTTTTTGTGAAAACATCCACTAAATGAGGGAATAATAAGTGTGAGGGTACCCCAGGAGAGTTCCCAATGTGTGTGGATAGATTATATATCCCACAGTGGTAAAATTGTAAAAAGTTGAAAAAAAATGTTTTTTGGACTGTCATTTTTCCGGCGTTTATCAGACTTTCAGATAGGGGAAATGTCAGTGAGCTTTCCGATTTCAGTTCCAGAGCGATTCTCCTGATGATTCCTTGATATTTAGTCGTTTTCAGCCAATTTTTCTGAATTTTTGAAAATTTCACTTTTTTGTGAAAACATCCACTAAATGAGGGAATAATAAGTGTGAGGGTACCCCAGGAGAGTTCCCAATGTGTGTGGATAGATTATATATCCCACAGTGGTAAAATTGTAAAAAGTTGAAAAAAAATGTTTTTTGGACTGTCATTTTTCCGGCGTTTATCAGACTTTCAGATAGGGGAAATGTCAGTGAGCTTTCCGATTTCAGTTCCAGAGTGATTCGAACGATGAGTCCTTGATATTTAGTCGTTTTCAGCCAATTTTCAGAATTTTTGAAAATTTAACTTTTTTTGTGAAAATATCCGCTAAATGAGGGAATAATATGTGTGAGGGTACCCCAGGAGAGTTCCAAATGTGTGTGGGTAGAATATATATCCCATGGGGGTAAAATTGAAAAAATTTTTTTTTTGGACTTAGTCATTTTTCCGGCATTTATCAGACTTTCAGATAGGGGAAATGTTAGTGAGCATTCCGATTTCAGTTCCAGAGCGATTCGAATGATGAGTCCTTGATATTTATTCGTTTTCAGCCAATTTTCTGAATTTTTGAAAATTCCACTTTTTTTGTGAAAATATCCGCTAAATGAGGGAATAATATGCGTGAGGGTACCCCAGGAGAGTTCCAAATGTGTGTGGATTGATTATATATCACACGGGGTAAAATTGAAAAAAGTTGAAAAAATTTTTTTTGGGGACTTAGTCATTTTTACGGCATTTATCTGACTTTCAGATAGGGGAAATTTCAGTGAGCTTTCCGATTTCAGTTCCAGAGCGATTCGAATGATGAGTCCTTGATATTTAGTCGTTTTCAGCCAATTTTCTGAATTTTTGAAAATTTCACTTTTTTGTGAAAATATCCACTAAATGAGGGAATAATATGTGTGAGGGTACCCCAGCAGAGTTCCAAATGTGTATGGATAGAATATATATCCAACGAGGGTAAAATTGAAAAAAGTTTAAAAAAATTTTTTTTTGGACTTAGTCATTTTTCCGGCATTTATCAGTCTTTCAGATAGGGGAAATGTTAGTGAGCGTTCCGATTTCAGTTCCAGAGCGATTCGAATGATGAGTCCTTGATATTTAGTCGTTTTCAGCCAATTTTCTGAATTTTTCAAAATTCCACTTTTTTTGTGAAAATATCCGCTAAATGAGGGAATAATATGTGTGAGGGTACCCCAGGAGAGTTCCAAATGTGTGTGGATAGAATATATATCCCACGGGGGTAAAATTGAAAAAAGTTGAAAAAAAATGTTTTTTGGACTTAGTCATTTTTCTGGCATTTATCATACTTTCAGATAGAAGAAATGTCAGTGAGCTTTCCGATTTCTGTTCCAGAGCGATTCGCATGATGAGTCCTTGATATTTAGTCATTTTCAGCCAATTTTATGAATTTTTGAAAATTCCCCTTTTTTTGTGAAAATATCCGCTAAATGAGGGAATAACATGTGTGAGGGTACCCCATGAGAGTTCCAAATGTGTGTGGATAGATTATATATCACACGGGGGTAAAATTGAAAAAAGTTGAAAAAATATTTTTTTTGGATTAAGTCATTTTTCCGGCGTTTATCAGACTTTCAGATAGGGGAAATGTCAGTGAGCTTTCCGATTTCAGTTCCAGAGCGATTCGCCCGATGATTCCTTGATATTTAGTCGTTTTCAGCCAATTTTCTGAATTTTTGAAAATTTCACTTTTTTGTGAAAATATCCACTAAATGAGGGAATAATATGTGTGAGGGTACCCCAGGAGAGTTCAAAATGTGTATGGGTAGAATATATATCCCACGAGGGTAAAATTGAAAAAAGTTGAAAAATTTTTTTTTTTTGTACTTCGTCATTTTTTTCGGCGTTTATCAGATTTTCAGATAGGGGAAATGTCAGGGAGCCTTCCCATTTCAGTTCCAGAGAGATTCGCCCGATGAGTCCTTGATATTTAGTCATTTTCAGCACAATTTTCTGAATTTTTGAAAATTTCACTTTTTTGTGAAAATATCCACTAAATGAGGGAATAATATGTGTGAGGGTACCCCAGGAGAGTTCCAAATGTGTGTGGGTAGAATATATATCCCACGGGGGTAAAATTGAAAAAAGTTGAAAAATTTTTTTTATTGGACTTAGTCATTTTTCCGGCATTTATCAGACTTTCAAATAGGGGAAATGTCAGTGAGCGTTCCTATTTCAGTTCAGAAAGTTTTGACCCATGAGTCCATGATATTTAGTCGTTTTCACCAATTTTCAGTATTTTTGAAAATGTCACTTTTTTGTGAAAATATCCATTAAAGGAGGGAATAATATGTGTGAGGGTACCCCAGGAGAGTTCCAAATGTGTGTGGGTAGAATATATATCCCATGGGCGTAAAATTGAAAAAAGTTAAAAACAATTTTGGGGGGGATTTGGTCATTTCTCAGGCATTTATCTGACTTTCAGATAGGGGAAATGTCAGTGAGCTTTCCGATTTCAGTTCCAGAGCGATTCGATCGATGAGTCCTTGATAATTAGTCGTTTTCAGCTAATTTTCTGAATTTTTGAAAATTTCACTTTTTTGTGAAAATATCCACTAAATGAGCGAATAATATGTGTGAGCATTCCCCAGGAGAGTTCCAAATGTGTGTGGGTAGAATATATATCCCACGGGGGTAAAATTGAAAAAAGATGAAAAAAATTTTTTTTTGGACTTAGTCATTTTTCCGGCGTTTATCAGACTTTCAGATAGGGGAAATGTCAGTGAGCATTCCGATTTCAGTTAAAGAGCAATTCGTCCCATGAGTCCTTGATATTTAGTCGTTTTCAGCGAATTTTCTGAATTTTGAGAATTTCAGTTTTTTGTGAAAATATCCACCAAATGAGGGAATCATATGTGTGAGGGTACCCCAGGAGAGTTCCAAATGTGTGTGGGTAGAATATAGATCCCACAGGGGTAAAATTGAAAAAAGTTTAAAAACTTTTTTTTTTGGATTTAGTCATTTTTCCGGCGTTTATCAGACTTTTAGATAGGGGAAATGTCAATGAGCATTCCGATTTCAGTTCCAGAGCGATTCGACCGATGAGTCCTTGATATTTAGTCGTTTTCAGACAATTTTCTGAATATTTGAAAATTTCACTTTTTTTTTAAAATATCCTCTAAATGAGGGAATAATATGTGTGAGGGTACCCCAGGAGAGTTCCAAATGTGCGTGGGTAGAATATATATCCCACGGGGGTAAAATTGAAAAAAGTTGAAAACATTTTTTGGGGGTACTTAGTCATTTTTCCGGCATTTATCAGACTTTCAGATAGGGGAAGTGTCAGTGAGCATTCCGATTTCAGTTCCAGAGCGATTCGACCGATGAGTCCTTGATATTTATTCGTTTTCAGCCAATTTTCAGAATTTTTGAAAATTTCACTTTTTTTGTGAAAATATCCACTAAATGAGGGAATAATATGTGTGAGGGTACCCCAGGAGACTTCCAAATGTGTGTGGGTAGAATATAGATCCTACGGGGGTAATATTGAAAATAGTAGAAATTTTTTTTTTTTGGGATTTAGTCATTTTTCCGGCGTTTATCAGACATTTATATAGGGGAAATGTCAGTGAGCGTTCCGATTTCAGTTCCAGAGTAATTCGCCCAATGAGTCCTTGATATTTAGTTGATTTCAGCCAATTTTCTGAATTTTTTAAAATTTCACTTTTTTGTGAAAATATCCACTAAATGAGGGAATAATATGTGTGAGGGTACCCAGGAGAGTTCCAAATGTATGTGGGTAGAATATAGATCCCACGGGGGTAAAATTGAAAAAAGTTGAAAAATTTTTTGGGGGGATTTAGTCATTTTTCCTGCGTTTATCAGACTTTCAGATAGGGAAAATGTCAGTGAGCATTCCGATTTCAGTTTAAGAGTGATTCGCCCGATGAGTCCTTGAAATTTAGTCGTTTTCAGCCAATTTTCTGAATTTTTGAAAATTTCACTTTTTTTTGAAAATATCCGCTAAATGAGGGAATAATATGTGTGAGGGTACCCCAGGAGAGTTCTAAATGTGTGTGGGTAGAATATAGTTCCCACGGGGGTAAAATTGAAAAAAGTTGAAAAATTTTATTTTTTGGATTGTCATTTTTCCGGCGTTTATCAGACTTTTAGATAGGGGAAATGTCAGTGAGCGTTTCGATTTCAGATCCAGAGCGATTCGCCCGATGAGTCCTTGATATTTAGTCGTTTTCATCCAATTTTCTGAATTTTTGAAAATTTCACTTTTTTGTGAAAATATCCGCTAAATGAGGGAATAATATGTGTGAGGGTACGCCAGGAGAGTTCCAAATGTGTGTGGGTAGAATATATATCCCACAGGAGTAAAATTGAAAAAAGTTTAAGAAAAAATTTTTTTGGACTTAGTCATTTTTCCTGCGTTTATCAGACTTTCAGATAGGGAAAATGTCAGTGAGCATTCCGATTTCAGTTCCAGAGTGATTCGCCCGATGAGTCCTTGATATTTAGTCGTTTTCAGCAAATTTTCTGAATTTTTGAAAATTTCACTTTTTGTGAAAGTATCCACTAAATGAGGGAATAATATGTGTGAGGGTACCCCAGGAGAGTTCCAAATGTGTGTGGGTAGAATATATATCCCACGGGGGTAAAATTGAAAAAAGTTGAAAAAATTTTTATTTTTAAACTTAGTCATTTTTCCGGCGTTTATCAGACTTTCAGATAGGGGTAATGTCAGTGAGCGTTCCGATTTCAGTTCCAGAGCGATTCGCCCGATGAGTCCTTGATATTTAGTCGTTTTCAGCCAATTTTCTGAATTTTTGAAAATTTCACTTTTTTGTGAAAATATCCACTAAATGAGGGAATAATATGTGTGAGGGTACCCGAGGAGAGTTCCAAATGTGTGTGGGTAGAATATAGATCCCACGGGGGTAAAATTGAAAAAATTTGAAAATTTTTTTTTGGGAGATTTAGTCATTTTTCCGGCGTTTATCAGACTTTCAGATAGGGAAATGTAACTGAGCGTTCCGATTTCAGTTCCAGAGCGATTCGACCGATGAGTCCTTGATATATAGTCGTTTTCAGCAAATTTTCTGAATTTTTGAAAATTTCACTTTTTTGTGAAAATATCCACTGAATGAGGGAATAATATGTGTGAGGGTACCCCAGGAGAGTTCCAAATGTGTGTGGGTAGAAAATATATCCCACGGGGGTAAAATGGAAAAAAGTTTAAAAAAATTTTTTTTTTGGCCTTAGTCATTTCCCTGGCGTTTATCAGAATTTCACATAGGGGAAATGTCAGTGAGGGTTCCGATTTCAGTTCCAGAACGATTCGAGCAATGAGTCCTTGATATTTAGTCGTTTTCAGCAAATTTTCAGAATTTTTGAAAATTTCACTCTTTTGTGAAAATGTCCACTGAAGGAGGGCATAATATGTGTGAGGGTATCTCAGAAGAGTTCAAAATGTGTGTGGGTAGAAAATATATCCCACGGGGGTAAAATTGAAAAAAGTTGAAAAATATTTTTTTTTTGGGCTTAGTCATTTTTCCGGCATTTATCAGATTTTCAGATAGGGAAAATGTCAGTTCCAGAGCGGTTCGCCCGATGAGTCTTTGATATTTAGTCGTTTTCAGACAATTTTCTGAATTTTTGAAAATTTCACTTTTTGTGAAAATATCCACTAAATGAGGGAATAATATGTGTGAGGGTAACCCAGGATAGTTCCAAATGTGTCTGGATAGAAAATATATCCCACGGGGGTAAAATTGAAAAAAGTTGAAGAAAAATTTTTTTTTTGGACTTAATCATTTCTCCGGCGTTTATCAGACTTTCAGATAGGGGAAATGTCAGTGAGCGTTCCGATTTCAGTTCCAGAGCGATTCGAGCAATGAGTCCTTGATATTTAGTCTTTTTCAGCAAATTTTCTGAATTTTTGAAAACTTCACTTTTTTGTGAAAATATCCACTAAATGAGGGAATAATATGTGTGAGGGTAGCCCAGGAGAGTTCCAAATGTGTGTGGGTAGAAAATATATACCACGGGGGTAAAATTTAAAAAAGTTGAAAAATATTTTTTTTTTGGGCTTAGTCATTTTTCTGGCGTTTATCAGATTTTCAGATAGGGAAAATGTCAGTTCCAGAGCTTTTCGCCCTATGAGTCCTTGATATTTAGTCGTTTTCAGCAAATTTTCTGAATTTTTGAAAATTTCACTTTTTGTGAAAGTATCCACTAAATGAGGGAATAATATGTGTGAGGGTACCCCAGGAGAGTTCCAAATGTGTGTGGGTAGAATATATATCCCACGGTGGTAAAAGTGAAAAAAGTTGAAAAAAATATTTTTTTTCGACTTAGTCATTTTTCCGGCGTTTATCAGACTTTCAGATATGGGAAATGTCAGTGAGCGTTCCGATTTCAGTTCCAGAGCGATTTGCCCGATGAGTCCTTGATATTTAGTCGTTTTCAGCCAATTTTCTGAATTTTTGAAAATTTCACTTTTTTGTGAAAATATCCGCTAAATGAGGGAATAATATGTGTGAGGGTAACCCAGTGTAGTTCCAAATGTTTGTGGGTAGAAAATATATCCCACGGGGAAAAAAGTGAAAAAAGTTAAAAAAATTATTTTTTTTTGGACTTAGTCATTTTTCCGGCGTTTATCAGACTTTCAGATAGGGAAAATGTCAGTGAGCGTTCCGATTTCAGATCCAGAGCGATTCGCCCGATGAGTCCTTGGTATTTAGTCGTTTTCAGCCAATTTTCTGAATTTTTGAAAATGTCACTTTTTTGTGAAAATATCCACTAAATGAGGGAATAATGTGTGTGAGGGTACCCCAGGAGAGTTCCAAATGTGTGTGGGTGGAAAATATATCCCACGGGGGTAAAATTGAAAAAAGTTGAAAACAATTTTTTTTTTGGACTTAATCATTTTTCCGGCGTTTATCAGAGTTTCAGAAAGGGGAAATGTCAGTGAGCGTTCCGATTTCCGTTCCAGAGCGATTCGACCCGATGAGTCCTTGATATTTTGTCGTTTTCAGCCAATTTTCTGAATTTTGGAAAATATCACTTTATTGTGAAAATATCCGCTAAATGAGGGAATAATATGTGTGAGGGTACCCCAGGAGAGTTCCAAATGTGTGTGGGTAGAAAATATATCGCACGGTGGTAAAAGTGAAAAAAGTTGAAAAAAATATTTTTTTTCGACTTAGTCATTTTTCCGGCGTTTATCAGACTTTCAGATATGGGAAATGTCAGTGATCGCTCCGATTTCAGTTCCAGGGCGATTCGACCCGATGAGTATTTGATATTTAGTCGTTTTCAGCCAATTTTCAGAATTTTTGAAAATTTCACTTTTTTGTGAAAATATCCACTAAATGAGGGAATAATATGTGTGAGGGTGCCGCAGGAGAGTTCCATATGTGTGTGGGTAGAATATATATCCCACGGGGGTAAAATTGAAAAAAGTTTAAAAAAATTTTTTTTTGGACTTAGTCATTTTTCCGGCGTTTATCAGATTTTCAGATAGGGAAAATGTCAGTTCCAGAGCGATTCGCCCGATGAGTCCTTGATATTTAGTCGTTTTCAGCCAATTTTCTGAATTTTTGAAAATTTCACTTTTTTGTGAAAATATCCGCTAAATGAGGGAATAATATGTGTGAGGGTACCCCTGGATAGTTCCAAATGTGTGTGGGTAGAAAATTTATCCCATGGGGGTAAAATTGAAAAAAGTTGAAAACTATCTTTTTTTTGGACTTAATCATTTTTCCGGCGTTTATCAGACTTTCAGATAGGGGAAATGTCAGTGAGCGTTCCGATTTTCATTCCAGAGCGATTCGACGCGATGAGTCCTTGATATTTTGTCGTTTTCAGCCAATTTTCTGAATATTTGAAAATTTCACCTTTTTGTGAAAATATCCACTATATGAGGGAATAATATGTGTGAGGGTATCCCAGGAGAGTTCCAAATGTGAGTGGGTAGAATATAGATCACATGGGGGTAAAAGTGAAAAAAGTTGAAAAAAATTTTTTTTTTGGCTTAGTCATTTTTCCCGCGTTTATCAGACGTTTAGATAGGGGAAATGTCAGTGAGCATTCCAATTTCTGTTCCAGAGCGATTCGCCCGATGAATAGAGATGAGCGTTGTTCTACTCGAACTGTTCGCCAATCTCAAATTCGAGCTGTTTTGGGCGGTGTTCGAGCCGGTCGGCGAACACGAACAATTTGAGAAAAATTCGGCTGTTCGAGGTTATGTTCGATAACTGTTCGTGCACTAAAATCATAACTGGATTTTTTCCCAGTAATGATGAAAATTAATGTTAATACGCAGTTTGAGTGTACAGCGGGGCGGGGGGAGGGGCAGGGGATGGATCTCTGCAGGAACAATGAAGATCTCCATTTTTTTTTCTCTTTCCCGCATTTGCAGTGGGGAGGTGCAATCTGTCAGCCTATCAGCAGCGCACACACGGAGCGAAGTGCTTTTTTTCACACAAGCAAGGGCATGTGTGATTGGCAGTGTATGTCACATGTCCTTGCCCTATAAGACCAAGCCATTTTCCCCGTCGCCACCATTTTCTCACTGCTGCAGCTGCGTGTTAGACGGCACCGCTGTTGCTGTGTGCGCTATACCTTGTTAATTTCAAGCCAATTTTCGCACAAATATACAGATAGCTTGGGAGTAGGGAATAGTTGTGATTGCAGTCCTTTTAAGGACTAGGTTACAGCATTTCCTACGACTTTTATCAGGCAGGTCTGTGCTCTTAAATAGATAGATTGTGGGAGTAAAGACTAATTGTAATTGGAGTCCTTTTCAGGACTAGGTTACATCAGTTCCTATCAGTTTTTGCCAGGCAGGTCTGTGCCAGTGCTGTGCAAGTTTTTTTCACAGCATTTGGCTGAATCTAGCAAAGCTAATCCTTTTTGGCCTATTGCAGAGTGTGTTAGTCAGTGGAGTAGCCTATCTGTGTTGCAAGATATACCACCTGTGTATAGAATACCAATTTTTTTACTGCACCTAGTGAAGTAAAATCTTTTGGGCATAGCATCATTCTATTAGTCCATCTATACTGACCTCCATCAGGTTGCAAACTGAATATAATTTTTTTCTGCATCTAGCTCTGAAAAAATATTTGGGCTTCTAGCGGTGGGTGGAACTTGGTCTATTAGTCCATCTATACTGACCTCCATCAGGTTGCAAATTAAAAATAATTTTTTTCTGCATCTAGCTCTGAAAAAATATTTGGGCTTCTAGCAGTGTGTGGGACTTGGTCTATTAGTCCATCTATACTGACCTCCATCAGGTTGCAAATTAAAAATAATTTTTTTCTGCATCTAGCTCTGAAAAAATATTTGGGCTTCTAGCGGTGTGTGGGACTTGGTCTATTAGTCCATCTATACTGACCTCCATCAGGTTGCAAATTAAAAATAATTTTTTTCTGCATGTAGCTCTGAAAAAATATTTGGGCTTCTAGCAGTGTGTGGGACTTGGTCTATTAGTCCATCTATACTGACCTCCATCAGGTTACAAATTAAAAATAATTTTTTTCTGCATCTAGCTCTGAAAAAATATTTGGGCTTCTAGCAGTGTGTGGGACTTGGTCTATTAGTCCATCTATACTGACCTCCATCAGGTTGCAAATTGAATAAAAAAAATTTCTGCATCTAGCTCTGAAAAAATATTTGGGCTTCTAGCAGTGTGTGGGACTTGGTCTATTAGTCCATCTATACTGACCTCCATCAGGTTGCAAATTGAATAAAAAAATTTTCTGCATCTAGCTCTGAAAAAATATTTGGGCTTCTAGCGGTGTGTGGGACTTGGTCTATTAGTCCATCTATACTGACCTCCATCAGGTTGCAAATTAAAAATAATTTTTTTCTGCATCTAGCTCTGAAAAAATATTTGGGCTTCTAGCAGTGTGTGGGACTTGGTCTATTAGTCCATCTATACTGACCTCCATCAGGTTGCAAATAAAAAATAATTTTTTTCTGCATCTAGCTCTGAAAAAATATTTGGGCTTCTAGCAGTGTGTGGGACTTGGTCTATTAGTCCATCTATACTGACCTCCATCAGGTTGCAAATTAAAAATAATTTTTTTCTTCATTTATCTCTGAAAAAATATTTGGGCTTCTAGCAGCGTGTGGGACTTGTTCTATTAGTCCATCTATACTGACCTCCATCAGGTTGCAAATTAAAAATAATTTTTTTCTGCATCTAGCTCTGAAAAAATATTTGGGCTTCTAGCAGTGTGTGGGACTTGGTCTATTAGTCCATCTATACTGACCTCCATCAGGTTGCAAATTAAAAATAATTTTTTTCTGCATCTAGCTCTGAAAAAATATTTGGGCTTCTAGCGGTGTGTGGGACTTGGTCTATTAGTCCATCTATACTGACCTCCATCAGGTTGCAAATTAAAAATAATTTTTTTCTGCATCTAGCTCTGAAAAAATATTTGGGCTTCTAGCAGTGTGTGGGACTTGGTCTATTAGTCCATCTATACTGACCTCCATCAGGTTGCAAATTAAAAATAATTTTTTTCTGCATCTAGCTCTGAAAAAATATTTGGGCTTCTAGCAGTGTGTGGGACTTGGTCTATTAGTCCATCTATACTGACCTCCATCAGGTTGCAAATTAAAAATAATTTTTTTCTTCATTTATGTCTGAAAAAATATTTGGGCTTCTAGCAGCGTGTGGGACTTGTTCTATTAGTCCATCTATACTGACCTCCATCAGGTTGCAAATTAAAAATAATTTTTTTCTGCATCTAGCCCAGCCAATAGTTTTGGCCTAATACCACAGTTTGGCCACTCAGCTCTGCTCGGTTACCATCCATTGTTTTTTTGTGCAAACAACTCCAGAGTTGTGAATTAGTTAACCACCAAAATGAGTGGAAAAAGGCCTGCTGCTGGTGGAAAGGGGAATAGGCGTGTTGGGAAGGGGAAAAAAGGTTGTGTCCGTGGGGTAGGTGCAGAAGAAAGACCATCTTCCAGCCAAACTAAAATGTCTACTTCTTTTAGCGGACAATGTGATAAGATCCCTTTCTTACGGCCACGCCAATCGCTACAAATTCCAGATGAGGCACAAAAACAGCAGGTGCTTCAACGGATATCAAGTGCTCCTTTAAGTGGGCTCTCCTCCACATCAACTTCAACATCACAAATACTCCAGTCCTCAAAGGTGTCACCCAAATCGCACTTGCTTCCTCACAGCTCCCAAATCTCCAGCTGCCCGTCTGAGTATGAGGTAGAACAGATGGTTGAGTCTGCAGAGCTGTTTACTCATACTATAGCCTGGGAATCAGAGGTCGACTCCAGCGCTTCTGTGAATCCAGACGAGGAAATGATCTGCACTGATGCCCAGAATCTTTATGAGTCGGATCCAGGACCAGACGCAGAAGGTTCTGACCATAATGTAGACCCTCATTCCCAAACTGTAACTCCTGTTGGTGGAGACAATGAGGAAGACGATGATAAGACTCAAATACCTGATTGGAGCGACAACTTTAGTTTTTTGTCAGGGCAGGAACAGGTTGGCTCTGAGGACGACGGGTGTGATAACGCACAGGGTGATGATGATGAGGTCGGAGATCCCACTTACTGTCAACCCACAGTCAGCCAAGAGATGAGGTCAGCAGAGGAGGTGGAGGAAGATGCTAGTGACGACGAGGTCAGGTTGCGCCTTCCTGGACAGAGACGTAGTACTGGAAGCACGTCAACAACTGCATCCTCAAACACAACTCTGCCTTTCACCACAAGTCGTGGTGGCTCTTCAGGTCGCATGGGTGCTAAGCCTTGCATAGCCTGGGCATTTTTTCAGATCGATAAAGATGACCCAACTCGTGTTATCTGTAACATTTGTCATCAAAAGATAAGTAGAGGCCAAAAAATACATAGTTTGAGTACTTCATGCATTAACCGGCACATGGACATGAAGCATAAGTTGCAGTGGGAAGCTCAGTGTGCTACAATGCGGCCTAGCCGGCCGGGCCAACCACCGTCTGCCATATCTTGTGCATCCGCGGCCTCTTCATCCTCTGTGACTGGGGGGACAGCAGTCACACCTGTTTTGGGGCGCAGACCTTCCACCTCTTTACCCGCAACAGCCAGCGTGATTGGCAGGTCATCATTTTCTTTGGAGGTGGTAACACCAGCTGGTGTTGAGCGCTGTCCGACATCGATAGCACCACCTTTGGATCAAGGCAACCTAACATGTCCGCCTGCATCTTCCTCACAGACCGGCAGTTTGCCGGGGACACCCTTATCAACCCCGTCTAAGCACAATAGCCAGCCCTCGGTCCCTCAGATGTGGACAAGTAAAAGACCATTTCCTCCTAGCCATGAGAAAGCTAAGAGGTTGAATTTCACCATCTGCAAGCTCTTGGCTACAGAAATGCTGCCTTTCCGCCTGGTGGACACAGAGGATTTTCGAGACCTTATGTCCGTCGCAGTGCCCCAGTACCAGATGCCCAGTCGGCACTACTTCTCAAAGAAAGGTGTGCCTGCGCTCCACCAGCATGTCGCACACAACATCACCGCTTCTTTGAGAAACTCTGTGTGTGACAGGGTGCATTTCACCACAGACACTTGGACGAGTAGGCATGGAGAGGGGCGTTACATGTCGCTGACTGGGCACTGGGTAACTATGGTGACAGCAGGACAAGGGGCTGCTGTCCAAGTCTTGCCGTCCCCACGAGTTGTGCGTCAATCCTCTTTATGTCAAAGTTCCTCCACTGCTTCTGCCTCCTCAACCTCCTCTCGGTCTTCCACCTGCACCCAAAGCCTGTCTGGTCATGCCACAAGCTTTCTAACTGCGCAGAAGGGATCCTGCACACCTCCTTACTATGCTGGCAGTAGGGCTCAACGTCATCAGGCGGTTTTTACATTGAAATGTCTGGGAAATGTGAGTCACACAGCTGAGGAGTTGTGGTCAGCTCTGGAGAACCAATTTCATGAATGGTTGTCTCCACTGGACCTGAAACCAGGGAAGGCCGTGTGCGACAATGCTGCAAACCTGGGTGTGGCCCTTCGCCGGGGCAATGTCACACACGTGCCTTGTATGGCTCACGTGTTGAACCTGGTTGTCCAGCAATTTTTAGCCCACTATCCCAGACTAGATGGCCTTCTGCAGAGGGCACGGTCGCTGTGTGCTCACTTCCGCCGTTCGCATCCCGCAGCTCAGCGACTTACATCTCTACAGAAGTCGTTGGGCCTGCCACTTCACCGGCTAAAATGCGATGTGCCTACCCGGTGGAATTCAACTCTGCACATGTTGCAGCGACTGTGGCAGCACCGACAAGCCCTGGTGCAATACGTTCTGACGTATAGCCTGGGCCAACGAGATTCAGAGGTGGGGCAAATCACGCTGGAGGAGTGGTCTCAGATCAGGAACCTATGCACCCTTCTGCACAGTTTTGAAATGGCGACGAAGATGTTTAGTGCTGACGATGCCATTATCAGCATGACTATTCCGGTGATTTACATGCTGGAGCACATGTTAAACAGAATTCGGAGTCAGGTGGTGGCACAAGAGGAGGTGGAGGAAGTAGAGGAGGAGGAGTTGTATGCGGAAGGGCTAACATCTGCAAGGTCCAGACGGTCGGCAGCACCAAGGCGGCAGGCATGTGAGGGTGGGGGAGATGGTTTTACCAGGGCGCATGGTAGCAGCCAAACTAGTGAGGAAGGTGCAGGAGCCCAGGAAGAAGTGGAGGACGAACTGATGGAAGACTCATCAGATGAGGGAGACCTTGATCACATTTCTGTTGTGCGAGGTTGGGGGGAGAGGACAGAGGAAGGAAGCATGATTGTTACCTCGCCACCAACACAACAGGGACTTGGTGCTCCTGGATGCGCAACACACATGAGTGCCTTCTTGCTGCACTACCTGCAACATGACCCTCGAATTGTGAGAATTAGAAATAATCCTGACTACTGGGTTGCCACACTGTTAGATCCCCGGTACAAAAGTAAATTTGCAGAAATTATTCCTGCCATAGAAAGGGATGCACGCATGCAGGAGTATCAGCAGAGACTGTTGCAGAATCTTACATGTGCTTTTCCACAAAATACCAGTGGTGCACGTACTGAATCTCACAGTTCCAACTTGCCAACCGTGGGACCGTCAAGTGTTCAGCACTCAAACCGTAACAGAACCACAGTATCTGCTGGTAACATCAATTTTGCGGAATCATTTCACCACTTTTTTAGCCCATCCTTTGCAAGGCCACAGGAGACAAGAAGTCTGACACATAGTCAACGCCTAGAGACGATGGTACAGGAGTATCTCCAAGTAAACATTGAAGCCACGACTGTGTCACTGGACCCTTGCTCTTTTTGGGCTTCCAATCTGGATAAATGGCCGGAGCTAGCCACTTACGCCTTGGAGATCTTGTCATGCCCCGCAGCCAGCGTTCTGTCTGAACGTGTGTTCAGCGCTGCTGGTGGTGTGCTGACAGATAAGCGCACGCGGCTCTCCACTGATAATGTAGACAGACTCACGTTCATAAAGATGAACAAATCATGGATCCGAAATGACTTTTCTACCCCTGTGTCATCCTGGGGAGAGTAAAAGCTTGATGATTGGTTAAAATCACCCTACCAACCGTTTTAAGCTTTCAAATTACTAATCATGTTTATCTGTATCTTGACTGGAAAATAATTTGGGCTTTGTAGCAGTGTGCAGCACTGATCCTATTAGGCCATCTATAATAAGCTTCACCAGATTTAAAATTAAAAATAATTTTTAGCTGCATCTAGCCCGGAAAATAATTTTGGGGCTCCGAGATGCGCAAGACACATAAGTGCCTTCTTGCTGCACTACCTGCAGCATGACCCTCATATTGTCAGAATTCGAAGTAATCATGACTACTGGGTTGCCACACTCTTAGATCCCCCAAACTTTTCGATCAACCTTTTCATTTTAATAAAGACCAAAAAAATGGTCATTTTTGAAATTATAAGCATTAGCAGGTTGTTAGAAACTGAAATCAAACAGTTTTCAACTCAAAATTTTATTCTAGGTGATGTTACATTTTCACATAGGACCCCTTGTTCGAAAGGAGCTTCTGAACTCTCTCGTCCATTGAATTTGTCAGGTTTTGGATGGTTTCTGCTTCAATTGTTTTGCATGAGGACAGAATACCCTCCCAGAGCTGTTGCTTAGATGTGAACTGCCTCCCGCCATCATAGACACTCCTTTTAATGATGCTCCAAAGGTTCTGAATGGGGTAGAGGTCAGGGGAGCATGGGGGTCACACCATAAGTTTGTCCCCTTTTATGCCCATATCAGCCAGAGATGCAGATGTTTTATGTGCAGCATGAGATGGTGCATTATCATGCAGAAAAATGATCTTGCTGTGAAATACACGGTTCTTCTTCTTGAACCATGGCAGGAAGTGCTGTTTGAGAAAATCCACATACATTATGGAGTTCATCTTTAGCGCCTTCAGGGATCCTAAAGGGGCCGACAATCTCTCTCCCCATGATTCCAGCCCAAAACATTACTCCACCTCCTCCTTGTTGGCGCTGTAGCCGTGTTTGCGTGGGGTGTCCATCAACCAGCCATCCTCCACTCCATTCATCTGGACCATCGAGCGCTGCACGGCACTCATCCGTGAACAAAACAGTTTTGAAATCAGTCTTCATGTAATGTTTGGCCCACTGGAGCCGTTTCTGCTTGTGTGAAGTGGATAGAGGAGGTCGACAGGATGGCATATGCACAGCTGCAAACCTCTGAAGGACCCTGCATCTTGTTGTTCGGGGGACGTTGGAGGCACAAGCAGCTTCAAAAACTTGTCTGCTGCTATGACAAGGCTTTTTTGCCGCTGCTGTTTCAACCTGACGTAATTGCCTGTAGGAAAGAGTCCTCAATTTGCCCTTATCAGCACGCACACGTGTGTACTGTGAATCAGCTACATACTTCTTGATTGCCAAGACACTTCATCCTGATCATCGCACAATGTTGATTGTAGTCATGCCTTGACCTAAACACTCCACAATTTGTTGCTTCTCAGCAGCCGACACATCCTTTTTCTTTCCCATTTTGGCAGAAAATGTAGGCTGCTTAATAATGTGAGAGAGCCTTCTTAAGTAGTCTTGCCTTTCATTGGACACACCTGCCAAACTAATTAGCACAGGTGTCTGCAATTGCTTACAGTGATATAAAGAGCCCTGACACACATCACCATCAATGAGTTTAACTGACAAACAAACAAATTCTTCCCTTATCACTCCTAAACACTTTTTGCATAATAATTTGGAACGCGGTGTACATGTGCTTTTCCACAAAACACCAGTGGTTCACGTAGTGAATCTTACAGTTCTAACTTGCCAACCGTGGTCTGTATGGAATTGTTCAATAAAGGGCCCAAAATTAAGATAACATAGATGGGAGAGGTCTCTATGAATAGGAATTCGTAAGTATTTGATACCCTGTGAGGGCCAGGCAAAGGGAAAGTTGGACTGGATGGAATCCTATATGGATTTAGGGAGGGAGACATCGATTGCCTCAGACTTCGCTGCATTGATTTTAAAATTTTACCATGTAACAAAGTGATCTATTTCAGCCATAACAGCAGGGATGGATATATGTGATTGAGTGATATATACTAGGACATCATCAGCAAATAGAGAGCACTTGTACTCGGTGCCTCCCACCTCAATCCACCTAATATTGGGGTTATGGCGAATTGATGAGAGCAGGTGCTCCGTCACTAGGATGTATAAGAGAGGGGACAGAGGACATCCCTGCCTTGTCCCATTGGTGATTGTGAAAGGTGATGAAAATGTTCTGACGCACCCCCTGGGCCTTGGGACACCCGGAGCCGGACACTTTTTGGTGGATGCTGGTGGTTGTAGTCTTCGTGGCGGCGATCCGGTTCCGTGGCTCAGGGCGGTCAAACCAGTGGCGGAAGTATTTATGTGGTTTTGATGTTTAAATGTCCGACTACGCCACCCGTGGATTGCGGTCAGAGTGAACCGCCGCTACAGGGCAGACCGCTAAGGCTGGTGTTGTGGGTGCAGCAGAGCGTAGCATAACTCCCCACGGGAGGAGTATAGCCTCAGGGCAGTGTATGCGGAGGATGGGGGTGATGGTGCAGGGCAGCAGCAGTAATGACACGGAGTCAGTGATGCAGTTCAGGGCCTTTACTCACAGTTCTTATTATCCAGACCACGTCTGCAGGTAACGGCTGCCCACGTCGTACTGTGCTCACCAGGTGAGGGGCTCAGACAACTCCCAGATAACTTTGGAGCGCTTCACAGGACCCCCTTTGTGTGTCCTTTGTCTGGCCTTTCTTACCAACACTTCTGTCCGGCTGCCTCGGGCCTCCTCTTGGTAAACTTGGCGCCAGTTTCCCTGACCCTATGTGGTGCCTTCCTAGCGGGTGGAGCAAGGGGCTGCGCCACATAAAATGTCAGAGCCTCCGGTTTCTAGCTGAGGGTCGTTTCCTGCCTCCACTAGTTCGGGGACCGGTCTCCCCCTTTGGCCTGACCCCTCCACGCAGGTGGATTCGGGCGTGCGGTGGCGACTCGCCCGTCCGCACCCCTGGGATCCCTTCATTCCTCGTTCCTGGAGCCTTCTCCGCTCCTCTTCCTTCCTTCTCCCTCTTGCAGGCCTGGGCCTCTGTTACTAGGCCCATCCTCCGGAGCAGAGCTCATGCAGAGCCCCTGCTCCCTGCCACTTCTGCTCAGACTTCTCTGCACTGAACTAAGATGGTGCCCACCTTTTATACTCCCTTCTCAATGCACCCAGGAACTGCTTCCTCCCTGCTCTTGCACTGCAGGGTTCCCCTTCCTCAGTGTTCCCTCCCCCCACTCCAGCCAGGGACAGGGACTGTCGTGCCCATCTCAGGGGCATATTGGTCGCCCTGCCCCACGGCAATGTGGTGTAATGCATGCAGGTGTCGGGTCCTGATCCACACTCCATCCTTATCTGAGAGTGAGATATCACACCTCTGGGTGAGGTGCAATACGTCTGTAGCAACCGAGCCCTCGGTGCTACAGTTCCATTTATCTTCAGCCTAGGTGACGTATTGTGATACAGGGCCGTGATTTTGGCTATAAAAGGGTCCCCTAGACCCCTACCCCAAGCTTTTTAAGAGAATCATATATGGCGTGCCAGGAGACTCTATGGAATGCTTTCTCAGCATCCAACGAGAGTATCTACTTACAAATTTTTAACTGCATCTAGCCCAGGAAATACTTTGTGCCTAGTAGCAGTGTCTGCTAGTCAGCGGATTATCCCGGCTGTTAAGCAAGCTACACCACCTGTAGTTTGGACACTTAATTTTTTCAAAGGAAATGCTTCGGGACCACGGGATACTTAGTGAAGAGCATCAGGAGGCACCCCAAGGCATAGGGGCTGGGACTGGCACTAGGATGCCTTGCGGTGAACAGCCGAGCTCGATCCTTATAAAAGCTTTTTAACTGCAGCAGCTTTAGTGGACGCTACTGGAGCTGGAATTACGCGGCTGCTGGCATGAGACTTGCCCTCCAATAGATCCTTGTAAATGGATTTAAAGTGTATTCATTCAAATTAGAGGGACAATTTAAATTAAAAAGCTTAGAGCTGCCTCCACCACAGGGGGGCTCTCTCGACCCACCAGCGGACAGGCACCAGTATTGGGAGAGGGGGGCTGGCCGTCAGGGTTCACCGCGGCTCTGGCACAAACCCGGCGACATGGAGGTGGCACGGGCAGGAGCGGACTGGCCGTCTCGGCTTCTCACTTTTTGGATTTTAGAAGGGCATGATATGCCTATATCTGTGTCTCCCCCTCCTTTTACTCCTCCACCTCTTTTCTTTTCGCATGACTATATGTACTTGTCACTTTTCCATGTGTTAGTTGTGTCTTCTGAGCAGTTTGTCAGCTTTTGGACACCTTTGAAGGTGTTTTCTATGTGTTTCTATGTGTTTTTGTTTGCCTGCCATTGGTTTTAACGGTGTTCGAAGGTGTTCGACGAACAGTTCGACGAACAGTTCGGCGAACACACGGGTGTTCGACGAACCGAACCGAACTCGAACACTACGGGGGTGGCTCAACACTACCGATGAGTCCTTGATATTTAGTCGTTTTCAGCCAATTTTCAGAATTTTTGAAAATTTCACTTTTTTGTGAAAATATCCGCTAAATGAGGGAATAATATGTGTGAGGGTACCCCAGGATAGTTCCAAATGTGTGTGGGTAGAAAATATATCCCATGGGGGTAAAATTGAAAAAAGTTGAAAACTATTTTTTTTTTGGACTTAATCATTTTTCCGGCGTTTATCAGACTTTCAGAAAGGGGAAATGTCAGAGAGCGTTCCGATTTCCGGTCCAGAGCGATTCGACCCGATGAGTCCTTGATATTTTGTCGTTTTCAGCCAATTTTCGAAAATTTCACTTTTTTGTGAAAATATCCGCTAAATGAGGGAATAATATGTGTGAGGGTACCCCAGGAGAGTTCCAAATGTGTGTGGGTAGAATATATATCCCACGGGGGTAAAATTGAAAAAAGTTGAAAATTTTTTTTTTTTTGGACTTAGTCATTTTTCCGGCGTTTATCAGATTTTCAGATAGGGAAAATGTCAGTTCCAGAACGATTCGCCCGATGAGTACTTGATATTTAGTCGTTTTCAGCCAATTTTCTGAATTTTTGAAAATTTCACTTTTTTGTGAAAATATCCACTAAATGAGGGAATAATACAGTATGTATGAGGGGACCCCAGGAGAGTTCCAAATGTGTGTGGGTAGAATATATATCCCATGGGGGTAAAATTGAAAAAAGTTGAAACATTTTTTTTTTTTTGACTTTATCATTTTTCCGGCGTTTATCAGATTTTCAGATAGTGAAAATGTCAGTTCCAGAGCGATTCGCCCGATGTGTCCTTGATATTTAGTCGTTTTCAGACAATTTTCTGTATTTTTGAAAATTTCACTTTTTTGTGAAAATATCCACTATATGAGGGAATAATATGTGTGAGGGTATCCCAGGAGAGTTCCAAATGTGTGTGGGTAGAAAATATATCGCACGGGGGTAAAAGTGAAAAAAGTTGAAAAAAATATTTTTTTTGAACTTAGTCATTTTTCCGGTGTTTATCAGACTTTCAGATAGGGGAAATGTCAGTGAGCGTTCCGATTTCCGTTCCAGAGCGATTCGACCCGATGAGTCCTTGATATTTAGTCGTTTTCAGCCAATTTTCTGAATTTTTGAAAATTTCACTTTTTTGTGAAAATATCCACTAAATGAGGGAATAATATGTGTGAGGGTACCGCAGGAGAGTTCCAAATGTGTGTGGGTAGAATATATATCCCACGGGGGTAAAATTGAAAAAAGTTTAAAAAAATTTTTTTTTGGACTTAGTCATTTTTCCGGCGTTTATTAGACTTTCAGATAGGGGAAATGTCAGTGAGCATTCCGATTTCATTTCCAGAGCGATTCGACCGATGAGTCCTTGATATTTAGTCGTTTTCCGCCAATTTTCTGAATTTTTGAAAATGTTACTTTTTTGTGAAAATATCCACTAAATGAGGGAATAATATTTGTGAGGGTACCCGAGGAGAGTTCCAAATGTTTGTGGGTAGAATATAGATCCCACGGGGGTAAAATTGAAAAAAGTTGAAATAAATTTTTTTTTTGAACTTAGTCATTTTTCCGGCGTTTATCAGACTTTCAGATAGGGGAAATGTCAGTGAGCGTTCCGATTTCCGTTCCAGAGCGATTCGACCCGATGAGTCCTTGATATTTTGTCGTTTTCAGCCAATTTTCTGAATTTTTGAAAATTTTACTTTTTTTGTGAAAATATCCACTAAATGAGGGAATAATATGTGTGAGGATACCCCAGGAGAGTTCCAAATGTGTGTGGGTAGAAAATATATCGCACGGTGGTAAAAGTGAAAAAAGTTGAAAAAAATATTTTTTTTGGACTTAGTCATTTTTTCGGCGTTTATCAGACTTTCAGATATGGGAAATGTCAGTGAGCGTTCCGATTTCAGTTCCAGAGCGATTTGCCCGATGAGTCCTTGATATTTAGTCATTTTCAGCCAATTTTCCGCATTTTTGAAAATTTCACTTTTTTGTCAAAAATATCCACTAAATGAGGGAATAATATGTGTGAGGGTACCGCAGGAGAGTTCCAAATGTGTGTGGGTAGAATATATATCCCACGGGGGTAAAATTGAAAAAAGTTTTAAAAAATTTTTTTTTGGACTTAGTCATTTTTCCGGCGTTTATTAGACTTTCAGATAGGGGAAATGTCAGTGAGCATTCCGATTTCATTTCCAGAGCGATTCGACTGATGAGTCCTTGATATTTAGTCGTTTTCCGCCAATTTTCTGAATTTTTGAAAATGTTACTTTTTTGTGAAAATATCCACTAAATGAGGGAATAATATTTGTGAGGGTACCCGAGGAGAGTTCCAAATGTTTGTGGGTAGAATATAGATCCCACGGGGGCAAAAATTGAAAAAAGTTGAAATAAAATTTTTTTTTGAACTTAGTCATTTTTCCGGCGTTTATCAGACTTTCAGATAGGGGAAATGTCAGTGAGCGTTCCGATTTCCGTTCCAGAGCGATTCGACCCGATGAGTCCTTGATATTTTGTCGTTTTCAGCCAATTTTCTGAATTTTTGAAAATTTCACTTTTTTTGTGAAAATATCCGCTAAATGAGGGAATAATATGTGTGAGGGTACCCCAGGAGAGTTCCAAATGTGTGTGGGTAGAATATATATCCCACGGGGGTAAAATTGAAAAAAGTTTAAAAAAATTTTTTTTTGCACTTAGTCATTTTTCCGGCGTTTTTTAGACTTTCAGATATGGGAAATGTCAGTGAGCGTTCCGATTTCAGTTCCAGAGTGATTTGCCCGATGAGTCCTTGATATTTAGTCGTTTTCAGCCAATTTTCTGAATTTTTGAAAATTTCACTTTTTTTGTGAAAATATCCACTAAATGAGGGAATAATATGTGTGAGGGTACCGCAGGAGAGTTCCAAATGTGTGTGGGTAGAATATATATCCCACGGGGGTAAAATTGAAAAAAGTTTAAAAAAATTTTTTTTTGGACTTAATCATTTTTCCGGCGTTTATCAGACTTTCAGATATGGGAAATGTCAGTGAGCGTTCCGATTTCAGTTCCAGAGCGATTTGCCCGATAAGTCCTTGATATTTAGTCGTTTTCAGCCAATTTTCTGAATTTTTGAAAATTTCACTTTTTTGTGAAAATATCCGCTAAATGAGGGAAAAATATGTGTGAGGGTACCCCAGGATAGTTCCAAATGTGTGTGGGTAGAAAATATATCCCATGGGGGTAAAATTGAAAAAAGTTTAAAACTATCTTTTTTTTGGACTTAATCATTTTTCCGGCGTTTATCAGACTTTCAGATAGGGGAAATGTCAGTGAGCGTTCCGATTTCCGTTCCAGAGCGATTCGACGCGATGAGTCCTTGATATTTTGCTGTTTTTAGCCAATTTTCTGAATTTTTGAAAATTTCACTTTTTTGTGAAAATATCCTCTAAATGAGGGAATAATATTTGTGAGAGTACCACAGGAGAGTTCCAAATATGCATTTTTAGAATATATATCCCATGGGGGTAAAATTGAAAAAAGTTGAAAAATTTTTTTTTTTTTGACTTAGTCATTTTTCCGGCGTTTATCAGATTTTCAGATAGTGAAAATGTCAGTTCCTGAGCGATTCGCCCGATGAGTCCTTGATATTTAGTCGTTTTCAGACAATTTTCTGTATTTTTGAAAATTTCACCTTTTTGTGAAAATATCCACTATATGAGGGAATAATATGTGTGAGGGTATCCCAGGAGAGTTCCAAATGTGAGTGGGTAGAATATAGATCCCACGGGGGTAAAATTGAAAAAAGTTGAAAAAAAATTTTTTTTGGACTTAGTCATTTCTCCGGCGTCTATCAGACTTTCAGATAGGGGAAATGTCAGTGAGCATTCCGATTTCAGTTCCATAGGGATTCGACCGATGAGTCCTTGATATTTAGTCATTTTCAGCCAATTTTCTGAATTTTTGAAAATTTCACTTTTTTGTGAAAATATCCACTAAATTAGGGCATAATATGTGTGAGGGTACCCCAGGAGAGTTCCAAATGTGTGTGGGTAGAAAATATATCCCACGGGGTAAAATTGAAAAAAGTTGAAAAATTTTTTTTTTTTGGACTTAGTCATTTATCCGTCGTTTATCAGATTTTCAAATAGGGAAAATGTCAGTTCCAGAGCGATTCGCCCGATGAATACTTGATATTTAGTAGTTTTCTGCCAACTTTCTGAATTTTTGAAAATTTCACTTTTTTGTGAAAATATCCACTAAATGAGGGAATAATATGTGTGAGGGTACCCCAGGAGAGTTCCAAATGTGTGTGGGTAGAATATATATCCCACAGGGATAAAATTGAAAAAAGTTTAAAAAAATTAAATTTTGGATTTAGTCATTTTTCCCGCATTTATCAGACTTTTAGATAGGGGAAATGTCAGTGAGCGTTCCGATTTCCGTTCCAGAGCAATTCGACCCGATGAGTCCTTGATATTTTGTCGTTTTCAGCCAATTTTCTGAATTTTTGAAAATTTCACTTTTTTGTGAAAATATCCGCTAAATGAGGGAATAATATGTGTGAGGGTACCCCAGGAGAGTTGCAAATGTGTGTGGGTAGAAAATATATCGCACGGGGGTAAAAGTGAAAAAAGTTGAAAAAAATATTTTTTTTGAACTTAGTCATTTTTCCGGTGTTTATCAGACTTTCAGATAGGGGAAATGTCAGTGAGCGTTCCGATTTCCGTTCCAGAGCGAATCGACCCGATGAGTCCTTGATATTTAATCGTTTTCCGCCAATTTTCTGAATTTTTGAAAATGTTACTTTTTTGTGAACATATCCGCTAAATGAGGGAATAATATATGTGAGAGTACCACAGGAGAGTTCCAAATATGCATTTTTAGAATATATATCCCATGGGGGTAAAATTGAAAAAAGTTGAAAAATTTTTTTTTTTTGGACTTAGTCATTTTTCCGGCGTTTATCAGACTTTCAGATATGGGAAATGTCAGTGAGCATTCCGATTTCAGTTCCAGAGCGATTTGCCCGATGAGTCCTTGATATTTATTCGTTTTCAGCCAATTTTCAGAATTTTTGAAAATTTCACTTTTTTGTGAAAATATCCACTAAATGAGGGAATAATACAGTATGTATGAGGGGACCCCAGGAGAGTTCCAAATGTGAGTGGGTAGAATATAGATCCCACGGGGGTAAAATTGAAAAAAGTTTAAAAAAAATTTTTTTTTGACTTAGTCATTTCTCCGGCGTCTATCAGACTTTCAGATAGGGGAAATGTCAGTGAGCATTCCGATTTCAGTTCAATAGCGATTCGACCGATGAGTCCTTGATATTTAGTCATTTTCAGCCAATTTTCTGAATTTTTGAAAATTTCACTTTTTTGTGAAAATATCCACTAAATGAGGGCATAATATGTGTGAGGGTACCCCAGGAGAGTTCCAAATGTGTGTGGGTAGAAAATATATCCCACAGGGTAACATTGAAAAAAGTTGAAAAATTATTTTTTTTTGGACTTAGTCATTTTTCTGGCGTTTATCAGATTTTCAAATAGGGAAAATGTCAGTTCCAGAGCGATTCGCCCGATTTTCTGAATTTTTGAAAATTTCACTTTTTTGTGAAAATATCCACTAAATGAGGGCATAATATGTGTGAGGGTACCCCAGGAGAGTTCCAAATGTGTGTGGGTAGAATATATATCCCACGGGGATAAAATTGAAAAAAGTTGAAAAAAAAGGTTTTCTTCGACTTAGTCATTTTTACGGCATTTATCAGTCTTTCAGATAGGGGAAATGTCGGTGAGCATTCCGATTTCAGTTCCAGAGCGATTCACCCAATGAGTCCTTAATATTTAGTTGTTTTCAGCCAATTTTCTGAATTTTTGAAAATTTCACTTTTTTGTGAAAATATTCACTAAATGAGGGAATAATATGTGTGAGGGTACCCCAGGAGAGTTCCAAATGTGTGTGGGTAGAATATATATCCCACGGGGGTAAAATTGAAAAAAGTTGAAAAAAAAGTTGTTTTTGGACTTAGTCATTTTTCCGTCGTTTATCAGACTTTCAGATAGGGGAAATGTGATTGAGCATTCCGATTTCAGTTGGAGAGCGATTTGCCCGATGAGTCCTTGATATTTAGTCGTTTTCAGTCAATTTTCTGAATTTTTGAAAATTTCACTTTTTTGTGAAAATATCCACTAAATGAGAAAATAATTTGTGTGAGGGTACCCCAGGAGAGTCCCAAATGTGTGTGGGTACAATATATATCCCACGGGGATAAAATTGAAAAAAGTTGAAAAAAAGGTTTTTTTGTACTTAGTCATTTTTCCGGCGTTTATCAGACTTTCAGATAGGGGAAATGTCAGTGAGCGTTCCGATTTCAGTTCCAGAGCGTTTTGCCCGATGAGTCCTTAATATTTAGTTGTTTTCAGCCAATTTTCTGAATTTTTGAAAATTTCACTTTTTTGTGAAAATATCCGCTAAATAAGGGAATAATATGTGTGAGGGTACCCCAGGAGACTTCCAAATGTGTGTGGGTAGAATATATATCCCACGTGGATAAAATTGAAAAAAGTTGAAAAAAAAGGTTTGTTTGGACTTAGTTATTTTTCCGGCTTTTATCAGACTTTCAGATAGGGGAAATGTCAGTGAGCGTTCCGATTTCAGTTCCAGAGAGCTTCGCCCGATGAGTCCTTGATATTTAGTCATTTTCAGCGAATTTTCTGAATTTTTGAAAATTTCACTTTTTTGTGAAAATATTCACTAAATGAGGGAATAATATGTGTGAGGGTACCCCAGGAGAGTTCCAAATGTGTGTGGGTAGAATATATATCCCACGGGGATAAAATTGAAAAAAATTGAAAAAAAAGGTTTTCTTGGACTTAGTCATTTTTACGGCATTTATCAGACTTTCAGATAGGGGAAATGTCGGTGAGCATTCCGATTTCAGTTCCAGAGCGATTCACCCAATGAGTCCTTAATATTTAGTTGTTTTCAGCCAATTTTCTGAATTTTTGAAAATTTCACTTTTCTGTGAAAATATCTGCTAAATAAGGGAATAATATGTGTGAGGGTACCCCAGGAGAGTTCCAAATGTGTGTGGGTAGAATATATATCCCACGCGGATAAAATTGAAAAAAGTTGAAAAAAAAGGTTTTTTTGACTTAGTCATTTTTCCGGCGGTTATCAGACTTTGAGATAGGGGAAATGTCATTGAGCATTCCGATTTCAGTTCCAGAGCGATTCGCCCGATGAGTCCTTGATATTTTGTCGTTTTCAGCCAATTTTCTCAATTTTTGAAAATTTCACTTTTTTGTGAAAATATCCGCTAAATGAGGGAATAATATGTGTGAGGGTACCCCAGGAGAGTTCCAAATGTGTGTGGGTAGAATATATATCCCACGGGGGTAAAATTGAAAAAAGTTGAAAAAAAAGTTGTTTTTGGACTTAGTCATTTTTCCGTCGTTTATCAGACTTTCAGATAGGGGAAAGGTCATTGAGCCTTCCGATTTCAGTTGGAGAGCGATTTGCCCGATGAGTCCTTGATATTTAGTCGCTATCAGTCAATTTTCTGAATTTTTGAAAATTTCACTTTGCTGTGAAAATATCCACTAAATAAGGAAATAATTTGTGTGAGGGTACCCCCGGAGCGTTCCAAATGTGTGTGGGTAGAATATATATCCCACGGCGATAAAATTGAAAAAAGTTGAAAAAAGAGGTTTTTTTTGGACTTAGTCATTTTTCCGGCGTTTATCAGACTTTCAGATAGGGGAAGTGTCAGTGAGAGTTCCGATTTCAGTTCCAGAGCGATTCGCCCTATGAGTCCTTGATATTTAGTCGTTTTCAGCCAATTTTCTGAATTTTTGAAAATTTCACTTTTTTGTGAAAATATTCACTAAATGAGGGAATAATATCTGTGAGGGTACCCCAGGAGAGTTCCAAATGTGTGTGGGTAGAATATATATCCCACGGGGGTAAAATTGAAAAAAGTTGAAAAAAAAGTTGTTTTTGGACTTAGTCATTTTTCCGTCGTTTATCAGACTTTCAGATAGGGGAAAGGTCATTGAGCGTTCCGATTTCAGTTCCAGAGCTATTTGCCTGATGAGTCCTTGATATTTAGTCGTTTTCAGTCAATTTTCTGACTTTTTGAAAATTTCACTTTTTTGTGAAAATATCCACTAAATCAGGAAATAATTTGTGTGAGGGTACCCCAGGAGAGTTTCAAATGTGTGTGTGTAGAATATATATCCCACGTGGATAAAATTGAAAAAAGTTGAAAGAAAGGTTTTTTTGTACTTAGTCATTTTTCCGGCGTTTATCAGACTTAAAGATAGGGGAAATGTCAGTGAGCGTTCCGATTTCAGTTCCAGAGCGCTTCGGCCGATGAGTCCTTGATATTTAGTCGTTTTCAGCGAATTTTCGAACTTTTAAAAATTTCACTTTTTTCTGAAAATATTCACTAAATGAGGGAATAATATGTGTGAGGGTACCCCAGGAGAGTTCCAAATGTGTGTGGGTAGAATATATATCCCACGGGGTTAAAATTGAAAAAAGTTGAAAAAAAGTTTTTTTTGGACTTAGTCATTTTTCCGGCGTTTATCAGACTTTCAGAACGGTGAAATGTAAATGAGCGTTCCGATTTCAGTTCCAGAGCGATTCGCTCGATGAGTCCTTGATATTTAGTCGTTTTCAGTCAATTTTTTGAATTTTTTGAAAATTTCACTTTTTTGTGAAAATATCCACTAAATGAGGAAATAATTTGTGTGAGGGTACCCCAGGAGAGTTCCAAATGTGTGTGTGTAGAATATATATCCCACGGGAATAAAATTAAAAAAAGTTGAAAAAAAGTTTTTTTTGTACTTAGTCATTTTTCCGGCGTTTATCAGACTTTCAGATAGGGGAAGTGTCAGTGAGATTTCCGATTTCAGTTCCAGAGCCATTCGCTCGATGAGTCCTTGATATTTAGTCGTTTTCAGCCAATTTTCTGAATTTTTGAAAATTTCACTTTTTTGTGAAAATATTCACTAAATGAGGGAATAATATGTGTGAGGGTACCCCAGGAGATTTCCAAATGTGTGTGGGTAGAATATATATCCCACGGGGGTAAAATTGAAAAAAGTTGAAAAAAAGTTTTTTTTGGACTGTCATTTTTCCAGCGTTTATCAGACTTTCAGATAGGGGAAATGTCAATGATCGTTCCGATTTCAGTTCCAGAGCGATTCTCCCGATGAGTCCTTGATATTTAGTTGTTTTCAGTCAATTTTCAGAATTTTTGAAAATTTCACTTTTTTTGAAAATTTTCACTAAATGAGGGAATAATATGTTTGAGGGTACCCCAGGAGAGTTCCAAATGTGTGTGGGTTGAATATATATCCCACGTGGATAAAATTGAAAAAAGTTGAAAAAAAAGGGTTTTTTGGACTTAGTCATTTTTCCGGCGTTTATCAGACTTTCAGAAAGGGGAAATGTCCGTGAGCGTTCCGATTTCAGTTCCAGAGCGATTCGCCCGATGAGTCCTTGATATTTAGTCGTTTTCAGCCTATTTTCTCAGTTTTTGAAAATTTCACTTTTTTGTGAAAATATCCACTAAATGAGGGAATAGTATGTGTGAGGGTACCCCAGGAGAGTTCCAAATGTGTGTGGGTTGAATATATATCCCACGTGGGTAAAATTGAAAAAAGTTGAAAAAAAGGTTTTTTGTACTTAGTCATTTTTCCGGCGTTTATCAGACTTTCAGATAGGGGAAATGTCAGTGAGGGTTCCGATTTGAGTTCCAGAGCGTTTTGCCCGATGAGTCCTTGATATTTAGTTGTTTTCAGCGAATTTTCTGAATTTTTGAAAATTTCACTTTTTTGTGAAAATGTTCACTAAATGAGGGAATAATATGTTTGAGGGTACCCCAGGAGAGTTCCAAATGTGTGTGGGTAGAATATATATCCCACGTGGGTAAAATTGAAAAAAGTTGAAAAAAAAGTTTTATTTGGACTGTCATTTTTCCAGCGTTTATCAGACTTTCAGAAAGGGGAAATGTCAATGAGCGTTCCGATTTCAGTTCCAGAGCGATTCGCCCGATGAGTCCTTGATATTTAGTCGTTTTCAGCCAATTTTCTGAATTTTTGAAAATTTGACTTTTTTTGTGAAAATATCCGCTAAATGAGGGAATAATATGTGTGAGGGTACCCCAGGAGAGTTCCAAATGTGTGTGGGTAGAATATATAACCCACGTGGATAAAATTGAAAAAAGTTGAAAAAAAAGGTTTTTTTGGACTTAGTCATTTTTCCGGCGTTTATCAGACTTTCAGAAAGGGGAAATGTCAATGAGCATTCCTATTTCAGTTCCAGAGCGATTTGCCCGATGAGTCCTTGATATTTAGTCGTTTTCAGTCAATTTTCTGAATTTTTGAAAATTTCACTTTTTTGTGAAAATATCCACTAAATGAGGAAATTATTTGTGTGAGGGTACCCCAGGAGAGTTCCAAATGTGTGTGTGTTGTATATATTTCCCACGGGGATAAAATTGAAAAAAGTTGAAAAAAAGGTTTTTTTGTAGTAATTTTTCTGGCGTTTATCAGACTTTCAGATAGGGGAAATGTCAATGAGCATTCCGATTTCAGTTCCAGAGCGATTTGCCCGATGAGTCCTTGATATTTAGTCGTTTTCAGTCAATTTTCAGAATTTTTGAAAATTTCACTTTTTTTGTGAAAATATCCACTAAATGAGGAAATTATTTGTGTGAGGGTACCCCAGGAGAGTTCCAAATGTGTGTGTGTAGAATATATTTCCCACGGGGATAAAATTAAAAAAAGTTGAAAAAAAGTTTTTTTTGTAGTCATTTTTCTGGCGTTTATCAAACTTTCAGATAGGGGAAATGTCACTGAGCGTTCCGATTTCAGTTCCAGACCGCTTCGCCCGATAAGTCCTTGATATTTAGTCGTTTTCAGCGAATTTTCTGAATTTTTGAAAATTTCACTTTTTTGTGAAAATATTCACTAAATGAGGGAATAATATGTGTGAGGGTACCCCAGGAGAGTTCCAAATGTGTGTGGGTAGAATATATATCCCACGTGGATAAAATTGAAAAAAGTTGAAAAAAAAGATTTTTTTGAACTTAGTCATTTTTACGGCATTTATCAGACTTTCAGATAGGGGAAATGTCAGAGAGCGTTCCGATTTCAGTTCCAGAGCGATTCACCCGTTGAGTCCTTAATATTTAGTTGTTTTCAACCAATTTTCAGAATTTTTTCAAATTTCACTTTTTTGTGAAAATATCCGCTAAATAAGGGAATAGTATGTGTGAGGGTACCCCAGGAGAGTTCCAAATGTGTGTGGGTTGAATATATATCCCACGTGGGTAAAATTGAAAAAAGTTGAAAACAAGGTTTTTTTGTATCTAGTCATTTTTCCGGCGTTTATCAGACTTTCAGATAGGGGAAATGTCAGTGAGTGTTCCGATTTCAGTTCCAGAGTCTTTTGCCCGATGAGTCCTTGATATTTATTTGTTTTCAGCCAATTTTCTGAATTTTTGAAAATTTCACTTTTTTGTGAAAATGTTCACTAAATGAGGGAATAATATGTGTGAGGGTACCCCAGGAGAGTTCCAAATGTGTGTGGGTAGAATATATATCCCACGTGGGTAAAATTGAAAAAAGTTGAAGAAAAAGGTTTTTTTGGACTGTCATTTTTCCAGCGTTTATCAGACTTTCAGAAAGGGGAAATGTCAATGAGCGTTCCGATTTCAGTTCAACAGCGATTCGCCCGATGAGTCCTTGATATTTAGTCGTTTTCAGTCAATTTTCTGAATTTTTGAAAATTTCACTTTTTTGTGAAAATATTCACTAAATGAGGGAATAATATGTTTGAGGGTACCCCAGGAGAGTTCCAAATGTGTGTGGGTAGAATATATATCCCACGGGGGTAAAATTGAAAAAAGTTGAAAAAAAAGGTTTTTTTGACTTAGTCATTTTTCCGGCGTTTATCAGACTTTCAGAAAGGGGAAATGTCAATGAGGGTTCCGATTTCAGTTCCAGAGCGATTCGCCCAACGAGTCCTTGATATTTAGTCGTTTTCAGCCTATTTTCTCAATTTTTGAAAATTTCACTTTTTTGTGAAAATATCCACTAAATGAGGGAATAGTATGTGTGAGGGTACCCCAGGAGAGTTCCAAATGTGTGTGGGTTGAATATATATCCCACGTGGGTAAAATTGAAAAAAGTTGAAAAAAAGGTTTTTTTGTACTTAGTCATTTTTCCGGCGTTTATCAGACTTTCAGATAGGGGAAATGTCAGTGAGCGTTCCGATTTCAGTTCCAGACCGCTTCGCCCGATAAGTCCTTGATATTTAGTCGTTTTCAGCGAATTTTCTGAATTTTTGAAAATTTCACTTTTTTGTGAAAATATTCACTAAATGAGGGAATAATATGTGTGAGGGTACCCCAGGAGAGTTCCAAATGTGTGTGGGTAGAATATATATCCCACGTGGATAAAATTGAAAAAAGTTGAAAAAAAAGATTTTTTTGGACTTAGTCATTTTTCCGGCATTTATCAGACTTTCAGATAGGGGAAATGTCAGAGAGCGTTCCGATTTCAGTTCCAGAGCGATTCACCCGTTGAGTCCTTAATATTTAGTTGTTTTCAGCCAATTTTCAGAATTTTTTCAAATTTCACTTTTTTGTGAAAATATCCGCTAAATAAGGGAATAGTATGTGTGAGGGTACCCCAGGAGAGTTCCAAATGTGTGTGGGTTGAATATATATCCCACGTGGGTAAAATTTAAAAAAGTTGAAAACAAGGTTTTTTTGTATCTAGTCATTTTTCCGGCATTTATCAGACTTTCAGATAGGGGAAATGTCAGTGAGTGTTCCGATTTCAGTTCCAGAGTCTTTTGCCCGATGAGTCCTTGATATTTATTTGTTTTCAGCCAATTTTCTGAATTTTTGAAAATTTCACTTTTTTGTGAAAATGTTCACTAAATGAGGGAATAATATGTGTGAGGGTACCCCAGGAGAGTTCCAAATGTGTGTGGGTAGAATATATATCCCACGTGGGTAAAATTGAAAAAAGTTGAAGAAAAAGTTTTTTTTGGACTGTCATTTTTCCAGCGTTTATCAGACTTTCAGAAAGGGGAAATGTCAATGAGCGTTCCGATTTCAGTTCAACAGCGATTCGCCCGATGAGTCCTTTATATTTAGTCGTTTTCAGTCAATTTTCTGAATTTTTGAAAATTTCACTTTTTTGTGAAAATATTCACTAAATGAGGGAATAATATGTTTGAGGGTACCCCAGGAGAGTTCCAAATGTGTGTGGGTAGAATATATATCCCACGGGGGTAAAATTGAAAAAAGTTGAAAAAAAAGGTTTTTTTGACTTAGTCATTTTTCCGGCGTTTATCAGACTTTCAGAAAGGGGAAATGTCAATGAGCGTTCCGATTTCAGTTCAACAGCGATTCGCCCGATGAGTCATTGATATTTAGTCGTTTTCAGTCAATTTTCTGAATTTTTGAAAATTTCACTTTTTTGTGAAAATATTCACTAAATGAGGGAATAATATGTTTGAGGGTACCCCAGGAGAGTTCCAAATGTGTGTGGGTAGAATATATATCCCACGGGGGTAAAATTGAAAAAAAAGTTTTTTTTGACTTAGTCATTTTTCCGGCGTTAATCAGACTTTCAGAAAGGGGAAATGTCAATGAGGGTTCCGATTTCAGTTCCAGAGCGATTCGCCCAATGAGTCCTTGATATTTAGTCGTTTTCAGCCTATTTTCTCAATTTTTGAAAATTTCACTTTTTTGTGAAAATATCCACTAAATGAGGGAATAGTATGTGTGAGGGTACCCCAGGAGTGTTCCAAATGTGTGTGGGTTGAATATATATCCCACGTGGGTAAAATTGAAAAAAGTTGAAAAAAAGTTTTTTTTGTACTTAGTCATTTTTCCGGCGTTTATCAGACTTTCAGATAGGGGAAATGTCAGTGAGTGTTCCGATTTGAGTTCCAGAGCGTTTTGCCCGATGAGTCCTTAATATTTAGTTGTTTTCAGCCAATTTTCTGAATTTTTGAAAATTTCACTTTTTTGTGAAAATGTTCACTAAATGAGGGAATAATATGTGTGAGGGTACCCCAGGAGAGTTCCAAATGTGTGTGGGTAGAATATATATCCCACGTGGGTAAAATTGAAAAAAGTTGAAGAAAAAGTTTTTTTTGGACTGTCATTTTTCCAGCGTTTATCAGACTTTCAGAAAGGGGAAATGTCAATGAGCGTTCCGATTTCAGTTCAAGAGCCATTCGCCCAATGAGTCCTTGATATTTAGTCATTTTCATCAGTCAATTTTCAAAATTTTTGAAAATTTCACTTTTTTGTGAAAATATCCGCTAAATGAGGTAATAATATGTGTGCGGGTACCCAAGGAGAGTTCCAAATGTGTGTGAGTAGAATATATATCCCACGGGGGTAAAATTGAAAAAAGTTGAAAAAAACGTTTTTTTTTGGACTTAGTCATTTTTCCGGCGTTTATCAGACTTTCAGATAGGGGAAAGGTCATTGAGCGTTCCAATTTCAGTTCCAAAGCAATTTGCCCGATGAGTCCTTGATATTTAGTCGTTTTCAGTCAATTTTCTGAATTTTTGAAAATTTCACTTTTTTGTGAAAATATCCACTAAATGAGGAAATAATTTGTGTGAGGGTACCCCAGGAGAGTTCCAAATGTGTGTGCATAGAATGTATATCCCACGGCGTTTAAAATTGAAAAAAATTTTAAAAAAAGGTTTTTTTGGACTTATTCATCTTTCCATCGTTTATCAGACTTTCAGATAGGGGAAATGTCATTAAGCATTCCGATTTCAGTTGCAGAGCGATTTGCCCGATGAGTCCTTGATATTTAGTCGTTTTCAGTCAATTTTCTGAATTTTTGAAAATTTCACTTTTTTGTGAAAATATCCACTAAATGAGGAAATTATTTGTGTGAGGGTACCCCAGGAGAGTTCCAAATGTGTGTGTGTAGAATATATTTCCCACGGGGATAAAATTGAAAAAAGTTGAAAAAAAGGTTTTTTTGTAGTCATTTTTCCGGCGTTTATCAGACTTTCAGATAGGGGAAATGTCAGTGAGCGTTTCGATTTCAGTTCCAGAGCGATTCGAACGATGAGTCCTTAATATTTAGTTGTTTTCAGCCAATTTTCAGAATTTTTGAAAATTTCACTTTTTTGTGAAAATGTCCACTAAATGAGGTAATAATATGTGTGCGGCTAACCCAGGAGAGTTCCAAATGTGTGTGGGTAGATTGTATATCCCACAGGGGTAAAATTGAAAAAAGTTGAAAAAAACTTTTTTTTTGGACTTAGTCATTTTTCCGGCGTTTATCAGACTTTCAGATAGGGGAAATGTCAGTGAGCGTTCCGATTTCAGTTCCAGAGTGATTCGCCCGATCAGTCCTTGATATTTAGTCGTTTTCATCTGTCAATTTTCTAAATTTTTGACAATTTCACTTTTTTGTGAAAATATCCACTAAATGAGGTAATAATATGTGTGAGGGTACCCCAGGAGAGTTCCAAATGTGTGTGGGTAGAATATATATCCCACGGGGGTAAAATTGAAAAAAGTTGAAAAAAAAGATTTTTTTGGACTTAATCATTTTTCCGGCGTTTATCAGACTTTCAGATAGGGGAAAGGTCATTGAGCGTTCCGATTTCAGTTCCAGAGCGAATTGCCCGATGAGTCCTTGATATTTAGTCGTTTTCAGTCAATTTTCTGAATTTTTTAAAATTTCACTTTTTTGTGAAAATATCCGCAAAATAAGGGAATAATATGTGTGAGGGTACCCCAGGAGAGTTCCAAATGTGTGTGGGTAGAATATATATCCCACGGGGATAAAAAATTGAAAAAAGTTGAAAAAAAAGGTTTTTTTGGACTTAGTCATTTTTCCGGCGTTTATCAGACTTTCAGTAAGGGGAAATGTCAATGAGCGTTCCGATTTCAGTTCCAGAGCGATTTGCCCGATGAGTCCTTGATATTTAGTCGTTTTCAGCCAATTTTCTGAATTTTTGGAAATTTCACTTTTTTTGCGAAAATATCCGCTAAATGAGGGAATAATATGTGTGAGGGTACCCCACGAGAGTTCCAAATGTGTGTGGGTAGAATATATATCCCACGGGGGTAAAATTGAAAAAAGTTGAAAAAAAAGACTTTTTTGGACTTAGTCATTTTTCCCGCGTTTATCAGACTTTCAGAAAGGGGAAATGTCAATGAGCGTTCCGATTTCAGTTCCAGAGTGATTCGCCCGATGAGTCCTTGATATTTAGTCGTTTTCAGCCAATTTTATGAATTTTTGAAAATTTCACTTTTTTTGTGAAAATATTCACTAAATGAGGGAATAATATGTTTGAGGGTACCCCAGGAGAGTTCCAAATGTGCGTGGGTGGAATATATATCCCACGGGAGTAAAATTGAAAAAAGTTTAAAAAAATTTTTTTTGGACTTAGTCATTTTTCCGGCGTTTATCAGACTTTCAGATCGGGGAAATGTCATTCAGCGTTCTGATTTCAGTTCCAGAGCGATCTGCCCGATGAGTCCTTGATATTTAGTCGTTTTCATCAGTCAATTTTCTAAATTTTTGACAATTTCACTTTTTTGTGAAAATATCCACTAAATGAGGTAATAATATGTGTGAGGGTACCACAGGAGAGTTCCAAATGTGTGTGGGGAGAATGTATATCCCATGGGGGTAAAATTGAAAAAAGTTTAAAAAAAATTTTTTTTGGACTTAGTCATTTTTCCGGCGTTTATCAGAATTTCAGAAAGGGGAAATATCATTGAGCAATCCGATTTCAGTTGCAGAGCGATTTCCCCGATGAGTCCTTGATATTTAGTCGTTTTCAGCCAATTTTCTGAATTTTGGAAAATTTCACTTTTTTTGTGAAAATATCCACTAAATGAGGGAATAATATGTGTGAGGGTACCCCATGAGAGTTCCAAATGTGTGTGGGTAGAATATATATCCCACGGGGGTAAAATTGAAAAAAGTTGAAACAATTTTTTTTTTACGACTTAGTCATTTCTCCGGCGTTTATCAGACTTTCAGATAGGGGAAATGTCAGTGAGCGTTCCGATTTCAGTTCCAGAGCGATTCGACCGATGGTTCGTTGATATTTAGTCATTTTCAGACAATTTTCTGAATTTTTGAAAATTTCACTTTTTTGTGAAAATATCCACCAAATGAGGGAAAAATATGTGAGGGTACCCCAGTTGAGTTCCAAATGTGTGTGGGTAGAAAATATATCCCACGGGGGTAAAATTGAAAAAAGTTGAAAAATTATTTTTTTTTGGACTTTGTCATTTTTCTGGCGTTTATCAGATTTTCAGATAGGGAAAATGTCAGTTCCAGAGCGATTCGCCCAATGAGTCCTTGATATTTAGTTGTTTTCAGCCAATTTTCAGAATTTTTGAAAATTTCACTTTTTTGTGAAAATTTCCGCTAAATGAGGGAAAAATGTCCGTGAGGGTACCCCAGGAGAGTTCCAAATGGGCGTGGGTAGAATACATATCCCACAGAGGTAAAATTAAAAAAAGTTTAAAAAAATAATTTTTTGGATTTAGTCATTTTTCCCGCGTTTATCAGACTTTTAGATAGGATAAATGTCAGTGAGCGTTCCGATTTCTGTTCTAGAGTGATTCGTCCGATGAGTCCTTGATATTTAGTCGTTTTCAGCCAATTTTCTGAATTTTTGAAAATTTCACTTTTTTTGTGAAAATATCCGCTAAATGAGGGAATAATATGTGTGAGGGTACCCCAGGAGAGTTCCAAATGTGTGTGGGTAGAATATATATCCCTCGGGGATAAAATTGAAAAAAGTTGAAAAAAAAGGTTTTTTTGGACTTAGTCATTTTTCGGGCGTTTATCAGACTTTCAGAAAGGGGAAATCTCAATGAGCGTTCCGATTTCAGTTCCAGAGCGATTCCCCCGATGAGTCCTTGATATTTAGTCGTTTTCAGCCAATTTTCTGAATTTTTGAAAATTTCACTTTTTTTGTGAAAATATCCGCTAAATGAGGGAATAATATGTGTGAGGGTACCCCAGGAGAGTTCCAAATGTGTGTGGGTAGAAGATATATCCCACGGGGTTAAAATTGAAAAAAGTTGAAAAAAAAATGTTTTTTTGGACTTAGTCATTTTTCCGGCATTTATCAGACTTTCAGATAGGGGAAATGTCAGAGAGCATTCCGATTTCAGTTCCAGAGCTATTCACCCGATTAGTCCTTAATATTTAGTTGTTTTCAGCCAATTTTCTGAATTCTTGAAAATTTCACTTTTTTGTGAAAATATCCACTAAATGAGGAAATTATTTGTGTGAGGGTACCCCAGGAGAGTTCCAAATGTGTGTGGGTAGAATATATATCCCACAGGGGTAATATTGAAAAAAGTTGAAAAAAATGATTTTTTTTTACTTAGTCATTTTTCCGGCGGTTATCAGACTTTGAGATAGGGGAAATGTCATTGAGCGTTCTGATTTCAGTTTCAGAGCGATTTGCCCAATGAGTCTTTGATATTTAGTCGTTTTCATCAGTTAATTTTCAAAATTTTTGAAAATTTCACTTTTTTGTGAAAATATCCGCTAAATGAGGTAATAATATGTGTGCGGGTACCCCAGGAGAGTTCCAAATGTGTGTTCGTAGAATGTATATCCCACGGGGGTAAAATTGAAAAAGGTTGAAAAAATTTTTTTTTTGGACTTAGTCATTTTTCCGGCGTTTATCAGACTTTCAGATAGGGGAAATGTCATTGAGCATTCCGATTTCGGTTGCAGAGCGATTTGCCCGATGAGTCCTTGATATTTAGTCGTTTTCAGCGAATTTTCTGAATTTTTGAAAATTTCACTTTTTTGTGAAAATATTCACTAAATGAGGGAATAATATGTGTGAGGGTACCCCAGGAGAGTTCCAAATGTGTGTGGGTAGAATATATATCCCACGGGGGTAAAATTGAAAAAAGTTGAAAAAAATGATTTTTTTTTACTTAGTCATTTTTCCGCCGGTTATCAGTCTTTGAGATAGGGAAAATGTCATTGAGCATTCCGATTTCAGTTCCAGAGCGATTCACCCGATGAGTCCTTGATATTTAGTCGTTTTCAGCCTATTTTCTGAATTTTTGAAAATTTCACTTTTTTTGTGAAAATATCTGCTAAATGAGGGAATAATATGTGTGAGGGTACCCCAGGAGAGTTCCAAATTTGTGTGGGTAGAATATATATCCCACGGGGATAAAATTGAAAAAAGTTGAAAAAAAAGTTTTTTTATACTCAGTCATTTTTCCGGCGTTTATCAGACTTTCACAAAGGGGATAATGTCAATCAGCGTTCCGATTTCAGTTTCAGAGCGATTTGCCCGATGAGTCCTTGATTTTTAGTCGTTTTCAGTCAATTTTCTGAATTTTTGAAAATTTCACTTTTTTGTGAAAATATCCACTAAATGAGGAAATTATTTGTGTGCGGGAACCCCAGGAGAGTTCCAAATGTGTGTGTGTAAAATATATTTCCCACGGGGAAAAATTGAAAAAAGTTTTAAAAATTTTTTTTTGTAGTCATTTTTCCGGCGTTTATCAGACTTTCAGATCGGGGAAATGTCATTGAGCGTTCTGATTTCAGTTTCAGAGCGATTTGCCCGATGAGTCCTTGATATTTAGTCGTTTTCATCAGTCAATTTTCAAAATTTTTTAAAATTTCACTTTTTTGTGAAAATATCCGCTAAATGAGGTAATAATATGTGTGCGGGTACCCAAGGAGAGTTCCAAATGTGTGTGAGTAGAATATATATCCCACGGGGGTAAAATTGAAAAAAGTTGAAAAAAACGTTTTTTTTAGACTTAGTCATTTTTCCGTCGTTTATCAGACTTTCAGATAGGGGAAAGTTCATTGAGCGTTCCGATTTCTGTTCCAGAGCGCTTCGCCCGATGAGTACTTGATATTTAGTCGTTTTCAGTGAATTTTCTGAATTTTTGAAAATTTCACTTTTTTGTCAAAATATCCGCTAAATAAGGGAATAATATGTGTGAGGATACCCCAGGAGAGTTCCAAATGTGTGTGGGTAGAATATATATCCCACGGGGATAAAATTGAAAAAAGTTGAAAAAAAAGTTTTTTTTATACTTAGTCATTTTTCCGGCGTTTATCAGACTTTCAGAAAGGGGAAATGTCAATGAGCGTTCCGATTTCAGTTTCAGAGCGATTTGCCCGATGAGTCCTTGATATTTAGTCGTTTTCAGCCAATTTTCTGAATTTTTAAAAATTTCACTTTTTTCTGAAAATATCCACTAAATGAGGAAATTATTTGTGTGAGGGTACCCCAGGAGAGTTCCAAATGTGTGTGTGTAGAATATATTTCCCACGGGGAAAAATTGAAGAAAGTTGAAAAAAAGGTTTTTTTGTAGTCATTTTTCTGGCATTTATCAAACTTTCAGGTAGGGGAAATGTCAGTGAGCGTTTCGATTTTAGTTCCAGAGCGTTTCGCCCGATGAGTCCTTAATATTTAGTTGTTTTCAGCCAATTTTCTGAATTTTTGAAAATTTCACTTTTTTGTGAAAATATCCGCTAAATAAGGGAATAATATGTGTGAGGGTACCCCAGGAGAGTTCCAAATGTGTGTGGGTAGAATATATATTACACGGGGATAAAATTGAAAAAAGTTGAAAAAAAAGGTTTTTTTGGACTTAGTCATTTTTCGGGCGTTTATCAGACTTTCAGAAAGGGGAAATCTCAATGAGCGTTCCGATTTCAGTTCCAGAGCGATTCCCCCGATGAGTCCTTGATATTTAGTCGTTTTCAGCCAATTTTCTGAATTTTTGAAAATTTCACTTTTTTTGTGAAAATATCCGCTAAATGAGGGAATAATATATGTGAGGGTACCCCAGGAGAGTTCCAAATGTGTGTGGGTAGAATATATATCCCTCGGGGATAAAATTGAAAAAAGTTGAAAAAAAAGGTTTTTTTGGACTTAGTCATTTTTCGGGCGTTTATCAGACTTTCAGAAAGGGGAAATCTCAATGAGCGTTCCGATTTCAGTTCCAGAGCGATTCCCCCGATGAGTCCTTGATATTTAGTCGTTTTCAGCCAATTTTCTGAATTTTTGAAAATTTCACTTTTTTTGTGAAAATACCTGCTAAATGAGGGAATAATATGTGTGAGGGTACCCCAGGAGAGTTCCAAATGTGTGTGGGTAGAAGATATATCCCACGGGGTTAAAATTGAAAAAAGTTGAAAAAAAAATGTTTTTTTGGACTTAGTCATTTTTCCGGCATTTATCAGACTTTCAGATAGGGGAAATGTCAGAGAGCATTCCGATTTCAGTTCCAGAGCTATTCACCCGATTAGTCCTTAATATTTAGTTGTTTTCAGCCAATTTTCTGAATTCTTGAAAATTTCACTTTTTTGTGAAAATATCCACTAAATGAGGAAATTATTTGTGTGAGGGTACCCCAGGAGAGTTCCAAATGTGTGTGGGTAGAATATATATCCCACAGGGGTAATATTGAAAAAAGTTGAAAAAAATGATTTTTTTTTACTTAGTCATTTTTCCGGCGGTTATCAGACTTTGAGATAGGGGAAATGTCATTGAGCGTTCTGATTTCAGTTTCAGAGCGATTTGCCCAATGAGTCTTTGATATTTAGTCGTTTTCATCAGTTAATTTTCAAAATTTTTGAAAATTTCACTTTTTTGTGAAAATATCCGCTAAATGAGGTAATAATATGTGTGCGGGTACCCCAGGAGAGTTCCAAATGTGTGTTCGTAGAATGTATATCCCACGGGGGTAAAATTGAAAAAGGTTGAAAAAATTTTTTTTTTGGACTTAGTCATTTTTCCGGCGTTTATCAGACTTTCAGATAGGGGAAATGTCATTGAGCATTCCGATTTCGGTTGCAGAGCGATTTGCCCAATGAGTCCTTGATATTTAGTCGTTTTCAGCGAATTTTCTGAATTTTTGAAAATTTCACTTTTTTGTGAAAATATTCACTAAATGAGGGAATAATATGTGTGAGGGTACCCCAGGAGAGTTCCAAATGTGTGTGGGTAGAATATATATCCCACGGGGGTAAAATTGAAAAAAGTTGAAAAAAATGATTTTTTTTTACTTAGTCATTTTTCCGCCGGTTATCAGTCTTTGAGATAGGGAAAATGTCATTGAGCATTCCGATTTCAGTTCCAGAGCGATTCACCCGATGAGTCCTTGATATTTAGTCGTTTTCAGCCTATTTTCTGAATTTTTGAAAATTTCACTTTTTTTGTGAAAATATCTGCTAAATGAGGGAATAATATGTGTGAGGGTACCCCAGGAGAGTTCCAAATTTGTGTGGGTAGAATATATATCCCACGGGGATAAAATTGAAAAAAGTTGAAAAAAAAGTTTTTTTATACTCAGTCATTTTTCCGGCGTTTATCAGACTTTCACAAAGGGGATAATGTCAATCAGCGTTCCGATTTCAGTTTCAGAGCGATTTGCCCGATGAGTCCTTGATTTTTAGTCGTTTTCAGTCAATTTTCTGAATTTTTGAAAATTTCACTTTTTTGTGAAAATATCCACTAAATGAGGAAATTATTTGTGTGCGGGAACCCCAGGAGAGTTCCAAATGTGTGTGTGTAAAATATATTTCCCACGGGGAAAAATTGAAAAAAGTTTTAAAAATTTTTTTTTTGTAGTCATTTTTCCGGCGTTTATCAGACTTTCAGATCGGGGAAATGTCATTGAGCGTTCTGATTTCAGTTTCAGAGCGATTTGCCCGATGAGTCCTTGATATTTAGTCGTTTTCATCAGTCAATTTTCAAAATTTTTTAAAATTTCACTTTTTTGTGAAAATATCCGCTAAATGAGGTAATAATATGTGTGCGGGTACCCAAGGAGAGTTCCAAATGTGTGTGAGTAGAATATATATCCCACGGGGGTAAATTTGAAAAAAGTTGAAAAAAACGTTTTTTTAGACTTAGTCATTTTTCCGTCGTTTATCAGACTTTCAGATAGGGGAAAGTTCATTGAGCGTTCCGATTTCTGTTCCAGAGCGCTTCGCCCGATGAGTACTTGATATTTAGTCGTTTTCAGTGAATTTTCTGAATTTTTGAAAATTTCACTTTTTTGTCAAAATATCCGCTAAATAAGGGAATAATATGTGTGAGGATACCCCAGGAGAGTTCCAAATGTGTGTGGGTAGAATATATATCCCACGGGGATAAAATTGAAAAAAGTTGAAAAAAAAGTTTTTTTTATACTTAGTCATTTTTCCGGCGTTTATCAGACTTTCAGAAAGGGGAAATGTCAATGAGCGTTCCGATTTCAGTTTCAGAGCGATTTGCCCGATGAGTCCTTGATATTTAGTCGTTTTCAGCCAATTTTCTGAATTTTTAAAAATTTCACTTTTTTCTGAAAATATCCACTAAATGAGGAAATTATTTGTGTGAGGGTACCCCAGGAGAGTTCCAAATGTGTGTGTGTAGAATATATTTCCCACGGGGAAAAATTGAAGAAAGTTGAAAAAAAGGTTTTTTTGTAGTCATTTTTCTGGCATTTATCAAACTTTCAGGTAGGGGAAATGTCAGTGAGCGTTTCGATTTTAGTTCCAGAGCGTTTCGCCCGATGAGTCCTTAATATTTAGTTGTTTTCAGCCAATTTTCTGAATTTTTGAAAATTTCACTTTTTTGTGAAAATATCCGCTAAATAAGGGAATAATATGTGTGAGGGTACCCCAGGAGAGTTCCAAATGTGTGTGGGTAGAATATATATTACACGGGGATAAAATTGAAAAAAGTTGAAAAAAAAGGTTTTTTTGGACTTAGTCATTTTTCCGGCGTTTATCAGACTTTCAGATCGGGGAAATGTCATTGAGCGTTCTGATTTCAGTTCCAGAGCGATTTGCCCGATGAGTCCTTGATATTTAGTCGTTTTCATCAGTCAATTTTCAAAATTTTTGAAAATTTCACTTTTTTGTGAAAATATCCGCTAAATGAGGTAATGATATGTGTGCGGGTACCCCAGGAGAGTTCCAAATGTGTGTGCGTAGAATGTTTATCCCACGGGGGTAAAATTGAAAAAAGTTTAAAAAAAAGTTTTTTTTGGACTTATTCATTTTTCCGTCGTTTATCAGACTTTCAGATAGGGGAAATGTCATTGAGCATTCCGATTTCAGTTGCAGAGCGATTTGCCCGATGAGTCCTTGATATTTAGTCGTTTTCAGTCAATTTTCAGAATTTTTGAAAATTTCACTTTTTTTGTGAAAATATCCGCTAAATGAGGGAATAATATGTGTGAGGGTACCCCAGGAGAGTTCCAAATGTGTGTGGGTAGAAGATATATCCCACGGGGTTAAAATTGAAAAAAGTTGAAAAAAAAATGTTTTTTTGGACTTAGTCATTTTTCCGGCATTTATCAGACTTTCAGATAGGGGAAATGTCAGAGAGCATTCCGATTTCAGTTCCAGAGCTATTCACCCGATTAGTCCTTAATATTTAGTTGTTTTCAGCCAATTTTCTGAATTCTTGAAAATTTCACTTTTTTGTGAAAATATCCACTAAATGAGGAAATTATTTGTGTGAGGGTACCCCAGGAGAGTTCCAAATGTGTGTGGGTAGAATATATATCCCACAGGGGTAATATTGAAAAAAGTTGAAAAAAATGATTTTTTTTTACTTAGTCATTTTTCCGGCGGTTATCAGACTTTGAGATAGGGGAAATGTCATTGAGCGTTCTGATTTCAGTTTCAGAGCGATTTGCCCAATGAGTCTTTGATATTTAGTCGTTTTCATCAGTTAATTTTCAAAATTTTTGAAAATTTCACTTTTTTGTGAAAATATCCGCTAAATGAGGTAATAATATGTGTGCGGGTACCCCAGGAGAGTTCCAAATGTGTGTTCGTAGAATGTATATCCCACGGGGGTAAAATTGAAAAAGGTTGAAAAAATTTTTTTTTTGGACTTAGTCATTTTTCCGGCGTTTATCAGACTTTCAGATAGGGGAAATGTCATTGAGCATTCCGATTTCGGTTGCAGAGCGATTTGCCCGATGAGTCCTTGATATTTAGTCGTTTTCAGCGAATTTTCTGAATTTTTGAAAATTTCACTTTTTTGTGAAAATATTCACTAAATGAGGGAATAATATGTGTGAGGGTACCCCAGGAGAGTTCCAAATGTGTGTGGGTAGAATATATATCCCACGGGGGTAAAATTGAAAAAAGTTGAAAAAAATGATTTTTTTTTACTTAGTCATTTTTCCGCCGGTTATCAGTCTTTGAGATAGGGAAAATGTCATTGAGCATTCCGATTTCAGTTCCAGAGCGATTCACCCGATGAGTCCTTGATATTTAGTCGTTTTCAGCCTATTTTCTGAATTTTTGAAAATTTCACTTTTTTTGTGAAAATATCTGCTAAATGAGGGAATAATATGTGTGAGGGTACCCCAGGAGAGTTCCAAATTTGTGTGGGTAGAATATATATCCCACGGGGATAAAATTGAAAAAAGTTGAAAAAAAAGTTTTTTTATACTCAGTCATTTTTCCGGCGTTTATCAGACTTTCACAAAGGGGATAATGTCAATCAGCGTTCCGATTTCAGTTTCAGAGCGATTTGCCCGATGAGTCCTTGATTTTTAGTCGTTTTCAGTCAATTTTCTGAATTTTTGAAAATTTCACTTTTTTGTGAAAATATCCACTAAATGAGGAAATTATTTGTGTGCGGGAACCCCAGGAGAGTTCCAAATGTGTGTGTGTAGAATATATTTCCCACGGGGAAAAATTGAAAAAAGTTTTAAAAATTTTTTTTTTGTAGTCATTTTTCCGGCGTTTATCAGACTTTCAGATCGGGGAAATGTCATTGAGCGTTCTGATTTCAGTTTCAGAGCGATTTGCCCGATGAGTCCTTGATATTTAGTCGTTTTCATCAGTCAATTTTCAAAATTTTTTAAAATTTCACTTTTTTGTGAAAATATCCGCTAAATGAGGTAATAATATGTGTGCGGGTACCCAAGGAGAGTTCCAAATGTGTGTGAGTAGAATATATATCCCACGGGGGTAAAATTGAAAAAAGTTGAAAAAAACGTTTTTTTTAGACTTAGTCATTTTTCCGTCGTTTATCAGACATTCAGATAGGGGAAAGTTCATTGAGCGTTCCGATTTCTGTTCCAGAGCGCTTCGCCCGATGAGTACTTGATATTTAGTCGTTTTCAGTGAATTTTCTGAATTTTTGAAAATTTCACTTTTTTGTCAAAATATCCGCTAAATAAGGGAATAATATGTGTGAGGATACCCCAGGAGAGTTCCAAATGTGTGTGGGTAGAATATATATCCCACGGGGATAAAATTGAAAAAAGTTGAAAAAAAAGTTTTTTTTATACTTAGTCATTTTTCCGGCGTTTATCAGACTTTCAGAAAGGGGAAATGTCAATGAGCGTTCCGATTTCAGTTTCAGAGCGATTTGCCCGATGAGTCCTTGATATTTAGTCGTTTTCAGCCAATTTTCTGAATTTTTAAAAATTTCACTTTTTTCTGAAAATATCCACTAAATGAGGAAATTATTTGTGTGAGGGTACCCCAGGAGAGTTCCAAATGTGTGTGTGTAGAATATATTTCCCACGGGGAAAAATTGAAGAAAGTTGAAAAAAAGGTTTTTTTGTAGTCATTTTTCTGGCATTTATCAAACTTTCAGATAGGGGAAATGTCAGTGAGCGTTTCGATTTTAGTTCCAGAGCGTTTCGCCCGATGAGTCCTTAATATTTAGTTGTTTTCAGCCAATTTTCTGAATTTTTGAAAATTTCACTTTTTTGTGAAAATATCCGCTAAATAAGGGAATAATATGTGTGAGGGTACCCCAGGAGAGTTCCAAATATGTGTGGGTAGAATATATATTACACGGGGATAAAATTGAAAAAAGTTGAAAAAAAAGGTTTTTTTGGACTTAGTCATTTTTCCGGCGTTTATCAGACTTTCAGATCGGGGAAATGTCATTGAGCGTTCTGATTTCAGTTCCAGAGCGATTTGCCCGATGAGTCCTTGATATTTAGTCGTTTTCATCAGTCAATTTTCAAAATTTTTGAAAATTTCACTTTTTTGTGAAAATATCCGCTAAATGAGGTAATGATATGTGTGCGGGTACCCCAGGAGAGTTCCAAATGTGTGTGCGTAGAATGTTTATCCCACGGGGGTAAAATTGAAAAAAGTTTAAAAAAAAGTTTTTTTTGGACTTATTCATTTTTCCGTCGTTTATCAGACTTTCAGATAGGGGAAATGTCATTGAGCATTCCGATTTCAGTTGCAGAGCGATTTTCCCGATGAGTCCTTGATATTTAGTCGTTTTCAGTCAATTTTCAGAATTTTTGAAAATTTCACTTTTTTGTGAAAATATTCACTAAATGAGGGAGTAATATGTGTGAGGGTACCCCAGGAGAGTTCCAAATGTGTGTGCGTAAAATGTATATCCCACGGGGGTAAAATTGAAAAAAGTTTAAAAAAAATTTTTTTTGGACTTAGTCATTTTTCCTGCGTTTATCAGACTTTCAGATCGGGGAAATGTCATTGAGCGTTCTGATTTCAGTTCCAGAGCGAAGTGCCCGATGAGTCCTTGATATTTAGTCGTTTTGATCAGTCAATTTTCTAAATTTTTGACAATTTCACTTTGTTGTGAAAATATCCACTAAATGAGGTAATAATATGTGTGCGGGTACCCCAGGAGAGTTCCAAATGTGTGTGGGTAGAATGTATATCCCACGGGGGTAAAATTGAAAAAAGTTGAAAAAATTTTTTATTTTGGACTTATTCATTTTTCCGCCGTTTATCAGACTTTCAGATAGGGTAAATGTCATTGAGCATTCCGATTCCAGTTGCAGAGCGATTTCCCCGATGAGTCCTTGATATTTAGTCGTTTTCAGCCAATTTTCTGAATTTTTGAAAATTTCAATTTTTTTGTGAAAATATCTGCTAAATGAGGGAATAATATGTGTGAGGGTACCCCAGGAGAGTTCCAAATGTGTGTGGGTAGAATATATATCCCACGGGGGTAAAATTGAAAAAAGTTAAAAAAAAAGTTTTTTTTGGACTTAGTCATTTTTCCGGCGTTTATCAGACTTTCAGAAAGGGGAAATGTAAATGAGCGTTCCGATTTCAGTTCCAGAGCGATTCGCCCGATGAGTCCTTGATATTTAGTGGTTTTCAGCGAATTTTCTGAATTTTTGAAAATTTCACTTTTTTGTGAAAATATTCACTAAATGAGGGAAAAATATGTGTGAGGGTACCCCAGGAGAGTTCCAAATTTGTGTGGGTAGAATATATATCCCACGGGGATAAAATTGAAAAAAGTTGAAAAAAAAGTTTTTTTTATACTCAGTCATTTTTCCGGCGTTTATCAGACTTTCAGAAAGGGGAAATGTCAATGAGCGTTCCGATTTCAGTTTCAGAGTGATTTGCCCGATGAGTCCTTGATTTTTAGTCGTTTTCAGTCAATTTTCTGAATTTTTGAAAATTTCACTTTTTTGTGAAAATATCCACTAAATGAGGAAATTATTTGTGTGCGGGTACCCCAGGATAGTTCCAAATGTGTGTGTGTAGAATATATTTCCCACGGGGAAAAATTGAAAAAAGTTGAAAAAAATTTTTTTTTGTAGTCATTTTTTCCGGCGTTTATCAGACTTTCAGATAGGGGAAATGTCAGTGAGCGTTTTGATTTCAGTTCCAGAGCGATTCGCCCGATGAGTCCTTAATATTTAGTTGTTTTCAGCCAATTTTCTGAATTTTTGAAAATTTCACTTTTTTGTGAAAATATTCACTAAATGAGGGAATAATATGTGTGTGGCTACCCCAGGAGAGTTCCAAATGTGTGTGGGTAGAATGTATATCCCACGGGGGTAAAATTGGAAAATGTTGAAAAAAAAGGTTTTTTTGGACTTAGTCATTTTTCCGGCGTTTATCAGACTTTCAGATAGGGGAAAGGTCATTGAGCGTACCGATTTCAGTTCCAGAGCGATTTGCCCGATGAGTCCTTGATATTTAGTCGTTTTCAGTCAATTTTCTGAATTTTTGAAAATTTCACTTTTTTGTGAAAATATCTGCTAAATAAGGGAATAATATGTGTGAGGGTACCCCAGGAGAGTTCCGAATGTGTGTGGGTAGAATATATATCCCACGGGGATAAAATTAAAAAAAGTTGAAAAAAAAGGTTTTTTTGGACTTAGTCATTTTTCCGGCGTTTATCAGACTTTCAGATAGGGGAAATGTCAGTGAGCGTTCCGATTTCAGTTCCAGAGCGATTCACCCGATGAGTCCTTGATATTTAGTCGTTTTCAGCCAACTTTCTAAATTTTTGACAATTTCACTTTTTTATGAAAATATCCACTAAATGAGGTAATAATATGTGTGCGGGTACCCCAGGAGAGTTCCAAATGTGTGTGGGTAGAATGTATATCCCACGGGGGTAAAATTGAAAAAAGTTGAAAAAAATTTTTTTTTTGGACTTATTCATTTTTCCGTCGTTTATCAGACTTTCAGATAGGGGAAATGTCATTGAGCATTCCGATTTCAGTTGCAGAGCGATTTGCCCGATGAGTCCTTGATATTTAGTCGTTTTCAACCATTTTTCTGAATTTTTGAAAATTTCACTTTTTTGTGATAATATCCACTAAATGAGGAAATAATTTGTGTGAGGGTACCCCAGGAGAGTTCCAAATTTGTGTGGGTAGAATATATATCCTACGGGGTAAAATTGAAAAAAGTTGAAACAAATTTTTTTTATGACTTAGTCATTTCTCCGGCAATTATCAGACTTTCAGATAGGGGAAAGGTCATTGAGCGTACCGATTTCAGTTCCAGAGCGATTTGCCCGATGAGTCCTTGATATTTAGTCGTTTTCAGTCAATTTTCTGAATTTTTGAAAATTTTACTTTTTTGTGAAAATATTCACTAAATGAGGGAATAATATGTGTGAGGGTACCCCATGAGAGTTCCAAATGTGTGTGGGTAGAATATATATCCCACGGGGATAAAATTGAAAAAAGTTGAAAAAAAAGGTTTTTTTGGACTTAGTCATTTTTCCGGCGTTTATCAGACTTTCAGATAGGGGAAATGTCAGTGAGCGTTCCGATTTCAGTTCCAGAGCGATTCGCCTGATGAGTCCTTGATATTTAGTCGTTTTCAGTTAATTTTCTGAATTTTTGAAAATGTCACTTTTTTGTGAAAATATCCACTAAATGAGGGAATAATATGTGTGATGGTACCCCAGGAGAGTTCCAAATGTGTGTAGGTAGAATATATATCCCACGGGGGTAAAATTGAAAAAAGTTTAAAAAAAAGTTTTTTTTGGACTTAGTCATTTTTCCGGCGTTTATCAGACTTTCAGAAAGGGGAAATGTCAATGAGCGTTCCGATTTCAGTTCCAGAGCGATTCGCCCGATGAGTCCTTGATATTTAGTCGTTTTCAGTCAATTTTCTGAATTTTTGAAAATTTCACTTTTTTGTGAAAATATCCAATAAATGAGGGAATAATATGTGTGAGGGTACCCCAGGAGAGTTCCAAATGTGTGTGGGTAGAATATATATCCCACGGGGGTAAAATTGAAAAAAGTTGAAAAAACATTTTTTTAGACTTAGTCATTTTTCCGGCGTTTTTCAGACTTTCAGATAGGGGAAATGTCAGTGAGCTTTCCGATTTCAGTTCCAGAGTGATTCGCCCGATGAGTCCTTGATATTTAGTCGTTTTCAGCCAATTTTCTGAATTTTTAAAAATTTCACTTTTTTGTGAAAATATCCACTAAATGAGGAAATAATTTGTGTGAGGGTACCCCAGGAGAGTTCCAAATGTGTGTGGGTAGAATATATATCCCACGGGGATAAAATTGAAAAAAGTTGAAAAAAAAGGTTTTTTTGGACTTAGTCATTTTTCCGGCGTTTATCAGAATCTCAGATAGGGAAAGTGTCAGTGAGCGTTCTGATTTCAGTTCCAGAGCGATTCGCCCGATGAGTCCTTGATATTTAGTCGTTTTCAGCCAATTTTCTGAATTTTTGAAAATTTCACTTATTTGTGAAAATATCCACTAAATGAGGGAATAATATGTGTGAGGGTACCCCAGGAGAGTTCCAAATGTGCGTGGGTAGACTATATATCCCACGGGAGTAAAATTGAAAAAAGTTGAAAAAATGTTTTTTTTGGACTATGTCATTTTTCCTGTGTTTATCAGACATTTAGATAGGGGAAATGTCAGTGAGCGTTCCGATTTCAGTTCCAGGGCGATTCGCCTGATGAGTCCTTGATATTTAGTCAATTTCAGCCAATTTTCTGAATTTTTTTAAAATGTCACTTTTTTGTGAAAATATCCGCTAAAAGAGGGAATAATAAGAGTGAGGGTACACCAGGAGAGTCCCAAATGTGTGTGGGTAGAAGATATATCCCAAGAGGGTAAAATTGTAAAAAGTTGAGAAAAAAGGTTTTTTTGGACTTAGTCATTTTTCCGGCGTTTATCAGACTTTCAGATCGGGGAAATGTCATTGAGCGTTCCGATTTCAGTTCCAGAGCGATTTGCCCGATGAGTCCTTGATATTTAGTCGTTTTCAGTTAATTTTCTGAATTTTTGAAAATTTCACTTTTTTGTGAAAATATCCACTAAATGAGGGAATAATATGTGTGATGGTACCCCAGGAGAGTTCCAAATGTGTGTGGGTAGAATATATATCCCACGGGGGTAAAATTGAAAAAAGTTGAACAAACATTTTTTTAGACTTAGTCATTTTTCCGGCGTTTTTCAGACTTTCAGATAGGGGAAATGTCAGTGAGCTTTCCGATTTCAGTTCCAGAGTGATTCGCCCGATGAGTCCTTGATATTTAGTCGTTTTCAGCCAATTTTCTGAATTTTTGAAAATTCATTATTTTTTTTAAATATCCACTAAATGAGAGAATAATATGTGTGAGGGTACCCCAGGAGAGTTCTAAATGTGTTTGGGTAGAATATATATCCCACGGGGGAAAAATTGAAATAAGTTTAAAAAAAATTTTTTTTAGACTTAGTCATTTTTCCGGCGTTTTTCAGACTTTCAGATAGGAGAAATGTCAGTGAGCATTCCGATTTCAGTTCCAGAGAGATTCGCCCGATGAATCCTTGATATTTAGTCGTTTTCAGCCAATTTTCTGAATTTTTGAAAATTTCACTTTTTTGTGAAAATATTCACTAAATGAGGGAATAATATGTGTGAGGGTACCCCAAGAGTGTTCCAAATGTGTTTGGGTAGAATATATATCCCACGGGGTAAAATTGAAAAAAGTTGAAACAAATTTTTTTTTGGACTTTGTCATTTTTCCGGCGTTTTTCAGACTTTCAGATTGGGGAAATGTCAATGAGCGTTCTGATTTCAGTTCCAGAGCGATTTGCCTGATGAGTCCTTGATATTTAGTCGTTTTCATCAGTCAATTTTCTAAATTTTTGAAAATTTCACTTTTTTGTGAAAATATCCACTAAATGAGGTAATAATATGTGTGCGGGTACCCCAGGAGACTTCCAAATGTGTGTGGGTAGAATATATATCCCACGGGGGTAAAATTGAAAAAAGTTGAAAAAAAGTTTTTTTTGGACTTAATCATTTTTCCGGCGTTTATCAGACTTTCAGAGAGGGGAAATGTCAATGAGCGTTCCGATTTCAGTTCCAGAGCGATTTGCCCGATGAGTCCTTGATATTTAGTCGTTTTCAGCCAATTTTCTGAATTTTTGAAAATTTCACTTTTTTGTGAAAATATTCACTAAATGAGGGAATAATATGTGTGAGGGTACCCCAGGAGAGTTCCAAATGTGTGTGGGTAGAATATATATCCCACAGGGGTAAAATTGAAAAAAGTTGAAAAAAAAGTTTTTTTTCGACTTAGTCATTTTTCCGGCGTTTATCAGACTTTCAGATAGGGGAAAGGTCATTGAGCGTTCCGATTTCAGTTCCAGAGCGATCTGCCCGATGAGTCCTTGATATTTAGTCGTTTTCATCAGTCAATTTTCTAAATTTTTGACAATTTCACTTTTTTGTGAAAATATCCACTAAATGAGGAAATAATTTGTGTGAGGGTACCCCAGGAGAGATCCAAATGTGTGTGGGTATAATATACATCCCACGGGGGTAAAATTGAAAAAAGTTGAAAAAAAAGGTTTTTTTTGGGCTTATTCATTTTTCCGTCGTTTATCAGACTTTCAGAAAGGGGAAATGTCAATGAGCGTTCTGATTTCAGTTCCAGAGCGATTCGCCCGATGAGTCCTTGATATTTAGTCGTTTTCAGCCAATTTTCTGAATTTTTGAAAATTTCACTTTTTTGTGAAAATATCCACTAAATGAGGGAATAATATGTGTGAGGGTACCCCAGGAGAGTTCCAAATGTGTGTGGGTAGAATATATATCCCACGGGGATAAAATTGAAAAAAGTTGAAAAAAAAGGTTTTTTTGGACTTAGTCATTTTTCCGGCGTTTATCAGACTTTCAGATAGGGGAAATGTCAATGAGCGTTCCGATTTCAGTTCCAGAGCGATTCGCCCGATGAGTCCTTGATATTTAGTCGTTTTCAGCCAATTTTCAGAATTTTTGAAAATTTCACTTTTTTGTGAAAATATCCACTAAATGAGGGAATAATATGTGTGAGGGTACCCCAGGAGAGTTCCAAATGTGTGTGGGTAGAATATATATCCCACGGGGATAAAATTGAAAAAAGTTTAAAAAAATTTTTTTTTGGACTTAGTCATTTTTCCGGCGTTTATCAGACTTTCAGATAGGGTAAATGTCAGTGAGCGTTCCGATTTCAGTTCCAGAGCGATTTGCCCTATTAGTACTTGATATTTAGTCGTTTTCTGCCAATTCTCAGAATTTTGAAAATTTCACTTTTTTGTAAAAATATCCACTAAATGAGGGAATAATATGTGTGAGAGTACCCCAGGAGAGTTCAAAATGTGTGTGGGTAGAACATATATCCCACGGGGGTAAAATTGAAAAAAGATGAAAAAAAATTTTATTTGGACTTAGTCATTTTTCCGGCGTTAATCAGACTTTCAGATAGGGTAAATGACAGTGAGCGTTCCGATTTCAGTTCCAGAGCGATTTGCCTGATGAGTACTTGATATTTAGTCGTTTTCAGCCAATTTTCAGAATTTTTGAAAATTTCACTTTTTTTGTGAAAATATCCACTAAATGAGGGAATAATATGTGTAAGGGTACCCCAGGAGAGTTCCAAATGTGTGTGGGTAGAATAGATATCCCACGGGGGGGTAAAATTGAAAAAAGTTGAAAAAAAATTTTTTTGGACTTAGTCTTTTTTCCGGCGTTTATCAGACTTTCAGATAGGGGAAATGTCAGTGAGCATTCCGATTTCAGTTCCAGAGCGATTCGCCTCATGAGTCCTTGATATTTAGTCGTTTTCTGCCAATTCTCAGAAATTTGAAAATTTCACTTTTTTATAAAAATATCCACTAAATGAGGGAATAATATGTGTGAGGGTACCCCAGGAGAGTTCCAAATGTGTGTGGGTAGAATTAATATCCCACGGGGGTAAAATTGAAAAAAGTTGAAAACAATTTTATTTTGGACTTAGTCATTTTTCCGTCGTTTATCAGACTTTCAGATAGGGTAAATGTCAGTGAGCATTCCGATTTCAGTTCCAGAGCGATTCGCCCAATGAGAACTTGATATTTCGTCGTTTTCAGCCAATTGTCTGAATTTTTGAAAATTTCACTTTTTTGTGAAAATATCCACTAAATGAGGGAATAATATGTGTGAGGGTACCCCAGGAGAGTTCCAAATGTGTGTGGGTAGAATTAATATCACAAGGGGGTAAATTGAAAAACGTTGAAAACAATTTTTTTTTTGGACTTAGTCTTTTTTCCGCCGTTTATCAGACTTTCAGATAGGGGAAATGTCAGTGAGTGTTCCGATTTCAGTTCCAGAGCGATTCGCCCTATTAGTACTTGATATTTAGTCGTTTTCTGCCAATTTTCAGAATTTTGAAAATGTCACTTTTTTGTGAAAATATCCACTAAATGAGGGAATAATATGTGTTAGGGTACCCCAGGAGAGTTCCAAATGTGTGAGGGTAGAATATATATCCCACGGGGGTAAAATTGAAAAAAGTTGAAAAAAATTTTTTGTTGGACTTAGTCATTTTTCCGGCGTTTATCAGACTTTCAGATAGGGGAAATGTCAGTGAGCATTCCGATTTCAGTTCCAGAGCGATTCGCCTCATGAGTCCTTGATATTTAGTCGTTTTCTGCCAATTCTCAGAATTTTGAAAATTTCACTTTTTTATAAAAATATCCACTAAATGAGGGAATAATATGTGTGAGGGTACCCCAGGAGAGTTCCAAATGTGTGTGGGTAGAATTAATATCCCACGGGGGGAAAATTGAAAAAAGTTGAAAACAATTTTATTTTGGACTTAGTCATTTTTCCGTCGTTTATCAGACTTTCAGATAGGGGAAATTTCAGTGAGCATTCCGATTTCAGTTCCAGAGCGATTCGCCCTAGTAGTACTTGATATTTAGTCGTTTTCTGCCAATTCTCAGAATTTTGAAAATTTTACTTTTTTGTGAAAATATCCACTAAATGAGGGAATAATATGTGTGAGGGTACCCCAGGAGAGTTCCAAATGTGTGTGGGTAGAATAGATATCCCATGTGGGTAAAATTGAAAAAAGTTTAAAAAATTTTTTTTATGAACTTAGTCATTTTTCCGGCATTTATCAGACTTTCAGATAGGGGAAATGTCAGTGAGCATTCTGATTTCAGTTCCAGAGCGATTCGCCTCATGAGTCCTTGATATTTAGTCGTTTTCTGCCAATTCTCAGAATTTTGAAAATTTCACTTTTTTATAAAAATATCCACTAAATGAGGGAATAATATGTGTGAGGGTACCCCAGGAGAGTTCCAAATGTGTGTGGGTAGAATTAATATCCCACGGGGGTAAAATTGAAAAAAGTTGAAAACAATTTTATTTTGGACTTAGTCATTTTTCCGTCGTTTATCAGACTTTCAGATAGGGTAAATGTCAGTGAGCATTCCGATTTCAGTTCCAGAGCGATTCGCCCAATGAGAACTTGATATTTCGTCGTTTTCAGCCAATTGTCTGAATTTTTGAAAATTTCACTTTTTTGTGAAAATATCCACTAAATGAGGGAATAATATGTGTGAGGGTACCCCAGGAGAGTTCCAAATGTGTGTGGGTAGAATTAATATCACAAGGGGGTAAATTGAAAAACGTTGAAAACAATTTTTTTTTTGGACTTAGTCTTTTTTCCGCCGTTTATCAGACTTTCAGATAGGGGAAATGTCAGTCAGTGTTCCGATTTCAGTTCCAGAGCGATTCGCCCTATTAGTACTTGATATTTAGTCGTTTTCTGCCAATTTTCAGAATTTTGAAAATGTCACTTTTTTGTGAAAATATCCACAAATGAGGGAATAATATGTGTTAGGGTACCCCAGGAGAGTTCCAAATGTGTGAAGGTAGAATATATATCCCACGGGGGTAAAATTGAAAAAAGTTGAAAAAAATTTTTTGTTGGACTTAGTCATTTTTCCGGCGTTTATCAGACTTTCAGATAGGGGAAATGTCAGTGAGCATTCCGATTTCAGTTCCAGAGCGATTCGCCTCATGAGTCCTTGATATTTAGTCGTTTTCTGCCAATTCTCAGAATTTTGAAAATTTCACTTTTTTATAAAAATATCCACTAAATGAGGGAATAATATGTGTGAGGGTACCCCAGGAGAGTTCCAAATGTGTGTGGGTAGAATTAATATCCCACGGGGGGAAAATTGAAAAAAGTTGAAAACAATTTTATTTTGGACTTAGTCATTTTTCCGTCGTTTATCAGACTTTCAGATAGGGGAAATTTCAGTGAGCATTCCGATTTCAGTTCCAGAGCGATTCGCCCTAGTAGTACTTGATATTTAGTCGTTTTCTGCCAATTCTCAGAATTTTGAAAATTTTACTTTTTTGTGAAAATATCCACTAAATGAGGGAATAATATGTGTGAGGGTACCCCAGGAGAGTTCCAAATGTGTGTGGGTAGAATAGATATCCCATGTGGGTAAAATTGAAAAAAGTTTAAAAATTTTTTTTTATGAACTTAGTCATTTTTCCGGCATTTATCAGACTTTCAGATAGGGGAAATGTCAGTGAGCATTCTGATTTCAGTTCCAGAGCGATTCGCCGGATGAGAACTTGATATTTAGTCGTTTTCAGCCAATTTTCAGAATTTTTGAAAATTTCACTTTTTTGTGAAAATATCCACTAAATGAGGGAATAATATGTGTGAGGGTACCCCAGGAGAGTTCCAAATGTGTGTGGGTAGAACATATATCCCACGGGGGTAATATTGAAAAAAGATGAAAAAATTTTTTATTTGGACTTAGTCATTTTTCCAGCGTTTATCAGACTTTCAGATAGGGTAAATGTCAGTGAGCATTCCGATTTCAGTTCCAGAGCGATTCGCCCAATGAGAACTTGATATTTCGTCGTTTTCAGCCAATTGTCTGAATTTTTGAAAATTTCACTTTTTTGTGAAAATATCCACTAAATGAGGGAATAATATGTGTGAGGGTACCCCAGGAGAGTTCCAAATGTGTGTGGGTAGAATATATATCCCACGGGGATAAAATTGAAAAAAGTTGAAAAAAAAGGTTTTTTTGGACTTAGTCATTTTTCCGGCGTTTATCAGACTTTCAGAAAGGGGAAATGTCAATGAGCGTTCCGATTTCAGTTCCAGAGCGATTCGCCCGATGAGTCCTTGATATTTAGTCGTTTTCAGCCAATTTTCTGAATTTTTGAAAATTTCACTTTTTTTGTGAAAATATTCGCTAAATGAGGGAATAATATGTGTGAGGGTACCCCATGAGAGTTCCAAATGTGTGTGGGTAGAATATATATCCCACGGGGGTAAAATTGAAAAAAGTTGAAAAAAAGATTTTTTTTTACTTAGTCATTTTTCCGGCGTTTATCAGACTTTCAGATAGGGGAAAGGTCATTGAGCGTTCCGATTTCAGTTCCAGAGCGATCTGCCCGATGAGTCCTTGATATTTAGTCGTTTTCATCAGTCAATTTTCTAAATTTTTGACAATTTCACTTTTTTGTGAAAATATCCACTAAATGAGGAAATAATTTGTGTGAGGGTACCCCAGGAGAGATCCAAATGTGTGTGGGTAGAATATATATCCCACGGGGATAAAATTGAAAAAAGTTGAAAAAAAAGGTTTTTTTGGACTTAGTCATTTTTCCGGCGTTTATCAGACTTTCAGATAGGGGAAATGTCAATGAGCGTTCCGATTTCAGTTCCAGAGCGATTCGCCCGATGAGTCCTTGATATTTAGTCGTTTTCAGCCAATTTTCAGAATTTTTGAAAATTTCACTTTTTTGTGAAAATATCCACTAAATGAGGGAATAATATGTGTGAGGGTACCCCAGGAGAGTTCCAAATGTGTGTGGGTAGAATATATATCCCACGGGGATAAAATTGAAAAAAGTTTAAAAAAATTTTTTTTTGGACTTAGTCATTTTTCCGGCGTTTATCAGACTTTCAGATAGGGTAAATGTCAGTGAGCGTTCCGATTTCAGTTCCAGAGCGATTTGCCCTATTAGTACTTGATATTTAGTCGTTTTCTGCCAATTCTCAGAATTTTGAAAATTTCACTTTTTTGTAAAAATATCCACTAAATGAGGGAATAATATGTGTGAGAGTACCCCAGGAGAGTTCAAAATGTGTGTGGGTAGAACATATATCCCACGGGGGTAAAATTGAAAAAAGATGAAAAAAATTTTTATTTGGACTTAGTCATTTTTCCGGCGTTAATCAGACTTTCAGATAGGGTAAATGACAGTGAGCGTTCCGATTTCAGTTCCAGAGCGATTTGCCCGATGAGTACTTGATATTTAGTCGTTTTCAGCCAATTTTCAGAATTTTTGAAAATTTCACTTTTTTTGTGAAAATATCCACTAAATGAGGGAATAATATGTGTAAGGGTACCCCAGGAGAGTTCCAAATGTGTGTGGGTAGAATAGATATCCCACGGGGGGGTAAAATTGAAAAAAGTTGAAAAAAAATTTTTTTGGACTTAGTCTTTTTTCCGGCGTTTATCAGACTTTCAGATAGGGGAAATGTCAGTGAGCATTCCGATTTCAGTTCCAGAGCGATTCGCCTCATGAGTCCTTGATATTTAGTCGTTTTCTGCCAATTCTCAGAAATTTGAAAATTTCACTTTTTTATAAAAATATCCACTAAATGAGGGAATAATATGTGTGAGGGTACCCCAGGAGAGTTCCAAATGTGTGTGGGTAGAATTAATATCCCACGGGGGTAAAATTGAAAAAAGTTGAAAACAATTTTATTTTGGACTTAGTCATTTTTCCGTCGTTTATCAGACTTTCAGATAGGGTAAATGTCAGTGAGCATTCCGATTTCAGTTCCAGAGCGATTCGCCCAATGAGAACTTGATATTTCGTCGTTTTCAGCCAATTGTCTGAATTTTTGAAAATTTCACTTTTTTGTGAAAATATCCACTAAATGAGGGAATAATATGTGTGAGGGTACCCCAGGAGAGTTCCAAATGTGTGTGGGTAGAATTAATATCACAAGGGGGTAAATTGAAAAACGTTGAAAACAATTTTTTTTTTGGACTTAGTCTTTTTTCCGCCGTTTATCAGACTTTCAGATAGGGGAAATGTCAGTGAGTGTTCCGATTTCAGTTCCAGAGCGATTCGCCCTATTAGTACTTGATATTTAGTCGTTTTCTGCCAATTTTCAGAATTTTGAAAATGTCACTTTTTTGTGAAAATATCCACTAAATGAGGGAATAATATGTGTTAGGGTACCCCAGGAGAGTTCCAAATGTGTGAGGGTAGAATATATATCCCACGGGGGTAAAATTGAAAAAAGTTGAAAAAAATTTTTTGTTGGACTTAGTCATTTTTCCGGCGTTTATCAGACTTTCAGATAGGGGAAATGTCAGTGAGCATTCCGATTTCAGTTCCAGAGCGATTCGCCTCATGAGTCCTTGATATTTAGTCGTTTTCTGCCAATTCTCAGAATTTTGAAAATTTCACTTTTTTATAAAAATATCCACTAAATGAGGGAATAATATGTGTGAGGGTACCCCAGGAGAGTTCCAAATGTGTGTGGGTAGAATTAATATCCCACGGGGGGAAAATTGAAAAAAGTTGAAAACAATTTTATTTTGGACTTAGTCATTTTTCCGTCGTTTATCAGACTTTCAGATAGGGGAAATTTCAGTGAGCATTCCGATTTCAGTTCCAGAGCGATTCGCCCTAGTAGTACTTGATATTTAGTCGTTTTCTGCCAATTCTCAGAATTTTGAAAATTTTACTTTTTTGTGAAAATATCCACTAAATGAGGGAATAATATGTGTGAGGGTACCCCAGGAGAGTTCCAAATGTGTGTGGGTAGAATAGATATCCCATGTGGGTAAAATTGAAAAAAGTTTAAAAAATTTTTTTTATGAACTTAGTCATTTTTCCGGCATTTATCAGACTTTCAGATAGGGGAAATGTCAGTGAGCATTCTGATTTCAGTTCCAGAGCGATTCGCCTCATGAGTCCTTGATATTTAGTCGTTTTCTGCCAATTCTCAGAATTTTGAAAATTTCACTTTTTTATAAAAATATCCACTAAATGAGGGAATAATATGTGTGAGGGTACCCCAGGAGAGTTCCAAATGTGTGTGGGTAGAATTAATATCCCACGGGGGTAAAATTGAAAAAAGTTGAAAACAATTTTATTTTGGACTTAGTCATTTTTCCGTCGTTTATCAGACTTTCAGATAGGGTAAATGTCAGTGAGCATTCCGATTTCAGTTCCAGAGCGATTCGCCCAATGAGAACTTGATATTTCGTCGTTTTCAGCCAATTGTCTGAATTTTTGAAAATTTCACTTTTTTGTGAAAATATCCACTAAATGAGGGAATAATATGTGTGAGGGTACCCCAGGAGAGTTCCAAATGTGTGTGGGTAGAATTAATATCACAAGGGGGTAAATTGAAAAACGTTGAAAACAATTTTTTTTTTGGACTTAGTCTTTTTTCCGCCGTTTATCAGACTTTCAGATAGGGGAAATGTCAGTGAGTGTTCCGATTTCAGTTCCAGAGCGATTCGCCCTATTAGTACTTGATATTTAGTCGTTTTCTGCCAATTTTCAGAATTTTGAAAATGTCACTTTTTTGTGAAAATATCCACAAATGAGGGAATAATATGTGTTAGGGTACCCCAGGAGAGTTCCAAATGTGTGAGGGTAGAATATATATCCCACGGGGGTAAAATTGAAAAAAGTTGAAAAAAATTTTTTGTTGGACTTAGTCATTTTTCCGGCGTTTATCAGACTTTCAGATAGGGGAAATGTCAGTGAGCATTCCGATTTCAGTTCCAGAGCAATTCGCCTCATGAGTCCTTGATATTTAGTCGTTTTCTGCCAATTCTCAGAATTTTGAAAATTTCACTTTTTTATAAAAATATCCACTAAATGAGGGAATAATATGTGTGAGGGTACCCCAGGAGAGTTCCAAATGTGTGTGGGTAGAATTAATATCCCACGGGGGGAAAATTGAAAAAAGTTGAAAACAATTTTATTTTGGACTTAGTCATTTTTCCGTCGTTTATCAGACTTTCAGATAGGGGAAATTTCAGTGAGCATTCCGATTTCAGTTCCAGAGCGATTCGCCCTAGTAGTACTTGATATTTAGTCGTTTTCTGCCAATTCTCAGAATTTTGAAAATTTTACTTTTTTGTGAAAATATCCACTAAATGAGGGAATAATATGTGTGAGGGTACCCCAGGAGAGTTCCAAATGTGTGTGGGTAGAATAGATATCCCATGTGGGTAAAATTGAAAAAAGTTTAAAAAATTTTTTTTATGAACTTAGTCATTTTTCCGGCATTTATCAGACTTTCAGATAGGGGAAATGTCAGTGAGCATTCTGATTTCAGTTCCAGAGCGATTCGCCCGATGAGAACTTGATATTTAGTCGTTTTCAGCCAATTTTCAGAATTTTTGAAAATTTCACTTTTTTGTGAAAATATCCACTAAATGAGGGAATAATATGTGTGAGGGTACCCCAGGAGAGTTCCAAATGTGTGTGGGTAGAACATATATCCCACGGGGGTAATATTGAAAAAAGATGAAAAAATTTTTTATTTGGACTTAGTCATTTTTCCAGCGTTTATCAGACTTTCAGATAGGGTAAATGTCAGTGAGCATTCCGATTTCAGTTCCAGAGCGATTCGCCCAATGAGAACTTGATATTTCGTCGTTTTCAGCCAATTGTCTGAATTTTTGAAAATTTCACTTTTTTGTGAAAATATCCACTAAATGAGGGAATAATATGTGTGAGGGTACCCCAGGAGAGTTCCAAATGTGTGTGGGTAGAATATATATCCCACGGGGATAAAATTGAAAAAAGTTGAAAAAAAAGGTTTTTTTGGACTTAGTCATTTTTCCGGCGTTTATCAGACTTTCAGATAGGGGAAATGTCAATGAGCGTTCCGATTTCAGTTCCAGAGCGATTCGCCCGATGAGTCCTTGATATTTAGTCGTTTTCAGCCAATTTTCAGAATTTTTGAAAATTTCACTTTTTTGTGAAAATATCCACTAAATGAGGGAATAATATGTGTGAGGGTACCCCAGGAGAGTTCCAAATGTGTGTGGGTAGAATATATATCCCACGGGGATAAAATTGAAAAAAGTTTAAAAAAATTTTTTTTTGGACTTAGTCATTTTTCCGGCGTTTATCAGACTTTCAGATAGGATAAATGTCAGTGAGCATTCCGATTTCAGTTCCAGAGTGATTCACCCTATTAGTACTTGATATTTAGTCGTTTTCTGCCAATTCTCAGAATTTTGAAAATTTCACTTTTTTGTAAAAATATCCACTAAATGAGGGAATAATATGTGTGAGAGTACCCCAGGAGAGTTCAAAATGTGTGTGGGTAGAACATATATCCCACGGGGGTAAAATTGAAAAAAGATGAAAAAAAATTTTATTTGGACTTAGTCATTTTTCCGGCGTTAATCAGACTTTCAGATAGGGTAAATGACAGTGAGCATTCCGATTTCAGTTCCAGAGCGATTCGCCCTATTAGTACTTGATATTTAGTCGTTTTCTGTCAATTTTCAGAATTTTGAAATTTCACTTTTTTGTGAAAATATCCACTAAATGAGGGAATAATATGTGTGAGGGTACCCCAGGAGAGTTCCAAATGTGTGAGGGTAGAATATATATCCCACGGGGGTAAAATTCAAAAAAAGTTGAAAACATTTTTTTGTTGGTCTTAGTCATTTTTCTGGCGTTTATCAGACTTTCAGATAGGGGAAATGTCAGTGAGCATTTCAATTTCAGTTCCAGAGGGATTCGCCCCATGAGTCCTTGATATTTAGTCGTTTTCAACCAATTTTCTGAATTTTTGAAAATTTTACTTTTTTGTGAAAATATCCACTAAATGAGAGAATAATATGTGTGAGGGTACCCCAGGAGAGTTCCAAATGTGTGTGGATAGAATGTATGTCCCACGGGGGAAAATTGAAAAAAGATGAAAATTTTTTTTATTTAGACTTAGTCATTTTTCCAGCGTTTATCAGACTTTCAGATAGGGTAAATGTCAGTGAGCATTCCGATTTCAGTTCCAGAGCGATTCGCCCTATTAGTACTTGATATTTAGTCGTTTTCTGCCAATTTTCAGAATTTTGAAAATGTTACTTTTTTGTGAAAATATCCACTAAATGAGGGAATAATATGTGTGAGGGTACCCCAGGAGAGTTCCAAATGTGTGTGGGTAGAATATAAATCCCACGGGGGTAAAATTGAAAAAAGTTGAAAAAAAATTTTTTTTGGACTTAGTCATTTTTCCGGCGTTTATCAGACTTTCAGATAGGGGAAATGTCAGTGAGCATTCCGATTTCAGTTCCAGAGCGATTCGCCCCAAGAGTCCTTGATATTTAGTCGTTTTCAGCCAATTTTCAGAATTTTTTAAAATTTTACTTTTTTGTGAAAATAACCACTAAATGAGGGAAAAATATGTGTGAGGGTACCCCAGGAGAGTTCCAAATGTGTGTGGGTAGAATATAAATCCCACGGGGGTAAAATTGAAAAAAGTTGAAAAAAAATTTTTTTTGGACTTAGTCATTTTTCCGGCGTTTATCAGACTTTCAGATAGGGGAAATGTCAGTGAGCATTCCGATTTCAGTTCCAGAGCGATTCGCCCCATGAGTCCTTGATATTTAGTCGTTTTCAGCCAATTTTCTGAATTTTTGAAAATTTTACTTTTTTGTGAAAATATCCACTAAATGATTGAATACTATGTGTGAGGGTACCCCAGGAGAGTTCCAAATGTGTGTGGGTAGAATTAATATCACAAGGGGGTAAATTGAAAAACGTTGAAAACAATTTTTTTTTTGGACTTAGTCTTTTTTCTGCCGTTTATCAGACTTTCAGATAGGGGAAATGTCAGTGAGTGTTCCGATTTCAGTTCCAGAGCGATTCGCCCTATTAGTACTTGATATTTAGTCGTTTTCTGCCAATTTTCAGAATTTTGAAAATGTCACTTTTTTGTGAAAATATCCACTAAATGAGGGAATAATATGTGTGAGGGTACCCCAGGAGAGTTCCAAATGTGTGAGGGTAGAATATATATCCCACGGGGGTAAAATTGAAAAAAGTTGAAAAAAATTTTTTGTTGGACTTAGTCATTTTTCCGGCGTTTATCAGACTTTCAGATAGGGGAAATGTCAGTGAGCATTCCGATTTCAGTTCCCGAGCGATTCGCCCCATGAGTCCTTGATATTTAGTCGTTTTCAGCCAATTTTCTGAATTTTTGAAAATTTCACTTTTTTGTGAAAATATCCACTAAATGAGGGAATAATATGTGTGAGGGTACCCCAGGAGAGTTCCAAATGTGTCCGGGTAGAATATATATCCCACGGGGGTGAAATTGAAAAAAGTTGAAAAAATTTTTTTGTTGGACTTAGTCATTTTTCCGGCATTTATCAGACTTTCAGATAGGGGAAATGTCAGTGAGCATTCCGATTTCAGTTCCAGAGCGATTCGTCCCATGAGTCCTTGATATTTAGTCGTTTTCAGCCAATTTTCTGAATTTTTGACAATTTTACTTTTTTGTGAAAATATCCACTAAATGAGGGAATACTATGTGTGAGGGTACCCCAGGAGAGTTCCAAATGTGTGTGGGTAGAATTAATATCACAAGGGGGTAAAATTGAAAAACGTTGAAAACAATTTTTTTTTGGACTTAGTCTTTTTTTTCGCCGTTTATCAGACTTTCAGATAGGGGAAATGTCAGTGAGCGTTCCGATTTCAGTTCCAGAGCGATTCGCCCTATTAGTACTTGATATTTAGTCGTTTTCTGCCAATTTTCAGAATTTTGAAAATGTTACTTTTTTGTGAAAATATCCACTAAATGAGGGAATAATATGTGTGAGGGTACCCCAGGAGAGTTCCAAATGTGTGAGGGTAGAGTATATATCCCACGGGGCAAAATTGAAAAAAGTTGAAAAAAAATTTTTGTTGGACTTAGTCATTTTTCCGGCGTTTATCAGACTTTCAGATAGGGGAAATGTCAGTGAGCATTCCGATTTCAGTTCCAGAGCGATTCGCCCCATGAGTCCTTGATATTTAGTCGTTTTCAGCCAATTTTCAGAATTTTTTAAAATTTTACTTTTTTGTGAAAATAACCACTAAATGAGGGAATAATATGTGTGAGGGTACCCCAGGAGAGTTCCAAATGTGTGTGGGTAGAATATAAATCCCACGGGGGTAAAATTGAAAAAAGTTGAAAAAAAATTTTTTTTGGACTTTGTCATTTTTCCGGCGTTTATCAGACTTTCAGATAGGGGAAATGTCAGTGAGCGTTCCGATTTCAGTTCCAGAGCGATTCGCCCTATTAGTACTTGATATTTAGTCGTTTTCTGCCAATTTTCAGAATTTTGAAAATGTCACTTTTTTGTGAAAATATCCACTAAATGAGGGAATAATATGTGTTAGGGTACCCCAGGAGAGTTCCAAATGTGTGAGGGTAGAATATATATCCCACGGGGGTAAAATTGAAAAAAGTTGAAAAAAATTTTTTGTTGGACTTAGTCATTTTTCCGGCGTTTATCAGACTTTCAGATAGGGGAAATGTCAGTGAGCATTCCGATTTCAGTTCCCGAGCGATTCGCCCCATGAGTCCTTGATATTTAGTCGTTTTCAGCCAATTTTCTGAATTTTTGAAAATTTCACTTTTTTGTGAAAATATCCACTAAATGAGGAAATAATATGTGTGAGGGTACCGCAGGAGAGTTCCATATGTGTGTGGGTAGAATATATATCCCACGTGGGTAAAATTGAAAAAATGTGAAAAAATTTTTTTGTTGGACTTAGTCATTTTTCCGGCGTTTATCAGACTTTCAGATAGGGGAAATGTCAGTGAGCATTCCGATTTCAGTTCCAGAGCGATTCGCACCATGAGTCCTTGATATTTAGTCGTTTTCAGCCAATTTTCGGAATTTTTGAAAATTTCACTTTTTTTTGAAAATATCCACTAAATGAGGGAATAATATGTGTGAGGGTACCCGAGGAGAGTTCCAAATGTGTGTGGGTAGAATATATATCCCACAGGGGTAAAATTGAAAAAAGTTGAAAAAAATTTTTTGTTGGACTTAGTCATTTTTCCGGCGTTTATCAGACTTTCAGATAGGGGAAATGTCAGTGAGCGTTCCGATTTCAGTTCCAGAGCGATTCGCCCTATTAGTACTTGATATTTAGTCGTTTTGTGCCAATTCTCTGAATTTTGAAAATTTCTCTTTTTTGTGAAAATATCCACTAAATGAGGGAATAATATATGTGAGGGTACCCCAGGAGAGTTCCAAATGTGTGAGGGTAGAATATATATCCCACGGGCGTAAAATTGAAAAAAGTTTAAAAAAATTTTTTTTGGACTTAGTCATTTTTCCAGCATTTATCAGACTTTCAGATAGGGGAAATGTCAGTGAGCATTCCGATTTCAGTTCCAGAGCGATTCGCCCCATGAGTCCTTGATATTTAGTCGTTTTCAGCCAATTTTCTGAATTTTTGAAAATTTTACTTTTTTGTGAAAATATCCACTAAATGAGGGAATACTATGTGTGAGGGTACCCCAGGAGAGTTCCAAATGTGTGTGGGTAGAATTAATATCACAAGGGGGTAAAATTGAAAAACGTTGAAAACAATTTTTTTTTGGACTTAGTCTTTTTTTTCGCCGTTTATCAGACTTTCAGATAGGGGAAATGTCAGTGAGCGTTCCGAATTCAGTTCCAGAGCGATTCGCCCTATTAGTACTTGATATTTAGTCATTTTCTGCCAATTGTCAGAATTTTGAAAATTTCACTTTTTTGTGAAAATATCCACTAAATGAGGGAATAATATGTGTGAGGGTACCCCAGGAGAGTTCCAAATGTGTGAGGGTAGAATATATATCCCACGGGGGTAAAATTGAAAAAAGTTGAAAAAAAGTTTTTGTTGGACTTAGTCATTTTTCCCGCGTTTATCAGACTTTCAGATAGGGGAAATGTCAGTGAGCATTCCGATTTCAATTCCAGAGCGATTCGCCCCATGAGTCCTTGATATTTAGTCGTTTTCAGCCAATTTTCAGAATTTTTGAAAATTCTACTTTTTTTGTGAAAATATCCACTAAATGAGGGAATAATATGTGTGAGGGTACCCCAGGAGAGCTCCAAATGTGTGTGGGTAGAATTAATATCCCACGGGGGTAAAATTGAAAAACGTTGAAAACAATTTTTTTTTGGACTTAGTCATTTTTCCGGCATTTATCAGACTTTCAGATAGGGGAAATGTCAGTGAGCATTCCGATTTCAGTTCCAGAGCGATTCGCCCCATGAGTCCTTGATATTTAGTCGTTTTCAGCCAATTTTCTGAATTTTTGAAAATTTCACTTTTTTGTGAAAATATCCACTAAATGAGGGAATAATATGTGTGAGGGTACCCGAGGAGAGTTCCAAATGTGTGTGGGTAGAATATATATCCCACAGGGGTAAAATTGAAAAAAGTTGAAAAAAATTTTTTGTTGGACTTAGTCATTTTTCCGGCGTTTATCAGACTTTCAGATAGGGGAAATGTCAGTGAGCGTTCCGATTTCAGTTCCAGAGCGATTCGCCCTATTAGTACTTGATATTTAGTCGTTTTGTGCCAATTCTCTGAATTTTGAAAATTTCTCTTTTTTGTGAAAATATCCACTAAATGAGGGAATAATATATGTGAGGGTACCCCAGGAGAGTTCCAAATGTGTGTGGGTAGAATTAATATCACAAGGGGATAAATTGAAAAACGTTGAAAACAATTTTTTTTTGGACTTAGTCTTTTTTCCGCCGTTTATCAGACTTTCAGATAGGGGAAATGTCAGTGAGCGTTCCGATTTCAGTTCCAGAGCGATTCGCCCTATTAGTAATTGATATTTAGTCGTTTTCTGCCAATTTTCAGAATTTTGAAAATGTTACTTTTTTGTGAAAATATCCACTAAATGAGGGAATAATATGTGTGAGTGTACCCCAGGAGAGTTCCAAATGTGTCAGGGTAGAGTATATATCCCACGGGGCAAAATTGAAAAAAGTTGAAAAAAAATTTTTGTTGGACTTAGTCATTTTTCCGGCGTTTATCAGACTTTCAGATAGGGGAAATGTCAGTGAGCATTCCGATTTCAGTTCCAGAGCGATTCGCCCCATGAGTCCTTGATATTTAGTCGTTTTCAGCCAATTTTCTGAATTTTTTAAAATTTTACTTTTTTGTAAAAATATCCACTAAATGAGGGAATAATATGTGTGAGGGTACCCCAGGAGAGTTCCAAATGTGTGTGGGTGGAATATAAATCCCACGGGGGTAAAATTGAAAAAAGTTGAAAAAAATTTTTTTTTGGACTTAGTAATTTTTCCAGCGTTTATCAGACTTTCAGATAGGGGAAATGTCAGTGAGCGTTCCGATTTCAGTTCCAGAGCGATTCGCCCTATTAGTACTTGATATTTAGTCGTTTTCAGCCAATTTTCTGAATTTTTGAAAATTTTTCTTTTTTGTGAAAATATCCACTAAATGAGGGAATACTATGTGTGAGGGTACCCCAGGAGAGTTCCAAATGTGTGTGGGTAGAATTAATATCACAAGGGGGTAAATTGAAAAACGTTGAAAACAATTTTTTTATGGACTTAGTCTTTTTTCCGCCGTTTATCAGACTTTCAGATAGGGGAAATGTCAGTGAGCGTTCCGTTTTCAGTTCCAGAGCGATTCGCCGTATTAGTACTTGATATTTAGTTGTTTTCTGCCAATTTTCAGAATTTTGAAAATGTCACTTATTTGTGAAAATATCCACTAAATGAGGGAATAATATGTGTGAGGGTACCCCAGGAGAGTTCCAAATGTGTGAGGGTAGAATATATATCCCACGGGGGTAAAATTGAAAAAAGTTGAAAAAATTTTTTTGTTGGACTTAGTCATTTTTCTGGCGTTTATCAGACTTTCAGATAGGGGAAATGTCAGTGAGCATTCCGATTTCAGTTCCAGAGCGATTCTCCCCATGATTCCTTGATATTTAGTCGTTTTCAGCCAATTTTCTGAATTTTTGAAAATTTCACTTTTTTTGTGAAAATATCCACTAAATGAGGGAATACTATGTGTGAGGATACCCCAGGAGAGTTCCAAATGTGTGTGGGTAGAATTAATATCCCACGGGGGTAAAATTGAAAAACGTTGAAAACAATTTTTTTTTGGACTTAGTCTTTTTTCCGGCGTTTATCAGACTTTCAGATAGGGGAAATGTCAGTGAGCGTTCCGGTTTCAGTTCCAGAGCGATTTGCCCTATTAGTACTTGATATTTAGTCGTTTTCTGCCAATTTTCAGAATTTTGAAAATTTCACTTTATTGTGAAAATATCCACTAAATGAGGGAATAATATGTGTGAGGGTACCCCAGGAGAGTTTCAAATGTGTGTGGGTAGAATATAAATCCCACGGGGGTAAAATTGAAAAAAGTTGAAAAAAATTTTTGTTGGACTTAGTCATTTTTCCGGCGTTTATCAGACTTTCAGATAGGGGAAATGTCAGTGAGCATTCCGATTTCAGTTCCAGAGCGATTCGCCCCATGAGTCCTTGATATTTAGTCGTTTTCAGCCAATTTTCTGAATTTTTTAAAATTTTACTTTTTTGTAAAAATATCCACTAAATGAGGGAATAATATGTGTGAGGGTACCCCAGGAGAGTTCCAAATGTGTGTGGGTGGAATATAAATCCCACGGGGGTAAAATTGAAAAAAGTTGAAAAAAATTTTTTTTTGGACTTAGTAATTTTTCCAGCGTTTATCAGACTTTCAGATAGGGGAAATGTCAGTGAGCGTTCCGATTTCAGTTCCAGAGCGATTCGCCCTATTAGTACTTGATATTTAGTCGTTTTCAGCCAATTTTCTGAATTTTTGAAAATTTTTCTTTTTTGTGAAAATATCCACTAAATGAGGGAATACTATGTGTGAGGGTACCCCAGGAGAGTTCCAAATGTGTGTGGGTAGAATTAATATCACAAGGGGGTAAATTGAAAAACGTTGAAAACAATTTTTTTATGGACTTAGTCTTTTTTCCGCCGTTTATCAGACTTTCAGATAGGGGAAATGTCAGTGAGCGTTCCGTTTTCAGTTCCAGAGCGATTCGCCGTATTAGTACTTGATATTTAGTCGTTTTCTGCCAATTTTCAGAATTTTGAAAATTTCACTTTATTGTGAAAATATCCACTAAATGAGGGAATAATATGTGTGAGGGTACCCCAGGAGAGTTTCAAATGTGTGTGGGTAGAATATAAATCCCACGGGGGTAAAATTGAAAAAAGTTGAAAAAAATTTTTTTTTGGACTTAGTCATTTTTCCGACGTTTATCAGACTTTCAGATAGGGGAAATGTCAGTGAGCATTCCGATTTCAGTTCCAGAGCGATTTGCCCTATTAGTACTTGATATTTAGTCGTTTTCTGCCAATTTTCAGAATTTTGAAAATTTCACTTTTTTGTGAAAATATCCACTAATTGAGGGAATAATATGTGTGAGGGTACCCCAGGAGAGTTCCAAATGTGTGTGGGTAGAATATATATCCCAAGGGCGTAAAATTGAAAAAAGTTGAAAAAAATTTTTTGTTGGACTTAGTCATTTTTCCGGCATTTATCAGACTTTCAGATAGGGGAAATGTCAGTGAGCATTCCGATTTCAGTTCCAGAGCGATTCGCCCCATGATTCCTTGATATTTAGTCGTTTTCAGCCAATTTTCTGAATTTTTGAAAATTTCACTTTTTTTGTGAAAATATCCACTAAATGAGGGAATACTATGTGTGAGGATACCCCAGGAGAGTTCCAAATGTGTGTGGGTAGAATTAATATCCCACGGGGGTAAAATTGAAAAACATTGAAAACAATTTTTTTTTGGACTTAGTCTTTTTTTTCGCCGTTTATCAGACTTTCAGATAGGGGAAATGTCAGTGAGCGTTCCGATTTCAATTCCAGAGCGATGCGCCCTATTAGTACTTGATATTTAGTCATTTTCTGCCAATTGTCAGAATTTTGAAAATTTCATTTTTGTGAAAATATCCACTAAATGAGGGAATAATATGTGTGAGGGTACCCCAGGAGAGTTCCAAATGTGTGAGGGTAGAATATATGTCCCACGGGGGTAAAATTGAAAAAAGTTGAAAAAAAGTTTTTGTTGGACTTAGTCATTTTTCCCGCGTTTATCAGACTTTCAGATAGGGGAAATGTCAGTGAGCATTCCGATTTCAGTTCCAGAGCGGTTCGCCCCATGAGTCCTTGATATTTAGTCGTTTTCAGCCAATTTTCAGAATTTTTGAAAATTCTACTTTTTTTGTGAAAATATCCACTAAATGAGGGAATAATATGTGTGAGGGTACCCCAGGAGAGCTCCAAATGTGTGTGGGTAGAATTAATATCCCACGGGGGTAAAATTGAAAAACGTTGAAAACAATTTTTTTTTGGACTTAGTCATTTTTCCGGCATTTATCAGACTTTCAGATAGGGGAAATGTCAGTGAGCATTCCGATTTCAGTTCCAGAGCGATTCGCCCCATGAGTCCTTGATATTTAGTCGTTTTCAGCCAATTTTCTGAATTTTTGAAAATTTCACTTTTTTGTGAAAATATCCACTAAATGAGGGAATAATATGTGTGAGGGTACCCGAGGAGAGTTCCAAATGTGTGTGGGTAGAATATGTATCCCACAGGGGTAAAATTGAAAAAAGTTGAAAAAAATTTTTTGTTGGACTTAGTCATTTTTCCGGCGTTTATCAGACTTTCAGATAGGGGAAATGTCAGTGAGCGTTCCGATTTCAGTTCCAGAGCGATTCGCCCTATTAGTACTTGATATTTAGTCGTTTTGTGCCAATTCTCTGAATTTTGAAAATTTCTCTTTTTTGTGAAAATATCCACTAAATGAGGGAATAATATATGTGAGGGTACCCCAGGAGAGTTCCAAATGTGTGTGGGTAGAATTAATATCACAAGGGGATAAATTGAAAAACGTTGAAAACAATTTTTTTTTGGACTTAGTCTTTTTTCCGCCGTTTATCAGACTTTCAGATAGGGGAAATGTCAGTGAGCGTTCCGATTTCAGTTCCAGAGCGATTCGCCCTATTAGTAATTGATATTTAGTCGTTTTCTGCCAATTTTCAGAATTTTGAAAATGTTACTTTTTTGTGAAAATATCCACTAAATGAGGGAATAATATGTGTGAGTGTACCCCAGGAGAGTTCCAAATGTGTCAGGGTAGAGTATATATCCCACGGGGCAAAATTGAAAAAAGTTGAAAAAAAATTTTTGTTGGACTTAGTCATTTTTCCGGCGTTTATCAGACTTTCAGATAGGGGAAATGTCAGTGAGCATTCCGATTTCAGTTCCAGAGCGATTCGCCCCATGAGTCCTTGATATTTAGTCGTTTTCAGCCAATTTTCAGAATTTTTTAAAATTTTACTTTTTTGTGAAAATAACCACTAAATGAGGGAATAATATGTGTGAGGGTACCCCAGGAGAGTTCCAAATGTGTGTGGGTAGAATATAAATCCCACGGGGGTAAAATTGAAAAAAGTTGAAAAAAAATTTTTTTTGGACTTAGTCATTTTTCCGGCGTTTATCAGACTTTCAGATAGGGGAAATGTCAGTGAGCGTTCCGATTTCAGTTCCAGAGCGATTCGCCCTATTAGTACTTGATATTTAGTCGTTTTCTGCCAATTTTCAGAATTTTGAAAATGTCACTTTTTTGTGAAAATATCCACTAAATGAGGGAATAATATGTGTGAGGGTACCCCAGGAGAGTTCCAAATGTGTGAGGGTAGAATATATATATCCCACGGGGGTAAAATTGAAAAAAGTTGAAAAAAATTTTTTGTTGGACTTAGTCATTTTTCCGGCGTTTATCAGACTTTCAGATAGGGGAAATGTCAGTGAGCATTCAGATTTCAGTTCCAGAGCGATTCGCCCCATGAGTCCTTGATATTTAGTCGTTTTCAGCCAATTTTCTGAATTTTTTAAAATTTTACTTTTTTGTAAAAATATCCACTAAATGAGGGAATAATATGTGTGAGGGTACCCCAGGAGAGTTCCAAATGTGTGTGGGTGGAATATAAATCCCACGGGGGTAAAATTGAAAAAAGTTGAAAAAAATTTTTTTTTGGACTTAGTAATTTTTCCAGCGTTTATCAGACTTTCAGATAGGGGAAATGTCAGTGAGCGTTCCGATTTCAGTTCCAGAGCGATTCGCCCTATTAGTACTTGATATTTAGTCGTTTTCAGCCAATTTTCTGAATTTTTGAAAATTTTTCTTTTTTGTGAAAATATCCACTAAATGAGGGAATACTATGTGTGAGGGTACCCCAGGAGAGTTCCAAATGTGTGTGGGTAGAATTAATATCACAAGGGGGTAAATTGAAAAACGTTGAAAACAATTTTTTTATGGACTTAGTCTTTTTTCCGCCGTTTATCAGACTTTCAGATAGGGGAAATGTCAGTGAGCGTTCCGTTTTCAGTTCCAGAGCGATTCGCCGTATTAGTACTTGATATTTAGTTGTTTTCTGCCAATTTTCAGAATTTTGAAAATGTCACTTATTTGTGAAAATATCCACTAAATGAGGGAATAATATGTGTGAGGGTACCCCAGGAGAGTTCCAAATGTGTGAGGGTAGAATATATATCCCACGGGGGTAAAATTGAAAAAAGTTGAAAAAATTTTTTTGTTGGACTTAGTCATTTTTCTGGCGTTTATCAGACTTTCAGATAGGGGAAATGTCAGTGAGCATTCCGATTTCAGTTCCAGAGCGATTCTCCCCATGATTCCTTGATATTTAGTCGTTTTCAGCCAATTTTCTGAATTTTTGAAAATTTCACTTTTTTTGTGAAAATATCCACTAAATGAGGGAATACTATGTGTGAGGATACCCCAGGAGAGTTCCAAATGTGTGTGGGTAGAATTAATATCCCACGGGGGTAAAATTGAAAAACGTTGAAAACAATTTTTTTTTGGACTTAGTCTTTTTTCCGGCGTTTATCAGACTTTCAGATAGGGGAAATGTCAGTGAGCGTTCCGGTTTCAGTTCCAGAGCGATTTGCCCTATTAGTACTTGATATTTAGTCGTTTTCTGCCAATTTTCAGAATTTTGAAAATTTCACTTTATTGTGAAAATATCCACTAAATGAGGGAATAATATGTGTGAGGGTACCCCAGGAGAGTTTCAAATGTGTGTGGGTAGAATATATATCCCACGGGGGTAAAATTGAAAAAAGTTTAAAAAATTTTTTTGTTGGACTGTCTTTTTTCCGGCGTTTATCAGACTTTCAGATAGGGGAAATGTCAGTGAGCATTCCGATTTCAGTTCCAGAGCGATTCTCCCCATGAGTCCTTGATATTTAGTCGTTTTCAGCCAATTTTCTGAATTTTTGAAAATTTCACTTTTTTGTGAAAATATCCAATAAATGAGGGAATAGTATCTGTAAGGGTACCCCAGGAGAGTTCCAAATCTGTGTGGGTAGAATATATATCCCACGGGTGTAAAATTGAAAAAAGTTGAAAATTTTTTTGGGGGGGATTTAGTCATTTTTCCGTCATTTATCAGACTTTCAGATAGGGTAAATGTCAGTGAGTGTTCCGATTTCAGTTCCCGGGCGTTGCGCCCGATGAGTCCTTGATATTTAGTCGTTTTCAGCCAATTTTCTGCATTTTTGAAAATTTCACTTTTTTTGTGAAAATATCCACTAAATGAGGGAATAATATCTGTGAGGGTACCCCAGGAGAGTTCCAAATGTGTGTGGGTAGAATCGATATCCCACGGGGGTAACATTGAAAAAAGTTGAAAAAAAATTTTTGGGGGACTTAGTCATTTTTACGGCATTTATCAGACTTTCAGAGAGGGGAAATGTCAGTGAGCGTTCCGATTTCATTTCCAGAGCAATGCGCCCGATGAGTCCTTGATATTTAGTCGTTTTCAGCCAATTTTCAGAATTTTTGAAAATGTCACTTTTTTGTGAAAATATCCACTAAATGAGGGAATAATATCTGTGAGGGTACCCCAGGAGAGTTCCAAATGTGTGTGGGTAGAATATATATCCCACGCGGGGTAAAATTGAAAAAAGTTGAAATTAATTTTTTTGAGACTTAGTCATTTTTCCGGCGTTTATCAGACTTTCAGATAGGGTAAATGTCAGTGAGCGTTACCATTTCAGTTCCAGAGCGATTCGCCCGATGGGTACTTGATATTTAGTCGTTTTCAGCCAATTTTCTGAATTTGTGAAAATATCCACTAAATGAGGGAATAATATGGGTAAAGGTGCCCCAGGAGAGTTCTAAATGTGTGTGGGTAGAGTATATATCCCATAGGGGTAAAATTGAAAAAAGTTTAAAAAAAATTTTTTTGGTCTTAGACATTTTTCCGGCGTTTATCAGACTTTCAGATAGGGGAAATGTAAGTGAGCATTCCGATTTCAGTTCCAGAGCAATGCGTCCGATGAGTCCTTGATATTTAGTCGTTTTCAGCCAATTTTCTGAATTTTTGAAAATTTCACTTTTTTGAGAAAATATCCACTAAATGAGGGAATAATACAGTGCTGGCCAAAAGTATTGGCACCCCTGCAATTCTGTCAGATAATAAACAGTTTCTTCCTGAAAATGATTGCAATCACAAATTCTTTGGTATTACTCTCTTCATTTAATTTGCTTGCAAGGATAAAACACAAAAGAGAATGAAGCAAAAATCAAATCATTGATCATTTCACACAAAACTCCAAAAAAGGGCCGGACAAAAGTATTGGCACCCTCAGCCTAATACTTGGTTGCACAACCTTTAGCCAAAATAACTGCGAACAACTGCTTCCGGTAACCATCAATGAGTTTCTTACAATGCTCTGCTGGAATTGTAGCCCATTCTTCTTTGGCAAACTGCTCCAGGTCCCTGATATTTGAAGGGTGCCTTCTCCAAACTGCCATTTTGAGATCTCTCCACAGGTGTTCTATGGGATTCAGGTCTGGACTCATTGCTGTCCACCTTAGAAGTCTCCAGTGCTTTCTCTCAAACCATTTTATAGTGCTTTTGGAAGTGTGTTTTGGGTCATTGTCCTGCTGGAAGACCCATGACCTTTGAGGGAGACCCAGCTTTCTCACACTGTGCCCTACATTATGCTGCAAAATTTGTTGGTAGTCTTCAGACTTCATAATGCCATGCACACGGTCAAGCAGTCCAGTACCAGATGCAGCAAAGCAACCCCAAAACATCAGGGAACCTCCGCCATGTTTGACTGTAGGGACCGTGTTCTTTTCTTTGAATGCCTTTTTTTTTTCCTGTACACTCTATGTTGATGCTTTTTCCCAAAAAGCTCTACTTTTGTCTCATCTGACCAGAGAACATTCTTCCAAAACGTTTTAGGCTTTCTCAGGTAAGTTTTGGCAAACTCCAGCCTGGCTTTTTTATGTCTCGGGGTAAGAAGTGGGGTCTTCCTGGGTATCCTACCATACAGTACCTTTTCATTCAGACGCCGACGGACAATACGGGTTGACACTTTAGTACACTCGGACTGCAGGGCAGCTTGAACTTGTTTGGATGTTAGTCGAGGTTCTTTATCCACCATCCGCACAATCTTGCGCTGAAATCTCTCGTCAATTTTTCTTTTCCGTCCACATCTAGGGAGGTTAGCCACAGTGCCATGGGCTTTAAACTTCTGATGACACTGCGCATGGAAGACACAGGAACATTCAAGTCTTTGGAGATGGACTTGTAGCCTTGAGATTGCTCATGCTTCCTCACAATTTGGTTTCTCAAGTCCTCAGACAGTTCTTTGGTCTTCTTTCTTTTCTCCATGCTCATTGTGGTACACACAAGGAAAGAGGTTGAGTCAACTTTAATCCATGTTAACTGGCTGCAAGTGTGATTTAGTTATTTCCAACACCTGTTAGGTGCCACAGGTAAGTTACAGGTGCTGTTAATTACATGAATTAGAGAAGCATCATATGATTTTTCAAACGGTGCCAATACTTTTGTCCACTCCATTTTTTAGGTTTGGTGTGGAATTATATCCAATTTGGCTTTAGGACAATTCTTTTTGTATTTTTTCATTGAAGACAAATTAAATGAAGATAATAATAACAAAGAATTTGTGCTTGCAATCATTTTCAGGAAGAAACTGAGTATTATCTGACAGAATTGCAGGGGTGCCAATACTTTTGGCCAGCACTGTATGTGTGAGGGTACCCCAGTAGAGTTCCAAATGTGTGTGGGTAGAATAGATATTCCACGGGGGTAACATTGAAAACAGTGGAAAAATTTTTTTTTGGGGACTTTGTCATTTTTCCGGCGTTTATCAGACTTTCAGAGAGGGGACATGTCAGTGAGCGCTCCGATTTCAGTTCCAGAGCGATTCGCCCCGTGAGTCCTTGATATTTAGTCGTTTTCAGCCAATTTTCTGAATTTTTGAAAATTTCACTTTTTTGTGCAAATATCCACTAAATGAGGGAATAATATGTGTGAGGGTACCCCAGGAGTGTTCCAAATGTGTGTGGGTAGAATAGATATCCCACGCGGGGTAAAATTGAAAAAAGTTGAAATTAATTTTTTTGGGACTTAGTCATTTTTCCGGCGTTTATCAGACTTTCAGATAGGGGAAATGTCAGTGAGCGTTCCCATTTCAGTTCCAGAGCGATTCGCCCGATGGGTACTTGATATTTAGTCGTTTTCAGCCAATTTTCTGAATTTTTGAAAATTTCACTTTTTTGTGAAAATATCCAGTAAATGAGAGAATAATATGTGTGAGGGTACCCCAGGAGAGTTCCAAATTTGTGTGGGTAGAATATATATCCCACGGGGGTAAAACTGAAAAAAAGTTAAAAAAAAAATTTTTTGGGACTTACTCATTTTTCCGGCGTTTATCAGACTTTCAGATAGGGTAAATGTCAGTGAGCGTTCCGATTTCAGCTCCAGAGCGATTCGCCGGATGAGTACTTGATATTTAGTCGTTTTCAGCCAATTTTCTGAATGTTTGAAAATTTCACTTTTTTAAGAAAATATCCACTAAATGAGGGAATAATATGTGTGAGGGTACCCCAGGAGAGTTCCAACTGTGGGCGGGTAGAATATATATCCCAAGTGGGTAAAATTGAAAAAAGTTGAAAACATTTTTTTGGGGATTTAGTCATTTTTCCGGCGTTCATCAGACTTTCAGATAGTGGAAATGTCATTGAGCGTTCCAATTTCAGTTCCAGAGCGATTCGCCTGATGAGTCCCTGATATTTAGTCGTTTTCAGCCAATTTTCAGAATTTTTGAAAATGTCAATTTTTTGTGAAAATATCCACTAAATGAGGGAATAACATGTGTGAGAGTACCCCAGGAGAGTTCCAAATATGTGTGGGTAGAATATATATCCCACGGGGGTAAAATTGAAAAAAGTTTAAAAAAATTTTTTTTTAGACTTAGTCATTTTTCCGGCGTTTATCAGACTTTCAGATAGAGTAAAAGTCAGTGAGCATTCCGATTTCAGTTCCAGAGCGATGCACTCGATGAGTCCTTGATATTTAGTCGTTTTCAGCCAATTTTCTAAATTTTTGAAAATTTCACTTTTTTGTGAAAATATCCACTAAGTGAGGGAATAATATGTGTGAGGGTACACCAGGAGAGTTCCACATGTGTGTGGGTAGAAAATATATCCCACGGGTGTAAAATTGAAAAAAGTTGAAAAAAATTTTTTTTTGGACTTAGTCAATTTTCCGGCGTTTATCAGACTTTCAGATAGAGTAAAAGTCAGTGAGCATTCCGATTTCAGTTCCAGAGCGATGCACTCGATGAGTCCTTGATATTTAGTCGTTTTCAGCCAATTTTCTAAATTTTTGAAAATTTCACTTTTTTGTGAAAATATCCACTAAGTGAGGGAATAATATGTGTGAGGGTACACCAGGAGAGTTCCACATGTGTGTGGGTAGAAAATATATCCCACGGGTGTAAAATTGAAAAAAGTTGAAAAAAATTTTTTTTTGGACTTAGTCAATTTTCCGGCGTTTATCAGACTTTCAGATAGGGGAAATGTCAGTGAGCATTCCGATTTCAGTTCCAGAGCAATTCGCCCCATGAGTCCTTGATATTTAGTTGTTTTCAGCCAATTTTCAGAATTTTTGAAAATTTCACTTTTTTGTGAAAATATCCACTAAATGAGGGAATAATATGTGTGAGGGTACCCCAGGAGAGTTCCAAATGTGTGTGGGTAGAATATATATCCCACGGGGGAAAAATTAAAAAAAGATGAAAACATTTTTTATTTGGACTTAGTCATTTTTACGGCGTTTTTCAGACTTTCAGATAGGGGAAATGTCAGTGAGCATTCCGATTTCAGATCCAGAGCGATTCGCCCCATGAGTCCTTGATATTTAGTCGTTTTCAGCAAATTTTCTGAATTTTTTTAAAATTCTACTTTTTTTGTGAAAATATCCGCTAAATGAGGGAATAATATGTGTGAGGGTGCCCCAGGAGAGTTCCAAATGTGTGTGTGTAGAAAAGATATGCCACGGGGGGTAAAATTGAAAAAAGTTGAAAAAATGTTTTTTCGGACTTAGTCATTTTTACGGCGTTTATCAGACTTTCAGATAGGGGAAATGTCAGTGAGCATTCCGATTTCAGATCCAGAGCGATTCGCCCCATGAGTCCTTGATATTTAGTCGTTTTCAGCAAATTTTCTGAATTTTTTTAAAATTCTACTTTTTTTGTGAAAATATCCGCTAAATGAGGGAATAATATGTGTGAGGGTACCCCAGGAGAGTTCCAACTGTGGGCGGGTAGAATATATATGCCACGTGGGTAAAATTGAAAAAAGTTGAAAAAAAATATTTTTTGGACTGTCATTTTTCTGGTGTTTATCAGACTCTCAGATAGGGTAAATGTCAGTGAGCGTTCCAATTTCAGTTCCAGAGCGATTCGCCCAATGAGTACATGATATTTGGTCGTTTTAAGCCAATTTTCTGAGTTTTTGAAAATTTCACTTTTTTGTGAAAATATCCGCTAAATGAGGGAATAATATGTGTGAGGGTACCCCAGGAGAGTTCCAAATGTGTGTGGGTAGAATATATATCCCACGGGAGTAAAATTGAAAAAAGTTGAAAAAAAATAATTTTTGGACTTAGTCAATTTTCCGACGTTTATCAGACTTTCAGATAGGGGAAATGTCAGTGACTATTCCGATTTCAGTTCCAGAGCGATTCGCCCCATGAGTCCATGATATTTAGTCGTTTTCAGCCAATTTTCTGAATTTTTGGAAATTTCACTTTTTTGTGAAAATATCCACTAAATGAGGGAATAATATGTGTGAGGGTACCCCAGGAGAGTTCCAAATGTGTGTGGGTAGAATATATATCCCACGGAGGTAAAATTGAAAAAAGTTGAAAAAATTTTTTTTTTGGACTTATTCATTTTTCTGGTGTTTATCAGACTTTCAGATAGGGGAAATGTCAGTGAGCATTCCGATTTCAGTTCCAGAGCGATTCGCCTGATGAGTACTTGATATTTAGTCGTTTTCAGGCAATTTTCTGAATTTTTGAAAATTTCACTTTTTTGTGAAAATATCCATTAAATGAGGGAATAATATGTGTGAGGGTACCCCAGGAGAGTGCCAAATGTGTGTGGGTAGAATATATATCCCACGGGAGTAAAATTGAAAAAAGTTGAAAAAAATTTTTTTTTGGACTTGGTCATTTTTCCGGCGTTTAGCAGACTTTCAGATAGGGGAAATGTCAGTAAGCATTCCGATTTCAGTTCCAGAGCTATTCGCACCATGAGTCCTTGATATTTAGTCGTTTTCAGCCAATTTTCTGAATTTTTGAAAATTTCACTTTTTTGTAAATATATCCACTAAATGAGGGAATAATATGTGTGAGGGTACCCCAGGAGAGTTCCAAATGTGTGTGGGTAGAATATTTATCCCACGGGAGTAAAACTGAAAAAAGTTGAAAAAAAAAATTTTTTGGACTTAGTAATTTTTCCGGCGTTTATCAGACTTTCAGATAGGGGAAATGTCAGTGAGCGTTCCAATTTCAGTTCCAGAGCGATTCGCCTGAAGAGCACTTGATATTTAGTCATTTTCAGCCAATTTTCTGAATTTTTGAAAATTTCACTTTTTTAAGAAAATATCCGCTAAATAAGGGAATAATATGTGTGAGGGTACCCCAGGAGAGTTCCAACTGTGGGCGGGTAGAATATATATCCCACGGGGGTAAAATTGAAAAAAGTTGAAAATTTTTTTTGGGAGATTCAGTCATTTTTCCGGTGTTCATCAGACTTTCAGAAAGGGGAAATGTCAGTGAGCGTTCCAATTTCAGTTCCAGTGCGATTCGCCTGATGAGTCCTTGATATTTAGGCGTTTTCAGCCAATTTTCTGAATTTTTGAAAATTTCACTTTTTTGTGAAAATATCCATTAAATGAGGGAATAATATGTGTGAGGGTACCCCAGGAGAGTTCCAACTGTGGGCGGGTAGAATATATATCCCAAGTGGGTAAAATTGAAAAAAGTTGAAAAATTTTTTGGGGGGATTCAGTCATTTTTCCGGCGTTCATCAGACTTTCAGATAGGGTAAATGTCACAGAGCGTTCCGATTTCAGTTCCAGAGCAACTCGCCCCATGAGTAGTTGATATTTAGCAGTTTTCAGCCAACTTTCTGAATTTTTGAAAATTTCACTTTTTTGTGAACATATCTGCTAAATGAGGGAATAATATGTGTGTGGGTACCCCAGGAGAGTTCCAAATGTGTGGGGGTAAAATATATATCCCACGGGGGTAAAATTGAAAAAAGTTTAAAAAAATTTTTTTTAGGACTTACTCATTTTTCCAGCGTTTATCAGATTTTCAGATAAGGGGAAATGTCAGTGAGCATTCCGATTTCATTTCAAGAGCGATTCGCCCGATGAGTCCTTGATATTTAGTCGTTTTCAGCCAATTTTCTGAATTTTTGAAAATTTAACTTTTTTGTGAAAATATGCACTAAATGAGGGAATAATATGTGTGAGGGTGCCCTAAGAGAGTTCCAAATGTGCGTGGGTAGAATATATATACCACGGGGGTAAAATTGAAAAAAGTTTAAAAAAATTTTTTTTTGGACTTAGTCATTTTTCCGGTGTTTTTCAGACTTTCAGATAGGGGAAATGTCAGTAAGCATTCCAATTTCAGTTCCAGAGCGATTCGCCCGATGAGTCCTTGATATTTAGTCGTTTTCAGCCAATTTTCTGAATTTTTGAAAATTCCACTTTTTTTGTGAAAATATCCACTAAATGAAGGAATAATATGTGTGATGGTACCCCAGGGGAGTTCCAAATGTGTGTGGGTTGAATATATAATCCACGGGGCTAAAATTTAAAAGAGTTTAAAATTTTTTTTTTTTCGTCTTAGTCATTTTTCCAGCATTTATATGACTTTCAGATAGGGGAAATGTCAGAGAGCTTTCCTATTTCAGTCCCAGAGCGATTCGAATGATTACTCCTTGATATTTAGTCGTTTTCAGCCAGTTTTCTGAATTTTTGAAAATTCCACTTTTTTTGTGAAAATAGCCGCTAAATGATGGAATAATATGTGTGAGGGTACCCCAGGAGTGTTCCAAAGGTGTGGGTAGAATATATATTCCACGGGGGTAAAATTTAAAAAAGTTGAAAACAATTTTTTTTAGGACTTAGTCATTTTTCCGGCGTTCATCAGACTTTCAGATAGGGGAAATGTTAGTGAGCTTTCCGATTTCAGTTCCAGAGCGATTCGAATGATGAGTCCTTGACAATTAGTCGTTTTCAGCCAATTTTCAGAATTTTTGAAAATTTCACTTTTTTGTGAAAATATCCACTAAATGAGGGAATAATATGTGTGAGGGTACCCCAGGGGAGTTCCAAATGTGTGTGGGTTGAATATATAATCCACGGGGCTAAAATTGAAAAGAGTTTAAAAAATTTTTTTTTTCGTCTTAGTCATTTTTCCGGCATTTATATGACTTTCAGATAAGGGAAATGTCGGTGAGCTTTCCGATTTCAGTCCCAGAGCGATTCGAATGATGACTCCTTGATAATTAGTCGTTTTCAGCCAATTTTCAGAATTTTTGAAAATTTCACTTTTTTGTGAAAATATCCACTAAATGAGGGAAAAATATGTGTGAGGGTACCCCAGGAGAGTTCCAAATGTGTGTGGGTAGAATATATATCCCACGGGGGTAAAATTGAAAAAAGCTGAAAAAAAATTTTTTTTGGACTTAGTCATTTTTCCGGCGTTTATCAGACTTTCAGATAGGGCAAATGCCAGTGAGCATTCCGATTTCAGTTCCAGAGCGATTCGCCCAATGATTCCTTGACAATTAGTCGTTTTCAGCCAATTTTCAGAATTTTTGAAAATTTCACTTTTTTGTGAAAATATCCACTAAATGAGGGAATAATATGTGTGAGGGTACCCCAGGGGAGTTCCAAATGTGTGTGGGTTGAATATATAATCCACGGGGCTAAAATTGAAAAGAGTTTAAAAAATTTTTTTTTTCGTCTTAGTCATTTTTCCGGCATTTATATGACTTGCAGATAAGGGAAATGTCGGTGAGCTTTCCGATTTCAGTCCCAGAGCGATTCGAATGATGACTCCTTGATAATTAGTCGTTTTCAGCCAATTTTCAGAATTTTTGAAAATTTCACTTTTTTGTGAAAATATCCACTAAATGAGGGAAAAATATGTGTGAGGGTTCCCCAGGAGAGTTCCAAATGTGTGTGGGTAGAATATATATCCCACGGGGGTAAAATTGAAAAAAGTTGAAAAAAAATTTTTTTTGGACTTAGTCATTTTTCCGGCGTTTATCAGACTTTCAGATAGGGCAAATGCCAGTGAGCATTCCGATTTCAGTTCCAGAGCGATTCGCCCAATGATTCCTTGATATTTAGTCGTTTTCAGCCAATTTTCAGAATTTTTGAAAATTCCACTTTTTTGTGAAAATGTCCACTAAATGAGGGAATAATATGTGTGAGGGTACCCCAGGAGAGTTCCAAATGTGTGTGGGTAGAATATATATCCCACGGGGGTAAAATTGAAAAAAGATGAAAAAAAATTTTTTTTGGACTTACTCATTTTTCCGGCGTTTATCAGACTTTCAGATAGGGTAAATGCCAGTGAGCATTCCGATTTCAGTTCCAGAGCGATTCGCCCAATGATTCCTTGATATTTAGTCGTTTTCAGCCAATTTTCTGAATTTTTGAAAATTCCACTTTTTTGTGAAAATGTCCACTAAATGAGGGAATAATATATGTGAGGGTACCCCAGGAGAGATCCAAATGTGTGTGTGTAGAATATATGTCCCACGGGGGTAAAATTGAAAAAAGTTTAAAACATTTTTTTTTGGACTTAGTCATTTTTCCGGTGTTTATCAGACTTTCAGATAGGGGAAATGTCAGTGAGCATTCCGATTTCATTTCCAGAGCGATTCGAATGATGAGTCCTTGATATTTAGTCGTTTTCAGCCAATTTTCTGAATTTTTGAAAATTCCACTTTTTTTGTGAAAATATCTGCTAAATGAGGGTAACAATATGTGTGAGGGTACCCCAGAAGAGTTCCAAATGTGTGTGGCTAGATTATATATCCCACGGGGGTAAAATTGAAAAAAGTTTAAAAAAAATTTTTTGGAGACTTAGTCATTTTTCCGGCATTTATCAGACTTTCAGATAGGGGAAATGTCAGTGAGCATTCTGAATTCAGTTCCAGAACGTTTCGCCCCATGAGTCCTTGATATTTAGTCGTTTTCAGACAATTTTCAGAATTTTTGAAAATTACTTTTTTGTGAAAATATCCTCTAAATGAGGGAATGATATGTGTGAGGGTACCCCAGCAGAGTTCCAAATGTGTGTGGGTAGAATATATATACCACGGAGGTAAAATTGAAAAAAGTTGGAAAAAATTTTTTTTAGGACTTAGTCATTTTTCCGGCGTTTATCAGACTTTCAGATAGGGGAAATGTCAGTGAGCGTTCCGATTTCAGTTCCAGAGCGATTTGAATGATGAGTCCTTGATAATTAGTCGTTTTCAGCCAATTTTCAGAATTTTTGAAAATTTTACTTTTTGGTGAAAATATCCACTAAATGAGGGAATAATATGTGTGAGGGTACCCCAGGAGAGTTCCAAATGTGTGTGGATAGATTATATATCCCACGGGGGTAAAATTGAAAAAAAATTTTTTTGGAGACTTAGTCATTTTTCCGGCATTTATCAGACTTTCAGATAGAGGAAATGTCAGTGAGCATTCTGAATTCAGTTCCAGAACGTTTCGCCCCATGAGTCCTTGATACTTAGTCGTTTTCAGACAATTTTCAGAACTTTTGAAAATTTCACTTTTTTGTGAAAATATCCTCTAAATGAGGGAATGATATGTGTGAGGGTACCCCAGGAGAGTTCCAAATGTGTGTGGGTCGAATATGTATCCAACGGGGGTAAAATTGAAAAGAGTTGAAAAAAAATTTTTTTTGGACTAATTCATTTTTCCGGCGTTTATCAGACTTTCAGATAGGGGAAATGTCATTGAGCGTTCCTATTTCAGTTCCAGAGTGATTTGCCTGATGAGTCCTTGATATTTAGTCGTTTTCAGCCAATTTTCTGAATTTTTGAAAATTTCACTTTTTTGTGAAAATATCCACTAAATGAGGGAATAATATGTGTGAGGGTACCCCAGGAGAGTTCCAAATGTGTGTGGGTAAAAAATATATCCCACGGGGGTAAAATTGAAAAAAGTTGAAAATAAATTTTTTTTGGACTTGGTAATTTTTCCGGCATTTATCAGACTCTCAGATAGGGGAAATGTCAGTGAGCACGCCGATTTCAGTTCCAGAGCGATTCGAATGATGAGTCCTTGATATTTAGTCATTTTCAGCCAATTTTCTGAATTTTTGAAGATTCCACTTTTTTTGTGAAAATATCCGCTTAATGAGGGAATATGTGTGAGGGTACCCCAGGAGAGTTCCAAATGTGTGTGGGTAGAATATATATCCCACGGGGGTAAAATTGAAAAGAGTTGAAAAAATTTTTTTTTGGACTTATTCATTTTTCCGGCGTTTATCAGACTTTCAGATAGGGGAAATATCAGTGAGCGTTCCGATTTCAGTTCCAGAGCGATTCGCCTGAAGAGTACTTGTTATTTAGTCGTTTTCAGCCAATTTTCAGAATTTTTGAAAATTTCACTTTTTTGTGAAAATATCCACTAAATGAGGGAATAATATGTGTGAGGGTACCCCAGGGGAGTTCCAAATGTGTGTGGGTTGAATATATAATCCACGGGGCTAAAATTGAAAAGAGTTTAAAAAATTTTTTTTTTCGTCTTAGTCATTTTTCCGGCATTTATATGACTTTCAGATAAGGGAAATGTCGGTGAGCTTTCCGATTTCAGTCCCAGAGCGATTCGAATGATGACTCCTTGATAATTAGTCGTTTTCAGCCAATTTTCAGAATTTTTGAAAATTTCACTTTTTTGTGAAAATATCCACTAAATGAGGGAAAAATATGTGTGAGGGTTCCCCAGGAGAGTTCCAAATGTGTGTGGGTAGAATATATATCCCACGGGGGTAAAATTGAAAAAAGTTGAAAAAAAATTTTTTTTGGACTTAGTCATTTTTCCGGCGTTTATCAGACTTTCAGATAGGGCAAATGCCAGTGAGCATTCCGATTTCAGTTCCAGAGCGATTCGCCCAATGATTCCTTGATATTTAGTCGTTTTCAGCCAATTTTCAGAATTTTTGAAAATTCCACTTTTTTGTGAAAATGTCCACTAAATGAGGGAATAATATGTGTGAGGGTACCCCAGGAGAGTTCCAAATGTGTGTGGGTAGAATATATATCCCACGGGGGTAAAATTGAAAAAAGATGAAAAAAAATTTTTTTTGGACTTACTCATTTTTCCGGCGTTTATCAGACTTTCAGATAGGGTAAATGCCAGTGAGCATTCCGATTTCAGTTCCAGAGCGATTCGCCCAATGATTCCTTGATATTTAGTCGTTTTCAGCCAATTTTCTGAATTTTTGAAAATTCCACTTTTTTGTGAAAATGTCCACTAAATTATTATTATTATTATTTATTATTATAGCGCCATTTATTCCATGGCGCTTTACATGTGATAGGGATATACATAACAAAAGCATTTACATAATCTTAACAAAACGAGTCAGCGACTGGTACAGGAGGAGCGAGGACCCTGCCCGCGAGGGCTCACAATCTACGAGGGATGGGTGAGGATACAGTAGGTGAGGGTAGAGCTGGTCGTGCAGTGGTGTTTACTGCAGGTTGTAGGCTTGTCGGAAGAGGTGGGTCTTCAGGTTCCTTTTGAAGGTTTCCACGGTCGGCGAGAGTCTGATATGTTGGGGTAGAGAGTTCCAGAGTAGGGGGGAAGCACGGGAGAAATCTTGTATACGAGTGTGGGAGGAGGAGATAAGAGGAGAGTAGAGCAGGAGATCTTGTGAGGATCGGAGGTTGCGTGCAGGTAAGTACCGGGAGACTAGGTCACAGATGTATGGGGGAGACAGGTTGTGGATGGCTTTGTATGCCATGGTTAGAGTTTTGAACTGAATTCTCTGGGCAATAGGGAGCCAGTGAAGGGATTGACAGAGAGGAGAGGCCGGGGAATAGCGGGGGGACAGGTGGATTAGTCGAGCAGCAGAGTTTAGGATAGATTGGAGAGGTGCAAGAGTGTTGGAAGGGATGCCACGGAGCAGGAGGTTGCAGTAGTCGAGGCGGGATATGATGAGGGCATGCACTAGTGTTTTTGCAGAGTCTTTGCTGAGGAATGCACGGATCCGGGAGATGTTTTTGAGTTGGAGTCGGCAGGAGGTGGAAAGGGCTTGAATATGTGGCTTGAAGGAGAGATCAGAGTCCAGGGTTACCCCAAGGCAGCGAGCTTGTGGGACTGGGGAGAGTGAACAGCCATTGATGTTGATGGATAGGTCAGATGGGGGATGTGAATGAGAGGGTGGAAAGATGATGAACTCTGTTTTATCCATGTTGAGTTTTAGAAACCTGTCGGAGAAGAAGGATGAGATGGCGGACAGACATTGTGGGATTCTGGTTAGTAGGGAGGAGATATCGGGTCCAGAGAGGTAGATCTGTGTGTCGTCAGCATAGAGGTGATACTGAAAGCCGTGAGACTCTATGAGCTGTCCCAGGCCGAAGGTGTAGATGGAGAAGAGCAGGGGTCCTAGAACTGAACCTTGGGGGACACCGACAGATAGGGGGCGAGATGAGGAGGTGGTGCGTGAGTGGGAGACGCTGAATGTCCTGTCTGTTAAGTATGAGGAGATCCAAGATAGAGCCAAGTCCGTGATGCCAAGAGATGAGAGAATCTGGAGTAAGAGGGAATGGTCCACTGTGTCAAAGGCAGATGACAGGTCCAGAAGGAGGAGGATGGAGTAGTGTCGCTTGGATTTGGCATTTAGTAGGTCGTTTGTGACTTTGGTCAGGGCAGTTTCAGTCGAGTGATGCGGTCGGAAGCCAGATTGTAGACGGTCGAAGAGGGAGCAGGAGGAGAGGTGGGAGGACAGTTCAAGGTGGACATGTTGTTCTAGAAGTTTTGAGGCAAAGGGGAGAAGTGATATGGGGCGGTAGCTGGTCAGAGAGGAAGGGTCAAGGGAGGGCTTTTTGAGGATGGGTGTGATTGCGGCATGTTTGAAACATGAGGGGAAGACTCCGGTTGTTAGTGATAGATTGAAGAGGTGGGTTAGGGTTGGGATGAAGACTGAGGTGAGGTTAGTGATGAGGTGGGATGGGATTGGGTCAAGTTCGCAGGTGGTGAGGTGTGATTTGGAGAGTAAAGAGGAGACTTGACCTTCTGTAATGGTGGAGAAGTGGGGTTTGGAGGAGGATGGTTGAGTAGATATGAGGAGGGGTTGTGTGGACTTTAGGCCAAAGTTTTGTCTGATGGTGTCAATCTTCTGTTTGAAGAATGAGGCAAAGTCGTCGGCTGAGATGAGAGAAGAGGGAGGAGGTGCTGGGGGACGAAGGAGAGAGTTGAAAGTGTTAAATAGCTGTTTAGGGTTGTGAGATAGGGAGGATATGAGAGATGAGAAGTAGGTTTGTTTTGCTGTAGTGAGTGCGGACTTGAAATTAGTGAGGGATTGCTTGAATGCCATGAAGTGCTCGATGGAGTGAGACCTTTTCCATCTCCGCTCCGCAACCCTGGAGGCCCGGCGCAGTTCTTTGGTAAGTTTAGTGTGCCAGGGTTGCCTGTTGAATGTGCGAGGTGTGGTGTGTGTGAGAGGGGCGATCGAGTCTAGAGCTGCAGCTATTGTGGTGTTATATGAAGCAGCAGCAACGTCTGCATCGTGCAAGGAATTTATGTCTGTGAGAGGAAGGAGGGATTCAGAGAGAGAGTGTAGGTCAAGGTGTTTGAGATTTCTGCGAGGGTGTGTGAGTTTGTGGAGTGGGGATTGTGCACCCGGAGAGGAGAGGGTAGAGAATGTGAGGAGGTTATGGTCAGAGAGAGGGAGTGGTGAGTTAGAGAGGTTAGATAGGGAACAGAGGCGGGTGAAGATGAGGTCCAGTGTGTGGCCATCTTTGTGGGTGGGTGTGGAAGACCATTGAGTGAGTCCAAAGGAGGAGGTGAGGGATAGGAGCTTAGAGACAGACGAGTGGGGAGTGTCAATGGGGATGTTGAAGTCACCCATTATGATAGTGGGGATGTCAGTGGAAAGGAAGTGAAGCAGCCAGGTAGTGAAATGGTCTAAGAAGGTGGTGGCTTGCCCTGGGGGTCGGTAAACGACGGCCAGTTGGAGGTTGGAGGGGGAATAGATGCGCACACAGTGCACCTCAAAAGAGGGGAGTGTAACGGAGGGTGGCAGTGGGATTTTGGTGAAAGCGCAGAGTTCCGATAGGAGGAAACCTACGCCTCCACCATGTTTGCCATTGGGGCGGGGGGTGTGGGAAAGGTGGAATCCGCCATATGAAAGGGCAGCTGGGGAGGCTGTGTCAGAGGGGGTGAGCCAGGTTTCAGTGATGGCGAGGAAGGAGAGTTTGTTTGTAATGAAAAGATCGTGGATGAAGGAAAGTTTGTTGCAGACAGAGCGAGCGTTCCATAGAGCTCCTGTTAGTATAGCTGAGGAGGTGGGTATTAGTTGGATGGGTATGAGGTTAGAAGGGTTGCGACAGTTTGAGGAAGGTCGTGGATAGGAGGTAGAAGTGACTGTGGGGATATGGCGAGGAGGACCAGGATTTGGAGAGATATCTCCAGCAGTGAGGAGGAGCAGAGAAAGTGTTAGCAGGTGGGAGCAAGAGAGAGCATGAGGTGGTTGTCTGTGTTTGGAGATCCAGGATTGAATGCTGAGGAATAATTTGGAGGAGGAGGTGAGATGAATGGGGAGAATAGAGGGAGAGATGAAGAGTTTCTTACTTGGTGTAGGGATTTGAGGGGTTGTTAGAAAGTGGAGGACTATAGAGGAAAAAGTGAGAGCTAACAGAAACATAGTTAATGGAGAGTAAGTGGTCAAAGTGTTTGTTACCTGACTCCTGCCCTGACTAACTGCCTCTGAAATAACTGCCACTTATCTCCGAAGCCACTTTGCACAAGAAGACGCGAGCACACCCCAGCACGCGTGCACCCCTTACAGAGAGTCTAAATATATAGGCCACATTAAACTATATCAGGTGTAGGGCATTGTGGGAACGGCTTGTGGATAAATTAACAGCTGGTCATTTGAACAGGAGATGGCTGGGTGATCAAAGACAGAGCCAGGACGCAAGTCTCTGCAGTTTAACACCTCTAAAAATCAGATAAGGTATATAGTGGGGAAAGAAGAAACATATGTGAATATTGATTGGAGTGGGACAGATGAAGCAGGGGAATTATGCAGAGCATATACCAGAGAGACGGGTCCAGCAGAGCATTAGCAGACAGCATACATAGGAGCAGGGGAATTATGCAGAGCATATACCAGAGAGACGGGTCCAGCAGAGCATTAGCAGACAGCATACATAGGAGCAGGGGAATTATGCAGAGCATATACCAGAGAGACGGGTCCAGCAGAGCATTAGCAGACAGCATACATAGGAGCAGGGGAATTATGCAGAGCATATACCAGAGAGACGGGTCAGCAGAGCATTAGCAGACAGCATACATAGGAGCAGGGGAATTATGCAGAGCATATACCAGAGAGACGGGTCCAGCAGAGCATTAGCAGACAGCATACATAGGAGCAGGGGAATTATGCAGAGCATATACCAGAGAGACGGGTCCAGCAGAGCATTAGCAGACAGCATACATAGGAGCAGGGGAATTATGCAGAGCATATACCAGAGAGACGGGTCCAGCAGAGCATTAGCAGACAGCATACATAGGAGCAGGGGAATTATGCAGAGCATATACCAGAGAGACGGGTCCAGCAGAGCATTAGCAGACAGCATACATAGGAGCAGGGGAATTATGCAGAGCATATACCTGTGGGAAGAGAAGAAGAAGACGAATGTTAGTCATGGCCTCTGAAATAACTGCCACTTCTCTCCGAAGCCACTTTGCACAAGAAGACGCGTGCACACCCCATTCCATGAGGGAATAATATGTGTGAGGGTACCCCAGGAGAGATCCAAATGTGTGTGTGTAGAATATATGTCCCACGGGGGTAAAATTGAAAAAAGTTTAAAACATTTTTTTTTGGACTTAGTCATTTTTCCGGTGTTTATCAGACTTTCAGATAGGGGAAATGTCAGTGAGCATTCCGATTTCATTTCCAGAGCGATTCGAATGATGAGTCCTTGATATTTAGTCGTTTTCAGCCAATTTTCTGAATTTTTGAAAATTCCACTTTTTTTGTGAAAATATCTGCTAAATGAGGGTAACAATATGTGTGAGGGTACCCCAGAAGAGTTCCAAATGTGTGTGGCTAGATTATATATCCCACGGGGGTAAAATTGAAAAAAGTTTAAAAAAAATTTTTTGGAGACTTAGTCATTTTTCCGGCATTTATCAGACTTTCAGATAGGGGAAATGTCAGTGAGCATTCTGAATTCAGTTCCAGAACGTTTCGCCCCATGAGTCCTTGATATTTAGTCGTTTTCAGACAATTTTCAGAATTTTTGAAAATTACTTTTTTGTGAAAATATCCTCTAAATGAGGGAATGATATGTGTGAGGGTACCCCAGCAGAGTTCCAAATGTGTGTGGGTAGAATATATATACCACGGAGGTAAAATTGAAAAAAGTTGAAAAAAATTTTTTTTAGGACTTAGTCATTTTTCCGGCGTTTATCAGACTTTCAGATAGGGGAAATGTCAGTGAGCGTTCCGATTTCAGTTCCAGAGCGATTTGAATGATGAGTCCTTGATAATTAGTCGTTTTCAGCCAATTTTCAGAATTTTTGAAAATTTTACTTTTTGGTGAAAATATCCACTAAATGAGGGAATAATATGTGTGAGGGTACCCCAGGAGAGTTCCAAATGTGTGTGGATAGATTATATATCCCACGGGGGTAAAATTGAAAAAAAATTTTTTTGGAGACTTAGTCATTTTTCCGGAATTTATCAGACTTTCAGATAGAGGAAATGTCAGTGAGCATTCTGAATTCAGTTCCAGAACGTTTCGCCCCATGAGTCCTTGATACTTAGTCGTTTTCAGACAATTTTCAGAACTTTTGAAAATTTCACTTTTTTGTGAAAATATCCTCTAAATGAGGGAATGATATGTGTGAGGGTACCCCAGGAGAGTTCCAAATGTGTGTGGGTCGAATATGTATCCAACGGGGGTAAAATTGAAAAGAGTTGAAAAAAAATTTTTTTTGGACTAATTCATTTTTCCGGCGTTTATCAGACTTTCAGATAGGGGAAAGGTCATTGAGCGTTCCTATTTCAGTTCCAGAGTGATTTGCCTGATGAGTCCTTGATATTTAGTCGTTTTCAGCCAATTTTCTGAATTTTTGAAAATTTCACTTTTTTGTGAAAATATCCACTAAATGAGGGAATAATATGTGTGAGGGTACCCCAGGAGAGTTCCAAATGTGTGTGGGTAAAAAATATATCCCACGGGGGTAAAATTGAAAAAAGTTGAAAATAAATTTTTTTTGGACTTGGTAATTTTTCCGGCATTTATCAGACTCTCAGATAGGGGAAATGTCAGTGAGCACGCCGATTTCAGTTCCAGAGCGATTCGAATGATGAGTCCTTGATATTTAGTCATTTTCAGCCAATTTTCTGAATTTTTGAAGATTCCACTTTTTTTGTGAAAATATCCGCTTAATGAGGGAATATGTGTGAGGGTACCCCAGGAGAGTTCCAAATGTGTGTGGGTAGAATATATATCCCACGGGGGTAAAATTGAAAAGAGTTGAAAAAATTTTTTTTTGGACTTATTCATTTTTCCGGCGTTTATCAGACTTTCAGATAGGGGAAATATCAGTGAGCGTTCCGATTTCAGTTCCAGAGCGATTCGCCTGAAGAGTACTTGTTATTTAGTCGTTTTCAGCCAATTTTCAGAATTTTTGAAAATTTCACTTTTTTGTGAAAATATCCACTAAATGAGGGAATAATATGTGTGAGGGTACCCCAGGGGAGTTCCAAATGTGTGTGGGTTGAATATATAATCCACGGGGCTAAAATTGAAAAGAGTTTAAAAAATTTTTTTTTTCGTCTTAGTCATTTTTCCGGCATTTATATGACTTTCAGATAAGGGAAATGTCGGTGAGCTTTCCGATTTCAGTCCCAGAGCGATTCGAATGATGACTCCTTGATAATTAGTCGTTTTCAGCCAATTTTCAGAATTTTTGAAAATTTCACTTTTTTGTGAAAATATCCACTAAATGAGGGAAAAATATGTGTGAGGGTTCCCCAGGAGAGTTCCAAATGTGTGTGGGTAGAATATATATCCCACGGGGGTAAAATTGAAAAAAGTTGAAAAAAAATTTTTTTTGGACTTAGTCATTTTTCTGGCGTTTATCAGACTTTCAGATAGGGCAAATGCCAGTGAGCATTCCGATTTCAGTTCCAGAGCGATTCGCCCAATGATTCCTTGATATTTAGTCGTTTTCAGCCAATTTTCAGAATTTTTGAAAATTCCACTTTTTTGTGAAAATGTCCACTAAATGAGGGAATAATATGTGTGAGGGTACCCCAGGAGAGTTCCAAATGTGTGTGGGTAGAATATATATCCCACGGGGGTAAAATTGAAAAAAGATGAAAAAAAATTTTTTTTGGACTTACTCATTTTTCCGGCGTTTATCAGACTTTCAGATAGGGTAAATGCCAGTGAGCATTCCGATTTCAGTTCCAGAGCGATTCGCCCAATGATTCCTTGATATTTAGTCGTTTTCAGCCAATTTTCTGAATTTTTGAAAATTCCACTTTTTTGTGAAAATGTCCACTAAATGAGGGAATAATATGTGTGAGGGTACCCCAGGAGAGATCCAAATGTGTGTGTGTAGAATATATGTCCCACGGGGGTAAAATTGAAAAAAGTTTAAAACATTTTTTTTTGGACTTAGTCATTTTTCTGGCGTTTATCAGACTTTCAGATAGGGGAAATGACAGTGAGCATTCCGATTTCAGTTCCAGAGCGATTCGAATGATGAGTCCTTGATATTTTGTCGTTTTCAGCCAATTTTCAGAATTTTTGAAAATTTCACTTTTTTGTGAAAATATCCACTAAATGAGGGAATAATATGTGTGAGGGTACCCCAGGAGAGTTCCAAATGTGTGTGGGTAGAATATATATCACACGGGGGTAAAATTGAAAAAAATTGAAAATTTTTTTATTTTGGTCTTAGTCATTTTTCTGGCATTTATCAGACTTTCATATAGGAGAAATGTCAGTGAGCATTCCGATTTCAGTTCCAGAGCGATTCGAACGATGAGTCCTTGATATTTAGTCGTTTTCAGCCAATTTTCTGAATTTTTGAAAATTTCACTTTTTTGTGAAAATATCCACTAAATGAGGGAATAATATGTTTGAGGGTACCCCAGGAGAGTTCCAAATGTGTGTGGGTAGAATATATATCCCACGGGGGTAAAATTGAAAAAAGTTGAAAATAATTTTTTTTTAGGACTTAATCATTTTTCCGTCATTTATCAGACTTTCAGATAGGGGAAATGTCAGTGAGCATTCTGATTTCAGTACCAGAACGTTTCGCCCCATGAGTCCTTGATATTTAGTCGTTTTCAGCCAATTTCCTGAATTTTTGAAAATTCCTCTTTTTTTATGAAAATATCCACTAAATGAGGGAACAATATGTGTGAGGGTACCCCAGGGGAGTTCCAAATGTGTGTGGTTTGAATCTATAATCCACGGGGGTAAAATTGAAAAAAGTTGAACAAAAATTTTTTTTTGGACTTAATCATTTTCCCGGTGCTTATCAGACTTTCAGATTGGGGAAATGTCAGTGAGCATTCCGATTTCAGTTCCAGAGTGATTCGAATGATGAGTCCTTGATATTTAGACATTTTCAGCCAATTTTCTGAATTTTTGAAAATTCTACTTTTTTGTGAAAATATCCGCTAAATGAGGGAATAATATGTGTGAGGGTACCCCAGGAGAGTTCCAAATGTGTGTGGATAGATAATATATTTCACGGGGGTAAAATTTAAAAAAGTTTAAGAAAATTTTTTTTAGGACTTAGTCATTTTCCCGGCATGTATCAGACTTTCAGATAGGGGAAGACTCAGTAAGCGTTCCGATTTCAGTTCCAGAAAGTTTTGCCCCATGAGTCCTTGATATTTAGTCGTTTTCAGCCAATTTTCTGAATTTTTGAAAATTCTACTTTTTTTGTGAAAATATCCGCTAAATGAGGGAATAATATGTGTGAGGGTATCCCAGGAGAGTTCCAATTGTGTGTGGATAGACTATATATCACACGGGGGTAAAATTGAAAAAAGTTGAAAAAATTTTTTTTTAGGACTTAGTCATTTTTCCGGCGTTTATCAGACTTTCAGATAGGGGAAATGCCAGTGAGCATTCCGATTTCAGTTCCAGAGCGATTCGAAAGATGAGTCCTTGATATTTAGTCGTTTTCAGCCAATTTTCAGAATTTTTGAAAATTTCACTTTTTTGTGAAAATATCCACTAAATGAGGGAATAATATGTGTGAGGGTTCCCCAGGAGAGTTCCAAATGTGTGTGGGTAGACTATATATCACACGGGGGTAAAATTGAAAAAAGTTTAAAAAATTTTTTTTTTGGACTTAGTCATTTTTCCGGCGTTTATCAGACTTTCAGATGGGGGAAATGTCAGTGAGCATTCCTATTTCAGTTCCAGAGTGATTCACCCCATGAGTCCTTGATATTTAGTCGTTTTCAGCCAATTTTCAGAATTTTTGAAAATTTCACTTTTTTGTGAAAATATCCACTAAATGAGGGCATAATATGTGTGAGGGTACCCCAGGAGAGTTCCAAATGTGTGTGGGTAGAATATATATCCCACGGGGGTAAAATTGAAAAAAGTTGAAAAAAAATTTTGGGGGGGACTTAGTTATTTTTCCAGCGTTTATCAGACTTTCAGATAGGGGAAATGCCAGTGAGCATTCCGATTTCAGTTCCAGAGCGATTCGAAAGATGAGTCCTTGATAATTAGTCGTTTTCAGCCAATTTTCTGAATTTTTGAAAATTTCACTTTTTTGTGAAAATATCCACTAAATGAGGGAATAATATGTGTGAGGGTTCCCCAGAAGAGTTCCAAATGTGTGTGGGTAGACTATATATCACACGGGGGTAAAATTGAAAAAAGTTGAAAAAAATTTTTTTTGGACTTATTCATATTTCTGGCGTTTATCAGACTATCAGATAGGGGAAATGTCAGTGAGCTTTCCGATTTCAGTTCCAGAGCGATTCGCCCGATGAGTTCTTGATATTTAATCGTGTTCAGCCAATTTTCTGAATTTTTGAAAATTTCTCTTTTTTGTGAAAATATTCACTAAATGAGGGAATAATATGTGTGAGGTACCCCAGGAGAGTTCCAAATGTGTGTGGGTAGAATATATATCCCACGAGGGTAAAATTGAAAAAAGTTGAAAATAATTTTTTTTATGACTTAGTCATTTTTCCGGCGTTTATCAGACTATCAGATAGGGGAAATGTCAGTGAGCGTTCCGATTTCAGTTCCAGAACGCTTCGCCCCATGAGTCCTTGATATTTAGTCGTTTTCAGCCAATTTTCTGAATTTTTGAAAATTCCACTTTTTTTGTGAAAATATCCGCTAAATGAGGGAATAATATGTGTGATGGTACCTCAGGAGAGTTCCAAATGTGTGTGGATAGATAATATATTTCACGGGGGTAAAATTTAAAAAAGTTTAAGAAAATTTTTTTTAGGACTTAGTCATTTTCCCGGCGTGTATCAGACTTTCAGATAGGGGAAAACTCAGTGAGCGTTCCGATTTCAGTTCCAGAAAGTTTCGCCCCATGAGTCCCTGATATTTAGTCGTTTTCAGCCAATTTTCTGAATTTTTGAAAATTCTACTTTTTTGTGAAAATATCCGCTAAATGAGGGAATAATATGTGTGAGGGTATCCCAGGAGAGTTCCAATTGTGTGTGGATAGATTATATATCCTATGGGGGTAAAATTGAAAAAAGTTGAAAAAAATTTTTTTTAGGACTTAGTCATTTTTCCGGCGTTTATCAGACTTTCAGATAGGGGAAATGTCAGTGAGCGTTCCGATTTCAGTTCCAGAGTGATTCGCCCCATGAGTCCTTGATATTTAGTCGTTTTCAGCCAATTTTCAGAATTTTTGAAAATTTCACTTTTTTGTGAAAATATCCACTAAATGAGGGAATAATATGTGTGAGGGTTCCCCAGGAGAGTTCCAAATGTGTGTGGGTAGACTATATATCACACGGGGGTAAAATTGAAAAAAGTTTAAAAAAATTTTTTTTTTGGACTGTCATTTTTCCGGCGTTTATCAGACTTTCAGATGGGGGAAATGTCAGTGAGCGTTCCGATTTCAGTTCCAGAACGTTTCGCCCCATGAGTCCTTGATATTTAGTCGTTTTCAGCCAATTTTCTGAATTTTTGAAAATTTCACTTTTTTTGTGAAAATATCAGCTAAATGAGGGAATAATATGTGTGATGGTACCCCAGAAGAGTTCCAAATGTGTGTGGGTAGAATATATATCCCACGAGGGTAAACTTGAAAAAAGTTGAAAATAATTTTTTTTAGGACTTAGTCATTTTTCCGGCGTTTATCAGACTATCAGATAGGGGAAATGTCAGTGAGCGTTCCGATTTCAGTTCCAGAACGTTTCGCCCCATGAGTCCTTGATATTTAGTCGTTTTCAGCCAATTTTCTGAATTTTTGAAAATTCCACTTTTTTTGTGAAAATATCCGCTAAATGAGGGAATAATATCTGTGATGGTACCTCAGGAGAGTTCCAAATGTGTGTGGATAGATAATATATTTCACGGGGGTAAAATTAAAAAAAGTTTAAGAAATTTTTTTTTAGGACTTTAGTCATTTTCCCGGCGTGTATCAGACTTTCAGATAGGGGAAAACTCAGTGAGCGTTCCGATTTCAGTTCCAGAACGTTTCGCCCCATGAGTCCTTGATATTTAGTCATTTTCAGCCAATTTTCAGAATTTTTGAAAATGTCACTTTTTTGTGAAAATATCCACTAAATGAGGGAATAATATGTGTGAGGTTTCCCCAGAAGAGTTCCAAATGTGTGTGGGTAGAATATATATCCCACGGGGGTAAAATTGAAAAAAGTTGAAAAAAAAATTTTTTGGGGGACTTAGTCATTTTTACAGCGTTTATCAGACTTTCAGAGAGGGGAAATGTCAGTGAGCGTTCTGATTTCAGTTCCAGAGCGTTTCGCCCAATGAGTCCTTGATATTTAGTCGTTTTCAGCCAATTTTCAGAATTTTTGAAAATTTCACTTTTTTGTGAAAATATCCACTAAATGAGGGAATAATATGTGTGAGGGTTCCCCAGAAGAGTTCCAAATGTGTGTGGGTAGACTATATATCACACGGGGGTAAAATTGAAAAAAGTTGAAAAATTTTTTTTTTGGACTTAGTCATATTTCCGGCGTTTATCAGACTTTCAGATAGGGGAAATGTCAGTGAGCTTTCCGATTTCAGTTCCAGAGCGATTCGCCCGATGAGTCCTTGATATTTAATCGTGTTCAGCCAATTTTCTGAATTTTTGAAAATTTCTCTTTTTTGTGAAAATATCCACTAAATGAGGGAATAATATGTGTGAGGGTTCCCCAGAAGAGTTCCAAATCTGTGTGGGTAGACTATATATCACACGGGGGTAAAATTGAAAAAAGTTGGAAAAAATTTTTTTTTGGACTTAGTCATTTTTCCGGCGTTTATCAGACTTTCAGATAGGGGAAATGTCAGTGAGCGTTCCGATTTCAGTTCCAGAGCGATTCGCCCAATGAGTCCTTGATATTTAGTCGTTTTCTGCCAATTTTCAGAATTTTTGAAAATTTCTCTTTTTTGTGAAAATATCCACTAAATGAGGGAATAATATGTGTGAGGGTTCCCCAGAAGAGTTCCAAATGTGTGTGGGTAGACTATATATCACACGGGGGTAAAATTGAAAAAAGTTGAAAAAAAATTTTTTTTGGACTTAATCATTTTTCCAGCGTTTATCAGACTTTCAGATAGGGGAAATGTCAGTGAGCATTCCGATTTCAGTTCCACAGCGATTCGAATGATGAGTCCTTGATATTTAGTCGTTTTCAGCCAATTTTCTGAATTTTTGAAAATTCCACTTTTTTTGTGAAAATATCTCCTAAATGAGGGAATAATATGTGTGAGGGTACCCCAGGAGAGTTCCTAATGTTTGTGGATAGATTATATATCCCACGGGGGTAAAATTGAAAAAAGTTGAAAAAATTTTTTTTTAGGACTTAGTCATTTTTCCGGCGTTCATCAGACTTTCAGATAGGGGAAATGTCAGTGAGCGTTCCGATTTCAGTTGCAGAATGTTTCGCCCCATGAGTCCTTGATATTTAGTCGTTTTCAGCCAATTTTCAGAATTTTTGAAAATTTCTCTTTTTTGTGAAAATATCCACTAAATGAGGGAATAATATGTGTGAGGGTTCCCCAGGAGAGTTCCAAATGTGTGTGGGTAGAATATATATCCCACGGGGGTAAAATTGAAAAAAGTTGAAAAAAAAAATTTTTTGGGGACTTTGTCATTTTTCCAGCGTTTATCAGACTTTCAGATAGGGGAAATGTCAGTGAGTGTTCCGATTTCAGTTCCAGAGCGATTCCCCAATGAGTCCTTGATGTTTAGTCGTTTTCAGCCAATTTTCAGAATTTTTGAAAATTCTACTTTTTTTGTGAAAATATCCGCTAAATGAGGGAATAATATGTGTGAGGGTATCCCAGGAGAGTTCCAATTGTGTGTGGATAGATTATATATCCTATGGGGGTAAAATTGAAAAAAGTTGAAAAAATTTTTTTTTAGGACTTAGTCATTTTTCCGGCATTTATCAGACTTTCAGATAGGGGAAATGCCCTTGAGCATTCCGATTTCAGTTCCAGAGCGATTCGAAAGATGAGTCCTTGATAATTAGTCGTTTTCAGCCAATTTTCAGAATTTTTGAAAATTTCACTTTTTTGTGAAAATATCCACTAAATGAGGGAATAATATGTGTGAGGGTTCCCCAGAAGAGTTCCAAATGTTTGTGGGTAGACTATATATCACACGGGGGTAAAATTGAAAAAAGTTTAAAAAAATTTTTTTTTTGGACTTAGTCATTTTTCCGGCGTTTATCAGACTTTCAGATGGGGGAAATGTCAGTGAGCGTTCCGATTTCAGTTCCAGAACGTTTCGCCCCATGAGTCCTTGATATTTAGTCGTTTTCAGCCAATTTTCTGAATTTTTGAAAATTTCACTTTTTTTGTGAAAATATCCACTAAATGAGGGAATAATATGTGTGAGGGTACCCCAGGAGAGTTCCAAATGTGTGTGGGTAGAATATATATCCCACGGGGGTAAAATTGAAAAAAGTTGAAAAAAAAAATTTTTTGGGGACTTTGTCATTTTTCCAGCGTTTATCAGACTTTCAGATAGGGGAAATGTCAGTGAGTGTTCCGATTTCAGTTCCAGAGCGATTCCCCAATGAGTCCTTGATGTTTAGTCGTTTTCAGCCAATTTTCAGAATTTTTGAAAATTCTACTTTTTTTGTGAAAATATCCGCTAAATGAGGGAATAATATGTGTGAGGGTATCCCAGGAGAGTTCCAATTGTGTGTGGATAGATTATATATCCTATGGGGGTAAAATTGAAAAAAGTTGAAAAAATTTTTTTTTAGGACTTAGTCATTTTTCCGGCATTTATCAGACTTTCAGATAGGGGAAATGCCCTTGAGCATTCCGATTTCAGTTCCAGAGCGATTCGAAAGATGAGTCCTTGATAATTAGTCGTTTTCAGCCAATTTTCAGAATTTTTGAAAATTTCACTTTTTTGTGAAAATATCCACTAAATGAGGGAATAATATGTGTGAGGGTTCCCCAGAAGAGTTCCAAATGTTTGTGGGTAGACTATATATCACACGGGGGTAAAATTGAAAAAAGTTTAAAAAAATTTTTTTTTTGGACTTAGTCATTTTTCCGGCGTTTATCAGACTTTCAGATGGGGGAAATGTCAGTGAGCGTTCCGATTTCAGTTCCAGAACGTTTCGCCCCATGAGTCCTTGATATTTAGTCGTTTTCAGCCAATTTTCTGAATTTTTGAAAATTTCACTTTTTTTGTGAAAATATCCACTAAATGAGGGAATAATATGTGTGAGGGTACCCCAGGAGAGTTCCAAATGTGTGTGGGTAGAATATATATCCCACGGGGGTAAAATTGAAAAAAGTTGAAAACATTTTTTTTTTGGAATTAGTCATTTTTCCGGCGTTTATCAGACTTTCAGATAGGGGAAATGTCAGGGAGCCTTCCGATTTCAGTTCCAGAGAGATTCGCCCGATGAGTCCTTGATATTTAGTCGTTTTCAGCCAATTTTCTGAATTTTTGAAAATTCCACTTTTTTTGTGAAAATATCCGCTAAATGAGGGAATAATATGTGTGAGGGTACCCCAGGAGAGTTCCAAATGTGTGTGAATAGACTATATATCACACGGGGGTAAAATTGAAAAAAGTTGAAAAAATTTTTTTTTGGGACTTAGTCATTTTACCGGCATTTATCTGACTTTCAGATAGGGGAAATGTCAGTGAGTTTTCCGATTTCAGTTCCAGAGCGATTCGAACGATGAGTCATTGATAATTAGTCGTTTTCAGCCAATTTTCTGAATTTTTGAAAATTTCACTTTTTTGTGAAAATATCCACTAAATGAGGGAATAATATGTGTGAGGGTACCCCAGGAGAGTTCCAAATGTGTGTGGGTAGAATATATATCCCACGGGAGTAAAATTGAAAAAAGTTGAAAAAAATTTTTTTTTAGACTTAATCATTTTTCCGGTGTTTATCAGACTTTCAGATAGAAGAAATATCAGTGAGTATTCCGATTTCAGTTCCAGAGCGATTCCCCAATGAGTCCTTGATGTTTAGTCGTTTTCAGCCAATTTTCAGAATTTTTGAAAATTCTACTTTTTTTGTGAAAATATCCGCTAAATGAGGGAATAATATGTGTGAGGGTATCCCAGGAGAGTTCCAATTGTGTGTGGATAGATTATATATCCTATGGGGGTAAAATTGAAAAAAGTTGAAAAAATTTTTTTTTAGGACTTAGTCATTTTTCCGGCATTTATCAGACTTTCAGATAGGGGAAATGCCCTTGAGCATTCCGATTTCAGTTCCAGAGCGATTCGAAAGATGAGTCCTTGATAATTAGTCGTTTTCAGCCAATTTTCAGAATTTTTGAAAATTTCACTTTTTTGTGAAAATATCCACTAAATGAGGGAATAATATGTGTGAGGGTTCCCCAGAAGAGTTCCAAATGTTTGTGGGTAGACTATATATCACACGGGGGTAAAATTGAAAAAAGTTTAAAAAAATTTTTTTTTTGGACTTAGTCATTTTTCCGGCGTTTATCAGACTTTCAGATGGGGGAAATGTCAGTGAGCGTTCCGATTTCAGTTCCAGAACGTTTCGCCCCATGAGTCCTTGATATTTAGTCGTTTTCAGCCAATTTTCTGAATTTTTGAAAATTTCACTTTTTTTGTGAAAATATCCACTAAATGAGGGAATAATATGTGTGAGGGTACCCCAGGAGAGTTCCAAATGTGTGTGGGTAGAATATATATCCCACGGGGGTAAAATTGAAAAAAGTTGAAAACATTTTTTTTTTTGGAATTAGTCATTTTTCCGGCGTTTATCAGACTTTCAGATAGGGGAAATGTCAGGGAGCCTTCCGATTTCAGTTCCAGAGAGATTCGCCCGATGAGTCGTTGATATTTAGTCGTTTTCAGCCAATTTTCTGAATTTTTGAAAATTCCACTTTTTTTGTGAAAATATCCGCTAAATGAGGGAATAATATGTGTGAGGGTACCCCAGGAGAGTTCCAAATGTGTGTGAATAGACTATATATCACACGGGGGTAAAATTGAAAAAAGTTGAAAAAATTTTTTTTTGGGACTTAGTCATTTTTCCGGCATTTATCTGACTTTCAGATAGGGGAAATGTCAGTGAGTTTTCCGATTTCAGTTCCAGAGCGATTCGAACGATGAGTCATTGATAATTAGTCGTTTTCAGCCAATTTTCTGAATTTTTGAAAATTTCACTTTTTTGTGAAAATATCCACTAAATGAGGGAATAATATGTGTGAGGGTACCCCAGGAGAGTTCCAAATGTGTGTGGGTATAATATATATCCCACGGGAGTAAAATTGAAAAAAGTTGAAAAAAATTTTTTTTTAGACTTAATCATTTTTCCGGTGTTTATCAGACTTTCAGATAGAAGAAATATCAGTGAGTATTCCGATTTCAGTTCCAGAGCGATTCGAACGATGACTCCTTGATAATTAGTCGTTTTCAGACAATTTTCTGAATTTTTTAAAATTTCACTTTTTTGTGAAAACATCCACTAAATGAGGGAATAATATGTGTGAGGGTACCCCAGGAGAGTTCCAAATGTGTGTGGGTAGAATATATATCCCACGGGGGTAAAATTGAAAAAAGTTGAAAAAAATGTTTTTTTGGACTTAGTCATTTTTCCGGCATTTATCAGACTTTCAGATAGGGGAAATGTTAGTGAGCATTCCGATTTCAGTACCAGAGCGATTCGAATGATGAGTCCTTGATAATTAGTTGTTTTCAGCCAATTTCCTGAATTTTTGAAAATTCCACTTTTTTTGTGAAAATATCCGCTAAATGAGGGAATAATATGTGTGAGCGTACCCCAGGAGAGTTCCAAATGTGTATGGGTAGAATATATATCCCACGGGGGTAAAATTGAAAAAGTTTGAAAAAAAATTTTTTTTGGACTTAGTCATTTTTTCCGGCGTTTATCAGACTTTCAGATAGGGGAAATGTCAGGGAGCCTTCCCATTTCAGTTCCAGAGAGATTCTCCCGATGAGTCCTTGATATTTAGTCATTTTCAGCCAATTTTTCAGAATTTTTGAAAATTTCACTTTTTTGTGAAAATATCCACTAAATGAGGGAATAATATGTGTGAGGGTACCGCAGGAGAGTTCCAAATGTGTATGGATAGAATATATATCCCACGGGGGTAAAATTGAAAAAAAAAGTAGAGAAAATTTTTTTTTTTGGCTTAGTCATTTTTCCGGCATTTATCAGACTTTCAGATAGGGGAAATGTTAGTGAGCATTTCGATTTCAGTTCCAGAGCGATTCGAATGATGAGTCCTTGATATTTAGTCGTTTTCAGCCAATTTTCTGAATTTTTGAAAATTCCACTTTTTTTGTGAAAATATCCGCTAAATGAGGGAATAATATGTGTGAGGGTACTCCAGGAGAGTTCCAAATGTGCGTGGATAGATTATATATCACACGGGGGTAAAATTGAAAAAAGTTGAAAAATTTTTTTTATGGGACTTAGTCATTTTTCCGCCATTTATCTGACTTTCAGATAGGGGAAATGTCAGTGAGCTTTACGATTTCAGTCCAGAGCGATTCGCCCGATGAGTCCTTGATATTTAGTCGTTTTCAGCCAATTTTCTGAATTTTTGAAAATTTCACTTTTTTGTGAAAATGTCCACTAAATGAGGGATTAAAATGTGTGAGGGCACCCCAGGAGAGTTCCAAATGTGTATGGGTAGAATATATATCCCACGGGGGTAAAATTGAAAAAAGTTGAAAAAAATTTTTTTTTGGACTTAGTCATTTTTCCAGTGTTTATCAGACTTTCAGATAGGGGAAATGTCAGTGAGCATTCCGATTTCAGTTCCAGAGCGTTTCGAATGATGAGTCCTTGATATTTAGTCGTTTTCAGCCAATTTTCTGAATTTTTGAAAATTTCACTTTTTTGTGAAAATATCCACTAAATGAGGGAATAATATGTGTGACGGTACCCCAGGAGAGTTCCAAATGTGTGTGGGTAGAATATATATCCCACGGGGGTAAAATTGAAAAAAGTTGAAAATTTTTTTTTATTGGACTTAGTCATTTTTCCGGCGTTTATCAGACTTTCAGATAGGGGAAATGTCAGTGAGCTTTACGATTTCAGTCCAGAGTGATTCGCCCGATGAGTCCTTGATATTTAGTCGTTTTCAGCCAATTTTCTGAATTTTTGAAAATTTCACTTTTTTGTGAAAATGTCCACTAAATGAGGGAATAAAATGTGTGAGGGTACCCCAGGAGAGTTCCAAATGTGTATGGGTAGAATATATATCCCACGGGGGTAAAATTGAAAAAAGTTGAAAAAAATTTTTTTTTGGATTTAGTCATTTTTCCAGTGTTTATCAGACTTTCAGATAGGGGAAATGTCAGTGAGCATTCCGATTTCAGTTCCAGAGCGATTCAAACGATGAGTCCTTGATATTTAGTCGTTTTCAGCCAATTTTCTGAATTTTTTAAAATTTCACTTTTTTGTGAAAACATCCACTAAATGAGGGAATAATATGTGTGAGGGTACCCCAGGAGAGTTCCAAATGTTTGTCGGTAGACTATATATCACACGGGGGTAAAATTGAAAAAAGTTGAAAAAAATTGTTTTTTGTACTTAGTCATTTTTCCGGCGTTTATCAGACTTTCAGATAGGGGAAATGTCAGGGAGCCTTCCGATTTCAGTTCCAGAGAGATTCGCCCGATGAGTCCTTGATATTTAGTCGTTTTCAGCCAATTTTCTGAATTTTTGAAAATGTCACTTTTTTGTGAAAATATCCACTAAATGAGGGAATAATATGTGTGAGGGTACCCCAGGAGAGTTCCAAATGTGTATGGATAGAATATATATCCCACAGGGGTAAAATTGAAAAAAGTTGAAAACATTTTTTTTTTGGACTTAGTCATTTTTCCGGCATTTATCAGACTTTTAGATAGGGGAAATGTTACTGAGCGTTCCGCTTTCAGTTCCAGAGCGATTCGAATGATGAGTCCTTGATATTTAGTCGTTTTCAGCCAATTTTCTGAATTTTTGAAAATTCCACTTTTTTTGTGAAAATATCCACTAAATGAGGGAATAATATGTGTGAGGGTACCCCAGGAGAGTTCCAAATGTGTGTGGGTAGACTATATATCACACGGGGGTAAAATTGAAAAAAGTTGAAAAAAAAATTTTTTTGGACTTAGTCATTTTTCCGGCGTTTATCAGACTTTCAGATGGGGGAAAAGTCAGCGGCATTCCGATTTCAGTTCCAGAGCGATTCGAATGATGAGTCCTTGATATTTAGTCATTTTCAGCCAATTTTATGAATTTTTGAAAATTCCCCTTTTTTTGTGAAAATATCCACTAAATGAGGGAATAATATGTGTGAGGGTACCCCAGGAGAGTTCCCAATGTGTGTGGATATATTATATATCCCACAGGGGTAAAATTGTAAAAAGTTGAAAAATTTTTTTTGGGGGGACTTAGTCATTTTTCCGGCATTTATCAGACTTTCAGATAGGAGAAATGTCAGTGAGTATTCCGATTTCAGTTCCAGAGCGTTTCGAAAGATGAGTCCTTGATATTTAGTCGTTTTCAGCCAATTTTCTGAATTTTTGAAAATTTCACTTTTTTGTGAAAATATCCACTAAATGAGGGAATAATATGTGTGAGGGTACCCCAGGAGAGTTCCAAATGTGTGTGGATAGATTATAAATCACACGGGGGTAAAATTGAAAAAAGTTGAAAAAAATTTTTTTTTGGAATTGGTCATTTTTCCGGCGTTTATCAGACTTTCAGATAGGGGAATTATCAGGGAGCCTTCCGATTTCAGTTCCAGAGAGATTCGCCCGATGAGTCCTTGATATTTAGTCGTTTTCAGCCAATTTTCTGAATTTTTGAAAATTTCACTTTTTTGTGAATATATCCACTAAATGAGGGAATAATATGTGTGAGGGTACCCCAGGAGAGTTCCAAATGTGTGTGGGTAGACTATATATCACACGGGGGTAAAATTATAAAAAGTTGAAAAAATTTTTTTGGGGGACTTAGTCATTTTTCCGGTGTTTATCAGACTTTCAGATAGGAGAAATGTCAGGGAGCCTTCCGATTTCAGTTCCAGAGCGATTCGAATGATGAGTCCTTGATATTTAGTCGTTTTCAGCCAATTTTCTGAATTTTTGAAAATTTCTCTTTTTTGTGAAAATATCCACTAAATGAGGGAATAATATGTGTGAGGGTACCCCAGGAGAGTTCCAAATGTGTATGGGTAGAATATATATCCCACGGGGGTAAAATTGAAAAAAGTTGAAAAATTTTTTTCTTTTGTACTTAGTCATTTTTCCGGTTTTTATCAGACTTTCAGATAGGGGAAATGTCAGTGAGCTTTCCGATTTCAGTTCCAGAGTGATTCGCCCGATGAGTCCTTGATATTTATTCGTTTTCAGCCAATTTTCTGAATTTTTGAAAATTTCTCTTTTTTGTGAAAATATTCACTAAATGAGGGAATAATATGTGTGAGGGTTCCCCAGGAGAGTTCCAAATGTGTGTGGGTAGAATATATATCCCACAGTGGTAAAATTGAAAAAAGTTTAAAAAATTTTTTTTTTGGACTTAGTCATTTTTCTGGCGTTTATCAGACTTTCAGATAGGGGAAATGTCAGTGAGCTTTCCGATTTCAGTTCCAGAGTGATTCGCCCGATGAGTCCTTGATATTTATTCGTTTTCAGCCAATTTTCTGAATTTTTGAAAATTTCTCTTTTTTGTGAAAATATTCACTAAATGAGGGAATAATATGTGTGAGGGTTCCCCAGGAGAGTTCCAAATGTGTATGGGTAGAATATATATCCCACGGGGGTAAAATTGAAAAAAGTTGAAAAAAATTTTTTTTTGGACTTAGTCATTTTTCCAGTGTTTATCAGACTTTCAGATAGGGGAAATGTCAGTGAGCATTCTGATTTCAGTTCCAGAGCGATTCAAACGATGAGTCCTTGATATTTAGTCGTTTTCAGCCAATTTTCAGAATTTTTTAAAATTTCACTTTTTTGTGAAAACATCCACTAAATGAGGGAGTAATATGTGTGAGGGTACCCCAGGAGAGTTCCAAATGTGTGTCAGTAGACTATATATCACACGGGGGTAAAATTGAAAAAAGTTGAAAAAAAATTTTTTTTGTACTTAGTCATTTTTCCGGCGTTTATCAGACTTTCAGATAGAAGAAATTTCAGTGAGCATTCCGATTTCAGTTCCAGAGCGATTCAAACGATGAGTCCTTGATATTTAGTCGTTTTCAGCCAATTTTCTGAATTTTTTAAAATTTCACTTTTTTGTGAAAACATCCACTAAATGAGGGAATAATATGTGTGAGGGTACCCCAGGAGAGTTCCAAATGTGTGTGGGTAGACTATATATCACACGGGGGTAAAATTGAAAAAAGTTGAAAAAAAAATTTTTTTGGACTTAGTCATTTTTCCGGCGTTTATCAGACTTTCAGATGGGGGAAAAGTCAGTGAGCATTCCGATTTCAGTTCCAGAGCGATTCGAATGATGAGTCATTGATATTTATTCGTTTTAAGGCAATTTTCTGAATTTTTGAAAATGTCACTTTTTTGTGAAAATATCCACTAATAATAATAATAATAATATTAATAATAGTTTATTTTTATAGCACCAACATATTCCGCAGCACTTTACAATTTTAAGGGGGACATATACAGATAATACAGAATAAGCATATCTCATATCGAACGGAGTGAGGGCCCTGCTCGCGAGCTTACAGTCTATGAGGAAGTGGGGGAGACACAAAAGGTAAAAAGTACATATATTGTATAATGCAGCCTTGATATACTGAATAGGATAAATAATAATACATGGACTGGTCGCCAGCCAGTATGTGTACAGTCCTGACAGAGGCTATTAAGTGCATGGTTGGTTTGAACCCGAAGTTGAAGAAGATTTTAATATGGGGGAAAGCTGGGATGGGCAGAGTGTGTTTAGGTGATACGCCAGTCTAAAGAAATGTGTTTTTAGGGTTCGCTTGAAACTGTGGGTATTGGGAATTAATCGAACTGTCCTGGGTAGTGCATTCCAGAGAATTGGCGCAGCACGCGAGAAATCTTGGAGACGGGAGTGGGAAGTTCGGATTATGGAGGATTTTAGTTTCAAGTCATTTGCAGAACGGAGGGCACGTGTAGGGTGGTAGACTGAGACAAGGGAGGAGATGTAGGGGGGTACTGAAGCATGGAGCGCTTTGTGGGTAAGCGTGATAAGTTTAAAACGAACTCTATATTGGATGGGCAACCAATGCAATGACTGGCACAGGGAAGAGGCATCTGAGTAGCGGTTGGCGAGGAATATGATCCTGGCTGCTGCGTTCAGGACGGATTGGAGAGGGGAGAGTTTAGTAAGAGGGAGACCGATTAGTAGAGCGTTGCAATAGTCAAGACGAGAATGAATAAGAGCGACAGTAAGAGTTTTTGCCGAGTCAAAGGTGAGAAAAGTCCTGATTCTTGAGATGTTTTTGAGGTGTAGATGACATGAACGAACGAGTGATTTGATGTGAGGAGTGAAAGAAAGATCTGAATCAAAAATGACCCCAAGACAGCGGGCTTGTAGCTGGGGAGTAATGGTTGAGCCACAAACGGAGATGGCAATATCGGGCACAGGTAGATTAATGGAGGGAGGAAAGACGAGGAGTTCAGTTTTTGACAGATTCAGTTTTAGGTAGAGGGAGGACATAATGTTAGACACAGCAGAAAGACAATCACTGGTCTTTTGTAGTAATGCAGGGGTGATGTCCGGAGCAGAGGTGTATAATTGGGTGTCATCAGCATAGAGATGGTACTGAAAACCGAATCTACTGATTGTTTGTCCAATAGGAGCGGTGTATAAGGAGAAAAGAAGGGGGCCTAGGACTGATCCTTGAGGAACCCCTACAGTAAGAGGAAGTAGGGAGGAGGAGGAGCCGGCAAAAGACACAGAGAAGGAGCGGTCAGAGAGATAAGAGGAGAACCAGGAGAGAACCGTGTCCTTGAGGCCAATAGTGCGGAGCATAGTGAGGAGGAGCTGATGATCCACAGTGTCGAATGCTGCAGAGAGATCCAGGAGAATCAGCAGGGAGTAGTGACCATTAGATTTAGCTGTTAGTAGATCATTAGAGACTTTAGTGAGGGCAGTTTCAGTAGAATGTAAAGAGCGGAAACCAGATTGTAAAGGGTCAAGAAGAGAGTTGTCTGAGAGATAGCGGATTAGACGGGAGTGGACCAGGCGTTCCAGGAGTTTAGAGATAAAGGGAAGATTGGAAACAGGTCTGTAGTTGGCCGTGCAGTTCTGGTCGAGGGATGTTTTTTTAAGTAATGGTTGTATGCTGGCGTGTTTAAAAGAAGAGGGAAAGATACCAGATGAGAGGGAAAGGTTGAAAATTTTAGTTAGGTGAGAGGTGACAGCTGGAGCAAGGGACTGAAGGAGATGTGAGGGAATAGGGTCGCTGGTGCAGGTGGTAGGGCGAGAAGATGCAAGGAGCCTGATCACTTCATCTTCCGTGACTGGTTCGAAGTCAGAAAATGAGCAAGATACAATGTGGCGGGGGGGAGCATGCATAACATTTGGGGATTGGGAGAAAATTTCCTGTCGGATATGGTCAATTTTTTCTTTGAAATAGTTAGCCAGATCGTCAGCGCTGAGGTCGGTGGTCGGGGCCTGTGCTGTTTGATTGAGGAGAGAATGAAACGTGTCAAAGAGTCGTTTAGGATTATTGGAAAGTGAGATGATGAGGTTGTTAAAGTAGGTTTGTTTGGAGAGGTGAAGGGCAGAGTTATATGTTTTCAGCATAAATTTATAGTGGAGGAAATCTTCGGGCAGATTTGATTTTCTCCACAGCCGTTCAGCGCACCTGGAGTACCTCTGGAGAAGACGTGTTTGAGGCGTGTGCCAGGGTTGTCGCCATCTATGCCGAATTGTTCTTTGTGTAGGAGGTGCGGCTTCATCCAGGGCGCATAGCATTATTTTGTTATAATGCTTCAATGCAGAGTCAGGACATGAGAGGGAGGAGATTGGGGCCAATGATGATTGCAACCTTTTTATAAATTTCTGGGTGTTAATGGCGCGTAAATTTCTATAAGTGTGGACGGTGGGAGTGTGTTGAGTAGAGTCACAGTTCTTGACAGAGAATGAAAGAAGATTATGGTCAGAGAGTGGAAGGGGAGAGTTAGTAAAGTCATGTACTGAGCAAAGCCGGGAGAAGATCAGGTCCAATGTGTTCCCGTCCTCATGTGTAGGAGAATTAGCAAGCTGTGAAAGGCCGAAGGAGGAGGTTAATGATAAAAGATGCGTGGCAGATGGGGAAAGAGGATCGCCAATTGGGATGTTAAAGTCTCCCATGATTATCGTGGGGATGTCGCAGGATAGAAAATTTGTAAGCCAGGCAGCAAAGTGATCCAGGAATTGACGGGGGGGACCTGGGGGGCGATAGACAACCGCCACTCGCAGGGAGAAGGGCCGGTAGAGTCTGACTGTGTGGGCCTCAAAGGACGGGAAGATAAGGGAGGGTACAGGGGGGATAACCTGAAAAGTACATTTTGTTGAAAGAAGCAGACCAACACCTCCACCTGTTCTGTTGTCAGGTCGCGGGGTATGAGAGAAATGTAGGCCACCATAGGAGAGAGCTGCAGCGGCGGTGGTGTCCGACTGCTGGATCCAGGTTTCAGTGAGAGCCAGAAGGTTGAGGGAATTAGAGAGGAAAAAGTCATGGATGTAAGAGAGTTTATTACAAGCTGAGCGTGCATTCCAAAGGGCACAGTTGAATGAGACAGAAGATATGCAGGGAATATTAATGAGATTAGCAGGGTTTCTGAATGTAACAGGGAAAGAGTTAGTGTTATTATTACTGGAGGGTCCTGGGTTGGGAGAAATATCACCTGCGACTAATAGAAGGAAGATACAGAGAGTGAGCAGATGATTGAGTGATTTGTGAGAGCGTTTCCTGCGTTGTATGGTGGGAATGAATGGATCTGCGTGGTATAACATTGTGAAGAGAGCATGACAACTGTACATAGGAGAAGAGAGGAGTGAGGGATTAATATGGATGAAGTGTGCCGCATTTGTGGGAGAACGGTGAATGTGGATGATTGTAGCAACCAGAAAATAAATGGCACAGATACAAATGGTGAATACTGTTTGCCAAAAAGATGACCTGTAAGCAAGTTTGTTGGTTTGTCTTGCATGTCTTACCTGTCTCCTGCCCTGTCCAACTGCCATTTTCTAACTGCCAGGGCACTTTGCTAAATTATGGCACTTCGATAAAGTATGCATAAATGCTATATGCATAAATGCCCCCGCATAAATGCTGCCCCTTAACTAAGTCTCAATATATAGGGACGTATCTGCTTAGATCTGCACAGATTTAACTCATTAACAATCAATCACTAGCTTAAAAGACAACAGGAGACCATAAAGTGCAGGGAAAAAAAAACAAAAAAACAGACTAGTAAACTCGGCATGGATCATAAACTCTTAAAGTTAGTGTGATGACCTTTAAGTATCATGGAATAAAAAAGCTAGAGGAGTGAAAAAATATATACCAGAAATTGATAGGCTGCAGAGCATTGCATGGAGATATAATGCAGTTTTCAGGACAGATCACACAAGCAGTGAAAATTATATACCAGAAATTGATAGGCTGCAGAGCATTGCATGGAGATATAATGCAGTTTTCAGTACAGATCACACAAGCAGTGAAAAATATATACCAGAAATTGATAGGCTGCAGAGCATTGCATGGAGATATAATGCAGTTTTCAGGACAGATCACACAAGCAGTGAAAAATATATACCAGAAATTGATAGGCTGCAGAGCATTGCATGGAGATATAATGCAGTTTTCAGGACAGATCACACAAGCAGTGAAAAATATATACCAGAAATTGATAGGCTGCAGAGCATTGCATGGAGATATAATGCAGTTTTCAGGACAGATCACACAAGCAGTGAAAAATATATACCAGAAATTGATAGGCTGCAGAGCATTGCATGGAGATATAATGCAGTTTTCAGGACAGATCACACAAGCAGTGAAAAATATATACCAGAAATTGATAGGCTGCAGAGCATTGCATGGAGATATAATGCAGTTTTCAGGACAGATCACACAAGCAGTGAAAAATATATACCAGAAATTGATAGGCTGCAGAGCATTGCATGGAGATATAATGCAGTTTTCAGGACAGATCACACAAGCAGTGAAAAATATATACCAGAAATTGATAGGCTGCAGAGCATTGCATGGAGATATAATGCAGTTTTCAGGACAGATCACACAAGAAGTGAAAAATATATACCTGTAAGAAGAGAAGAAAGATGAATATTAGCAATGCCATTTTCTAACTGCCAGGGCACTTTGCTAAATTATGGCACTTTGATAAAGTATGCATAAATTCTATATGCATAAATGCCCCCGCACTAAATGAGGGAATAATATGTGTGAGGGTACCCCAGGAGAGTTCCAAATGTGTGTGGGTAGAATATATATCCAACGGGGGTAAAATTGAAAAAAGTTGAAAAATTTTTTTTATTGGACTTAGTCATTTTTCCGGTGTTTATCAGACTTTCAGATAGGGGAAATGTCAGTGAGCATTCCGATTTCAGTTCCAGAGCGATTCGAATGATGAGTCCTTGATATTTAGTCGTTTTCAGCCAATTTTCTGAATTTTTGAAAATTTCACTTTTTTGTGAAAATATCCACTAAATGAGGGAATAATATGTGTGAGGGTACCCCAGGAGAGTTCCAAATGTGTGTGGGTAGAATATATATCCCACAGTGGTAAAATTGAAAAAAGTTGAAAAAATTTTTTTTTTGGACTTAGTAATTTTTCCAGTGTTTATCAGACTTTCAGATAGGGGAAATGTCAGTGAGCTTTACGATTTCAGTCCAGAGCGATTCGCCCGATGAGTCCTTGATATTTAGTCGTTTTCAGCCAATTTTCTGAATTTTTGAAAATTTCACTTTTTTGTGAAAATGTCCACTAAATGAGGGAATAAAATGTGTGAGGGTTCCCCAGGAGAGTTCCAAATGTGTATGGGTAGAATATATATCCCACGGGGGTAAAATTGAAAAAAGTTGAAAAAAAATTTTTTTTGGACTTAGTCATTTTTCCAGTGTTTATCAGACTTTCAGATAGGGGAAATGTCAGTGAGCATTCCGATTTCAGTTCCAGAGCGATTCGAATGATGAGTAGTGTTGAGCATTCCGATACTGTAATATCGGGTATCGGCTGATATTCGCGGTATCGGAATTCTGATACTTAATTCCGATACTTTTACAATATCGGATACCGGAATCGGAAGTTCCCATAATGCCTGCGCTCTGCAGTGTCTGTGAAGGATGACAAGTTGGATGGCAGCGCGATCCAGCCTGTCATCAGAATGCCATCCCAGCGTGGGAGAATTCTCCTGATTGTTTAAAAGCCGGCGCGCGGTAAAAAGCCGCCGACTTTTAAACAATCACACAGCCCCATACTGCTTCCCCGCAGTCTCCCACCCTGATCCTCCGCTCCCCTCGCCACCTCCAATCCCAATCGTAAATTAGGACCGGGCGGGGAGCGCAGCACCAAGCAGCGAAGGACCCGGGCGGGGAAGCCGGCAGTGAAAAGACTTCACCGCCGGCTCTCCCGTTCTGTGCTGCGCTTTCCCGCCGGTTATTTCAAATGAACAGCTGAGGTATCAGGTGATGCCGATCAGCTGTTCATTTGAAGTCGCCGCGGTGCCCTCAGAGGGTTCATGTGAGTTCATGCTTGACTGCATGAACTCACATGAACTTTCCCATGGCCGCACAGGTCAGCCTCACCTCCCAGACCCGTCATGATTAGTGTGTGTGCGGGGTGTGTGTGCGGGGTGTGTGTGCGGGGTGTGTGTGCGATGTTTGTGCGGGTGTGTGCGGTGTCTGTGCGATGTGTGCAGGGTGTGTGTGCAGGGTGTGTGTGCGGGTGTGCGCGGTGTCTGTGCGTGCAGGCAGACATAGGCCGATGTGACACTACTACTCCCATCGGCCTAATGCTGTCCCCCGTCCACTCCTGCCAGCAGGATCAGCTCGATGGGAGCAGTAGTTCCCATCAGCCTGATCCTGCTATTTAAATTGCCCTACTGTGTCCCCAATAAATGTTAAATACATGTCATTGGTGGCCAGTCGTTACCTAAAAGAAATTAGTTCATACATTACCTGTCCCCGCCGATCGCCACCTAAAATAAAGTAAAAAATAAAAAACTACACCTATACTCACCTAGACACCTATTCCCCGAAGCCATCGATCTCCTGTAATAAAATATAAAATAATAAACCACAACCTTATCCTTACCCCTCCGTAGTAGTCCACGAGTGTCCCACGAAGATCTCCAGTTCAGAGCAGCCACATAGAATGTGACCGCTCTGAACCGCTGCCGCCGCTAGAATGACGGGGCCGTAAGGGTTCACCGGAGTTCAGGCAGCGCTGCTCCGGTTAGCTCCTTTACGGCCCTGCTGTATCGTGAGAAATTCCCACGGTACAGGAGTGCCGTAAAGGAGGTCTCCGGAGCTGCGCTGCCTGAATGCACTCCGGTGACCTCAGTCAGTGGCTCCCGCTGCCGGGAGCGGACGTGTTCCCGGCAGCGTGAGCTTACAGCAGCCATGACAGCTGTCACCATCTCCAGATGTGACAGCTGTGCATGGGAGATCAGCGCAGGAACGTGGACAGGTAACTATTATTTTTAGTAAACTAAGAATTAAATAAAATTGTGTGTTTTATTTCAAATAAATTATTTTTTTTCTGGGTGTAGTGTGTGTTTTTTCTTTTTAACACTTTGTAGGTTAGTAATGGGGGTGTCTTATTGACGCCCATCATTACTAACCTGGGCTTCATGGCAGCTGGCGCTGACATGAACCCCACCACTATTACCCCCTGCCACCGCACCAGGGCAGCGTGGAAGAGCGAGGCTAAGTGCCAGAATTGGCGCATCCTATGGATGCGCCATTTCTGGGGCGGCTGACGGCTGGTGTTTCTAGCCTGGGAGGGGGCCAATATTCATGGCACCCTTCCTGGGCTATTAATATCAGCCCCCAGCTGTCTGCCTAGCCTTTGCTAGCTATTAAAATAGGGGGGACTCCACGTCATTTTTTTTGGGGGGGTCCCCCATTTTAAAAGCTAGTAAAGGCTAGGTATTCAGCTGGGGGCTGATATTAGTAGCCTGGGAAGCTCCGTGGGTTTTACCCCCTTCCCAGGCTTCAAACATCTGCCCCAGCCGTCTGCTTAACCTCCGCTAGAGACTAAAATTATGGGGGATCCCACGCCATTTTTTTTTTAAATAAATCCTTTATTTTAACACTAAATGACATTTGAGGAGTTAATAAAGATGCAGTCCCTAAATTATTATTTATTTTTTAATTAATTTTTCCCAAAACTTTTGACGTGGACTTCGCCATATTTTTGTATGCCAGCCAGGTACAGCATCCAGCTTCTATGAACGCGCCATTTTCCGGGGCGGCTGCAGACTGCAATTTTCAGTGGGGGGGCAGAAAGCTTGGGCCTCCCTGCGCTGCAGATTCCATCCCCCAGCTGTCTAGTTGTACCTGGCTGGACACAAAAATAGGGAGAAGCTCCACGTTTTTTTTTTTTTAATTATTTCATGAAATTCATGGAATAATTAAGAAAAAAAGGGCTTCCCTATATTGTTGTGTCCAACCAGGTACAAATAGGCAGCTGGTGGTTGGGGGCAGCCCGTTCCTGCCTGCTGTACCTGGCTGGACACAAATATAGTGCAAAGCCCCACGTCAATTTTTTTTAAATTATTTCAGGAAATTCATGAAATAATTAAAAAAAAATTATGTGGGGCTTCGCCCTATATTTGTGTCCAGTCAGGTACAGCAGGCAGGAACGGGCTGCCCCCAACCACCAGCTGCCTATTTGTACCTAGCCGGACACAACAATATAGGGAAACCCTTTTTTTCTTAATTATTCCATGAATTTCATGAAATAATTTAAAAAAAAAATGCGTGGGGCTTCGCCCTATTTTTGTGCCCAGCCAGATACAACTAGGCACCTGGGGGCTGGAATCCGCAGCGCAGGGAGACCCAAGCTTTCTGGGCCACCCCCGCTGCAAATTGCAGTCCGCAGCCGCCCCAGAAAATGGCGCGTTCATACAAGCGCCATCTTCTGGCGCTGTACCCAACTTATCCAGGGCCCTGGTGCGGTGGCTCACTGGGTAATAAAGGGGTTAAGGCCAGCTTGGCATTATCAGCTGGCCCTAAGCCCGAAATTCATGGGGTCACGCCAATATTAGACATGACCACCATGAATTTCTAGTAAAGTATTTAAAAAAACACAACACCCAGAATAAAGTCCTTTAATTGAAATAAACACACAATTCTTTATTGTTCTAAATTAAACCATACTTAACATCACGCCCATTCCAGCTGAAGCCAACGATCTCCTGCAATAAAAGTAAAATAATAAAGCAACCTCATCCTTACCTTTCCATGGCTCCCACGACAGCTTCAGCTCTGCTACATCGAGATGACAGGCTGGACCGCAGCAGAACGCTGCCATCCATCCTGTCATCCCGCAGACACTGAGAAGCGCAGGCATACTTCCACTCCTCAGTGTCTGGCTGTGACGGCATCCAGATGAGCCGAGGTCATGTCCCATGAACTCAGCTCACCTCATGTACGTCACTGACAGCGTGGGAAAATTCTCCTGCACTCAGCACTTCAGCGTGAGAATTTTCCCACGCTGTCAGTGACGTGCATGAGGTGAGCTGAGTTCATTGGACATGACCTCACCTCATGTATGTCACTGACAGCGTGGGAGAATTCTCACGCTGAAGCGCTGAGTGCAGGAGAATTTTCCCACGCTGTCAGTGACGTGCATGCGGTGAGCTGAGTTCATTGGACATGAACTCGGCTCATCTGGATGACGTCACAGAGAGACACTGAGGAGCGCAAGCATGCCTGCGCTTCTCAGTGTCTGCGGGATGACAGGCTGGATGGCAGCGTTCTGCTGCGGTCCAGCCTGTCATCTCGATGTAGCAGAGCTGGAGCTGTCCTGGGAACCATTGAAAGGTAAGGATGATGTTGCTTTATTATTTTTCTTTTATTGCAGGAGATCGTTGGCTTCAGCTGGAATGGGCGTGATGGTAAGTATGGTTTAATTTAGAACAATAAAGAATTGTGTGTTTATTTCAATTAAAGGACTTTATTCTGGGTGTTTGTGTTTTTCTTTAACTTTGACTATGGGGTTAGTAATGGGGGTGTCTTATAGACGCCTCTCCATTACTAACCTGGGCTTGATGTCATCTGGCATTATAAGCTGACATCAACCCCAGCCCTATTACCCCACTGCCACCGCTACAGGGCAGTGGGAAGAGCGAGGCTAAGTGCCAGAATTGGCGCATCCTATGGATGCGCCATTTCTGGGGCGGCTGACGGCTGGTGTTTCTAGCCTGGGAGGGGGCCAATATTCATGGCACCCTTCCTGGGCTATTAATATCAGCCCCCAGCTGTCTGCCTAGCCTGTGCTAGCTATTAAATTAGGGGGGACCCCACGTTATTTTTTTGGGGGGGTTCCCCCATTTTAATAGCTAGTAAAGGCTAGGTATTCAGCTGGGGGCTGATATTAGTAGCCTGGGAAGCTCCGTGGGTATTACCCCCTTCCCAGGCTTCAAACATTTGCCCCAGCAGTCTGCTTAACCTCCGCTAGAGCCTAAAATTAAGGGGAACCCCACGCCATTTTTTTTTTAAATAAATCCTTTATTTTAACACTAAATGACAAGTACAGTAATCAACACTATTACTGTACTTCATATATATGTGACTGACATGTTTCTATCTATCTAATCTATGTGTGAAGCTCTATTCTGTCTGTTATAAATTGTCGGGTACAGATGCTGAATTGCCAGCCGGCTTTTTTAAAGAGACGGTGCACGAAAACACTAATATTTTTTTAAATAAATCCTTTACACTAAATGACAAGTACAGTAAGCAACACTGTCACAGTACTTCATATATATGTGACTGACATGTTTCTATCTATCTAATCTATGTGTGAAGCTCTATTCTGTCTGTTATAAATTGTCGGGTACCGCTGCTGAATTGCCGGCCGGCTTTCTTAAAGAGACGGTGCATGAAAACACTAATATTTTTTTAAATAAATCCTTTACACTAAATGACAAGTACAGTAAGCAACACTGTCACAGTACTTCATATATATGTGACTGACATGTTTCTATCTATCTAATCTATGTGTGAAGCTCTATTCTGTCTGTTATAAATTGTCGGGTACCGCTGCTGAATTGCCGGCCGGCTTTCTTAAAGAGACGGTGCATGAAAACACTAATATTTTTTTAAATAAATCCTTTACACTAAATGACAAGTACAGTAAGCAACACTGTCACAGTACTTCATATATATGTGACTGACATGTTTCTATCTATCTAATCTATGTGTGAAGCTCTATTCTGTCTATTATAAATTGTCGGGTACAGATGCTGAATTGCCGGCCGGCTTTCTTAAAGAGACGGTGCACGAAAACACTAATATTTTTTAAAATAAATCCTTTACACTAAATGACAAGTACAGTAAGCAAAACTGTCACAGTACTTCATATATATGTGACTGACATGTTTCTATCTATCTAATCTATGTGTGATGCTCTATTCTTTCTGTTGTAAATTGTCGGGTACCGGTGAATGCCGCTGCTGAATTGCCGGCTTTTCATGTCATTCTACATTATTCTTAGTTGTTTTACTTCATGTAGAATTAACCTACAAGGAAAGAAAGGGATTATTTTCATTCCGATATTTGTGTCCCATTGACTTGCATTGGTTTCCGGTATCGGAATCGGCGATATCTGATACTTTTTGGGTATCGGCCCGATCCAATCCGATACGATATTTCCTGATATCGGAAGGTATCGCTCAACACTAATGATGAGTCGTTGATAATTAGTCGTTTTCAGCCAATTTTCTGAATTTTTGAAAATTTCACTTTTTTGTGAAAATATCCACTAAATGAGGGAATAATATGTGTGAGGGTACCCCAGGAGAGTTCCAAATGTGTGTGGGTAGAATATATATCCCACGGGGGTAAAATTGAAAAAAGTTGAAAAATTTTTTTTATTGGACTTAGTCATTTTTCCGGTGTTTATCAGACTTTCAGATAGGGGAAATGTCAGTGAGCATTCCGATTTCAGTTCCAGAGCGATTCGAATGATGAGTCATTGATATTTAGTCGTTTTCAGCCAATTTTCTGAATTTTTGAAAATGTCACTTTTTTGTGAAAATATCCACTAAATGAGGGAATAATATGTGTGAGGGTACCCCAGGAGAGTTCCAAATGTGTATGGATAGAATATATATCCCACAGGGGTAAAATTGAAAAAAGTTGAAAACATTTTTTTTTTGGACTTAGTCATTTTTCCGGCATTTATCAGACTTTCAGATAGGGGAAATGTTACTGAGCGTTCCGCTTTCAGTTCCAGAGCGATTCGAATGATGAGTCCTTGATATTTAGTCGTTTTCAGCCAATTTTCTGAATTTTTTCAAAATTCCACTTTTTTTGTGAAAATATCCGCTAAATGAGGGAATAATATGTGTGAGGGTACCCCAGGAGAGTTCCAAATGTGTATGGATAGAATATATATCCCACAGGTGTAAAATTGAAAAAAGTTGAAAAAAATTTTTTTTTGGAATTAGTCATTTTTCCGGCGTTTATCAGACTTTAGATTGGGGAAAAGTCAGTGAGCATTCCGATTTCAGTTCCAGAGCGATTCGAATGATGAGTCCTTGATATTTAGTCATTTTCAGCCAATTTTATGAATTTTTGAAAATTCCCCTTTTTTTGTGAAAATATCCGCTAAATGAGGGAATAATATGTGTAAGGGTACCCCAGGAGAGTTCCCAATGTGTGTGGATATATTATATATCCCACAGGGGTAAAATTGTAAAAAGTTGAAAAATTTTTTTGGGGGGACTTAGTCATTTTTCCGGCATTTATCAGACTTTCAGATAGGAGAAATGTCAGTGAGTATTCCGATTTCAGTTCCAGAGCATTTCGAAAGATGAGTCCTTGATATTTAGTCGTTTTCAGCCAATTTTCTGAATTTTTGAAAATTTCACTTTTTTGTGAAAATATCCACTAAATGAGGGAATAATATGTGTGAGGGTACCCCAGGAGAGTTCCAAATGTGTATGGGTAGAATATATATCCCACGGGGGTAAAATTGAAAAAAGTTGAAAAATTTTTTTCTTTTGTACTTAGTTATTTTTCTGGCATTTATCAGACTTTCAGATAGGGGAAATGTCAGTGAGCTTTCCGATTTCAGTTCCAGAGTGATTCACCCGATGAATCCTTGATATTTAGTCATTTTCAGCCAATTTTCTGAATTTTTGAAAATTTCACTTTTTTGTGAAAATATCCACTAAATGAGGGAATAATATGTGTGAGGGTACCCCAGGAGAGTTCCAAATGTGTGTGGGTAGAATATATATCCCACAGTGGTAAAATTGAAAAAAGTTGAAAAAAATTTTTTTTTGGACTTAGTCATTTTTCCGGCGTTTATCAGACTTTCAGATAGGGGAAATGTCAGTGAGCTTTACGTTTTCAGTCCAGAGCGATTCGCCCGATGAGTCCTTGATATTTAGTCGTTTTCAGCCAATTTTCTGAATTTTTGAAAATTTCACTTTTTTGTGAAAATGTCCACTAAATGAGGGAATAAAATGTGTGAGGGTTCCCCAGGAGAGTTCCAAATGTGTATGGGTAGAATATATATCCCACGGGGGTAAAATTGAAAAAAGTTGGAAAAAATTTTTTTTTGGACTTAGTCATTTTTCCAGTGTTTATCAGACTTTCAGATAGGGGAAATGTCAGTGAGCATTTCGATTTCAGTTCCAGAGCGATTCGAATGATGAGTCCTTGATATTTAGTCGTTTTCAGCCAATTTTCTGAATTTTTGAAAATTTCACTTTTTTGTGAAAATATCCACTAAATGAGGGAATAATATGTGTGAGGGTACCCCTGGAGAGTTCCAAATGTGTGTGGGTAGAATATATATCCCACGGGGGTAAAATTGAAAAAAGTTGAAAAAATTTTTTTATTGGACTTAGTCATTTTTCCGGTGTTTATCAGACTTTCAGATAGGGGAAATGTCAGTGAGCATTCCGATTTCAGTTCCAGAGCGATTCGAATGATGAGTCCTTGATATTTAGTCGTTTTCAGCCAATTTTCTGAATTTTTGAAAATTTCACTTTTTTGTGAAAATATCCACTAAATGAGGGAATACTATGTGTGAGGGTACGCCAGGAGAGTTCCAAATGTGTGTGGGTAGACTGTATATCACACGGGGGTAAAATTGAAAAAAGTTGAAAAAAAAATTTTTTTGGACTTAGTCATTTTTCCGGCGTTTATCAGACTTTAGATGGGGGAAAAGTCAGTGAGCATTCCGATTTCAGTTCCAGAGCGATTCGAATGATGAGTCCTTGATATTTAGTCATTTTCAGCCAATTTTATGAATTTTTGAAAATTCCCCTTTTTTTGTGAAAATATCCGCTAAATGAGGGAATAATATGTGTGAGGGTAAACCAGGAGAGTTCCCAATGTTTGTGGATATATTATATATCCCACAGGGGTAAAATTGTAAAAAGTTGAAAAAATTTTTTTGGGGGACTTAGTCATTTTTCCGGCATTTATCAGACTTTCAGATAGGAGAAATGTCAGTGAGTATTCCGATTTCAGTTCCAGAGCGCTTCGAAAGATGAGTCCTTGATATTTAGTCGTTTTCAGCCAATTTTCTGAATTTTTGAAAATTTCACTTTTTTGTGAAAATATCCACTAAATGAGGGAATAATATGTGTGAGGGTACCCCAGGAGAGTTCCAAATGTGTATGGGTAGAATATATATCCCACGGGGGTAAAATTGAAAAAAGTTGAAAAAATTTTTTCTTTTGTACTTAGTTATTTTTCCGGCATTTATCAGACTTTCAGTTAGGGGAAATGTCAGTGAGCTTTCCGATTTCAGTTCCAGAGCGATTCACCCGATGAATCCTTGATATTTAGTCATTTTCAGCCAATTTTCAGAATTTTTGAAAATTTCACTTTTTTGTGAAAATATCCACTAAATGAGGGAATAATATGTGTGAGGGTACCCCAGGAGAGTTCCAAATGTGTGTGGGTAGACTATATATCCCACGGGGGTAAAATTGAAAAAAGTTGAAAAAAAATGTTTTTTGGACTTATTCATTTTTCCGGCGTTTATCAGACTTTCAGATAGGGGAATTGTCAGTAAGCATTCCGATTTCAGTTCCAGAGCGATTCGAATGATGAGTCCTTGATATTTAGTCGTTTTCAGCCAATTTTCTGAATTTTTGAAAATTTCACTTTTTTGTGAAAATATCCACTAAATGAGGGAATAATATGTGTGAGGGTACCCCAGGAGAGTTCCAAATGTGTGTGGGTAGAATATATATCCCACAGTGGTAAAATTGAAAAAAGTTGAAAAAATTTTTTTTTTCGACTTAGTCATTTTTCCGGCGTTTATCAGCCTTTCAGATAGGGGAAATGTCAGTGAGCTTTACGATTTCAGTCCAGAGCGATTCGCCCGATGAGTCCTTGATATTTAGTCGTTTTCAGCCAATTTTCTGAATTTTTGAAAATTTCACTTTTTTGTGAAAATGTCCACTAAATGAGGAAATAAAATGTGTGAGGGTTCCCCAGGAGAGTTCCAAATGTGTATGGGTAGAATATATATCCCACGGGGGTAAAATTGAAAAAAGTTGAAAAAAATTTTTTTTTGGACTTAGTCATTTTTCCAGTGTTTATCAGACTTTCAGATAGGGGAAATGTCAGTGAGCATTCCGATTTCAGTTCCAGAGCGATTCGAATGATGAGTCCTTGATATTTAGTCGTTTTCAGCCAATTTTCTGAATTTTTGAAAATTTCACTTTTTTGTGAAAATATCCACTAAATGAGGGAATAATATGTGTGAGGGTACCCCAGGAGAGTTCCAAATGTGTATGGGTAGAATATAGATCCCACAGGGGTAAAATTGAAAAATGTTGAACATTTTTTTTTTTTTGTACTTAGTCATTTTTCCGGCGTTTATCAGACTTTCAGATAGGGGAAATGTCAGTGAGCTTTCCGATTTCAGTTCCAGAGCGATTCGCCCGATGAGTCCTTGATATTTAGTCGTTTTCAGCCAATTTTCTGAATTTTTGAAAATTTCACTTTTTTGTGAAAATATCCACTAAAGGAGGGAATAATATGTGTGAGGGTACCCCAGGAGAGTTCCAAATGTGTGTGGGTAGACTATATATCCCATGGGGTAAAATTGAAAAAAGTTGAAAAAAAATTTTTTTGGACTTAGTCATTTTTCCGGCGTTTATCAGACTTTCAGATAGGGGAAATGTCAGTGAGCGTTCTGATTTCAGTTCCAGAACGTTTCGAATGATGAGTCCTTGATATTTAGTCGTTTTCAGCCAATTTTATGAATTTTTGAAATTTCCACTTTTTTGTGAAAATATCCGCTAAATGAGGGAATAATAAGTGTGAGGGTACCCCGAGAGATTTCCAAATGTGTGTGGGTAGGCTATATATCACACGGGGGTAAAATTGTAAAAAGTTGAAAACATTTTTTTGGGGGACTTAGTCATTTTTCCGGCATTTATCAGACTTTCAGATAGGAGAAATGTCAGTGAGCATTCCGATTTCAGTTCCAGAGCGATTCGAACTTGATATTTAGTCGCTTTCAGCCAATTTTCTGAATTTTTGAAAATTTCACTTTTTTGTGAAAATATCCACTAAATGAGGGTATAATATGTGTGAGGGTACCCCAGGAGAGTTCCAAATGTGTGTGGGTAGAATATATATCCCACGGGGGTAAAATTGAAAAAAGTTGAAAACATTTTTTTTTTGGAATTAGTCATTTTTCCGGCGTTTATCAGACTTTCAGATAGGGGAAATGTCAGGGAGCCTTCCGATTTCAGTTCCAGAGAGATTCGCCCGATGAGTCCTTGATATTTAGTCGTTTTCAGCCAATATTCTGAATTTTTGAAAATTCCACTTTTTTTGTGAAAATATCCGCTAAATGAGGGAATAATATGTGTGAGGGTACCCCAGGAGAGTTCCAAATGTGTGTGGGTAGAATATACGTCCCACGGGGGTAAAATTGAAAAAAGTTGAAAAAAATGTTTTTTTGGACTTAGTCATTTTTCCGGCGTTTATCAGACTTTCAGATAGGGGAAATGTCAGGGAGCTTTCCGATTTCAGTTCCAGAGCGATTCGCCCGATGAGTCCTTGATATTTAGTCGTTTTTAGCCAATTTTCTGAATTTTTGAAAATTTCTCTTTTTTGTGAAAATATCCACTAAATGAGGGAATAATATGTGTGAGGGTACCCCAGGAGAGTTCCAAATGTGTATGGGTAGAATATATATCCCACGGGGGTAAAATTGAAAAAAGTTGAAAAATTTTTTTCTTTTGTACTTAGTCATTTTTCCGGCATTTATCAGACTTTCAGATAGGGGAAATATCAGTGAGCTTTCCGATTTCAGTTCCAGAGCGATTCGAAAGATGAGTCCTTGATATTTAGTCATTTTCAGCCAATTTTCTGAATTATTTAAAATTTCACTTTTTTGTGAAAACATCCACTAAATGAGGGAATAATAAGTGTGAGGGTACCCCAGGAGAATTCCAAATGTGTGTGCGTAGGCTATATATCCCACGGGGGTAAAATTGAAAAAAGTTGAAAAAAAATTTTTTTTGGACTTAGTCATTTTTCCGGCGTTTATCAGAATTTCAGATGGGGGAAAAGTCAGTGAGCATTCCGATTTCAGTTCCAGAGCGATTCGAATGATGAGTCCTTGATATTTAGTCATTTTCAGCCAATTTTATGAATTTTTGAAAATTCCCCTTTTTTTGTGAAAATATCCACTAAATGAGGGAATAATATGTGTGAGGGTACCCCAGGAGAGTTCCCAATGTGTGTGGATAGATTATATATCCCACAGGGGTAAAATTGTAAAAAGTTGAAAAAATTTTTTTTGGGGACTTAGTCATTTTTCCGGCATTTATCAGACTTTCAGATAGGAGAAATGTCAGTGAGCATTCCGATTTCAGTTCCAGAGCGATTCGCCCGATGCGATTCGCCCGATGAGTCCTTGATATTTATTCGTTTTCAGCCAATTTTCTGAATTTTTGAAAATTTCTCTTTTTTGTGAAAATATTCACTAAATGAGGGAATAATATGTGTGAGGGTACCCCAGGAGAGTTCCAAATGTGTGTGGATAGATTATATATCACACGGGGGTAAAATTGAAAAAAGTTGAAAAAAATTTTTTTTTGGACTTAGTCATTTTTCCGGCATTTATCTGACTTTCAGATAGGGGAAATATCAGTGAGCTTTCCGATTTCAGTTCCAGAGTGATTAGAACGATGAGTCATTGATAATTAGTCGTTTTCAGCCAATTTTCTGAATTTTTGAAAATTTCTCTTTTTTGTGAAAATATCCACTAAATAAGGGAATAATATGTGTGAGGGTACCCCAGGAGAGTTCCAAATGTGTACGGGTAGAATATATATCCCACGGGGGTAAAATTGAAAAAAGTTGAAAATTTTTTTTTTTTTGTACTTAGTCATTTTTCCGGCGTTTATCAGACTTTCAGATAGGGGAAATGTCAGTGAGCTTTCCGATTTCAGTTCCAGAGCGATTCGCCCGATGAGTCCTAGATATTTAGTCATTTTCAGCCAATTTTCTGAATTTTTGAAAATTTCACTTTTTTGTGAAAGTATCCACTAAATGAGGGAATAATATGTGTGAGGGTACCCCAGGAGAGTTCCAAATGTGTGTGGGTAGAATATATATCCCACGGGGGTAAAATTGAAAAAAGTTGAAATTTTTTTTCTTTATAGAATTAGTCATTTTTCCGGCGTTTATCAGACTTTCAGATAGGGGAATGTCAGGGAGCCTTCCCATTTCAGTTCCAGAGAGATTCGCCCGATGAGTCCTTGATAGTGTTGAGCATTCCGATACTGAAATATCGGGTATCGGCCGATATTCACTGTATCGGAATTCCGATACTTAATTCCGATACTTTTATAATATCGAATACCGGAATCGGAAGTTCCCATAATGCCTGCGCTCTGCAGTGTCTGTGAAGGATGACAAGCTGGGTGGCAGCGCTCAGCTGCGATCCAGCTTGTCATCAGAATGCCATCCCAGCGTGGGAGAATTCTCCTGATTGTTTAAAAGCCGGCGCGCGGTAAAAAGCCGCCGGCTTTTAAACAATCACGCAGCCCCATACTGCTTCCCCGCAGCCTCCCACCCCGATCCTCCGCTCCCCTCGCCACCTCCCATCCCGATCGTAAATTAGGACCGGGCGGGGAGCGCAGCACCAAGGAGCGAAGGACCCGGGCGGGGAAGCCGGCGGTGAAAAGACTTCACCGCCGGCTTTCCCGTTCTGTGCTGCGCTTTCCCGCCGGTTATTTCAAATGAACAGCTGAGGTATCAGGTGATGCCGATCAGCTGTTCATTTGAAGTAGCCGCGGTGCCCTCAGAGGGTTCATGTGAGTTCATGCTTGACTGCATGAACTCACATGAACTTTCCCACGGCCGCACAGGTCAGCCTCACCTCCCAGACCCGTCATGATTAGTGTGTGCGGGGTGTGTGTGTGTGTGTGCGCGGGGTGTGTGTGTGTGCGGGGTGTGTGTGTGTGCGGGGTGTGTGTGTGTGCGGGGTGTGTGTGTGCGGGTGTGTGTGCGGGTGTGTGTGCGGGGTGTGTGTGTGTGTGTGTGCGGGGTGTGTGTGTGTGCGGGGTGTGTGTGTGTGCGGGGTGTGTGTGTGTGCGGGGTGTGTGTGTGTGCGGGTGTGTGTGCGGGCAGACATAGGCCGATGTGACACTACTACTCCCATCGGCCTATGTCTGTCCCCCGTCCACTCCTGCCAGCAGGATCAGCTCGATGGGAGCAGTAGTTCCCATCAGCCTGATCCTGCTATTTAAATTGCCCTACTGTGTCCCCAATAAATGTTAAAAACATGTCATTGGTGGCCAGTGGTTACCTAAAAGAAATTAGTTCATACATTACCTGTCCCCGCCGATCGCCACCTGAAATAAAGTAAAAAATAAAAAACTACACCTATACTCACCAAGACACCTAATTCCCCGAAGCCATCGATCTCCTGTAATAAAATATAAAATAATAAACCACAACCTTATCCTTACCCCTCCGTAGTAGTCCACGAGTGTCCCACGAAGATCTCCAGTTCAGAGCAGCCACATAGAATGTGACCGCTCTGAACCGCTGCCGCCGCTAGAATGACGGGGCCGTAAGGGTTCACCGGAGTTCAGGCAGCGCTGCTCCGGTTAGCTCCTTTACGGCACTGCTGTATCGTGAGAAATTCCCACGGTAGAGCACTGCCGTAAAGGAGGTCTCCGGAGCTGCGCTGCCTGAATGCACTCCGGTGACCTCAGTCAGTGGCTCCCGCTGCCGGGAGCGGACGTGTTCCCGGCAGCCTGAGCTTACAGCAGCCATGCACAGCTGTCACCATCTCCAGATGTGACAGCTGTGCATGGGAGATCAGCGCAGGAACGTGGACAGGTAACTATTTTTTTTTTAGTAAACTAAGAATTAAATAAAATGGTGTTTTATTTCAAATAAATTATTTTTTCTGGGTGTAGTGTGTTTTTTCTTTTTAACACTTTGTAGGTTAGTAATGGGGGTGTCATATAGACGGCCATCATTACTAACCTGGGCTTCATGGCAGCTGGCGCTGACATGAACCCCACCACTATTACCCCCTGCCACCGCACCAGGGCAGCGTGGAAGAGCGAGGCTAAGTGCCAGAATTGGCGCATCCTATGGATGCGCCATTTCTGGGGCGGCTGACGGCTGGTGTTTCTAGCCTGGGAGGGGGCCAATATTCATGGCACCCTTCCTGAGCTATTAATATCAGCCCCCAGCTGTCTGCCTAGCCTTTGCTAGCTATTAAAATAGAGGGGACCCCACGTCATTTTTTTTTGGGGGGTCCCCCATTTTAATAGCTAGTAAAGGCTAGGTATTCAGCTGGGGGCTGATATTAGTAGCCTGGGAAGCTCCGTGGGTTTTACCCCCTTCCCAGGCTTCAAACATCTGCCCCAGCCGTCTGCTTAACCTCCGCTAGAGACTAAAATTATGGGGGATCCCACGCCATTTTTTTTTTAAATAAATCCTTTATTTTAACACTAAATGACATTTGAGGACTTAATAAAGATGCAGTCCCTAAATTATTATTTATTTTTTAATAAATTTTTCCCAAAACTTTTGACGTGGGCTTCGCCATATTTTTGTATGCCAGCCAGGTACAGCATCCAGCTTCTATGAACGCGCCATTTTCCGGGGCGGCCGCGGACTGCAATTTTCAGCGGGGGGGGGGAGGGCAAAAAGCTTGGGCCTCCCTGCGCTGCAGATTCCATCCCCCAGCTGCCTAGTTGTACCTGGCTGGACACAAAAATAGGGAGAAGCTCCACGTTTTTTTTTTTTTAATTATTTCATGAAATTCATGGAATAATTAAGAAAAAAAGGGCTTCCCTATATTGTTGTGTCCGGCTAGGTACAAATAGGCAGCTGGTGGTTGGGGGCAGCCCGTTCCTGCCTGCTGTACCTGGCTGGACACAAATATAGTGTGAAGCCCCACGTCAATTTTTTTTTAATTATTTCAGGAAATTCATGAAATAATTAAAAAAAAATTATGTGGGGCTTCGCCCTATAATTGTGTCCAGCCAGGTACAGCAGGCAGGAACGGGCTGCCCCCAACCACCAGCTGCCTATTTGTACCTAGCCGGACACAACAATATAGGGAAGCCCTTTTTTTCTTAATTATTCCATGAATTTCATGAAATAATTAAAAAAAAAAATGTGTGGCGCTTCGCCCTATTTTTGTGTCCAGCCAGGTACAACTAGGCAGCTGGGGGCTGGAATCTGCAGCGCAGGGAGACCCAAGCTTTCTGGGTCCCACCCGCTGCAAATTGCAGTCCGCAGCCGCCCCGGAAAATGGCGCGTTCATAGAAGCGCCATCTTCTGGCGCTGTACCCAACTCATCCAGGGCCCTGGTGCGGTGGCTCACTGGGTAATAAAGGGGTTAAGGCCAGCTTGGCATTATCAGCTGGCCCTAAGCCCGAAATTCATGGGGTCACGCCAATATTAGACATGACCGCCATGAATTTCTAGTAAAGTATTTAAAAAAAACACAAACACCCAGAAAAAAGTCCTTTAATTGAAATAAAGACACAATTCTTTATTGTTCTAAATTAAACCATACTTACCGCCACACCCATTCCAGCTGAAGCCAACGATCTCCTGCAATAAAAGTAAAATAATAAAGCAACCTCATCCTTACCTTTCCATGGTTCCCAGGACAGCTTCAGCTCTGCTACATCGAGATGACAGGCTGGACCGCAGCAGAACGCTGCCATCCAGCCTGTCATCCCGCGGACACTGAGAAGCGCAGGCATGCTTGCGCTCCTCAGTGTCTTTCTGTGACGTCATCCAGATGAGCCGAGGTCATGTCCAATGAACTCAGCTCACCTCATGCACGTCACTGACAGCGTGGGAAAATTCTCCTGCACTCAGCGCTTCAGCGTGAGAATTCTCCCACGCTGTCAGTGACGTGCATGAGGTGCGCCGAGTTCATGGGACATGACCTCACCTCATGCACGTCACTGACAGCGTGGGAAAATTCTCACGCTGAAGCGCTGAGTGCAGGAGAATTCTCCCACGCTGTCAGTGACGTACATGAGGTGAGCCGAGTTCATTGTCGGCTCATCTGGATGCCGTCACAGCCAGACACTGAGGAGTGGAAGTATGCCTGCGCTTCTCAGTGTCTGCGGGATGACAGGCTGGATGGCAGCGTTCTGCTGCGGTCCAGCCTGTCATCTCGATGTAGCAGAGCTGGAGCCGTCGTGGGAGCCATGGAAAGGTAAGGATGAGGTTGCTTTATTATTTTTCTTTTATTGCAGGAGATCGTTGGCTTCAGCTGGAATGGGCGTGATGGTAAGTATGGTTTAATTTAGAACAATAAAGAATTGTGTGTTTATTTCAATTAAAGGACTTTTTTCTGGGTGTTTGTGTTTTTTTTAAATACTTTACTAGAAATTCATGGTGGTCATGTCTAATATTGGCGTGACCCCATGAATTTCGGGCTTAGGGCCAGCTGATAATGCCAAGCTGGCCTTAACCCCTTTATTACCCAGTGAGCCACCGCATCAGGGCCCTGGATGAGTTGGGTACAGCGCCAGAAGATGGCGCTTCTATGAACGCGCCATTTTCCGGGGCGGCTGCGGACTGCAATTTGCAGCGGGTGGGGCCCAGAAAGCTTGGGCCTCCCTGCGCTGCAGATTCCAGCCCCCAGCTGCCTAGTTGTACCTGGCTGGACACAAAAATAGGGCGAAGCTCCACGTTTTTTTTTTTTTAAATTCATGAAATTCATGGAATAATTCAGAAAAAAAGGGCTTCCCTATATTGTTGTGTCCGGCTAGGTACAAATAGGCTGCTGGTGGTTGGGGGCAGCCCGTTCCTGCCTGCTGTACCTGACTGGACACAAATATAGGGCGTTTATCAGACTTTCAGATAGGGCAATTGTCAGTGAGCATTCCGATTTCAGTTCCAGAGCGATTCGAAAGATGAGTCCTTGATATTTAGTCGTTTTCAGCCAATTTTCTGAATTTTTGAAAATTTCACTTTTTTGTGAAAATATCCACTAAATGAGGGAATAATATGTGTGAAGGTACCCCAGGAGAGTTCCAAATGTGTGTGGGTAGACTATATATCACAAGGGGGTAAAATTGAAAAAAGTTGAAAAAAAAATTTTTTTGGACTTAATCATTTTTCCGGCGTTTATCAGACTTTAGATTGGGGAAAAGTCAGTGAGCATTCCGATTTCAGTTCCAGAGCGATTCGAATGATGAGTCCTTGATATTTAGTCATTTTCAGCCAATTTTATGAATTTTTGAAAATTCCCCTTTTTTTGTGAAAATATCCGCTAAATGAGGGAATAATATGTGTAAGGGTACCCCAGGAGAGTTCCCAATGTGTGTGGATATATTATATATCCCACAGGGGTAAAATTGTAAAAAGTTGAAAAATTTTTTTGGGGGGACTTAGTCATTTTTCCGGCATTTATCAGACTTTCAGATAGGAGAAATGTCAGTGAGTATTCCGATTTCAGTTCCAGAGCATTTCGAAAGATGAGTCCTTGATATTTAGTCGTTTTCAGCCAATTTTCTGAATTTTTGAAAATTTCACTTTTTTGTGAAAATATCCACTAAATGAGGGAATAATATGTGTGAGGGTACCCCAGGAGAGTTCCGAATGTGTATGGGTAGAATATATATCCCACGGGGGTAAAATTGAAAAAAGTTGAAAAATTTTTTTCTTTTGTACTTAGTTATTTTTCCGGCATTTATCAGACTTTCAGATAGGGGAAATGTCAGTGAGCTTTCCGATTTCAGTTCCAGAGCGATTCACCCGATGAATCCTTGATATTTAGTCATTTTCAGCCAATTTTCTGAATTTTTGAAAATTTCACTTTTTTGTGAAAATATCCACTAAATGAGGGAATAATATGTGTGAGGGTACCCCAGGAGAGTTCCAAATGTGTGTGGGTAGAATATATATCCCACAGTGGTAAAATTGAAAAAAGTTGAAAAAAATTTTTTTTTGGACTTAGTCATTTTTCCGGCGTTTATCAGACTTTCAGATAGGGGAAATGTCAGTGAGCTTTACGTTTTCAGTCCAGAGCGATTCGCCCGATGAGTCCTTGATATTTAGTCGTTTTCAGCCAATTTTCTGAATTTTTGAAAATTTCACTTTTTTGTGAAAATGTCCACTAAATGAGGGAATAAAATGTGTGAGGGTTCCCCAGGAGAGTTCCAAATGTGTATGGGTAGAATATATATCCCACGGGGGTAAAATTGAAAAAAGTTGGAAAAAATTTTTTTTTGGACTTAGTCATTTTTCCAGTGTTTATCAGACTTTCAGATAGGGGAAATGTCAGTGAGCATTTCGATTTCAGTTCCAGAGCGATTCGAATGATGAGTCCTTGATATTTAGTCGTTTTCAGCCAATTTTCTGAATTTTTGAAAATTTCACTTTTTTGTGAAAATATCCACTAAATGAGGGAATAATATGTGTGAGGGTACCCCTGGAGAGTTCCAAATGTGTGTGGGTAGAATATATATCCCACGGGGGTAAAATTGAAAAAAGTTGAAAAATTTTTTTTATTGGACTTAGTCATTTTTCCGGCGTTTATCAGACTTTAGATGGGGGAAAAGTCAGTGAGCATTCCGATTTCAGTTCCAGAGCGATTCGAATGATGAGTCCTTGATATTTAGTCATTTTCAGCCAATTTTATGAATTTTTGAAAATTCTCCTTTTTTTGTGAAAATATCCGCTAAATAAGGGAATAATAAGTGTGAGGGTACCCCGAGAGATTTCCAAATGTGTGTGGGTAGGCTATATATCACACGGGGGTAAAATTGTAAAAAGTTGAAAACATTTTTTTGGGGGACTTAGTCATTTTTCCGGCATTTATCAGACTTTCAGATAGGAGAAATGTCAGTGAGCATTCCGATTTCAGTTCCAGAGCGATTCGAACTTGATATTTAGTCGCTTTCAGCCAATTTTCTGAATTTTTGAAAATTTCACTTTTTTGTGAAAATATCCACTAAATGAGGGAATAATATGTGTGAGGGTACCCCAGGAGAGTTCCAAATGTGTGTGGGTAGAATATATATCCCACGGGGGTAAAATTGAAAAAAGTTGAAAACATTTTTTTTTTGGAATTAGTCATTTTTCCGGCGTTTATCAGACTTTCAGATAGGGGAAATGTCAGGGAGCCTTCCGATTTCAGTTCCAGAGAGATTCGCCCGATGAGTCCTTGATATTTAGTCGTTTTCAGCCAATATTCTGAATTTTTGAAAATTCCACTTTTTTTGTGAAAATATCCGCTAAATGAGGGAATAATATGTGTGAGGGTACCCCAGGAGAGTTCCAAATGTGTGTGGGTAGAATATACGTCCCACGGGGGTAAAATTGAAAAAAGTTGAAAAAAATGTTTTTTTGGACTTAGTCATTTTTCCGGCGTTTATCAGACTTTCAGATAGGGGAAATGTCAGGGAGCTTTCCGATTTCAGTTCCAGAGCGATTCGCCCGATGAGTCCTTGATATTTAGTCGTTTTTAGCCAATTTTCTGAATTTTTGAAAATTTCTCTTTTTTGTGAAAATATCCACTAAATGAGGGAATAATATGTGTGAGGGTACCCCAGGAGAGTTCCAAATGTGTATGGGTAGAATATATATCCCACGGGGGTAAAATTGAAAAAAGTTGAAAAATTTTTTTCTTTTGTACTTAGTCATTTTTCCGGCATTTATCAGACTTTCAGATAGGGGAAATATCAGTGAGCTTTCTGATTTCAGTTCCAGAGCGATTCGCCCGATGAGTCCTTGATATTTAGTCATTTTCAGCCAATTTTATGAATTTTTGAAAATTCCCCTTTTTTTGTGAAAATATCCACTAAATGAGGGAATAATATGTGTGAGGGTACCCCAGGAGAGTTCCAAATGTGTGTGGGTAGACTATATATCCCACGGGGGTAAAATTGAAAAAAGTTGAAAAAAAATGTTTTTTGGGGACTTAGTAATTTTTCCGGCATTTATCAGACTTTCAGATAGGAGAAATGTCAGTGAGCATTCCGATTTCAGTTCCAGAGCGATTCGCCCGATGCGATTCGCCCGATGAGTCCTTGATATTTATTCGTTTTCAGCCAATTTTCTGAATTTTTGAAAATTTCACTTTTTGTGAAAATATCCACTAAATGAGGGAATAATATGTGTGAGGGTACCCCAGGAGAGTTCCAAATGTGTGTGGGTAGAATATATATCCCACGGGGGTAAAATTGAAAAAAGTTGAAAAATTTTTTTTTTTGGACTTAGTCATTTTTCCGGCGTTTATCAGATTTTCAGATAGGAGAAATGTCAGTGAGCTTTCCAATTTCAGTTCCAGAGCGATTCGAAAGATGAGTCCTTGATATTTAGTCATTTTCAGCCAATTTTCTGAATTATTTAAAATTTCACTTTTTTGTGAAAACATCCACTAAATGAGGGAATAATAAGTGTGAGGGTACCCCAGGAGAATTCCAAATGTGTGTGCGTAGGCTATATATCCCACGGGGGTAAAATTGAAAAAAGTTGAAAAAAAATTTTTTTTGGACTTAGTCATTTTTCCGGCGTTTATCAGAATTTCAGATGGGGGAAAAGTCAGTGAGCATTCCGATTTCAGTTCCAGAGCGATTCGCCCGATGAGTCCTTGATATTTAGTCGTTTTCAGCCAATTTTCTGAATTTTTGAAAATTTCACTTTTTTGTGAAAATGTCCACTAAATGAGGGAATAAAATGTGTGAGGGTTCCCCAGGAGAGTTCCAAATGTGTATGGGTAGAATATATATCCCACGGGGGTAAAATTGAAAAAAGTTGGAAAAAATTTTTTTTTGGACTTAGTCATTTTTCCAGTGTTTATCAGACTTTCAGATAGGGGAAATGTCAGTGAGCATTTCGATTTCAGTTCCAGAGCGATTCGAATGATGAGTCCTTGATATTTAGTCGTTTTCAGCCAATTTTCTGAATTTTTGAAAATTTCACTTTTTTGTGAAAATATCCACTAAATGAGGGAATAATATGTGTGAGGGTACCCCTGGAGAGTTCCAAATGTGTGTGGGTAGAATATATATCCCACGGGGGTAAAATTGAAAAAAGTTGAAAAATTTTTTTTATTGGACTTAGTCATTTTTCCGGTGTTTATCAGACTTTCAGATAGGGGAAATGTCAGTGAGCATTCCGATTTCAGTTCCAGAGCGATTCGAATGATGAGTCCTTGATATTTAGTCGTTTTCAGCCAATTTTCTGAATTTTTGAAAATTTCACTTTTTTGTGAAAATATCCACTAAATGAGGGAATAATATGTGTGAGGGTACCCCAGGAGAGTTCCAAATGTGTGTGGGTAGACTGTATATCACACGGGGGTAAAATTGAAAAAAGTTGAAAAAAAAATTTTTTTGGACTTAGTCATTTTTCCGACGTTTATCAGACTTTAGATGGGGGAAAAGTCAGTGAGCATTCCGATTTCAGTTCCAGAGCGATTCGAATGATGAGTCCTTGATATTTAGTCATTTTCAGCCAATTTTATGAATTTTTGAAAATTCCCCTTTTTTTGTGAAAATATCCGCTAAATGAGGGAATAATATGTGTGAGGGTAAACCAGGAGAGTTCCCAATGTTTGTGGATATATTATATATCCCACAGGGGTAAAATTGTAAAAAGTTGAAAAAAATTTTTTGGGGGACTTAGTCATTTTTCCGGCATTTATCAGACTTTCAGATAGGAGAAATGTCAGTGAGTATTCCGATTTCAGTTCCAGAGCGTTTCGAAAGATGAGTCCTTGATATTTAGTCGTTTTCAGCCAATTTTCTGAATTTTTGAAAATTTCACTTTTTTGTGAAAATATCCACTAAATGAGGGAATAATATGTGTGAGGGTACCCCAGGAGAGTTCCAAATGTGTGTGGGTAGAATATATATCCCACAGTGGTAAAATTGAAAAAAGTTGAAAAAATTTTTTTTTTGGACTTAGTCATTTTTCCGGCGTTTATCAGACTTTCAGATAGGGGAAATGTCAGTGAGCTTTACGATTTCAGTCCAGAGCGATTCGCCCGATGAGTCCTTGATATTTAGTCGTTTTCAGCCAATTTTCTGAATTTTTGAAAATTTCACTTTTTTGTGAAAATGTCCACTAAATGAGGAAATAAAATGTGTGAGGGTTCCCCAGGAGAGTTCCAAATGTGTATGGGTAGAATATATATCCCACGGGGGTAAAATTGAAAAAAGTTGAAAAAAATTTTTTTTTGGACTTAGTCATTTTTCCAGTGTTTATCAGACTTTCAGATAGGGGAAATGTCAGTGAGCATTCCGATTTCAGTTCCAGAGCGATTCGAATGATGAGTCCTTGATATTTAGTCGTTTTCAGCCAATTTTCTGAATTTTTGAAAATTTCACTTTTTTGTGAAAATATCCACTAAATGAGGGAATAATATGTGTGAGGGTACCCCAGGAGAGTTCCAAATGTGTATGGGTAGAATATAGATTCCACAGGGGTAAAATTGAAAAATGTTGAACATTTTTTTTTTTTTGTACTTAGTCATTTTTCCGGCGTTTATCAGACTTTCAGATAGGGGAAATGTCAGTGAGCTTTCCGATTTCAGTTCCAGAGCGATTCGCCCGATGAGTCCTTGATATTTAGTCGTTTTCAGCCAATTTTCTGAATTTTTGAAAATTTCACTTTTTTGTGAAAATATCCACTAAAGGAGGGAATAATATGTGTGAGGGTACCCCAGGAGAGTTCCAAATGTGTGTGGGTAGACTATATATCCCATGGGGTAAAATTGAAAAAAGTTGAAAAAAAATTTTTTTGGACTTAGTCATTTTTCCGGCGTTTATCAGACTTTCAGATAGGGGAAATGTCAGTGAGCGTTCTGATTTCAGTTCCAGAACGTTTCGAATGATGAGTCCTTGATATTTAGTCGTTTTCAGCCAATTTTATGAATTTTTGAAATTTCCACTTTTTTGTGAAAATATCCGCTAAATGAGGGAATAATAAGTGTGAGGGTACCCCGAGAGATTTCCAAATGTGTGTGGGTAGGCTATATATCACACGGGGGTAAAATTGTAAAAAGTTGAAAACATTTTTTTGGGGGACTTAGTCATTTTTCCGGCATTTATCAGACTTTCAGATAGGAGAAATGTCAGTGAGCATTCCGATTTCAGTTCCAGAGCGATTCGAACTTGATATTTAGTCGCTTTCAGCCAATTTTCTGAATTTTTGAAAATTTCACTTTTTTGTGAAAATATCCACTAAATGAGGGAATAATATGTGTGAGGGTACCCCAGGAGAGTTCCAAATGTGTGTGGGTAGAATATATATCCCACGGGGGTAAAATTGAAAAAAGTTGAAAACATTTTTTTTTTGGAATTAGTCATTTTTCCGGCGTTTATCAGACTTTCAGATAGGGGAAATGTCAGGGAGCCTTCCGATTTCAGTTCCAGAGAGATTCGCCCGATGAGTCCTTGATATTTAGTCGTTTTCAGCCAATATTCTGAATTTTTGAAAATTCCACTTTTTTTGTGAAAATATCCGCTAAATGAGGGAATAATATGTGTGAGGGTACCCCAGGAGAGTTCCAAATGTGTGTGGGTAGAATATACGTCCCACGGGGGTAAAATTGAAAAAAGTTGAAAAAAATGTTTTTTTGGACTTAGTCATTTTTCCGGCGTTTATCAGACTTTCAGATAGGGGAAATGTCAGGGAGCTTTCCGATTTCAGTTCCAGAGCGATTCGCCCGATGAGTCCTTGATATTTAGTCGTTTTTAGCCAATTTTCTGAATTTTTGAAAATTTCTCTTTTTTGTGAAAATATCCACTAAATGAGGGAATAATATGTGTGAGGGTACCCCAGGAGAGTTCCAAATGTGTATGGGTAGAATATATATCCCACGGGGGTAAAATTGAAAAAAGTTGAAAAATTTTTTTCTTTTGTACTTAGTCATTTTTCCGGCATTTATCAGACTTTCAGATAGGGGAAATATCAGTGAGCTTTCCGATTTCAGTTCCAGAGCGATTCGCCCGATGAGTCCTTGATATTTAGTCATTTTCAGCCAATTTTATGAATTTTTGAAAATTCCCCTTTTTTTGTGAAAATATCCCCTAAATGAGGGAATAATATGTGTGAGGGAACCCCAGGAGAGTTCCAAATGTGTGTGGGTAGACTATATATCCCACGGGGTTAAAATTGTAAAAAGTTGAAAAAATTTTTTTTGGGGACTTAGTAATTTTTCCGGCATTTATCAGACTTTCAGATAGGAGAAATGTCAGTGAGCATTCCGATTTCAGTTCCAGAGCGATTCGCCCGATGCGATTCGCCCGATGAGTCCTTGATATTTATTCGTTTTCAGCCAATTTTCTGAATTTTTGAAAATTTCACTTTTTGTGAAAATATCCACTAAATGAGGGAATAATATGTGTGAGGGTACCCCAGGAGAGTTCCAAATGTGTGTGGGTAGAATATATATCCCACGGGGGTAAAATTGAAAAAAGTTGAAAAATTTTTTTTTTTGGACTTAGTCATTTTTCCGGCGTTTATCAGATTTTCAGATAGGAGAAATGTCAGTGAGCTTTCCAATTTCAGTTCCAGAGCGATTCGAAAGATGAGTCCTTGATATTTAGTCATTTTCAGCCAATTTTCTGAATTATTTAAAATTTCACTTTTTTGTGAAAACATCCACTAAATGAGGGAATAATAAGTGTGAGGGTACCCCAGGAGAATTCCAAATGTGTGTGCGTAGGCTATATATCCCACGGGGGTAAAATTGAAAAAAGTTGAAAAAAAAATTTTTTTGGACTTAGTCATTTTTCCGGCGTTTATCAGAATTTCAGATGGGGGAAAAGTCAGTGAGCATTCCGATTTCAGTTCCAGAGCGATTCGAATGATGAGTCCTTGATATTTAGTCATTTTCAGCCAATTTTATGAATTTTTGAAAATTCCCCTTTTTTTGTGAAAATATCCACTAAATGAGGGAATAATATGTGTGAGGGTACCCCAGGAGAGTTCCCAATGTGTGTGGATAGATTATATATCCCACAGGGTTAAAATTGTAAAAAGTTGAAAAAATTTTTTTTGGGGACTTAGTCATTTTTCCGGCATTTATCAGACTTTCAGATAGGAGAAATGTCAGTGAGCATTCCGCTTTCAGTTCCAGAGCGATTCGCCCGATGCGATTCGCCCGATGAGTCCTTGATATTTATTCGTTTTCAGCCAATTTTCTGAATTTTTGAAAATTTCTCTTTTTTGTGAAAATATTCACTAAATGAGGGAATAATATGTGTGAGGGTACCCCAGGAGAGTTCCAAATGTGTGTGGATAGATTATATATCACACGGGGGTAAAATTGAAAAAAGTTGAAAAAAATTTTTTTTTGGACTTAGTCATTTTTCCGGCATTTATCTGACTTTCAGATAGGGGAAATATCAGTGAGCTTTCCGATTTCAGTTCCAGAGTGATTAGAACGATGAGTCATTGATAATTAGTCGTTTTCAGCCAATTTTCTGAATTTTTGAAAATTTCTCTTTTTTGTGAAAATATCCACTAAATAAGGGAATAATATGTGTGAGGGTACCCCAGGAGAGTTCCAAATGTGTACGGGTAGAATATATATCCCACGGGGGTAAAATTGAAAAAAGTTGAAAATTTTTTTTTTTTTGTACTTAGTCATTTTTCCGGCGTTTATCAGACTTTCAGATAGGGGAAATGTCAGTGAGCTTTCCGATTTCAGTTCCAGAGCGATTTGCCCGATGAGTCCTAGATATTTAGTCATTTTCAGCCAATTTTCTGAATTTTTGAAAATTTCACTTTTTTGTGAAAGTATCCACTAAATGAGGGAATAATATGTGTGAGGGTACCCCAGGAGAGTTCCAAATGTGTGTGGGTAGAATATATATCCCACGGGGGTAAAATTGAAAAAAGTTGAAATTTTTTTTCTTTATGGAATTAGTCATTTTTCCGGCGTTTATCAGACTTTCAGATAGGGGAATGTCAGGGAGCCTTCCCATTTCAGTTCCAGAGAGATTCGCCCGATGAGTCCTTGATATTTAGTCGTTTTCAGCCAATTTTCTGAATTTTTGAAAATTTCACTTTTTTGTGAAAATATCCACTAAATGAGGGAATAATATGTGTGAGGGTACCCCAGGAGAGTTCACAATGTGTGTGGATAGATTATATATCCCACAGGGGTAATATTGAAAAAAGTTGAAAAAAAATGTTTTGGAGACTTATTCATTTTTCCGGCATTTATCAGACTTTCAGATAGGAGAAATGTCAGTGAGCATTCCGATTTCAGTTCCAGAGCGATTCGAAAGATGAGTCCTTGATATTTAGTCGTTTTCAGCCAATTTTCTGAATTTTTGAAAATTTCACTTTTTTGTGAAAATATCCACTAAATGAGGGAATAATATGTGTGAGGGTACCCCAGGAGAGTTCCAAATGTGTACGGGTAGAATATATATCCCACGGGGGTAAAATTGAAAAAAGTTGGAAATTTTTTTTTTTTTGTACTTAGTCATTTTTCCGGCGTTTATAAGACTTTCAGATAGGGGAAATGTCAGTGAGCGTTCCGATTTCAGTTCAGAAAGTTTTGACCCATGAGTCCTTGATATTTAGTCGTTTTCAGCCAATTTTCGAAAATTTCACTTTTTTGTGAAAATATCCACTAAATGAGGGAATAATATGGGTGAGGGTTCCCCAGGAGAGTTCCAAATGTGTGTGGGTAGAATATATATCCCATGGGGGTAAAATTGAAAAAAGTTGAAAAAATTTTTGGGGGGGATTTAGTCATTTTTCAGGCATTCATCAGACTTTCAGATAGGGGAAATGTTAGTGAGCATTCCGATTTCAGTTCCAGAGCGATTCGAATGATGAGTGCTTGATATTTAGTCGTTTTCAGCCAATTTTCTGAATTTTTCAAAATTCCACTTTTTTATGAAAATATCCGCTAAATGAGGGAATAATATGTGTGAGGGTACCCCAGGTGAGTTCCCAATGTGTGTGGATCGATTATATATCCCACAGGGGTAAAATTGTAAAAAGTTGAAAAAATTTTTTTTGGGGACTTAGTCATTTTTCCGGCATTTATCAGACTTTCAGATAGGAGAAATGTCAGTGAGCATTCCGATTTCAGTTCCAGAGCGTTTCGCCCGATGCGAATCGCCCGATGAGTCCTTGATATTTATTCGTTTAAAGCCAATTTTCTGAATTTTTGAAAATTTCTCTTTTTTGTGAAAATATTCACTAAATGAGGGAATAATATGTGTGAGGGCACCCCAGTAGAGTTCCAAATGTGTATGGGTAGAATATATATCCCACGGGGGTAAAATTGAAAAAAGTAGAAAAAAATTTTTTTTTGGACTTAGTCATTTTTCCGGCATTTATCAGACTATCAGATAGGGGAAATGTTAGTGAGCATTCCGATTTCAGTTCCAGAGCAATTCGAATGATGAGTCCTTGATATTTAGTCGTTTTCAGCCAATTTTCAGAATTTTTGCAAATTTCACTTTTTTGTGAAAATATCCACTAAATGAGGGAGTAATATGTTTGAGGGTTCCCCAGGAGATTTCCAAATGTGTGTGGGTAGACTATATATCACACGGGGGTAAAATTGAAAAAAGTTGAAAAAAATTTTTTTTAGGACTTAGTCATTTTTCCAGCGTTTATCAGACTTTCAAATAGGGGAAATGTCAGTGAGCATTCCGATTTCAGTTCCAGAACATTTCGCCCCATGAGTCCATGATATTTAGTCGTTTTCACCAATTTTCAGTATTTTTGAAAATGTCACTTTTTTGTGAAAATATCCACTAAATGAGGGAATAATATGTGTGAGGGTACCCCAGGAGAGTTCCAAATGTGTGTGGGTAGAATATATATCCCATGGGCGTAAAATTGAAAAAAGTTAAAAATAATTTTGGGGGGGATTTGGCAATTTTTCAGGCATTTATCTGAATTTCAGATAGGGGAAATGTCAGTGAGCTTTCCGATTTCAGTTCCAGAGCGATTCGATCGATGAGTACTTGATAATTAGTTGTTTTCAGCCAATTTTCTGAATTTATGAAAATTTCACTTTTTTGTGAAAATATCCACTAAATGAGGGAATAATATGTGTGAGGGTACCCCAGGAGAGTTCCAAATGTGTCTGGGTAGAAAATATATCCCACGGGGGTAAAATTGAAAAAAGTTAAAAAAAATTTTTTTTTTGGACTTATTCATTTTTCCGGCATTTATCAGACTTTCAGATAGGGAAAATGTCAGTGAGCGTTCCGATTTCAGCTCCAGAGCGATTCGTCTGATGAGTCCTTGATATTTAGTGTTTTTTCAGCTAATTTTCTGAATTTTTGAAAATTTCACTTTTTTGTGAAAATATCCACTAAATGAGCGAATAATATGTGTGAGCATACCCCAGGAGAGTTCCAAATGTGTGTGGGTAGAATATAGATCCCACAGGGGTAAAACTGAAAAAAGTTGAAAAACTTTTTTTTTTTGATTTAGTCATTTTTCCGGCTTTTATCAGACTTTTAGATAGGGGAAATGTCAATGAGCATTCCGATTTCAGTTCCAGAGCGATTCGACCGATGAGTCCTTGATATTTAGTCGTTTTCAGACAATTTTCTGAATATTTGAAAATTTCAATTTTTTCTGAAAATATCCGCTAACTTAGGGAATAATACGTGTGAAGGTACCCCAGGAGAGTTCCAAATGTGTGTGGGTAGAAAACATATCCCACGGGGGTAAAATTTAAAAAAGTTGAAAAAAAATTTTTTTTTGGACTTAGTCATTTTTCCTGCGTTTATCAGACTTTCAGAAAGGGAAAATGTCAGTGAGTGTTCCGATTTCAGTTCCAGAGCGATTCGTCCGATAAGTCCTTGACATTTAGTCGTTTTCAGCAAATTTTCTGAATTTTTGAAAATTTCACTTTTTTTTTTAAATATCCACTAAATGAGGGAGTAATATCTGTGAGGGTACCCCAGGAGAGTTCCAAATGTGCGTGGGTAGAATATATATCCCACGGGGGTAAAATTGAAAAAAGTTGAAAACATTTTTTGGGGGTACTTAGTCATTTTTCCGGCATTTATCAGACTTTCAGATAGGGGAAATGTCATTGAGCATTCCGATTTCAATTCCAGAGCGATTTGACCGATGAGTCCTTGATATTTAGTCGTTTTCAGCCAATTTTCGAAAATTTCACTTTTTTGTGAAATTATCCACTAAATGAGGGAAAAATATGTGTGAGGATACCCCAGGAGAGTTCCAAATGTGTGTGGGTAGAATATATATCCCACGGGGGTAAAATTGAAAACAGTTGAACAATTTTTTTGGGGGGACTTAGTTATTTTTCCGGCGTTTATCAGACTTTCAGATAGGGGAAATGTCAGTGAGCATTCCGATTTCAGTTCCAGAGCGATTCGAACGATGAGTCCTTGATATATAGTCGTTTTCAGCAAATTTTCTGAATTTTTGAAAATTTCACTTTTTTGTGAAAATATCCACTAAATAAGCGAATAATATGTGTGAGGGTACCCCAGGAGAGTTCCAAATGTGTGTGAGTAGAAAATGTATCCCACGGGGGTAAAATTGAAAACAGTTTAAAAAAATTTTTTTTTTGGACTTAGTCATTTCTCCGGCGTTTAACAGACTTTCAGATAGGGGGAATGTCAGTGAGCGTTCCGATTTCAGTTCCAGAGCGATTCGACCGATGAGTCCTTGATATATAGTCGTTTTCAGCAAATTTTCTGAATTTTTGAAAATTTCACTTCTTTGTGAAAATATCCACTGAATGAGGGAATAATATGTGTGAGGGTACCCCAGGAGAGTTCCAAATGTGTGTGGGTAGAAAATATATCCCACGGGGGTAAAATTGAAAAAAGTTGAAAAAAATTTTTTTTTTGGACTTAGTCATTTCCCTGGCGTTTATCAGACTTTCAGATAGGGGAAATGTCAGTGAGCGTTCCGATTTCAGTTCCAGAGCGATTCGAGCAATGAGTCCTGGATATTTAGTCGTTTTCAGCAAATTTTCAGAATTTTTTGAAAATTTCACTCTTTTGTGAAAATATCCACTGAAGGAGGGCATAATATGTGTGAGGTTACCTCAGAAGAGTTCAAAATGTGTGTGGGTAGAAAATATATCCCACGGGGGTAAAATTGAAAAAAGTTGAAAAATATATTTTTTTTGGGCTTAGTCATTTTTCCGGCGTTTATCAGATTTTCAGATATGGGAAATGTCAGTGAGCGTTCCGATTTCAGTTCCAGAGTGATTTTCCCGATGAGTCCTTGATATTTAATCGTTTTCAGCCAATTTTCTGAATTTTTGAAAATTTCACTTTTTTGTGAAAATATCCACTAAATGAGGGAATAATATGTGTGAGGGTACCGCAGGAGAGTTCCAAATGTGTGTGGGTAGAATATATATCCCACGGGGGTAAAATTGAAAAAAGTTTAAAAAAATTTTTTTTGTACTTAGTCATTTTTCCGGCGTTTATTAGACTTTCAGATAGGGGAAATGTCAGTGAGCATTCCGATTTCAGTTCCAGAGTGATTCGACCCATGAGTCCTTGATATTTAGTCGTTTTCCGCCAATTTTCTGAATTTTTGAAAATGTTACTTTTTTGTGAAAATATCCGCTAAATGAGGGAATAATATGTGTGAGGGTACCGCAGGAGAGTTCCAAATGTGTGTGTGTAAAATATATATCCCACGGGGGTAAAATTGAAAAAAGTTTAAAAAAATTTTTTTGAGGACTTAGTCTTATTTCCGGCGTTTATCTGACTTTCAGATAGGGAAAATGTCAGTGAGCGTTCCGATTTCAGTTCCAGAGCGATTCGACCGATGAGTCCTTGAAACCAGGGGAGGAGTCCTGAGGAGATAATTTGCATATTCCCACTGCATTTTGGGGTAAGTGAAGAGTCTCCGCGAGCTCAAAGAACACTGGATTTTGGCTGTTGGAGCTGAAAAGAGGACATCGGTAAACCAGGGGAGGAGTCCTGAGGAGATAATTTGCATATTCCCACTGCATTTTGGGGTAAGTGAAGAGTCTCCGCGAGCTCAAAGAACACTGGATTTTGGCTGTTGGAGCTGAAAAGAGGACATCGGTAAACCAGGGGAGGAGTCCTGAGGAGATAATTTGCATATTCCCACTGCATTTTGGGGTAAGTGAAGAGTCTCCGCGAGCTCAAAGAACACTGGATTTTGGCTGTTGGAGCTGAAAAGAGGACATCGGTAAACCAGGGGAGGAGTCCTGAGGAGATAATTTGCATATTCCCACTGCATTTTGGAGTAAGTGAAGAGTCTCCGCGAGCTCAAAGAACACTGGATTTTGGCTGTTGGAGCTGAAAAGAGGACATCGGTAAACCAGGGGAGGAGTCCTGAGGAGATAATTTGCATATTCCCACTGCATTTTGGGGTAAGTGAAGAGTCTCCGCGAGCTCAAAGAACACTGGATTTTGGCTGTTGGAGCTGAAAAGAGGACATCGGTAAACCAGGGGAGGAGTCCTGAGGAGATAATTTGCATATTCCCACTGCATTTTGGGGTAAGTGAAGAGTCTCCGCGAGCTCAAAGAACACTGGATTTTGGCTGTTGGAGCTGAAAAGAGGACATCGGTAAACCAGGGGAGGAGTCCTGAGGAGATAATTTGCATATTCCCACTGCATTTTGGGGTAAGTGAAGAGTCTCCGCGAGCTCAAAGAACACTGGATTTTGGCTGTTGGAGCTGAAAAGAGGACATCGGTAAACCAGGGGAGGAGTCCTGAGGAGATAACTTGCATATTCCCACTGCATTTTGGGGTAAGTGAAGAGTCTCCGCGAGCTCAAAGAACACTGGATTTTGGCTGTTGGAGCTGAAAAGAGGACATCGGTAAACCGCGCGCCTATCGGCGCGCGCATTTTGAAGCTTTTTTTTTAAGCTTTTTTCACTGTTTTCAGAACATTAACAATAAGAACATGGAAGAGTCCAGGAGCCATTTGGTGAGCTGCATATCCTGCTACATGTTCACAGACTTGCCAGTGGAAAAGCCAGACTTCACATGCCAGAAATGCAAGCTTGTGTCCCTGTTGGAGGAAAAGTTGCGAAATCTAGAAGAGAGGTTAACTACCTTGAAAATCATTAAGGAAGGTGAAGAGTTCTTAGACAGAGCAGAATTATCTCTTCATGATTCAGAAAGAGAAGAAATTCGAACTGCACCTGACGAAACAGAGGAATGGAAGCATGTGACCCACAGAAGCAGGAGGATCGAGAGGCAGTCAGCACCCATACTGCTCAGGAACCAGTACCAGGCTCTCACACAGGAGAACCATGAAGAAATACAGCAAGATAAGACTTTGCCAGCAATGAATAACCTTGTAAGCCCTCAGAATCCTCCTGGATGGAGAAAGAAGAATGTTGTGAAGAAAAAACGGAGAGTGGTGGTCATGGGGGATTCCCTGTTAAGAGGAACAGAGGCCGCTATCTGCAGACCAGACATAACCTCAAGAGAAATGTGCTGTCTTCCAGGAGCAAAAATTAAAGATGTGTCTGACAGGATATCAAGACTCTTCAGACCTACAGATCACTACCCATTCCTGCTAATACATGTGGGGACAAATGACACCGCAAGAAAGGACCTGGAAACCATCTGCAGTGACTTTGAAGACTTAGGCAAGAAAGTGAAAGAATTGGGAGCGCAGGTGGTCTTCTCATCCATCTTCCCAGTGGATGGCCATGGAACAATGAGGTGGAATAAGATTCTACAGGTGAACAACTGGCTACGTCGATGGTGCCGTCAACAAGGATTTGGATTTCTGGATCACGGAATGAATTACCTATACGATGGACTACTTGCTAGAGATGGGGTGCACCTTACGAAGACTGGAAAACATGTATTTGGAAGTCGCCTTGCTACACTCATCAGAAGAGCTTTAAACTAGAACAATGTGGGAAGGGAAGCAAAAGGCCAGAAAAAGCCATACAGCTGACAAATACTATTGAGATCTCTGCTACTGGAAGTGGAAAAGAAGAACAAAGACAAAAAAATCTAAATAATAAAAATATGGGAGGAAGAGAAACCAATCACAAACTAAAATGTTTTTATACAAATGCACAAAGCATGGGCAACAAACAAGGAGAATTGGAACTACTAATGCAGGAAAAGGAATATGATGTCATTGGAATCACTGAAACTTGGTGGGACGATACACATGATTGGAATAAAAGGCTAAAAGGATACAACTTATTTGCAAGAAACAGACTTGATAAACGAGGAGGAGGTGTCGCATTGTATGTTAGAAAAGCGTATATCTGCACAGAGATTGAAGCTTCAGAGACTGGGAGTTCTGTGGAAACTGTTTGGGTAAGAATACAAGGAGAGAACAACGGAAAGGACACCATTGTAGGCATTTACTACAGGCCACCTGGGCAAGCTGAAGATATGGATGAACTCTTTATGTATCAAATGACCAAGTTCTCCAAAAAATATGACGTAGTGGTCATGGGAGATTTCAACTATCCAGACATTTGTTGGGAATCTCTCTCAAGTAAAACTAACAGGTCAAGCAAATTCTTATCCTCTCTTGCTGACAACTTTATCTTCCAAAAGGTAGGGGAGAAAACAAGGGGATCTGCTACTTTGGATCTAATCCTTATAAACAGGGAGGAAATGGTTGAGGAGGTAAAGGTGGCTGGGACCCTAGGAGGCAGCGATCATGCTATTATAGAATTTTGGATAACTAGAGGAGGAAGACATGTGAAGACTCAAACTTCAAGGTTAGATTTTAGAAAGGCAGATTTTAAGAGACTCAGAAAGAGAATAGGAGGGATCCAATGGCTGGATGTCCTTAAGGACAAAAATGTCCAGGAAGGATGGGAAGTTTTTAAAAATGAGATTCTCAAAGCACAATCGTTAACAATCCCGAAAAGTAGGAAGAATGGGAAGCATTTAAGGAAACCAGGATGGATGAACACAGAACTTAAACACATGCTAAAAAGAAAGAAAGAAATGTTTATTAAATGGAAAGAGGGAGGCATATCTAAAGAAGATTATAATGCAGTCTGCAGATCCTGCAGGGCACGTATCAGGTTAGCTAAAGCTGACAATGAATTAAGGCTTGCAAGAGATGTCAAAAGCAATAAAAAAGGATTTTGGGGGTATGTCAAAAGTAAAAGAAAAGTCAAAGATGCTATAGGATTTTTACAGGATGAAAATGGAGAAATGGTAAGAGAGGATGTTGAGAAGGCCGAACTTTTTAATTCCTATTTTGCATCTGTTTTCTCTCAGAAAGAAAATGTAACATCAACTGATCTTCACTGTCCTTTTAAAGGAATAGAGGAATCCAAGTTATCAGTAAACAGAAAGATTGTGAGGGAATATTTAGCTAACATAAATGAGTTCAAGTCTCCAGGTCCAGATGAATTACACCCCAGAGTACTGAAGGAGATTGTAGAAGAAATTTTAGAACCACTCTCCATAATCTTTGAAAATTCTTGGAGAACAGGAGAAGTCCCAGAAGACTGGAGAAGAGCAAATGTTGTTCCTATCTTCAAAAAGGGGAAGAAGGTGGACCCAGGGAACTATAGGCCGGTGAGTCTGACTTCTATACCAGGAAAGATCTTTGAACAAATTATTAAACAACATGTATGTAAGTACATGGATAAGAATGAAGTGATTAACCAGAGTCAGCATGGGTTTGTAACTAACAAGTCATGTCAAACTAACTTAATTTCCTTCTATGACAGAATCACTGACTGGGTGGATCAGGGAAATGCTGTAGATATAGTATATCTTGACTTCAGCAAAGCATTTGACAAAGTATCTCACATCATCCTTATTGAAAAAATGACCAAGTATGCAATGGACCAGGCAACTGTTAGGTGGATTCATAACTGGCTTAGTGATCGGACTCAAAGGGTGGTTGTAAATGGCTTCACATCCAGCTGGATGAATGTCTCAAGTGGGGTACCACAGGGCTCCGTCCTGGGACCTGTATTGTTCAACATCTTTATCAATGATTTAGATGAAGGAATTGAGGGTAAACTGATTAAATTTGCTGATGACACAAAGCTAGGAGGGATAGCTAATACTAGAGAAGAGAGAGAGAGGATTCAAAAAGACCTAAATAAACTGGAGCAGTGGGCAGCAACCAACAGAATGGTTTTTAACAGGGGAAAATGCAAAGTACTACATCTGGGCAATAAAAATGCAAAAAGCATATACAGAATGGGAGGAATAGAGCTAAGCAACAGTACATGTGAAAAAGACTTAGGTATACTAATAGATCATAGACTGAACATGAGTCAACAGTGTGATGCAGCAGCAAAAAAGGCAAATACAATTCTGGGATGTATTAACAGAAGCATACAGTCTAGATCACGTGAAGTCATTATCGGTCTTTACTCCTCTTTGGTCAGACCTCATCTGGAATACTGTGTACAGTTTTGGGCACCACATTTTAAAAAAGACATCGACAAACTGGAGCAAGTTCAGAGAAGAGCGACCAGAATGGTGACTGGTCTGCAAACCATGTCCTATGAGGAACGGTTGCAGGATTTGGGAATGTTTAGCTTGCAAAAAAGAAGACTGAGAGGAGACTTAATAGCTGTCTACAAATATGTCAAGGGCTGTCACATTGTAGAAGGATCATCTTTATTCTCATTTGCACAAGGAAAGACTAGAAGCAATGGGATGAAACTAAATGGGAGGAGACACAGATTAGATATTAGAAAAAACTTTTTGACAGTTAGGGTGATTAATGAGTGGAACAGGCTGCCACGAGAGGTGGTGAGTTCCCCTTCAATGGACGTCTTCAAACAGAGGCTGGACAGACATCTGTCTGAGATGATCTAGTGAATCCTGCTTTGAGCAGGGGGTTGGACCAGATGACCCAGGAGGTCCCTTCCAACTCTACCATTCTATGATTCTATGATTCTATGATTCTATGATTTCGTCGTTTTCAGCCAATTTTCTGAATTTTTGAAAATGTTACTTTTTTGTGAAAATATCCGCTAAATGAGGGAATAATATGTGTGAGGGTACCCCAGGATAGTTCCAAATGTGTGTGGGTAGAAAATATATCCCATGGGGGTAAAATTGAAAAAAATTGAAAACTATCTTTTTTTTGGACTTAATCATTTTTCCGGCGTTTATAAGACTTTCAGATAGGGGAAATGTCAGTGAGCGTTCCGATTTCCGTTCCAGAGCGATTTGACGCGATGAGTCCTTGATATTTTGTCGTTTTCATCCAATTTTCTGAATTTTTGAAAATTTCACTTTTTTTCTGAAAATATCCGCTAAATGAGGGAATAATATATGTGAGGGTACCACAGGAGAGTTCCAAATATGCATTGGTAGAATATATATCCCATGGGGGTAAAATTGAAAAAAGTTGAAAAAATTTTTTTTTTGGACTTAGTCATTTTTCCGGCGTTTATCTGACTTTCAGATAGGGGAAATGTCAGTGAGCGTTCCGATTTCCGTTCCAGAGCGATTCGACCCGATGAGTCCTTGATATTTTGTCGTTTTCAGCCAATTTTCTGAATTTTTGAAAATTTCACTTTTTTGTGAAAATATCCGCTAAATGAGGGAATAATATGTGTGAGGGTACCCCAGGAGAGTTCCAAATGTGTGTGGGTAGAAAATATATCGCACGGGGGTAAAAGTGAAAAAAGTTGAAAAAAATATTTTTTTTGAACTTAGTCATTTTTCCGGTGTTTATCAGACTTTCAGATAGGGGAAATGTCAGTGAGCGTTCCGATTTCAGTTCCAGAGCGATTTGCCCGATGAGTCCTTGATATTTAGTCGTTTTCAGCCAATTTTCTGAATTTTTGAAAATTTCACTTTTTTGTGAAAATATGCACTAAATGAGGGAATAATATGTGTGAGGGTACCGCAGGACAGTTCCAAATGTGTGTGGGTAGAATATATATCCCACGGGGGTAAAATTGAAAAAAGTTTAAAAAATTTTTTTTTTGGACTTAGTCATTTTTCCGGCGTTTATTAGACTTTCAGATAAGGGAAATGTCAGTGAGCATTCCGATTTCAGTTCCAGAGCGATTCGACCGATGAGTCCTTGATATTTAGTCGTTTTCCGCCAATTTTCTGAATTTTTGAAAATGTTACTTTTTTGTGAAAATATCCACTAAATGAGGGAATAATATGTGTGAGGGTACCCGAGGAGAGTTCCAAATGTGTGTGGGTAGAATATAGATCCCACGGGGGTAAAATTGAAAAAAGTTGAAATAAAATTTTTTTTTGAACTTAGTCATTTTTCCGGCGTTTATCAGACTTTCAGATATGGGAAATGTCAGTGAGCTTTCCGATTTCAGTTCCAGAGCGATTTGACGCGATGAGTCATTGATATTTTGTCGTTTTCAGCCAATTTTCTGAATTTTTGAAAATTTCACTTTTTTGTGAAAATATCCACTAAATGAGGGAATAATATGTGTGACGGTACCCCAGGATAGTTCCAAATGTGTGTGGGTAGAAAATATATCCCATGGGGGTAAAATTGAAAAAAGTTGAAAACTATCTTTTTTTTGGACTTAATCATTTTTCCGGCGTTTATCAGACTTTCAGATAGGGGAAATGTCAGTGAGCGTTCCGATTTCCATTCCAGAGCGATTCGACGCGATGAGTCCTTGATATTTTGTCGTTTTCAGCCAATTTTCTGAATTTTTGAAAATTTCACTTTTTTGTGAAAATATCCGCTAAATGAGGGAATAATATATGTGAGAGTACCACAGGAGAGTTCCAAATATGCATTGGTAGAATATATATCCCATGGGGGTAAAATTGAAAAAAGTTGAAAAATTTTTTTTTTTTGGACTTAGTCATTTTTCCGGCGTTTATCAGATTTTCAGATAGTGAAAATGTCAGTTCCAGAGCGATTCGCCCCATGAATCCTTGATATTTAGTCGTTTTCAGACAATTTTCTGTATTTTTGAAAATTTCACCTTTTTGTGAAAATATCCACTATATGAGGGAATAATATGTGTGAGGGTATCCCAGGAGAGTTCCAAATGTGAGTGGGTAGAATATAGATCCCACGGGGGTAAAATTGAAAAAAGTTTAAAAAAAAAATTTTTTGGACTTAGTCATTTCTCCGGCGTCTATCAGACTTTCAGATAGAGGAAATGTCAGTGAGCATTCCGATTTCAGTTCCATAGCGATTAGACCGATGAGTCCTTGATATTTAGTCATTTTCAGCCAATTATCTGAATTTTTGAAAATTTCACTTTTTTGTGAAAATATCCACTAAATGAGGGCATAATATGTGTGAGGGTACCCCAGGAGAGTTCCAAATGTGTGTGGGTAGAAAATATATCCCACGGTGTAAAATTGAAAAAAGTTGAAAAATTTTTTTTTTTTGGACTTAGTCATTTTTCCGGCGTTTATCAGATTTTCATATAGGGAAAATGTCAGTTCCAGAGCGATTCACCCGATGAATACTTGATATTTAGTAGTGTTCTGCCAACTTTCTGAATTTTTGAAAATTTCACTTTTTTGTGAAAATATCCACTAAATGAGGGAATAATATGTGTGAGGGTACCCCAGGAGAGTTCCAAATGTGTGTGGGTAGAATATATATCCCACAGGGATAAAATTGAAAAAAGTTTAAAAAAATTAATTTTTGGATTTATTCATTTTTCCCGCGTTTATCAGACTTTTAGATAGGGGAAATGTCAGTGAGCGTTCCGATTTCTGTTCCAGAGCGATTCGCCCGATGAGTCCTTGATACTTAGTCGTTTTCAGCCAATTTTCTGAATTTTTGAAAATTTCACTTTTTTGTGAAAATATCCGCTAAATGAGGGAATAATATGTGTGAGAGTACCCCAGGATAGTTCCAAATGTGTGTGGGTAGAAAATATATCCCATGGGGGTAAAATTGAAAAAAGTTGAAAACTATTTTTTTTTTGGACTTAATCATTTTTCCGGCGTTTATCAGACTTTCAGAAAGGGGAAATGTCAGTGAGCGTTCCGATTTCCGTTCCAGAGTGATTCGACCCGATGAGTCCTTGATATTTAGTCGTTTTCAGCCAATTTTCTGAATTTTTGAAAATTTCACTTTTTTGTGAAAATATCCACTAAATGAGGGAATAATATGTGTGAGGGTACCCAAGGAGAGTTCCAAATGTGTGTGGGTAGAATATATATCCCACAGGGATAAAATTGAAAAAAGTTTAAAAAAATTAATTTTTGGAGTTAGTCATTTTTCTCGCGTTTATCAGACTTTTAGATAGGGGAAATGTCAGTGAGCGTTCCGATTTCCGTTCCAGAGCGATTCGACCCGATGAGTCCTTGATATTTAGTCGTTTTCAGCCAATTTTCTGAATTTTTGAAAATTTCACTTTTTTGTGAAAATATCCACTATATGAGGGAATAATATGTGTGAGGGTATCCCAGGAGAGTTCCAAATGCGAGTGGGTAGAATATAGATCCCACGGGGGTAAAATTGAAAAAAGTTTAAAAAAAATTTTTTTTGGACTTAGTCATTTCTCCGGCGTCTATCAGACTTTCAGATACAGGAAATGTCAGTGATCATTCCGATTTCAGTTCCATAGCAATTCGACCGATGAGTCCTTGATATTTAGTCATTTTCAGCCAATTTTCTGAATTTTTGAAAATTTCACTTTTTTGTGAAAATATCCTCTAAATGAGGGCATAATATGTGTGAGGGTACCCCAGGAGAGTACCAAATGTGTGTGGGTAGAATATATATCCCACAGGGATAAAATTGAAAAAAGTTTAAAAAAATTTATTTTTGGATTTAGTCATTTTTCCCACGTTTATCAGACTTTTAGATAGGGGAAATGTCAGTGAGCGTTCCGATTTCTGTTCCAGAGCGATTCGCCTGATGAGTCCTTGATATTTAGTCGTTTTCAGCCAATTTTCAGAATTTTTGAAATTTTCACTTTTTTGTGAAAATATCCACTAAATGAGGTAATAATATGTCTGAAGGTACCCTAGGAGAGTTCCAAATGTGTGTGGGTAGAATATATATCCCACGGGGGTAAAATTGAAAAAAGTTGAATAAAATTTTTTTTTCTACTTAGTCATTTTTACGGCGTTTATCAGAATTTCATGTAGGGGAAATATCAGTGAGCATTCCGATTTCAGTTCCAGAGCGATTTGCCCGATGAGTCCTTGATATTTAGTCGTTTTCAGCCAATTTTCTGAATTTTTGAAAATTTCACTTTTTTGTGAAAATATGCACTAAATGAGGGAATAATATGTGTGAGGGTACCGCAGGAGAGTTCCAAATGTGTGTGGGTAGAATATATATCCCACGGGGGTAAAATTGAAAAAAGTTTAAAAAATTTTTTTTTTGGACTTAGTCATTTTTCCGGCGTTTATTAGACTTTCAGATAGGGGAAATGTCAGTGAGCATTCCGATTTCAGTTCCAGAGCGATTCGACCGATGAGTCCTTGATATTTAGTCGTTTTCCGCCAATTTTCTGAATTTTTGAAAATGTTACTTTTTTGTGAAAATATCCACTAAATGAGGGAATAATATGTGTGAGGGTACCCGAGGAGAGTTCCAAATGTGTGTGGGTAGAATATAGATCCCACGGGGGTAAAATTGAAAAAAGTTGAAATAAAATTTTTTTTTGAACTTAGTCATTTTTCCGGCGTTTATCAGACTTTCAGATATGGGAAATGTCAGTGAGCTTTCCGATTTCAGTTCCAGAGCGATTTGACGCGATGAGTCATTGATATTTTGTCGTTTTCAGCCAATTTTCTGAATTTTTGAAAATTTCACTTTTTTGTGAAAATATCCACTAAATGAGGGAATAATATGTGTGACGGTACCCCAGGATAGTTCCAAATGTGTGTGGGTAGAAAATATATCCCATGGGGGTAAAATTGAAAAAAGTTGAAAACTATCTTTTTTTTGGACTTAATCATTTTTCCGGCGTTTATCAGACTTTCAGATAGGGGAAATGTCAGTGAGCGTTCCGATTTCCATTCCAGAGCGATTCGACGCGATGAGTCCTTGATATTTTGTCGTTTTCAGCCAATTTTCTGAATTTTTGAAAATTTCACTTTTTTGTGAAAATATCCGCTAAATGAGGGAATAATATATGTGAGAGTACCACAGGAGAGTTCCAAATATGCATTGGTAGAATATATATCCCATGGGGGTAAAATTGAAAAAAGTTGAAAAATTTTTTTTTTTTGGACTTAGTCATTTTTCCGGCGTTTATCAGATTTTCAGATAGTGAAAATGTCAGTTCCAGAGCGATTCGCCCCATGAATCCTTGATATTTAGTCGTTTTCAGACAATTTTCTGTATTTTTGAAAATTTCACCTGTTTGTGAAAATATCCACTATATGAGGGAATAATATGTGTGAGGGTATCCCAGGAGAGTTCCAAATGTGAGTGGGTAGAATATAGATCCCACTGGGGTAAAATTGAAAAAAGTTTAAAAAAAAATTTTTTTGGACTTAGTCATTTCTCTGGCGTCTATCAGACTTTCAGATAGAGGAAATGTCAGTGAGCATTCCGATTTCAGTTCCATAGCGATTAGACCGATGAGTCCTTGATATTTAGTCATTTTCAGCCAATTATCTGAATTTTTGAAAATTTCACTTTTTTGTGAAAATATCCACTAAATGAGGGCATAATATGTGTGAGGGTACCCCAGGAGAGTTCCAAATGTGTGTGGGTAGAAAATATATCCCACGGTGTAAAATTGAAAAAAGTTGAAAAATTTTTTTTTTTTGGACTTAGTCATTTTTCCGGCGTTTATCAGATTTTCATATAGGGAAAATGTCAGTTCCAGAGCGATTCACCCGATGAATACTTGATATTTAGTAGTTTTCTGCCAACTTTCTGAATTTTTGAAAATTTCACTTTTTTGTGAAAATATCCACTAAATGAGGGAATAATATGTGTGAGGGTACCCCAGGAGAGTTCCAAATGTGTGTGGGTAGAATATATATCCCACAGGGATAAAATTGAAAAAAGTTTAAAAAAATTAATTTTTGGATTTATTCATTTTTCCCACGTTTATCAGACTTTTAGATAGGGGAAATGTCAGTGAGCGTTCCGATTTCTGTTCCAGAGCGATTCGCCCGATGAGTCCTTGATACTTAGTCGTTTTCAGCCAATTTTCTGAATTTTTGAAAACTTCACTTTTTTGTGAAAATATCCGCTAAATGAGGGAATAATATGTGTGAGAGTACCCCAGGATAGTTCCAAATGTGTGTGGGTAGAAAATATATCCCATGGGGGTAAAATTGAAAAAAGTTGAAAACTATTTTTTTTTTGGACTTAATCATTTTTCCGGCGTTTATCAGACTTTCAGAAAGGGGAAATGTCAGTGAGCGTTCCGATTTCCGTTCCAGAGTGATTCGACCCGATGAGTCCTTGATATTTAGTCGTTTTCAGCCAATTTTCTGAATTTTTGAAAATTTCACTTTTTTGTGAAAATATCCACTAAATGAGGGAATAATATGTGTGAGGGTACCGCAGGAGAGTTCCAAATGTGTGTGGGTAGAATATATATCCCACGGGGGTAAAATTGAAAAAAGTTGAAATAAATTTTTTTTTTGAACTTAGTCATTTTTCCGGCGTTTAACAGACTTACAGATAGGGGAAATGTCAGTGAGCGTTCCGATTTCCGTTCCAGAGCGATTCGACCCGATGAGTCCTTGATATTTAGTCGTTTTCAGCCAATTTTCTGAATTTTTGAAAATTTCACTTTTTTGTGAAAATATCCGCTAAATGAGGGAATAATATGTGTGAGGGTACCCCAGGATAGTTCCAAATGTGTGTGGGTAGAAAATATATCCCATGGGGGTAAGATTGAAAAAAGTTGAAAACTATCTTTTTTTTGGACTTAATCATTTTTCCGGCGTTTATCAGACTTTCAGATAGGGGAAATGTCAGTGAGCGTTCCGATTTCCGCTCCAGAGCGATTCTACGCGATGAATCCTTAATATTTTGACGTTTTCAGCCAATTTTCTGAATTTTTGAAAATTTCACTTCTTTGTGAAAATATCCGCTAAATGAGAGAATAATATATGTGAGAGTACCACAGGAGAGTTCCAAATATGCATTGTTAGAATATATATCCCATGTGGGTAAAATTGAAAAAAGTTGAAAAATTTTTTTTTTTTGGACTTAGTCATTTTTCCGGCGTTTATCAGATTTTCAGATAGTGAAAATGTCAGTTCCAGAGCGATTCGCCCGATGAGTCCTTGATATTTAGTTATTTTCAGCCAATTTTCTGAATTTTTGAAAATTTCACTTTTTTGTGAAAATATCCACCAAATGAGGGAATAATATGTGTGAGGGTACCCCAGGAGAGTTCCAAATGTGTGTGGGTAGAATATATATCCCACAGGGATAAAATTGAAAAAAGTTTAAAAAAATTAATTTTTGGAGTTAGTCATTTTTCTCGCGTTTATCAGACTTTTAGATAGGGGAAATGTCAGTGAGCGTTCCGATTTCCGTTCCAGAGCGATTCGACCCGATGAGTCCTTGATATTTAGTCGTTTTCAGCCAATTTTCTGAATTTTTGAAAATTTCACTTTTTTGTGAAAATATCCACTATATGAGGGAATAATATGTGTGAGGGTATCCCAGGAGAGTTCCAAATGCGAGTGGGTAGAATATAGATCCCACAGGGGTAAAATTGAAAAAAGTTTAAAAAAAATTTTTTTTGGACTTAGTCATTTCTCCGGCGTCTATCAGACTTTCAGATACAGGAAATGTCAGTGATCATTCCGATTTCAGTTCCATAGCAATTCGACCGATGAGTCCTTGATATTTAGTCATTTTCAGCCAATTTTCTGAATTTTTGAAAATTTCACTTTTTTGTGAAAATATCCTCTAAATGAGGGCATAATATGTGTGAGGGTACCCCAGGAGAGTACCAAATGTGTGTGGGTAGAATATATATCCCACAGGGATAAAATTGAAAAAAGTTTAAAAAAATTTATTTTTGGATTTAGTCATTTTTCCCACGTTTATCAGACTTTTAGATAGGGGAAATGTCAGTGAGCGTTCCGATTTCTGTTCCAGAGCGATTCGCCTGATGAGTCCTTGATATTTAGTCGTTTTCAGCCAATTTTCAGAATTTTTGAAAATTTCACTTTTTTGTGAAAATATCCACTAAATGAGGTAATAATATGTCTGAAGGTACCCTAGGAGAGTTCCAAATGTGTGTGGGTAGAATATATATCCCACGGGGGTAAAATTGAAAAAAGTTGAATAAAATTTTTTTTTCGACTTAGTCATTTTTACGGCGTTTATCAGAATTTCATGTAGGGGAAATATCAGTGAGCATTCCGATTTCAGTTCCAGAGCGATTCGACCGATGAGTCGTTGATATTTAGTCATTTTCAGCGAATTTTCTGAATTTTTGAAAATTTCACTTTTTTGTGAAAATATCCACTAAATGAGGGAATAATATGTGTGAGGGTACCCCAGTTGAGTTCCAAATGTGTGTGGGTAGAAAATATATCCCACGGGGGTAAAATTGAAAAAAGTTGAAAAATTATTTTTTTTTGGACTCAGTCATTTTTCCCGCGTTTATCAGATTTTCAGATAGGGAAAATGTGAGTTCCAGAGTGATTCGCCCGATGAGTACTTGATATTTAGTCGTTTTCAGCCAATTTTCTGAATTTTTGAAAATTTCACTGTTTTGTGAAAATATCCACTAAATGAGGAAATAATTTGTGTGAGGGTACCCCAGGAGAGTTCCAAATGTGTGTGTGTAGAATATATATCCCACGGGGATAAAATTAAAAAAAGTTGAAAAAAAGGTTTTTTTGTACTTAGTCATTTTTCCGGCGTTTATCAGACTTTCAGATAGGGGAAGTGTCAGTGAGAGTTCCGATTTCAGTTCCAGAGCGATTCGCCCGATGAGTCCTTGATATTTAGTCATTTTCAGCCAATTTTCTGAATTTTTGAAAATTTCACTTTTTTGTGAAAATATTCACTAAATGAGGGAATAATATGTGTGAGGGTACCCCAGGAGAGTTCCAAATGTGTGTGTGTAGAATATATATCCCACAGGGGTAAAATTGAAAAAAGTTGAAAAAAAGGTTTTTTTGTAGTCATTTTTCCGGCGTTTATCAGACTTTCAGATAGGGGAAATGTCAGTGAGCGTTCTGATTTCAGCTCCAGAGCGATTCGCCCGATGAGTCCTTAATATTTAATTGTTTTCAGCCAATTTTCTGAATTTTTGAAAATTTCACTTTGTTGTGAAAATATCCGCTAAATAAGGGAATAACATGTGTGAGGGTACCCCAGTAGTGTTCCAAATGTGTGTGGGTAGAATATATATCCCACGGGGATAAAATTGAAAAAAGTTGAAAAAAAAGGTTTTTTTGACTTAGTCATTTTTCCGGCGGTTATCAGACTTTCAGAACGGGGAAATGTCAATGAGCATTCCGATTTCAGTTCCAGAGCGATTTGCCCGATGAGTCCTTGATATTTAGTCGCTTTCAGTCAATTTTCTGAATTTTTGAAAATTTCACTTTTTTGTGAAAATATCCACTAAATGAGGAAATAATTTGTGTGAGGGTACCCCAGGAGAGTTCCAAATGTGTGTGTGTAGAATATATATCCCACGGGGATAAAATTAAAAAAAGTTGAAAAAAAGTTTTTTTTGTACTTAGTCATTTTTCCGGCGTTTATCACACTTTCAGATAGGGGAAGTGTCAATGAGATTTCCGATTTCAGTTCCAGAGCGATTCGCTCGATGAGTCCTTGATATTTAGTCGTTTTCAGCCAATTTTCTGAATTTTTGAAAATTTCACTTTTTTGTGAAAATATTCACTAAATGAGGGAATAATGTGTGTGAGTGTACCCCAGGAGAGTTCCAAATGTGTGTGGGTAGAATATATATCCCACGGGGGTAAAATTGAAAAAAGTTGAAAAAAAAGTTTTTTTGGACTTAGTCATTTTTCCGGCGTTTATCAGACTTTCAAAACAGTGAAATGTAAATGAGCGTTCTGATTTCAGTTCCAGAGCGATTCGCTCGATGAGTCATTGATATTTAGTCGTTTTCAGCCAATTTTCTGTATTTTTGAAAATTTCACTTTTTTTGTGAAAATATCCGCTAAATGAGGGAATAATATGTGTGAGGGTACCCCAGGAGAGTTCCAAATGTGTGTGGGTAGAATATATATCCCACGGGGGTAAAATTGAAAAAAGTTGAAAAAAAGGTTTTTTTGTAGTCATTTTTCCGGCGTTTATCAGACTTTCAGATAGGGGAAATGTCAGTGAGCGTTCCGATTTCAGCTCCAGAGCAATTCGCCCGATGAGTCCTTAATATTTAGTTGTTTTCAGCCAATTTTCTGAATTTTTGAAAATTTCACTTTGTTGTGAAAATATCCGCTAAATAAGGGAATAACATGTGTGAGGGTACCCCAGGAGTGTTCCAAATGTGTGTGGGTAGAATATATATCCCACGGGGATAAAATTGAAACAAGTTGAAAAAAAAGATTTTTTTGACTTAGTCCTTTTTCCAGCGTTTATCAGACTTTCAGAAAGGGGATATTTCAATGAGCGTTCCGATTTCAGTTCCAGAGCGATTCGCCCGATGAGTCCTTGATATTTAGTCGTTTTCAGCGAATTTTCTGAATTTTTGAAAATTTCACTTTTTTGTGAAAATATTCACTAAATGAGTGAATAATATGTGTGAGGGTACCCCAGGAGAGTTCCAAATGTGTGTGGGTAGAATATATATCCCACGTGGATAAAATTGAAAAAAGTTGAAAAAAAAGATTTTTTTGGACTTAGTCATTTTTCCGGCATTTATCAGACTTTCAGATAGGGGAAATGTCAGAGAGCGTTCCGATTTCAGTTCCAGAGCGATTCACCCGATGAGTCCTTAATATTTAGCTGCTTTCAGCCAATTTTCAGAATTTTTTCAAATTTCACTTTTTTGTGAAAATATTCACTAAATGAGTGAATAATATGTGTGAGGGTACCCCAGGAGAGTTCCAAATGTGTGTGGGTAGAATATATATCCCACGTGGGTAAAATTGAAAAAAGTTGAAAAAAACTTTTTTTTGGACTGTCATTTTTCCAGCGTTTATCAGACTTTCAGAAAGGGGAAATATCAATGTGCATTCCGATTTCAGTTCAACAGCGATTCGCCCGATGAGTCTTTGATATTTAGTCGTTTTCAGTCAATTTTCTGAATTTTTGAAAATTTCACTTTTTTGTGAAAATATTCACTAAATGAGGGAATAATATGTTTGAGGGTACCCCAGGAGAGTTCCAAATGTGTGTGGGTAGAATATATATCCCACGTGGATAAAATTGAAAAAAGTTGAAAAAAAAGTTTTGTTTGACTTAGTCATTTTTCCAGCGTTTATCAGACTTTCAGAAAGGGGAAATGTCAATGAGCGTTCCGATTTCAGTTCCAGAGCGATTCGCCCAATGAGTCCTTGATATTTAGTCGTTTTCAGCCTATTTTCTCAATTTTTGAAAATTTCACTTTTTTGTGAAAATATCCACTAAATGAGGGAATAGTATGTGTGAGGGTACCCCAGGGGAGTTCCAAATGTGTGTGGGTTGAATATATATCCCACGTGGGTAAAATTGAAAAAAGTTGAAAAAAAAGTTTTTTTTGGACTGTCATTTTTCCAGCGTTTATCAGACTTTCAGAAAGGGGAAATGTCAATGAGCGTTCCGATTTCAGTTCAAGAGCGATTCGCCCGATGAGTCCTTGATATTTAGTCGTTTTCAGTCAATTTTCTGAATTTTTGAAAATTTCACTTTTTTGTGAAAATATTCACTAAATGAGGGAATAATATGTTTGAGGGTACCCCAGGAGAGTTCCAAATGTGTGTGGGTAGAATATATATCCCACGGGGGTAAAATTGAAAAAAGTTGAAAAAAAAGGTTTTTTTGGACTTAGTCATTTTTCCGGCGTTTATCAGACTTTCAGAAAGGGGAAATGTCAATGAGCGTTCCGATTTCAGTTCCAGAGCGATTTGCCCGATGAGTCCTTGATATTTAGTCGTTTTCAGCCAATTTTCTGAATTTTTGAAAATTTCACTTTTTTTGTGAAAATATCCGCTAAATGAGGGAATAATATGTGTGAGGGTACCCCAGGAGATTTCCAAATGTGTGTGGGTAGAATATATATCCCACGTGGATAAAATTGAAAAAAGTTGAAAAAAAAGGTTTTTTTGGACTTAGTCATTTTTCCGGCGTTTATCAGACTTTCAGAAAGGGGAAATGTCAATGAGCATTCCGATTTCAGTTCCAGAGCGATTTGCCCGATGAGTCCTTGATATTTAGTCGATTTCAGTCAATTTTCTGAATTTTTGAAAATTTCACTTTTTTGTGAAAATATCCACTAAATGAGGAAATTATTTGTGTGAGGGTACCCCAGGAGAGTTCCAAATGTGTGTGTGTAGAATATATTTCCCACGGGGATAAAATTGAAAAAAGTTGAAAAAAAGGTTTTTTTGTAGTCATTTTTCTGGCGTTTATCAGACTTTCAGATAGGGGAAATGTCAGTGAGCGTTTCGATTTCAGTTCCAGAGCGATTCACCCGATGAGTCCTTAATATTTAGTTGTTTTCAGCCAATTTTCAGAATTTTTTCAAATTTCACTTTTTTGTGAAAATATCCGCTAAATAAGGGAATAGTATGTGTGAGGGTACCCCAGGAGAGTTCCAAATGTGTGTGGGTTGAATATATATCCGACGTGGGTAAAATTGAAAAAAGTTGAAAAAAAGGTATTTTTGTACTTAGTCATTTTTCCGGCATTTATCAGACTTTCAGAAAGGGGAAATGTCAGTGAGCGTTCCGATTTCAGTTCCAGAGCGCTTTGCCCGATGAGTCCTTGATATTTAGTCGTTTTCAGCGAATTTTCTGAATTTTTGAAAATTTCACTTTTTTGTGAAAATGTTCACTAAATGAGGGAATAATATGTGTGAGGGTACCCCAGGAGAGTTCCAAATGTGTGTGGGTAGAATATATATCCCACGTGGGTAAAATTGAAAAAAGTTGAAAAAAACTTTTTTTTGGACTGTCATTTTTCCAGCGTTTATCAGACTTTCAGAAAGGGGAAATGTCAATGAGCATTCCGATTTCAGTTCAACAGCGATTCGCCCGATGAGTCCTTGATATTTAGTCGTTTTCAGTCAATTTTCTGAATTTTTGAAAATTTAACTTTTTTGTGAAAATATCCACTAAATGAGGAAATTATTTGTGTGAGGGTACCCCAGGAGAGTTCCAAATGTGTGTGTGTAGAATATATTTCCCACGGGGATAAAATTGAAAAAAGTTGAAAAAAAGTTTTTTTTGTTGTCATTTTTCTGGCGTTTATCAGACTTTCAGATAGGGGAAATGTCAGTGAGCGTTTCGATTTCAGTTCCAGAGCGATTCGCCCGATGAGTCCTTAATATTTAGTTGTTTTCAGCCAATTTTCTGAATTTTTGAAAATTTCAGTTTTTTGTGAAAATATCCGCTAAATAAGGGAATTATATGTGTGAGGGTACCCCAGGAGAGTTCCAAATGTGTGTGGGTAGAATATATATCCCACGTGGATAAAATTGAAAAAAGTTGAAAAAAAAGGTTTTTTTGGACTTAGTCATTTTTCCTGCGTTTATCAGACTTTCAGAAAGGGGAAATGCCAGTGAGCGTTCCGATTTCAGTTCCAGAGCGCTTCGCCCGATGAGTCCTTGATATTTAGTCGTTTTCAGCGAATTTTCTGAATTTTTGAAAATTTCTCTTTTTTGTGAAAATATTCACTAAATGAGGGAATAATATGTGTGAGGGTACCCCAGGAGAGTTCCAAATGTGTGTGGGTAGAATATATATCCCACGTGGATAAAATTGAAAACAGTTGAAAAAAAAGATTTTTTTGGACTTAGTCATTTTTCCGGCATTTATCAGACTTTCAGATAGGGGAAATGTCAGAGAGCGTTCCGATTTCAGTTCCAGAGCGATTCACCCATTGAGTCCTTAATATTTAGTTGTTTTCAGCCAATTTTCAGAATTTTTTCAAATTTCACTTTTTTGTGAAAATATCCGCTAAATAAGGGAATAGTATGTGTGAGGGTACCCCAGGAGAGTTCCAAATGTGTGTGGGTTGAATATATATCCCACGTGGGTAAAATTGAAAAAAGTTGAAAAAAAGGGTTTATTTGTACTTAGTCATTTTTCCAGCGTTTATCAGACTTTCAGATAGGGGAAATGTCAGTGAGTGTTCCGATTTCAGTTCCAGAGCGTTTTGCCCGATGAGTCCTTAATATTTAGTTGTTTTCAGCCAATTTTCTGAATTTTTGAAAATTTCACTTTTTTGTGAAAATGTTCACTAAATGAGGGAATAATATGTGTGAGGGTACCCCAGGAGAGTTCCAAATGTGTGTCGGTAGAATATATATCCCAAGTGGGTAAAATTGAAAAAAGTTGAAAAAAACTTTTTTTTGGACTGTCATTTTTCCAGCGTTTATCAGACTTTCAGAAAGGGGAAATGTCAATGAGCATTCCGATTTCAGTTCAACAGCGATTCGCCCGATGAGTCCTTGATATTTAGTCGTTTTCAGTCAATTTTCTGAATTTTTGAAAATTTCACTTTTTTGTGAAAATATTCACTAAATGAGGGAATAATAAGTTTGAGGGTACCCCAGGAGAGTTCCAAATGTGTGTGGGTAGAATATATATCCCACGTGGATAAAATTGAAAAAAGTTGAAAAAAAAGTTTTTTTTGACTTAGTCATTTTTCCGGCGTTTATCAGACTTTCAGAAAGGGGAAATGTCAATGAGCATTCCGATTTCAGTTCCAGAGCGATTTGCCCGATGAGTCCTTGATATTTAGTCGTTTTCAGTCAATTTTCTGAATTTTTGAAAATTTCACTTTTTTGTGAAAATATCCACTAAATGAGGAAATTATTTGTGTGAGGGTACCCCAGGAGAGTTCCAAATGTGTGTGTGTAGAATATATTTCCCACGGGGATAAAATTGAAAAAAGTTGAAAAAAAGTTTTTTTTGTAGTCATTTTTCTGGCGTTTATCAGACTTTCAGATAGGGGAAATGTCAGTGAGCGTTTCGATTTCAGTTCCAGAGCGATTCGCCCAATGAGTCCTTGATATTTAGTCGTTTTCAGCCTATTTTCTCAATTTTTGAAAATTTCACTTTTTTGTGAAAATATCCACTAAATGAGGGAATAGTATGTGTGAGGGTACCCCAGGAGAGTTCCAAATGTGTGTGGGTAGAATATATATCCCACGTGGATAAAATTGAAAAAAGTTGAAAAAAAAGATTTTTTTGGACTTAGTCATTTTTCCAGCATTTATCAGACTTTCAGATAGGGGAAATGTCAGAGAGCGTTCCGATTTCAGTTCCAGAGCGATTCACCCATTGAGTCCTTAATATTTAGTTGTTTTCAGCCAATTTTCAGAATTTTTTCAAATTTCACTTTTTTGTGAAAATATCCGCTAAATAAGGGAATAGTATGTGTGAGGGTACCCCAGGAGAGTTCCAAATGTGTGTGGGTTGAATATATATCCCACGTGGGTAAAATTGAAAAAAGTTGAAAAAAAGGTTTTTTGTACTTAGTCATTTTTCCGGCGTTTATCAGACTTTCAGATAGGGGAAATGTCAGTGAGTGTTCCCATTTCAGTTCCAGAGCGTTTTGTCCGATGAGTCCTTAATATTTAGTTGTTTTCAGCCAATTTTCTGAATTTTTGAAAATTTCACTTTTTTGTGAAAATATCCGCTAAATAAGGGAATAATATGTGTGAGGGTACCCCAGGAGAGTTCCAAATGTGTGTGGGTAGAATATATATCCCACGGGGATAAAATTGAAAAAAGTTGAAAAAAAAGGTTTTTTTGGACTTAGTCATTTTTCCAGAGTTTATCAGACTTTCAGATCGGGGAAAGGTCTTTGAGCATTCTGATTTCAGTTCCAGAGCGATTTGCCCGATGAGTCCTTGATATATAGTCGTTTTCATCAGTAAATTTTCAAAATTTTTGAAAATTTCACTTTTTTGTGAAAATATCCATCACATGAGGTAATAATATGTGTGCGGGCACCCCAGGAGAGTTCCAAATGTGTGTGGGTAGAATATATATCCCACGGGGGTAAAATTGAAAAAAGTTGAAAAAATTTTTTTTTTGGACTTAGTCATTTTTCCGGCGTTTATCAGACATTCAGATAGGGGAAGTGTCAGTGAGAGTTCCCATTTCAGTTCCAGAGCGATTCGCCCGATGAATCCTTGATATTTAGTCGTTTTCAGCCAATTTTCTGAATTTTTGAAAATTTCACTTTTTTTGTGAAAATATCCGCTAAATAAGGGAATAGTATGTGTGAGGGTACCCCAGGAGAGTTCCAAATGTGTGTGGGTTGAATATATATCCCACGTGGGTAAAATTGAAAAAAGTTGAAAAAAAGTTTTTTTTGTACTTAGTCATTTTTCCGGCGTTTATCAGACTTTCAGATAGGGGAAATGTCAGTGAGTGTTCCGATTTCAGTTCCAGAGCGTTTTGCCCGATGAGTCCTTAATATTTAGTTGTTTTCAGCCAATTTTCTGAATTTTTGAAAATTTCACTTTTTTGTGAAAATGTTCACTAAATGAGGGAATAATATGTGTGAGGGTACCCCAGGAGAGTTCCAAATGTGTGTGGGTAGAATATATATCCCACATGGGTAAAATTGAAAAAAGTTGAAAAAAAAGTTTTTTTTGGACTGTCATTTTTCCAGCGTTTATCAGACTTTCAGAAAGGGGAAATGTCAATGAGCGTTCCGATTTCAGTTCAAAAGCGATTCGCCCGATGAGTCCTTGATATTTAGTCGTTTTCAGTCAATTTTCTGAATTTTTGAAAATTTCACTTTTTTGTGAAAATATTCACTAAATGAGGGAATAACATGTTTGAGGGTACCCCAGGAGAGTTCCAAATGTGTGTGGGTAGAATATATATCCCACGGGGATAAAATTGAAAAAAGTTGAAAAAAAAGGTTTTTTTGGACTTAGTCATTTTTTCAGCGTTTATCAGACTTTCAGATCGGGGAAGTGTCAGTGAGAGTTCCGATTTCAGTTCCAGAGCGATTCGCCAAATGAGTCCTTGATATTTAGTCGTTTTCAGCAAATTTTCAAAAATTTCACTTTTTTGTGAAAATATCCGCTAAATGAGGTAATAATATGTGTGCGGGTACCCCAGGAGAGTTCCAAATGTGTGTGGGTAGAATGTATAACCCACGGGGGAAAAATTGAAAAAGGTTGAAAAAATTTTTTTTTTGGACTTAGTCATTTTTCCGGTGTTTATCAGACTTTCAGATAGGGGAAATGTCATTGAGCATTCCGATTTCAGTTGCAGAGCGATTTGTCCGATGAGTCCTTGATATTTAGTCGTTTTCAGTCAATTTTCTGAATTTTTGAAAATTTCACTTTTTTGTGAAAATATCCATTAAATGAGGTAATAATATGTGTGCGGATACCCCAGGAGAGCTCCAAATGTGTGTGGATAGAATGTATATCCCACGGCGGTAAAATTGAAAACAATTGAAAAAAATTTTTTTTTGGACTTAGTCATTTTTCCAGCGTTTATCAGACTTTCAGAAAGGGGATATTTCAATGAGCGTTCCGATTTCAGTTCCAGAGCGATTCGCCCGATGAGTCCTTGATATTTAGTCGTTTTCAACCAATTTTCTGAATTTTTGAAAATTTCACTTTTTTGTGAAAATATCCACTAAATGAGGGAATAATATGTGTGAGGGTACCCCAGGAGAGTTCCAAATTTGTGTGGGTGGAATATATATCCCACGGGGATAAAATTGAAAAAAGTTTAAAAAAAATTTTTTTTATACTTAGTCATTTTTCCGGCGTTTATCAGACTTTCACAAAGGGGAAATGTCAATGAGCGTTCCGATTTCAGTTTCAGAGCGATTTGCCCGATGAGTCCTTGATTTTTGGTCGTTTTCATCAGTCAATTTTCAAAATTTTTGAAAATTTCACTTTTTTGTGAAAATATCCACTAAATGAGGTAATAATATGTGTGCGGGTACCCCAGGAGAGTTCCAAATGTGTGTGGGTAGAATGTATATCCCACGGGGGTAAAATTGAAAAAGGTTGAAAATATTTTTTTTTTGGACTTAGTCATTTTTCCGGCGTTTATCAGACTTTCAGATAGGGGAAATGTCATTGAGCATTCCGATTTCAGTTGCAGAGCGATTTGCCCGATGAGTCCTTGATATTTAGTCGTTTTCAGTCAATTTTCTGAATTTTTGAAAATTTCCCTTTTTTGTGAAAATATTCACTAAATGAGGAAATTGTTTGTGTGAGGGTACCCCAGGAGAGTTCCAAATGTGTGTGTGTCGAATATATTTCCCACGGGGATAAAATTGAAAAAAGTTGAAAAAAAGGTTTTTTGTAGTCATTTTTCTGGCGTTTATCAGACTTTCAGATAGGGAAATGTCAGTGAGCGTTTTGATTTCAGTTCCAGAGCGATTCGCCCTATGAGTCCTTAATATTTAGTTGTTTTCAGTCAATTTTCTGAATTTTTGAAAATTTCACTTTTTTGTGAAAATATCCACTAAATGAGGGAATAGTATGTGTGAGGGTACCCCAGGAGAGTTCCAAATGTGTGTGGGTAGAATATATATCCCACGTGGATAAAATTGAAAAAAGTTGAAAAAAAAGATTTTTTTGGACTTAGTCATTTTTCCGGCATTTATCAGACTTTCAGATAGGGGAAATGTCAGAGAGCGTTCCGATTTCAGTTCCAGAGCGATTCACCCATTGAGTCCTTAATATTTAGTTGTTTTCAGCCAATTTTCAGAATTTTTTCAAATTTCACTTTTTTGTGAAAATATCCGCTAAATAAGGGAATAGTATGTGTGAGGGTACCCCAGGAGAGTTCCAAATGTGTGTGGGTTGAATATATATCCCACGTGGGTAAAATTGAAAAAAGTTGAAAAAAAGGTTTTTTGTACTTAGTCATTTTTCCGGCGTTTATCAGACTTTCAGATAGGGGAAATGTCAGTGAGTGTTCCCATTTCAGTTCCAGAGCGTTTTGTCCGATGAGTCCTTAATATTTAGTTGTTTTCAGCCAATTTTCTGAATTTTTGAAAATTTCACTTTTTTGTGAAAATGTTCACTAAATGAGGGAATAATATGTGTGAGGGTACCCCAGGAGAGTTCCAAATGTGTGTGGGTAGAATATATATCCCACGTGGGTAAAATTGAAAAAAGTTGAAAAAAACGTTTTTTTTGGATTGTCATTTTTCCAGCGTTTATCAGACTTTCAGAAAGGGGAAATGTCAATGAGCGTTCCGATTTCAGTTCAACAGCGATTCGCCCGATGAGTCCTTGATATTTATTCGTTTTCAGTCAATTTTCTGAATTTTTGAAAATTTCACTTTTTTGTGAAAATATTCACTAAATGAGGGAATAATATGTTTGAGGGTACCCCAAGAGAGTTCCAAATGTGTGTGGGTAGAATATATATCCCACGGGGGTAAAATTGAAAAAAGTTGAAAAAAAAGGTTTTATTGACTTAGTCATTTTTCTGGCGTTTATCAGACTTTCAGAAAGGGGAAATGTCAATGACCGTTCCGATTTCAGTTGCAGAGCGATTTGTCCGATGAGTCCTTGATATTAAGTCGTTTTCAACCAATTTTCTGAATTTTTGAAAATTTCACTTTTTTGTGAAAATATCCGCTAAATGAGGGAATAATATGTGTGAGGGTACCCCAGGAGAGTTCCAAATTTGTGTGGGTAGAATATATATCCCACGGGGATAAAATTGAAAAAAGTTGAAAAAAAAGATTTTTTTGGACTTAGTCATTTTTCCGGCATTTATCAGACTTTCAGATAGGGGAAATGTCAGAGAGCGTTCCGATTTCAGTTTCAGAGCGATTTGCCCGATGAGTCCTTGATTTTTAGTCATTTTCATCAGTCAATTTTCAAAATTTTTCAAAATTTCACTTTTTTGTGAAAATATCCACTAAATGAGGTAATAATATGTGTGCGGGTACCCCAGGAGAGTTCCAAATGTTTGTGGGTAGAATGTATATCCCACGGGGGTAAAATTGAAAAAGGTTGAAAATATTTTTTTTTTGGACTTAGTCATTTTTCCGGCGTTTATCAGACTTTCAGATAGGGGAAATGTCATTGAGCATTCCGATTTCAGTTGCAGAGCGATTTGCCCGATGAGTCCTTGATATTTAGTCGTTTTCAGTCAATTTTCTGAATTTTTGAAAATTTCACTTTTTTGTGAAAATATTCGCTAAATGAGGCAATAATGTGTTTGAGGGTACCCCAGGAGAGTTCCAAATGTGTGTGGGTAGAATATATATCCCACGGGGGTAAAATTGAAAAAAGTTGAAAAAAAAGTTTTTTTTTACTTAGTCATTTTTCCGGCGTTTATCAGACTTTCAGAAAGGGGAAATGTCAATGAGGGTTCCGATTTCAGTTCCAGAGCGATTTGCCCGATGAGTCCTTGATATTTAGTCGTTTTCAGCGAATTTTCTGAATTTTTGAAAATTTCACTTTTTTGGGAAAATATTCACTAAATGAGGGAATAATATGTGTGAGGGTACCCCAGGAGAGTTCCAAATGTGTGTGGGTAGAATATATATCCCACGTGGATAAAATTGAAAAAAGTTGAAAAAAAAGATTTTTTTGGACTTAGTAATTTTTCCGGCATTTATCAGACTTTCAGATAGGGGAAATGTCAGAGAGCGTTCCGATTTCAGTTCCAGAGCGATTCACCCGATGAGTCCTTAATATTTAGTTGCTTTCAGCCAATTTTCTGAATTTTTTCAAATTTCACTTTTTTGTGAAAATATCCGCTAAATAAGGGAATAGTATGTGTGAGGGTACCCCAGGAGAGTTCCAAATGTGTGTGGGTAGAATATATATCCCACGTGGATAAAATTGAAAAAAGTTGAAAAAAAAGATTTTTTTGGACTTAGTCATTTTTCCGGCATTTATCAGACTTTCAGATAGGGGAAATGTCAGAGAGCGTTCCGATTTCAGTTCCAGAGCGATTCACCCATTGAGTCCTTAATATTTAGTTGTTTTCAGACAATTTTCAGAATTTTTTCAAATTTCACTTTTTTGTGAAAATATCCACTAAATGAGGGAATAGTATGTGTGAGGGTACCCCAGGAGAGTTCCAAATGTGTGTGGGTTGAATATATATCCCACGTGGATAAAATTGAAAAAAGTTGAAAAAAAAGGTTTTTTTGGACTTAGTCATTTTTCCGGCGTTTATCAGACTTTCAGAAAGGGGAAATGTCAATGAGCATTCCGATTTCAGTTCCAGAGCGATTTGCCCGATGAGTCCTTGATATTTAGTCGTTTTCAGTCAATTTTCTGAATTTTTGAAAATTTCACTTTTTTGTGAAAATATCCACTAAATGAGGAAATTATTTGTGTGAGGGTACCCCAGGAGAGTTCCAAATGTGTGTGTGTAGAATATATTTCCCACGGGGATAAAATTGAAAAAAGTTGAAAAAAAGTATTTTTTGTAGTCATTTTTCTGGCGTTTATCAGACTTTCAGATAGGGGAAATGTCAGTGAGCGTTTCGATTTCAGTTCCAGAGCGATTCGCCCCATGAGTCCTTAATATTTAGTTGTTTTCAGCCAATTTTCTGAATTTTTGAAAATTTCACTTTTTTGTGAAAATATCCGCTAAATAAGGGAATAATATGTGTGAGGGTACCCCAGGAGAGGTCCAAATGTGTGTGGGTAGAATATATATCCCACGTGGATAAAATTGAAAAAAGTTGAAAAAAAGATTTTTTTGTAGTCATTTTTCTGGCGTTTATCAGACTTTCAGATAGGGGAAATGTCAGTGAGCGTTTCGATTTCAGTTCCAGAGCGATTCGCCCAATGAGTCCTTGATATTTAGTCGTTTTCAGCCTATTTTCTCAATTTTTGAAAATTTCACTTTTTTGTGAAAATATCCACTAAATGAGGGAATAGTATGTGTGAGGATACCCCAGGAGAGTTCCAAATGTGTGTGGGTAGAATATATATCCCACGTGGATAAAATTGAAAAAAGTTGAAAAAAAGATTTTTTTGGACTTAGTCATTTTTCCGGCATTTATCAGACTTTCAGATAGGGGAAATGTCAGAGAGCGTTCCGATTTCAGTTCCAGAGCGATTCACCCATTGAGTCCCTAATATTTAGTTGTTTTCAGCCAATTTTCAGAATTTTTTCAAATTTCACTTTTTTGTGAAAATATCCGCTAAATAAGGGAATAGTATGTGTGAGGGTACCCCAGGAGAGTTCCAAATGTGTGTGGGTTGAATATATATCCCACGTGGGTAAAATTGAAAAAAGTTGAAAAAAAGGTTTTTTGTACTTAGTCATTTTTCCGGCGTTTATCAGACTTTCAGATAGGGGAAATGTCAGTGAGTGTTCCCATTTCAGTTCCAGAGCGTTTTGTCCGATGAGTCCTTAATATTTAGTTGTTTTCAGCCAATTTTCTGAATTTTTGAAAATTTCACTTTTTTGTGAAAATGTTCACTAAATGAGGGAATAATATGTGTGAGGGTACCCCAGGAGAGTTCCAAATGTGTGTGGGTAGAATATATATCCCACGTGGGTAAAATTGAAAAAAGTTGAAAAAAAAGTTTTTTTTGGATTGTCATTTTTCCAGCGTTTATCAGACTTTCAGAAAGGGGAAATGTCAATGAGCGTTCCGATTTCAGTTCAACAGCGATTCGCCCGATGAGTCCTTGATATTTATTCGTTTTCAGTCAATTTTCTGAATTTATGAAAATTTCACTTTTTTGTGAAAATATTCACTAAATGAGGGAATAATATGTTTGAGGGTACCCCAGGAGAGTTCCAAATGTGTGTGGGTAGAATATATATCCCACGGGGGTAAAATTGAAAAAAGTTGAAAAAAAAGGTTTTATTGACTTAGTCATTTTTCTGGCGTTTATCAGACTTTCAGAAAGGGGAAATGTCAATGACCGTTCCGATTTCAGTTGCAGAGCGATTTGTCCGATGAGTCCTTGATATTAAGTCGTTTTCAACCAATTTTCTGAATTTTTGAAAATTTCACTTTTTTGTGAAAATATCCGCTAAATGAGGGAATAATATGTGTGAGGGTACCCCAGGAGAGTTCCAAATTTGTGTGGGTAGAATATATGTCCCACGGGGATAAAATTGAAAAAAGTTGAAAAAAAAGATTATTTTGGACTTAGTCATTTTTCCGGCATTTATCAGACTTTCAGATAGGGGAAATGTCAGAGAGCGTTCCGATTTCAGTTTCAGAGCGATTTGCCCGATGAGTCCTTGATTTTTAGTCATTTTCATCAGTCAATTTTCAAAATTTTTCAAAATTTCACTTTTTTGTGAAAATATCCACTAAATGAGGTAATAATATGTGTGCGGGTACCCCAGGAGAGTTCCAAATGTTTGTGGGTAGAATGTATATCCCACGGGGGTAAAATTGAAAAAGGTTGAAAATATATATTTTTTGGACTTAGTCATTTTTCCGGCGTTTATCAGACTTTCAGATAGGGGAAATGTCATTGAGCATTCCGATTTCAGTTGCAGAGCGATTTGCCCGATGAGTCCTTGATATTTAGTCGTTTTCAGTCAATTTTCTGAATTTTTGAAAATTTCACTTTTTTGTGAAAATATTCGCTAAATGAGGCAATAATGTGTTTGAGGGTACCCCAGGAGAGTTCCAAATGTGTGTGGGTAGAATATATATCCCACGGGGGTAAAATTGAAAAAAGTTGAAAAAAAAGTTTTTTTTGACTTAGTCATTTTTCCGGCGTTTATCAGACTTTCAGAAAGGGGAAATGTCAATGTGCGTTCCGATTTCAGTTCCAGAGCGATTCTCCCAATGAGTCTTTAATATTTAGTTGTTTTCAGCCAATTTTCTGAATTTTTGAAAATTTCACTTTTTTGTGAAAATATTCACTAAATGAGGGAATAATATGTTTGAGGGTACCCCAGGAGAGTTCCAAATGTGTGTGGGTAGAATATATATCCCACGTGGGTAAAATTGAAAAAAGTTGAAAAAAAAGTTTTTTTTGGACTGTCATTTTTCCAGCGTTTATCAGACTTTCAGAAAGGGGAAATGTCATTGAGCATTCCAATTTCAGCTGCAGAGTGATTCGCCCGATGAGTCCTTGATATTTAGTCGTTTTCAGCCAATTTTCTGAATTTTTGAAAATTTCACTTTTTTGAGAAAATATCCACTAAATGAGGAAATTATTTGTGTGAGGGTACCCCAGGAGAGTTCCAAATGTGTGTGTGTAGAATATATTTCCCACAGGGATAAAATTGAAAAAAGTTGAAAAAAAGGTTTTTTTGTAGTCATTTTTCTGGCGTTTATCAGACTTTCAGATAGGGGAAATGTTAGTGAGCGTTTCGATTTCAGTTCCAGAGCGATTCGCCCGATGAGTCCTTAATATTTAGATGTTTTCAGCCAATTTTCTGAATTTTTGAAAATTTCACTTTTTTGTGAAAATATCCGCTAAATAAGGGAATAATATGGGTGAGGGTACCCCATGAGAGTTCCAAATGTGTGTGGGTAGAATATATATCCCACGTGGATAAAATTGAAAAAAGTTGAAAAAAAAGATTTTTTTGGACTTAGTCATTTTTCCGGCATTTATCAGACTTTCAGATAGGGGAAATGTCAGCGAGCGTTCCGATTTCAGTTCCAGAGCGATTCACCCATTGAGTCCTTAATATTTAGTTGTTTTCAGACAATTTTCAGAATTTTTTCAAATTTCACTTTTTTGTGAAAATATCCGCTAAATAAGGGAATAGTATGTGTGAGGGTACCCCAGGAGAGTTCCAAATGTGTGTGGGTAGAATATATATCCCACTTGGGTAAAATTGAAAAAAGTTGAAAAAAAGTTTTTTTTGTACTTAGTCATTTTTCCGGCGTTTATCAGACTTTCAGATAGGGGAAATGTCAGTGAGTGTTCCGATTTCAGTTCCAGAGCGTTTTGCCCGATGAGTCCTTAATATTTAGTTGTTTTCAGCCAATTTTCTGAATTTTTGAAAATTTCACTTTTTTGTGAAAATGTTCACTAAATGAGGGAATAATATGTGTGAGGGTACCCCAGGAGAGTTCCAAATGTGTGAGGGTAGAATATATATCCCACGTGGGTAAAATTGAAAAAAGTTGAAAAAAACGTTTTTTTTGGACTGTCATTTTTCCAGCGTTTATCAGACTTTCAGAAAGGGGAAATGTCAGTGAGCGTTCCGATTTCAGTTCAACAGCGATTCGCCCGATGAGTCCTTGATATTTAGTCGTTTTCAGTCAATTTTCTGAATTTTTAAAAGTTTCAATTTTTTTGTGAAAATATTCACTAAATGAGGGAATAATATGTTTGAGGGTACCCCAGGAGAGTTCCAAATGTGTGTGGGTAGAATATATATCCCACGGGGGTAAAATTGAAAAAAGTTGAAAAAAAAGTTTTTTTGGACTTAGTCATTTTTCCGGCGTTTATCAGACTTTCAGAAAGGGGAAATGTCAATGAGCGTTCCGATTTCAGTTCCAGAGCGATTCTCCCAATGAGTCCTTGATATTTAGTCGTTTTCAGCCTATTTTCTCAATTTTTGAAAATTTCACTTTTTTGTGAAAATATCCACTAAATGAGGGAATAGTATGTGTGAGGGTACCCCAGGAGAGTTCCAAATGTGTGTGGGTTGAATATATATCCCACATGGGTAAAATTGAAAAAAGTTGAAAAAAAGTTTTTTTTGTACTTAGTCATTTTTCCGGCGTTTATCAGACTTTCAGATAGGGGAAATGTCAGTGAGTGTTCCGATTTGAGTTCCAGAGCGTTTTGCCCGATGAGTCCTTAATATTTAGTTGTTTTCAGCCAATTTTCTGAATTTTTGAAAATTTCACTTTTTTGTGAAAATGTTCACTAAATGAGGGAATAATATGTGTGAGGGTACCCCAGGAGAGTTCCAAATGTGTGTGGGTAGAATATATATCCCACGTGGGTAAAATTGAAAAAAGTTGAAAAAAAAGTTTTTTTTGGACTGTCATTTTTCCAGTGTTTATCAGACTTTCAGAAAGGGGAAATGTCAATGAGCGTTCCGATTTCAGTTCAAGAGCGATTCGCCCGATGAGTCCTTGATATTTAGTCGTTTTCAGTCAATTTTCTGAATTTTTGAAAATTTCACTTTTTTGTGAAAATATTCACTAAATGAGGGAATAATATGTTTGAGGGTACCCCAGGAGAGTTCCAAATGTGTGTGGGTAGAATATATATCCCACGTGGGTAAAATTGAAAAAAGTTGAAAAAAAATTTTTTTTTGGACTGTCATTTTTCCAGCGTTTATCAGACTTTCAGAAAGGGGAAATGTCAATGAGCGTTCCGATTTCAGTTCAAGAGCGATTCGCCCGATGAGTCCTTCATATTTAGTCGTTTTCAGTCAATTTTCAGAATTTTTGAAAATTTCACTTTTTTGTGAAAATATCCGCTAAATAAGGGAATAATATGTGTGAGGGTACCCCATGAGAGTTCCAAATGTGTGTGGGTAGAATATATATCCCACGTGGATAAAATTGAAAAAAGTTGAAAAAAAAGATTTTTTTGGACTTAGTCATTTTTCCGGCATTTATCAGACTTTCAGATAGGGGAAATGTCAGAGAGCGTTCCGATTTCAGTTCCAGAGCGATTCACCCATTGAGTCCTTAATATTTAGTTGTTTTCAGACAATTTTCAGACTTTTTTCAAATTTCACTTTTTTGTGAAAATATCCGCTAAATAAGGGAATAGTATGTGTGAGGGTACCCCAGGAGAGTTCCAAATGTGTGTGGGTAGAATATATATCCCACGGGGATAAAATTGAAAAAAGTTGAAAAAAAAGGTTTTTTTGGACTGTCATTTTTCCAGCGTTTATCAGACTTTCAGAAAGGGGAAATGTCAATGAGCGTTCCGATTTCAGTTCAACAGCGATTCGGCCGATGAGTCCTTGATATTTAGTCGTTTTCAGCCTATTTTCTCAATTTTTGAAAATTTCACTTTTTTGTGAAAATATCCACTAAATGAGGGAATAGTATGTGTGAGGGTACCCCAGGAGAGTTCCAAATGTGTGTGGGTTGAATATATATCCCACGTGGGTAAAATTGAAAAAAGTTGAAAAAAAGTTTTTTTTGTACTTAGTCATTTTTCCGACGTTTATCAGACTTTCAGATAGGGGAAATGTCAGTGAGTGTTCCGATTTGAGTTCCAGAGCGTTTTGCCCGATGAGTCCTTAATATTTAGTTGTTTTCAGCCAATTTTCTGAATTTTTGAAAATTTCACTTTTTTGTGAAAATGTTCACTAAATGAGGGAATAATATGTGTGAGGGTACCCCAGGAGAGTTCCAAATGTGTGTGGGTAGAATATATATCTCACGTGGGTAAAATTGAAAACAGTTGAAAAAAAAGTTTTTTTTGGACTGTCATTTTTCCAGCGTTTATCAGACTTTCAGAAAGGGGAAATGTCAATGAGCATTCCGATTTCAGTTCCAGAGCGATTCGCCCGATGAGTCCTTGATATTTAGTCGTTTTCAGCCAATTTTCTGAATTTTTGAAAATTTCACATTTTTGTGAAAATATCCGCTAAATAAGGGAATAATATGTGTGAGGGTACCCCAGGAGAGTTCCAAATGTGTGTGGGTAGAATATGTATCCCACGTGGATAAAATTGAAAAAAGTTGAAAAAAAAGGTTTTTTTGGACTTAGTCATTTTTCCGGCGTTTATCACTTTCAGAAAGGGGAAATGTCAGTTAGCGTTCTGATTTCAGTTCCAGAGCGCTTCGCCCGATGAGTCCTTGATATTTAGTCGTTTTCAGCCTATTTTCTCAATTTTTGAAAATTTCACTTTTTTGTGAAAATATCCACTAAATGAGGGAATAGTATGTGTGAGGGTACCCCAGGAGAGTTCCAAATGTGTGTGGGTTGAATATATATCCCACGTGGGTAAAATTGAAAAAAGTTGAAAAAAAGGTTTTTTTCTACTTAGTCATTTTTCCGGCGTTTATCAGACTTTCAGATATGGGAAATGTCAGTGAGTGTTCCGATTTGAGTTCCAGAGCGTTTTGCCCGATGAGTCCTTAATATTTAGTTGTTTTCAGCCAATTTTCTGAATTTTTGAAAATTTCACTTTTTTGTGAAAATGTTCACTAAATGAGGGAATAATATGTGTGAGGGTACCCCAGGAGAGTTCCAAATGTGTGTGGGTAGAATATATATCCCACGTGGGTAAAATTGAAAAAAGTTGAAAAAAAAGTTTTTTTTGGACTGTCATTTTTCCAGCGTTTATCAGACTTTCAGAAAGGGGAAATGTCAATGAGCGTTCCGATTTCAGTTCAAGAGCGATTCGCCCGATGAGTCCTTGATATTTAGTCGTTTTCAGTCAATTTTCTGAATTTTTGAAAATTTCACTTTTTTGTGAAAATATTCACTAAATGAGGGAATAATATGTTTGAGGGTACCCCAGGAGAGTTCCAAATGTGTGTGGGTAGAATATATATCCCACGGGGGTAAAATTGAAAAAAGTTGAAAAACAAGTTTTTTTGGACTTAGTCATTTTTCCGGCGTTTATCAGACTTTCAGAAAGGGGAAATGTCAATGAGGGTTCCGATTTCAGTTCCAGAGCGATTCGCCCGATGAGTCCTTGATATTTAGACGTTTTCAGCCAATTTTCTGAATTTTTGAAAATTTCACTTTTTTTGTGAAAATATCCGCTAAATGAGGGAATAATATGTGTGAGGGTACCCCAGGAGAGTTCCAAATGTGTGTGGGTAGAATATATATCCCACGTGGATAAAATTGAAAAAAGTTGAAAAAAATTTTTTTTGGACTTAGTCATTTTTCCAGCTTTTATCAGACTTTCAGAAAGGGGAAATGTCAATGAGCGTTCCGATTTCAGTTCAACAGCGATTCGGCTGATGAGTCCTTGATATTTAGTCGTTTTCAGTCAATTTTCTGAATTTTTGAAAATTTCACTTTTTTGTGAAAATATTCACTAAATGAGGGAATAATAGGTTTGAGGGTACCCCAGGAGAGTTCCAAATGTGTGTGAATAGAATATATATCCCACGGGGGTAAAATTGAAAAAAGTTGAAAAAAAAGTTTTTTTTGACTTAGTCATTTTTCCGGCGTTTATCAGACTTTCAGAAAGGGGAAATGTCAATGAGCGTTCCGATTTCAGTTCCAGAGCGATTCTCCCAATGAGTCCTTGATATTTAGTCGTTTTCAGCCAATTTTCTGAATTTTTGAAAATTTCACTTTTTTGTGAAAATATCCGCTAAATAAGGGAATAATATGTGTGAGGGTACCCCAGGAGAGTTCCAAATGTGTGTGGGTAGAATATGTATCCCACGTGGATAAAATTGAAAAAAGTTGAAAAAAAAGGTTTTTTTGGACTTAGTCATTTTTCCGGCGTTTATCACTTTCAGAAAGGGGAAATGTCAGTGAGCGTTCTGATTTCAGTTCCAGAGCGCTTCGCCCGATGAGTCCTTGATATTTAGTCGTTTTCAGCCTATTTTCTCAATTTTTGAAAATTTCACTTTTTTGTGAAAATATCCACTAAATGAGGGAATAGTATGTGTGAGGGTACCTCAGGAGAGTTCCAAATGTGTGTGGGTTGAATATATATCCCACGTGGGTAAAATTGAAAAAAGTTGAAAAAAAGTTTTTTTTCTACTTAGTCATTTTTCCGGCGTTTATCAGACTTTCAGATAGGGGAAATGTCAGTGAGTGTTCCGATTTGAGTTCCAGAGCGTTTTGCCCGATGAGTCCTTAATATTTAGTTGTTTTCAGCCAATTTTCTGAATTTTTGAAAATTTCACTTTTTTGTGAAAATGTTCACTAAATGAGGGAATAATATGTGTGAGGGTACCCCAGGAGAGTTCCAAATGTGTGTGGGTAGACTATATATCCCACGGGGATAAAATTGAAAAAAGTTGAAAAAAAAGGTTTTTTTGGACTGTAATTTTTCCATCGTTTATCAGACTTTCAGAAAGGGGAAATGTCAATGAGCGTTCCGATTTCAGTTCAAAAGCGATTCGCCCGATGAGTCCTTGATATTTAGTGTTTTCAGTCAATTTTCTGAATTTTTGAAAATTTCACTTTTTTGTGAAAATATTCACTAAATGAGGGAATAATATGTTTGAGGGTACCCCAGGAGAGTTCCAAATGTGTGTGGGTAGAATATATATCCCACGGGGATAAAATTGAAAAAAGTTGAAAAAAAAGTTTTTTTTGGACTGTCATTTTTCCAGCGTTTATCAGACTTTCAGAAAGGGGAAATGTCAATGAGCGTTCCGATTTCAGTTCAACAGCGATTCGGCCGATGAGTCCTTGATATTTAGTCGTTTTCAGTCAATTTTCTGAATTTTTGAAAATTTCACTTTTTTGTGAAAATATTCACTAAATGAGGGAATAATATGTTTGAGGGTACCCCAGGAGAGTTCCAAATGTGTGTGAATAGAATATATATCCCACGGGGGTAAAATTGAAAAAAGTTGAAAAAAAAGTTTTTTTTGACTTAGTCATTTTTCCGGCGTTTATCAGACTTTCAGAAAGGGGAAATGTCAATGAGCGTTCCGATTTCAGTTCAAGAGCGATTCGCCCGATGAGTCCTTGATATTTAGTCGTTTTCAGTCAATTTTCTGAATTTTTGAAAATTTCACTTTTTTGTGAAAATATTCACTAAATGAGGGAATAATATGTTTGATAGTACCCCAGGAGAGTTTCAAATGTGTGTGGGTAGAATATATATCCCACGGGGGTAAAATTGAAAAAAGTTGAAAAAAAAGTTTTTTTTGACTTAGTCATTTTTCCGGCGTTTATCAGACTTTCAGAAAGGGGAAATGTCAATGAGCATTCCGATTTCAGTTCCAGAGCGATTCGCCCGATGAGTCCTTGATATTTAGTCGTTTTCAGCCTATTTTCTCAATTTTTGAAAATTTCACTTTTTTGTGAAAATGTTCACTAAATGAGGGAATAATATGTGTGAGGGTACCCCAGGAGAGTTCCAAATGTGTGTGGGTAGAATATATATCCCACGTGGGTAAAATTGAAAAAAGTTGAAAAAAAAGGTTTTTTTGGACTGTCATTTTTCCAGCGTTTATCAGAGTTTCAGAAAGGGGAAATGTCAATGAGCGTTCCGATTTCAGTTTCAGAGCGATTTGCCCGATGAGTCCTTGATTTTTAGTCGTTTTCAGTCAATTTTCTGAATTTTTGAAAATTTCACTTTTTGGTGAAAATATCCACTAAATGAGGAAATTATTTGTGTGAGGGTACCCCAGGAGAGTTCCAAATGTGTGTGGGTAGAATATATATCCCACGTGGGTAAAATTGAAAAAAGTTGAAAAAAAAGGTTTTTTTGGACTGTCATTTTTCCGGCGTTTATCAGACTTTCAGATAGGGGAAATGTCATTGAGCATTCCGATTTCAGTTGCAGAGCGATTTGCCCGATGAGTCCTTGATATTTAGTCGTTTTCAGCGAATTTTCTGAATTTTTGAAAATTTCACTTTTTTGTGAAAATATTCACTAAATGAGGGAATAATATGTGTGAGGGTACCCCATGAGAGTTCCAAATGTGTGTGGGTAGAATATATATCCCACGGGGATAAAATTGAAAAAAGTTGAAAAAAAAGTTTTTTTTGGACTGTAATTTTTCCAGCGTTTATCAGACTTTCAGAAAGGGGAAATGTCAAGGAGCGTTCCGATTTCAGTTCAAGAGCGATTCGCCCGATGAGTCCTTGATATTTAGTGTTTTCAGTCAATTTTCTGAATTTTTGAAAATTTCACTTTTTTGTGAAAATATTCACTAAATGAGGGAATAATATGTTTGAGGGTACCCCAGGAGAGTTCCAAATGTGTGTGGGTAGAATATATATCCCACGGGGATAAAATTGAAAAAAGTTGAAAAAAAAGTTTTTTTTGGACTTAGTCATTTTTCCGGCGTTTATCAGACTTTCAGATAGGGGAAGTGTCAGTGAGAGTTCTGATTTCAGTTCCAGAGCGATTCGCCCGATGAGTCCTTGATATTTAGTCGTTTTCAGTCAATTTTCAGAATTTTTGAAAATTTCACTTTTTTGTGAAAATATTCACTAAATGAGGGAATAATATGTTTGAGGGTACCCCAGGAGAGTTCCAAATGTGTGTGGGTAGAATATATATCCCACGGGGGTAAAATTGAAAAAAGTTGAAAAAAATGATTTTTTTGGACTTAGTCATTTTTCCGGCGTTTATCAGACTTTCAGATAGGGGAAAGTTCATTGAGCATTCCGATTTCAGTTCCAGAGCGATTTGCCCGATGAGCCCTTGCTATTTAGTGGTTTTCAGTTAATTTTCTGAATTTTTGAAAATTTCACTTTTTTGTGAAAATATTCACTAAATGAGGGAATAATATGTTTGAGGGTACCCCAGGAGAGTTCCAAATGTGTGTGGGTAGAATATATATCCCACGGGGATAAAATTGAAAAAAGTTGAAAAAAAAGGTTTTTTTGGACTTAGTCATTTTTCCGGCGTTTATCAGACTTTCAGAAAGGGGAAATGTCAATGAGCGTTCCGATTTCAGTTCCAGAGCGATTCTCCCAATGAGTCCTTGATATTTAGTCGTTTTCAGCCTATTTTCTCAATTTTTGAAAATTTCACTTTTTTGTGAAAATATCCACTAAATGAGGGAATAGTATGTGTGAGGGTACCCCAGGAGAGTTCCAAATGTGTGTGGGTTGAATATATATCCCACGTGGGTAAAATTGAAAAAAGTTGAAAAAAAGTTTTTTTGTACTTAGTCATTTTTCCGGCGTTTATCAGACTTTCAGATAGGGGAAATGTCAGTGAGTGTTCCCATTTGAGTTCCAGAGCGTTTTGCCCGATGAGTCCTTAGTATTTAATTGTTTTCAGCCAATTTTCTGAATTTTTGAAAATTTCACTTTTTTGTGAAAATGTTCACTAAATGAGGGAATAATATGTGTGAGGGTACCCCAGGAGAGTTCCAAATGTGTGTGGGTAGAATATATATCCCACGTGGGTAATTTTGAAAACAGTTGAAAAAAAAGTTTTTTTTGGACTGTCATTTTTCCAGCGTTTATCAGACTTTCAGAAAGGGGAAATGTCAATGAGCGTTCCGATTTCAGTTCAAGAGCGATTCACCCGATGAGTCCTTGATATTTAGTCGTTTTCAGTCAATTTTCTGAATTTTTGAAAATTTCACTTTTTTGTGAAAATATTCACTAAATGAGGGAATAATATGTTTGATAGTACCCCAGGAGAGTTTCAAATGTGTGTGGGTAGAATATATATCCCACGGGGGTAAAATTGAAAAAAGTTGAAAAAAAAGTTTTTTTTGACTTAGTCATTTTTCCGGCGTTTATCAGACTTTCAGAAAGGGGAAATGTCAATGAGCATTCCGATTTCAGTTCCAGAGCGATTCGCCCGATGAGTCCTTGATATTTAGTCGTTTTCAGCCTATTTTCTCAATTTTTGAAAATTTCACTTTTTTGTGAAAATATCCACTAAATGAGGGAATAGTATGTGTGAGGGTACCCCAGGAGAGTTCCAAATGTGTGTGGGTAGAATATATATCCCACATGGGTAAAATTGAAAAAAGTTGAAAAAAAAGGTTTTTTTGGACTGTCATTTTTCCAGCGTTTATCAGACTTTCAGAAAGGGGAAATGTCAATGAGCGTTCCGATTTCAGTTTCAGAGCGATTTGCCCGATGAGTCCTTGATTTTTAGTCGTTTTCAGTCAATTTTCTGAATTTTTGAAAATTTCACTTTTTGGTGAAAATATCCACTAAATGAGGAAATTATTTGTGTGAGGGTACCCCAGGAGAGTTCCAAATGTGTGTGGGTAGAATATATATCCCACGGGGGTAAAATTGAAAAAGGTTGAAAAAATTTTTTTTTTTGGACTTAGTCATTTTTCCGGCGTTTATCAGACTTTCAGATAGGGGAAGTGTCAGTGAGAGTTCTGATTTCAGTTCCAGAGCGATTCGCCCGATGAGTCCTTGATATTTAGTCGTTTTCAGTCAATTTTCAGAATTTTTGAAAATTTCACTTTTTTGTGAAAATATTCACTAAATGAGGGAATAATATGTTTGAGGGTACCCCAGGAGAGTTCCAAATGTGTGTGGGTAGAATATATATCCCACGGGGGTAAAATTGAAAAAAGTTGAAAAAAATGATTTTTTTGGACTTAGTCATTTTTCCGGCGTTTATCAGACTTTCAGATAGGGGAAATGTCAGTGAGCGTTCCGATTTCCGTTCCAGAGCGATTTGCCCGATGAGTCCTTAATATTTAGTTGTTTTCAGCCAATTTTCTGAATTTTTGAAAATTTCACTTTTTGTGAAAATATCCGCTAAAAAAGGGAATAATATGTGTGAGGGTACCCCAGCAGAGTTCCAAATGTGTGTGGGTAGAATATATATCCCACGGGGGTAAAATTGAAAAAAGTTGAAAAAAAAGTTTTTTTTGGACTTAGTCATTTTTCCGGCGTTTATCAGACTTTCAGAATGGGGAAATGTCAATGAGCGTTCCGATTTCAGTTCCAGAGCGATTCGCTCGATGAGTCCTTGATATTTAGTCGTTTTCAGCCAATTTTCTGTATTTTTGAAAATTTCACTTTTTTGTGAAAATATCCACTAAATGAGGAAATAATTTGTGTGAGGGTACCCCAGGAGATTTCCAAATGTGTGTGTTTAGAATATATATCCCACGGGGATAAAATTAAAAAAAGTTGAAAAAAAGTTTTTTTTGTACTTAGTCATTTTTCCGGCGTTTATCACACTTTCAGATAGGGGAAGTGTCAATGAGATTTCCGATTTCAGTTCCAGAGCGATTCGCTCGATGAGTCCTTGATATTTAGTCGTTTTCAGCCAATTTTCTGAATTTTTGAAAATTTCACTTTTTTGTGAAAATATTCACTAAATGAGGGAATAATATGTGTGAGTGTACCCCAGGAGAGTTCCAAATGTGTGTGGGTAGAATATATATCCCACGGGGGTAAAATTGAAAAAAGTTGAAAAAAAAGTTTTTTTTGGACTTAGTCATTTTTCCGGCGTTTATCAGACTTTCAAAACAGTGAAATGTAAATGAGCGTTCTGATTTCAGTTCCAGAGCGATTCGCTCGATGAGTCATTGATATTTAGTCGTTTTCAGCCAATTTTCTGTATTTTTGAAAATTTCACTTTTTTTGTGAAAATATCCGCTAAATGAGGGAATAATATGTGTGAGGGTACCCCAGGAGAGTTCCAAATGTGTGTGGGTAGAATATATATCCCACGGGGGTAAAATTGAAAAAAGTTGAAAAAAAGGTTTTTTTGTAGTCATTTTTCCGGCGTTTATCAGACTTTCAGATAGGGGAAATGTCAGTGAGCGTTCCGATTTCAGCTCCAGAGCAATTCGCCCGATGAGTCCTTAATATTTAGTTGTTTTCAGCCAATTTTCTGAATTTTTGAAAATTTCACTTTGTTGTGAAAATATCCGCTAAATAAGGGAATAACATGTGTGAGGGTACCCCAGGAGTGTTCCAAATGTGTGTGGGTAGAATATATATCCCACGGGGATAAAATTGAAAAAAGTTGAAAAAAAAGATTTTTTTGACTTAGTCATTTTTCCAGCGTTTATCAGACTTTCAGAAAGGGGATATTTCAATGAGCGTTCCGATTTCAGTTCCAGAGCGACTCGCCCGATGAGTCCTTGATATTTAGTCGTTTTCAGCCAATTTTCTGAATTTTTGAAAATTTCACTTTTTTGTGAAAATATCCGCTAAATAAGGGAATATTATGTGTGAGGGTACCCCATGAGAGATCCAAATGTGTGTAGTAGAATATATATCCCACGGGGGTAAAATTGAAAAAAGTTGAAAAAAACGTTTTTTTTGGACTTAGTCATTTTTCCGGCGTTTATCAGACTTTCAGATAGGGGAAATGTCAGTGAGTGTTCCGATTTCAGTTCCAGAGCGTTTTGCCCGATGAGTCCTTAATATTTAGTTGCTTTCAGCCAATTTTCAGAATTTTTTCAAATTTCACTTTTTTGTGAAAATATCCGCTAAATAAGGGAATAGTATGTGTGAGGGTACCCCAGGAGAGTTCCAAATGTGTGTGGGTTGAATATATATCCCACGTGGGTAAAATTGAAAAAAGTTGAAAAAAAGTTTTTTTTGTACTTAGTCATTTTTCCGGCGTTTATCAGACTTTCAGATAGGGGAAATGTCAGTGAGTGTTCCGATTTCAGTTCCAGAGCGTTTTGCCCGATGAGTCCTTAATATTTAGTTGTTTTCAGCCAATTTTCTGAATTTTTGAAAATTTCACTTTTTTGTGAAAATGTTCACTAAATGAGGGAATAATATGTGTGAGGGTACCCCAGGAGAGTTCCAAATGTGTGTGGGTAGAATATATATCCCACGTGGGTAAAATTGAAAAAAGTTGAAAAAAACTTTTTTTTGGACTGTCATTTTTCCAGCGTTTATCAGACTTTCAGAAAGGGGAAATATCAATGTGCATTCCGATTTCAGTTCAACAGCGATTCGCCCGATGAGTCCTTGATATTTAGTCGTTTTCAGTCAATTTTCTGAATTTTTGAAAATTTCACTTTTTTGTGAAAATATTCACTAAATGAGGGAATAATATGTTTGAGGGTACCCCAGGAGAATTCCAAATGTGTGTGGGTAGAATATATATCCCACGTGGATAAAATTGAAAAAAGTTGAAAAAAAAGTTTTGTTTGACTTAGTCATTTTTCCAGCGTTTATCAGACTTTCAGAAAGGGGAAATGTCAATGAGCATTCCGATTTCAGTTCCAGAGCGATTTGCCCGATGAGTCCTTGATATTTAGTCGTTTTCAGTCAATTTTCTGAATTTTTGAAAATTTCACTTTTTTGTGAAAATATCCACTAAATGAGGAAATTATTTGTGTGAGGGTACCCCAGGAGAGTTCCAAATGTGTGTGTGTAGAATATATTTCCCACGGGGATAAAATTGAAAAAAGTTGAAAAAAAGGTTTTTTTGTAGTCATTTTTCTGGCGTTTATCAGACTTTCAGATAGGGGAAATGTCAGTGAGCGTTTCGATTTCAGTTCCAGAGCGATTCGCCCGATGAGTCCTTAATATTTAGTTGTTTTCAGCCAATTTTCTGAATTTTTGAAAATTTCACTTTTTTGTGAAAATATCCGTTAAATAAGGGAATAATATGTGTGAGGGTACCCCAGGAGAGTTCCAAATTTGTGTGGGTAGAATATATATCCCACGTGGGTAAAATTGAAAAAAGTTGAAAAAAAAGTTTTTTTTGGACTGTCATTTTTCCAGCGTTTATCAGACTTTCAGAAAGGGGAAATGTCAATGAGCGTTCCGATTTCAGTTCAAGAGCGATTCGCCCGATGAGTCCTTGATATTTAGTCGTTTTCAGTCAATTTTCTGAATTTTTGAAAATTTCACTTTTTTGTGAAAATATTCACTAAATGAGGGAATAATATGTTTTAGGGTACCCCAGGAGAGTACCAAATGTGTGTGGCTAGAATATATATCCCACGGGGGTAAAATTGAAAAAAGTTGAAAAAAAAGGTTTTTTTGGACTTAGTCATTTTTCCGGCGTTTATCAGACTTTCAGAAAGGGGAAATGTCAATGAGCGTTCCGATTTCAGTTCCAGAGCGATTTGCCCGATGAGTCCTTGATATTCAGTCGTTTTCAGCCAATTTTCTGAATTTTTGAAAATTTCACTTTTTTTGTGAAAATATCCGCTAAATGAGGGAATAATATGTGTGAGGGTACCCCAGGAGATTTCCAAATGTGTGTGGGTAGAATATATATCCCACGTGGATAAAATTGAAAAAAGTTGAAAAAAAAGTTTTGTTTGACTTAGTCATTTTTCCAGCGTTTATCAGACTTTCAGAAAGGGGAAATGTCAATGAGCGTTCCGATTTCAGTTCCAGAGCGATTCGCCCAATGAGTCCTTGATATTTAGTCGTTTTCAGCCTATTTTCTCAATTTTTGAAAATTTCACTTTTTTGTGAAAATATTCACTAAATGAGGGAATAATATGTTTGAGGGTACCCCAGGAGAGTTCCAAATGTGTGTGGGTAGAATATATATCCCACGGGGGTAAAATTGAAAAAAGTTGAAAAAAAAGGTTTTTTTGGACTTAGTCATTTTTCCGGCGTTTATCAGACTTTCAGAAAGGGGAAATGTCAATGAGCGTTCCGATTTCAGTTCCAGAGCGATTTGCCCGATGAGTCCTTGATATTCAGTCGTTTTCAGCCAATTTTCTGAATTTTTGAAAATTTCACTTTTTTTGTGAAAATATCCGCTAAATGAGGGAATAATATGTGTGAGGGTACCCCAGGAGATTTCCAAATGTGTGTGGGTAGAATATATATCCCACGTGGATAAAATTGAAAAAAGTTGAAAAAAAAGTTTTTTTTGGACTTAGTCATTTTTCCGGCGTTTATCAGATTTTCAGAAAGGGGAAATGTCAATGAGCGTTCCGATTTCTGTTTCAGAGCGATTTGCCCGATGAGTCCTTGATTTTTAGTCGTTTTCATCAGTCAATATTCAAAATTTTTGAAAATTTCACTTTTTTGTGAAAATATCCACTAAATGAGGTAATAATATGTGTGCGGGTACCCCAGGAGAGTTCCAAATGTGTGTGGGTAGAGTATATATCCCACGTGGATAAAATTGAAAAAAGTTGAAAAAAAAGATTTTTTTGGACTTAGTCATTTCTCCGGCATTTATCAGACTTTCAGATAGGGGAAATGTCAGAGAGCGTTCCGATTTCAGTTCCAGAGCGATTCACCCGATGAGTCCTTAATATTTAGTTGTTTTCAGCCAATTTTCAGAATTTTTTCAAATTTCACTTTTTTGTGAAAATATCCGCTAAATAAGGGAATAGTATGTGTGAGGGTACCCCAGGAGAGTTCCAAATGTGTGTGGGTTGAATATATATCCGACGTGGGTAAAATTGAAAAAAGTTGAAAGAAAGGTTTTTTTGTACTTAGTCATTTTTCCGGCATTTATCAGACTTTCAGAAAGGGGAAATGTCAGTGAGCGTTCCGATTTCAGTTCCAGAGCGCTTTGCCCGATGAGTCCTTGATATTTAGTCGTTTTCAGCGAATTTTCTGAATTTTTGAAAATTTCACTTTTTTGTGAAAATATTCACTAAATGAGGGAATAATATGTGTGAGGGTACCCCAGGAGAGTTCCAAATGTGTGTGGGTAGAGTATATATCCCACGTGGATAAAATTGAAAAAAGTTGAAAAAAAAGATTTTTTTGGACTTAGTCATTTTTCCGGCATTTATCAGACTTTCAGATAGGGGAAATGTCAGAGAGCGTTCCGATTTCAGTTCCAGAGCGATTCACCCGATGAGTCCTTAATATTTAGTTGTTTTCAGCCAATTTTCAGAATTTTTTCAAATTTCACTTTTTTGTGAAAATATCCGCTAAATAAGGGAATAGTATGTGTGAGGGTACCCCAGGAGAGTTCCAAATGTGTGTGGGTTGAATATATATCCCACGTGGGTAAAATTGAAAAAAGTTGAAAAAAAGGTTTTCTTGTACTTAGTCATTTTTCCGGCGTTTATCAGACTTTCAGATAGGGGAAATGTCAGTCAGTGTTCCCATTTCAGTTCCAGAGCGTTTTGCCCGATGAGTCCTTAATATTTAGTTGTTTTCAGCCAATTTTCTGAATTTTTGAAAATTTCACTTTTTTGTGAAAATATTCACTAAATGAGGGAATAATATGTTTGAGGGTACCCCAGGAGAGTTCCAAATGTGTGTTGGTAGAATATATATCCCACGTGGGTAAAATTGAAAAAAGTTGAAAAAAACGTTTTTTTTGGATTGTTATTTTTCCAGCGTTTATCAGACTTTCAGAAAGGGGAAATGTCAATGAGCGTTCCGATTTCAGTTCAACAGCGATTCGCTCGATGAGTCCTTGATATTTATTCGTTTTCAGTCAATTTTCTGAATTTTTGAAAATTTCACTTTTTTGTGAAAATATTCACTAAATGAGGGAATAATATGTTTGAGGGTACCCCAGGAGAGTTCCAAATGTGTGTGGGTAGAATATATATCCCACGTGGGTAAAATTGAAAAAAGTTGAAAAAAACGTTTTTTTTGGATTGTCATTTTTCCAGCGTTTACCAGACTTTCAGAAAGGGGAAATGTCAATGAGCGTTCCGATTTCAGTTCAACAGCGATTCGCCCGATGAGTCCTTGATATTTATTCGTTTTCAGTCAATTTTCTGAATTTTTGAAAATTTCACTTTTTTGTGAAAATATTCACTAAATGAGGGAATAATATGTTTGAGGGTACCCCAGGAGAGTTCCAAATGTGTGTGGGTAGAATATATATCCCACGGGGGTAAAATTGAAAAAAGTTGAAAAAAAAGGTTTTTTTGACTTAGTCATTTTTCTGGCGTTTATCAGACTTTCAGAAAGGGGAAATGTCAATGACCGTTCCGATTTCAGTTGCAGAGCGATTTGTCCGATGAGTCCTTGATATTAAGTCGTTTTCAACCAATTTTCTGAATTTTTGAAAATTTCACTTTTTTGTGAAAATATTCACTAAATGAGGGAATAATATGTGTGAGGGTACCCCAGGAGAGTTCCAAATGTGTGTGGGTAGAATATACATCCCACGTGGATAAAATTGAAAAAAGTTGAAAAAAAAGATTTTTTTGGACTTAGTCATTTTTCCGGCATTTATCAGACTTTCAGATAGGGGAAATGTCAGAGAGCGTTCCGATTTCAGTTCCAGAGCGATTCACCCATTGAGTCCTTAATATTTAGTTGTTTTCAGCCAATTTTCAGAATTTTTTCAAATTTCACTTTTTTGTGAAAATATCCGCTAAATAAGGGAATAGTATGTGTGAGGGTACCCCAGGAGAGTTCCAAATGTGTGTGGGTTGAATATATATCCCACGTGGGTAAAATTGAAAAAAGTTGAAAAAAAGGGTTTTTTGTACTTAGTCATTTTTCCGGCGTTTATCAGACTTTCAGAAAGGGGAAATATCAATGAGCGTTCCGATTTCAGTTCCAGAGCGATTCGCCCAATGAGTCCTTGATATTTAGTCGTTTTCAGCCTATTTTCTCAATTTTTGAAAATTTCACTTTTTTGTGAAAATATCCACTAAATGAGGGAATAGTATGTGTGAGGGTACCCCAGGAGAGTTCCAAATGTGTGTGGGTTGAATATATATCCCACGTGGATAAAATTGAAAAAAGTTGAAAAAAAAGGTTTTTTTGGACTTAGTCATTTTTCCGGCGTTTATCAGACTTTCAGAAAGGGGAAATGTCAATGAGCATTCCTATTTCAGTTCCAGAGCGATTTGCCCGATGAGTCCTTGATATTTAGTCGTTTTCAGTCAATTTTCTGAATTTTTGAAAATTTCACTTTTTTGTGAAAATATCCACTAAATGAGGAAATTATTTGTGTGAGGGTACCCCAGGAGAGTTCCAAATGTGTGTGTGTAGAATATATTTCCCACGGGGATAAAATTGAAAAAAGTTGAAAAAAAGTATTTTTTGTAGTCATTTTTCTGGCGTTTATCAGACTTTCAGATAGGGGAAATGTCAGTGAGCGTTTCGATTTCAGTTCCAGAGCGATTCGCCCGATGAGTCCTTAATATTTAGTTGTTTTCAGCCAATTTTCTGAATTTTTGAAAATTTCGCTTTTTTGTGAAAATATCCGCTAAATAAGGGAATAATATGTGTGAGGGTACCCCAGGAGAGTTCCAAATGTGTGTGGGTAGAATATATATCCCACGTGGATAAAATTGAAAAAAGTTGAAAAAAAAGGTTTTTTTGGACTTAGTCATTTTTCCGGCGTTTATCAGACTTTCAGAAAGGGGAAATGTCAGTGAGCGTTCCGATTTCAGTTCCAGAGCGCTTCGCCCGATGCGTCCTTGTTATTTAGTCGTTTTCAGCGAATTTTCTGAATTTTTGAAAATTTCACTTTTTTGTGAAAATATTCACTAAATGAGGGAATAATATGTGTGAGGGTACCCCAGGAGAGTTCCAAATGTGTGTGGGTAGAATATACATCCCACGTGGATCAAATTGAAAAAAGTTGAAAAAAAAGATTTTTTTTACTTAGTCATTTTTCCGGCATTTATCAGACTTTCAGATAGGGGAAATGTCAGAGAGCGTTCCGATTTCAGTTCCAGAGCGATTCACCCATTGAGTCCTTAATATTTAGTTGTTTTCAGCCAATTTTCAGAATTTTTTCAAATTTCACTTTTTTGTGAAAATATCCGCTAAATAAGGGAATAGTATGTGTGAGGGTACCCCAGGAGAGTTCCAAATGTGTGTGGGTTGAATATATATCCCACGTGGGTAAAATTGAAAAAAGTTGAAAAAAACTTTTTTTTGGACTGTCATTTTTCCAGCGTTTATCAGACTTTCAGAAAGGGGAAATGTCAATGAGCATTCCGATTTCAGTTCAACAGCGATTCGCCCGATGAGTCCTTGATATTTAGTCGTTTTCAGCATATTTTCTCAATTTTTGAAAATTTCACTTTTTTGTTAAAATATCCACTAAATGAGGGAATAGTATGTGTGAGGGTACCCCAGGAGAGTTCCAAATGTGTGTGGGTTGAATATATATCCCACGTGGATAAAATTGAAAAAAGTTGAAAAAAAAGGTTTTTTTGGACTTAGTCATTTTTCCGGCGTTTATCAGACTTTCAGAAAGGGGAAATGTCAATGAGCATTCCGATTTCAGTTCCAGAGCGATTTGCCCGATGAGTCCTTGATATTTAGTCGTTTTCAGTCAATTTTCTGAATTTTTGAAAATTTCACTTTTTTGTGAAAATATCCACTAAATGAGGAAATTATTTGTGTGAGGGTACCCCAGGAGAGTTCCAAATGTGTGTGTGTAGAATATATTTCCCACGGGGATAAAATTGAAAAAAGTTGAAAAAAAGTTTTTTTTGTAGTCATTTTTCTGGCGTTTATCAGACTTTCAGATAGGGGAAATGTCAGTGAGCGTTTCGATTTCAGTTCCAGAGCGATTCGCCCAATGAGTCCCTGATATTTAGACGTTTTCAGCCTATTTTCTCAATTTTTGAAAATTTCACTTTTTTGTGAAAATATCCACTAAATGAGGGAATAGTATGTGTGAGGGTACCCCAGGAGAGTTCCAAATGTGTGTGGGTAGAATATATATCCCACGTGGATAAAATTGAAAAAAGTTGAAAAAAAATATTTTTTTGGACTTAGTCATTTTTCCAGCATTTATCAGACTTTCAGATAGGGGAAATGTCAGAGAGCGTTCCGATTTCAGTTCCAGAGCGATTCAACCATTGAGTCCTTAATATTTAGTTGTTTTCAGCCAATTTTCAGAATTTTTTCAAATTTCACTTTTTTGTGAAAATATCCGCTAAATAAGGGAATAGTATGTGTGAGGGTACCCCAGGAGAGTTCCAAATGTGTGTGGGTTGAATATATATTCCACGTGGGTAAAATTGAAAAAAGTTGAAAAAAAGTTTTTTTGTACTTAGTCATTTTTCCGGCGTTTATCAGACTTTCAGATAGGGGAAATGTCAGTGAGTGTTCCCATTTCAGTTCCAGAGCGTTTTGTCCGATGAGTCCTTAATATTTAGTTGTTTTCAGCCAATTTTCTGAATTTTTGAAAATTTCACTTTTTTGTGAAAATGTTCACTAAATGAGGGAATAATATGTGTGAGGGTACCCCAGGAGAGTTCCAAATGTGTGTGGGTAGAATATATATCCCACGTGGGTAAAATTGAAAAAAGTTAAAAAAAACGTTTTTTTTGGACTGTCATTTTTCCAGCGTTTATCAGACTTTCAGAAAGGGGAAATGTCAATGAGCGTTCCGATTTCAGTTCAACAGCGATTCGCCCGATGAGTCCTTGATATTTATTCGTTTTCAGTCAATTTTCTGAATTTTTGAAAATTTCACTTTTTTGTGAAAATATTCACTAAATGAGGGAATAATATGTTTGAGGGTACCCCAGGAGAGTTCCAAATGTGTGTGGGTAGAATATATATCCCACGGGGGTAAAATTGAAAAAAGTTGAAAAAAAAGTTTTTTTTGACTTAGTCATTTTTCTGGCGTTTATCAGACTTTGAGAAAGGGGAAATGTCAATGACCGTTCCGATTTCAGTTGCAGAGCGATTTGTCCGATGAGTCCTTGATATTCAGTCGTTTTCAACCAATTTTCTGAATTTTTGAAAATTTCACTTTTTTGTGAAAATATCCACTAAATGAGGGAATAATATGTGTGAGGGTACCCCAGGAGAGTCCCAAATTTGTGTGGGTAGAATATATATCCCACGGGGATAAAATTGAAAAAAGTTGAAAAAAAAGATTTTTTTATACTTAGTCATTTTTCCGGCGTTTATCAGACTTTCAGAAAGGGGAAATGTCAATGAGTGTTCCGATTTCAGTTTCAGAGCGATTTGCCCGATGAGTCCTTGATTTATAGTCATTTTCATCAGTCAATTTTCAAAATTTTTTAAAATTTCACTTTTTTGTGAAAATATCCACTAAATGAGGTAATAATATGTGTGCGGGTACCCCAGGAGAGTTCCAAATGTTTGTGGGTAGAATGTATATCCCACGGGGGTAAAATTGAAAAAGGTTGAAAATATTTTTTTTTTGGACTTAGTCATTTTTCCGGCGTTTATCAGACTTTCAGATAGGGGAAATGTCATTGAGCATTCCGATTTCAGTTGCAGAGCGATTTGCCCGATGAGTCCTTGATATTTAGTCGTTTTCAGTCAATTTTCTGAATTTTTGAAAATTTCACTTTTTTGTGAAAATATTCACTAAATGAGGGAATAATGTGTTTGAGGGTACCCCAGGAGAGTTCCAAATGTGTGTGGGTAGAATATATATCCCACGGGGGTAAAATTGAAAAAAATTGAAAAAAAAGATTTTTTTGGACTTAGTCATTTTTCCGGCATTTATGAGACTTTCAGATAGGGGAAATGTCAGAGAGCGTTCCGATTTCAGTTCCAGAGCGATTCTCCCGATGAGTCCTTAATATTTAGTTGTTTTCAGCCAATTTTCAGAATTTTTGAAAATTTCACTTTTTTGTGAAAATGTTCACTAAATGAGGGAATAATATGTGTGAGGGTACCACAGGAGAGTTCCAAATGTGTGTGGGTGGAATATATATCCCACGTGGGTAAAATTGAAAAAAGTTGAAAAAAACTTTTTTTTGGACTGTCATTTTTCCAGCGTGTATCAGACTTTCAGAAAGGGGAAATGTCAATGAGCATTCCGATTTCAGTTCAACAGCGATTCGCCCGATGAGTCTTTGATATTTAGTCGTTTTCAGTCAATTTTCAGAATTTTTGAAAATTACACTTTTTTGTGAAATTATTCACTAAATGAGGGAATAATATGTTTTAGGGTACCCCAGGAGAGTTCCAAATGTGTGTGGGTAGAATATATATCCCACGTGGATAAAATTGAAAAAAGTGGAAAAAAAAGTTTTTTTTGACTTAGTCATTTTTCCGGCGTTTATCAGACTTTCAGAAAGGGGAAATGTCAATGAGCGTTCCGATTTCAGTTCCAGAGCGATTCGCCCAATGAGTCCTTGATATTTAGTCGTTTTCAGGCTATTTTCTCAATTTTTGAAAATTTCACTTTTTTGTGAAAATATCCACTAAATGAGGGAATAGTATGTGTGAGGGTACCCCAGGAGAGTTCCAAATGTGTGTGGGTTGAATATATATCCCACGTGGATAAAATTGAAAAAAAAGGTTTTTTTGGACTTAGTCATTTTTCCGGCGTTTATCAGACTTTCAGATAGGAGAAATGTCAGTGAGTGTTCCGATTTGAGTTTCAGAGCATTTTGCCCGATGAGTCCTTAATATTTAGTTGTTTTCAGCCAATTTTCTGAATTTTTGAAAATTTCACTTTTTTGTGAAAATGTTCACTAAATGAGGGAATAATATGTGTGAGGGTACCCCAGGAGAGTTCCAAATGTGTGTGGGTAGAATATATATCCCACGTGGGTAAAATTGAAAAAAGTTGAAAATAAAGTTTTTTTTGGACTGTCATTTTTCCAGCGTTTATCAGACTTTCAGAAAGGGGAAATGTCAATGAGCGTTCCGATTTCAGTTCAAGAGCGATTCGCCCGATGAGTCCTTGATATTTAGTCGTTTTCAGTCAATTTTCTGAATTTTTGAAAATTTCACTTTTTTGTGAAAATATCCACTAAATGAGGAAATTATTTGTGTGAGGGTACCCCAGGAGAGTTCCAAATGTGTGTGTGTAGAATATATTTCCCACGGGGATAAAATTGAAAAAAGTTGAAAAAAAGGTTTTTTTGTAGTCATTTTTCTGGCATTTATCAGACTTTCAGATAGGGGAAATGTCAGTGAGTGTTCCGATTTGAGTTTCAGAGCGTTTTGCCCGATGAGTCCTTAATATTTAGTTGTTTTCAGCCAATTTTCTGAATTTTTGAAAATTTCACTTTTTTGTGAAAATATCCGCTAAAAAAGGGAGTAATATGTGTGAGGGTACCCCAGGAGAGTTCCAAATGTGTGTGGGTTGAATATATATCCCACGTGGGTAAAATTGAAAAAAGTTGAAAAAAAGTTTTTTTTGTACTTAGTCATTTTTCCGGCGTTTATCAGACTTTCAGATAGGGGAAATGGTAGTGAGTGTTCCGATTTCAGTTCCAGAGCGATTTGCCCGATGAGTACTTGATATTTAGTCGTTTTCAGTCAATTTTCTGAATTTTTGAAAATTTCACTTTTTTGTGAAAATATCCGCTAAATAAGGGAATAATATGTGTGAGGGTACCCCAGGAGAGTTCCAAATGTGTGTGGGTAGAATATATATCCCACATGGATAAAATTGAAAAAAGTTGAAAAAAAAGGTTTTTTTGGACTTAGTCATTTTTCCGGCGTTTATCAGACTTTCAGAAAGGGGAAATGTCAGTGAGCGTTCCGATTTCAGTTCCAGAGCGATTCGCCCGATGAGTCCTTGATATTTAGTCGTTTTCAGCGAATTTTCTGAATTTTTGAAAATTTCACTTTTTTGTGAAAATATTCACTAAATGAGGGAATAATATGTGTGAGGGTACCCCAGGAGAGTTCCAAATGTGTGTGGGTAGAATATATATCCCACGTGGATAAAATTGAAAAAAGTTGAAAAAAAAGATTTTTTTGGACTTAGTCATTTTTCCGGCATTTATCAGACTTTCAGATAGGGGAAATGTCAGAGCGCGTTCCGATTTCAGTTCCAGAGCGATTCACCCATTGAGTCCTTAATATTTAGTTGTTTTCAGCCAATTTTCAGAATTTTTTCAAATTTCACTTTTTTGAGAAAATATCCGCTAAATAAGGGAATAATATGTGTGCGGGTACCCCAGGAGAATTCCAAATGCGTGTTTGTAGAATATATTTCCCACGGGGATAAAATTGAAAAAAGTTGAAAAAAGTTTTTTTTGTAGTCATTTTTCCGGCATTTATCAAACTTTCAGATAGGGGAAATGTCAGTGAGCGTTTCGATTTCAGTTCCAGAGCGATTCGCCCGATGAGTCCTTAATATTTAGTTGTTTTCAGCCAATTTTCTGAATTTTTGAAAATTTCACTTTTTTGTGAAAATATCCGCTAAATAAGGGAATAATATGTGTGAGGGTACCCCAGGAGAGTTCCAAATGTGTGTGGGTAGAATATATATCCCACGGGGATAAAATTGAAAAAAGTTGAAAAAAAAGGTTTTTTTGGACTTAGTCATTTTTCCAGAGTTTATCAGACTTTCAGATCGGGGAAATGTCTTTGAGCATTCTGATTTCAGTTCCAGAGCGATTTGCCCGATGAGTCCTTGATATTTAGTCGTTTTCATCAGTAAATTTTCAAAATTTTTGAAAATTTCACTTTTTTGTGAAAATATCCATCAAATGAGGTAATAATATGTGTGCGGGCACCCCAGGAGAGTTCCAAATGTGTGTGGGTAGAATATATATCCCACGGGGGTAAAATTGAAAAAAGTTGAAAAAAATTTTTTTTTGGACTTAGTCATTTTTCCGGCGTTTATCAGACATTCAGATAGGGGAAGTGTCAGTGAGAGTTCCGATTTCAGTTCCAGAGCGATTCGCCCGATGAATCCTTGATATTTAGTAGTTTTCAGCCAATTTTCTGAATTTTTGAAAATTTCACTTTTTTTGTGAAAATATCCGCTAAATAAGGGAATAGTATGTGTGAGGGTACCCCAGGAGAGTTCCAAATGTGTGTGGGTTGAATATATATCCCACGTGGGTAAAATTGAAAAAAGTTGAAAAAAAGTTTTTTTTGTACTTAGTCATTTTTCCGGCGTTTATCAGACTTTCAGATAGGGGAAATGTCAGTGAGTGTTCCGATTTCAGTTCCAGAGCGTTTTGCCCGATGAGTCCTTAATATTTAGTTGTTTTCAGCCAATTTTCTGAATTTTTGAAAATTTCACTTTTTTGTGAAAATGTTCACTAAATGAGGGAATAATATGTGTGAGGGTACCCCAGGAGAGTTCCAAATGTGTGTGGGTAGAATATATATCCCACGTGGGTAAAATTGAAAAAAGTTGAAAAAAACTTTTTTTTGGACTGTCATTTTTCCAGAGTTTATCAGACTTTCAGAAAGGGGAAATGTCAATGAGCATTCCGATTTCAGTTCAACAGCGATTCGCCCGATGAGTCCTTGATATTTAGTCGTTTTCAGTCAATTTTCTGAATTTTTGAAAATTTCAATTTTTTGTGAAAATATTCACTAAATGAGGGAATAATATGTTTGAGGGTACCCCAGGAGAGTTCCAAATGTGTGTAGGTAGAATATATATCCCACGTGGATAAAATTGAAAAAAGTTGAAAAAAAAGGTTTTTTTGACTTAGTCATTTTTCCGGCGTTTATCAGACTTTCAGAAAGGGGAAATATCAATGAGCGTTCCGATTTCAGTTCCAGAGCGATTCGCCCAATGAGTCCTTGATATTTAGTCGTTTTCAGCCTATTTTCTCAATTTTTGAAAATTTCACTTTTTTGTGAAAATATCCACTAAATGAGGGAATAGTATGTGTGAGGGTACCCCAGGAGAGTTCCAAATGTGTGTGGGTTGAATATATATCCCACGGGGATAAAATTGAAAAAAGTTGAAAAAAAGTATTTTTTGTAGTCATTTTTCTGGCGTTTATCAGACTTTCAGATAGGGGAAATGTCAGTGAGCGTTTCGATTTCAGTTCCAGAGCGATTCGCCCGATGAGTCCTTAATATTTAGTTGTTTTCAGCCAATTTTCTGAATTTTTGAAAATTTCACTTTTTTGTGAAAATATCCGCTAAATAAGGGAATAATATGTGTGAGGGTACCCCAGGAGAGATCCAAATGTGTGTGGGTAGAATATATATCCCACGTGGATAAAATTGAAAAAAGTTGAAAAAAAAGGTTTTTTTGGACTTAGTCATTTTTCCGGCGTTTATCAGACTTTCAGAAAGGGGAAATGTCAGTGAGCGTTCCGATTTCAGTTCCAGAGCGCTTCGCCCGATGAGTCCTTGATATTTAGTCGTTTTCAGTGAATTTTCTGAATTTTTGAAAATTTCACTTTTTTGTGAAAATATTCACTAAATGAGGGAATAATATGTGTGAGGGTACCCCAGGAGAGTTCCAAATGTGGGTGGGTAGAATATATATCCCACGTGGATAAAATTGAAAAAAGTTGAAAAAAAAGATTTTTTTGGACTTAGTCATTTTTCCGGCATTTATCAGACTTTCAGATAGGGGAAATGTCAGAGAGCGTTCCGATTTCAGTTCCAGAGCGATTCACCCGATGAGTCCTTAATATTTAGTTGTTTTCAGCCAATTTTCTGAATTTTTGAAAATTTCACTTTTTTGTGAAAATGTTCACTAAATGAGGGAATAATATGTGTGAGGGTACCCCAGGAGAGTTCCAAATGTGTGTGGGTAGAATATATATCCCACGTGGGTAAAATTGAAAAAAGTTGAAAAAAAAGTTTTTTTTGGACTGTCATTTTTCCAGCGTTTATCAGACTTTCAGAAAGGGGAAATGTCAATGAGCGTTCCGATTTCAGTTCAAGAGCGATTCGCCCGATGAGTCCTTGATATTTAGTCGTTTTCAGTCAATTTTCTGAATTTTTGAAAATTTCACTTTTTTGTGAAAATATTCACTAAATGAGGGAATAATATGTTTGAGGGTACCCCAGGAGAGTTCCAAATGTGTGTGGGTAGAATATATATCCCACGTGGGTAAAATTGAAAAAAGTTGAAAAAAAAGTTTTTTTTGGACTGTCATTTTTCCAGCGTTTATCAGACTTTCAGAAAGGGGAAATGTCAATGAGCGTTCCGATTTCAGTTCAAGAGGGATTCGCCCGATGAGTCCTTCATATTTAGTCGTTTTCAGTCAATTTTCAGAATTTTTGAAAATTTCACTTTTTTGTGAAAATATTCACTAAATGAGGGAATAATATGTTTGAGGGTACCCCAGGAGAGTTCCAAATGTGTGTGGGTAGAATATATATCCCACGGGGGTAAAATTGAAAAAAGTTGAAAAAAAAGTTTTTTTTTTACTTAGTCATTTTTCCGGCGTTTAGCAGACTTTCAGAAAGGGGAAATGTCAATGAGCGTTCCGATTTCAGTTCCAGAGCGATTCGCCCGATAAGTCCTTGATATTTAGTCGTTTTCAGCCAATTTTCTGAATTTTTGAAAATTTCACTTTTTTGTGAAAATATCCACTAAATGAGGAAATTATTTGTGTGAGGGTACCCCAGGAGAGTTCCAAATGTGTGTGTGTAGAATATATTTCCCACGGGGATAAAATTGAAAAAAGTTGAAAAAAAGTATTTTTTGTAGTCATTTTTCTGGCGTTTATCAGACTTTCAGATAGGGGAAATGTCAGTGAGCGTTTCGATTTCAGTTCCAGAGCGATTCGCCCGATGAGTCCTTAATATTTAGTTGTTTTCAGCCAATTTTCTGAATTTTTGAAAATTTCACTTTTTTGTGAAAATATCCGCTAAATAAGGGAATAATATGTGTGAGGGTACCCCAGGAGAGATCCAAATGTGTGTGGGTAGAATATATATCCCACGTGGATAAAATTGAAAAAAGTTGAAAAAAAAGGTTTTTTTGGACTTAGTCATTTTTCCGGCGTTTATCAGACTTTCAGAAAGGGGAAATGTCAGTGAGCGTTCCGATTTCAGTTCCAGAGCGCTTCGCCCGATGAGTCCTTGATATTTAGTCGTTTTCAGTGAATTTTCTGAATTTTTGAAAATTTCACTTTTTTGTGAAAATATTCACTAAATGAGGGAATAATATGTGTGAGGGTACCCCAGGAGAGTTCCAAATGTGGGTGGGTAGAATATATATCCCACGTGGATAAAATTGAAAAAAGTTGAAAAAAAAGATTTTTTTGGACTTAGTCATTTTTCCGGCATTTATCAGACTTTCAGATAGGGGAAATGTCAGAGAGCGTTCCGATTTCAGTTCCAGAGCGATTCACCCATTGAGTCCTTAATATTTAGTTGTTTTCAGCCAATTTTCAGAATTTTTTCAAATTTCACTTTTTTGAGAAAATATCCGCTAAATAAGGGAATAATATGTGTGCGGGTACCCCAGGAGAATTCCAAATGCGTGTTTGTAGAATATATTTCCCACGGGGATAAAATTGAAAAAAGTTGAAAAAAGTTTTTTTTGTAGTCATTTTTCCGGCATTTATCAAACTTTCAGATAGGGGAAATGTCAGTGAGCGTTTCGATTTCAGTTCCAGAGCGATTCGCCCGATGAGTCCTTAATATTTAGTTGTTTTCAGCCAATTTTCTGAATTTTTGAAAATTTCACTTTTTTGTGAAAATATCCGCTAAATAAGGGAATAATATGTGTGAGGGTACCCCAGGAGAGTTCCAAATGTGTGTGGGTAGAATATATATCCCACGGGGATAAAATTGAAAAAAGTTGAAAAAAAAGGTTTTTTTGGACTTAGTCATTTTTCCAGAGTTTATCAGACTTTCAGATCGGGGAAATGTCTTTGAGCATTCTGATTTCAGTTCCAGAGCGATTTGCCCGATGAGTCCTTGATATTTAGTCGTTTTCATCAGTAAATTTTCAAAATTTTTGAAAATTTCACTTTTTTTGTGAAAATATCCATCAAATGAGGTAATAATATGTGTGCGGGCACCCCAGGAGAGTTCCAAATGTGTGTGGGTAGAATATATATCCCACGGGGGTAAAATTGAAAAAAGTTGAAAAAAATTTTTTTTTGGACTTAGTCATTTTTCCGGCGTTTATCAGACATTCAGATAGGGGAAGTGTCAGTGAGAGTTCCGATTTCAGTTCCAGAGCGATTCGCCCGATGAATCCTTGATATTTAGTAGTTTTCAGCCAATTTTCTGAATTTTTGAAAATTTCACTTTTTTTGTGAAAATATCCGCTAAATAAGGGAATAGTATGTGTGAGGGTACCCCAGGAGAGTTCCAAATGTGTGTGGGTTGAATATATATCCCACGTGGGTAAAATTGAAAAAAGTTGAAAAAAAGTTTTTTTTGTACTTAGTCATTTTTCCGGCGTTTATCAGACTTTCAGATAGGGGAAATGTCAGTGAGTGTTCCGATTTCAGTTCCAGAGCGTTTTGCCCGATGAGTCCTTAATATTTAGTTGTTTTCAGCCAATTTTCTGAATTTTTGAAAATTTCACTTTTTTGTGAAAATGTTCACTAAATGAGGGAATAATATGTGTGAGGGTACCCCAGGAGAGTTCCAAATGTGTGTGGGTAGAATATATATCCCACGTGGGTAAAATTGAAAAAAGTTGAAAAAAACTTTTTTTTGGACTGTCATTTTTCCAGAGTTTATCAGACTTTCAGAAAGGGGAAATGTCAATGAGCATTCCGATTTCAGTTCAACAGCGATTCGCCCGATGAGTCCTTGATATTTAGTCGTTTTCAGTCAATTTTCTGAATTTTTGAAAATTTCAATTTTTTGTGAAAATATTCACTAAATGAGGGAATAATATGTTCGAGGGTACCCCAGGAGAGTTCCAAATGTGTGTAGGTAGAATATATATCCCACGTGGATAAAATTGAAAAAAGTTGAAAAAAAAGTTTTTTTTGACTTAGTCATTTTTCCGGCGTTTATCAGACTTTCAGAAAGGGGAAATATCAATGAGCGTTCCGATTTCAGTTCCAGAGCGATTCGCCCAATGAGTCCTTGATATTTAGTCGTTTTCAGCCTATTTTCTCAATTTTTGAAAATTTCACTTTTTTGTGAAAATATCCACTAAATGAGGGAATAGTATGTGTGAGGGTACCCCAGGAGAGTTCCAAATGTGTGTGGGTTGAATATATATCCCACGGGGATAAAATTGAAAAAAGTTGAAAAAAAGTATTTTTTGTAGTCATTTTTCTGGCGTTTATCAGACTTTCAGATAGGGGAAATGTCAGTGAGCGTTTCGATTTCAGTTCCAGAGCGATTCGCCCGATGAGTCCTTAATATTTAGTTGTTTTCAGCCAATTTTCTGAATTTTTGAAAATTTCACTTTTTTGTGAAAATATCCGCTAAATAAGGGAATAATATGTGTGAGGGTACCCCAGGAGAGATCCAAATGTGTGTGGGTAGAATATATATCCCACGTGGATAAAATTGAAAAAAGTTGAAAAAAAAGGTTTTTTTGGACTTAGTCATTTTTCCGGCGTTTATCAGACTTTCAGAAAGGGGAAATGTCAGTGAGCGTTCCGATTTCAGTTCCAGAGCGCTTCGCCCGATGAGTCCTTGATATTTAGTCGTTTTCAGTGAATTTTCTGAATTTTTGAAAATTTCACTTTTTTGTGAAAATATTCACTAAATGAGGGAATAATATGTGTGAGGGTACCCCAGGAGAGTTCCAAATGTGGGTGGGTAGAATATATATCCCACGTGGATAAAATTGAAAAAAGTTGAAAAAAAAGATTTTTTTGGACTTAGTCATTTTTCCGGCATTTATCAGACTTTCAGATAGGGGAAATGTCAGAGAGCGTTCCGATTTCAGTTCCAGAGCGATTCACCCATTGAGTCCTTAATATTTAGTTGTTTTCAGCCAATTTTCTGAATTTTTGAAAATTTCACTTTTTTGTGAAAATGTTCACTAAATGAGGGAATAATATGTGTGAGGGTACCCCAGGAGAGTTCCAAATGTGTGTGGGTAGAATATATATCCCACGTGGGTAAAATTGAAAAAAGTTGAAAAAAAAGTTTTTTTTGGACTGTCATTTTTCCAGCGTTTATCAGACTTTCAGAAAGGGGAAATGTCAATGAGCGTTCCGATTTCAGTTCAAGAGCGATTCGCCCGATGAGTCCTTGATATTTAGTCGTTTTCAGTCAATTTTCTGAATTTTTGAAAATTTCACTTTTTTGTGAAAATATTCACTAAATGAGGGAATAATATGTTTGAGGGTACCCCAGGAGAGTTCCAAATGTGTGTGGGTAGAATATATATCCCACGTGGGTAAAATTGAAAAAAGTTGAAAAAAAAGTTTTTTTTGGACTGTCATTTTTCCAGCGTTTATCAGACTTTCAGAAAGGGGAAATGTCAATGAGCGTTCCGATTTCAGTTCAAGAGGGATTCGCCCGATGAGTCCTTCATATTTAGTCGTTTTCAGTCAATTTTCAGAATTTTTGAAAATTTCACTTTTTTGTGAAAATATTCACTAAATGAGGGAATAATATGTTTGAGGGTACCCCAGGAGAGTTCCAAATGTGTGTGGGTAGAATATATATCCCACGGGGGTAAAATTGAAAAAAGTTGAAAAAAAAGTTTTTTTTTTACTTAGTCATTTTTCCGGCGTTTAGCAGACTTTCAGAAAGGGGAAATGTCAATGAGCGTTCCGATTTCAGTTCCAGAGCGATTCGCCCGATAAGTCCTTGATATTTAGTCGTTTTCAGCCAATTTTCTGAATTTTTGAAAATTTCACTTTTTTGTGAAAATATCCACTAAATGAGGAAATTATTTGTGTGAGGGTACCCCAGGAGAGTTCCAAATGTGTGTGTGTAGAATATATTTCCCACGTGGATAAAATTGAAAAAAGTTGAAAAAAAGTATTTTTTGTAGTCATTTTTCTGGCGTTTATCAGACTTTCAGATAGGGGAAATGTCAGTGAGCGTTTCGATTTCAGTTCCAGAGCGATTCGCCCGATGAGTCCTTAATATTTAGTTGTTTTCAGCCAATTTTCTGAATTTTTGAAAATTTCACTTTTTTGTGAAAATATCCGCTAAATAAGGGAATAATATGTGTGAGGGTACCCCAGGAGAGATCCAAATGTGTGTGGGTAGAATATATATCCCACGTGGATAAAATTGAAAAAAGTTGAAAAAAAAGGTTTTTTTGGACTTAGTCATTTTTCCGGCGTTTATCAGACTTTCAGAAAGGGGAAATGTCAGTGAGCGTTCCGATTTCAGTTCCAGAGCGCTTCGCCCGATGAGTCCTTGATATTTAGTCGTTTTCAGTGAATTTTCTGAATTTTTGAAAATTTCACTTTTTTGTGAAAATATTCACTAAATGAGGGAATAATATGTGTGAGGGTACCCCAGGAGAGTTCCAAATGTGGGTGGGTAGAATATATATCCCACGTGGATAAAATTGAAAAAAGTTGAAAAAAAAGATTTTTTTGGACTTAGTCATTTTTCCGGCATTTATCAGACTTTCAGATAGGGGAAATGTCAGAGAGCGTTCCGATTTCAGTTCCAGAGCGATTCACCCATTGAGTCCTTAATATTTAGTTGTTTTCAGCCAATTTTCTAAATTTTTGAAAATTTCACTTTTTTGTGAAAATGTTCACTAAATGAGGGAATAATATGTGTGAGGGTACCCCAGGAGAGTTCCAAATGTGTGTGGGTAGAATATATATCCCACGTGGGTAAAATTGAAAAAAGTTGAAAAAAAAGTTTATTTTGGACTGTCATTTTTCCAGCGTTTATCAGACTTTCAGAAAGGGGAAATGTCAATGAGCGTTCCGATTTCAGTTCAAGAGCGATTCGCCCGATGAGTCCTTGATATTTAGTCGTTTTCAGTCAATTTTCTGAATTTTTGAAAATTTCACTTTTTTGTGAAAATATTCACTAAATGAGGGAATAATATGTTTGAGGGTACCCCAGGAGAGTTCCAAATGTGTGTGGGTAGAATATATATCCCACGTGGGTAAAATTGAAAAAAGTTGAAAAAAAAGTTTTTTTTGGACTGTCATTTTTCCAGCGTTTATCAGACTTTCAGAAAGGGGAAATGTCAATGAGCGTTCCGATTTCAGTTCAAGAGGGATTCGCCCGATGAGTCCTTCATATTTAAACGTTTTCAGTCAATTTTCAGAATTTTTGAAAATTTCACTTTTTTGTGAAAATATTCACTAAATGAGGGAATAATATGTTTGAGGGTACCCCAGGAGAGTTCCAAATGTGTGTGGGTAGAATATATATCCCACGGGGGTAAAATTGAAAAAAGTTGAAAAAAAAGTTTTTTTTTTACTTAGTCATTTTTCCGGCGTTTAGCAGACTTTCAGAAAGGGGAAATGTCAATGAGCGTTCCGATTTCAGTTCCAGAGCGATTCGCCCGATGAGTCCTTGATATTTAGTCGTTTTCAGCCAATTTTCTGAATTTTTGAAAATTTCACTTTTTTGTGAAAATATCCACTAAATGAGGAAATTATTTGTGTGAGGGTACCCCAGGAGAGTTCCAAATGTGTGTGTGTAGAATATATTTCCCACAGGGATAAAATTGAAAAAAGTTGAAAAAAAGGTTTTTTTGTAGTCATTTTTCTGGCGTTTATCAGACTTTCAGATAGGGGAAATGTTAGTGAGCGTTTCGATTTCAGTTCCAGAGCGATTCGCCCGATGAGTCCTTAATATTTAGATGTTTTCAGCCAATTTTCTGAATTTTTGAAAATTTCACTTTTTTGTGAAAATATCCGCTAAATAAGGGAATAATATGTGTGAGGGTACCCCATGAGAGTTCCAAATGTGTGTGGGTAGAATATATATCCCACGTGGATAAAATTGAAAAAAGTTGAAAAAAAAGATTTTTTTGGACTTAGTCATTTTTCCGGCATTTATCAGACTTTCAGATAGGGGAAATGTCAGAGAGCGTTCCGATTTCAGTTCCAGAGCGATTCACCCATTGAGTCCTTAATATTTAGTTGTTTTCAGACAATTTTCAGAATTTTTTCAAATTTCACTTTTTTGTGAAAATATCCGCTAAATAAGGGAATAGTATGTGTGAGGGTACCCCAGGAGAGTTCCAAATGTGTGTGGGTAGAATATATATCCCACGTGGGTAAAATTGAAAAAAGTTGAAAAAAAGTTTTTTTTGTACTTAGTCATTTTTCCGGCGTTTATCAGACTTTCAGATAGGGGAAATGTCAGTGAGTGTTCCGATTTCAGTTCCAGAGCGTTTTGCCCGATGAGTCCTTAATATTTAGTTGTTTTCAGCCAATTTTCTGAATTTTTGAAAATTTCACTTTTTTGTGAAAATGTTCACTAAATGAGGGAATAATATGTGTGAGGGTACCCCAGGAGAGTTCCAAATGTGTGTGGGTAGAATATATATCCCACGTGGGTAAAATTGAAAAAAGTTGAAAAAAACGTTTTTTTTGGACTGTCATTTTTCCAGCGTTTATCAGACTTTCAGAAAGGGCAAATGTCAGTGAGCGTTCCGATTTCAGTTCAACAGCGATTCGCCCGATGAGTCCTTGATATTTAGTCGTTTTCAGTCAATTTTCTGAATTTTTGAAAATTTCACTTTTTTGTGAAAATATTCACTAAATGAGGGAATAATATGTTTGAGGGTACCCCAGGAGAGTTCCAAATGTGTGTGGGTAGAATATATATCCCACGTGGGTAAAATTGAAAAAAGTTGAAAAAAAAGTTTTTTTTGGACTGTCATTTTTCCAGCGTTTATCAGACTTTCAGAAAGGGGAAATGTCAATGAGCGTTCCGATTTCAGTTCAAGAGGGATTCGCCCGATGAGTCCTTCATATTTAGTCGTTTTCAGTCAATTTTCAGAATTTTTGAAAATTTCACTTTTTTGTGAAAATATTCACTAAAATATTCACTAAAATATTCACTAAATAATAATATGTTTGAGGGTACCCCAGGAGAGTTCCAAATGTGTGTGGGTAGAATATATATCCCACGGGGGTAAAATTGAAAAAAGTTGAAAAAAAAGTTTTTTTTTTACTTAGTCATTTTTCCGGCGTTTAGCAGACTTTCAGAAAGGGGAAATGTCAATGAGCGTTCCGATTTCAGTTCCAGAGCGATTCGCCCGATAAGTCCTTGATATTTAGTCGTTTTCAGCCAATTTTCTGAATTTTTGAAAATTTCACTTTTTTGTGAAAATATCCACTAAATGAGGAAATTATTTGTGTGAGGGTACCCCAGGAGAGTTCCAAATGTGTGTGTGTAGAATATATTTCCCACGGGGATAAAATTGAAAAAAGTTGAAAAAAAGTATTTTTTGTAGTCATTTTTCTGGCGTTTATCAGACTTTCAGATAGGGGAAATGTCAGTGAGCGTTTCGATTTCAGTTCCAGAGCGATTCGCCCGATGAGTCCTTAATATTTAGTTGTTTTCAGCCAATTTTCTGAATTTTTGAAAATTTCACTTTTTTGTGAAAATATCCGCTAAATAAGGGAATAATATGTGTGAGGGTACCCCAGGAGAGATCCAAATGTGTGTGGGTAGAATATATATCCCACGTGGATAAAATTGAAAAAAGTTGAAAAAAAAGGTTTTTTTGGACTTAGTCATTTTTCCGGCGTTTATCAGACTTTCAGAAAGGGGAAATGTCAGTGAGCGTTCCGATTTCAGTTCCAGAGCGCTTCGCCCGATGAGTCCTTGATATTTAGTCGTTTTCAGTGAATTTTCTGAATTTTTGAAAATTTCACTTTTTTGTGAAAATATTCACTAAATGAGGGAATAATATGTGTGAGGGTACCCCAGGAGAGTTCCAAATGTGGGTGGGTAGAATATATATCCCACGTGGATAAAATTGAAAAAAGTTGAAAAAAAAGATTTTTTTGGACTTAGTCATTTTTCCGGCATTTATCAGACTTTCAGATAGGGGAAATGTCAGAGAGCGTTCCGATTTCAGTTCCAGAGCGATTCTCCCAATGAGTCCTTGATATTTAGTCGTTTTCAGCCTATTTTCTCAATTTTTGAAAATTTCACTTTTTTGTGAAAATATCCACTAAATGAGGGAATAGTATGTGTGAGGGTACCCCAGGAGAGTTCCAAATGTGTGTGGGTTGAATATATATCCCACATGGGTAAAATTGAAAAAAGTTGAAAAAAATTTTTTTTTGCACTTAGTCATTTTTCCGGCGTTTATCAGACTTTCAGATAGGGGAAATGTCAGTGAGTGTTCCGATTTGAGTTCCAGAGCGTTTTGCCCGATGAGTCCTTAATATTTAGTTGTTTTCAGCCAATTTTCTGAATTTTTGAAAATTTCACTTTTTTGTGAAAATGTTCACTAAATGAGGGAATAATATGTGTGAGGGTATCCCAGGAGAGTTCCAAATGTGTGTGGGTAGAATATATATCCCACGTGGGTAAAATTGAAAAAAGTTGAAAAAAAAGTTTTTTTTGGACTGTCATTTTTCCAGCGTTTATCAGACTTTCAGAAAGGGGAAATGTCAATGAGCGTTCCGATTTCAGTTCAAGAGCGATTCGCCCGATGAGTCCTTGATATTTAGTCGTTTTCAGTCAATTTTCTGAATTTTTGAAAATTTCACTTTTTTGTGAAAATATTCACTAAATGAGGGAATAATATGTTTGAGGGTACCCCAGGAGAGTTCCAAATGTGTGTGGGTAGAATATATATCCCACGTGGGTAAAATTGAAAAAAGTTGAAAAAAAAGTTTTTTTTGGACTGTCATTTTTCCAGCGTTTATCAGACTTTCAGAAAGGGGAAATGTCAATGAGCGTTCCGATTTCAGTTCAAGAGGGATTCGCCCGATGAGTCCTTCATATTTAAACGTTTTCAGTCAATTTTCAGAATTTTTGAAAATTTCACTTTTTTGTGAAAATATTCACTAAATGAGGGAATAATATGTTTGAGGGTACCCCAGGAGAGTTCCAAATGTGTGTGGGTAGAATATATATCCCACGGGGGTAAAATTGAAAAAAGTTGAAAAAAAAGTTTTTTTTTTACTTAGTCATTTTTCCGGCGTTTAGCAGACTTTCAGAAAGGGGAAATGTCAATGAGCGTTCCGATTTCAGTTCCAGAGCGATTCGCCCGATGAGTCCTTGATATTTAGTCGTTTTCAGCCAATTTTCTGAATTTTTGAAAATTTCACTTTTTTGTGAAAATATCCACTAAATGAGGAAATTATTTGTGTGAGGGTACCCCAGGAGAGTTCCAAATGTGTGTGTGTAAAATATATTTCCCACAGGGATAAAATTGAAAAAAGTTGAAAAAAAGGTTTTTTTGTAGTCATTTTTCTGGCGTTTATCAGACTTTCAGATAGGGGAAATGTTAGTGAGCGTTTCGATTTCAGTTCCAGAGCGATTCGCCCGATGAGTCCTTAATATTTAGATGTTTTCAGCCAATTTTCTGAATTTTTGAAAATTTCACTTTTTTGTGAAAATATCCGCTAAATAAGGGAATAATATGTGTGAGGGTACCCCATGAGAGTTCCAAATGTGTGTGGGTAGAATATATATCCCACGTGGATAAAATTGAAAAAAGTTGAAAAAAAAGATTTTTTTGGACTTAGTCATTTTTCCGGCATTTATCAGACTTTCAGATAGGGGAAATGTCAGAGAGCGTTCCGATTTCAGTTCCAGAGCGATTCACCCATTGAGTCCTTAATATTTAGTTGTTTTCAGACAATTTTCAGAATTTTTTCAAATTTCACTTTTTTGTGAAAATATCCGCTAAATAAGGGAATAGTATGTGTGAGGGTACCCCAGGAGAGTTCCAAATGTGTGTGGGTAGAATATATATCCCACGTGGGTAAAATTGAAAAAAGTTGAAAAAAAGTTTTTTTTGTACTTAGTCATTTTTCCGGCGTTTATCAGACTTTCAGATAGGGGAAATGTCAGTGAGTGTTCCGATTTCAGTTCCAGAGCGTTTTGCCCGATGAGTCCTTAATATTTAGTTGTTTTCAGCCAATTTTCTGAATTTTTGAAAATTTCACTTTTTTGTGAAAATGTTCACTAAATGAGGGAATAATATGTGTGAGGGTACCCCAGGAGAGTTCCAAATGTGTGTGGGTAGAATATATATCCCACGTGGGTAAAATTGAAAAAAGTTGAAAAAAACGTTTTTTTTGGACTGTCATTTTTCCAGCGTTTATCAGACTTTCAGAAAGGGCAAATGTCAGTGAGCGTTCCGATTTCAGTTCAACAGCGATTCGCCCGATGAGTCCTTGATATTTAGTCGTTTTCAGTCAATTTTCTGAATTTTTGAAAATTTCACTTTTTTGTGAAAATATTCACTAAATGAGGGAATAATATGTTTGAGGGTACCCCAGGAGAGTTCCAAATGTGTGTGGGTAGAATATATATCCCACGTGGGTAAAATTGAAAAAAGTTGAAAAAAAAGTTTTTTTTGGACTGTCATTTTTCCAGCGTTTATCAGACTTTCAGAAAGGGGAAATGTCAATGAGCGTTCCGATTTCAGTTCAAGAGGGATTCGCCCGATGAGTCCTTCATATTTAGTCGTTTTCAGTCAATTTTCAGAATTTTTGAAAATTTCACTTTTTTGTGAAAATATTCACTAAAATATTCACTAAAATATTCACTAAATAATAATATGTTTGAGGGTACCCCAGGAGAGTTCCAAATGTGTGTGGGTAGAATATATATCCCACGGGGGTAAAATTGAAAAAAGTTGAAAAAAAAGTTTTTTTTTTACTTAGTCATTTTTCCGGCGTTTAGCAGACTTTCAGAAAGGGGAAATGTCAATGAGCGTTCCGATTTCAGTTCCAGAGCGATTCGCCCGATAAGTCCTTGATATTTAGTCGTTTTCAGCCAATTTTCTGAATTTTTGAAAATTTCACTTTTTTGTGAAAATATCCACTAAATGAGGAAATTATTTGTGTGAGGGTACCCCAGGAGAGTTCCAAATGTGTGTGTGTAGAATATATTTCCCACGGGGATAAAATTGAAAAAAGTTGAAAAAAAGTATTTTTTGTAGTCATTTTTCTGGCGTTTATCAGACTTTCAGATAGGGGAAATGTCAGTGAGCGTTTCGATTTCAGTTCCAGAGCGATTCGCCCGATGAGTCCTTAATATTTAGTTGTTTTCAGCCAATTTTCTGAATTTTTGAAAATTTCACTTTTTTGTGAAAATATCCGCTAAATAAGGGAATAATATGTGTGAGGGTACCCCAGGAGAGATCCAAATGTGTGTGGGTAGAATATATATCCCACGTGGATAAAATTGAAAAAAGTTGAAAAAAAAGGTTTTTTTGGACTTAGTCATTTTTCCGGCGTTTATCAGACTTTCAGAAAGGGGAAATGTCAGTGAGCGTTCCGATTTCAGTTCCAGAGCGCTTCGCCCGATGAGTCCTTGATATTTAGTCGTTTTCAGTGAATTTTCTGAATTTTTGAAAATTTCACTTTTTTGTGAAAATATTCACTAAATGAGGGAATAATATGTGTGAGGGTACCCCAGGAGAGTTCCAAATGTGGGTGGGTAGAATATATATCCCACGTGGATAAAATTGAAAAAAGTTGAAAAAAAAGATTTTTTTGGACTTAGTCATTTTTCCGGCATTTATCAGACTTTCAGATAGGGGAAATGTCAGAGAGCGTTCCGATTTCAGTTCCAGAGCGATTCTCCCAATGAGTCCTTGATATTTAGTCGTTTTCAGCCTATTTTCTCAATTTTTGAAAATTTCACTTTTTTGTGAAAATATCCACTAAATGAGGGAATAGTATGTGTGAGGGTACCCCAGGAGAGTTCCAAATGTGTGTGGGTTGAATATATATCCCACATGGGTAAAATTGAAAAAAGTTGAAAAAAAGTTTTTTTTGTACTTAGTCATTTTTCCGGCGTTTATCAGACTTTCAGATAGGGGAAATGTCAGTGAGTGTTCCGATTTGAGTTCCAGAGCGTTTTGCCCGATGAGTCCTTAATATTTAGTTGTTTTCAGCCAATTTTCTGAATTTTTGAAAATTTCACTTTTTTGTGAAAATGTTCACTAAATGAGGGAATAATATGTGTGAGGGTATCCCAGGAGAGTTCCAAATGTGTGTGGGTAGAATATATATCCCACGTGGGTAAAATTGAAAAAAGTTGAAAAAAAAGTTTTTTTTGGACTGTCATTTTTCCAGCGTTTATCAGACTTTCAGAAAGGGGAAATGTCAATGAGCGTTCCGATTTCAGTTCAAGAGCGATTCGCCCGATGAGTCCTTGATATTTAGTCGTTTTCAGTCAATTTTCAGAATTTTTGAAAATTTCACTTTTTTGTGAAAATATTCACTAAATGAGGGAATAATATGTTTGAGGGTACCCCAGGAGAGTTCCAAATGTGTGTGGGTAGAATATATATCCCACGGGGGTAAAATTGAAAAAAGTTGAAAAAAAAGGTTTTTTTTTACTTAGTCATTTTTCCGGCGTTTAGCAGACTTTCAGAAAGGGGAAATGTCAATGAGCGTTCCGATTTCAGTTCCAGAGCGATTCGCCCGATGAGTCCTTGATATTTAGTCGTTTTCAGCCAATTTTCTGAATTTTTGAAAATTTCACTTTTTTGTGAAAATATCCACTAAATGAGGAAATTATTTGTGTGAGGGTACCCCAGGAGAGTTCCAAATGTGTGTGTGTAGAATATATTTCCCACAGGGATAAAATTGAAAAAAGTTGAAAAAAAAGATTTTTTTGGACTTAGTAATTTTTCCGGCATTTATCAGACTTTCAGATAGGGGAAATGTCAGAGAGCGTTCCGATTTCAGTTCCAGAGCGATTCACCCATTGAGTCCTTAATATTTAGTTGTTTTCAGACAATTTTCAGAATTTTTTCAAATTTCACTTTTTTGTGAAAATATCCGCTAAATAAGGGAATAGTATGTGTGAGGGTACCCCAGGAGAGTTCCAAATGTGTGTGGGTAGAATATATATCCCACGTGGGTAAAATTGAAAAAAGTTGAAAAAAAGTTTTTTTTGTACTTAGTCATTTTTCCGGCGTTTATCAGACTTTCAGATAGGGGAAATGTCAGTGAGTGTTCCGATTTCAGTTCCAGAGCGTTTTGCCCGATGAGTCCTTCATATTTAGTTGTTTTCAGCCAATTTTCTGAATTTTCAAAAATTTCACTTTTTTGTGAAAATGTTCACTAAATGAGGGAATAATATGTGTGAGGGTACCCCAGGAGAGTTCCAAATGTGTGTGGGTAGAATATATATCCCACGTGGGTAAAATTGAAAAAAGTTGAAAAAAAAGTTTTTTTTGGACTGTCATTTTTCCAGCGTTTATCAGACTTTCAGAAAGGGGAAATGTCAATGAGCGTTCCGATTTCAGTTCAAGAGCGATTCTCCCAATGAGTCCTTGATATTTAGTCGTTTTCAGCCTATTTTCTCAATTTTTGAAAATTTCACTTTTTTGTGAAAATATCCTCTAAATGAGGGAATAGTATGTGTGAGGGTACCCCAGGAGAGTTCCAAATGTGTGTGGGTTGAATATATATCCCACGTGGGTAAAATTGAAAAAAGTTGAAAAAAAGGTTTTTTTGTACTTAGTCATTTTTCCGGCGTTTATCAGACTTTCAGAAAGGGGAAATGTCAATGAGCGTTCCGATTTCAGTTCAAGAGCGATTCGCCCGATGAGTCCTTGATATTTAGTCGTTTTCAGTCAATTTTCAGAATTTTTGAAAATTTCACTTTTTTGTGAAAATATTCACTAAATGAGGGAATAATATGTTTGAGGGTACCCCAGGAGAGTTCCAAATGTGTGTGGGTAGAATATATATCCCACGGGGGTAAAATTGAAAAAAGTTGAAAAAAAAGGTTTTTTTTTACTTAGTCATTTTTCCGGCGTTTAGCAGACTTTCAGAAAGGGGAAATGTCAATGAGCGTTCCGATTTCAGTTCCAGAGCGATTCGCCCGATGAGTCCTTGATATTTAGTCGTTTTCAGCCAATTTTCTGAATTTTTGAAAATTTCACTTTTTTGTGAAAATATCCACTAAATGAGGAAATTATTTGTGGGAGGGTACCCCAGGAGAGTTCCAAATGTGTGTGTGTAGAATATATTTCCCACGGGGATAAAATTGAAAAAAGTTGAAAAAAAGTTTTTTTTGTAGTCATTTTTCTGGCGTTTATCAGACTTTCAGATAGGGGAAATGTTAGTGAGCGTTTCTATTTCAGTTCCAGAGCGATTCGCCCGATGAGTCCTTAATATTTAGTTGTTTTCAGCCAATTTTCTGAATTTTTGAAAATTTCACTTTTTTGTGAAAATGTTCACTAAATGAGGGAATAATATGTGTGAGGGTACCCCAGGAGAGTTCCAAATGTGTGTGGGTAGAATATATATCCCACGTGGGTAAAATTGAAAAAAGTTGAAAAAAAAGTTTTTTTTGGACTGTCATTTTTCCAGCGTTTATCAGACTTTCAGAAAGGGGAAATGTCAATGAGCGTTCCGATTTCAGTTCAAGAGCGATTCGCCCGATGAGTCCTTGATATTTAGTCGTTTTCAGTCAATTTTCTGAATTTTTGAAAATTTCACTTTTTTGTGAAAATATTCACTAAATGAGGGAATAATATGTTTGAGGGTACCCCAGGAGAGTTCCAAATGTGTGTGGGTAGAATATATATCCCACGGGGGTAAAATTGAAAAAAGTTGAAAAACAATTTTTTTTGGACTTAGTCATTTTTCCGGCGTTTATCAGACTTTCAGAAAGGGGAAATGTCAATGAGCGTTCCGATTTCAGTTCCAGAGCGATTCGCCCGATGAGTCCTTGATATTTAGACGTTTTCAGCCAATTTTCTGAATTTTTGAAAATTTCACTTTTTTTGTGAAAATATCCGCTAAATGAGGGAATAATATGTGTGAGGGTACCCCAGGAGAGTTCCAAATGTGTGTGGGTAGAATATATATCCCACGTGGATAAAATTGAAAAAAGTTGAAAAAAAAGGTTTTTTTGGACTTAGTCATTTTTCCAGCGTTTATCAGACTTTCAGAAAGGGGAAATGTCAATGAGCGTTCCGATTTCAGTTCAAGAGCGATTCTCCCAATGAGTCCTTGATATTTAGTCGTTTTCAGCCTATTTTCTCAATTTTTGAAAATTTCACTTTTTTGTGAAAATATCCTCTAAATGAGGGAATAGTATGTGTGAGGGTACCCCAGGAGAGTTCCAAATGTGTGTGGGTTGAATATATATCCCACGTGGGTAAAATTGAAAAAAGTTGAAAAAAAGGTTTTTTTGTACTTAGTCATTTTTCCGGCGTTTATCAGACTTTCAGAAAGGGGAAATGTCAATGAGCGTTCCGATTTCAGTTCAAGAGCGATTCGCCCGATGAGTCCTTGATATTTAGTCGTTTTCAGTCAATTTTCAGAATTTTTGAAAATTTCACTTTTTTGTGAAAATATTCACTAAATGAGGGAATAATATGTTTGAGGGTACCCCAGGAGAGTTCCAAATGTGTGTGGGTAGAATATATATCCCACGGGGGTAAAATTGAAAAAAGTTGAAAAAAAAGGTTTTTTTTTACTTAGTCATTTTTCCGGCGTTTAGCAGACTTTCAGAAAGGGGAAATGTCAATGAGCGTTCCGATTTCAGTTCCAGAGCGATTCGCCCGATGAGTCCTTGATATTTAGTCGTTTTCAGCCAATTTTCTGAATTTTTGAAAATTTCACTTTTTTGTGAAAATATCCACTAAATGAGGAAATTATTTGTGGGAGGGTACCCCAGGAGAGTTCCAAATGTGTGTGTGTAGAATATATTTCCCACGGGGATAAAATTGAAAAAAGTTGAAAAAAAGTTTTTTTTGTAGTCATTTTTCTGGCGTTTATCAGACTTTCAGATAGGGGAAATGTTAGTGAGCGTTTCGATTTCAGTTCCAGAGCGATTCGCCCGATGAATCCTTAATATTTAGTTGTTTTCAGCCAATTTTCTGAATTTTTGAAAATTTCACTTTTTTGTGAAAATGTTCACTAAATGAGGGAATAATATGTGTGAGGGTACCCCAGGAGAGTTCCAAATGTGTGTGGGTAGAATATATATCCCACGTGGGTAAAATTGAAAAAAGTTGAAAAAAAAGTTTTTTTTGGACTGTCATTTTTCCAGCGTTTATCAGACTTTCAGAAAGGGGAAATGTCAATGAGCGTTCCGATTTCAGTTCAAGAGCGATTCGCCCGATGAGTCCTTGATATTTAGTCGTTTTCAGTCAATTTTCTGAATTTTTGAAAATTTCACTTTTTTGTGAAAATATTCACTAAATGAGGGAATAATATGTTTGAGGGTACCCCAGGAGAGTTCCAAATGTGTGTGAATAGAATATATATCCCACGGGGGTAAAATTGAAAAAAGTTGAAAAAAAAGTTTTTTTTGACTTAGTCATTTTTCCGGCGTTTATCAGACTTTCAGAAAGGGGAAATGTCAATGAGCGTTCCGATTTCAGTTCCAGAGCGATTCTCCCAATGAGTCCTTGATATTTAGTCGTTTTCAGCCTATTTTCTCAATTTTTGAAAATTTCACTTTTTTGTGAAAATATCCACTAAATGAGGGAATAGTATGTGTGAGGGTACCCCAGGAGAGTTCCAAATGTGTGTGGGTTGAATATATATCCCACGTGGGTAAAATTGAAAAAAGTTGAAAAAAAGGTTTTTTTGTACTTAGTCATTTTTCCGGCGTTTATCAGACTTTCAGAAAGGGGAAATGTCAATGAGCGTTCCGATTTCAGTTCAAGAGCGATTCGCCCGATGAGTCCTTGATATTTAGTCGTTTTCAGTCAATTTTCAGAATTTTTGAAAATTTCACTTTTTTGTGAAAATATTCACTAAATGAGGGAATAATATGTTTGAGGGTACCCCAGGAGAGTTCCAAATGTGTGTGGGTAGAATATATATCCCACGGGGGTAAAATTGAAAAAAGTTGAAAAAAAAGGTTTTTTTTTACTTAGTCATTTTTCCGGCGTTTAGCAGACTTTCAGAAAGGGGAAATGTCAATGAGCGTTCCGATTTCAGTTCCAGAGCGATTCGCCCGATGAGTCCTTGATATTTAGTCGTTTTCAGCCAATTTTCTGAATTTTTGAAAATTTCACTTTTTTGTGAAAATATCCACTAAATGAGGAAATTATTTGTGGGAGGGTACCCCAGGAGAGTTCCAAATGTGTGTGTGTAGAATATATTTCCCACGGGGATAAAATTGAAAAAAGTTGAAAAAAAGGTTTTTTTGTAGTCATTTTTCTGGCGTTTATCAGACTTTCAGATAGGGGAAATGTTAGTGAGCGTTTCGATTTCAGTTCCAGAGCGATTCGCCCGATGAGTCCTTAATATTTAGTTGTTTACAGCCAATTTTCTGAATTTTTGAAAATTTCACTTTTTTGTGAAAATATCCACTAAATGAGGGAATAGTATGTGTGAGGGTACCCCAGGAGAGTTCCAAATGTGTGTGGGTTGAATATATATCCCACGTGGGTAAAATTGAAAAAAGTTGAAAAAAAGTTTTTTTTGTACTTAGTCATTTTTCCGGCGTTTATCAGACTTTCAGATAGGGGAAATGTCAGTGAGTGTTCCGATTTGAGTTCCAGAGCGTTTTGCCCGATGAGTCCTTAATATTTAGTTGTTTTCAGCCAATTTTCTGAATTTTTGAAAATTTCACTTTTTTGTGAAAATGTTCACTAAATGAGGGAATAATATGTGTGAGGGTACCCCAGGAGAGTTCCAAATGTGTGTGGGTAGAATATATATCCCACGTGGGTAAAATTGAAAAAAGTTGAAAAAAAAGTTTTTTTTGGACTGTCATTTGTCCAGCGTTTATCAGACTTTCAGAAAGGGGAAATGTCAATGAGCGTTCCGATTTCAGTTCAAGAGCGATTCGCCCGATGAGTCCTTGATATTTAGTCGTTTTCAGTCAATTTTCTGAATTTTTGAAAATTTCACTTTTTTGTGAAAATATTCACTAAATGAGGGAATAATATGTTTGAGGGTACCCCAGGAGAGTTCCAAATGTGTGTGGGTAGAATATATATCCCACGGGGGTAAAATTGAAAAAAGTTGAAAAACAATTTTTTTTGGACTTAGTCATTTTTCCGGCGTTTATCAGACTTTCAGAAAGGGGAAATGTCAATGAGCGTTCCGATTTCAGTTTCAGAGCGATTCGCCCGATGAGTCCTTGATATTTAGACGTTTTCAGCCAATTTTCTGAATTTTTGAAAATTTCACTTTTTTTGTGAAAATATCCGCTACATGAGGGAATAATATGTGTGAGGGTACCCCAGGAGAGTTCCAAATGTGTGTGGGTAGAATATATATCCCACGGGGGTAAAATTGAAAAAGGTTGAAAAAATTTTTTTTTTTGGACTTAGTCATTTTTCCGGCGTTTATCAGACTTTCAGATAGGGGAAGTGTCAGTGAGAGTTCCGATTTCAGTTCCAGAGCGATTCGCCCGATGAGTCCTTGATATTTAGTCGTTTTCAGCCAATTTTCAGAATTTTTGAAAATTTCACTTTTTTGTGAAAATATTCACTAAATGAGGGAATAATATGTGTGAGGGTACCCCATGAGAGTTTCAAATGTGTGTGGGTAGAATATATATCCCACGGGGATAAAATTGAAAAAAGTTGAAAAAAAAGTTTTTTTTGGACTGTAATTTTTCCATCGTTTATCAGACTTTCAGAAAGGGGAAATGTCAATGAGCGTTCCAATTTCAGTTCTAGAGCGATTCGCCCGATGAGTCCTTGATATTTAGTGTTTTCAGTCACTTTTCTGAATTTTTGAAAATTTCACTTTTTTGTGAAAATATTCACTAAATGAGGGAATAATATGTTTGAGGGTACCCCAGGAGAGTTCCAAATGTGTGTGGGTAGAATATATATCCCACGGGGATAAAATTGAAAAAAGTTGAAAAATAAGTTTTTTTTTGACTGTCATTTTTCCAGCGTTTATCAGACTTTCAGAAAGGGGAAATGTCAATGAGTGTTCCGATTTCAGTTCAAGAGCGATTCGCCCGATGAGTCCTTGATATTTAGTCGTTTTCAGTCAATTTTCTGAATTTTTGAAAATTTCACTTTTTTGTGAAAATATTCACTAAATGAGGGAATAATATGTTTGATAGTACCCCAGGAGAGTTCCAAATGTGTGTGGGTAGAATATATATCCCACGGGGGTAAAATTGAAAAAGGTTGAAAAAATTTTTTTTTTTGGACTTAGTCATTTTTCCGGCGTTTATCAGACTTTCAGATAGGGGAAATGTCATTGAGCATTCCGATTTCAGTTGCAGAGCGATTTGCCCGATGAGTCCTTGATATTTAGTCGTTTTCAGCGAATTTTCTGAATTTTTGAAAATTTCACTTTTTTGTGAAAATATTCACTAAATGAGGGAATAATATGTGTAAGGGTACCCCAGGAGAGTTCCAAATGAGTGTGGGTAGAATATATAACCCACGGGGGTAAAATTGAAAAAAGTTGAAAAAAAAGGTTTTTTTGGACTTAGTCATTTTTCCGGCGTTTATCAGACTTTCAGATAGGGGAAGTGTCAGTGAGAGTTCCGATTTCAGTTCCAGAGCGATTCGCCCGATGAGTCCTTGATATTTGGTCGTTTTCAGCCAATTTTCTGAATTTTTGAAAATTTCACTTTTTTGTGAAAATATTCACTAAATGAGGGAATAATATGTGTGAGGGTACTCCATGAGAGTTCCAAATGTGTGTGGGTAGAATATATATCCCACGGGGATAAAATTGAAAAAAGTTGAAAAAAAAGTTTTTTTTGGACTGTAATTTTTCCAGCGTTTAACAGACTTTCAGAAAGGGGAAATGTCAATGAGCGTTCCGATTTCAGTTCAAGAGCGATTCGCCCGATGAGTCCTTGATATTTAGTGTTTTCAGTCAATTTTCTGAATTTTTGAAAATTTCACTTTTTTGTGAAAATATTCACTAAATGAGGGAATAATATGTTTGAGGGTACCCCAGGAGAGTTCCAAATGTGTGTGGGTAGAATATATATCCCACGGGGATAAAATTGAAAAAAGTTGAAAAAAAAGTTTTTTTTGGACTTAGTCATTTTTCCGGCGTTTATCAGACTTTCAGATAGGGGAAATGTCAGTGAGAGTTCTGATTTCAGTTCCAGAGCGATTCGCCCGATGAGTCCTTGATATTTAGTCGTTTTCAGTCAATTTTCTGAATTTTTGAAAATTTCACTTTTTTGTGAAAATATTCACTAAATGAGGGAATAATATGTTTGAGGGTACCCCAGGAGAGTTCCAAATGTGTGTGGGTAGAATATATATCCCACGGGGGTAAAATTGAAAAAAGTTGAAAAAAATTTTTTTTTTTGGACTTAGTCATTTTTCCGGCGTTTATCAGACTTTCAGATAGGGGAAAGTTCATTGAGCATTCCGATTTCAGTTCCAGAGCGATTTGCCCGATGAGCCCTTGCTATTTAGTGGTTTTCAGTTAATTTTCTGAATTTTTGAAAATTTCACTTTTTTGTGAAAATATCCACTAAATGAGGAAATAATTTGTGTGAGGGTACCCCAGGAGAGTTGAAAATTTGTGTGGGTAGAATATATATCCCACGGGGATAAAATTGAATAAAGTTGAAAAAAAAGGTTTTTTTGGACTTAGTCATTTTTCCGGCATTTATCAGACTTTCAGACAGGGGAAATGTCAGAGAGAGTTCCGATTTCAGTTCCAGAGCGATTCACCCGATGAGTCCTTAATATTTAGTTGTTTTCAGCCAATTTTCTGAATTTTTTAAAATTTCACTTTTTTGTGAAAATATCCGCTAAATAAGGGAATAATATGTGTGAGGGTACCCCAGGAGAGTTCCAAATGTGTGTGGGTAGAATATATATCCCACGGGGGTAAAATTGAAAAAAGTTAAAAAAATTATTTTTTTTGACTTAGTCATTTTTCTGGCATTTATCAGACTTTCAGAAAGGGGAAATGTCAATGAGCGTTCCGATTTCAGTTCCAGAGCGATTCGCCCGATGAGTCCTTGATATTTAGTCGTTTTCAGTCAATTTTCTGAATTTTTGAAAATTTCACTTTTTTGTGAAAATGTTCACTAAATGAGGGAATAATATGTGTGAGGGTACCCCAGGAGAGTTCCAAATGTGTGTGGGTAGAATATATATCCCACGTGGGTAAAATTGAAAAAAGTTGAAAAAAAAGTTTTTTTTGGACTGTCATTTTTCCAGCGTTTATCAGACTTTCAGAAAGGGGAAATGTCAATGAGCGTTCCGATTTCAGTTCCAGAGCGATTCGCCCGATGAGTCCTTGATATTTAGTCGTTTTCAGCGAATTTTTGAAAATTTCACTTTTTTGTGAAAATATCCACTAAATGAGGGAATAGTATGTGTGAGGGTACCCCAGGAGAGTTCCAAATGTGTGTGGGTAGAATATATATCCCACGTGGGTAAAATTGAAAACAGTTGAAAAAAAAGTTTTTTTTGGACTGTCATTTTTCCAGCGTTTATCAGACTTTCAGAAAGGGGAAATGTCAATGAGCGTTCCGATTTCAGTTCAAGAGCGATTTGCCCGATGAGTCCTTGATTTTTAGTCGTTTTCAGTCAATTTTCTGAATTTTTGAAAATTTCACTTTTTTGTGAAAATATCCACTAAATGAGGGAATAATTAAGTGTGAGGGTAACCCAGGAGAGTTGAAAATTTGTGTGGGTAGAATATATATCACACGGGGATAAAATTGAAAAAAGTTGAAAAAAAAGGTTTTTTTGGACTTAGTCATTTTTCCGGCGTTTATCAGACTTTCAGATAGGGGAAGTGTCAGTGAGAGTTCCGATTTCAGTTCCAGAGCGATTCGCCCGATGAGTCCTTGATATTTAGTCGTTTTTAGCCTATTTTCTCAATTTTTTAAAATTTCACTTTTTTGTGAAAATATCCACTAAATGAGGGAATAGTATGTGTGAGGGTACCCCAGGAGAGTTCCAAATGTGTGTGGGTTGAATATATATCCCACGTGGGTAAAATTGAAAAAAGTTGAAAAAAAGGTTTTTTTGGACTTAGTCATTTTTCCGGCGTTTATCAGACTTTCAGATAGGGGAAAGTTCATTGAGCATTCCGATTTCAGTTCCAGAGCGATTTGCCCGATGAGCCCTTGCTATTTAGTGGTTTTCAGTTAATTTTCTGAATTTTTGAAAATTTCACTTTTTTGTGAAAATATCCACTAAATGAGGAAATAATTTGTGTGAGGGTACCCCAGGAGAGTTGAAAATTTGTGTGGGTAGAATATATATCCCACGGGGATAAAATTGAATAAAGTTGAAAAAAAAGGTTTTTTTGGACTTAGTCATTTTTCCGGCATTTATCAGACTTTCAGACAGGGGAAATGTCAGAGAGAGTTCCGATTTCAGTTCCAGAGCGATTCACCTGATGAGTCCTTAATATTTAGTTGTTTTCAGCCAATTTTCTGAATTTTTTAAAATTTCACTTTTTTGTGAAAATATCCGCTAAATAAGGGAATAATATGTGTGAGGGTACCCCAGGAGAGTTCCAAATGTGTGTGGGTAGAATATATATCCCACGGGGGTAAAATTGAAAAAAGTTAAAAAAATTATTTTTTTTGACTTAGTCATTTTTCTGGCATTTATCAGACTTTCAGAAAGGGGAAATGTCAATGAGCGTTCCGATTTCAGTTCCAGAGCGATTCGCCCGATGAGTCCTTGATATTTAGTCGTTTTCAGTCAATTTTCTGAATTTTTGAAAATTTCACTTTTTTGTGAAAATGTTCACTAAATGAGGGAATAATATGTGTGAGGGTACCCCAGGAGAGTTCCAAATGTGTGTGGGTAGAATATATATCCCACGTGGGTAAAATTGAAAAAAGTTGAAAAAAAAGTTTTTTTTGGACTGTCATTTTTCCAGCGTTTATCAGACTTTCAGAAAGGGGAAATGTCAATGAGCGTTCCGATTTCAGTTCCAGAGCGATTCGCCCGATGAGTCCTTGATATTTAGTCGTTTTCAGCGAATTTTTGAAAATTTCACTTTTTTGTGAAAATATCCACTAAATGAGGGAATAGTATGTGTGAGGGTACCCCAGGAGAGTTCCAAATGTGTGTGGGAAGAATATATATCCCACGTGGGTAAAATTGAAAACAGTTGAAAAAAAAGTTTTTTTTGGACTGTCATTTTTCCAGCGTTTATCAGACTTTCAGAAAGGGGAAATGTCAATGAGCGTTCCGATTTCAGTTCAAGAGCGATTTGCCCGATGAGTCCTTGATTTTTAGTCGTTTTCAGTCAATTTTCTGAATTTTTGAAAATTTCACTTTTTTGTGAAAATATCCACTAAATGAGGGAATAATTAAGTGTGAGGGTAACCCAGGAGAGTTGAAAATTTGTGTGGGTAGAATATATATCACACGGGGATAAAATTGAAAAAAGTTGAAAAAAAAGGTTTTTTTGGACTTAGTCATTTTTCCGGCGTTTATCAGACTTTCAGATAGGGGAAGTGTCAGTGAGAGTTCCGATTTCAGTTCCAGAGCGATTCGCCCGATGAGTCCTTGATATTTAGTCGTTTTTAGCCTATTTTCTCAATTTTTTAAAATTTCACTTTTTTGTGAAAATATCCACTAAATGAGGGAATAGTATGTGTGAGGGTACCCCAGGAGAGTTCCAAATGTGTGTGGGTTGAATATATATCCCACGTGGGTAAAATTGAAAAAAGTTGAAAAAAAGGTTTTTTTGGACTTAGTCATTTTTCCGGCGTTTATCAGACTTTCAGATAGGGGAAGTGTCAGTGAGAGTTCTGATTTCAGTTCCAGAGCGATTCGCCCGATGAGTCCTTGATATTTAGTCGTTTTCAGTCAATTTTCAGAATTTTTGAAAATTTCACTTTTTTGTGAAAATATCCGCTAAAAAAGGGAATAATATGTGTGAGGGTACCCCAGCAGAGTTCCAAATGTGTGTGGGTAGAATATATATCCCACGTGGATAAAATTGAAAAAAGTTGAAAAAAAAGTTTTTTTTGGACTTAGTCATTTTTCCGGCGTTTATCAGACTTTCAGATAGGGGAAAGTTCATTGAGCATTCCGATTTCAGTTCCAGAGCGATTTGCCCGATGAGCCCTTGCTATTTAGTGGTTTTCAGTTAATTTTCTGAATTTTTGAAAATTTCACTTTTTTGTGAAAATATCCACTAAATGAGGAAATAATTTGTGTGAGGGTACCCCAGGAGAGTTGAAAATTTGTGTGGGTAGAATATATATCCCACGGGGATAAAATTGAATAAAGTTGAAAAAAAAGGTTTTTTTGGACTTAGTCATTTTTCCGGCATTTATCAGACTTTCAGATAGGGGAAATGTCAGAGAGAGTTCCGATTTCAGTTCCAGAGCGATTCACCCGATGAGTCCTTAATATTTAGTTGTTTTCAGCCAATTTTCAGAATTTTTTAAAATTTCACTTTTTTGTGAAAATATCCACTAAATGAGGGAATAGTATGTGTGAGGGTACCCCAGGAGAGTTCCAAATGTGTGTGGGTTGAATATATATCCCACGTGGGTAAAATTGAAAAAAGTTGAAATAAAGGTTTTTTTGGACTTAGTCATTTTTCCGGCGTTTATCAGACTTTCAGATAGGGGAAATGTCAGTGAGTGTTCCGATTTGAGTTACAGAGCGTTTTGCCCGATGAGTCCTTAATATTTAGTTGTTTTCAGGTAATTTTCTGAATTTTTTAAAATTTCACTTTTTTTGTGAAAATATCCACTAAATGAGGGAATAGTATGTGTGAGGGTACCCCAGGAGAGTTCCAAATGTGTGTGGGTTGAATATACAGTGCCTACAAGTAGTATTCAACCCCCTGCAGATTTAGCTGGTTGACAGATGCGGAATTAACTTGGCATTGTGACATTTGTACTGTAGATCAACCTGGAAGTGGGAAATGCACTGCAGCAAATTTTGTTTTTGTTCTTGTTTTTTTTTTTTTTTTAAAACGTAAAAAGTTAATTCAGAGTGTCATTTATTATTCAACCCCTCAAACCACAAGAATTCTGTTTGGTCCCCCTAAAGTATTAAGAAGTAGTTCAGGCACCAAAAATAATGAGCTTCACATGTGTGGATTAAAGATCTCTTTTGCCAGCCTTTTCTGACTATTTAAGACCCTCCCCAAACTTGTGAACAGCACTCAGACATGGTCAACATGGGAAAGACAAAGGAGCATTCCAAGGCCATCAGAGACAAGATCGTGGAGGGTCACAAGGCTGGCAAGGGGTACAAAACCCTTTCCAAGGAGTTGGGCCTACCTGTCTCCACTGTTGGGAGCATCATCCGTAAGTGGAAGGCATATGGAACTACTGTTAACCTTCCACGGCCAGGACAGCCTTTGAAAGTGTCCTCCCGTGCCGAGGCCAGGCTTGTCCGAAGAGTCAAGGCTAACCCAAGGACAACAAGGAAGGAGCTCCGGGAATATCTCATGGCAGTGGGGACATTGGTTTCAGTCAATACCATAAGTAACGTACTCCACCACAATGGTCTCCGTTCCAGACGAGCCCGTAAGGTACCTTTACTTTCAAAGCGTCATGTCAAGGCTCGTCTACAGTTTGCTCATGATCACTTGGAGGACTCTGAGACAGACTGGTTCAAGGTTCTATGGTCTGATGAGACCAAGATCGAAATCTTTGGTGCCAACCACACACGTGACGTTTGGAGACTGGATGGCACTGCATACGACCTCAAGAATACCATCCCTACAGTCAAGCATGGTGGTGGCAGCATCATGCTGTGGGGCTGTTTCTCTGCCAAGGGGCCTGGCCATCTGGTCCGCATCCATGGGAAGATGGATAGCACGGCCTACCTGGAGATTTTGGCCAAGAACCTCCGCTCCTCCATCAAGGATCTTAAGATGGGTCGTAATTTCATCTTCCAACAAGACAACGACCGAAAGCACACAGCCAAGAAAACCAAGGCCTGGTTCAATAGGGAAAAAGTCAAGGTGTTGGAGTGGCCTAGTCAGTCTCCTGACCTTAACCCAATTGAAAACTTGTGGAAGGAGCTCAAGAATAAAGTCCACATGAGACACCCAAAGAACCTAGATAACTTGGAGAAGATCTGCATGGAGGAGTGGGCCAAGATAACTCCACAGACCTGTGCCGGCCTGATCAGGTCTTATAAAAGACGATTATTAGCTGTAATAGCAAACAAGGGTTATTCCACGAAATATTAAACATAGGGGTTGTATAATAATTGACCCACACTTTTATGTTTAAAATTTAATAAAATTCAACTGAGCAACATAACTTTTTGGTTTGTAAGATTTATGCTTCTGTTCATAAAACCTACTCTCGTTTGCAGTTTGAAGGCTCTAACTTATTTGCATCTTATCAAACCAGCTAAATCTGCAGGGGGTTGAATACTACTTGTAGGCACTGTATATCCCACGTGGGTAAAATTGAAAAAAGTTGAAAAAAAGGTTTTTTTGGACTTAGTCATTTTTCCGGCGTTTATCAGACTTTCAGATAGGGGAAATGTCAGTGAGTGTTCCGATTTGAGTTACAGAGTGTTTTGCCCAATGAGTCCTTAATATTTAATTGTTTTCAGCCAATTTTCTGAATTTTTGAAAATTTCACTTTTTTGTGAAAATGTTCACTAAATGAGGGAATAATATGTGTGAGGGTACCCCAGGAGAGTTCCAAATGTGTGTGGGTAGAATATATATCCCATGGGGGTAAAATTGAAAAAAGTTGAAAAAAAAGGTTTTTTTGGACTTAGTCATTTTTCCGGCGTTTATCAGACTTTCAGAAAGGGGAAATGTCAATGAGCGTTCCGATTTCAGTTCCAGAGTGATTCGCCCGATGAGTCCTTGATATTTAGTCGTTTTCAGTTAATTTTCAGAATTTTTGAAAATTTCACTTTTTTGTGAAAATATCCGCTAAATAAGGGAATAATATGTGTGAGGGTACCCCAGGAGAGTTAAAAATGTGTGTGGGTAGAATATATATCCCACGGGGGTAAAATTGAAAAAAGATGAAAAAAATGTTTTTTTTGGACTTAGTCATTTTTCCGGCGTTTATCAGACTTTCAGAAAGGGGAAATGTCAATGAGCGTTCCGATTTCAGTTCCAGAGCGATTTGCCCGATGAGTCCTTGATATTTAGTCGTTTTCAGTCAATTTTCTGAATTTTTGAAAATTTCACTTTTTTGTGAAAATATCCACTAAATGAGGAAATTATTTGTGTGAGGGTACCCCAGGAGAGTTCCAAATGTGTGTGTGTAGAATATATTTCCCAAGGGGATAAAATTGAAAAAAGTTGAAAAAAAGGTTTTTTTGTAGTCATTTTTCCGGCGTTTATCAGACTTTCAGATAGGGGAAATGTCAGTGAGCGTTTCGATTTCAGTTCCAGAGCGATTCGCCCGATGAGTCCTTAATATTTAGTTGTTTTCAGCCAATTTTCAGAATTTTTGAAAATTTCACTTTTTTGTGAAAATGTCCACTAAATGAGGTAATAATATGTGTGCGGCTACCCCAGGAGAGTTCCAAATGTGTGTGGGTAGAGTGTATATCCCACGGGGGTAAAATTGAAAAAAGTTGAAAAAAAAGGTTTTTTTGGACTTAGTCATTTTTCCGGCGTTTATCAGACTTTCAGATAGGGGAAAGTTCATTGAGCGTTCCAATTTCAGTTCCAAAGCAATTTGCCCGATGAGTCCTTGATATTTAGTCGTTTTCAGTCAATTTTCTGAATTTTTGAAAATTTCACTTTTTTGTGAAAATATTCACTAAATGAGGGAATAATATGTGTGAGGGTACCCCAGGAGAGTTCCAAGTGTGCGTGGGTGGAATATATATCCCACGGGAGTAAAATTGAAAAAAGTTAAAAAAAATTTTTTTTTTGGGCTTATTCATTTTTCCGTCGTTTATCAGACTTTCAGATCGGGGAAATGTCATTGAGCATTCCGATTTCAGTTGCAGAGCGATTTGCCCGATGAGTCCTTGATATTTAGTCGTTTTCAGTCAATTTTCTGAATTTTTGAAAATTTCACTTTTTTTGCGAAAATATCCACTAAATGAGGGAATAATATGTGTGAGGGTACCCCATGAGAGTTCCAAATGTGTGTGAGTAGAATATATATCCCACGGGGGTAAAATTGAAAAAAGTTGAAACAAATTTTTTTTTGGACTTATTCATTTTTCCGTCGTTTATCAGACTTACAGATAGGGGAAATGTCATTGAGCAGTCCGATTTCAGTTGCAGAGCGACTTGCCCGATGAGTCCTTGATATTTAGTCGTTTTCAGCCAATTTTCTGAATTTTTGAAAATTTCACTTTTTTGTGAAAATATCCACTAAATGAGGGAATAATATGTGTGAGGGTACCCCAGGAGAGTTCCAAATGTGCGTGGGTGGAATATATATCCTACGGGAGTAAAATTGTAAAAAGTTTAAAAAAATTTTTTTTGGGCTTATTCATTTTTCCGTCGTTTATCAGACTTTCAGATCGGGGAAATGTGATTGAGCATTCCGATTTCAGTTGCAGAGAGATTTGCCCGATGAGTCCTTGATATTTAGTCGTTTTCTGTCAATTTTCTGAATTTTTGAAAATTTCACTTTTTTGTGACAATATTCACTAAATGAGGGAATAATATGTGTGAGGGTAACCCAGGAGAGTTCCAAATGTGTGTGGGTAGAATATATATCCCACGGGGGTAAAATTGAAAAAAGTTGAAACAAAAGTTTTTTTTGGACTTAGTCATTTTTCCGGTGTTTATCAGACTTTCAGATAGGGGAAATGTCAGTGAGCTTTCCGATTTCAGTTCCAGAGCGATTCGCCCGATGAGTCCTTGATATTTAGTCGTTTTCAGCCAAATTTCTGAATTTTTGAAAATTTCCCTTTTTTGTGAAAATATCCACTAAATGAGGGAATAATTAAGTGTGAGGGTACCCCAGGAGAGTTCCAAATGTGTGTGGGTAGAATATATATCCCACGGGGGTAAAATTGAAAAAAGTTGAAAAAAAAGATTTTTTTTTTACTTAGTCATTTTTCCAGCGTTTATCAGACTTTCAGATAGGGTAAAGGTCATTGAGCATTCCGATTTCAGTTCCAGAGCGATTTGCCCGATGAGTCCTTGATATTTAGTCGTTTTCTGTCAATTTTCTGAATTTTTGAAATTTTCACTTTTTTGTGAAAATATCCGCTAAATAAGGGAATAATATGTGTGAGGGTACACCAGGAGAGTTCCAAATGTGTGTGGGTAGAATATATATCCCACGGGGATAAAATTGAAAAAAGTTGAAAAGAAAGGTTTTTTTGGACTTAGTCATTTTTCCGGCGTTTATCAGACTTTCAGATCGGGGAAATGTCATTGAGCATTCCGATTTCAGTTGCAGAGAGATTTGCCTGATGAGTCCTTGATATTTAGTCGTTTTCAGTCAATTTTCTGAATTTTTGAAAATTTCACTTTTTTGTGACAATATTCACTAAATAAGGGAATAATATGTGTGAGGGTACACCAGGAGAGTTCCAAATGTGTGTGGGTAGAAAATATATCCCACGGGGATAAAATTGAAAAAAGTTGAAAAAAAAGATTTTTCTTTTACTTAGTCATTTTTCCGGCGTTTATCAGACTTTCAGATAGGGGAAATGTCAGTGAGCGTTCCGATTTCAGTTCCAGAGCGATTTGCCTGATGAGTCCTTGATATTTAGTCGTTTTCAGTCAATTTTCTGAATTTTTGAAAATTTCACTTTTTTGTGAAAATATTCACTAAATGAGGGAATAATATGTGTGAGGGTACCCCAGGAGAGTTCCAAATGTGCGTGTGTGGAATATATATCCCATGGGAGTAAAATTGAAAACAGTTAAAAAAATTTTTTTTTTGGGCTTATTCATTTTTCCGACGTTTATCAGACTTTCAGATCGGGGAAATGTCATTGAGCATTTCGATTTCAGTGGCAGAGCGATTTGCCCGATGAGTCCTTGATATTTAGTCGTTTTCAGTCAATTTTCTGAATTTTTGAAAATTTCACTTTTTTGTGAAAATATTCACTAAATGAGGGAATAATATGTGTGAGGGTACCCCAGGAGAGTTCCAAATGTGTGTGGGTAGAATATATATCCCACGGGGGTAAAATTGAAAAAAGTTGAAAAAAAAGTTTTTTTTGGACTTAGTCATTTTTCCGGCGTTTATCAGACTTTCAGAAAGGGGAAATGTCAATGAGCGTTCCGATTTCAGTTCCAGAGCGATTCGCCTGATGAGTCCTTGATATTTAGTCGTTTTCAGCCAATTTTCTGAATTTTTGAAAAATTCAGTTTTTTTGTGAAAATATTCGCTAAAAGAGGGAATAATATGTGTGAGGGTACCCCATGAGAGTTCCAAATGTGTGTGGGTAGAATATATATCCCACGGGGGTAAAATTGAAAAAAGTTGAAAAAAAAGATTTTTTTTTTACTTAGTCATTTTTCCGGCGTTTATCAGACTTTCAGATAGGGGAAAGGTCATTGAGCGTTCCGATTTCAGTTCCAGAGCGATCTGTCTGATGAGTCCTTGATATTTAGTCGTTTTCAGTCAATTTTCTGAATTTTTGAAAATTTCACTTTTTTGTGAAAATACTCACTAAATGAGGGAATAATATGTGTGAGGGTACCCCAGGAGAGTTCCAAATGTGCGTGGGTGGAATATATATCCCACGGGAGTAAAATTGAAAAAAGTTTAAAAAAATTTTTTTTTGGGCTTATTCATTTTTCCGTCGTTTATCAGACTTTCAGATCGGGGAAATGTCATTGAGCATTCCAATTTCAGCTGCAGAGCAATTTGCCCGATGAGTCCTTGATATTTAGTCGTTTTCAGTCAATTTTCTGAATTTTTGAAAATTTCACTTTTTTGTGAAAATATTCACTAAATGAGGGAATAATATGTGTGAGGGTACCCCAGGAGAGTTCCACATGTGTGTGGGTAGAATATATATCCCACGGGGGTAAAATTGAAAAAAGTTGAAAAAAAAGTTTTTTTTGGACTTAGTCATTTTTCCGGCGTTTATCAGACTTTCAGAAAGGGGAAATGTCAATGAGCGTTCCGATTTCAGTTCCAGAGCGATTCGCCCGATGAGTCCTTGATATTTAGTCGTTTTCAGCCAATTTTCTGAATTTTTGAAAATTTCACTTTTTTGTGAAAATATCCACTAAATGAGGTAATAATATGTGTGAGGGTACCCCTGGAGAGTTCCAAATGTGTGTGGGTAGAATATATATCCCACGGGGGTAAAATTGAAAAACGTTGAAAAAAAAGATTTTTTTGGACTTAGTCATTTTTCCGGCGTTTATCAGACTTTCAGATAGGGGAAAGGTCATTGAGCGTTCCGATTTCAGTTCCAGAGCGATTTGCCTGATGAGTCCTTGATATTTAGTCGTTTTCAGTCAATTTTCTGAATTTTTGAAAATTTCACTTTTTTGTGAAAATATTCACTAAATGAGGGAATAATATGTGTGAGGGTAACCCAGGAGAGTTCCAAATTTGCGTGGGTGGAATATATATCCCACGGGAGTAAAATTGAAAAAAGTTTAAAAAAATTTTTTTTTGGGCTTATTCATTTTTCCGTCGTTTATCAGACTTTCAGATCGGGGAAATGTCATTGAGCATTCCAATTTCAGCTGCAGAGCGATTTGCCCGATGAGTCCTTGATATTTAGTCGTTTTCAGTCAATTTTCTGAATTTTTGAAAATTTCACTTTTTTGTGAAAATATTCACTAAATGAGGGAATAATATGTGTGAGGGTACCCCAGGAGTGTTCCACATGTGTGTGGGTAGAATATATATCCCACGGGGGTAAAATTGAAAAAAGTTGAAAAAAAAGTTTTTTTTGGACTTAGTCATTTTTCCGGCGTTTATCAGACTTTCAGAAAGGGGAAATGTCAATGAGCGTTCCGATTTCAGTTCCAGAGCGATTCGCCCGATGAGTCCTTGATATTTAGTCGTTTTCAGCCAATTTTCTGAATTTTTGAAAATTTCACTTTTTTTGCGAAAATATCCGCTAAATGAGGCAATAATATGTGTGAGGGTACCCCAGGAGAGTTCCAAATGTGTGTGGGTAGAATATATATCCCACGGGGATAAAATTGAAAAAAGTTGAAAAAAAAGGTGTTTTTGGACTTAGTCATTTTTCCGGCGTTTATCAGACTTTCAGATAGGGGAAATGTCAGTGAGCGTTCCGATTTCAGTTCCAGAGTGATTCGCCCGATGAGTCCTTGATATTTAGTCGTTTTCAGCCAAATTTCTGAATTTTTGAAAATTTCACTTTTTTGTGAAAATATCCACTAAATGAGGGAATAATATGTGTGAGGGTACCCCATGAGAGTTCCAAATGTGTGTGGGTAGAATATATATCCCACGGGGGTAAAATTGAAAAAAGTTGAAAAAAAAGATTTTTTTTTTACTTAGTCATTTTTCCGGCGTTTATCAGACTTTCAGATAGGGGAAAGGTCATTGAGCGTTCCGATTTCAGTTCCAGAGCGATTTGCCCGATGAGTCCTTGATATTTAGTCGTTTTAAGTCAATTTTCTGAATTTTTGAAAATTTCACTTTTTTGCGAAAATATCCGCTAAATAAGGGAATAATATGTGTGAGGGTACCCCAGGAGAGTTCCAAATGTGTGTGGGTAGAATATATATCCCACGGGGGTAAAATTGAAAAAAGTTGAAAAAAAAGTTTTTTTTGGACTTAGTCATTTTTCCGGCGTTTATCAGACTTTCAGAAAGGGGAAATGTCAATAAGCGTTCCGATTTCAGTTCCAGAGCGATTCGCCCGATGAGTCCTTGATATTTAGTCGTTTTCAGCCAATTTTCTGAATTTTTGAAAATTTCACTTTTTTTGCGAAAATATCCGCTAAATGAGGGAATAATATGTGTGAGGGTACCCCATGAGATTTCCAAATGTGTGTGGGTAGAATATATATCCTACTGGGGTAAAATTGAAAAAAGTTGAAAAAAAAGACTTTTTTGGACTTAGTCATTTTTCCGGCGTTTATCAGACTTTCAGATAGGGGAAATGTCAGTGAGCTTTCCGATTTCAGTTTCAGAGCTATTTGCCCCATGAGTCCTTGATATTTAGTCGTTTTCAGCCAATTTTCTGAATTTTTGAAAATTTCACTTTTTTGTGAAAATATCCACTAAATGAGGGAATAATATGTGTGAGGGTACCCCAGGAGAGTTCCAAATGTGTGTGGGTAAAATATATATCCCAGGGGGGGTAAAATTGAAAAAAGTTAAAAAAAATTTTTTTGGAACTTAGTCATTTTTCCGGCGTTTATCAGACTTTCAGATGGGGTAAATGTCTGTGAGCGTTCCGATTTCAGTTTCAGAGTAATGCGCCCGATGAGTCCCTGATATTTAGTCGTTTTCAGCCAACTTTCTGAATTTTTGAAAATTTCACTTTTTTGTGAAAATATCCACTAAATGAATGAATAATATGTGTGAGGGTACCCCAGGAGAGTTCCAAATGTGTGTGGGTAGAATATATATCCCATGGGGGTAAAATTGAGAAAAGATTAAATATTTTTTTTTTGTACTTAAGTCATTTTTAAGGCGTTTATCAGACTTTCAGATAGGATAAATGTCAGTGAGCGTTCCGATTTCAGTTCCCGAGCTAGTCGCCCGATGAGTGCTTGATATTTAGTCGTTTTCAGCCAATTTTCTGAATTTTTGAAAATTTCACTTTTTTGTGAAAATATCCACTAAATGAGGGAATAATATGTGTGAGGGTACCCCAGGAGAGTTCCAAATGTGTGTGGGTAGAATATATATCCCAGGGGGGGTAAAATTGAAAAAAGTTAAAAAAAATTTTTTGGGAACTTAGTCATTTTTCCGGCGTTTATCAGACTTTCAGATAGTGGAAATATCAGTGAGCATTCCGATTTCAGTTCCAGAGCGATTCGCCCGATGAGTACATGATATTTAGTCGTTTTCAGCCAATTTTCTGAATTTTTGAAAATGTCACTTTTTTGTGAAAATATCCACTAAATGAGGGAATAATATGTGTGATGGTACCCCAGGTGAGTTCCAAATGTGTCTGGGTAGAATATATATCCCACGGGGGTAAAATTGAAAAAAAGGTGAAAAAATTTTTTTTGGTACTTTGTAATTTTCCGGCGTTTATCAGACTTTCAGATAGGGGAAATGTCAGTGAGCATTCCGATTTCAGATCCAGAGCGATTCGCCCCATGAGTCCATGATATTTAGTCGTTTTCACCCAATTTTCAGAATTTTTGAAAATTTCACTTTTTTGTGAAAATATCCACTAAATGAGGGAATAATATGTGTGAGGGTACCCCAGGAGAGTTCCAAATGTGTGTGGGTAGAATATATATCCCACGGGGGTAAAATTGAAAAAAGTGAAAAAAATGTTTTTTTGGACTTAGTCATTTTTCCGGCGTTTATCAGACTTTCAGATAGGGGAAATGTCAGTGAGCATTCCGATTTCAGTTACAGAGCAATGCGCCCGATGAGTCCTTGATATTTAGTCGTTTTCAGCCAATTTTCTGAATTTTTGAAAATTTCACTTTTTTGGGAAAATATCCACTAAATAAGGGAGTAATATGTGTGAGGGTACCCCAGGAGAGTTCCAAATGTGTGTGGGTAGAATAGATATCCCATGGGGGGTAAAATTGAAAAAAGTTGACAAAAATTTTTTTTGGACTTAGTCATTTTTCCGGCGTTGATCAGAATTTCAGATAGGGGAAATGTCAGTGAGCACTCCGATTTCAGGTCCAGAGCTATTCGCCCCATGAGTCCTTGAAATTTAGTCGTTTTCAGCCAATTTTCTGAATTTTTGAAAATTTCACTTTTTTGTGAAAATATTCACTAAATGAGGGAATAATATGTGTGAGGGTAACCCAGGAGAGTTCCAAATTTGCGTGGGTGGAATATATATCCCACGGGAGTAAAATTGAAAAAAGTTTAAAAAAATTTTTTTTTGGGCTTATTCATTTTTCCGTCGTTTATCAGACTTTCAGATCGGGGAAATGTCATTGAGCATTCCAATTTCAGCTGCAGAGCGATTTGCCCGATGAGTCCTTGATATTTAGTCGTTTTCAGTCAATTTTCTGAATTTTTGAAAATTTCACTTTTTTGTGAAAATATTCACTAAATGAGGGAATAATATGTGTGAGGGTACCCCAGGAGTGTTCCACATGTGTGTGGGTAGAATATATATCCCACGGGGGTAAAATTGAAAAAAGTTGAAAAAAAAGTTTTTTTTGGACTTAGTCATTTTTCCGGCGTTTATCAGACTTTCAGAAAGGGGAAATGTCAATGAGCGTTCCGATTTCAGTTCCAGAGCGATTGGCCCGATGAGTCCTTGATATTTAGTCGTTTTCAGCCAATTTTCTGAATTTTTGAAAATTTCACTTTTTTTGCGAAAATATCCGCTAAATGAGGCAATAATATGTGTGAGGGTACCCCAGGAGAGTTCCAAATGTGTGTGGGTAGAATATATATCCCACGGGGATAAAATTGAAAAAAGTTGAAAAAAAAGGTGTTTTTGGACTTAGTCATTTTTCCGGCGTTTATCAGACTTTCAGATAGGGGAAATGTCAGTGAGCGTTCCGATTTCAGTTCCAGAGTGATTCGCCCGATGAGTCCTTGATATTTAGTCGTTTTCAGCCAAATTTCTGAATTTTTGAAAATTTCACTTTTTTGTGAAAATATCCACTAAATGAGGGAATAATATGTGTGAGGGTACCCCATGAGAGTTCCAAATGTGTGTGGGTAGAATATATATCCCACGGGGGTAAAATTGAAAAAAGTTGAAAAAAAAGATTTTTTTTTTACTTAGTCATTTTTCCGGCGTTTATCAGACTTTCAGATAGGGGAAAGGTCATTGAGCGTTCCGATTTCAGTTCCAGAGCGATTTGCCCGATGAGTCCTTGATATTTAGTCGTTTTAAGTCAATTTTCTGAATTTTTGAAAATTTCACTTTTTTGCGAAAATATCCGCTAAATAAGGGAATAATATGTGTGAGGGTACCCCAGGAGAGTTCCAAATGTGTGTGGGTAGAATATATATCCCACGGGGGTAAAATTGAAAAAAGTTGAAAAAAAAGTTTTTTTTGGACTTAGTCATTTTTCCGGCGTTTATCAGACTTTCAGAAAGGGGAAATGTCAATAAGCGTTCCGATTTCAGTTCCAGAGCGATTCGCCCGATGAGTCCTTGATATTTAGTCGTTTTCAGCCAATTTTCTGAATTTTTGAAAATTTCACTTTTTTTGCGAAAATATCCGCTAAATGAGGGAATAATATGTGTGAGGGTACCCCATGAGATTTCCAAATGTGTGTGGGTAGAATATATATCCTACTGGGGTAAAATTGAAAAAAGTTGAAAAAAAAGACTTTTTTGGACTTAGTCATTTTTCCGGCGTTTATCAGACTTTCAGATAGGGGAAATGTCAGTGAGCTTTCCGATTTCAGTTTCAGAGCTATTTGCCCCATGAGTCCTTGATATTTAGTCGTTTTCAGCCAATTTTCTGAATTTTTGAAAATTTCACTTTTTTGTGAAAATATCCACTAAATGAGGGAATAATATGTGTGAGGGTACCCCAGGAGAGTTCCAAATGTGTGTGGGTAAAATATATATCCCAGGGGGGGTAAAATTGAAAAAAGTTAAAAAAAATTTTTTTGGAACTTAGTCATTTTTCCGGCGTTTATCAGACTTTCAGATGGGGTAAATGTCTGTGAGCGTTCCGATTTCAGTTTCAGAGTAATGCGCCCGATGAGTCCCTGATATTTAGTCGTTTTCAGCCAACTTTCTGAATTTTTGAAAATTTCACTTTTTTGTGAAAATATCCACTAAATGAATGAATAATATGTGTGAGGGTACCCCAGGAGAGTTCCAAATGTGTGTGGGTAGAATATATATCCCACGGGGGTAAAATTGAGAAAAGATTAAATATTTTTTTTTTGTACTTAAGTCATTTTTAAGGCGTTTATCAGACTTTCAGATAGGATAAATGTCAGTGAGCGTTCCGATTTCAGTTCCCGAGCTAGTCGCCCGATGAGTGCTTGATATTTAGTCGTTTTCAGCCAATTTTCTGAATTTTTGAAAATTTCACTTTTTTGTGAAAATATCCACTAAATGAGGGAATAATATGTGTGAGGGTACCCCAGGAGAGTTCCAAATGTGTGTGGGTAGAATATATATCCCAGGGGGGGTAAAATTGAAAAAAGTTAAAAAAAATTTTTTGGGAACTTAGTCATTTTTCCGGCGTTTATCAGACTTTCAGATAGTGGAAATATCAGTGAGCATTCCGATTTCAGTTCCAGAGCGATTCGCCCGATGAGTACATGATATTTAGTCGTTTTCAGCCAATTTTCTGAATTTTTGAAAATGTCACTTTTTTGTGAAAATATCCACTAAATGAGGGAATAATATGTGTGATGGTACCCCAGGTGAGTTCCAAATGTGTCTGGGTAGAATATATATCCCACGGGGGTAAAATTGAAAAAAAGGTGAAAAAATTTTTTTTGGTACTTTGTAATTTTCCGGCGTTTATCAGACTTTCAGATAGGGGAAATGTCAGTGAGCATTCCGATTTCAGATCCAGAGCGATTCGCCCCATGAGTCCATGATATTTAGTCGTTTTCACCCAATTTTCAGAATTTTTGAAAATTTCACTTTTTTGTGAAAATATCCACTAAATGAGGGAATAATATGTGTGAGGGTACCCCAGGAGAGTTCCAAATGTGTGTGGGTAGAATATATATCCCACGGGGGTAAAATTGAAAAAAGTGAAAAAAATGTTTTTTTGGACTTAGTCATTTTTCCGGCGTTTATCAGACTTTCAGATAGGGGAAATGTCAGTGAGCGTTCCGATTTCAGTTCCAGAGCGATTCGCCCGATGGGTACTTGATATTTAGTCGTTTTCACCCAAATTTCTGAATTTTTGAAAATTTTAATTTTTTGTGAAAATATCCACTAAATGAGGAAATAAAATGTGTGAGGGTACCCCAGGAGAGTTCCAAATGTGTGTGGGTAGAATAGATATCCCATGGGGGGTAAAATTGAAAAAAGTTAAAAAAAAATTTTTTGGAACTTAGTCATTTTTCCGGCGTTTATCAGACTTTCAGATAGGGGAAATATCAGTGAGCATTCCGATTTTAGTTTCCGAGCGATTCGCCCGATGAGTAATTGATATTTAGTCCTTTTCAGCCAATTTTCTGCATTTTTGAAAATGTCACTTTTTTGTGAAAATATCCACTAAATGAGGTAATAATATTTGTGAGGGTACCCCAGGAGAGTTCCAAATGTGTGTGGGTAGAATATATATTCCACAGGGGTAAAATTGAAAAAAGTTAAAAAAATGTTTTTGTGGACTTAGTCATTTTTCCGGCGTTTATCAGACTTTCAGATAGGGGAAATGTCAGTGAGCATTCCGATTTCAGTTCCAGAGCGATTCGCCCGATGAGTCCTTGATATCTAGTCGTTTTCAGCCAAATTTCTAAATTTTGGAAAATTTCACTTTTTTGTGAAAATATCCACTAAATGAGGGAATAATATGTGTGAGAGTACCCCAGGAGAGTTCCAAATGTGTGTGGGTAGAATAGATATCCCACGCGGGGTAAAATTTAAAAAAGTTGAAAAAAATTTTTTTTGGACTTAGTCATTTTTCCGGCGTTTATCAGACTTTCAGATAGGGGAAATGTCAGTGAGCGTTCCGATTTCAGTTAGAGAGCAATGCGCCCGATGAGTCCTTGATATTTATTCGTTTTCAGCCAATTTTCTGAATTTTTGAAAATGTCACTTTTTTGTGAAAATATCCACTAAATGAGGTAATAATATGTGTGACTGTACCCCAGGAGAGTTCCAAATGTGTGTTGGTAGAATAGATATCCCACGGGGGGTAAAATTGAAAAAAGTTGACAAAAAATTTTTTTGGACTTAGTCATTTTTCCGGCGTTAATCAGACTTTCAGATACGGGAAATGTCAGTGAGCATTCCGATTTCAGTTCCAGAGCGATTCGCCCCATGAGTCCTTGAAATTTAGTCGTTTTCAGCCAATTTTCTGAATTTTTGAAAATTTCACTTTTTTTTGAAAATATCCACAAAATGAGGGAATAATATCTTTGAGGGTACCCCAGGAGAGTTCCAAATGTGTGTGGGTAGAATATAGATCCCACGGGGGTAAAATTGAAAGAAGTTTAAAAAATTTTGGGGGGTTATTTAGTCATTTTTCCGGCATTTATAAGACTTTCAGATAGGGTAAATGTCAGTGAGCGTTCCGATTTCAGTTCCAGAGCGTTTCGCCTGATGAGTACTTGATATTTAGTCGTTTTCAGCCAATTTTCAGAATTTTGAAAATTTTATTTTTTTGTGAAAATATCCAGTAAATGAGAGAATAATATGTGTGAGGGTACCCCAGGAGAGTTCCAAATGTGTGTGGGTAGAATATATATCCCACGGGGGTAAAATTGAAAAAAGATGAAAACATTTTTTATTTGGACTTAGTCATTTTTCCGGCGTTAATCAGACTTTCAGATAGGGTAAATGTCAGAGAGCATTCCGATTTCAGTTCCGGAGCGATTTGCCCGATGGGTACTTGATATTTAGTCGTTTTCAGCCAATTTTCTGAATTTTTGAAAATTTCAATTTTTTGTGAAAATATCCACTAAATGAGGGAACAATATGTGTGAGGGTACCCCAGGAGAGTTCCAAATGTGTGTGGGTAGAATATATATCCCACAGGGGTAAAATTGAAAAAAGTTAAAAAAATGTTTTTTTGGACTTAGTCATTTTTCCGGCGTTTATCAGACTTTCATATAGGGTAAATGTCAGTGAGCGTTCCGATTTCAGTACCAGAGCGATTCGCCCGATGGGTACTTGATATTTAGTCGTTTTCACGCAAATTTCTGAATTTTTGAAAATTTTAATTTTTTGTGAAAATATCCACTAAATGAGGAAATAAAATGTGTGAGGGTACCCCAGGAGAGTTCCAAATGTGTGTGGGTAGAATAGATATCCCATGGGGGGTAAAATTGAAAAAAGTTAAAAAAAAATTTTTTGGAACTTAGTCATTTTTCCGGCGTTTATCAGACTTTCAGATAGGGGAAATGTCAGTGAGCATTCCGATTTCAGTTCCAGAGCGATTCGCCCCATGAGTCCTTGAAATTTAGTCGTTTTCAGCCAATTTTCTGAATTTTTGAAAATTTCACTTTTTTGTGAAAATATCCACTAAATGAGGGAATAATATCTTTGAGGGTACCCCAGGAGAGTTCCAAATGTGTGTGGGTAGAATATATATCCCACGGGGGTAAAATTGAAAGAAGTTTAAAAAATTTTGGGGGGATATTTAGTCATTTTTCCGGCATTTATAAGACTTTCAGATAGGGTAAATGTCAGTGAGCGTTCCGATTTCAGTTCCAGAGCGTTTCGCCTGATGAGTACTTGATATTTAGTCGTTTTCAGCCAATTTTCAGAATTTTGAAAATTTTATTTTTTTGTGAAAATATCCAGTAAATGAGAGAATAATATGTGTGAGGGTACCCCAGGAGAGTTCCAAATGTGTGTGGGTAGAATATATATCCCACGGGGGTAAAATTGAAAAAAGATGAAAACATTTTTTATTTGGACTTAGTCATTTTTCCGGCGTTAATCAGACTTTCAGATAGGGTAAATGTCAGTGAGCATTCCGATTTCAGTTCCGGAGCGATTTACCCGATGGGTACTTGATATTTAGTCGTTTTCAGCCAATTTTCTGAATTTTTGAAAATTTCAATTTTTTGTGAAAATATCCACTAAATGAGGGAATAATATGTGTGAGGGTACCCCAGGAGAGTTCCAAATGTGTGTGGGTAGAATAGATATCCCACGGGGGGTAAAATTGAAAAACGTTGAAAAAATATTTTTTTGGACTTAGTCATTTTTCCGGCGTTTATCAGACTTTCAGATAGGGAAAATATCAGTGAGCATTCCGATTTTAGTTCCAGAGCGATTCGCCCGATGAGTAATTGATATTTAGTCCTTTTCAGCCAATTTTCAGAATTTTTGAAAATGTCACTTTTTTGTGAAAATATCCACTAAATGAGGTAATAATATGTGTGAGGGTACCCCAGGAGAGTTCCAAATGTGTGTGGGTAGAATATATATTCCACAGGGGTAAAATTGAAAAAAGTTAAAAAAATGTTTTTTTGGACTTAGTCATTTTTCCGGCGTTTATCAGACTTTCAGATAGGGGAAATGTCAGTGAGCATTCCGATTTCAGTTCCAGAGCGATTCGCCCGATGAGTCCTTGATATCTAGTCGATTTCAGCCAAATTTCTGAATTTTTGAAAATTTCACTTTTTTGTGAAAATATCCACTAAATGAGGGAGTAATATTTGTGAGAGTACCCCAGGAGAGTTCCAAATGTGTGTGGGTAGAATAGATATCCCACGCGGGGTAAAATTTAAAAAAGTTGAAAAAAAATTTTTTTGGACTTAGTCATTTTTCCGGCGTTTATCAGACTTTCAGATAGGGGAAATGTCAGTGAGCATTCCGATTTCAGTTACAGAGCAATGCGCCCGATGAGTCCTTGATATTTAGTCGTTTTCAGCCAATTTTCTGAATTTTTGAAAATTTCAATTTTTTGTGAAAATATCCACTAAATGAGGGAATAATATGTGTGAGGGTACCCCAGGAGAGTTCCAAATGTGTGTGGGTAGAATAGATATCCCACGGGGGGTAAAATTGAAAAACGTTGAAAAAATATTTTTTTGGACTTAGTCATTTTTCCGGCGTTTATCAGACTTTCAGATAGGGAAAATATCAGTGAGCATTCCGATTTTAGTTCCAGAGCGATTCGCCCGATGAGTAATTGATATTTAGTCCTTTTCAGCCAATTTTCAGAATTTTTGAAAATGTCACTTTTTTGTGAAAATATCCACTAAATGAGGTAATAATATGTGTGAGGGTACCCCAGGAGAGTTCCAAATGTGTGTGGGTAGAATATATATTCCACAGGGGTAAAATTGAAAAAAGTTAAAAAAATGTTTTTTTGGACTTAGTCATTTTTCCGGCGTTTATCAGACTTTCAGATAGGGGAAATGTCAGTGAGCATTCCGATTTCAGTTCCAGAGCGATTCGCCCGATGAGTCCTTGATATCTAGTCGATTTCAGCCAAATTTCTGAATTTTTGAAAATTTCACTTTTTTGTGAAAATATCCACTAAATGAGGGAGTAATATTTGTGAGAGTACCCCAGGAGAGTTCCAAATGTGTGTGGGTAGAATAGATATCCCACGCGGGGTAAAATTTAAAAAAGTTGAAAAAAAATTTTTTTGGACTTAGTCATTTTTCCGGCGTTTATCAGACTTTCAGATAGGGGAAATGTCAGTGAGCATTCCGATTTCAGTTACAGAGCAATGCGCCCGATGAGTCCTTGATATTTAGTCGTTTTCAGCCAATTTTCTGAATTTTTGAAAATGTCACTTTTTTGTGAAAATATCCACTAAATGAGGTAATAATATGTGTGAGGGTACCCCAGGAGAGTTCCAAATGTGTGTTGGTCGAATAGATATCCCACGGGGGGTAAAATTGAAAAAATTTGGCAAAAAATTTTTTTGGACTTAGTCATTTTTCCGGCGTTAATCAGACTTTCAGATAGGGTAAATGTCAGTGAGCATTCCGATTTCAGTTCCAGAGCTATTCGCCCGATGAGTCCTTGTTATTTAATCGTTTTCAGCCAATTTTCTGAATTTTTGAAAATTTCACTTTTTTGTGAAAATATCCACTAAATGAGGGAATATGTGTGAGGGTACCCCAGGAGAGTTCCAAATGTGTGTGGGTAGAATATATATCCCACGGGGGTAAAATTGAAAAAAAGATGAAAAAAATTTTTTTTTAGGCTTAGTCGTTTTTCCGGTGCTTATCAGACTTTCAGATAGTAGAAATGTCAGTGAGCGTTCCAATTTCAGTTCCAGAGCGATGCGCACGATGAGTCCTTGATATTTAGTCGTTTTCAGCTAATTTTCTGAATTTTTGAAAATTTCATTTTTTTGTGAAAATATCCACTAAATGAGAGTATAATATGTGTGAGGGTACCCCAGGAGAGTTCCAAATGTGTGTGGGTAGAATAGATATCCCACGGTGGGTAAAATTGAAAAAAGTTTAAAAAATTTTTTTTTGAACTTAGTCATTTTTCCGGCGTTTATCAGACTTTCAGATAGGGGAAATGTCAGTGAGCATTCCGATTTCAGTTCCAGAGCTATTCGCCCGATGAGTCCTTGTTATTTAATCGTTTTCAGCCAATTTTCTGAATTTTTGAAAATTTCACTTTTTTGTGAAAATATCCACTAAATGAGGGAATATGTGTGAGGGTACCCCAGGAGAGTTCCAAATGTGTGTGGGTAGAATATATATCCCACGGGGGTAAAATTGAAAAAAAGATGAAAAAAATTTTTTTTTAGGCTTAGTCGTTTTTCCGGTGCTTATCAGACTTTCAGATAGTAGAAATGTCAGTGAGCGTTCCAATTTCAGTTCCAGAGCGATGCGCACGATGAGTCCTTGATATTTAGTCGTTTTCAGCTAATTTTCTGAATTTTTGAAATTTTCATTTTTTTGTGAAAATATCCACTAAATGAGAGTATAATATGTGTGAGGGTACCCCAGGAGAGTTCCAAATGTGTGTGGGTAGAATAGATATCCCACGGTGGGTAAAATTGAAAAAAGTTTAAAAAATTTTTTTTTGAACTTAGTCATTTTTCCGGCGTTTATCAGACTTTCAGATAGGGGAAATGTCAGTGAGCATTCCGATTTCAGTTCCAGAGCGATTCGCCCGATGAGTACTTGATATTTAATCGTTTTCAGCCAATTTTCTGAATTTTTGAAAATGTCACTTTTTTGTGAAAATATCCACTAAATGAGGGAATAATATGTGTGAGGGTACACCAGGAGAGTTCCAAATGTGTGTGGGTAGAATATATATCTCACGGGGGTAAAATTGAAAAAAGATGGAAAAATTTTTTATTTGGACTTAATCATTTTTCCGCCGTTATCAGACTTTCAGGTAGGGTAAATGTCATTGAGCGTTCCGATTTCAGTTCCAGAGCGATTCGCCCGATGAGTACTTGATATTTAGTCGTTTTCAGCCAATTTTCTGAATTTTTGAAAATTTCACTTTTTTGTGAAAATATCCACTAAATGAGGGAATAATATGTGTGAGGGTACCACAGGAGAGTTCCAAATGTGTGTGGGTAGAATAGATATCCCACGGGGGGTAAAATTTAAAAAAGTTGAAAAAATATTTTTTTGGACTTAGTCATTTTTCTGGCGTTTATCAGACTTTCAGATAGGGGAAATGTCAGTGAGCATTCTGATTTCAGTTCCAGAGCGATGCGCCCGATGAGTCCTTGATATTTAGTCGTTTTCAGCCAATTTTCTGAATTTTTGAAAATTTCACTTTTTTGTGAAAATATCCACTAAATGAGGGAATAATATGTGTGAGGGTACCCCAGGAGAGTTCCAAATGTGTGTGGGTAGAATATATATCCCACGGGGGTAAACTTGAAAAAAGATGAAAACATTTTTTATTTGTACTTAGTCATTTTTCCGGCGTTTATCAGACTTTGAGATAGGGTAAATGTCAGTGAGCGTTCCGATTTCAGTTCCAGAGCGATTTGCCCGATGAGTACTTGATATTTAGTCGTTTTCAGCCAATTTTCTGAATTTTTGAAAATTTCACTTTTTTGTGAAAATATCCACTAAATGAGGGAATATGTGTGAGGGTACCCCAGAAGAGTTCCAAATGTGTGTGGGTAGAATATATATCCCACGGGGGTAAAATTGAAAAAAAGTTGAAAAAAACTTTTTTTTAGGCTTAGTCGTTTTTCCGGCGTTTATCAGACTTTCAGATAGTAGAAATGTCAGTGAGCATTCCGATTTCAGTTCCAGAGCGATTCGCCCGATGAGTACTTGATATTTAATCGTTTTCACCCAATTTTCTGAATTTTTGAAAATTTCACTTTTTTGTGAAAATATCCACTAAATGAGGGAATAATATGTGTGAGGGTACCCCAGGAGAGTTCCAAATGTGTGTGGGTAGAATAGATATCCCACGGGGGGTAAAATTGAAAAAAGTTGAAAAAATATTTTTTTGGTCTTAGTCATTTTTCCGGCGTTTATCAGACTTTCAGATAGGGTAAATGTCAGTGAGCATTCCGATTTCAGTTCCAGAGCGATTCGCCCGATGAGTCCTTGTTATTTAGTCGTTTTCAGCCAATTTTCTGAATTTTTGAAAATGTCACTTTTTTGTGAAAATATCCACTAAATGAGGGAATAATATGTGTGAGAGTACCCCAGGAGAGTTCCAAATGTGTGTGGGTAGAATAGATATCCCACGCGGGGTAAAATTTAAAAAAGTTGAAAAAAAATTTTTTTGGACTTAGTCATTTTTCCGGCGTTTATCAGACTTTCAGATAGGGGAAATGTCAGTGAGCATTCCGATTTCAGTTACAGAGCAATGCGCCCGATGAGTCCTTGATATTTAGTCGTTTTCAGCCAATTTTCTGAATTTTTGAAAATGTCACTTTTTTGTGAAAATATCCACTAAATGAGGTAATAATATGTGTGAGGGTACCCCAGGAGAGTTCCAAATGTGTGTTGGTCGAATAGATATCCCACGGGGGGTAAAATTGAAAAAATTTGGCAAAAAATTTTTTTGGACTTAGTCATTTTTCCGGCGTTAATCAGACTTTCAGATAGGGTAAATGTCAGTGAGCATTCCGATTTCAGTTCCAGAGCTATTCGCCCGATGAGTCCTTGTTATTTAATCGTTTTCAGCCAATTTTCTGAATTTTTGAAAATTTCACTTTTTTGTGAAAATATCCACTAAATGAGGGAATATGTGTGAGGGTACCCCAGGAGAGTTCCAAATGTGTGTGGGTAGAATATATATCCCACGGGGGTAAAATTGAAAAAAAGATGAAAAAAATTTTTTTTTAGGCTTAGTCGTTTTTCCGGTGCTTATCAGACTTTCAGATAGTAGAAATGTCAGTGAGCGTTCCAATTTCAGTTCCAGAGCGATGCGCACGATGAGTCCTTGATATTTAGTCGTTTTCAGCTAATTTTCTGAATTTTTGAAAATTTCATTTTTTTGTGAAAATATCCACTAAATGAGAGTATAATATGTGTGAGGGTACCCCAGGAGAGTTCCAAATGTGTGTGGGTAGAATAGATATCCCACGGTGGGTAAAATTGAAAAAAGTTTAAAAAATTTTTTTTTGAACTTAGTCATTTTTCCGGCGTTTATCAGACTTTCAGATAGGGGAAATGTCAGTGAGCATTCCGATTTCAGTTCCAGAGCGATTCGCCCGATGAGTACTTGATATTTAATCGTTTTCAGCCAATTTTCTGAATTTTTGAAAATGTCACTTTTTTGTGAAAATATCCACTAAATGAGGGAATAATATGTGTGAGGGTACACCAGGAGAGTTCCAAGTGTGTGTGGGTAGAATATATATCTCACGGGGGTAAAATTGAAAAAAGATGGAAAAATTTTTTATTTGGACTTAATCATTTTTCCGCCGTTATCAGACTTTCAGGTAGGGTAAATGTCAGTGAGCGTTCCGATTTCAGTTCCAGAGCGATTCGCCCGATGAGTACTTGATATTTAGTCGTTTTCAGCCAATTTTCTGAATTTTTGAAAATTTCACTTTTTTGTGAAAATATCCACTAAATGAGGGAATAATATGTGTGAGGGTACCACAGGAGAGTTCCAAATGTGTGTGGGTAGAATAGATATCCCACGGGGGGTAAAATTTAAAAAAGTTGAAAAAATATTTTTTTGGACTTAGTCATTTTTCTGGCGTTTATCAGACTTTCAGATAGGGGAAATGTCAGTGAGCATTCTGATTTCAGTTCCAGAGCGATGCGCCCGATGAGTCCTTGATATTTAGTCGTTTTCAGCCAATTTTCTGAATTTTTGAAAATTTCACTTTTTTGTGAAAATATCCACTAAATGAGGGAATAATATGTGTGAGGGTACCCCAGGAGAGTTCCAAATGTGTGTGGGTAGAATATATATCCCACGGGGGTAAACTTGAAAAAAGATGAAAACATTTTTTATTTGTACTTAGTCATTTTTCCGGCGTTTATCAGACTTTGAGATAGGGTAAATGTCAGTGAGCGTTCCGATTTCAGTTCCAGAGCGATTTGCCCGATGAGTACTTGATATTTAGTCGTTTTCAGCCAATTTTCTGAATTTTTGAAAATTTCACTTTTTTGTGAAAATATCCACTAAATGAGGGAATATGTGTGAGGGTACCCCAGAAGAGTTCCAAATGTGTGTGGGTAGAATATATATCCCACGGGGGTAAAATTGAAAAAAAGTTGAAAAAAACTTTTTTTTAGGCTTAGTCGTTTTTCCGGCGTTTATCAGACTTTCAGATAGTAGAAATGTCAGTGAGCGTTCCAATTTCAGTTCCAGAGCGATGCGCACGATGAGTACTTGATATTTAGTCGTTTTCAGCCAATTTTCAGAATTTTGAAAATTTTATTTTTTTGTGAAAATATCCAGTAAATGAGAGAATAATATGTGTGAGGGTACCCCAGGAGAGTTCCAAATGTGTGTGGGTAGAATATATATCCCACGGGGGTAAAATTGAAAAAAGATGAAAACATTTTTTATTTGGACTTAGTCATTTTTCCGGCGTTAATCAGACTTTCAGATAGGGTAAATGTCAGTGAGCATTCCGATTTCAGTTCCGGAGCGATTTACCCGATGGGTACTTGATATTTAGTCGTTTTCAGCCAATTTTCTGAATTTTTGAAAATTTCAATTTTTTGTGAAAATATCCACTAAATGAGGGAATAATATGTGTGAGGGTACCCCAGGAGAGTTCCAAATGTGTGTGGGTAGAATAGATATCCCACGGGGGGTAAAATTGAAAAACGTTGAAAAAATATTTTTTTGGACTTAGTCATTTTTCCGGCGTTTATCAGACTTTCAGATAGGGAAAATATCAGTGAGCATTCCGATTTTAGTTCCAGAGCGATTCGCCCGATGAGTAATTGATATTTAGTCCTTTTCAGCCAATTTTCAGAATTTTTGAAAATGTCACTTTTTTGTGAAAACATCCACTAAATGAGGTAATAATATGTGTGAGGGTACCCCAGGAGAGTTCCAAATGTGTGTGGGTAGAATATATATTCCACAGGGGTAAAATTGAAAAAAGTTAAAAAAATGTTTTTTTGGACTTAGTCATTTTTCCGGCGTTTATCAGACTTTCAGATAGGGGAAATGTCAGTGAGCATTCCGATTTCAGTTCCAGAGCGATTCGCCCGATGAGTCCTTGATATCTAGTCGATTTCAGCCAAATTTCTGAATTTTTGAAAATTTCACTTTTTTGTGAAAATATCCACTAAATGAGGGAATAATATGTGTGAGAGTACCCCAGGAGAGTTCCAAATGTGTGTGGGTAGAATAGATATCCCACGCGGGGTAAAATTTAAAAAAGTTGAAAAAAAATTTTTTTGGACTTAGTCATTTTTCCGGCGTTTATCAGACTTTCAGATAGGGGAAATGTCAGTGAGCATTCCGATTTCAGTTACAGAGCAATGCGCCCGATGAGTCCTTGATATTTAGTCGTTTTCAGCCAATTTTCTGAATTTTTGAAAATGTCACTTTTTTGTGAAAATATCCACTAAATGAGGTAATAATATGTGTGAGGGTACCCCAGGAGAGTTCCAAATGTGTGTTGGTCGAATAGATATCCCACGGGGGGTAAAATTGAAAAAATTTGGCAAAAAATTTTTTTGGACTTAGTCATTTTTCCGGCGTTAATCAGACTTTCAGATAGGGTAAATGTCAGTGAGCATTCCGATTTCAGTTCCAGAGCTATTCGCCCGATGAGTCCTTGTTATTTAATCGTTTTCAGCCAATTTTCTGAATTTTTTGAAAATTTCACTTTTTTGTGAAAATATCCACTAAATGAGGGAATATGTGTGAGGGTACCCCAGGAGAGTTCCAAATGTGTGTGGGTAGAATATATATCCCACGGGGGTAAAATTGAAAAAAAGATGAAAAAAATTTTTTTTTAGGCTTAGTCGTTTTTCCGGTGCTTATCAGACTTTCAGATAGTAGAAATGTCAGTGAGCGTTCCAATTTCAGTTCCAGAGCGATGCGCACGATGAGTCCTTGATATTTAGTCGTTTTCAGCTAATTTTCTGAATTTTTGAAAATTTCATTTTTTTGTGAAAATATCCACTAAATGAGAGTATAATATGTGTGAGGGTACCCCAGGAGAGTTCCAAATGTGTGTGGGTAGAATAGATATCCCACGGTGGGTAAAATTGAAAAAAGTTTAAAAAATTTTTTTTTGAACTTAGTCATTTTTCCGGCGTTTATCAGACTTTCAGATAGGGGAAATGTCAGTGAGCATTCCGATTTCAGTTCCAGAGCGATTCGCCCGATGAGTACTTGATATTTAATCGTTTTCAGCCAATTTTCTGAATTTTTGAAAATGTCACTTTTTTGTGAAAATATCCACTAAATGAGGGAATAATATGTGTGAGGGTACACCAGGAGAGTTCCAAATGTGTGTGGGTAGAATATATATCTCACGGGGGTAAAATTGAAAAAAGATGGAAAAATTTTTTATTTGGACTTAATCATTTTTCCGCCGTTATCAGACTTTCAGGTAGGGTAAATGTCAGTGAGCGTTCCGATTTCAGTTCCAGAGCGATTCGCCCGATGAGTACTTGATATTTAGTCGTTTTCAGCCAATTTTCTGAATTTTTGAAAATTTCACTTTTTTGTGAAAATATCCACTAAATGAGGGAATAATATGTGTGAGGGTACCACAGGAGAGTTCCAAATGTGTGTGGGTAGAATAGATATCCCACGGGGGGTAAAATTTAAAAAAGTTGAAAAAATATTTTTTTGGACTTAGTCATTTTTCTGGCGTTTATCAGACTTTCAGATAGGGGAAATGTCAGTGAGCATTCTGATTTCAGTTCCAGAGCGATGCGCCCGATGAGTCCTTGATATTTAGTCGTTTTCAGCCAATTTTCTGAATTTTTGAAAATTTCACTTTTTTGTGAAAATATCCACTAAATGAGGGAATAATATGTGTGAGGGTACCCCAGGAGAGTTCCAAATGTGTGTGGGTAGAATATATATCCCACGGGGGTAAACTTGAAAAAAGATGAAAACATTTTTTATTTGTACTTAGTCATTTTTCCGGCGTTTATCAGACTTTGAGATAGGGTAAATGTCAGTGAGCGTTCCGATTTCAGTTCCAGAGCGATTTGCCCGATGAGTACTTGATATTTAGTCGTTTTCAGCCAATTTTCTGAATTTTTTGAAAATTTCACTTTTTTGTGAAAATATCCACTAAATGAGGGAATATGTGTGAGGGTACCCCAGAAGAGTTCCAAATGTGTGTGGGTAGAATATATATCCCACGGGGGTAAAATTGAAAAAAAGTTGAAAAAAACTTTTTTTTAGGCTTAGTCATTTTTCCGGCGTTTATCAGACTTTCAGATAGTAGAAATGTCAGTGAGCGTTCCGATTTCAGTTCCAGAGCGATTCGCCCGATGAGTACTTGATATTTAATCGTTTTCACCCAATTTTCTGAATTTTTGAAAATTTCACTTTTTTGTGAAAATATCCACTAAATGAGGGAATAATATGTGTGAGGGTACCCCAGGAGAGTTCCAAATGTGTGTGGGTAGAATAGATATCCCACGGGGGGTAAAATTGAAAAAAGTTGAAAAAATATTTTTTTGGTCTTAGTCATTTTTCCGGCGTTTATCAGACTTTCAGATAGGATAAATGTCAGTGAGCATTCCGATTTCAGTTCCAGAGCGATTCGCCCGATGAGTCCTTGTTATTTAGTCGTTTTCAGCCAATTTTCTGAATTTTTGAAAATGTCACTTTTTTGTGAAAATATCCACTAAATGAGGGAACAATATGTCTGAGGGTACCCCTGGAGAGTTCCAAATGTGTGTGAGTAGAATAGATATCCCACGGGGGGTAAAATTGAAAAAAGTTGAAAAAAATTTTTTTGGAACTTACTCATTTTTCCGGCGTTTATCAAACTTTCAGATAGGGGAAATGTCAGTGAGCATTCCGATTTCAGTTCCAGAGCGATTCGCCTGATGAGTCCTTGTTATTTAGTCGTTTTCAGACAATTTTCTGAATTTTTGAAAATTTCACTTTTTTGTGAAAATACCCACTAAATGAGGGAATAATATGTGTGAGCGTACCCCAGGAGAGTTCCAAATGTGTGTGGGTAGAATAGATATCCCACGGCGGTAAAATTGAAAAAAGATGAAAAAAATTTTTATTTGGGCTTAGTCATTTTTCCGGCGTTAATCAGACTTTCAGATAGGGGAAATGTCAGTGAGCATTCCGATTTCAGTTCCAGAGCGATTCGCCCCATGAGTAGAGATGAGCGTTGTTCTACTCGAACTGTTCGCCATTCTCAAATTCGAGCTGTTTTGGGCGGTGTTCGAGCCGTTCGGCGAACGCGAACAATTTGAGAAAAATTCGCCTGTTCGAGGTTATGTTCGATAACTGTTCGTGCACCAAAATCATAACTGGATTTTTTCTCAGTAATGATGAAAATTAATGTTAATACGCAGTTTGAGTGTACAGCGGGGTGGGGGGAGGGGCAGGGGATGGATCTCTGCAGGAACAATGAAGATCTCCATTTTTTTTTCTCTTTCCCGCATTTACAGTGGGGAGGTGCAATCTGTCAGCCTATCAGCAGCGCACACACGGAGTGAAGTGCTTTTTTTCACACAAGCAAGGGCATGTGTCATTGGCAGTGTATGTCACATGTCCTTGCCCTATAAGACCAAGCCATTTTCCCCGTCGCCACCATTTTCTCACTGCTGCAGCTGCGTGTTAGACGGCACCGCTGTTGCTGTGTGCGCTATACCTTGTTAATTTCAAGCCAATTTTCGCACAAATATACAGATAGGTTGGGAGTAGGGAATAGTTGTGATTGCAGTCCTTTTAAGGACTAGGTTACAGCATTTCCTACGACTTTTATCAGGGAGGTCTGTGCTCTTAAATAGATAGGTTGTGGGAGTAAAGACTAATTGTAATTGGAGTCCTTTTCAGGACTAGGTTACATGAGTTCCTATCAGTTTTTGCCAGGCAGGTCTGTGCCAGTGCTGTGCAAGTTTTTTTCACAGCATTTGGCTGAATCTAGCAAAGCTAATCCTTTTTGGCCTATTGCAGAGTGTGTTAGTCAGTGGAGTAGCCTATCTGTGTTGCAAGATATACCACCTGTGTATAGAATACCAATTTTTTTACTGCACCTAGTGAAGTAAAATCTTTTGGGCATAGCATCATTCTATTAGTCCATCTATACTGACCTCCATCAGGTTGCAAATTAAAACTAATTTTTATCTGCATCTACAGTACCTCTGAAAAAATATTTGGGCTTCTAGCAGTGTGTGGGACTTGTTCTATTAGTCCATCTATACTGACCTCCATCAGGTTGCAAACTGAATATATTTTTTTCTGCATCTACCTCTGAAAAAATATTTGGCCTTCTAGTAGTGTGTCGGACTTTCTCTATTAGTCAATCTATACTGACCTCCATCAGGTTGCAAACTGAATATAATTTTTTTCTGCATCTAGCTCTGAAAAAATATTTGGCCTTCTAGTAGTGTGTCGGACTTTCTCTATTAGTCCATCTATACTGACCTCCATCAGGTTGCAAATTAAAACTAATTTTTATCTGCATCTACAGTACCTCTGAAAAAATATTTGGGCTTCTAGCAGTGTGTGGGACTTGTTCTATTAGTCCATCTATACTGACCTCCATCAGGTTGCAAACTGAATATAGTTTTTTCTGCATATACCTCTGAAAAAATATTGGGCTTCTAGCTGTGTGTGGGTCTTGTTCTATTAATCCATCTATACTGACCTCCATCAGGTTGCAAACTGAATATATTTTTTTCTGCATCTACCTCTGAAAAAATATTGGGCTTCTAGCTGTGTGTGGGTCTTGTTCTATTAATCCATCTATACTGACCTCCATCAGGTTGCAAACTGAATATATTTTTTTCTGCATCTACCTCTGAAAAAATATTGGGCTTCTAGCTGTGTGTGGGTCTTGTTCTATTAATCCATCTATACTGACCTCCATCAGGTTGCAAACTGAATATATTTTTTTCTGCATCTACCTCTGAAAAAATATTGGGCTTCTAGCTGTGTGTGGGTCTTGTTCTATTAATCCATCTATACTGACCTCCATCAGGTTGCAAACTGAATATATTTTTTTCTGCATCTACCTCTGAAAAAATATTTGGCCTTCTAGTAGTGTGTCGGACTTTCTCTATTAGTCCATCTATACTGACCTCCATCAGGTTGCAAATTAAAACTAATTTTTATCTGCATCTACAGTACCTCTGAAAAAATATTTGGGCTTCTAGCAGTGTGTGGGACTTGTTCTATTAGTCCATCTATACTGACCTCCATCAGGTTGCAAACTGAATATATTTTTTTCTGCATCTACCTCTGAAAAAATATTTGGCCTTCTAGTAGTGTGTCGGACTTTCTCTATTAGTCCATCTATACTGACCTCCATCAGGTTGCAAACTGAATATAATTTTTTTCTGCATTTAGCTCTGAAAAAATATTTGGCCTTCTAGTAGTGTGTCGGACTTTCTCTATTAGTCCATCTATACTGACCTCCATCAGGTTGCAAATTAAAACTAATTTTTATCTGCATCTACAGTACCTCTGAAAAAATATTTGGGCTTCTAGAAGTGTGTGGGACTTGTTCTATTAGTCCATCTATACTGACCTCCATCAGGTTGCAAACTGAATATAGTTTTTTCTGCATCTACCTCTGAAAAAATATTGGGCTTGTAGCTGTGTGTGGGTCTTGTTCTATTAATCCATCTATACTGACCTCCATCAGGTTGCAAACTGAATATATTTTTTTCTGCATCTACCTCTGAAAAAATATTTGGCCTTCTAGTAGTGTGTCGGACTTTCTCTATTAGTCCATCTATACTGACCTCCATCAGGTTGCAAACTGAATATATTTTTTTCTGCATCTACCTCTGAAAAAATATTGGGCTTCTAGCTGTGTGTGGGTCTTGTTCTATTAATCCATCTATACTGACCTCCATCAGGTTGCAAACTGAATATATTTTTTTCTGCATCTACCTCTGAAAAAATATTTGGCCTTCTAGTAGTGTGTCGGACTTTCTCTATTAGTCCATCTATACTGACCTCCATCAGGTTGCAAATTAAAACTAATTTTTATCTGCATCTACAGTACCTCTGAAAAAATATTTGGGCTTCTAGCAGTGTGTGGGACTTGTTCTATTAGTCCATCTATACTGACCTCCATCAGGTTGCAAACTGAATATATTTTTTTCTGCATCTACCTCTGAAAAAATATTTGGCCTTCTAGTAGTGTGTCGGACTTTCTCTATTAGTCCATCTATACTGACCTCCATCAGGTTGCAAACTGAATATAATTTTTTTCTGCATCTAGCTCTGAAAAAATATTTGGCCTTCTAGTAGTGTGTCGGACTTTCTCTATTAGTCCATCTATACTGACCTCCATCAGGTTGCAAATTAAAATTAATTTTTATCTGCATTTACAGTACCTCTGAAAAAATATTTGGGCTTCTAGCTGTGTGTGGGACTTGTTGTATTAGTCCATCTATACTGACCTCCATCAGGTTGCAAATTCAAAATAATTTTTTTCTGCATCTAACCCAGCCAATAGTTTTGGCCTAATACCACAGTTTGGCCACTCAGCTCTGCTCGGTTACCATCCATTGTTTTTTTGTGCAAACAACTCCAGAGTTGTGAATTAGTTAACCACCAAAATGAGTGGAAAAAGGCCTGCTGCTGGTGGAAAGGGGAATAGGCGTGTTGGGAAGGGGAAAAAAGGTTGTGTCCGTGGGGTAGGTGTTAAAGCAACAGTAACATCTGCAGAAGAAAGACCATCTTCCAGCCAAACTAAAATGTCTACTTCTTTTAGCGGAAAATGTGATAAGATCCCTTTCTTACGGCCACGCCAATCGCTACAAATTCCAGATGAGTCACAAAAACAGCAGGTGCTTCAACGGATATCAAGTGCTCCTTTAAGTGGGCTCTCCTCCACATCAACTTCAACATCACAAATACTCCAGTCCTCAAAGGTGTCACCCAAATCGCACTTGCTTCCTCAGAGCTCCCAAATCTCCAGCTGCCCGTCTGAGTATGAGGTAGAACAGATGGTTGAGTCTGCAGAGCTGTTTACTCATACTATAGCCTGGGAATCAGAGGTCGACTCCAGCGCTTCTGTGAATCCAGACGAGGAAATGATCTGCACTGATGCCCAGAATCTTTATGAGTCGGATCCAGGACCAGACGCAGAAGGTTCTGACCATAATTTAGACCCTCATTCCCAAACTGTAACTCCTGTTGGTGGAGACAATGAGGAAGATGATGATAAGACTCAAATACCTGATTGGAGCGACAACTTTAGTTTTTTGTCAGGGCAGGAACAGGTTGGCTCTGAGGACGACGGGTGTGATAACGCACAGGGTGATGATGATGAGGTCGGAGATCCCACTTACTGTCAACCCACAGTCAGCCAAGAGATGAGGTCAGCAGAGGAGGTGGAGGAAGATGCTAGTGACGACGAGGTCAGGTTGCGCCTTCCTGGACAGAGACGTAGTACTGGAAGCACGTCAACAACTGCATCCTCAAACACAACTCTGCCTCTCACCACAAGTCGTGGTGGCTCTTCAGGTCGCATGGGTGCTAAGCCTTGCATAGCCTGGGCATTTTTTCAGATCGATAAAGATGACCCAACTCGTGTTATCTGTAACATTTGTCAGCAAAAGATAAGTAGAGGCCAAAAAATACATAGTCTGAGTACTTCATGCATGAACCGGCACATGGACATGAAGCATAAGTTGCAGTGGGAAGCTCAGTGTGCTACAATGCGGCCTAGCCGGCCGGGCCAACCACCGTCTGCCATATCTTGTGCATCCGCGGCCTCTTCATCCTCTGTGACTGGGGGGACAGCAGTCACACCTGTTTTGGGGCGCAGACCTGCCACCTCTTTACCCGCAACAGCCAGCGTGATTGGCAGGTCATCATTTTCTTTGGAGGTGGTAACACCAGCTGGTGTTAAGCGCTGTCCGACATCGATAGCACCACCTTTGGATCAAGGCAACCTAACATGTCCGCCTGCATCTTCCTCACAGACCGGCAGTTTGCCGGGGACACCCTTATCAACCCCGTCTAAGCACAATAGTCAGCCCTCGGTCCCTCAGATGTGGACAAGTAAAAGACCATTTCCTCCTAGCCATGAGAAAGCTAAGAGGTTGAATTTCACCATCTGCAAGCTCTTGGCTACAGAAATGCTGCCTTTCCGCCTGGTGGACACAGAGGATTTTCGAGACCTTATGTCCGTCGCAGTGCCCCAGTACCAGATGTCCAGTCGGCACTACTTCTCAAAGAAAGGTGTGCCTGCGCTCCACCAACATGTCGCACACAACATCACCGCTTCTTTGAGAAACTCTGTGTGTGACAGGGTGCATTTCACCACAGACACTTGGACGAGTAGGCATGGACAGGGGCGTTACATGTCGCTGACTGGGCACTGGGTAACTATGGTGACAGCAGGACAAGGGGCTGCTGTCCAAGTCTTGCCGTCCCCACGAGTTGTGCGTCAATCCTCTTTATGTCAAAGTTCCTCCACTGCTTCTGCCTCCTCAACCTCCTCTCGGTCTTCCACCTGCACCCAAAGCCTGTCTGGTCATGCCACAAGCTTTCTAACTGCGCAGAAGGGATCCTGCACACCTCCTTACTATGCTGGCAGTAGGGCTCAACGTCATCAGGCGGTTTTTACATTGAAATGTCTGGGAAATGTGAGTCACACAGCTGAGGAGTTGTGGTCAGCTCTGGAGAACCAATTTCATGAATGGTTGTCTCCACTGGACCTGAAACCAGGGAAGGCCGTGTGCGACAATGCTGCAAACCTGGGTGCGGCCCTTCGCCAGGGCAATGTCACACACGTGCCTTGTATGGCTCACGTGTTGAACCTGGTTGTCCAGCAATTTTTAGCCCACTATCCCAGACTAGATGGCCTTCTGCAGAGGGCATGGTCGCTGTGTGCTCACTTCTGCCGTTCGCATCCCGCAGCTCAGCGACTTACATCTCTACAGAAGTCGTTGGGCCTGCCACTTCACCGGCTAAAATGCGATGTGCCTACCCGGTGGAATTCAACTCTGCACATGTTGCAGCGACTGTGGCAGCACCGACAAGCCCTGGTGCAATACGTTCTGACGTATAGCCTGGGCCAACGAGATTCAGAGGTGGGGCAAATCACGCTGGAGGAGTGGTCTCAGATCAGGGACCTATGCACCCTTCTGCACAGTTTTGAAATGGCGACGAAGATGTTTAGTGCTGACGATGCCATTATCAGCATGACTATTCCGGTGATTTACATGCTGGAGCACATGTTAAACAGAATTCGGAGTCAGGTGGTGGCACAAGAGGAGGTGGAGGAAGTAGAGGAGGAGGAGTTGTATGCGGAAGGGCTAACATCTGCAAGGTCCAAAAGGTCGGCAGCACCAAGGCGGCAGGCATGTGAGGGTGGGGGAGATGGTTTTACCAGGGCGCATGGTAGCAGCCAAACTAGTGAGGAAGGTGCAGGAGCCCAGGAAGAAGTGGAGGACGAACTGATGGAAGACTCATCAGATGAGGGAGACCTTGATCACATTTCTGTTGTGCGAGGTTGGGGGGAGAGGACAGAGGAAGGAAGCATGATTGTTACCTCGCCACCAACACAACAGGGACTTGGTGCTCCTGGATGCGCAACACACATGAGTGCCTTCTTGCTGCACTACCTGCAACATGACCCTCGAATTGTGAGAATTAGAAATAATCCTGACTACTGGGTTGCACACTGTTAGATCCCCGGTACAAAAGTAAATTTGCAGAAATTATTCCTGCCATAGAAAGGGATGCACGCATGCAGGAGTATCAGCAGAGACTGTTGCAGAATCTTACATGTGCTTTTCCACAAAATACCAGTGGTGCACGTAGTGAATCTCACAGTTCCAACTTGCCAACCGTGGGACCGTCAAGTGTTCAGCACTCAAACCGTAACAGAACCACAGTATCTGCTGGTAACATCAATTTTGCGGAATCATTTCACCACTTTTTTAGCCCATCCTTTGCAAGGCCACAGGAGACAAGAAGTCTGACACATAGTCAACGCCTAGAGACGATGGTACAGGAGTATCTCCAAGTAAACATTGAAGCCACGACTGTGTCACTGGACCCTTGCTCTTTTTGGGCTTCCAATCTGGATAAATGGCCGGAGCTAGCCACTTACGCCTTGGAGATCTTGTCATGCCCCGCAGCCAGCGTTCTGTCTGAACGTGTGTTCAGCGCTGCTGGTGGTGTGCTGACAGATAAGCGCACGCGGCTCTCCACTGATAATGTAGACAGACTCACGTTCATAAAGATGAACAAATCATGGATCCGAAACGACTTTTCTACCCCTGTGTCATCCTGGGGAGAGTAAAAGCTTGATGATTGGTTAAAATCACCCTACCAAACGTTTTAAGCTTTCAAATTACTAATCATGTTTATCTGTATCTTGATTGGAAAATAATTTGGGCTTTGTAGCAGTGTGCAGCACTGATCCTATTAGGCCATCTATAATAAGCTCCACCAGATTTAAAATTAAAAATAATTTTTAGCTACATCTAGCCCGGAAAATAATTTTGGGGCTCCGAGATGCGCAAGACACATTAGTGCCTTCTTGCTGCACTACCTGCAGCATGACCGTCATATTGTCAGAATTCGAAGTAATCATGACTACTGGGTTGCCACACTCTTAGATCCCCCAAACTTTTCGATCAACCTTTTCATTTTAATAAAGACCAAAAAAATGGTCATTTTTGAAATTATAAGCATTAGCAGGTTGTTAGAAACTGAAATCAAACAGTTTTCAACTCAAAACTTTATTCTAGGTGATGTTACATTTTCACATAGGACCCCTTGTTCGAAAGGAGCTTCTGAACTCTCTCGTCCATTGAATTTGTCAGGTTTTGGATGGTTTCTGCTTCAATTGTTTTGCATGAGGACAGAATACCCTCCCAGAGCTGTTGCTTAGATGTGAACTGCCTCCCGCCATCATAGACACTCCTTTTAATGATGCTCCAAAGGTTCTGAATGGGGTAGAGGTCAGGGGAGCATGGGGGTCACACCATAAGTTTGTCCCCTTTTATGCCCATATCAGCCAGAGATGCAGATGTTTTATGTGCAGCATGAGATGGTGCATTATCATGCAGAAAAATGATCTTGCTGTGAAATACACGGTTCTTCTTCTTGAACCATGGCAGGAAGTGCTGTTTGAGAAAATCCACATACATTATGGAGTTCATCTTTAGCGCCTTCAGGGATCCTAAAGGGGCCGACAATCTCTCTTCCCATGATTCCAGCCCAAAACATTACTCCACCTCCTCCTTGTTGGCACTGTAGCCGTGTTTGCGTGGGGTGTCCATCAACCAGCCATCCTCCACTCCATCCATCTGGACCATCGAGCGCTGCACGGCACTCATCCGTGAACAAAACAGTTTTGAAATCAGTCTTCATGTAATGTTTGGCCCACTGGAGCCGTTTCTGCTTGTGTGAAGTGGATAGAGGAGGTCGACAGGATGGCGAATGCACAGCTGCAAACCTCTGAAGGACCCTGCATCTTGTTGTTCGGGGGACGTTGGAGGCACAAGCAGCTTCAAAAACTTGTCTGCTGCTATGACAAGGCTTTTTTGCCGCTGCTCTTTCAACCTGACGTAATTGCCTGTAGGAAAGAGTCCTCAATTTGCCCTTATCAGCACGCACACGTGTGTACTGTGAATCAGCTACATACTTCTTGATTGCCAAGACACTTCATCCTGATCATCGCACAATGTTGATTGTAGTCATGCCTTGACCTAAACACTCCACAATTTGTTGCTTCTCAGCAGCCGACACATCCTTTTTCTTTCCCATTTTGGCAGAAAATGTAGGCTGCTTAATAATGTGAGAGAGCCTTCTTAAGTAGTCTTGCCTTTCATTGGACACACCTGCCAAACTAATTAGCACAGGTGTCTGCAATTGCTTACAGTGATATAAAGAGCCCTGACACACATCACCATCAATGAGTTTAACTGACAAACAAACAAATTCTTCCCTTATCACTCCTAAACACTTTTTGCATAATAATTTGGAACGCGGTGTACATGTGCTTTTCCACAAAACACCAGCGGTTCACGTAGTGAATCTTACAGTTCTAACTTGCCAACCGTGGTCTGTATGGAATTGTTCAATAAAGGGCCCAAAATTAAGATAACATAGATGGGAGAGGTCTCTATGAATAGGAATTCCTAAGTATTTGATACCCTGTGAGGGCCAGGCAAAGGGAAAGTTGGACTGGATGGAATCCTATATGGATTTGGGGAGGGAGACATCGAGGGCCTCAGACTTCGCTGCATTGATTTTAAAATTTTACCATGTAACAAAGTGATCTATTTCAGCCATAACAGCATGGATGGATATATGTGATTGAGTGATATATACTAGGACATCATCAGCAAATAGAGAGCACTTGTACTCGGTGCCTCCCACCTCAATCCACCTAATATTGGGGTTATGGCGAATTGATGAGAGCAGGTGCTCCGTCACTAGGATGTATAAGAGAGGGGACAGAGGACATCCCTGCCTTGTCCCATTGGTGATTGTGAAAGGTGATGAAAATGTTCTGACGCACCCCCTGGGCCTTGGGACACCCGGAGCCGGACCCTTTTTGGTGGATGCTGGTGGTTGTAGTCTTCGTGGCGGCGACCCGGTTCCGTGGCTCAGGGCGGTCAAACCAGTGGCGGAACTATTTATGTGGTTTTGATGTTTAAATGTCCGACTACGCCACCCGTGGATTGCGGTCAGAGTGAACCGCCGCTACAGGGCAGACCGCTGAGGCTGGTGTTGTGGGTGCAGCAGAGCGTAGCATAACTCCCCACGGGAGGAGTATAGCCTCAGGGCAGTGTATGCGGAGGATGGGGGTGATGGTGCAGGGCAGCAGCAGTAACGACACGGAGTCAGTGATGCAGTCCAGGACCTTTACTCACAGTTCTTATTATCCAGACCACGTCTGCAGGTAACGGCTGCCCACGTCGTACTGTGCTCACCAGGTGAGGGGCTCAGACAACTCCCAGATAACTTTGGAGCACTTCACAGGACCCCCTTTGTGTGTCCTTTGTCTGGCCTTTCTTACCAACACTTCTGTCAGGCTGCCTCGGGCCTCCTCTTGGTAAACTTGGCGCCAGTTTCCCTGACCCTATGTGGTGCCTTCCTAGCGGGTGTAGCGAGGGGCTGCGCAACATAAAATGTCAGAGCCTCCAGTTTCTAGCTGAGGGTAGTTTCCTGCCTCCACTAGTTCGGGAACCGGTCTCCCCCTTTGGCCTGACCCCTCCACGCAGGTGGATTCGGGCGTGCGGTGGCGACTCGCCCGTCCGCACCCCTGGGATCCCTTCATTCCTCGTTCCTGGAGCCTTCTCCGCTCCTCTTCCTTCCTTCTCCCTCTTCCAGGCCTGGGCCTCTGTTACTAGGCCCGCCTCCGGAGCAGAGCTCATGCAGAGCCCCTGCTCCCTGCCACTTCTGCTCAGACTTCTCTGCACTGAACTAAGATGGTGCCCACCTTTTATACTCCCTTCTCAATGCACCCAGGAACTGCTTCCTCCCTGCTCCTGCACTACAGGGTTCCCCTTCCTCAGTGTTCCCTCCCCCCACTCCAGCCAGGGACAGGGACTGTCGTGCCCATCTCAGGGGCATATTGGTCGCCCTACCCCACGGCAATGTGGTGTAATGCATGCAGGTGTCGGGTCCTGATCCACACTCCATCCTTACCTGAGAGTGAGATATCACACCTCTGGGTGAGGTGCAATACGTCTGTAGCAACCGAGCCCTCAGGGTGCTACAGTTCCATTTATCTTCAGCCTAGGTGACGTATTGCGATACAGGGCCGTGATTTTGGCTATAAAAGCTTTTTAACTGCAGCAGCTTTAGTGGACGCTACTGGAGCTGGAATTACGCGGCTGCTGGCATGAGACTTGCCCTCCAATAGATCCTTGTAAATGGATTTAAAGTGTATTCATTCAAATTAGAGAGACAATTTAAATTAAAAAGCTTAGAGCTGCCTCCACCACAGGGGGGCTCGCTCGACCCACCAGCGGACAGGCACCAGTATTGGGAGAGGGGGGCTGGCCATCAGGGTTCACCGCGGCTCTGGCACAAACCCGGCGACACGGAGGTGGCACGGGCAGGAGCGGACTGGCCGTGTCGGCTTCTCACTTTTTGGATTTTAGAAGGGCATGACATGCCTATATCTGTGTCTCCCCCTCCTTTTACTCCTCCACCTCTTTTATTTTCGCATGACTATATGTACTTGTCACTTTTCCATGTGTTAGTTGTGTCTTCTGAGCAGTTTGTCAGCTTTTGGACACCTTTGAAGTTGTTTTCTATGTGTTTCTATGTGTTTTTGATTGCCTGCCATTGGTTTTAACGGTGTTCGAAGGTGTTCGACGAACAGTTCGACGAACAGTTCGGCGAACACACGGGTGTTCGACGAACCGAACCGAACTCGAACACTACGGGGGTGGCTCAACACTACCCATGAGTCCTTGATATTTAGTCGTTTTCAGCCAATTTTCTGAATTTTTGAAAATTTCACTTTTTTGTGAAAATATCCACTAAATGAGGGAATAATATGTGTGAGGGTACCCCAGGAGAGTTCCAAATGTTTCCAAATAGATATCCCACGGGGGGTAAAATTGAAAAAAGTTGCCCAAAAATTTTTTTGGACTTAGTCATTTTTTCGGCGTTAATCAGACTTTCAGATAGGGGAAATGTCAGTGAGCATTCCGATTTCAGTTCCAGAGCGATTTGCCCGATGAGTCCTTGATATCTAGTCGTTTTCAGCCAATTTTCTGAATTTTTGAAAATTTTACTTTTTTGTGAAAATATCCACTAAATGAGGGAATAATATGTGTGAGGTACCCCAGGAGAGTTCCAAATGTGTGTGGGTAGAATATATATCCCACGGGGGTAAAATTGAAAAAAGTTGAAAACATTTTTTTTTGGACTTAGTCATTTTTCCGGCGTTTATCAGACTTTCAGAAAGGGGAAATGTCAGTGAGCGTTCTGATTTCAGTTCCAGAGCGATTTGCCCGATGAGTCCTTGTTATTTAGTCGTTTTCAGCCAATTTTCTGAATTTTTGAAAATTTTACTTTTTTGTGAAAATATCCACTAAATGTGGGAATAATATGTGCGAGGGTACCCCAGGAGAGCTCCAAATGTATGTGGGTAGAATAGATATCCCACGGGGGGTAAAATTGAAAAAAGTTGAAAAAATATTTTTTTGGACTTAGTCATTTTTCTGGCGTTTATCAGACTTTCAGATAGGGTAAATGTCAGTGAGCGTTCCAATTTCAGTTCCAGAGCGATTCGCCCGATGGGTACTTGATATTTAGTCGTTTTCACCCAATTTTCTGAATTTTTGAAGATTTAACTTTTTTGTGAAAATATCCTCTAAATGAGGGAATAATATGTGTGAGGGTACGCCAGGAGAGTTCCAAATGTGTGTGGGTAGAATTAATATCCCACGGGAGTAAAATTGAAAAAAGTTGAAAACAATATTTTTTTTGGACTTAGTCATTTTTCCGGCGTTTATCAGACTTTCAGATAGGAGAAATGTCAGTGAGCATTCCGATTTCAGTTCCAGAGCGATGCGACCGATAATTCCTTGATATTTAGTCGTTTTCAGCCAATTTTCAGAATTTTTGAAAATTTCACTTTTTTGTGAAAATATCCACTAAATGAGGGAATAATATGTGTGAGGGTACCCCAGGAGAGTTCCAAATGTGTGTGGGTAGAATAGATATCCCACGGGGGGTAAAATTGAAAAAAGTTGAAAACAATTTTTTTTTGGATTTAGTCATTTTTCCGGCGTTTATCAGACTTTCAGATGGGGTAAATGTCAGTGAGCGTTCCGATTTCAGTTACAGAGCAATGCGCCCGATGAGTCCTTGATATTTAGTCGTTTTCAGCCAATTTTCTGAATTTTTGTAAATTTCACTTTTTTGTGAAAATATCCTCTAAATGAGGGAATAATATGTGTGAGGTACCCCAGGAGAGTTTTAAATGTGTGTGGGTAGAATATATATCCCACAGGGGTAAAATTGAAAAAAGTTAAAAAAATGTTTTTTTGGACTTAGTCATTTTTCCGGCGTTTATCAGACTTTCAGATAGGGGAAATGTCAGTGAGCATTCCGATTTCAGTTCCAGAGCGGTTCGCCTGATGAGTCCTTGTTATTTAGTCGTTTTCAGCCAATTTTCAGAATTTTTGAAAATTTCACTTTTTTGTGAAAATATCCACTAAATGAGGGAATAATATGTGTGAGGGTACCCCAGGAGAGTTCCAAATGTGTGTGGGTAGAATAGATATCCCACGTGGGTAAAATTGAAAAAAATTGAAAACAATTTTTTTTTGGATTTAGTCATTTTTCCGGCGTTTATCAGACTTTCAGATGGGGTAAATGTCAGTGAGCGTTCCGATTTCAGTTACAGAGCAATGCCCCGATGAGTCCTTGATATTTAGTCGTTTTCAGCCAATTTTCTGAATTTTTTAAAATTTCACTTTTTTGTGAAAATATCCATTAAATGAGGGAATAATATGTGTGAGGGTACCCCAGGAGAGTTCCAAATGTGTGTGGGTAGAATAGATATCCCACGTGGGTAAAATTGAAAAAAGTTGAAAACAATTTTTTTTTGGACTTAGTCATTTTTCTGGCGTTTATCAGACTTTCAGATAGGGTAAATGTCAGTGAGCATTCCGATTTCAGTTCCAGAGCGATTCGACCGATGAGTCCTTGATATTTAGTCGTTTTCAGCCAATTTTCTGAATTTTTGAAAATTTCACTTTTTTGTGAAAATATCCACTAAATGAGGGAATAATATGTGTGAGCGTACCCCAGGAGAGTTCCAAATGTGTGTGGGTAGAATATATATCCCACGGGGGTAAAATTGAAAAAAGATGAAAAATTTTTTTATTTGGGCTTAGTCATTTTTCCGGCGTTAATCAGACTTTCAGATAGCGGAAATGTCAGTGAGCATTCCGATTTCAGTTCCAGAGCGATTCGCCCCATGAGTCCTTGATATTTAGTCGTTTTCAGCCAATTTTCTGAATTTTTGAAAATTTCACTTTTTTGTGAAAATATCCACTAAATAAGGGAGTAATATGTGTGAGGGTATCCCAGGAGAGTTCCAAATGTGTGTGGGTAGAATATATAGCCCACGGGGGTAAAATTGAAAAAAAGTTGAAAAAATATTTTACTTCGACTTAGTCATTTTTCCGGCGCTTATCAGACTTTCAGATAGCGGAAATGTCAGTGAGCATTCCGATTTCAGTTCCAGGGCGATTCGCCCGATGAGTCCTTGTTATTTAGTCGTTTTCAGCCAATTTTCTGAATTTTTGAAAATTTTACTTTTTTGTGAAAATATCCTCTAAATGAGGGAATAATATGTGTGAGGGTACGCCAGGAGAGTTCCAAATGTGTGTGGGTAGAATTAATATCCCAAGGGGGTAAAATTGAAAAAAGTTGAAAACATTTTTTTTGGACTTAGTCATTTTTCCGGCGTTTATCAGACTTTCAGATAGGGTAAATGTCAGTGAGTGTTCCGATTTCAGTTCCAGAGCGATTCGTCTGATAAGTACTTGATATTTAGTCGTTTTCAGCCAATTTTCAGAATTTTTGAAAATTTCACTTTTTTGTGAAAATATCCAGTAAATGAGAGAATAATATGTGTGAGGGTACCCCAGGAGAGTTCCAAATGTGTGTGGGTGGAATATATATCCCATGGGGGGTAAAATTGAAAAAAGTAAAAAAAAATTTTTTTGGAACTTAGTCATTTTTCCGGCGTTTATCAGACTTTCAGATAGGGGAAATGTCAGTGAGCATTCTGATTTCAGTTCCAGAGCGATTCGCCCAATGAGTCCTATATATTTAGTCGTTTTCAGCCAATTTTGTGAATTTTTGAACATTTCACTTTTTTGTGAAAATATCCACTAAATGAGGGAATAATATGTGTGAGGGTACCCCAGGAGAGTTCCAAATGTGTGTGGGTAGAATTAATATCCCACGGGGGTAAAATTGAAAAAAGTTGAAAACTATTTTTTTTTGGATTTAGTCATTTTTCCGGCGTTTATCAGACTTTCAGATAGGGGAAATGTCAGTGAGCGTTCCGATTTCAGTTACAGAGCAATGCGCCCGATGAGTCCTTGATATTTAGTCGTTTTCAGCCAATTTTCTGAATTTTTGAAAATTTCCCTTTTTTGTGAAAATATCCACTAAATGAGGGAATAATATGTGTGAGGTACCCCAGGAGAGTTCCAAATGTGTGTGGGTAGAATTAATATCCCACGGGGGTAAAATTGAAAAAAGTCGAAAACAATTTTTTTTTGGACTTAGTCATTTTTCCGGCGTTTATCAGACTTTCAGAAAGGGGAAATGTCAGTGAGCGTTCCGTTTTCAGTTCCAGAGCGATTCGCCCTATTAGTACTTGATATTTAGTCGTTTTCTGCCAATTTTCAGAATTTTGAAAATTTCACTTTTTTGTGAAAATATCCACTAAATGAGGGAATAGTATCTGTGAGGGTACCCCAGGAGAGTTCCAAATGTGTGTGGGTAGAATATATATCCCACGGGGGTAAAATTGAAAAAAGTTTAAAAAAAATTTTTTTTGGACTTAATCATTTTTCTGACTTTTATCAGACTTTCAGATAGGAGAAATGTCAGTGAGCGTTCCGATTTCAGTTCCAGAGCGATTCGCCCTATTAGTACTTGATATTTAGTCCTTTTCTGCCAATTTTCAGAATTTTGAAAATTTCACTTTTTTGTGAAAATATCCACTAAATGAGGGAATAGTATCTGTGATGGTACCCCAGGAGAGTTCCAAATGTGTGTGGGTAGAATATATATCCCACGGGGGTAAAATTGAAAAAAGTTGAAAAATTTTTTGGGGGGGATTTAGTCATTTTTCTGGCATTTATCAGACTTTCAGATAGGGTAAATGTCAGTGAACGTTCCCATTTCAGTTCCAGAGCGATTCGCCTGATGAGTACTTGATATTTAGTCGTTTTCAGCCAATTTTCAGAATTTTTGAAAATTTACTTTTTTGTGAAAATATCCACTAAATGAGGGAATAATATGTGTGAGGGTACCCCAGGAGAGTTCCAAATGTGTGTGGGTAGAATATATGTCCCACGGGGGTAAAATTGAAAAAAACTTGAAAAAATTTTTTTTTTACACTTAAGTCATTTTTCCAGCAATTATCGGACTTTCAGATAGGGTAAATGTCAGTGAGCGTTCCGATTTCAGTTCCAGAGCGATTCGCCTGATGGGTACTTGATATTTAGTCGTTTTCACCCAATTTTCTGAATTTTTGAAAATTTCACTTTTTTGTGAAAATATCCACTAAATGAGGGAATAATATGTGTGAGGGCACCCCAGGAGATTTCCAAATGTGTGTTGGTAGAATATATATCCCATGGGGGGTAAAATTGAAAAAAGTAAAAAAAAATTTTTTTGGAGCTTAGTCATTTTTCCGGCGTTTATCAGACTTTCAGATAGGGTAAATGTCAGTGAGCATTCCGATTTCAGTTCCAGAGTGATTCGCCCGATGAGTCCTTGTTATTTAGTCGTTTTCAGCCAATTTTCTGAATTTTTGAAAATTTTACTTTTTTGTGAAAATATCCACTAAATGAGGGAATAATATGTGTGAGGGTACCCCAGGAGAGTTCCAAATGTGTGTGGGTAGAATTAATATCCCACGGGGGTAAAATTGAAAAACGTTGAAAACAATTTTTTTTTGGACTTAGTCATTTTTCCGGCGTTTATCAGACTTTCAGAAAGGGGAAATGTCAGTGAGTGTTCCGATTTCAGTTCCAGAGCGATTCGCCCTATTAGTACTTGATATTTAGTCGTTTTCTATCAATTTTCAGAATTTTGAAAATTTCACTTTTTTGTGAAAATATCCACTAAATGAGGGAATAGTATCTGTGAGGGTACCCCAGGAGAGTTCCAAATGTGTGTGGATAGAATATATATCCCACGGGGGTAAAATTGAAAAAAGTTGAAAACATTTTTTTGGGGGATTTAGTCATTTTTCTGGCATTTATCAGACTTTCAGATAGGGTAAATGTCAGTGAGCGTTCCGATTTCAGTTCCAGAGCGATTCGCCTGATGAGTACTTGATATTTAGTCGTTTTCAGCGAATTTTCAGAATTTTTGAAAATTTCACTTTTTTGTGAAAATATCCAGTAAATGAGAGAATAATATGTGTGAGGGTACCCCAGGAGAGTTCCAAATGTGTGTGGGTAGAATATATATCCCATGGGGGGTAAAATTGAAAAAAGTTTAAAAAAATTTTTTGGGAACTTAGTCATTTTTCCGGCGTTTATCAGACTTTCAGATAGGGGAAATATCAGTGAGCATTCCGATTTCAGATCCAGAGCGATTTGCCCGATGGGTATTGATATTTAGTCGTTTTCACCCAATTTTCTGAATTTTTGAAAATTTCACTTTTTTGTGAAAATATCCACTAAATAAGGGAGTAATATGTGTGAGAGTACCCCAGGAGAGTTCCAAATGTGTGTGGGTAGAATATATATCCCACAGGGGTAAAATTGAAAAAAGTAAAAAAAATATTTTTTTGGACTTAGTCATTTTTCCGGCGTTTATCAGACTTTCAGATAGGGGAAATGTCAGTGAGCATTCCGATTTCAGTTTCAGAGTGATTTGCCCCGTGAGTCCTTGATATTTAGTCGTTTTCAGCCAATTTTCACAATTTTTGAAAATTTCACTTTTTTGTGAAAATATCCACTAAATGAGGGAATAATATGTGTGAGGGTACCCCAGGAGAGTTCCAGATGTGTGTGGGTAGAATATATATCCCACGGGGGGTAAAATTGAAAAAAGGTAAAAAAAATTTTTTGGGAACTTAGTCATTTTTCCGGCGTTTATCAGACTTTCAGATAGGGGAAATATCAGTGAGCATTCCGATTTCAGATCCAGAGCGATTTTTTTCCCGATGAGTACTTGATATTTAGTCGTTTTCAGACAATTTTCTGAATTTTTGAAAATTTCACTTTTTTGTGAAAATATCCACTAAATGAGGGAATAATATGTGTGAGGGTACCCCAGGAGAGTTCCAAATGTGTGTGGGTAGAATAGATATCCCACGAGGGGTAAAATTGAAAAAAGTAAAAAAAATATTTTTTTGGACTTAGTCATTTTTCTGGCGTTTATCAGACTTTCAGATTGTTACATCTCTCCTGTTAAGTTTTTTTAGTTTGCTGGTCACATGACCAGTTTTGCCTATTTAATCAGGCTCCGCCCTCCTGGCATTGCTGGACTTCATTTGTATTTACTAATGTTGAGCTAGCTTGGTGCTCTGTTGCTGTTCTCTGTTAGTTTTGCTAGGTCTTCTGACCTCTTTACTTTTTGTTGTGTGTTTGTCTTTGACTGCTATGATTTCTGCTAGGAGGTGTCCAACTTTTCCCAGTCCCTAGTTCTTGTAGGGATTCCTCCCTCACATCTATAGGTCTTCGTACAGACTAGCCGAGGACTTTAGCGGGTCTGATCGCAGGATCAGGTTCCCGGTTACATCGTAGGGATCTAGTTTAGTTCTATTGTAGGGACAGATCTCCTGTCTTTCCTTAGTCTCTGTAGCAGATCATAACAGTAAGTCCAGCCTTAAAAAAAAAAAAAAAAAAAGTTATTTTGCTCTAAGGAAATACCTCCAGTTTTCCATCATGATCTTGGTGCAAGATTTGGCTCAACGCTTGCAGGGACTCTCTCTGGAGGTGGCCAAGCTCCAACAACACGTGAGTAGCTGTTCTGGAGCGTATTTTGTGGAACCAAAGGTACGTCTGCGTGATCTATTTTTTGGCGAACAACAAGATTTTTTTTCTTTTAATAATGCTTGTCTATTATATTTTCGTTTGAGACCCGGATCCTCTGGTGATGAATCACAGAGCATAGGGTTCATAATGTCACTTTTGCGCAAAGATCCTCAGGGATGGGCCTTCTCTCTCCAACCTAGTGATCCGTGCTTTAGATCAGTGGATAGTTTTTTTTCTGCTTTGGGTTTATTGTACGATGATCCTGATCGTGTCTCATCTGCTGAGTCTGAATTAAGACGTTTGAGGCAGGGATCAGGTAATGTGGAAAAATATTGTTCTCACTTCCGTCGGTGGTCTGCCCAGGTGGGGTGGAACGATTCAGCTTTGAAAAGCTTGTTTCTTGCAGGACTAGGTGAAAGGGTTAAGGATTTACTGATTGCTTATCCCACACCTGGAAACTTGCAGGAGGCAATGCAATTAGCTATACGGGTGGACAGGAGACTGCGTGCAAGGGTTAATGAGAGTAAATCCTCTGCTATGTCAGCTTCGAGTCCTGAGAGGTTCAGTGCTGACAATGGTGAGCCGATGGAAATTGGGGCGATGACACCCCGCTCTCAGGAAAAAGACCGCCGACTTTCTGAAGGCTTGTGTTTCTATTGCGGAAATTCTGGTCATTTTATTAAGAGCTGTGTGCTTCGTATGAAGAAAGAAAAAAAAATGGTCAGTCATGCCCGTATTGCCTGTTTAAATTCTAAGGGAGTATTCCTATCTGCCACTACTGCTGCTCAGGATGAATTAATTGAATTTCGGGTATTTGTGGATTGTGGATCTACTCTGAATGTGATTGATGGGGGATTCTTGGAAAAACTTAGATTAGAACCTAAAACTTTGTCATCCCCTATTGCTGTGGTTTCTGCCGATGGCTCTCCCTTGAAGAGTGTTACTCACAAGGTCTGTGAATTTCCCCTCACTATTAATGGTATTCATCAAGAGAATTTGGATTTGGTGGTATTGGATAATTTGCCTTCTCCAGTAATATTGGGGTTACCCTGGTTAAAATTGCACAATCCTGTACTGGATTGGTCTACCAATGAAATTAAGTCCTGGAGCCCTAAGTGTTATGACAAGTGTTGTAACGGGCGCATTGCTGCTGTGGATAGAGGGGAATTGCCTGTACCTATTCAGGATTTTTGGAGAGTTTTTTCTGAGGAGGAGTCGCAGGTTTTGCCTCCTCATAGAGACTATGATTGTACCATTGAATTTGTCCCTGGAGCGACTCTTCCTAAGAGTCGTTTATTTAATCTTACTATTCCTGAGAGAAAGGCTTTGGAGGAATACATACAGACAAGCTTGGCCGCTGGTCACATTAGGCCTTCCAAGTCTCCTGTGGCTGTTGGATTTTTTTTTTGCAAAAAAAAAAGATGGCGGTTTACGTCCTTGTCTGGACTTTCGTGAGATTAACAAAATTACTGTACGCAATCCTTACCCACTGCCATTGATTCCTGATTTATTTAACCAGTTAGTGGGGGCCAAGTGGTTCTCTAAAATTGATCTCCAGGGGGCATACAATTTGTTGCGCATGAAGGAGGGTGATGAATGGAAGACTGCTTTTAACACTCCTGTGGGTCATTTTGAGAATCTGGTTATGCCTTTTGGTCTCACCAATGCTCCAGCATTTTTTCAGAATCTTATTAACGATATCCTTAGACCTTTAATCGGCAAAAATGTGGTTGTGTATTTGGATGACATTTTGATTTATTCGCCTGATCTGGAGTCTCATTGGCGGAGCGTACGTGAGGTATTACAGTTATTAATGGACAATTCGCTTTTTGCTAAGCTGGAGAAATGTGAGTTCGCTGTACAGAGAATTAGTTTTTTGGGCTACATTATCTCCAGTGAAGGTTTTGAGATGGACCCGGTTAAAGTTCAAGCTGTGCAGGAATGGCCTAGGCCTATTGGTTTGAAATCGATACAGAGGTTTTTGGGTTTCGCCAATTATTACAGAAAATTCATAAAAAAATTTTCTATTATTGTCAAACCGCTGACCGATCTCACCAGGAAAGGTGCTAATGCGGTTCAGTGGACTTCTGAGGCCATTGAAGCTTTTGTGTTTTTAAAGGAGAGGTTCACCTCTGCTCCCATCCTTATGCAGCCTGATGTGACTAAGCCGTTTTTGGTTGAGGTTGATGCTTCTTCGGTGGGGGTTGGTGCGGTGTTGTCTCAGGAAAACAAGGATGGAGTACATCCCTGTGCCTTTTTTTCAAAAAAAATTTTCCGAGACTGAACTTAATTACGATATTGGTAATCGGGAATTGCTGGCGATTAAACTCGCATTTGAACACTGGCGTCACCTCTTGGAAGGTGCTGATTTTCCCATTCAGGTTTTCACTGATCATAAAAATCTGATCTATCTTGATGCTGCCAAGCGCTTGAATGCCCATCAGGCTAGGTGGGCACTTTTTTTCTCGCGGTTTAATTTTTCCGTTACTTACATCCCGGGTACCAAGAATGTTAAAGCGGATGCTTTGTCTCGCAGCTTTTCTCCCATGGTCGGTGTTGAGGAGGAAGAGGAGACCATTTTACAAGAAGGTGTTGTGATTGCTGCTTTGGACTCCGTTTTGGAGGATGAGATTCTTAAAGCACAGGAGAATGCCCCATCTAACACTCCCCATGGGAGGTTGTTTGTGCCTAGGACCTTTAGGAGAGATTTGTTTGTTGAGTGTCATGAGTCTCGGTTGGCAGGTCATCCAGGAATTTCTGAGACCAAGAGACTTGTGGGTCGCAGTTTTTGGTGGCCTGGATGGCAGAAGGAAGTCATTAAGTGGGTGCACCAATGTACTGTGTGTGCTAGATCCAAGTCTTCGCATGCTCCTGCTGCGGGGTTGCTTTGCCCTCTGGAGGTTCCTAGTGCACCTTGGACACATCTGGCTATGGACTTTATTACTGACCTTCCTCCCTCTGAAGGTTTCACAGTCATCTGGGTGGTCGTGGACCGTTTTAGCAAGATGTGTCACTTGGTTCCCTTTATCAAACTGCCTTGCGCTAAGACACTCGCTAAGGCCTTTGTCAAGGAGATTGTCAGACTACATGGTGTTCCTACTGACATTGTTTCTGATAGGGGACCTCAGTTCGTGGCTCGTTTTTGGCGTGCCTTTTGTGACAGGTTGGGAGTCCATTTGTCGTTTTCATCCGGATATCATCCTGAGTCTAATGGCCAGACAGAAAGGAAGAACCAGGATGTTGAGCAGTTCTTGCGTTGTTTTGTGGCAGACAATCAACAGGGGTGGTCTGAGTTTCTGCCACTTGCTGAATTTGCTCTTAACAACCATACATCCTTTTCTGCTGGCTGTTCGCCTTTTTTTTGTTGTCATGGGAGACATCCGTCTTTTGGGTCATTCTCCAAATTGGTTTCGGCTGTGCCTGAGGAGGAGAGTTTTTCCGGTGATTTGGAGAGAGTTTGGACGGATGTGCGTGGTAATCTTCAGGAGGCTAACAAAAAATCTAAGAGGTACTTTGATAGGAAACGGCGAGAGGTTTTGTTTGCTGTTGGTGACATGGTTTGGTTGTCCTCTAAGAATCTGCGATTGAGGATTCCTTCTAAAAAATTGGGTCCCAAGTTCGTAAGGCCCTTTAAGGTGCTTCAGATAGTTAACCAATCTGCTGTTAGGCTGGAGGTTCCTACGTCCTGGAGGATTAATCCGGTGTTTCATGTTTCTCTGTTGAAAAAAGCTGATGTGTCGGATGGTGACGCCTCTGCCACTGTTCCTCCGGTGGTGGAGGACGGGGAATATGAAATTTCCCGCATCCTAAATTCTAGACGGTATAGAGGGAGTTTGCAGTATCTCGTCGCTTGGAAGGGTTTCGGACCTGAGGATAACTCGTGGGTGAGGGCGGATGATGTTTCTGCTTCCAGACTTGTCCGAGCGTTTCACAGGAGGTTTCCTGGTAAGCCTGGGCCTAGGGGATCCGGAGGATCCTCTTAGAAGAGGGGGTACTGTTACAACTCTCCTGTTAGGTTTTTTTTAGTTTGCTGGTCACATGACCAGTTTTGCCTATTTAATGCGGCTCCGCCCTCCTGGCATTGCTGGACTTCATTTGTATTTACTACTGTTGAGCTAGCTTGGTGCTCTGTTGCCGTTCTCTGTTAGTTTTGCTAGGTCTTCTGACCTCTTTACTTTTTGTTGTGTGTTTGTCTTTGACTGCTACGATTTCTGCTAGGAGGTGTCCAACTTTTCCCAGTCCCTAGTACTTGTAGGGATTCCTCCCTCACATCTATAGGTCTTCGTACAGACTAGCCGAGGACTTTAGCGGGTCTGATCGCAGGATCAGGTTCCCCGTTACATCGTAGGGATCTAGTTTAGTTCTATTGTAGGGACAGATCTCCTGTCTTTCCTTAGTCTCTGTAGCAGATCATAACACAGATAGGGTAAATGTCAGTGAGCGTTCCGATTTCAGTTCCAGAGCGATTCGCCCGATGGGTACTTGATATTTAGTCGTTTTCACCCAATTTTCTGAATTTTTGAAAATTTAACTTTTTTTGTGAAAATATCCACTAAATGAGGGAATAATATGTGTGAGGGTACGCCAGGAGAGTTCCAAATGTGTGTGGGTAGAATTAATATCCCACGGGGGTAAAATTGAAAAAAGTTGAAAACAATTTTTTTTTGGACTTAGTCATTTTTCCGGCGTTTATCAGACTTTCAGAAAGGGGAAATGTCAGTGAGTGTTCCGATTTCAGTTCCAGAGCGATTCGCCCTATTAGTACTTGATATTTAGTCGTTTTCTGCCATTTTTCAGAATTTTGAAAATTTCACTTTTTTGTGAAAATATCCACTAAATGAGGGAATAGTATCTGTGAGGGTACCCCAGGAGAGTTCCAAATGTGTGTAGATAGAATATATATCCCACGGGGGTAAAATTGAAAAAAGTTGAAAAAATTTTTTTGGGGGATTTAGTCATTTTTCTGGCATTTATCAGACTTTCAGATAGGGTAAATGTCAGTGAGCGTTCCGATTTCAGTTCCAGAGCGATTCGCCTGATGAGTACTTGATATTTAGTCGTTTTCAGCCAGTTTTCAGAATTTTTGAAAATTTCACTTTTTTGTGAAAATATCCAGTAAATGAGAGAATAATATGTGTGAGGGTACCCCAGGAGAGTTCCAAATGTGTGTGGGTAGAACATATATCCCATGGGGGGTAAAATTGAAAAAAGTTAAAAAAATTTTTTTTGGAACTTAGTCATTTTTCCAGCGTTTATCAGACTTTCAGATAGGGGAAATATCAGTGAGCATTCAGATTTCAGATCCAGAGCGATTTGCCCGATGAGTACTTGATATTTTGTCGTTTTCAGCCAATTTTCTGAATTTTTGAAAATTTCACTTTTTTGTGAAAATATCCACTAAATGAGGGAATAATATGTGTGAGGGTACCCCAGGAGAGTTCCAAATGTGTGTGGGTAGAATATATATCCCACGGGGTAAAATTGAAAAAAAGTTAAAAAAAAATTTTTTTTTGGACTTAATCATTTTTCAGACTTTTATCAGACTTTCAGATAGGAGAAATGTCAGTGAGCATTCCGATTTCAGTTCCAGAGCGATTCGCCCCATGAGTCCTATATATTTAGTCGTTTTCAGCCAATTTTCAGAATTTTTGAAAATTTCACTTTTTTGTGAAAATATCCACTAAATGAGGGAATAATATGTGTGAGGGTACCCCAGGAGAGTTCCAAATGTGTCTGGGTAGAATTAATATCCCACGGGGGTAAAATTTAAAAAAGTTGAAAATTTTTGTTTTTGGGATTTAGTCATTTTTCTGGCATTTATCAGACTTTCAGATAGGGGAAATGTCAGTGGGCGTTCCGATTTCAGTTCCAGAGTGATGCGCCCGATGAGTCCTTGATATTTAGTCATTTTCAGCCAATTTTCTGAATTTTTGAAAATTTCACTTTTTTGTGAAAATATCCACTAAATGAGGGAATAATATGTGTGAGAGTACCCCAGGAGAGTTCCAAATGTGTGTGGGAAGAATATATATCCCATGGGGGTAAAATTGAAATAAGATGAAAAAAATTTTTATTTGTACTTAGTCATTTTTCTGGCGTTTATCAGACTTTCAGATAGGGTAAATGTCAGTGAGCGTTCCGATTTCAGTTCCAGTGCGATTCGCCTGATGAGTACTTGATATTTAGTCGTTTTCAGCCAGTTTTCAGAATTTTTGAAAATGTCACTTTTTTGTGAAAATATCCAGTAAATGAGAGAATAATATGTGTGAGGGTACCCCAGGAGAGTTCCAAATGTGTGTGGGTAGAATATATATCCCACGGGGGTAAAATTGAAAATAGATGAAAATTTTTTTTGGGGGGATTTAGTCATTTTTCTGGCATTTATCAGACTTTCAGATAGGGGAAATGTCAGTGAGCGTTCCGATTTCAGTTCCAGAGCGATTTGCCTGATGAGTACTTGATATTTAGTCGTTTTCAGCCAATTTTCAGAATTTTTGAAAATTTCACTTTTTTGTGAAAATATCCACTAAATGAGGGAATAATATTTGTGAGGGCACCCCAGGAGAGTTCCAAATGTGTGTGGGTAGAATATATGTCCCACGGGGGTAAAATTGAAAAAAAGTTTAAAAAAGTTTTTTTTGGACTTAGTCATTTTTCCGGCGTTTATCAGACTTTCAGATAGGGGAAATGTCAGTGAGCTTTCCGATTTCAGTTACACAGCAAAGCGCCCGATGAGTCCTTGAAATTTAGTCGTTTTCAGCCAATTTTCTGAATTTTTGAAAATTTCACTTTTTTGTGAAAATATCCACTAAATGAGGGAATAATATGTGTGAGGGTACCCCAGGAGAGTTCCAAATGTGTGTGGGTAGAATATATATCCCACAGGGGTAAAATTGAAAAAAGTTAAAAAAATGTTTTTTTGGACTTAGTCATTTTTCCGGCGTTTATCAGACTTTCAGATAGGGGAAATGTCAGTGAGCATTACGATTTCAGATCCAGAGCGATTTCCCCCATGAGTCTTTGATATTTAGTCGTTCTCAGCCAATTTTCAGAATTTTTGAAAATTTCACTTTATTCGTGAAAATATCCACTAAATGAGGGAATAATATGTGTGAGGGTACCCCAGGAGAGTTCCAAATGTGTGTGGGTAGAATACATATCCCATGGGGGGTAAAATTGAAAAAAGTTGAAAAAATTTTCTTTGGACTTAGTCATTTTTCCGGCGTTTATCAGACTTTCAGATAGGGGAAAAGTCAGTGAGCATTCCGATTTCAGTTCCAGAGCGATGCGCCCGATGAGCCCTTGATATTTATTTGTTTTCAGCCAATTTTCTGAATTTTTGAAAATTTCACTTTTTTGTGAAAATATCCACTAAATGAGGGAATAATATGTGTGAGGGTACCCCAGGAGAGTTCCAAATGTGTGTGGGTAGAAAATATACCCACGGGGGGTAAAATTGAAAAAAGTTTAAAAAATTTTTTTGGGACTTAGTAATTTTTCCGGCATTTATCAGACTTTCAGATAGGGGAAATGTCAGTGAGCGTTCCAATTTCAGTTCCAGAGCGATTTGCCTGATGAGTACTTGATATTTAGTCGTTTTCAGCCAATTTTCAGAATTTTTGAAAATTTCACTTTTTTGTGAAAATATCCACTAAATGAGTGAATAATATGTGTGAGGGTACCCCAGGAGAGTTCCAAATGTGTGTGTGTAGAATATATGTCCCACGGGGGTAAAATTGAAAAAAGTTGAAAAAATTTTTTGGGGGGATTTAGTCATTTTTCTGGCATTTATCAGACTTTCAGATAGGGTAAATGTCAGTGAGCGTTCCGATTTCAGTTCCAGAGCGATTCGCCTGATGGGTACTTGACATATAGTCGTTTTCACCCAATTTTCTGAATTTTTGAAAATGTCACTTTTTTGTGAAAATATCCACTAAATGAGGGAATAATATGTGTGAGGGTACCCCAGGAGAGTTCCAAATGTGTGTGGGTAGAATTAATATCCCAAGGTGGGTAAAATTGAAAAAAGTTTAAAACAATTTTTTTTTGGACTTAGTCATTTTTCCGGCGTTTATCAGACTTTCAGATAGGGGAAATGTCAGTGAGCATTACGATTTCAGATCCAGAGCGATTCGCCCCATGAGTCCTATATATTTAGTCGTTTTCAGCCAATTTTCTGAATTTTTGAAAATTTCACTTTTATGTGAAAATATCCACTAAATGAGGGAATAATATGTGTGAGGGTACCCCAGGAGAGTTCCAAATGTGTGTGGGTAGAATACATATCCCATGGGGGGTAAAATTGAAAAAAGTTGAAAAAATTTTTTTTGGACTTAGTCATTTTTCCGGCGTTTATCAGACTTTCAGATAGGGGAAATGTCAGTGAGCATTTCGATTTCAGTTACGGAGCAATGCGCCCGGTGAGTCCTTGATATTTAGTCGTTTTCACCCAATTTTCTGAATTTTTGAAAATTTAACTTTTTTTGTGAAAATATCCACTAAATGAGGGAATAATATGTGTGAGGGTACGCCAGGAGAGTTCCAAATGTGTGTGGGTAGAATTAATATCCCACGGGGGTAAAATTGAAAAAAGTTGAAAACAATTTTTTTTTGGACTTAGTCATTTTTCCGGCGTTTATCAGACTTTCAGAAAGGGGAAATGTCAGTGAGTGTTCCGATTTCAGTTCCAGAGCGATTCGCCCTATTAGTACTTGATATTTAGTCGTTTTCTGCCATTTTTCAGAATTTTGAAAATTTCACTTTTTTGTGAAAATATCCACTAAATGAGGGAATAGTATCTGTGAGGGTACCCCAGGAGAGTTCCAAATGTGTGTAGATAGAATATATATCCCACGGGGGTAAAATTGAAAAAAGTTGAAAAAATTTTTTTGGGGGATTTAGTCATTTTTCTGGCATTTATCAGACTTTCAGATAGGGTAAATGTCAGTGAGCGTTCCGATTTCAGTTCCAGAGCGATTCGCCTGATGAGTACTTGATATTTAGTCGTTTTCAGCCAGTTTTCAGAATTTTTGAAAATTTCACTTTTTTGTGAAAATATCCACTAAATGAGGGAATAATATGTGTGAGGGTACCCCAGGAGAGTTCCAAATGTGTGTGGGTAGAATATATATCCCACGGGGTAAAATTGAAAAAAAGTTAAAAAAAAATTTTTTTGGAACTTAGTCATTTTTCCAGCGTTTATCAGACTTTCAGATAGGGGAAATATCAGTGAGCATTCAGATTTCAGATCCAGAGCGATTTGCCCGATGAGTACTTGATATTTTGTCGTTTTCAGCCAATTTTCTGAATTTTTGAAAATTTCACTTTTTTGTGAAAATATCCACTAAATGAGGGAATAATATGTGTGAGGGTACCCCAGGAGAGTTCCAAATGTGTGTGGGTAGAATATATATCCCACGGGGTAAAATTGAAAAAAAGTTAAAAAAAAATTTTTTTTTGGACTTAATCATTTTTCCGACTTTTATCAGACTTTCAGATAGGAGAAATGTCAGTGAGCATTCCGATTTCAGTTCCAGAGCGATTCGCCCCATGAGTCCTATATATTTAGTCGTTTTCAGCCAATTTTCAGAATTTTTGAAAATTTCACTTTTTTGTGAAAATATCCACTAAATGAGGGAATAATATGTGTGAGGGTACCCCAGGAGAGTTCCAAATGTGTCTGGGTAGAATTAATATCCCACGGGGGTAAAATTGAAAAAAGTTGAAAATTTTTGTTTTTGGGATTTAGTCATTTTTCTGGCATTTATCAGACTTTCAGATAGGGGAAATGTCAGTGGGCGTTCCGATTTCAGTTCCAGAGTGATGTGCCCGATGAGTCCTTGATATTTAGTCATTTTCAGCCAATTTTCTGAATTTTTGAAAATTTCACTTTTTTGTGAAAATATCCACTAAATGAGGGAATAATATGTGTGAGAGTACCCCAGGAGAGTTCCAAATGTGTGTGGGAAGAATATATATCCCATGGGGGTAAAATTGAAATAAGATGAAAAAAATTTTTATTTGTACTTAGTCATTTTTCTGGCGTTTATCAGACTTTCAGATAGGGTAAATGTCAGTGAGCGTTCCAATTTCAGTTCCAGAGCGATTCGCCTGATGAGTACTTGATATTTAGTCGTTTTCAGCCAGTTTTCAGAATTTTTGAAAATGTCACTTTTTTGTGAAAATATCCAGTAAATGAGAGAATAATATGTGTGAGGGTACCCCAGGAGAGTTCCAAATGTGTGTGGGTAGAATATATATCCCACGGGGGTAAAATTGAAAATAGATGAAAATTTTTTTTGGGGGGATTTAGTCATTTTTCTGGCATTTATCAGACTTTCAGATAGGGGAAATGTCAGTGAGCGTTCCGTTTTCAGTTCCAGAGCGATTTGCCTGATGAGTACTTGATATTTAGTCGTTTTCAGCCAATTTTCAGAATTTTTGAAAATTTCACTTTTTTGTGAAAATATCCACTAAATGAGGGAATAATATGTGTGAGGGTACCCCAGGAGAGTTCCAAATGTGTGTGGGTAGAATATATATCCCACAGGGGTAAAATTGAAAAAAGTTAAAAAAATGTTTTTTTGGACTTAGTCATTTTTCCGGCGTTTATCAGACTTTCAGATAGGGGAAATGTCAGTGAGCATTACGATTTCAGATCCAGACCGATTTCCCCCATGAGTCTTTGATATTTAGTCGTTCTCAGCCAATTTTCAGAATTTTTGAAAATTTCACTTTATTCGTGAAAATATCCACTAAATGAGGGAATAATATGTGTGAGGGTACCCCAGGAGAGTTCCAAATGTGTGTGGGTAGAATACATATCCCATGGGGGGTAAAATTGAAAAAAGTTGAAAAAATTTTCTTTGGACTTAGTCATTTTTCCGGCGTTTATCAGACTTTCAGATAGGGGAAAAGTCAGTGAGCATTCCGATTTCAGTTCCAGAGCGATGCGCCCGATGAGTCCTTGATATTTATTTGTTTTCAGCCAATTTTCTGAATTTTTGAAAATTTCACTTTTTTGTGAAAATATCCACTAAATGAGGGAATAATATGTGTGAGGGTACCCCAGGAGAGTTCCAAATGTGTGTGGGTAGAAAATATACCCACGGGGGGTAAAATTGAAAAAAGTTTAAAAAATTTTTTTGGGACTTAGTCATTTTTCCGGCATTTATCAGACTTTCAGATAGGGGAAATGTCAGTGAGCGTTCCGATTTCAGTTCCAGAGCGATTTGCCTGATGAGTACTTGATATTTAGTCGTTTTCAGCCAATTTTCAGAATTTTTGGAAATTTCACTTTTTTCTGAAAATATCCACTAAATGAGGGAATAATATTTGTGAGGGTACCCCAGGAGAGTTCCAAATGTGTGTGGGTAGAATATATGTCCCACGGGGGTAAAATTGAAAAAAGTTGAAAAAAATTTTTTTTGGACTTAGTCATTTTTCCGGCGTTTATCAGACTTTCAGATAGGGGAAATGTCAGTGGGCGTTCCGATTTCAGTTCCAGAGCGATGCGCCCGATGAGTCCTTGATATTTAGTCATTTTCAGCCAATTTTCAGAATTTTTGAAAATTTCACTTTTTTGTGAAAATATCCACTAAATGAGTGAATAATATGTGTGAGGGTACCCCAGGAGAGTTCCAAATGTGTGTGTGTAGAATATATGTCCCACGGGGGTAAAATTGAAAAAAGTTGAAAAAATTTTTGGGGGGGATTTAGTCATTTTTCTGGCATTTATCAGACTTTCAGATAGGGTAAATGTCAGTGAGCGTTCCGATTTCAGTTCCAGAGCGATTCGCCTGATGGGTACTTGACATATAGTCGTTTTCACCCAATTTTCTGAATTTTTGAAAATGTCACTTTTTTGTGAAAATATCCACTAAATGAGGGAATAATATGTGTGAGGGTACCCCAGGAGAGTTCCAAATGTGTGTGGGTAGAATTAATATCCCAAGGTGGGTAAAATTGAAAAAAGTTTAAAACAATTTTTTTTTGGACTTAGTCATTTTTCCGGCGTTTATCAGACTTTCAGATAGGGGAAATGTCAGTGAGCATTACGATTTCAGATCCAGAGCGATTCGCCCCATGAGTCCTATATATTTAGTCGTTTTCAGCCAATTTTCTGAATTTTTGAAAATTTCACTTTTATGTGAAAATATCCACTAAATGAGGGAATAATATGTGTGAGGGTACCCCAGGAGAGTTCCAAATGTGTGTGGGTAGAATACATATCCCATGGGGGGTAAAATTGAAAAAAGTTGAAAAAATTTTTTTTGGACTTAGTCATTTTTCCGGCGTTTATCAGACTTTCAGATAGGGGAAATGTCAGTGAGCATTTCGATTTCAGTTACGGAGCAATGCGCCCGGTGAGTCCTTGATATTTAGTCGTTTTCAGCCAATTTTCAGAATTTTTGGAAATTTCACTTTTTTCTGAAAATATCCACTAAATGAGGGAATAATATTTGTGAGGGTACCCCAGGAGAGTTCCAAATGTGTGTGGGTAGAATATATGTCCCACGGGGGTAAAATTGAAAAAAGTTGAAAAAAAATTTTTTTGGACTGTCATTTTTCCGGCGTTTATCAGACTTTCAGATAGGGGAAATGTCAGTGGGCGTTCCGATTTCAGTTCCAGAGCGATGCGCCCGATGAGTCCTTGATATTTAGTCATTTTCAGCCAATTTTCAGAATTTTTGAAAATTTCACTTTTTTGTGAAAATATCCACTAAATGAGGGAATAATATGTGTGATGGTACCCCAGGAGAGTTCCAAATGTGTGTGGGTAGAATATATATCCCACAGGGGTAAAATTGAAAAAAGTTAAAAAAATGTTTTTTTAGACTTAGTCATTTTTCTGGTGTTTATCAGGCTTTCAGATAGGGGAAATGTCAGTGAGCATTCCGATTTCAGTTTCAGAGCGATTTGCCCCGTGAGTCCTTGATATTTAGTCGTTTTCAGCCAATTTTCTGAATTTTTGAAAATTTCACTTTTTTGTGAAAATATCCACTAAATGAGGGAATAATATGTGTGAGGGTACCCCAGCAGAGTTCCAAATGTGTGTGGGCAGAATATATATCCCACGCTGGTAAAATTGAAAAAAGTTGGAAATTTTTTTTTTTCGGACTTAGTCATTTTTCGGCGTTAATCAGACTTTCAGATAGGGGAAATGTCAGTGAGCATTCCGATTTCAGTTAAAGAGCAATGCGCCCGATGAGTCCTTGATATTTAGTCGTTTTCAGCCAATTTTCTGAATTTTTGAAAATTTCACTTTTTTGTGAAAATATCCACTAAATGAGGGAATAATATGTGTGAGGGTACCCCAGGAGAGTTCTAAATGTGTGTGGGTAGAATATATATCCCACGGGGGTAAAATTGAAAAAAGTTAAAAAAATGTTTTTTTGGACTTAGTCATTTTTCCGGCGTTTATCAGACTTTCAGATAGGGGAAATGTCAGTGAGCATTACGATTTCAGATCCAGAGTGATTTGCCCCATGAGTCCTTGATATTTAGTCGTTTTCAGCCAATTTTCTGAATTTTTGAAAATTTCACTTTTTTCGTGAAAATATCCACTAAATGAGGGAATAATATGTGTGAGGGTACCCCAGGAGAGTTCCAAATGTGTGTGGGTAGAATTAATATCCCACGGGGGTAAAATTGAAAAAAGTTGAAAACAATTTTTTTTTGGACTTAGTCATTTTTCCGGCGTTTGTCAGACTTTCAGAAAGGGGAAATGTCAGTGAGAGTTCCGATTTCAGTTCCAGAGCGATTCGCCTGATGAGTACTTGATATTTAGTCGTTTTCAGCCAATTTTCAGAATTTTTGAAAATTTCACATTTTTGTGAAAATATCCACTAAATGAGGGAATAATATGTGTGAGGGTAGCCCAGGAGAGTTCCAAATGTGTGTGTAGAATATATGTCCCACGGGGGTAAATTTGAAAAAATTTTGAAAAAATTTTTTTTTACACTTAGTCATTTTTCCGGCGTTTATCGGACTTTCAGATAGGGTAAATGTCAGTGAGCGTTTTGATTTCAGTTCCAGAGCGATTCGCCTGATGGGTACGTGATATATAGTCGTTTTCACCCAATTTTCTGAATTTTTGAAAATTTCACTTTTTTGTGAAATTATCCACTAAATGAGGGAATAATATGTGTGAGGGTACCCCAGGAGAGTTCCAAATGTGTGTGGGTAGAATATATATCCCACAGGGGTAAAATTGAAAAAAGTTAAAAAAATGTTTTTTTTGGACTTAGTAATTTTCCGGCGTTTATCAGACTTTCAGATAGGGGAAATGTCAGTGAGCATTACGATTTCAGATCCAGAGCGATTTGCCCCATGAGTCCTTGATATTTAGTCGTTTTCAGCCAATTTTCAGAATTTTTGAAAATTTCACTTTTTTCTGAAAATATCCACTAAATGAGGGAATAATATGTGTGAGGGTACCCCAGGAGAGTTCCAAATGTGTGTGGGTAGAATTAATATCCCACGGGGATAAAATTGAAAAAAGTTGAAAACAATTTTTTTTTGGACTTAGTCATTTTTCCGGCATTTATCAGACTTTCAGATAGGGGAAATGTCAGTGAGCGTTCCGATTCCAGTTCCAGAGCGATTTGCCTGATGAGTTCTTGATATTTAGTCGTTTTCAGCCAATTTTCTGAATTTTTGAAAATTTCACTTTTTTGTGAAAATATCCACTAAATGAGGAAATAATATGTGTGAGGGTACCCCAGGAGAGTTCTAAATGTGTGTGGGTAGAATATATATCCCACAGGGGTAAAATTGAATAAAGTTAAAAAAATGTTTTTTTGGACTTAGTCATTTTTCCGGCGTTTATCAGACTTTCAGATAGGGGAAATGTCAGTGAGCATTCCGATTTCAGTTTCAGAGCGATTTGCCCCGTGAGTCCTTGATAGTTAGTCGTTTTCCGTCAATTTTCACAATGTTTGAAAATTTCACTTTTTTGTGAAAATATCCACTAAATGAGGGAATAATATGTGTGAGGGTACCCCAGGAGAGTTCCAAATGTGTGTGGGTAGAATACATATCTCACGGGGGTAAAATTGAAAAAAGTTGAAAAAAAAATTTTTTTGGACTTAGTAATTTTGCGGCGTTTATCAGACTTTCAGATAGGGGAAATGTCAGTGGGCGTTCCGATTTCAGTTCCAGAGCGATTTGCCCCATGAGTCCTTGATATTTAGTCGTTTTCAGCCAATTTTCTTAATTTTTGAAAATTTCCCTTTTTTCATGAAAATATCCACTAAATGAGGGAATAATATGTGTGAGGGTACCCCAGGAGAGTTCCAAATGTGTGTGGGTAGAATATATATCCCACGGGGGTAAAATTGAAAAAAGATGAAAAAATTTTTTATTTGTACTTAGTCATTTTTCCGGCGTTTATCAGACTTTCAGATAGGGTAAATGTCAGTGAGCGTTCCAATTTCAGTTTCAGAGCGATTCGCCCGATGAGTACTTGATATTTAGTCGTTTTCAGCCAATTTTCAGAATTTTTGAAAATTTCACTTTTTTGTGAAAATATCCACTAAATGAGGGAATAATATGTGTGAGGGTACCCCAGGAGAGTTCCAAATGTGTGTGGGTAGAATAGATATCCCACGGGGGGTAAAATTGAAAAAAGTTGGCAACAAATTTTTTTGGACTTAGTCATTTTTCCGGCGTTAATTAGACTTTCAGATAGTAGAAATGTCAGTGAGCGTTCCGATTTTAGTTCCAGAGCGATGCGCCCGATGAGTCCTTGATATTTAGTCGTTTTCAGCCAACTTTCTGAATTTTTGAAAGTTTCACTTTTTTGTGAAAATATCCACTAAATGAGGAAATAATATGTGTGAGGGTACCCCAGGAGAGTTCCAAATGTGTTTGGGTAGAATATATATCCCACGGGGGTAAAATTGTAAAAAAGTTGAAAAAAATTTTTTTTTAGGCTTAGTCGCTTTTCCGGCGTTTTTCAGACTTTCAGATAGGGTAAATGTCAGTGAGCGTTCCGATTTCAGTTCCAGAACGATTCGCCCGATGGGTACTTGAAACTTAGTCATTTTCACTCAATTTTCAGAATTTTTGAAAATTCAACTTTTTTGTGAAAATATCTACTAAATGAGGGAATAATATGCGTGAGGGTACCTCAGGAGAGTTCCAAATGTGTGTGGGTAGATAAGATATCCCACGGGGGGTAAAATTGAAAAAAGTTGAAAAAATATTTTTTTGGACTTAGTCATTTTTCTGGCGTTTATCAGACTTTCAGATAGTAGAAATGTCAGTGAGCATTCCGATTTCAGTTCCAGAGTGATTCGCCCGATGAGTACTTGATATTTAGTCGTTTTCAGCCAATTTTCTGAATTTTTGAAAATTTCACTTTTTTGTGAAAATATCCACTAAATGAGGGAATAATATGTGTGAGGGTACCCCAGGAAAGTTCCAAATGTGTGTGGGTAGAATAGATATCCCACGGGGGGTAAAATTGAAAAAAGTTGCAAAAAAATTTTTTTGGACTTAGTCATTTTTCCGGCGTTAATTAGACTTTCAGATACAATAAATGACAGTGAGCGTTCCGATTTCAGTTCCAGAGCGATTTGCCCGATGAGTATTTGATATTTAGTCGTTTTCAGCCAATTTTCTGAATTTTTGAAAATTTCACTTTTTTTGTGAAAATATCCACTAAATGAGGGAATAATATGTGTGAGGGTACCCCAGGAGAGTTCCAAATGTGTGTGGGTAGAATATATATCCCACGGGGGTAAAATTGAAAAAAGATGAAAAAATTTTTTATTTGGACTTAGTCATTTTTTCAGCGTTTATCAGACTTTCAGATAGAATAAATGTCAGTGAGCGTTCCAATTTCAGTTCCAGAGCGATTTTCCCGATGAATCCTTGATATTTTCTCGTTTTCAGCCAATTTTCTGAATTTTTTAAAATTTCACTTTTTTGTGAAAATATCCACTAAATGAGGGAATAATATGTGTGAGGTTACCACAGGAGAGTTCCAAATGTGTGTGGGTAGAATATATATCCCACGGGGGGTAAAATTGAAAAAAGTTGAAAAAAATTTTTTTTTTTAGACTTAGTCATTTTTCCGGCGTTTATCAGACTTTCAGATAGGGGAAATGTCAGTGAGCGTTCCGATTTCAGTTCCAGAGCGATGCGCCCGATGAATCCTTGATATTTAGTCGTTTTCAGACAATTTTCTGAATTTTTGAAAATTTCACTTTTTTGTGAAAATATCCACTAAGTGAGGGAATAATATGTGGGAGGGTATCCCAGGAGAGTTCCAAATGTGTGGGGGTAGAATATATATCCCACGGGGGTAAAATTGAAAAAAGTTGAAAAAATTTTTTTTTTGGACTTAGTCATTTTTCCGGCGTTTATCAGACTTTCAGTTAGGGGAAATGTCAGTGAGCATTCCGATTTCAGTTCCAGAGCGATTCGCCCCTTGAGTCCTTGATATTTAGTCGTTTTCAGCCAATTTTCAGAAATTTTGAAAATTTCACTTTTTTGTGAAAATATCCACTAAATGAGGGAATAATATTTGTGAGGGCACCCCAGGAGAGTTCCAAATGTGTGTGGGTAGAATATATGTCCCACGGGGGTAAAATTGAAAAAAAGTTTAAAAAAGTTTTTTTTGGACTTAGTCATTTTTCCGGCGTTTATCAGACTTTCAGATAGGGGAAATGTCAGTGAGCTTTCCGATTTCAGTTACACAGCAAAGCGCCCGATGAGTCCTTGAAATTTAGTCGTTTTCAGCCAATTTTCTGAATTTTTGAAAATTTCACTTTTTTGTGAAAATATCCACTAAATGAGGGAATAATATGTGTGAGGGTACCCCAGGAGAGTTCCAAATGTGTGTGGGTAGAATATATATCCCACAGGGGTAAAATTGAAAAAAGTTAAAAAAATGTTTTTTTGGACTTAGTCATTTTTCCGGCGTTTATCAGACTTTCAGATAGGGGAAATGTCAGTGAGCATTACGATTTCAGATCCAGAGCGATTTCCCCCATGAGTCTTTGATATTTAGTCGTTCTCAGCCAATTTTCAGAATTTTTGAAAATTTCACTTTATTCGTGAAAATATCCACTAAATGAGGGAATAATATGTGTGAGGGTACCCCAGGAGAGTTCCAAATGTGTGTGGGTAGAATACATATCCCATGGGGGTAAAATTGAAAAAAGTTGAAAAAATTTTCTTTGGACTTAGTCATTTTTCCGGCGTTTATCACACTTTCAGATAGGGGAAAAGTCAGTGAGCATTCTGATTTCAGTTCCAGAGCGATGCGCCCGATGAGTCCTTGATATTTATTTGTTTTCAGCCAATTTTCTGAATTTTTGAAAATTTCACTTTTTTGTGAAAATATCCACTAAATGAGGGAATAATATGTGTGAGGGTACCCCAGGAGAGTTCCAAATGTGTGTGGGTAGAAAATATACCCACGGGGGGTAAAATTGAAAAAAGTTTAAAAAATTTTTTTGGGACTTAGTCATTTTTCCGGCATTTATCAGACTTTCAGATAGGGGAAATGTCAGTGAGCGTTCCGATTTCAGTTCCAGAGCGATTTGCCTGATGAGTACTTGATATTTAGTCGTTTTCAGCCAATTTTCAGAATTTTTGGAAATTTCACTTTTTTCTGAAAATATCCACTAAATGAGTGAATAATATGTGTGAGGGTACCCCAGGAGAGTTCCAAATGTGTGTGTGTAGAATATATGTCCCACGGGGGTAAAATTGAAAAAAGTTGAAAAAATTTTTTGGGGGGATTTAGTCATTTTTCTGGCATTTATCAGACTTTCAGATAGGGTAAATGTCAGTGAGCGTTCCGATTTCAGTTCCAGAGCGATTCGCCTGATGGGTACTTGACATATAGTCGTTTTCACCCAATTTTCTGAATTTTTGAAAATGTCACTTTTTTGTGAAAATATCCACTAAATGAGGGAATAATATGTGTGAGGGTACCCCAGGAGAGTTCCAAATGTGTGTGGGTAGAATTAATATCCCAAGGTGGGTAAAATTGAAAAAAGTTTAAAACAATTTTTTTTTGGACTTAGTCATTTTTCCGGCGTTTATCAGACTTTCAGATAGGGGAAATGTCAGTGAGCATTACGATTTCAGATCCAGAGCGATTCGCCCCATGAGTCCTATATATTTAGTCGTTTTCAGCCAATTTTCTGAATTTTCGAAAATTTCACTTTTATGTGAAAATATCCACTAAATGAGGGAATAATATGTGTGAGGGTACCCCAGGAGAGTTCCAAATGTGTGTGGGTAGAATACATATCCCATGGGGGGTAAAATTGAAAAAAGTTGAAAAAATTTTTTTTGGACTTAGTCATTTTTCCGGCGTTAATCAGACTTTCAGATAGGGGAAATGTCAGTGAGCATTCCGATTTCAGTTTAAGAGCAATGCGCCCGATGAGTCCTTGATATTTAGTCGTTTTCAGCCAATTTTCTGAATTTTTGAAAATTTCACTTTTTTGTGAAAATATCCACTAAATGAGGGAATAATATGTGTGAGGGTACCCCAGGAGAGTTCTAAATGTGTGTGGGTAGAATATATATCCCACGGGGGTAAAATTGAAAAAAGTTAAAAAAATGTTTTTTTGGACTTAGTCATTTTTCCGGCGTTTATCAGACTTTCAGATAGGGGAAATGTCAGTGAGCATTACGATTTCAGATCCAGAGTGATTTGCCCCATGAGTCCTTGATATTTAGTCGTTTTCAGCCAATTTTCTGAATTTTTGAAAATTTCACTTTTTTCGTGAAAATATCCACTAAATGAGGGAATAATATGTGTGAGGGTACCCCAGGAGAGTTCCAAATGTGTGTGGGTAGAATTAATATCCCACGGGGGTAAAATTGAAAAAAGTTGAAAACAATTTTTTTTTGGACTTAGTCATTTTTCCGGCGTTTGTCAGACTTTCAGAAAGGGGAAATGTCAGTGAGAGTTCCGATTTCAGTTCCAGAGCGATTCGCCTGATGAGTACTTGATATTTAGTCGTTTTCAGCCAATTTTCAGAATTTTTGAAAATTTCACATTTTTGTGAAAATATCCACTAAATGAGGGAATAATATGTGTGAGGGTAGCCCAGGAGAGTTCCAAATGTGTGTGTAGAATATATGTCCCACGGGGGTAAATTTGAAAAAATTTTGAAAAAATTTTTTTTTACACTTAGTCATTTTTTCGGCGTTTATCGGACTTTCAGATAGGGTAAATGTCAGTGAGCGTTCTGATTTCAGTTCCAGAGCGATTCGCCTGATGGGTACGTGATATATAGTCGTTTTCACCCAATTTTCTGAATTTTTGAAAATTTCACTTTTTTGTGAAATTATCCACTAAATGAGGGAATAATATGTGTGAGGGTACCCCAGGAGAGTTCCAAATGTGTGTGGGTAGAATTAATATCCCACGGGGGTAAAATTGAAAAAAGTTGAAAACAATTTTTTTTTGGACTTAGTCATTTTTCCGGCATTTATCAGACTTTCAGATAGGGGAAATGTCAGTGAGCGTTCCGATTTCAGTTCCAGAGCGATTTGCCTGATGAGTTCTTGATATTTAGTCGTTTTCAGCCAATTTTCTGAATTTTTGAAAATTTCACTTTTTTGTGAAAATATCCACTAAATGAGGGAATAATATGTGTGAGGGTACCCCAGGAGAGTTCCAAATGTGTGTGGGTAGAATTAATATCCCACGGGGGTAAAATTGAAAAAAGTTGAAAACAATTTTTTTTTGGACTTAGTCATTTTTCCGGCATTTATCAGACTTTCAGATAGGGGAAATGTCAATGAGCGTTCCGATTTCAGTTCCAGAGCGATTTGCCTGATGAGTTCTTGATATTTAGTCGTTTTCAGCCAATTTTCTGAATTTTTGAAAATTTCACTTTTTTGTGAAAATATCCACTAAATGAGGAAATAATATGTGTGAGGGTACCCCAGGAGAGTTCTAAATGTGTGTGGGTAGAATATATATCCCACAGGGGTAAAATTGAATAAAGTTAAAAAAATGTTTTTTTGGACTTAGTTATTTTTCCGGCGTTTATCAGACTTTCAGATAGGGGAAATGTCAGTGAGCATTCCGATTTCAGCTTCAGAGCGATTTGCCCCGTGAGTCCTTGATAGTTAGTCGTTTTCCGTCAATTTTCACAATGTTTGAAAATTTCACTTTTTTGTGAAAATATCCACTAAATGAGGGAATAATATGTGTGAGGGTACCCCAGGAGAGTTCTAAATGTGTGTGGGTAGAATACATATCTCACGGGGGTAAAATTGAAAAAAGTTGAAAAAAAAAATTTTTTGGACTTAGTAATTTTCCGGCGTTTATCAGACTTTCAGATAGGGGAAATGTCAGTGAGCATTACGATTTCAGATCCAGAGTGATTTGCCCCATGAGTCCTTGATATTTAGTCGTTTTCAGCCAATTTTCTGAATTTTTGAAAATTTCACTTTTTTCGTGAAAATATCCACTAAATGAGGGAATAATATGTGTGAGGGTACCCCAGGAGAGTTCCAAATGTGTGTGGGTAGAATTAATATCCCACGGGGGTAAAATTGAAAAAAGTTGAAAACAATTTTTTTTTGGACTTAGTCATTTTTCCGGCGTTTATCAGACTTTCAGATAGGGGAAATGTCAGTGAGCATTACGATTTCAGATCCAGAGTGATTTGCCCCATGAGTCCTTGATATTTAGTCGTTTTCAGCCAATTTTCTGAATTTTTGAAAATTTCACTTTTTTCGTGAAAATATCCACTAAATGAGGGAATAATATGTGTGAGGGTACCCCAGGAGAGTTCCAAATGTGTGTGGGTAGAATTAATATCCCACGGGGGTAAAATTGAAAAAAGTTGAAAACAATTTTTTTTTGGACTTAGTCATTTTTCCGGCATTTGTCAGACTTTCAGAAAGGGGAAATGTCAGTGAGAGTTCCGATTTCAGTTCCAGAGCGATTCGCCTGATGAGTACTTGATATTTAGTCGTTTTCAGCCAATTTTCAGAATTTTTGAAAATTTCACATTTTTGTGAAAATATCCACTAAATGAGGGAATAATATGTGTGAGGGTAGCCCAGGAGAGTTCCAAATGTGTGTGTAGAATATATGTCCCACGGGGGTAAATTTGAAAAAATTTTGAAAAAATTTTTTTTTACACTTAGTCATTTTTTCGGCGTTTATCGGACTTTCAGATAGGGTAAATGTCAGTGAGCGTTCTGATTTCAGTTCCAGAGCGATTCGCCTGATGGGTACGTGATATATAGTCGTTTTCACCCAATTTTCTGAATTTTTGAAAATTTCACTTTTTTGTGAAATTATCCACTAAATGAGGGAATAATATGTGTGAGGGTACCCCAGGAGAGTTCCAAATGTGTGTGGGTAGAATTAATATCCCACGGGGGTAAAATTGAAAAAAGTTGAAAACAATTTTTTTTTGGACTTAGTCATTTTTCCGGCATTTATCAGACTTTCAGATAGGGGAAATGTCAGTGAGCGTTCCGATTTCAGTTCCAGAGCGATTTGCCTGATGAGTTCTTGATATTTAGTCGTTTTCAGCCAATTTTCTGAATTTTTGAAAATTTCACTTTTTTGTGAAAATATCCACTAAATGAGGGAATAATATGTGTGAGGGTACCCCAGGAGAGTTCCAAATGTGTGTGGGTAGAATTAATATCCCACGGGGGTAAAATTGAAAAAAGTTGAAAACAATTTTTTTTTGGACTTAGTCATTTTTCCGGCATTTATCAGACTTTCAGATAGGGGAAATGTCAATGAGCGTTCCGATTTCAGTTCCAGAGCGATTTGCCTGATGAGTTCTTGATATTTAGTCGTTTTCAGCCAATTTTCTGAATTTTTGAAAATTTCACTTTTTTGTGAAAATATCCACTAAATGAGGAAATAATATGTGTGAGGGTACCCCAGGAGAGTTCTAAATGTGTGTGGGTAGAATATATATCCCACAGGGGTAAAATTGAATAAAGTTAAAAAAATGTTTTTTTGGACTTAGTCATTTTTCCGGCGTTTATCAGACTTTCAGATAGGGGAAATGTCAGTGAGCATTCCGATTTCAGCTTCAGAGCGATTTGCCCCGTGAGTCCTTGATAGTTAGTCGTTTTCCGTCAATTTTCACAATGTTTGAAAATTTCACTTTTTTGTGAAAATATCCACTAAATGAGGGAATAATATGTGTGAGGGTACCCCAGGAGAGTTCCAAATGTGTGTGGGTAGAATACATATCTCACGGGGGTAAAATTGAAAAAAGTTGAAAAAAAAAATTTTTTGGACTTAGTAATTTTCCGGCGTTTATCAGACTTTCAGATAGGGGAAATGTCAGTGAGCATTACGATTTCAGATCCAGAGCGATTTGCCCCATGAGTCCTTGATATTTAGTCGTTTTCAGCCAATTTTCAGAATTTTTGAAAATTTCACTTTTTTCGTGAAAATATCCACTAAATGAGGGAATAATATGTGTGAGGGTACCCCAGGAGAGTTCCAAATGTGTGTGGGTGGAATATATATCCCACGTGGGGTAAAATTGAAAAAAGTTGAAAAAAATTTTTTTTTGGACTTAGTAATTTTCCGGCGTTTATCATACTTTCAGATAGGGGAAATGTCAGTGGGCGTTCCGATTTCACTTCCAGAGCGATTTGCCCCATGAGTCCTTGATATTTAGTCGTTTTCAGCCAATTTTCTTAATTTTTGAAAATTTCCCTTTTTTCATGAAAATGTCCACTAAATGAGGGAATAATATGTGTCAGGGTACCCCAGGAGAGTTCCAAATGTGTGTGGGTAGAATATATATCCCACGGGGGTAAAATTGAAAAAAGATGAAAAAATTTTTTATTTGTACTTAGTCATTTTTCCGGCGTTTATCAGACTTTCAGATAGGGTAAATGTCAGTGAGCGTTCCAATTTCAGTTTCAGAGCGATTCGCCCGATGAGTACTTGATATTTAGTCGTTTTCAGCCAATTTTCAGAATTTTTGAAAATTTCACTTTTTTGTGAAAATATCCACTAAATGAGGGAATAATATGTGTGAGGGTACCCCAGGAGAGTTCCAAATGTGTGTGGGTAGAATAGATATCCCACGGGGGGTAAAATTGAAAAAAGTTGGCAACAAATTTTTTTGGACTTAGTCATTTTTCCGGCGTTAATCAGACTTTCAGATAGTAGAAATGTCAGTGAGCGTTCCGATTTTAGTTCCAGAGCGATGCGCACGATGAGTCCTTGATATTTAGTCGTTTTCAGCCAATTTTCTGAATTTTTGAAAGTTTCACTTTTTTGTGAAAATATCCACTAAATGAGGAAATAATATGTGTGAGGGTACCCCAGGAGAGTTCCAAATGTGTTTGGGTAGAATATATATCCCACGGGGGTAAAATTGTAAAAAAGTGGAAAAAAAATTTTTTTTATACTTAGTCGCTTTTCCGGCGTTTTTCAGACTTTCAGATAGGGTAAATGTCAGTGAGCGTTCCGATTTCAGTTCCAGAGCGATTCGCCCGATGGGTACTTGAAACTTAGTCATTTTCACTCAATTTTCAGAATTTTTGAAAATTCAACTTTTTTGTGAAAATATCTACTAAATGAGGGAATAATATGCGTGAGGGTACCTCAGGAGAGTTCCAAATGTGTGTGGGTAGATAAGATATCCCACGGGGGGTAAAATTGAAAAAAGTTGAAAAAATATTTTTTTGGACTTAGTCATTTTTCTGGCGTTTATCAGACTTTCAGATAGTAGAAATGTCAGTGAGCATTCCGATTTCAGTTCCAGAGTGATTCGCCCGATGAGTACTTGATATTTAGTCGTTTTCAGCCAATTTTCTGAATTTTTGAAAATTTCACTTTTTTGTGAAAATATCCACTAAATGAGGGAATAATATGTGTGAGGGTACCCCAGGAAAGTTCCAAATGTGTGTGGCTAGAATAGATATCCCACGGGGGGTAAAATTGAAAAAAGTTGCAAAAAAATTTTTTTGGACTTAGTCATTTTTCCGGCGTTAATTAGACTTTCAGATACGATAAATGACAGTGAGCGTTCCGATTTCAGTTCCAGAGCGATTTGCCCGATGAGTATTTGATATTTAGTCGTTTTCAGCCAATTTTCTGAATTTTTGAAAATTTCACTTTTTTTGTGAAAATATCCACTAAATGAGGGAATAATATGTGTGAGGGTACCCCAGGAGAGTTCCAAATGTGTGTGGGTAGAATATATATCCCACGGGGGTAAAATTGAAAAAAGATGAAAAAATTTTTTATTTGGACTTAGTCATTTTTTCAGCGTTTATCAGACTTTCAGATAGCATAAATGTCAGTGAGCGTTCCAATTTCAGTTCCAGAGCGATTTTCCCGATGAATCCTTGATATTTTCTCGTTTTCAGCCAATTTTCTGAATTTTTTAAAATTTCACTTTTTTGTGAAAATATCCACTAAATGAGGGAATAATATGTGTGAGGTTACCACAGGAGAGTTCCAAATGTGTGTGGGTAGAATATATATCCCACGGGGGGTAAAATTGAAAAAAGTTGAAAAAATATTTTTTTGGACCTAGTCATTTTTCTGGCGTTTATCAGACTTTCAGATAGGGGAAATGTCAGCGAGCGTTCCGATTTCAGTTCCAGAGCGATTCGCCCCATGAGTCCTTGATATTTAGTCGTTTTCAGCCAATTTTCTGAATTTTTGAAAGTTTCACTTTTTTGTGAAAATATCCACTAAATGAGGGAATAATATGTGTGAGGGTACCCCAGGAGAGTTCCAAATGTGTGTGGGTAGAATATATATCCCACGGGGGTAAAATTGAAAAAAGATGAAAATTTTTTTTATTTGGACTTAGTCACTTTTCCAGCGTTTATCAGACTTTCAGATAGGGTAAATGTCAGTGAGCATTCCGATTTCAGTTCCAGAGCGATTCTCCTGATGGGTACTTGATATATAGTCGTTTTCACCCAATTTTCTGAATTTTTGAAAATTTCACTTTTTTGTGAAAATATCCACTAAATGAGGGAATAATATGTGTGAGGGTACCCCAGGAGAGTTCCAAATGTGTGTAAGTAGAATAGATATCCCACGGGGGGTAAAATTGAAAAAAGTTGAAAAAATATTTTTTTGGACTTAGTCATTTTTCTGGCGTTTATCAGACTTTCAGATAGGGGAAATGTCAGTGAGCATTCCGATTTCAGTTCCAGAGCTATGCGCCCGATGAGTCCTTGATATTTAGTCGTTTTCAGCCAATTTTCTGAATTTTTGAAAATTTCACTTTTTTCTGAAAATATCCACTAAATGAGGGAATAATATGTGTGAGGGTACCCCAGGAGAGTTCCAAATGTGTGTGGGTAGAATATATATCCCACGGCGGTAAAATTGAAAAAAGATGAAAATTTTTTGTATTTGGACTGAGTCATTTTTCCAGCGTTTATCAGACTTTCAGATAGGGTAAATGTCAGTGAGCTTTCCGATTTCAGGTCCAGAGCGATTCGGCCAATGAGTACTTGATATTTATTCGTTTTCAGCCAATTTTCTGAATTTTTGAAAATTTCACTATTTTGTGAAAATATCCACTAAATGAGGGAATAATATGTGTGAGGGTACCCCAGAAGAGTTCCAAATGTGTGTGGGTAGAATATATATCCCACGGGGGTAAAATTGAAAAAAGTTGAAAAAAATTTTTTTTTGGACTTAGTCATTTTTCCGGCGTTTATCAGACTTTCAGATAGGGTAAATGTCAGTGAGCGTTCCGATTTCAGTTCCAGAGCGATTTGCCCGATGGGTACTTGATATTTAGTCGTTTTCACTCAATTTTCAGAATTTTTGAAAATTTAACTTTTTTGTGAAAATATCAACTAAATGAGGGAATAATATGCGTGAGGGTACCCCAGGAGAGTTCCAAATGTGTGTGAGTAGATAAGATATCCCATGGGGGGTAAAATTGAAAAAAGTTGAAAAAGTATTTTTTTGGACTTAGTCATTTTTCTGGCGTTTATCAGACTTTCAGATAGTAGAAATGTCAGTGAGCGTTCCGATTTCAGTTCCAGAGCGATTTGCCCGATGAGTACTTGATATTTAGTCGTTTTCAGCCAATTTTCTGAATTTTTGAAAATTTCACTTTTTTGTGAAAATATCCACTAAATGAGGGAATAATATGTGTGAGGGTACCCCAGGAGAGTTCCAAATGTGTGTGGGTAGAATATATATCCCACGGGGAGTAAAATTGAAAAAAGATGAAAATTTTTTTTATTTGGACTTATTCATTTTTCCAGAGATTATCAGACTTTCAGATAGGGTAAATGTCAGTGAGCATTCCGATTTCAGTTCCAGAGCGATTCGCCTGATGGGTACTTGATATATAGTCGTTTTCACCCAATTTTCTGAATTTTTGAAAATTTCACTTTTTTGTGAAAATATCCACTAAATGAGGGAATAATATGTGTGAGGGTACCACAGGAGAGTTCCAAATGTGTGTGGGTAGAATAGATATGCCACGGGGAGTAAAATTGAAAAAAGTTGAAAAAATATTTTTTTGGACCTAGTCATTTTTCTGGCGTTTATCAGACTTTCAGATAGGGGAAATGTCAGTGAGCATTCCGATTTCAGTTCCAGAGCGATGCGCCCAATAAGTCCTTGATATTTAGTCATTTTCAGCCAATTTTCTGAATTTTTGAAAATTTCACTTTTTTGTGAAAATATCCACTAAATGAGGGAATAATATGTGTGAGGGTACCCCAGGAGAGTTCCAAATGTGTGTAAGTAGAATATATATCCCACGGGGGGTAAAATTGAAAAAAGTTGAAAAAATATTTTTTTAGACTTGGTCATTTTTCTGGCGTTTATCAGACTTTCAGATAGGGGAAATGTCAGTGAGCGTTCCAATTTCAGTTCCAGAGCGATGCGCCCGATGAGTCCTTGATATTTAGTCGTTTTCAGCCAATTTTCTGAATTTTTTAAAATGTCACTTTTTTGTGAAAATATCCACTAAATGAGGGAATAATATGTGTGAGGGTACCCCAGGAGAGTTCAAAATGTGTGTTGGTAGAATAGATATCCCACGGGTGGTAAAATTGAAAAAAAGTTGCCAAAAAAATTTTTTGGACTTAGTCATTTTTCTGGCGTTTATCAGACTTTCAGATAGGGTAAATGACAGTGAGCGTTCCGATTTCAGTTCCAGAGCGATTTGCCCGATGAGTACTTGATATTTAGTCGTTTTCAGCCAATTTTCTGAATTTTTGAAAATTTCACTTTTTTGTGAAAATATCCACTAAATGAGGGAATACTATGTGTGAGGGTACCCCAGGAGAGTTCCAAATGTGTGTGGGTAGAATTAATATCACAAGGGGGTAAATTGAAAAACGTTGAAAACAATTATTTTTTGGACTTAGTCTTTTTTCCGCCGTTTATCAGACTTTCAGATAGGGGAAATGTGAGTGAGCGTTCCGATTTCAGTTCCAGAGCGATTCGCCCTATTAGTACTATTTAGTCGTTTTCTGCCAATTCTCAGAATTTTGAAAATTTCACTTTTTTGTGAAAATATCCACTAAATGAGGGAATAATATGTGTGAGGGTACCCCAGGAGAGTTCCAAATGTGTGTGGGTAGAATGAATATCACAAGGGGGTAAAATTGAAAAACGTTGAAAACAATTTTTTTTTGGACTTAGTCTTTTTTCCGGCGTTTATCAGACTTTCAGATAGGGGAAATGTCAGTGAGCATTCCGATTTCAGTTCCAGAGCGATTCTCCCTATTAGTACTTGATATTTAGTCGTTTTCTGCCAATTCTCAGAATTTTGAAAATTTCACTTTTTTGTGAAAATATCCACTAAATGAGGGAATAATATGTGTGAGGGTACCCCAGGAGAGTTCCAAATGTGTGTGGGTAGAATATATATCCCATGGGGGAAAATTGAAAAAATGTGAAAAAAATTTTTTTGGACTTAGTCATTTTTCCGGCGTTTATCAGACTTTCAGATAGGGGAAATGTCAGTGAGCATTCCGATTTCAGTTCCAGAGCGATTCGCCCCATGAGTCCTTGATATTTAGTCGTTTTCAGGCAATTTTCTGAATTTTTGAAAATTTCACTTTTTTGTGAAAATATCCACTAAACAAGGGAATAATATGCGTGAGGATACCCCAGGAGAGTTCCAAATGTGTGTGGGTAGAATTAATATCCCACGGGGGTAAAATTGAAAAACGTTGAAAACAATTTTTTTTTGGACTTAGTCATTTTTCCGGCGTTTATCAGACTTTCAGATAGGGGAAATGTCAGTGAGCATTCCGATTTCAGTTCCAGAGTGATTCGCCCCATGGGTCCTAGATATTTAGTCGTTTTCAGCCAATTTTCGGAATTTTTGAAAATTTTACTTTTTTGTGAAAATATCCACTAAATGAGGGAATACTATGTGTGAGGGTACCCCAGGAGAGTTCCAAATGTGTGTGGGTAGAATTAATATCACAAGGGGGTAAATTGAAAAACGTTGAAAACAATTATTTTTTGGACTTAGTCTTTTTTCCGCCGTTTATCAGACTTTCAGATAGGGGAAATGTGAGTGAGCGTTCTGATTTCAGTTCCAGAGCGATTCGCCCTATTAGTACTTGATATTTAGTCGTTATTTGCCAATTTTCAGAATTTTGAAAATTTCACTTTTTTGTGAAAATATCCACTAAATGAGGGAATAATATGTGTGAGGGTACCCTAGGAGAGTTCCAAATGTGTGAGGGTAGAATATATATCCCACGGGGGTAAAATTGAAAAAAGTTGAAAAAATTTTTTTGTTGGACTTAGTCATTTTTCCGGCGTTTATCAGATTTTCAGATAGGGGAAATGTCAGTGAGCATTCCGATTTCAGTTCCAGAGCGATTCGCCCCATGAGTCCTTGATATTTAGTCGTTTTCAGCTAATTTTCTGAATTTTTTAAAATTTCACTTTTTTGTAAAAATATCCACTAAATGAGGGAATAATATGTGTGAGGGTACCCCAGGAGAGTTCCAAATGTGTGTGGGTAGAATATAAATCCCACGGGGGTAAATTTGAAAAAAGTTGAAAACAATTTTTTTTTGGACTTAGTCATTTTTCCAGCGTTTATCAGACTTTCAGATAGGGGAAATGTCAGTGAGCGTTCCGATTTCAGTTCCAGAGCGATTCTCCCTATTAGTACTTGATATTTAGTCGTTTTCTGCCAATTCTCAGAATTTTGAAAATTTCACTTTTTTGTGAAAATATCCACTAAATGAGGGAATAATATGTGTGAGGGTACCCCAGGAGAGTTCCAAATGTGTGTGGGTAGAATAGATATCCCACGGGGGTAAAATTGAAAAAAGTTGAAAAAATTTTTTTGTTGGACTTAGTCATTTTTCCGGCATTTATCAGACTTTCAGATAGGGGAAATGTCAGTGAGCATTCCGATTTCAGTTCCAGAGTGATTCGCCCCATGAGTCCTAGATATTTAGTCGTTTTCAGCCAATTTTCGGAATTTTTGAAAATTTTACTTTTTTGTGAAAATATCTGTAGCACCCTGAGGATTCGGCTGCTACAGGGGTATTGCACCTCAACCCAGAGGTGTGATATTCCACTCCCAGGTAAGGATGGAGTGTGGAACTGAGCTCAGATAGACTGCATGCACTACATACATCCCATTTCAGAGGAGCAGGCCGACGGTACTCCCACTTAGAAATGTGCAGGTACAACCGAGCCTGTTCCTGGCTGGAGTGGGAGGGGGGTGGTACATCCCATGTAGTGTAGGGGCAGATAGGGGGAGCAGTCTGGGTAGTGATAGGAGCTCATTGGGTGCTGGTCACCTGAGCTCACACATAGAGGGATATATAAGGAGGGCACCAACTTAGATCAGGGTCAGTCAGCTGCAGAGGACAAGTTCAGACGCAGAAAGTGAGTTGGAGAGGAGAGAGAAGGAAACAGCAGCCCTGGAGAGAGAGAGAGTGGAGCAGAGAAAGACCCAGAGGGGGAAGACTGAAGGGACCCAAGAACCCAAATTAGAGCACCGGGTGAGGAGTCAGCATCAGGGTACCGGAACCCAAGCTGGTGGGGGCCAAAAACAATCCCTAGCCAGAGACCGGAGATCGTGGGCAGCGTTTGCCACGGTCACCCACCATATTCACCCCGAAGGCACACCACATGAAGGGTCAGGGAACCCAGGGCCAAGGGTGTCCCAACAGAAGGCCCGAGGGAGCTGGACCTAGGTGAATCACTGGTGGGGACGGCTGAAGAAAGGACAGAGGGAGAGCTCAGGGCCACGCTCCGGACTTGTTTGGGGGTTGGCTGGATCCAGGACCTGGTGGACGCAGCACGGCTCGGGTGGTCACTAGCAGCTGGAGTGACCAGTACAACATCTGCAGTAAGTAAACACCCTTAACTGCACAACCCGAGTCTGTCTTCATTGCCGGCTGCACCGCACCACCACAACCCCCATCCTCTGCGCCTGTCCCCTCTGAGGCTATACCCCTCCCGTTGGGGGTTATCCCACCAAGCTGCGCATCCACCATCAGCCTCAGCGGACCCTGCTGCAGCGGCGGCCACAGTGACCGCATCACAACGGGTGGCGTAGTCGACACAAAAGAACTTTAGTAACATCTGTAGAACTGCCACATCACACTGAGCTTGACGCCCTGGGCACGGGACCGGGTCACAGCCGCTCGGAGACTACAACCCCCCATCTGATCCGGTGCCGGGTATTCCCCTCAAAAAGGAATATGTCCCAGGGGGCGCGTCAACTTTGGCGTAGTCGGCAGGATTACGTGCCCGCAACACCCGGGTACTGCGTGCCTGAAGAAAAGTGCAAGTTTACCTCAAAAAGAAGTCTCCCGCCGGTTCCGGAGGGTCCACGCCATCGGACTCCATCACCAGTCGTTTCCCGCCGATTGTCCGCCATTTCCAACTTGTTCCCGCCATCTGCAGAGTTTCCTGCCACTGGGCGACGCTTCCCGCCAAAACCGCAGATTTCCCGCCTTGGAAGAGCAGCGGACGCCATTATGGGCGTGCCAAAGGAGGGCAAGAGGCCACCTCCCATCGTGGGCCAGGACAGAAAATGGCGCCAAAAGTGGAAACCGCCCCCACCAACAGAGACTGTGATGCTGGAGGTGTCTGTCAGCGTGAAAGAACTCCCCCTGGAGCTGACAGTCACCGAGTTGCCCCGGGACCGCCCTCGAAGTGGGAGGAGACGAAAGAGAAGAGAAAAGATGGGTGTCGCTTGGAGCAGTGTGGAGCGAGCGGACCCGGAGGCAAGAGGTCTAACGAGGAGTAGCGGAGGAGCTCACCCGGAGATGGAGAGAAAGCAGAACAGCACCGGCCCGCTGGCCAGGAGTCTGCTAGAGACCGAGGAAGGAGGGCAGAGCAGCACCGGCCCGCTGGCCAGGAGCCTGCCGGAAGCAGAGCAGAGCAGCACCGACCCGATGGTCAGGAGCCTGCTAGAGTCCACAACCCCGCTAGGTCTAGCGGAGATCTTAGCGCAGCTCCCCCGAGACCGGGAGTGTGCACAAACTGCCCTGGAGGGCCTCGCAAGGAGGATGGCCCGGGTACAGCGTGAGATACTGGCGGAGTGGAGCCGGGAGATGGCCCAGCAAGCAGAGACCAGTCAACGGAGCACGCTACCCTGGAAGAGGAAGCAGACCGCCTCTGAGGATGGCGCGGGAGGACCCAAGGCCGGAGACGGCGCCGAGGAGGGAGCCGAACGCATGGAGGCAGGTAAAGGGGACGCCTATACCCCAAGCCGAGAAACCGCCCACCTGCCCCAGCTCCCCGTCGCAGAGCCCGAAAGTCCCCCTGCTGTGCCCGTAGCCGCCATGTCACCGCCATGGACTAGGCCCCGACCGGAAGCCGCCGCAGCGACCCCTGTGACGTCACGCGCCTCGACCCGGAGCGTGACAAAGCAGGAATTACCACCAGCCTGGTCGCAAGGCCTAGTACCCCCGGGCGCCGCACCACCAACAGCGCCCCCTACCTCCGCGGAGCCTCCGGCCTGGCCGCAAGGCCAGGTAGCCCAGGGCGCCGCCGTCCTAACGGTGCCCTTCACCTTCCAGGTGCCCCAGGCCTGGCCGCAAGGCCTGGGCAACCCAGGCGCCACCACCACCGCGCCCGCGCCCGCAATACCAAGGGTGCCACACCTGGGGGAGGACCTCTTCAGCCAGCTCACATGGCCGGACGGGCGACCCTTCATCTGGCCCGAAGGATACCATGAGCTGGAGCGGCAACAAAGACTAGGGCCCTTGTGTGAGCCCCTGATCCCGGCTCCGAAGCCCGTGACTCGGGTCTCGCCTCCTTTAGAAGAAGCCCAATTCGTGTGGGACCCCACGGGAGAAGATTTGATGGGGTTCACCGGAGAAACTCGGGCAGTCGCCGCTGAGCGTACTGAGTGTTGTCGTCAGCAGCTAGCAGAGTTTAAGAGAGAACGGGAGGAGAGGCGGGTCAGAGAACAACAGGCCCAAATCCGGAGCGCGGAGCAGAAGAGCCGGACTAGGAGGAACCCCCGTGCAGCGCATTGTCCCCGCACCATCGGGACAGTGATAAAGTTCAACCCGCAGCATGGGTGGGGCTTTATTCGGGACTGTAACAACCGCGGTGACGTTTTTGTGACTCGCAGAGACGTCGACTCCCACCTGCCGGAAGGTCACAAAGGCCGTGACCTCTACGTCGGAGACGAAGTCACTTTCACCCGGCACAAGTGTGCCAAAGAACCTTACGCCCTCCACGTACACCGCTTGACGGAGGAGGAGTTGCGGTACGGAGAGGAGGAGCCAGAGGACCCGGACGGGTCTGAAGCAACACAATATCACCAAGAAAAAGCAGGAGGGAGCCGTCGTTGAGGATGGGAGTAGAGACTGTATATAGTTGCCCGTCGGGGCACAGTGAACCGTTAGAGCTAAAATAGTCCCCGTTGGGACCAGTGAACTGTTTACCCGTTAACCCCTTTATCCTACAGGCTGAGGACTGTGAGCAGCCATTCCCTTCCCTCTACCTGGCCGAGGACTGAGAGCGGCCAACTTCCAACTTCTCCCTGTATATAGTTGCGCTTCCTAAAGCGCCCCCTACCGGTTTTATAGAAAACCAGTTTTTCTAAGAGACTGTCGCACTTTTCCCGGACACACGTTGCACAGTGTCCGGAGGAGGAACCAGAGACAAGAGAAGTCTACGAGAATGTTTATATAAAAAAGTTTTATATATATAATGTTTTATATGTTTTATATGTTTATATGAAAAAAAAAAATTGTATGTTTTGGTGTTTTATGTCTTTACAGCCCGAGGACGTGCTGTGATTTACCAGGGGGGAATGTAGCACCCTGAGGATTCGGCTGCTACAGGGGTATTGCACCTCAACCCAGAGGTGTGATATTCCACTCCCAGGTAAGGATGGAGTGTGGAACTGAGCTCAGATAGACTGCATGCACTACATACATCCCATTTCAGAGGAGCAGGCCGACGGTACTCCCACTTAGAAATGTGCAGGTACAACCGAGCCTGTTCCTGGCTGGAGTGGGAGGGGGGTGGTACATCCCATGTAGTGTAGGGGCAGATAGGGGGAGCAGTCTGGGTAGTGATAGGAGCTCATTGGGTGCTGGTCACCTGAGCTCACACATAGAGGGATATATAAGGAGGGCACCAACTTAGATCAGGGTCAGTCAGCTGCAGAGGACAAGTTCAGACGCAGAAAGTGAGTTGGAGAGGAGAGAGAAGGAAACAGCAGCCCTGGAGAGAGAGAGAGTGGAGCAGAGAAAGACCCAGAGGGGGAAGACTGAAGGGACCCAAGAACCCAAATTAGAGCACCGGGTGAGGAGTCAGCATCAAGGTACCGGAACCCAAGCTGGTGGGGGCCAAAAACAATCCCTAGCCAGAGACCGGAGATCGTGGGCAGCGTTTGCCACGGTCACCCACCATATTCACCCCGAAGGCACACCACATGAAGGGTCAGGGAACCCAGGGCCAAGGGTGTCCCAACAGAAGGCCTGAGGGAGCTGGACCTAGGTGAATCACTGGTGGGGACGGCTGAAGAAAGGACAGAGGGAGAGCTCAGGGCCACGCTCCGGACTTGTTTGGGGGTTGGCTGGATCCAGGACCTGGTGGACGCAGCACGGCTCGGGTGGTCACTAGCAGCTGGAGTGACCAGTACAACATCTGCAGTAAGTAAACACCCTTAACTGCACAACCCGAGTCTGTCTTCATTGCCGGCTGCACCGCACCACCACAACCCCCATCCTCTGCGCCTGTCCCCTCTGAGGCTATACCCCTCCCGTTGGGGGTTATCCCACCAAGCTGCGCATCCACCATCAGCCTCAGCGGACCCTGCTGCAGCGGCGGCCACAGTGACCGCATCACAACGGGTGGCGTAGTCGACACAAAAGAACTTTAGTAACATCTGTAGAACTGCCACATCACACTGAGCTTGACGCCCTGGGCACGGGACCGGGTGACAGCCGCTCGGAGACTACAACCCCCCATCTGATCCGGTGCCGGGTATTCCCCTCAAAAAGGAATATGTCCCAGGGGGCGCGTCATATCCACTAAATGAGGGAATACTATGTGTGAGGGTACCCCAGGAGAGTTCCAAATGTGTGTGGGTAGAATTAATATCACAAGGGGGTAAATTGAAAAACGTTGAAAACAATTATTTTTTGGACTTAGTCTTTTTTCCGCCGTTTATCAGACTTTCAGATAGGGGAAATGTGAGTGAGCGTTCTGATTTCAGTTCCAGAGCGATTCGCCCTATTAGTACTTGATATTTAGTCGTTATTTGCCAATTTTCAGAATTTTGAAAATTTCACTTTTTTGTGAAAATATCCACTAAATGAGGGAATAATATGTGTGAGGGTACCCCAGGAGAGTTCCAAATGTGTGTGGGTAGAATATAAATCCCACGGGGGTAAATTTGAAAAAAGTTGAAAACAATTTTTTTTTGGACTTAGTCATTTTTCCAGCGTTTATCAGACTTTCAGATAGGGGAAATGTCAGTGAGCATTCCGATTTCAGTTCCAGAGCGATTCTCCCTATTAGTACTTGATATTTAGGCGTTTTCTGCCAATTCTCAGAATTTTGAAAATTTCACTTTTTTGTGAAAATATCCACTAAATGAGGGAATAATATGTGTGAGGGTACCCCAGGAGAGTTCCAAATGTGTGTGGGTAGAATAGATATCCCACGTGGGTAAAATTGAAAAAAGTTTTAAAAAAAATTTTTTGGGACTTAGTCATTTTTCCGCCATTTATCAGACTTTCAGATAGGGGAAATGTCTGTGAGCATTCCGATTTCAGTTCCAGAGCGATTCGCCCCATGAGTCCTTGATATTTAGTCGTTTTCAGGCAATTTTCTGAATTTTTGAAAATTTTACTTTTTTGTGAAAATATCCACTAAATGAGGGAATAATATCTGTGAGGGTACCCCAGGAGAGTTCCAAATGTGTGTGGGTAGAATATATATCCCACGGGTGTAAAATTGAAAAAAGTTGAAAAAAATTTTTTTTGGACTTAGTCATTTTTCCGGCATTTATCAGACTTTCAGATAGGGGAAATGTCAGTGAGCATTCCGATTTCAGTTCCAGAGTGATTCGCCCCATGAGTCCTAGATATTTAGTCGTTTTCAGCCAATTTTCGGAATTTTTGAAAATTTTACTTTTTTGTGAAAATATCTGTAGCACCCTGAGGATTCGGCTGCTACAGGGGTATTGCACCTCAACCCAGAGGTGTGATATTCCACTCCCAGGTAAGGATGGAGTGTGGAACTGAGCTCAGATAGACTGCATGCACTACATACATCCCATTTCAGAGGAGCAGGCCGACGGTACTCCCACTTAGAAATGTGCAGGTACAACCGAGCCTGTTCCTGGCTGGAGTGGGAGGGGGGTGGTACATCCCATGTAGTGTAGGGGCAGATAGGGGGAGCAGTCTGGGTAGTGATAGGAGCTCATTGGGTGCTGGTCACCTGAGCTCACACATAGAGGGATATATAAGGAGGGCACCAACTTAGATCAGGGTCAGTCAGCTGCAGAGGACAAGTTCAGACGCAGAAAGTGAGTTGGAGAGGAGAGAGAAGGAAACAGCAGCCCTGGAGAGAGAGAGAGTGGAGCAGAGAAAGACCCAGAGGGGGAAGACTGAAGGGACCCAAGAACCCAAATTAGAGCACCGGGTGAGGAGTCAGCATCAGGGTACCGGAACCCAAGCTGGTGGGGGCCAAAAACAATCCCTAGCCAGAGACCGGAGATCGTGGGCAGCGTTTGCCACGGTCACCCACCATATTCACCCCGAAGGCACACCACATGAAGGGTCAGGGAACCCAGGGCCAAGGGTGTCCCAACAGAAGGCCTGAGGGAGCTGGACCTAGGTGAATCACTGGTGGGGACGGCTGAAGAAAGGACAGAGGGAGAGCTCAGGGCCACGCTCCGGACTTGTTTGGGGGTTGGCTGGATCCAGGACCTGGTGGACGCAGCACGGCTCGGGTGGTCACTAGCAGCTGGAGTGACCAGTACAACATCTGCAGTAAGTAAACACCCTTAACTGCACAACCCGAGTCTGTCTTCATTGCCGGCTGCACCGCACCACCACAACCCCCATCCTCTGCGCCTGTCCCCTCTGAGGCTATACCCCTCCCGTTGGGGGTTATCCCACCAAGCTGCGCATCCACCATCAGCCTCAGCGGACCCTGCTGCAGCGGCGGCCACAGTGACCGCATCACAACGGGTGGCGTAGTCGACACAAAAGAACTTTAGTAACATCTGTAGAACTGCCACATCACACTGAGCTTGACGCCCTGGGCACGGGACCGGGTCACAGCCGCTCGGAGACTACAACCCCCCATCTGATCCGGTGCCGGGTATTCCCCTCAAAAAGGAATATGTCCCAGGGGGCGCGTCAACTTTGGCATAGACGGCAGGATTACGTGCCCGCAACACCCGGGTACTGCGTGCCTGAAGAAAAGTGCAAGTTTACCTCAAAAAGAAGTCTCCCGCCGGTTCCGGAGGGTCCACGCCATCGGACTCCATCACCAGTCGTTTCCCGCCGATTGTCCGCCATTTCCAACTTGTTCCCGCCATCTGCAGAGTTTCCTGCCACTGGGCGACGCTTCCCGCCAAAACCGCAGATTTCCCGCCTTGGAAGAGCAGCGGACGCCATTATGGGCGTGCCAAAGGAGGGCAAGAGGCCACCTCCCATCGTGGGCCAGGACAGAAAATGGCGCCAAAAGTGGAAACCGCCCCCACCAACAGAGACTGTGATGCTGGAGGTGTCTGTCAGCGTGAAAGAACTCCCCCTGGAGCTGACAGTCACCGAGTTGCCCCGGGACCGCCCTCGAAGTGGGAGGAGACGAAAGAGAAGAGAAAAGATGGGTGTCGCTTGGAGCAGTGTGGAGCGAGCGGACCCGGAGGCAAGAGGTCTAACGAGGAGTAGCGGAGGAGCTCACCCGGAGATGGAGAGAAAGCAGAACAGCACCGGCCCGCTGGCCAGGAGTCTGCTAGAGACCGAGGAAGGAGGGCAGAGCAGCACCGGCCCGCTGGCCAGGAGCCTGCCGGAAGCAGAGCAGAGCAGCACCGACCCGATGGTCAGGAGCCTGCTAGAGTCCACAACCCCGCTAGGTCTAGCGGAGATCTTAGCGCAGCTCCCCCGAGACCGGGAGTGTGCACAAACTGCCCTGGAGGGCCTCGCAAGGAGGATGGCCCGGGTACAGCGTGAGATACTGGCGGAGTGGAGCCGGGAGATGGCCCAGCAAGCAGAGACCAGTCAACGGAGCACGCTACCCTGGAAGAGGAAGCAGACCGCCTCTGAGGATGGCGCGGGAGGACCCAAGGCCGGAGACGGCGCCGAGGAGGGAGCCGAACGCATGGAGGCAGGTAAAGGGGACGCCTATACCCCAAGCCGAGAAACCGCCCACCTGCCCCAGCTCCCCGTCGCAGAGCCCGAAAGTCCCCCTGCTGTGCCCGTAGCCGCCATGTCACCGCCATGGACTAGGCCCCGACCGGAAGCCGCCGCAGCGACCCCTGTGACGTCACGCGCCTCGACCCGGAGCGTGACAAAGCAGGAATTACCACCAGCCTGGTCGCAAGGCCTAGTACCCCCGGGCGCCGCACCACCAACAGCGCCCCCTACCTCCGCGGAGCCTCCGGCCTGGCCGCAAGGCCAGGTAGCCCAGGGCGCCGCCGTCCTAACGGTGCCCTTCACCTTCCAGGTGCCCCAGGCCTGGCCGCAAGGCCTGGGCAACCCAGGCGCCACCACCACCGCGCCCGCGCCCGCAATACCAAGGGTGCCACACCTGGGGGAGGACCTCTTCAGCCAGCTCACATGGCCGGACGGGCGACCCTTCATCTGGCCCGAAGGATACCATGAGCTGGAGCGGCAACAAAGACTAGGGCCCTTGTGTGAGCCCCTGATCCCGGCTCCGAAGCCCGTGACTCGGGTCTCGCCTCCTTTAGAAGAAGCCCAATTCGTGTGGGACCCCACGGGAGAAGATTTGATGGGGTTCACCGGAGAAACTCGGGCAGTCGCCGCTGAGCGTACTGAGTGTTGTCGTCAGCAGCTAGCAGAGTTTAAGAGAGAACGGGAGGAGAGGCGGGTCAGAGAACAACAGGCCCAAATCCGGAGCGCGGAGCAGAAGAGCCGGACTAGGAGGAACCCCCGTGCAGCGCATTGTCCCCGCACCATCGGGACAGTGATAAAGTTCAACCCGCAGCATGGGTGGGGCTTTATTCGGGACCGTAACAACCGCGGTGACGTTTTTGTGACTCGCAGAGACGTCGACTCCCACCTGCCGGAAGGTCACAAAGGCCGTGACCTCTACGTCGGAGACGAAGTCACTTTCACCCGGCACAAGTGTGCCAAAGAACCTTACGCCCTCCACGTACACCGCTTGACGGAGGAGGAGTTGCGGTACGGAGAGGAGGAGCCAGAGGACCCGGACGGGTCTGAAGCAACACAATATCACCAAGAAAAAGCAGGAGGGAGCCGTCGTTGAGGATGGGAGTAGAGACTGTATATAGTTGCCCGTCGGGGCACAGTGAACCGTTAGAGCTAAAATAGTCCCCGTTGGGACCAGTGAACTGTTTACCCGTTAACCCCTTTATCCTACAGGCTGAGGACTGTGAGCAGCCATTCCCTTCCCTCTACCTGGCCGAGGACTGAGAGCGGCCAACTTCCAACTTCTCCCTGTATATAGTTGCGCTTCCTAAAGCGCCCCCTACCGGTTTTATAGAAAACCAGTTTTTCTAAGAGACTGTCGCACTTTTCCCGGACACACGTTGCACAGTGTCCGGAGGAGGAACCAGAGACAAGAGAAGTCTACGAGAATGTTTATATAAAAAAGTTTTATATATATAATGTTTTATATGTTTTATATGTTTATATGAAAAAAAAAAATTGTATGTTTTGGTGTTTTATGTCTTTACAGCCCGAGGACGTGCTGTGATTTACCAGGGGGGAATGTAGCACCCTGAGGATTCGGCTGCTACAGGGGTATTGCACCTCAACCCAGAGGTGTGATATTCCACTCCCAGGTAAGGATGGAGTGTGGAACTGAGCTCAGATAGACTGCATGCACTACATACATCCCATTTCAGAGGAGCAGGCCGACGGTACTCCCACTTAGAAATGTGCAGGTACAACCGAGCCTGTTCCTGGCTGGAGTGGGAGGGGGGTGGTACATCCCATGTAGTGTAGGGGCAGATAGGGGGAGCAGTCTGGGTAGTGATAGGAGCTCATTGGGTGCTGGTCACCTGAGCTCACACATAGAGGGATATATAAGGAGGGCACCAACTTAGATCAGGGTCAGTCAGCTGCAGAGGACAAGTTCAGACGCAGAAAGTGAGTTGGAGAGGAGAGAGAAGGAAACAGCAGCCCTGGAGAGAGAGAGAGTGGAGCAGAGAAAGACCCAGAGGGGGAAGACTGAAGGGACCCAAGAACCCAAATTAGAGCACCGGGTGAGGAGTCAGCATCAGGGTACCGGAACCCAAGCTGGTGGGGGCCAAAAACAATCCCTAGCCAGAGACCGGAGATCGTGGGCAGCGTTTGCCACGGTCACCCACCATATTCACCCCGAAGGCACACCACATGAAGGGTCAGGGAACCCAGGGCCAAGGGTGTCCCAACAGAAGGCCTGAGGGAGCTGGACCTAGGTGAATCACTGGTGGGGACGGCTGAAGAAAGGACAGAGGGAGAGCTCAGGGCCACGCTCCGGACTTGTTTGGGGGTTGGCTGGATCCAGGACCTGGTGGACGCAGCACGGCTCGGGTGGTCACTAGCAGCTGGAGTGACCAGTACAACATCTGCAGTAAGTAAACACCCTTAACTGCACAACCCGAGTCTGTCTTCATTGCCGGCTGCACCGCACCACCACAACCCCCATCCTCTGCGCCTGTCCCCTCTGAGGCTATACCCCTCCCGTTGGGGGTTATCCCACCAAGCTGCGCATCCACCATCAGCCTCAGCGGACCCTGCTGCAGCGGCGGCCACAGTGACCGCATCACAACGGGTGGCGTAGTCGACACAAAAGAACTTTAGTAACATCTGTAGAACTGCCACATCACACTGAGCTTGACGCCCTGGGCACGGGACCGGGTCACAGCCGCTCGGAGACTACAACCCCCCATCTGATCCGGTGCCGGGTATTCCCCTCAAAAAGGAATATGTCCCAGGGGGCGCGTCATATCCACTAAATGAGGGAATACTATGTGTGAGGGTACCCCAGGAGAGTTCCAAATGTGTGTGGGTAGAATTAATATCACAAGGGGGTAAATTGAAAAACGTTGAAAACAATTATTTTTTGGACTTAGTCTTTTTTCCGCCGTTTATCAGACTTTCAGATAGGGGAAATGTGAGTGAGCGTTCTGATTTCAGTTCCAGAGCGATTCGCCCTATTAGTACTTGATATTTAGTCGTTATTTGCCAATTTTCAGAATTTTGAAAATTTCACTTTTTTGTGAAAATATCCACTAAATGAGGGAATAATATGTGTGAGGGTACCCCAGGAGAGTTCCAAATGTGTGTGGGTAGAATATAAATCCCACGGGGGTAAAATTGAAAAAAGTTGAAAACAATTTTTTTTTGGACTTAGTCATTTTTCCAGCGTTTATCAGACTTTCAGATAGGGGAAATGTCAGTGAGCATTCCGATTTCAGTTCCAGAGCGATTCTCCCTATTAGTACTTGATATTTAGGCGTTTTCTGCCAATTCTCAGAATTTTGAAAATTTCACTTTTTTGTGAAAATATCCACTAAATGAGGGAATAATATGTGTGAGGGTACCCCAGGAGAGTTCCAAATGTGTGTGGGTAGAATAGATATCCCACGTGGGTAAAATTGAAAAAAGTTTTAAAAAAAATTTTTTGGGACTTAGTCATTTTTCCGCCATTTATCAGACTTTCAGATAGGGGAAATGTCTGTGAGCATTCCGATTTCAGTTCCAGAGCGATTCGCCCCATGAGTCCTTGATATTTAGTCGTTTTCAGCCAATTTTCTGAATTTTTGAAAATTTCACTTTTTTGTTAAAATATCCACTAAATGAGGGAATACTATGTGTGAAGGTACCCCAGTAGAGTTCCAAATGTGTGTGGGTAGAATTAATATCACAAGTGGGTAAAATTGAAAAACGTTGAAAACAATTTTTTTTTGGACTTAGTCTTTTTTCCGGCGTTTATCAGACTTTCAGATAGGGGAAATGTCAGTGAGCATTCCGATTTCAGTTCCAGAGCGATTCTCCCTATTAGTACTTGATATTTAGTCGTTTTCTGCCAATTCTCAGAATTTTGAAAATTTCACTTTTTTGTGAAAATATCCACTAAATGAGGGAATAATATGTGTGAGGGTACCCCAGGAGAGTTCCAAATGTGTGTGGGTAGAATATATATCCCATGGGGGAAAATTGAAAAAATGTGAAAAAAATATTTTTGGACTTAGTCATTTTTCCGGCGTTTATCAGACTTTCAGATAGGGGAAATGTCAGTGAGCATTCCGATTTCAGTTCCAGAGCGATTCGCCCCATGAGTCCTTGATATTTAGACGTTTTCAGGCAATTTTCTGAATTTTTGAAAATTTCACTTTTTTGTGAAAATATCCACTAAATGAGGGAATAATATCTGTGAGGGTACCCCAGGAGAGTTCCAAATGTGTGTGGGTAGAATATATATCCCACGGGCGTAAAATTGAAAAAAGTTGAAAAAAATTTTTTTTGGACTTAGTCATTTTTCCGACATTTATCAGACTTTCAGATAGGGGAAATGTCAGTGAGCATTCCGATTTCAGTTCCAGAGTGATTCGCCCCATGAGTCCTAGATATTTAGTCGTTTTCAGCCAATTTTCGGAATTTTTGAAAATTTTACTTTTTTGTGAAAATATCCACTAAATGAGGGAATACTATGTGAGAGGGTACCCCAGGAGAGTTCCAAATGTGTGTGGGTAGAATATAAATCCCACGGGGGTAAAATTGAAAAAAGTTGAAAAAAATTTTTTTTTGGACTTAGTCATTTTTCCGGCGTTTATCAGACTTTCAGATAGGGGAAATGTCAGTGAGCATTCCGATTTCAGTTCCAGAGCGATTCGCCCCATGAGTCCTTGATATTTAGTCGTTTTCAGCCAATTTTCTGAATTTTTGAAAATTTCACTTTTTTGTGAAAATATCCACTAAATGAGGGAATAATATGTGTGAGGGTACCCCAGGAGAGTTCCAAATATATGTGGGTAGAATTAATATCACAAGGGGGTAAATTGAAAAACGTTGAAAACAATTATTTTTTGGACTTAGTCTTTTTTCCGCCGTTTATCAGACTTTCAGATAGGGGAAATGTGAGTGAGCGTTCCGATTTCAGTTCCAGAGCGATTCGCCCTATTAGTACTTGATATTTAGTCGTTATCTGCCAATTTTCAGAATTTTGAAAATTTCACTTTTTTGTGAAAATATCTACTAAATGAGGGAATAATATGTGTGAGGGTACCCCAGGAGAGTTCCAAATGTGTGTGGGTAGAATATATATCCCACGGGCGTAAAATTGAAAAAAGTTGAAAAAAATTTTTTTTGGACTTAGTCATTTTTCCGGCATTTATCAGACTTTCAGATAGGGGAAATGTCAGTGAGCATTCCGATTTCAGTTCCAGAGTGATTCGCCCCATGAGTCCTAGATATTTAGTCGTTTTCAGCCAATTTTCGGAATTTTTGAAAATTTTACTTTTTTGTGAAAATATCCACTAAATGAGGGAATACTATGTGTGAGGGTACCCCAGGAGAGTTCCAAATGTGTGTGGGTAGAATTAATATCACAAGGGGGTAAATTGAAAAACGTTGAAAACAATTATTTTTTGGACTTAGTCTTTTTTCCGCTGTTTATCAGACTTTCAGATAGGGGAAATGTGAGTGAGCGTTCCGATTTCAGTTCCAGAGCGATTCGCCCTATTAGTTCTTGATATTTAGTCGTTATTTGCCAATTTTCAGAATTTTGAAAATTTCACTTTTTTGTGAAAATATCCACTAAATGAGGGAATAATATGTGTGAGGGTACCCCAGGAGAGTTCCAAATGTGTGTGGGTAGAATATAAATCCCACGGGGGTAAAATTGAAAAAAGTTGAAAACAATTTTTTTTTGGACTTAGTCATTTTTCCAGCGTTTATCAGACTTTCAGATAGGGGAAATGTCAGTGAGCATTCCGATTTCAGTTCCAGAGCGATTCTCCCTATTAGTACTTGATATTTAGTCGTTTTCTGCCAATTCTCAGAATTTTGAAAATTTCACTTTTTTGTGAAAATATCCACTAAATGAGGGAATAATATGTGTGAGGGTACCCCAGGAGAGTTCCAAATGTGTGTGGGTAGAATAGATATCCCACGTGGGTAAAATTGAAAAAAGTTTTAAAAAAAATTTTTTGGGACTTAGTCATTTTTCCGCCATTTATCAGACTTTCAGATAGGGGAAATGTCTGTGAGCATTCCGATTTCAGTTCCAGAGCGATTCGCCCCATGAGTCCTTGATATTTAGTCGTTTTCAGCCAATTTTCTGAATTTTTGAAAATTTCACTTTTTTGTTAAAATATCCACTAAATGAGGGAATACTATGTGTGAAGGTACCCCAGTAGAGTTCCAAATGTGTGTGGGTAGAATTAATATCACAAGTGGGTAAAATTGAAAAACGTTGAAAACAATTTTTTTTTGGACTTAGTCTTTTTTCCGGCGTTTATCAGACTTTCAGATAGGGGAAATGTCAGTGAGCATTCCGATTTCAGTTCCAGAGCGATTCTCCCTATTAGTACTTGATATTTAGTCGTTTTCTGCCAATTCTCAGAATTTTGAAAATTTCACTTTTTTGTGAAAATATCCACTAAATGAGGGAATAATATGTGTGAGGGTACCCCAGGAGAGTTCCAAATGTGTGTGGGTAGAATATATATCCCATGGGGGAAAATTGAAAAAATGTGAAAAAAATATTTTTGGACTTAGTCATTTTTCCGGCGTTTATCAGACTTTCAGATAGGGGAAATGTCAGTGAGCATTCCGATTTCAGTTCCAGAGCGATTCGCCCCATGAGTCCTTGATATTTAGACGTTTTCAGGCAATTTTCTGAATTTTTGAAAATTTCACTTTTTTGTGAAAATATCCACTAAATGAGGGAATAATATCTGTGAGGGTACCCCAGGAGAGTTCCAAATGTGTGTGGGTAGAATATATATCCCACGGGCGTAAAATTGAAAAAAGTTGAAAAAAATTTTTTTTGGACTTAGTCATTTTTCCGACATTTATCAGACTTTCAGATAGGGGAAATGTCAGTGAGCATTCCGATTTCAGTTCCAGAGTGATTCGCCCCATGAGTCCTAGATATTTAGTCGTTTAAAGCCAATTTTCGGAATTTTTGAAAATTTTACTTTTTTGTGAAAATATCCACTAAATGAGGGAATACTATGTGAGAGGGTACCCCAGGAGAGTTCCAAATGTGTGTGGGTAGAATATAAATCCCACGGGGGTAAAATTGAAAAAAGTTGAAAAAAATTTTTTTTTGGACTTAGTCATTTTTCCGGCGTTTATCAGACTTTCAGATAGGGGAAATGTCAGTGAGCATTCCGATTTCAGTTCCAGAGCGATTCGCCCCATGAGTCCTTGATATTTAGTCGTTTTCAGCCAATTTTCTGAATTTTTGAAAATTTCACTTTTTTGTGAAAATATCCACTAAATGAGGGAATAATATGTGTGAGGGTACCCCAGGAGAGTTCCAAATATATGTGGGTAGAATTAATATCACAAGGTGGTAAATTGAAAAACGTTGAAAACAATTATTTTTTGGACTTAGTCTTTTTTCCGCCGTTTATCAGACTTTCAGATAGGGGAAATGTGAGTGAGCGTTCCGATTTCAGTTCCAGAGCGATTCGCCCTATTAGTACTTGATATTTAGTCGTTATCTGCCAATTTTCAGAATTTTGAAAATTTCACTTTTTTGTGAAAATATCTACTAAATGAGGGAATAATATGTGTGAGGGTACCCCAGGAGAGTTCCAAATGTGTGTGGGTAGAATATATATCCCACGGGCGTAAAATTGAAAAAAGTTGAAAAAAATTTTTTTTGGACTTAGTCATTTTTCCGGCATTTATCAGACTTTCAGATAGGGGAAATGTCAGTGAGCATTCCGATTTCAGTTCCAGAGTGATTCGCCCCATGAGTCCTAGATATTTAGTCGTTTTCGGCCAATTTTCGGAATTTTTGAAAATTTTACTTTTTTGTGAAAATATCCACTAAATGAGGGAATACTATGTGTGAGGGTACCCCAGGAGAGTTCCAAATGTGTGTGGGTAGAATTAATATCACAAGGGGGTAAATTGAAAAACGTTGAAAACAATTATTTTTTGGACTTAGTCTTTTTTCCGCTGTTTATCAGACTTTCAGATAGGGGAAATGTGAGTGAGCGTTCCGATTTCAGTTCCAGAGCGATTCGCCCTATTAGTTCTTGATATTTAGTCGTTATTTGCCAATTTTCAGAATTTTGAAAATTTCACTTTTTTGTGAAAATATCCACTAAATGAGGGAATAATATGTGTGAGGGTACCCCAGGAGAGTTCCAAATGTGTGTGGGTAGAATATAAATCCCACGGGGGTAAAATTGAAAAAAGTTGAAAACAATTTTTTTTTGGACTTAGTCATTTTTCCAGCGTTTATCAGACTTTCAGATAGGGGAAATGTCAGTGAGCGTTCCGATTTCAGTTCCAGAGCGATTCGCCCTATTAGTACTTGATATTTAGTCGTTATTTGCCAATTTTCAGAATTTTGAAAATGTCACTTTTTTGTGAACATATCCACTAAATGAGGGAATAATATCTGTGAGGGTACCCCAGGAGAGTTCCAAATGTGTGTGGGTAGAATAGATATCCCACGGGGGTAACATTGAAAACAGTTGAAAAAAAATTTTTGGGGGACTTAGTCTTTTTTCCGCCGTTTATCAGACTTTCAGATAGGGGAAATGTCAGTGAGCGTTCCGATTTCAGTTCCAGAGCGATTCGCCCTATTAGTACTTGATATTTAGTCGTTTTCAGACAATTTTCTGAATTTTTTAAAATTTCACTTTTTTGTGAAAATATCAACTAAATGAGGGAATAATATGTGTGAGGGTACCCCAGGAGAGTTCCAAATGTGTGTGGGTAGAATATAAATCCCACGGGGGTAAAATTGAAAAAAGTTGAAAAAAATTTTTTTTTGGACTTAGTCATTTTTCCGGCGTTTATCAGACTTTCAGATAGGGGAAATGTCAGTGAGCATTCCGATTTCAGTTCCAGAGCGATTCGCCCCATGAGTCCTTGATATTTAGTCGTTTTCAGCCAATTTTCTGAATTTTTGAAAATTTCACTTTTTTGTGAAAATATCCACTAAATGAGGGAATAATATGTGTGAGGGTACCCCAGGAGAGTTCCAAATATGTGTGGGTAGAATTAATATCACAAGGGGGTAAAATTGAAAAAAGTTGAAAAAAATTTTTTTTTTGAACTTAGTCATTTTTCCGGCGTTTATCAAACTTTCAGATAGGGGAAATGTCAGTGAGCATTCCGATTTCAGTTCCAGAGCGATTCGCCCCATGAGTCCTTGATATTTAGTCGTTTTCAGCCAATTTTCTGAATTTTTGAAAATTGTACTTTTTTGTGAAAATATCCACTAAATGAGGGAATACTATGTGTGAGGTTACCCCAGGAGAGTTCCAAATGTGTGTGGGTAGAATTAATATCACAAGGGGGAAAATTGAAAAACGTTGAAAACAATTTTTTTTTGGACTTAGTCTTTTTTCCGCCGTTTATCAGACTTTCAGATAGGGGAAATGTCAGTGAGTGTTCCGATTTCAGTTCCAGAGCGATTCGCCGTATTAGTACTTGATATTTAGTCGTTTTCTGCCAATTTTCAGAATTTTGAAAATGTCACTTTTTTGTGAAAATATCCACTAAATGAGGGAATAATATGTGTGAGGGTACCCCAGGAGAGTTCCAAATGTGTGAGGGTAGAATATATATCCCACGGGGGTAAAATTAAAAAAAGTTGAAAAAAGATTTTTGTTGGACTTAGTCATTTTTCCGGCGTTTATCAGACTTTCAGATAGGGGAAATGTCAGTGAGCATTCCGATTTCAGTTCCAGAGCGATTCGCCCAATGAGTCCTTGATATTTAGTCGTTTTCAACCAATTTTCTGAATTTTTGAAAATTTCACTTTTTTGTGAAAATATCCACTAAATGAGGCAATAATATGTGTGAGGGTACCCCAGGAGAGTTCCAAATATGTGTGGGTAGAATTAATATCACAAGGGGGTAAAATTGAAAAACGTTGAAAACTATTTTTTTTTGGACTTAAGTCTTTTTTCCGGCGTTTATCGGACTTTCAGATAGGGGAAATGTCAGTGAGCTTTCCGATTTCAGTTCCAGAGCGATTTGCCCTATTAATACTTGATATTTAGTCGTTTTCTGCCAAGTTTCAGAATTTTGAAAATTTCACTTTTTTGTGAAAATATCCACTAAATGAGGGAATAATATGTGTGAGGGTACCCCATGAGAGTTCCAAATGTGTGTGGGTAGAATATATATCCCAAGGGGGTAAAATTGAAAAAAGTTGAAAAAAATTTTTTGTTGGACTTAGTCATTTTTACGGCGTTTATCAGACTTTCAGATAGGGGAAATGTCAGTGAGCATTCCGATTTCAGTTCCAGAGCGATTCGCCGCATGAGTCCTTGATATTTAGTCGTTTTCAGCCAATTTTCTGAATTTTTGAAAATTTTACTTTTTTGTGAAAATATCCACTAAATGAGGGAATACTATGTGTGAGGGTACCCCAGGAGAGTTCCAAATGTGTGTGGGTACAATTAATATCACAGGGGGGTAAATTGAAAAAAGTTGAAAACAATTTTTTTTTGGACTTAGTCTTTTTTCCGCCGTTTATCAGACTTTCAGATAGGGGAAATGTCAGTGAGTGTTCCGATTTCAGTTCCAGAGCGATTCGCCGTATTAGTACTTGATATTTAGTCGTTTTCTGCCAATTTTCAGAATTTTGAAAATGTCACTTTTTTGTGAAAATATCCACTAAATGAGGGAATAATATGTGTGAGGGTACCCCAGGAGAGTTCCAAATGTGTGAGGGTAGAATATATATCCCACGGGGGTAAAATTAAAAAAAGTTGAAAAAAGATTTTTGTTGGACTTAGTCATTTTTCCGGCGTTTATCAGACTTTCAGATAGGGGAAATGTCAGTGAGCATTCCGATTTCAGTTCCAGAGCGATTCGCCCAATGAGTCCTTGATATTTAGTCGTTTTCAACCAATTTTCTGAATTTTTGAAAATTTCACTTTTTTGTGAAAATATCCACTAAATGAGGCAATAATATGTGTGAGGGTACCCCAGGAGAGTTCCAAATATGTGTGGGTAGAATTAATATCACAAGGGGGTAAAATTGAAAAACGTTGAAAACTATTTTTTTTTGGACTTAAGTCTTTTTTCCGGCGTTTATCGGACTTTCAGATAGGGGAAATGTCAGTGAGCTTTCCGATTTCAGTTCCAGAGCGATTTGCCCTATTAATACTTGATATTTAGTCGTTTTCTGCCAAGTTTCAGAATTTTGAAAATTTCACTTTTTTGTGAAAATATCCACTAAATGAGGGAATAATATGTGTGAGGGTACCCCATGAGAGTTCCAAATGTGTGTGGGTAGAATATATATCCCAAGGGGGTAAAATTGAAAAAAGTTGAAAAAAATTTTTTGTTGGACTTAGTCATTTTTACGGCGTTTATCAGACTTTCAGATAGGGGAAATGTCAGTGAGCATTCCGATTTCAGTTCCAGAGCGATTCGCCGCATGAGTCCTTGATATTTAGTCGTTTTCAGCCAATTTTCTGAATTTTTGAAAATTTTACTTTTTTGTGAAAATATCCACTAAATGAGGGAATACTATGTGTGAGGGTACCCCAGGAGAGTTCCAAATGTGTGTGGGTACAATTAATATCACAGGGGGGTAAATTGAAAAAAGTTGAAAACAATTTTTTTTTGGACTTAGTCTTTTTTCCGCCGTTTATCAGACTTTCAGATAGGGGAAATGTCAGTGAGCGTTCCGATTTCAGTTCCAGAGCGATTCGCCCTATTAGTACTTGATATTTAGTCGTTTTCTGCCAATTTTCAGAATTTTGAAAATGTCACTTTTTTGTGAAAATATCCACTAAATGAGGGAATAATATGTGTGAGGGTACCCCAGGAGAGTTCCAAATGTGTGAGGGTAGAATAGATATCCCACGTGGGTAAAATTGAAAAAAGTTTAAAAAAATTTTTTTTTGGACTTAGTCATTTTTCCGGCATTCATCAGACTTTCAGATAGGGGAAATGTCAGTGAGCATTCCGATTTCAGTTCCAGAGCGATTCGCCCCATGAGTCCTTGATGTTTAGTCGTTTTCAGCCAATTTTCTGAATTTTTGAAAATTTCTCTTTTTTTATGAAAATATCCACTAAATGAGGAAATAATATGTGTGAGGGTACCCCAGGAGAGTTCCAAATGTGTGTGGGTAGAATATATATCCCACGGGGGTAAAATTGAAAAAAGTTGAAAAAAATTTTTTTTGGACTAAGTCATTTTTCTGGAATTTATCAGACTTTCAGATAGGGGAAATGTCAGTGAGCATTCCGATTTCAGTTCCAGAGCGATTCGCCCCATGAGTCCTTGATATTTAGTGTTTTCAGCCAATTTTCTGAATTTTTGAAAATTTTACTTTTTTGTGAAAATATCCACTAAATGAGGGAATAATATGTGTGAGGGTACCCCAGGAGAGTTCCAAATGTGTGTGGGTAGAATTAATATCCCACGGGGGTAATATTGAAAAATTTTGAAAACAATTTTTTTATGGACTTAGTCATTTTTCCGGCGTTTATCAGACTTTCAGATAGGGGAAATGTCAGTGAGCGTTCCGATTTCAGTTCCAGAGCGATTTGCCCTATTAGTACTTGATATTTAGTCGTTTTCTGCCAAGTTTCAGAATTTTGAAAATTTCACTTTTTTGTGAAAATATCCACTAAATGAGGGAATAATATGTGTGAGGGTACCCCAGGAGAGTTCCAAATGTTTTTGGGTAGAATATATATCCCAAGGGGTTAAAATTGAAAAAAGTTGAAAAAAATTTTTTGTTGGACTTAGTCATTTTTCCGGCATTTATCAGACTTTCAGATAGGGGAAATGTCAGTGAGCATTCCGATTTCAGTTCCAGAGCGATTCGCCCCATGATTCCTTGATATTTAGTCGTTTTCAGCCAATTTTCAGAATTTTTGAAAATTTCACTTTTTTTGTGAAAATATCCACTAAATGAGGGAATACTATGGGTGAGGGTACCCCAGGAGAGTTCCAAATGTGTGTGGGTAGAATATATATCCCACGGGGGTAAAATTGAAAAAAGTTGAAAAAAATTTTTTGTTGGACTTAGTCTTTTTTCCGGCGTTTATCAGACTTTCAGATAGGGGAAATGTCAGTGAGCGTTCCGATTTCAGTTCCAGAGCGATTTGCCCTATTAGTACTTGATATTTAGTCTTTTACTGCCAATTTTCAGAATTTTGAAAATTTCACTTTTTTGTGAAAATATCCACTAAATGAGGGAATAGTATCTGTAAGGGTACCCCAGGAGAGTTCCAAATCTGTGTGGGTAGAATATATATCCCACGGGTGTAAAATTGAAAAAAGTTGAAAAATTTTTTTGGGGGGATTTAGTCATTTTTCCGTCATTTATCAGACTTTCAGATAGGGTAAATGTCAGTGAGCGTTCCGATTTCAGTTCCAGGGCGTTGCGCCCGATGAGTCCTTGATATTTAGTCGTTTTCAGCCAATTTTCTGCATTTTTGAAAATTTCACTTTTTTTGTGAAAATATCCACTAAATGAGGGAATAATATCTGTGAGGGTACCCCAGGAGAGTTCCAAATGTGTGTGGGTAGAATAGATATTCCACGGGAGTAACATTGAAAACAGTTGAAAAAAATTTTTTTTTGGACTTAGTCTTTTTTCCGCCGTTTATCAGACTTTCAGATAGGGGAAATGTCAGTGAGCGTTCCGATTTCAGTTCCAGAGCGATTCGCCCTATTAGTACTTGATATTTAGTCGTTTTCAGACAATTTTCTGAATTTTTTAAAATTTCACTTTTTTGTGAAAATATCAACTAAATGAGGGAATAATATGTGTGAGGGTACCCCAGGAGAGTTCCAAATGTGTGTGGGTAGAATATAAATCCCACGGGGGTAAAATTGAAAAAAGTTGAAAAAAATTTTTTTTTGGACTTAGTCATTTTTCCGGCGTTTATCAGACTTTCAGATAGGGGAAATGTCAGTGAGCATTCCGATTTCAGTTCCAGAGCGATTCGCCCCATGAGTCCTTGATATTTAGTCGTTTTCAGCCAATTTTCTGAATTTTTGAAAATTTCACTTTTTTGTGAAAATATCCACTAAATGAGGGAATACTATGTGTGAGGTTACCCCAGGAGAGTTCCAAATGTGTGTGGGTAGAATTAATATCACAAGGGGGAAAATTGAAAAACGTTGAAAACAATTTTTTTTTGGACTTAGTCTTTTTTCCGCCGTTTATCAGACTTTCAGATAGGGGAAATGTCAGTGAGTGTTCCGATTTCAGTTCCAGAGCGATTCGCCGTATTAGTACTTGATATTTAGTCGTTTTCTGCCAATTTTCAGAATTTTGAAAATGTCACTTGTTTGTGAAAATATCCACTAAATGAGGGAATAATATGTGTGAGGGTACCCCAGGAGAGTTCCAAATGTGTGAGGGTAGAATATATATCCCACGGGGGTAAAATTAAAAAAAGTTGAAAAAAGATTTTTGTTGGACTTAGTCATTTTTCCGGCGTTTATCAGACTTTCAGATAGGGGAAATGTCAGTGAGCATTCCGATTTCAGTTCCAGAGCGATTCGCCCCATGAGTCCTTGATATTTAGTCGTTTTCAACCAATTTTCTGAATTTTTGAAAATTTCACTTTTTTGTGAAAATATCCACTAAATGAGGCAATAATATGTGTGAGGGTACCCCAGGAGAGTTCCAAATATGTGTGGGTAGAATTAATATCACAAGGGGGTAAAATTGAAAAACGTTGAAAACTATTTTTTTTTGGACTTAAGTCTTTTTTCCGGCGTTTATCGGACTTTCAGATAGGGGAAATGTCAGTGAGCTTTCCGATTTCAGTTCCAGAGCGATTTGCCCTATTAATACTTGATATTTAGTCGTTTTCTGCCAAGTTTCAGAATTTTGAAAATTTCACTTTTTTGTGAAAATATCCACTAAATGAGGGAATAATATGTGTGAGGGTACCCCATGAGAGTTCCAAATGTGTGTGGGTAGAATATATATCCCAAGGGGGTAAAATTGAAAAAAGTTGAAAAAAATTTTTTGTTGGACTTAGTCATTTTTCCGGCGTTTATCAGACTTTCAGATAGGGGAAATGTCAGTGAGCATTCCGATTTCAGTTCCAGAGCGATTCGCCGCATGAGTCCTTGATATTTAGTCGTTTTCAGCCAATTTTCTGAATTTTTGAAAATTTTACTTTTTTGTGAAAATATCCACTAAATGAGGGAATACTATGTGTGAGGGTACCCCAGGAGAGTTCCAAATGTGTGTGGGTACAATTAATATCACAGGGGGGTAAATTGAAAAAAGTTGAAAACAATTTTTTTTTGGACTTAGTCTTTTTTCCGCCGTTTATCAGACTTTCAGATAGGGGAAATGTCAGTGAGTGTTCCGATTTCAGTTCCAGAGCGATTCGCCCTATTAGTACTTGATATTTAGTCGTTTTCTGCCAATTTTCAGAATTTTGAAAATGTCACTTTTTTGTGAAAATATCCACTAAATGAGGGAATAATATGTGTGAGGGTACCCCAGGAGAGTTCCAAATGTGTGAGGGTAGAATATATATCCCACGGGGGTAAAATTGAAAAAAGTTGAAAAAATTTTTTTGTTGGACTTAGTCATTTTTCCGACGTTTATCAGACTTTCAGATAGGGGAAATGTCAGTGAGCATTCCGATTTCAGTTCCAGAGCGATTCGCCCCATGAGTCCTTGATATTTAGTCATTTTCAGCCAATTTTCTGAATTTTTTAAAATTTTACTTTTTTGTGAAAATATACACTAAATGAGGGAATATTATGTGTGAGGGTACCCCAGGAGAGTTCCAAATGTGTGTGGGTAGAATATAAATCCCACGGGGGTAAAATTGAAAAAAGTTGAAAACAATTTTTTTTTGGACTTAAGTCTTTTTTCCGGCGTTTATCAGACTTTCTGATAGGGGAAATGTCAGTGAGCATTCCGATTTCAGTTCCAGAGCGATTCGCCCCATGAGTCCTTGATATTTAGTCGTTTTCAGCCAATTTTCTGAATTTTTTAAAATTTTACTTTTTTGTGAAAATATCCACTAAATGAGGGAATAATATGTGTGAGGGTACCCCAGGAGAGTTCCAAATGTGTGTGGGTAGAATATAAATCCCACGGGGGTAAAATTGAAAAAAGTTGAAAAAAATTTTTTTTTGGACTTAGTCATTTTTCCGGCGTTTATCAAACTTTCAGATAGGGGAAATGTCAGTGAGCATTCCGATTTCAGTTCCAGAGCGATTCTCCCCATGAGTCCTTGATATTTAGTCGTTTTCAGCCAATTTTCTGAATTTTTGAAAATTTCACTTTTTTGTGAAAATATCCACTAAATGAGGCAATAATATGTGTGAGGGTACCCCAGGAGAGTTCCAAATATGTGTGGGTAGAATTAATATCACAAGGGGGTAAAATTGAAAAACGTTGAAAACAATTTTTTTTTGGACTTAAGTCTTTTTTCCGGCGTTTATCAGACTTTCAGATAGGGGAAATGTCAGTGAGCGTTCCGATTTCAGTTCCAGAGCGATTTGCCCTATTAGTACTTGATATTTAGTCGTTTTCTGCCAAGTTTCAGAATTTTGAAAATTTCACTTTTTTGTGAAAATATCCACTAAATGAGGGAATAATATGTGTGAGGGTACCCCAGCAGAGTTCCAAATGTGTGTGGGTAGAATATATATCCCAAGGGGGTAAAATTGAAAAAAGTTGAAAAAAATTTTTTGTTGGACTTAGTCATTTTTCCGGCATTTATCAGACTTTCAGATAGGGGAAATGTCAGTGAGCATTCCGATTTCAGTTCCAGAGCGATTCGCCCCATGATTCCTTGATATTTAGTCGTTTTCAGCCAATTTTCTGAATTTTTGAAAATTTCACTTTTTTTGTGAAAATATCCACTAAATGAGGGAATACTATGTGTGAGGATACCCCAGGAGAGTTCCAAATGTGTGTGGGTAGAATTAATATCACAAGGGGGTAAAATTGAAAAACGTTGAAAACTATTTTTTTTTGGACTTAAGTCTTTTTTCCGGCGTTTATCGGACTTTCAGATAGGGGAAATGTCAGTGAGCTTTCCGATATCAGTTCCAGAGCGATTTGCCCTATTAGTACTTGATATTTAGTCGTTTTCTGCCAAGTTTCAGAATTTTGAAAATTTCACTTTTTTGTGAAAATATCCACTAAATGAGGGAATAATATGTGTGAGGGTACCCCATGAGAGTTCCAAATGTGTGTGGGTAGAATATATATCCCAAGGGGGTAAAATTGAAAAAAGTTGAAAAAAATTTTTTGTTGGACTTAGTCATTTTTCCGGCGTTTATCAGACTTTCAGATAGGGGAAATGTCAGTGAGCATTCCGATTTCAGTTCCAGAGCGATTCGCCCCATGAGTCCTTGATATTTAGTCGTTTTCAGCCAATTTTCTGAATTTTTGAAAATTTTACTTTTTTTGTGAAAATATCCACTAAATGAGGGAATACTATGTGTGAGGGTACCCCAGGAGAGTTCCAAATGTGTGTGGGTACAATTAATATCACAGGGGGGTAAATTGAAAAAAGTTGAAAACAATTTTTTTTTGGACTTAGTCTTTTTTCCGCCGTTTATCAGACTTTCAGATAGGGGAAATGTCAGTGAGAGTTCCGATTTCAGTTCCAGAGCGATTCGCCCTATTAGTACTTGATATTTAGTCGTTTTCTGCCAATTTTCAGAATTTTGAAAATGTCACTTTTTTGTGAAAATATCCACTAAATGAGGGAATAATATGTGTGAGGGTACCCCATGAGAGTTCCAAATGTGTGTGGGTAGAATATATATCCCAAGGGGGTAAAATTGAAAAAAGTTGAAAAAAATTTTTTGTTGGACTTAGTCATTTTTCCGGCGTTTATCAGACTTTCAGATAGGGGAAATGTCAGTGAGCATTCCGATTTCAGTTCCAGAGCGATTCGCCCCATGAGTCCTTGATATTTAGTCGTTTTCAGCCAATTTTCTGAATTTTTGAAAATTTTACTTTTTTGTGAAAATATCCACTAAATGAGGGAATACTATGTGTGAGGGTACCCCAGGAGAGTTCCAAATGTGTGTGGGTACAATTAATATCACAGGGGGGTAAATTGAAAAAAGTTGAAAACAATTTTTTTTTGGACTTAGTCTTTTTTCCGCCGTTTATCAGACTTTCAGATAGGGGAAATGTCAGTGAGCGTTCCGATTTCAGTTCCAGAGCGATTCGCCCTATTAGTACTTGATATTTAGTCGTTTTCTGCCAATTTTCAGAATTTTGAAAATGTCACTTTTTTGTGAAAATATCCACTAAATGAGGGAATAATATGTGTGAGGGTACCCCAGGAGAGTTCCAAATGTGTGAGGGTAGAATATATATCCCACGGGGGTAAAATTGAAAAAAGTTGAAAAAAATTTTTTGTTGGACTTAGTCATTTTTCCGACGTTTATCAGACTTTCAGATAGGGGAAATGTCAGTGAGCATTCCGATTTCAGTTCCAGAGCGATTCGCCCCATGAGTCCTTGATATGTAGTCATTTTCAGCCAATTTTCTGAATTTTTTAAAATTTTACTTTTTTGTGAAAATATCCACTAAATGAGGGAATATTATGTGTGAGGGTACCCCAGGAGAGTTCCAAATGTGTGTGGGTAGAATATAAATCCCACGGGGGTAAAATTGAAAAAAGTTGAAAACAATTTTTTTTTGGACTTAAGTCTTTTTTCCGGCGTTTATCAGACTTTCAGATAGGGGAAATGTCAGTGAGCATTCCGATTTCAGTTCCAGAGCGATTCGCCCCATGAGTCCTTGATATTTAGTCGTTTTCAGCCAATTTTCTGAATTTTTTAAAATTTTACTTTTTTGTGAAAATATCCACTAAATGAGGGAATAATATGTGTGAGGGTACCCCAGGAGAGTTCCAAATGTGTGTGGGTAGAATATAAATCCCACGGGGGTAAAATTGAAAAAAGTTGAAAAAAATTTTTTTTTGGACTTAAGTCTTTTTTCCGGCGTTTATCAGACTTTCAGATAGGGGAAATGTCAGTGAGCGTTCCGATTTCAGTTCCAGAGCGATTTGCCCTATTAGTACTTGATATTTAGTCGTTTTCTGCCAAGTTTCAGAATTTTGAAAATTTCACTTTTTTGTGAAAATATCCACTAAATGAGGGAATAATATGTGTGAGGGTACCCCAGGAGAGTTCCAAATGTGTGTGGGTAGAATTAATATCCCACGGGGGTAAAATTGAAAAAAGTTAAAAAAATTTTTTTGTTGGTCTGTCATTTTTCCGGCGTTTATCAGACTTTCAGATAGGGGAAATGTCAGTGAGCATTCCGATTTCAGTTCCAGAGCGATTCGCCCCATGAGTCCTTGATATTTAGTCGTTTTCAGCCAATTTTCTGAATTTTTGAAAATTTCACTTTTTTGTGAAAATATCCACTAAATGAGGGAATAATATGTGTGAGGTTACCCCAGGAGAGTTCCAAATTTGTGTGGGTAGAATAGATATCCCACGGGTGGTAAAATTGAAGAAAGTTGAAAAAAATTTTTTTTGGGCTTAGTAATTTTTCCAGCGTTTATCAGACTTTCAGATAGGGGAAATGTCAGTGAGCATCCCGATTTCAGTTCCAGAGTGATTCACCCCATGAGTCCTTGATATTTAGTCGTTTTCTGCCAATTTTCAGAATTTTGAAAATTTCACTTTTTTGTGAAAATATCCACTAAATGAGGGAATAGTATCTGTAAGGGTACCCCAGGAGAGTTCCAAATCTGTGTGGGTAGAATATATATCCCATGGGTGTAAAATTGAAAAAAGTTGAAAAATTTTTTTTGTGGGATTTAGTCATTTTTCCATCATTTATCAGACTTTCAGATAGGGTAAATGTCAGTGAGCGTTCCGATTTCAGTTCCAGGGAGTTGCGCAGATGAGTCCTTGATATTTAGTCGTTTTCAGCCAATTTTCTGCATTTTTGAAAAGTTCACTTTTTTTGTGAAAATATCCACTAAATGAGGGAATAATATCTGTGAGGGTACCCCAGGAGAGTTCCAAATGTGTGTGGGTAGAATAGATATCCCACGGGGGTAACATTGAAAATAGTTGAAAAAAAATTTTTGGGGGACTTAGGCATTTTTCCGGCGTTTATCACACTTTCAGAGAGGGGAAATGTCAGTGAGCGTTCCGATTTCAGTTCCAGAGCAATTCGCCCCATAAGTCCTTGATATTTAGTCGTTTTCAGCCAATTTTCAGAATTTTTGAAAATTTCACTTTTTTGTGAAAATATCCAGTACATGAGGGAATAATATGTGTGAGGGTACCCCAGGAGTGTTCCAAATGTGTGTGGGTAGAATATATATCCCACGTGGTTAACATTGAAAACAGTTGAAAAAAATTTTTTTTTGGACTTACTAATTTTTCCGGCGTTTATCAGACTTTCAGATAGGGTAAATGTCAGAGAGCGTTCCGATTTCAGTTCCAGAGCGATTCGCCCGATGAGTACTTGATATTTAGTCGTTTTCAGCCAATTTTCTGAATTTTTGAAAATTTCACTTTTTTGTGAAAATATCCACTAAATGAGGGAATAATATGTGTGAGGGTACCCCAGGAGAGTTCCAAATGTGTGTGGGTAGAATAGATATCCCACGCGGGGTAAAATTGAAAAAAGTTGAAATTAATTTTTTTGAGACTTAGTCATTTTTCCGGCGTTTATCAGACTTTCAGAAAGGGTAAATGTCAGTGAGCATTCCCATTTCAGTTCCAGAGCGATTCGCCCGATGGGTACTTGATATTTAGTCGTTTTCAGCCAATTTTCTGAATTTTTGAAAATGTCACTTTTTTGTGAAAATATCCACTAAATGAGGGAATAATATGGGTAAAGGTGCCCCAGGAGAGTTCTAAATGTGTGTGGGTAGAGTATATATCCCATAGGGGTAAAATTGAAAAAAGTTTAAAAAAAATTTTTTTGGTCTTAGACATTTTTCCGGCGTTTATCAGACTTTCAGATAGGGGAAATGTAAGTGAGCGTTCCGATTTCAGTTCCAGAGCAATGCGCCCGATGAGTCCTTGATATTTAGTCGTTTTCAGCCAATTTTCTGAATTTTTGAAAATTTCACTTTTTTGAGAAAATATCCACTAAATGAGGGAATAATACAGTGCTGGCCAAAAGTATTGGCACCCCTGCAATTCTGTCAGATAATAAACAGTTTCTTCCTGAAAATGATTGCAATCACAAATTCTTTGGTATTACTCTCTTCATTTAATTTGCTTGCAAGGATAAAACACAAAAGAGAATGAAGCAAAAATCAAATCATTGATCATTTCACACAAAACTCCAAAAAAGGGCCGGACAAAAGTATTGGCACCCTCAGCCTAATACTTGGTTGCACAACCTTTAGCCAAAATAACTGCGAACAACTGCTTCCGGTAACCATCAATGAGTTTCTTACAATGCTCTGCTGGAATTGTAGCCCATTCTTCTTTGGCAAACTGCTCCAGGTCCCTGATATTTGAAGGGTGCCTTCTCCAAACTGCCATTTTGAGATCTCTCCACAGGTGTTCTATGGGATACAGGTCTGGACTCATTGCTGGCCACCTTAGAAGTCTCCAGTGCTTTCTCTCAAACCATTTTATAGTGCTTTTGGAAGTGTGTTTTGGGTCATTGTCCTGCTGGAAGACCCATGACCTTTGAGGGAGACCCAGCTTTCTCACACTGTGCCCTACATTATGCTGCAAAATTTGTTGGTAGTCTTCAGACTTCATAATGCCATGCACACGGTCAAGCAGTCCAGTACCAGATGCAGCAAAGCAACCCCAAAACATCAGGGAACCTCCGCCATGTTTGACTGTAGGGACCGTGTTCTTTTCTTTGAATGCCTTTTTTTTTTCCTGTACACTCTATGTTGATGCTTTTTCCCAAAAAGCTCTACTTTTGTCTCATCTGACCAGAGAACATTCTTCCAAAACGTTTTAGGCTTTCTCAGGTAAGTTTTGGCAAACTCCAGCCTGGCTTTTTTATGTCTCGGGGTAAGAAGTGGGGTCTTCCTGGGTATCCTACCATACAGTATCTTTTCATTCAGACGCCGACGGATAATACGGGTTGACACTGTAGTACCCTCGGACTGCAGGGCAGCTTGAACTTGTTTGGATGTTAGTCGAGGTTCTTTATCCACCATCCGCACAATCTTGCGCTGAAATCTCTCGTCAATTTTTCTTTTCCGTCCACATCTAGGGAGGTTAGCCACAGTGCCATGGGCTTTAAACTTCTGATGACACTGCGCATGGAAGACACAGGAACATTCAGGTCTTTGGAGATGGACTTGTAGCCTTGAGATTGCTCATGCTTCCTCACAATTTGGTTTCTCAAGTCCTCAGACAGTTCTTTGGTCTTCTTTCTTTTCTCCATGCTCATTGTGGTACACACAAGGACACAGGTTGAGTCAACTTTAATCCATGTTTACTGGCTGCAAGTGTGATTTAGTTATTTCCAACACCTGTTAGGTGCCACAGGTAAGTTATAGGTGCTGTTAATTACATGAATTAGAGAAGCATCATATGATTTTTCAAACGGTGCCAATACTTTTGTCCACTCCATTTTTTAGGTTTGGTGTGGAATTATATCCAATTTGGCTTTAGGACAATTCTTTTTGTATTTTTTCATTGAAGACAAATTAAATGAAGATAATAATAACAAAGAATTTGTGCTTGCAATCATTTTCAGGAAGAAACTGAGTATTATCTGACAGAATTGCAGGGGTGCCAATACTTTTGGCCAGCACTGTATGTGTGAGGGTACCCCAGGAGAGTTCCAAATGTGTGTGGATAGAATAGATATTCCACGGGGGTAACATTGAAAACAGTTGAAAAAAATTTTTTTGGGGACTTTGTCATTTTTCCGGCGTTTATCAGACTTTCAGAGAGGGGAAATGTCAGTGAGCGTTCCCATTTCAGTTCCAGAGCGATTCGCCCGATGGGTACTTGATATTTAGTCGTTTTCAGCCAATTTTCTGAATTTTTTAAAATTTCACTTTTTTGAGAAAATATCCACTAAATGAGGGAATAATATGTGTGAGGGTACCCCAGGAGAGTTCCAAATGTGTGTGGGTAGAATAGATATCCCACGCGGGGTAAAACTTAAAAAAGTTTAAATAAATTTTTTTGGGACTTAGTCATTTTTCCAGCGTTTATCAGACTTTCAGATAGGGTAAATGTCAGTGAGCGTTCCCATTTCAGTTCCAGAGCGATTCGCCCGATGGGTACTTGATATTTAGTCGTTTTCAGCCAATTTTCTGAATTTTTGAAAATTTCACTTTTTTGTGAAAATATCCAGTAAATGAGAGAATAATATGTGTGAGGGTACCCCAGGAGAGTTCCAAATGTGTGTGGGTAGAATAGATATCCCACGCGGGGTAAAACTGAAAAAAGTTTAAATAAATTTTTTTGGGGCTTACTCATTTTTCCGGCGTTTATCAGACTTTCAGATAGGGTAAATGTCAGTGAGCGTTCCGATTTCAGCTCCAGAGCGATTCACCCGATGAGTACTTGATATTTAGTCATTTTCAGCCAATTTTCTGAATGTTTGAAAATTTCACTTTTTTAAGAAAATATCCACTAAATGAGGGAATAATATGTGTGAGGGTGCCCCAGGAGAGTTCCAAATGTTTGTGTGTAGAAAAGATATGCCACGGGGGGTAAAATTGAAAAAAGTTGAAAAAATATTTTTTCGGACTTAGTCATTTTCTGGCGTTTATCAGACTTTCAGATAGGGGAAACGTCAGTGAGCATTCCGATTTCAGCTCCAGAGCGATTCGCCCCATGAGTCCTTGTCATTTAGTCGTTTTCAGCCAATTTTCCGAATTTTTGAAAATTTCACTTTTTTAAGAAAATATCCACTAAATGAGGGAATAATATGTGTGAGGGTACCCCAGGAGAGTTCCAACTGTGGGCGGGTAGAATATATATCCCACGTGGGTAAAATTGAAAAAAGTTGAAAAAAAAAATTTTTTGGACTGTCATTTTTCTGGTGTTTATCAGACTTTCAAATAGGGTAAATGTCAGTGAGCGTTCCGATTTCAGTTCCAGAGCGATTCGCCCAATGAGTACATGATATTTGGTCGTTTTAAGCCAATTTTCTGAGTTTTTGAAAATTTCACTTTTTTGTGAAAATATCCACTAAATGAGGGAATAACATGTGTGAGGGTACCCCAGGAGAGTTCCAAATATGTGTGGGTAGAATATATATCCCACGGCACGGGGGGTAAAATTGAAAAAAATTGAAAAAATTTTTTTTTGGACTTAGTCATTTTTCCGGCGTTTATCAGACTTTCAGATAGGGGAAATGTCAGTGAGCATTCCGATTTCAGTTCCAGAGCGATTCGCCCGATGAGTCCTTGATATTTAGTTGTTTTCAGCCAATTTTCAGAATTTTTGAAAATTTCACTTTTTTGTGAAAATATCCACTAAATGAGGGAATAATATGTGTAAGGGTACCCCAGGAGAGTTCCAAATGTGTGTGGGTAGAATATATATCCCACGGGGGAAAAATTGAAAAAAGATGAAAAAATTTTTTATTTGGACTTAGTCATTTTTACGGCGTTTATCAGACTTTCAGATAGGGGAAATGTCAGTGAGCATTCCGATTTCAGATCCAGAGCGATTCGCCCCATGAGTCCTTGATATTTAGTCGTTTTCAGCAAATTTTCTGAATTTTTTTAAAATTCTACTTTTTTTGTGAAAATATCCGCTAAATGAGGGAATAATATGTGTGAGGGTGCCTCAGTAGAGTTCCAAATGTGTGTGTGTAGAAAAGATATGCCACGGGGGGTAAAATTGAAAAAAGTTGAAAAAATGTTTTTTCGGACTTAGTCATTTTTCTGGCGTTTATCAGACTTTCAGATAGGGGAACGTCAGTGAGCATTCCGATTTCAGTTCCAGAGCGATTCGCCCAATGAGTCCTTGATATTTAGTCGTTTTCAGCAAATTTTCTGAATTTTTTTAAAATTCTACTTTTTTTGTGAAAATATCCGCTAAATGAGGGAATAATATGTGTGAGGGTGCCTCAGTAGAGTTCCAAATGTGTGTGTGTAGAAAAGATATGCCACGGGGGGTAAAATTGAAAAAAGTTGAAAAAATGTTTTTTCGGACTTAGTCATTTTTCTGGCGTTTATCAGACTTTCAGATAGGGGAACGTCAGTGAGCATTCCGATTTCAGTTCCAGAGCGATTCGCCCAATGAGTCCTTGATATTTAGTCGTTTTCAGCAAATTTTCTGAATTTTTTTTAAAATTCTCCTTTTTTGTGAAAATATCCGCTAAATGAGTAAATAATATGTGTGAGGGTACCCCAGGATAGTTCCAAATGCGTGTGGATACAATAGATATCCCACGGGGGGGTAAAATTGTAAAAAGTTTAAAAAAAATGTTTTTGGACTTAGTCATTTTTCCGGATTTTATCAGACTTTAAGATAGGGGAAATGTCAGTGAGCGCTCCGATTTCAGTTCGAGAGCGATTCGCCCCATGAGTCCTTGATATTTAGTCGTTTTCAGCCAATTTTCTGAATTTTTGAAAATTTCACTTTTTTGTGAAAATATCCACTAAATGAGGGAATACTATGTGTGAGGGTACCCCAGGAGTGTTCCAAATGTGTGTGGGTAGAAAAGATATCCCACGGGGGGTAAAATTGAAAAAAGTTGAAAAAAATTTTTTTTGGACTTAGTAATTTTTCCGGCGTTTATCAGACTTTCAGAAAGGTGAAATGTCAGTGAGCGTTCCGATTTCAGTACCAGAGCGATTCGCCCCATGAGTTTTTGATATTTAGTCGTTTTCAGCCAATTTTCTGAATTTTTGAAAATTTCACTTTTTTAAGAAAATATCCACTAAATGAGGGAATAATATGTGTGAGGGTACCCCAGGAGAGTTCCAACTGTGGGCGGGTAGAATATATATCCCACGTGGGTAAAATTGAAAAAAGTTGAAAAAAAAATTTTTCTGGACTGTCATTTTTCTAGTGTTTATCAGACTTTCAGATAGGGTAAATGTCAGTGAGCGTTCCGATTTCAGTTCCAGAGCGATTCGCCCAATGAGTACATGATATTTGGTCGTTTTAAGCCAATTTTCTGAGTTTTTGAAAATTTCACTTTTTTGTGAAAATATCCACTAAATGAGGGAATACTATGTGTGAGGGTACCCCAGGAGAGATCCAAATGTGTGTCGGTAGAAAAGATATCCCACGGGGGGTAAAATTGAAAAAAGTTTAAAAAAAATTTTTTTGGACTTAGCCATTTTTCCGGCGTTTATCAGACTTTCAGGTAGGTGAAATGTCAGTGAGCGTTCCGATTTCAGTACCAGAGCGATTCGCCGCATGAGTCCTTGATATTTAGTCGTTTTCAGCCAATTTTCTGAATTTTTTAAAATTTCACTTTTTTGTGAAAATATCCACTAAATGAGGGAATAATATGTGTGAGGGTACCCCAGGAGAGTTCCAAATGTGTGTGGGTAGAATATTTATCCCACGGGAGTAGAATTGAAAAAAGTTGAAAAAAAAAATTTTTTGGACTTAGTCTATTTTCCGGCGTTTATTAGACTTTCAGAGAGGGGAAATGTCAGTGAGCTTTCCGATTTCAGTTCCAGAGCGATTCGCCCGATGAGTCCTTGATATTTAGTCGTTTTCAGCCAATTTTCAGAATTTTGGAAAATTTCACTTTTTTGTGAAAATATCCACTAAATGAGGGAATAATATGTGTGAGGGTACCCCAGGAGAGTTCCAAATGTGTGTGGATAGAATATATATCCCACAGGGGGTAAAATTGAAAAAAGTTGAAAAATTTTTTTTTTGGACTTAGTCATTTTTCCGGCGTTTATCAGACTTTCAGTTAGGGGAAATGTCAGTGAGCATTACGATTTCAGTTCCAGAGGGATTCACCCCATGAGACCTTGATATTTAGTCGTTTTCAGCCGATTTTCAGAATTTTTGAAAATTCCACTTTTTTGTGAAAATATCCGCTAAATGAGTTAATAATATGTGTGAGGGTACCCCAGTAGAGTTCCAAATGTGTGTGGATACAACAGATATCCCACGGGGGGGTAAAATTGTAAAAAGTTTAAAAAAAATTTTTTTGGACTTAGTCATTTTTCCGGCTTTTATCAGACTTTCAGATAGGGGAAATGTCAGAGACCGTTCCGATTTCAGTTCCAGAGCGATTCGCCTGATGAGTACTTGATGTTTAGTCGTTTTCAGCCAATTTTCTGAATTTTTGAAAATTCCACTTTTTTTGTGAAAATATCCACTAAATGAGGGAATAATATGTGTGAGGGTATCCCAGGAGAGTTCCAACTGTGTGTGGGTAGAATATATATCCCAAGTGGGTAAAATTGAAAAAAGTTGAAAAATTTTTTGGGGGGATTCAGTCATTTTTCCGGCGTTCATCAGACTTTCAGATAGGGTAAATGTCAGAGACCGTTCCGATTTCAGTTCCAGAGCAATTGGCCCCATGAGTCCTTGATATTTAGTAGTTTTCAGCCAATTTTCAGAATTTTTGAAAATTTCACTTTTTTGTGAACATATCCACTAAATGAGGGAATAATATGTGTGAGGGTACCCCAGGAGAGTTCCAAATGTGTGTGGGTAGAATATTTATCCCACGGGAGTAAAATTGAAAAAAGTTGAAAAAAAAAAATTTTTTGGACTTAGTCAATTTTCCAGCGTTTATCAGACTTTCAGATAGGGGAAATGTCAGTGAGCATTCCGATTTCAGTTCCAGAGCATTTTGCCCGATGAGTCCTTGATATTTAGTCATTTTCAGCCAATTTTCTGAATTTTTGAAAATTTAACTTTTTTGTGAAAAGATGCACTAAATGAGGGAATAATATGTGTGAGGGTGCCCTAAGAGAGTTCCAAATGTGCGTGGGTAGAATATATATACAACGGGGGTAAAATTGAAAAAAGTTTAAAAAAATTTTTTTTTGGACTTAGTCATTTTTCCGCCGTTTATCAGACTTTCAGATAGGGGAAATGTCAGTCAGCGTTCCGATTTCAGTTCCAGAGCGATTCGAATGATCACTACTTGATATTTAGTCGTTTTCAGCCAATTTTCAGAATTTTTGAAAATTTCACTTTTTTGTGAAAATATCCACTAAATGAGGGAATAATATGTGTGAGGGTACCCCAGGAGAGTTCAAAATGTGTGTGGGTAGAATATATATCCCACGGGAGTAAAATTGAAAAAAGTTGAGAATTTTTTTTTTTTGAACTAAGTCATTTTTCCTGCGTTTATCACACTTTCAGATAGAGGAAATGTCAGTAAGCATTCCGATATCAGTTCCAGAGCGATTCAAACGATGAGTCCTTGATATTTAGTCGTTTTCAGCCAATTTTCGGAATTTTTGAAAATTTCACTTTTTTGTGAAAATATCCATTAAATGAGGGCATAATAAGTGTGAGGGTACCCCAGGAGAGTTCCAAATGTGTATGGGTAGAATATATATCCCACTGGGGTAAAATTGAAAAAAGTTGAAAAAAATTTTTTTTTGGACTTATTCATTTTTCTGGCATTTATCAGACTTTCAGATAGGGGAAATGTCAGTGAGCATTCCGATTTCAGTTCCAGAGCGATTCGCCTGAAGAGTACTTGTTATTTAGTCGTTTTCAGCCAATTTTCAGAATTTTGAAAATGTCACTTTTTTGTGAAATTATCCGCTAAATGAGGGAATAATATGTGTGATGGTACCCCAGGAGAGTTCCAATGTGTGTGGGTAGAATATCTATCCCACGGGGGTAAAATTGAAAAAACTTGAAAAATAAATTTTTTTGGACTTAGTCATTTTTCTGGCGTTTATCAGACTTTCAGATAGGGGAAATGACAGTGAGCATTCCGATTTCAGTTCCAGAGCGATTCGAATGATGAGTCCTTGATATTTAGTCATTTTCTGACAATTTTCAGAATTTTTGAAAATTTCACTTTTTTGTGAAAATATCCACTAAATGAGGGAATAATATGTGTGAGGGTACCCCAGGAGAGTTCCAAATGTGTGTGGGTAGAATATATATCCCACGGGGGTAAAATTGAAAAAAATTGAAAATTTTTTTATTTTGGACTTAGTCATTTTTCTGGCATTTATCAGACTTTCATATAGGAGAAATGTCAGTGAGCATTCCGATTTCAGTTCCAGAGCGATTCGAACGATGAGTCCTTGATATTTAGTCGTTTTCAGCCAATTTTCTGAATTTTTGAAAATTTCACTTTTTTGTGAAAATATCCACTAAATGAGGGCATAATATGAGTGAGGGTACCCCAGGAGAGTTCCAAATGTGTGTGGGTAGAATATATATCCCACGGGGGTAAAATTGAAAAAAGTTGAAAAAAAAATTTTTTTGGGACTTAGTCATTTTTCCAGCATTTATCAGACTTTCAGATAGGGGAAATGCCAGTGAGCATTCCGATTTCAGTTCCAGAGCGATTCGAATGATGAGTCCTTGATATTTAGTCGTTTTCAGCCAATTTTCGGAATTTTTGAAAATTTCACTTTTTTGTGAAAATATCCATTAAATGAGGGAATAATAAGTGTGAGGGTACCCCCAGGAGAGTTCCAAATGTGTATGGGTAGAATATATATCCCACTGGGGTAAAATTGAAAAAAGTTGAAAAAAATTTTTTTTTGGACTTATTCATTTTTCTGGCGTTTATCAGACTTTCAGATAGGGGAAATGTCAGTGAGCATTCCGATTTCAGTTCCAGAGCGATTCGCCTGAAGAGTACTTGTTATTTAGTCGTTTTCAGCCAATTTTCAGAATTTTGAAAATGTCACTTTTTTGTGAAATTATCCGCTAAATGAGGGAATAATATGTGTGAGGGTACCCCAGGAGAGTTCCAATGTGTGTGGGTAGAATATCTATCCCACGGGGGTAAAATTGAAAAAACTTGAAAAATAAATTTTTTTGGACTTAGTCATTTTTCTGGCGTTTATCAGACTTTCAGATAGGGGAAATGACAGTGAGCATTCCGATTTCAGTTCCAGAGCGATTCGAATGATGAGTCCTTGATATTTAGTCATTTTCAGCCAATTTTCAGAATTTTTGAAAATTTCACTTTTTTGTGAAAATATCCACTAATTGAGGGAATAATATGTGTGAGGGTACCCCAGGAGAGTTCCAAATGTGTGTGGGTAGAATATATATCCCACGGGGGTAAAATTGAAAAAAATTGAAAATTTTTTTATTTTGGACTTAGTCATTTTTCTGGCATTTATCAGACTTTCATATAGGAGAAATGTCAGTGAGCATTCCGATTTCAGTTGCAGAGCGATTCAAACGATGAGTCCTTGATATTTAGTCGTTTTCAGCTAATTTTCTGAATTTTTGAAAATTTCACTTTTTTGTGAAAATATCCACTAAATGAGGGAATAATATGTGTGAGGGTACCCCAGGAGAGTTCCAAATGTGTGTGGGTAGAATATATATCCCACGGGGGAAAAATTGAAAAAAGTTGAAAACAATTTTTTTTAGGACTTAGTCATTTTTCCGTCATTTATCAGACTTTCAGATAGGGGAAATGTCAGTGAGCGTTCTGATTTCAGTTCCAGAACGTTTCGCCCCATGAGTCCTTGATATTTAGTCGTTTTCTGACAATTTTCAGAATTTTTGAAAATTTCACTTTTTTGTGAAAATATCCACTAAATGAGGGAATAATATGTGTGAGGGTACCCCAGGAGAGTTCCAAATGTGTGTGGGTAGAATATATATCCCACGGGGGTAAAATTGAAAAAAATTGAAAATTTTTTTATTTTGGACTTAGTCATTTTTCTGGCATTTATCAGACTTTCATATAGGAGAAATGTCAGTGAGCATTCCGATTTCAGTTCCAGAGCGATTCGAACGATGAGTCCTTGATATTTAGTCGTTTTCAGCCAATTTTCTGAATTTTTGAAAATTTCACTTTTTTGTGAAAATATCCACTAAATGAGGGCATAATATGAGTGAGGGTACCCCAGGAGAGTTCCAAATGTGTGTGGGTAGAATATATATCCCACGGGGGTAAAATTGAAAAAAGTTGAAAAATTTTTTTTTTGGACTTAGTCTTATTTCCGGCTTTTATCAGACTTTCAGATAGGGGAAATGTCAGTGAGCTTTCCGATTTCAGTTCCAGAGCGATTCGCCCGATGAGTCCTTGATATTTAATCGTGTTCAGCCAATTTTCTGAATTTTTGAAAATTTCTCTTTTTTTCTGAAAATATCCACTAAATGAGGGAATAATATGTGTGAGGGTACCCCAGGAGAGTTCCAAATGTGTGTGGGTTGAATATATAATCCACGGGGGTAAAATTGAAAAAAGTTGAAAAAAATTTTTTTTTGGACTTAATCATTTTTCCAGCGTTTATCAGACTTTCAGATAGGGGAAATGTCAGTGAGCATTCCGATTTCAGTTCCACAGCGATTCGAATGATGAGTCCTTGATATTTAGTCGTTTTCAGCCAATTTTCTGAATTTTTGAAAATTCCACTTTTTTTGTGAAAATATCTGCTAAATGAGGGAATAATATGTGTGAGGGTACCCCAGGAGAGTTCCAAATGTGTGTGGATAGATTATATATCCCACGGGGGTAAAACTGAAAAAAGTTGAAAAAATTTTTTTTTAGGACTTATTCATTTTTCCGGCGTTTATCTGACTTTCAGATAGGGCAAATGCCAGTGAGCATTCCGATTTCAGTTTCAGAGCGATTCGAATGATGAGTCCTTGATAATTAGTCGTTTTCAGCCAATTTTCAGAATTTTTGAAAATTTCACTTTTTTGTGAAAATATCCACTAAATGAGGGAATAATATGTGTGAGGGTTCCCCAGGAGAGTTCCAAATGTGTGTGGGTAGACTATATATCACATGGGGGTAAAATTGAAAAAAGTTTAAAAAAAATTTTTTCTTGGACTTAGTCATTTTTCAGGCGTTTATCTGACTTTCAGATAGGGGAAATGTCAGTGAGCGTTCCGATTTCAGTTCCAGAGTGATTCGCCCCATGAGTCCTTGATATTTAGTCGTTTTCAGCCAATTTTCAGAATTTTTGAAAATTTCACTTTGTTTGTGAAAATATCCGCTAAATGAGGGAATAATATGTGTGATGGTACCTCAGGAGAGTTCCAAATGTGTGTGGATAGATAATATATTTCACGGGGGTAAAATTTAAAAAAGTTTAAGAAATTTTTTTTTAGGACTTAGTCATTTTCCCGGCGTGTATCAGACTTTCAGATAGGGGAAAACTCAGTGAGCGTTCCGATTTCAGTTCCAGAAAGTTTCGCCCCATGAGTCCTTGATATTTAGTCGTTTTCAGCCAATTTTCTGAATTTTTGAAAATGTCACTTTTTTTGTGAAAATATCTGCTAAATGAGGGAATAATATGTGTGATGGTATCCCAGGAGAGTTCCAAATGTGTGTGGGTAGAATATATATCCCACGAGGGTAAAATTGAAAAAAGTTGAAAATAATTTTTTTTAGGACTTAGTCATTTTCCGAGCGTGTATCAGACTTTCAGATAGGGGAAATGTCAGTGAGCATTCCGATTTCAGTTCCAGAAAGTTTCGCCCCATGAGTCCTTGATATTTAGTCGTTTTCAGCCAATTTTCTGAATTTTTGAAAATTCTACTTTTTTTGTGAAAATATCCGCTAAATGAGGGAATAATATGTGTGAGGGTATCACCAGAGAGTTCCAATTGTGTGTGGATAGATTATATATTCTATGGGGGTAAAATTGAAAAAAGTTGAAAAAAATTTTTTTTAGGACTTAGTCATTTTTCCGGCGTTTATCAGACTTTCAGATAGGGGAAATGCCAGTGAGCATTCCGATTTCAGTTCCAGAGCGATTCGAAAGATGAGTCCTTGATAATTAGTCGTTTTCAGCCAATTTTCAGAATTTTTGAAAATTTCACTTTTTTGTGAAAATATCCACTAAATGAGGGAATAATATGTGTGAGGGTTCCGCAGAAGAGTTCCAAATGTGTGTGGGTAGACTATATATCACACGGGGGTAAAATTGAAAAAAGTTTAAAAAATTTTTTTTTGGACTTAGTCATTTTTCCGGCGTTTATCAGACTTTCAGATGGGGGAAATGGCAGTGAGCGTTCCGATTTCTGTTCCAGAACGTTTCGCCCCATGAGTCCTTGATATTTAGTCGTTTTCAGCCAATTTTCAGAATTTTTGAAAATTTCACTTTTTTGTGAAAATATCCACTAAATGAGGGCATAATATGTGTGAGGGTACACCAGGAGAGTTCCAAATGTGTATGGGTAGAACATATATCATGCGGGGGTAAAATTGAAAAAAGTTTAAAAAAAATTTTTTCTTGGACTTAGTCATTTTTCAGGCGTTTATCAGACTTTCAGATGGGGGAAATGTCAGTGAGCGTTCCGATTTCAGTTCCAGAATGTTTCGCCCCATGAGTCCTTGATATTTAGTCGTTTTCAGCCAATTTTCTGAATTTTTGAAAATGTCACTTTTTTTGTGAAAATATCAGCTAAATGAGGGAATAATATGTGTGATGGTACCCCAGGAGAGTTCCAATTGTGTGTGGGTAGAATATATATCCCACGAGGGTAAAATTGAAAAAAGTTGAAAATAATTTTTTTTAGGACTTAGTCATTTTTCCGGCGTTTATCAGACTATCAGATAGGGGAAATGTCAGTGAGGGTTCCGATTTCAGTTCCAGAACGTTTCGCCCCATGAGTCCTTCATATTTAGTCGTTTTCAGCCAATTTTCTGAATTTTTGAAAATTCCACTTTGTTTGTGAAAATATCCGCTAAATGAGGGAATAATATGTGTGATGGTACCTCAGGAGAGTTCCAAATGTGTGTGGATAGATAATATATTTCACGGGGGTAAAATTTAAAAAAGTTTAAGAAAATTTTTTTTAGGACTTAGTCATTTTCCCGGCGTGTATCAGACTTTCAGATAGGGGAAAACTCAGTGAGCGTTCCGATTTCAGTTCCAGAAAGTTTCGCCCCATGAGTCCTTGATATTTAGTCGTTTTCAGCCAATTTTCTGAATTTTTGAAAATGTCACTTTTTTTGTGAAAATATCTGCTAAATGAGGGAATAATATGTGTGATGGTATCCCAGGAGAGTTCCAAATGTGTGTGGGTAGAATATATATCCCACGAGGGTAAAATTGAAAAAAGTTGAAAATAATTTTTTTTAGGACTTAGTCATTTTCCGGGCGTGTATCAGACTTTCAGATAGGGGAAATGTCAGTGAGCATTCCGATTTCAGTTCCAGAAAGTTTCGCCCCATGAGTCCTTGATATTTAGTCGTTTTCAGCCAATTTTCTGAATTTTTGAAAATTCTACTTTTTTTGTGAAAATATCCGCTAAATGAGGGAATAATATGTGTGAGGGTATCACCGGAGAGTTCCAATTGTGTGTGGATAGATTATATATTCTATGGGGGTAAAATTGAAAAAAGTTGAAAAAAATTTTTTTTAGGACTTAGTCATTTTTCCGGCGTTTATCAGACTTTCAGATAGGGGAAATGCCAGTGAGCGTTCCGATTTCTGTTCCAGAACGTTTCGCCCCATGAGTCCTTGATATTTAGTCGTTTTCAGCCAATTTTCAGAATTTTTGAAAATTTCACTTTTTTGTGAAAATATCCACTAAATGAGGGCATAATATGTGTGAGGGTACCCCAGGAGAGTTCCAAATGTGTATGGGTAGAACATATATCATGCGGGGGTAAAATTGAAAAAAGTTGAAAAAATTTTTTTTTGGACTTAGTCTCTTTTCCGGCGTTTATCAGACTTTCAGATAGGGGAAATGTCAGTGAGCGTTCCGTTTTCAGTTCCAGAGTGATTCGCCCAATGAGTCCTTGATATTTAGTCGTTTTCAGCCAATTTTCAGAATTTTTGAAAATTTCTCTTTTTTGTGAAAATATCCACTAAATGAGGGAATAATATGTGTGAGGGTTCCCTAGAAGAGTTCCAAATGTGTGTGGGTAGACTATATATCACACGGGGGTAAAATTGAAAAAAGTTGAAAAAAATTTTTTTTTTAGAACTTAGTCATTTTTCTGGTGTTTATCAGACTTTCAGATAGGGGAAATGACAGTGAGCGTTCCGATTTCAGTTCCAGAGCGATTCGCCCGATGAATCCTTGATATTTAGTCGTTTTCAGCCAATTTTCTGAATTTTTGAAAATTTCTCTTTTTTTCTGAAAATATCCACTAAATGAGGGAATAATATGTGTGAGGGTACCCCAGGAGAGTTCCAAATGTGTGTGGGTTGAATATATAATCCACGGGGGTAAAATTGAAAAAAGTTGAAAAAAATTTTTTTTTGGACTTAATCATTTTTCCAGCGTTTATCAGACTTTCAGATAGGAGAAATGTCAGTGAGCATTCCGATTTCAGTTCCACAGCGATTCGAATAATGAGTCCTTGATATTTAGTCGTTTTCAGCCAATTTTCTGAATTTTTGAAAATTCCACTTTTTTTGTGAAAATATCTGCTAAATGAGGGAATAATATGTGTGAGGGTACCCCAGGAGAGTTCCCAATGTGTATGGATAGAATGTATATCACACGGGGGTAAAAGTGAAAAAAATTGAAAAAAATTTTTTTTTGGACTTAATCATTTTTCCAGCGTTTATCAGACTTTCAGATAGGAGAAATGTCAGTGAGCTTTCTGATTTCAGTTCCAGAGCGATTCGCCCGATGATTCCTTGATATTTAGTCGTTTTCAGCCAATTTTCTGAATTTTTGAAAATTTCACTTTTTTTGTGAAAATATCCACTAAATGAGGGAATAATATGTGTGAGGGTACCCCAGGAGAGTTCCAAATGTGTGTGGGTAGAATATATATCCCCCGGGGGTAAAATTGAAAAAAGTTGAAAAAAATTTTTTTTTGGACTTAGTCATTTTTCCGGCGTTTATCAGACTTTCAGATAGGGGAAATGTCAGGGAGCCCTCCGATTTCTGTTCCAGAGAGATTCGCCCGATGAGTCCTTGATATTTAGTCGTTTTCAGCCAATTTTCTGAATTTTTCAAAATTCCACTTTTTTTGTGAAAATATCCGCTAAATGAGGGAATAATATGTGTGAGGGTACCCCAGGAGAGTTCCAAATGTGTGTGGATAGATTATATATCCCATGGGGGTAAAATTGAAAAAAGTTGAAAAAAAATGTTTTTTGGACTTAGTCATTTTTCCGGCATTTATCAGACTTTCAGATAGAAGAAATGTCAGTGAGCATTCCGATTTCAGTTCCAGAGCGATTCGAATTATGAGACCTTGATATTTAATTGTTTTCAGCCAATTTTCAGAATTTTTGAAAATTTCACTTTTTTGTGAAAATATCCACTAAATGAGGGAATAATATGTGTGAGGGTACCCCAGGAGAGTTCCAAATGTGTATGGGTAGAATAAATATCCCACGGGAGTAAAATTGAAAAAAGTTGAAAAAAATTTTTTTTTGGACTTAGTCATTTTTCCGGCATTTATCAGACTTTCAGATAGGGGAAATGTTAGTGAGCGTTCCGATTTCAGTTCCAGAGCGATTCGAATGATGAGTCCTTGATATTTAATTGTTTTCAGCCAATTTTCAGAATTTTTGAAAATCTCACTTTTTTGTGAAAATATCCACTAAATGAGGGAATTATATGTGTGAGGGTACCCCAGCAGAGTTCCAAATGTGTGTGGGTAGAATATATATCCCACGGGGGGTAAAATTGAAAAAAGTTGAAAAAAATTTTTTTGGGACGTAGTCATTTTTCCGGCGTTTATCAGACTTTCAGATAGGAGAAATGTCAGTGAGCATTCCGATTTCAGTTCCAGAGCGATTCGCCCGATGCGATTCGCCCGATGAGTCCTTGATATTTATTCGTTTTCAGCCAATTTTCTGAATTTTTGAAAATTTCTCTTTTTTGTGAAAATATTCACGAAATGAGGGAATAATATGTGTGAGGGTACCCCAGGAGAGTTACAAATGTGTGTGGATAGATTATATATCACACGGGGGTAAAATTGAAAAAAGTTGAAAAAAATTTTTTTTTGGACTTAGTCATTTTTCCGGCATTTATCTGACTTTCAGATAGGGGAAATATCAGTGAGCTTTCCGATTTCAGTTCCAGAGTGATTCGAACGATGAGTCATTGATAATTAGTCGTTTTCAGCCAATTTTTAGAATTTTTGTTAATTTCTCTTTTTTGTGAAAATAGCCACTGAATGAGGGAATAATATGTGTGAGGGTACCCCAGGAGATTTCCAAATGTGTACGGGTAGAATATATATCCCACGAGGGTAAAATTGAAAAAAGTTGAAAATTTTTTTTTATTGGACTTAGTCATTTTTCCGGCGTTTATCAGACTTTCAGATGGGGGAAATGTCAGGGAGCCTTCCCATTTCAGTTCCAGAGAGATTCGCCCGATGAGTCCTTCATATTTAGTAGTTTTCAGCCAATTTTCTGAATTTTTGAAAATTTCACTTTTTTGTGTAAATATCCACTAAATGAGGGAATAATATGTGTGAGGGTACCCCAGGAGAGTTCCAAATGTGTGTGGGTAGAATATATTTCCCACGGGGGTAAAATTGAAAAAAGTTGAAAACTTTTTTTTATTGGAATTAGTCATTTTTCCGGTGTTTATCAGACTTTCAGATAGGGGAAATGTCAGTGAGCATTCCGATTTCAGTTACAGAGCGATTCGAATAATGAGTCCTTGATATTTAGTCGTATTCAGCCAATTTTCTGAATTTTTCAAAATTTCACTTTTTTTGTGAAAATATCCTCTAAATGAGGGAATAATATGTGTGAGGGTACCCCAGGAGAGTTCCCAATGTGTGTGGATCGATTATATATCCCACAGGGGTAAAATTGTAAAAAGTTGAAAAAATTTTTTTGGGGGACTTAGTCATTTTTCCGGCATTTATCAGACTTTCAGATAGGAGAAATGTCAGTCAGCATTCCGATTTCAGTTCCAGAGCGATTCGCCCGATGCGATTCGCCCGATGAGTCCTTGATATTTATTCGTTTTCAGCCAATTTTCTGAATTTTTTAAAATTTCTCTTTTTTGTGAAAATATTCACTAAATGAGGGAATAATATGTGTGAGGGTACCCCAGTAGAGTTCCAAATGTGTATGGGTAGAATATATATCCCACGGGGGTAAAATTGAAAAAAGTTGAAAATTTTCTTTTATTGGACTTAGTCATTTTTCCGGCCTTTATCAGACTTTCAGAAAGGGGAAATGTCAGGGAGCCTTCCCATTTCAGTTCCATAGAGATTCACCCGATGAGTCCTTGATATTTAGTCGTTTTCAGCCAATTTTTCTGAATTTTTGAAAATTTCACTTTTTTGTGAAAATATCCACTAAATGAGGGAATAATATGTGTGAGGGTACCCCAGGAGAGTTCCAAATGTGTGTGAATAGAATATATATCCCACGGGGGTAAAATTGAAAAAAGTAGAAAAAAATTTTTTTTTGGACTTAGTCATTTTTCCGGCATTTATCAGACTATCAGATAGGGGAAATGTTAGTGAGCATTCCGATTTCAGTTCCAGAGCGATTCGAATGACGAGTCCTTGACATTTAGTCGTTTTCAGCAAATTTTCAGAATTTTTGAAAATTTCACTTTTTTTTTAAAATATCCACTAAATGAGGGAATAATATGTGTGAGGGTACCCAGGAGAGTTCCAAATGTGCGTGGGTAGAATATATATCCCACGGGGGTAAAATTGAAAAAAGTTGAAAACATTTTTTGGGGGTACTTAGTCATATTTCCGGCATTTATCAGACTTTCAGATAGGGGAAATGTCAGTGAGCATTCCGATTTCAGTTCCAGAGCTATTCGACCGAAGAGTCCTTGATATTTAGTCGTTTTCAGCCAATTTTCGAAAATTTCATTTTTTTGTGAAAATATCCACTAAATGAGGGAATAATATGTGTGAGGATACCCCAGGAGAGTTCGAAATGTGTGTGGGTAGAATATATATCCCACGGGGGTAAAATTGAAAAAAGTTGAACAATTTTTTTGGGGGGACTTAGTTATTTTTCCGGCGTCTATCAGACTTTCAGATAGGGAAAATGTCAGTGAGCATTCCGATTTCAGTTCAAGAGTGATTCGACCGATGAGTCCTTGATATTTAGTCGTTTTCAGCCAATTTTCTGAATTTTTGAAAATTTCTCTTTTTTTTGAAAATATCCGCTAAATGAGGGAATAATATGTGTGAGGGTACCCCAGGAGAGTTCCAAATGTGTGTGGGTAGAATATAGTTCCCACGGGGGTAAAATTGAAAAAAGTAGAAAAAAATTTTTTTTTGGACTTAGTCATTTTTCCGGCATTTATCAGACTATCAGATAGGGGAAATGTTAGTGAGCATTCCGATTTCAGTTCCAGAGCGATTCGAATGACGAGTCCTTGATATTTAGTCGTTTTCTGCCAATTTTCTGATTTTTTGAAAATTTCACTTTTTTGTGAAAATATCCACTAAATGAGGGAATAATATGTGTGAGGGTACCCCAGGAGAGTTCCAAATGTGTGTGGGTAGAATATATATCCCACGGGGGTAAAATTGAAAAAAGTTGAACAATTTTTTTTGGGGGACTTAGTTATTTTTCCGGCGTCTATCAGACTTTCAGATGGGGGAAATATCAGGGAGCTTTCCCATTTCAGTTCCAGAGAGATTCGCCCGATGAGTCCTTGATATTTAGTCGTTTTCAGCCAATTTTCTGAATTTTTGAAAATTTCACTTTTTTTGTGTAAATATCCACTAAATGAGGGAATAATATGTGTGAGGGTACCCCAGGAGAGTTCCAAATGTGTGTGGGTAGAATATATATCCCACGGGGGTAAAATTGAAAAAAGTTGATAAAAAAATTTTTTTGGACTTAGTCATTTTTCCGGCATTTATCAGACTTTCAGATAGGGGAAATGTCAGTGAGCGTTCCGATTTCAGTTCAGAAAGTTTTGACCCATGAGTCCTTGATATTTAGTCGTTTTCAGCCAATTTTCAGAATTTTTGCAAATTTCACTTTTTTGTGAAAATATCCACTAAATGAGGGAGTAATATGTGTGAGGGTTCCCCAGGAGATTTCCAAATGTGTGTGGGTAGACTATATATCACACGGGGGTAAAATTGAAAAAAGTTTAAAAACATTTTTTTTAGGACTTAGTCATTTTTCCAGCGTTTATTAGCCTTTCAGATAGGGGAAATGTCAGTGAACGTTCCGATTTCAGTTCCAGAGCGATTCGATCGATGAGTCCTTGATAATTAGTCGTTTTCAGCCAATTTTCAGAATTTTTGCAAATTTCACTTTTTTGTGAAAATATCCACTAAATGAGGGAATAATATGTGTGAGGGTACCCCAGAAGATTTCCAAATGTGTCTGGGTAGAAAATATATCCCACGGGGGTAAAATTGAAAAAAGTTTAAAAAAATTTTTTTTTTGGACTTAGTCATTTTTCCGGCGTTTATCAGACTTTCATATAGGGAAAATGTCAGTGAGAGTTCCGATTTCAGCTCCAGAGCGATTCGAATGATGAGTCCTTGATATTTAGTGTTTTTTCAGCTAATTTTCTGAATTTTTGAAAATTTCACTTTTTTGTGAAAATATCCACTAAATGAGGGAATAATATGTATGAGGGTACCCCAGGAGAGTTCCAAATGTGTGTGGGTAGAATATAGCTCCCACAGGGGTAAAATTGAAAAAAGTTGAAAAACTTTTTTTTTTGGATTTAGTCATTTTTCCGGCGTTTATCAGACTTTTAGATAGGGGAAATGTCAATGAGCATTCCGATTTCAGTTCCAGAGTGATTCGACCGATGAGTCCTTGATATTTAGTCGTTTTCCGACAATTTTCTGAATATTTGAAAATTTCACTTTTTTGTGAAAATATCCGCTAACTTAGGGAATAATACGTGTGAGCGTACCCCAGGAGAGTTGCAAATGTGTGTGGGTAGAAAACATATCCCACGGGGGTAAAATTTAAAAAAGTTGAAAAAAAATTTTTTTTTGAACTTAGTCATTTTTCCTGCGTTTATCAGACTTTCAAATAGGGAAAATGTCAGTGAGTGTTCCGATTTCAGTTCCAGAGCGATTCGTCCGATAAGTCCTTGACATTTAGTCGTTTTCAGCAAATTTTCTGAATTTTTGAAAATTTCACTTTTTTTTTAAAATATCCACTAAATGAGGGAATAATATGTGTGAGGGTACCCAGGAGAGTTCCAAATGTGCGTGGGTAGAATATATATCCCACGGGGGTAAAATTGAAAAAAGTTGAAAACATTTTTTGGGGGTACTTAGTCATATTTCCGGCATTTATCAGACTTTCAGATAGGGGAAATGTCAGTGAGCATTCCGATTTCAGTTCCAGAGCTATTCGACCGAAGAGTCCTTGATATTTAGTAGTTTTCAGCCAATTTTCGAAAATTTCATTTTTTTGTGAAAATATCCACTAAATGAGGGAATAATATGTGTGAGGATACCCCAGGAGAGTTCGAAATGTGTGTGGGTAGAATATATATCCCACGGGGGTAAAATTGAAAAAAGTTGAACAATTTTTTTTGGGGGACTTAGTTATTTTTCCGGCGTCTATCAGACTTTCAGATAGGGAAAATGTCAGTGAGCATTCCGATTTCAGTTCAAGAGTGATTCGACCGATGAGTCCTTGATATTTAGTCGTTTTCAGCCAATTTTCTGAATTTTTGAAAATTTCACTTTTTTTTGAAAATATCCGCTAAATGAGGGAATAATATGTGTGAGGGTACCCCAGGAGAGTTCCAAATGTGTGTGGGTAGAATATAGTTCCCACGGGGGTAAAATTGAAAAAAGTTGAAAAATTTTATTTTTTGGATTGTCATTTTTCCGGCGTTTATCAGACTTTTAGATAGGGGAAATGTCAGTGAGCATTCCGATTTCAGTTCCAGAGCGATTCGACCGATGAGTCCTTGATATTTAGTCGTTTTCAGCCAATTTTCAGAATTTTTGAAAATTTCACTTTTTTGTGAAAATATCCGCTAACTGAGGGAATAATATGTGTGAGGGTACCCCAGGAGAGTTCCAAATGTATGTGGGTAGAATATAGATCCCACGGGGGTAAAATTGAAAAAAGTTAAAAAAATTTTTTTGGGGGATTTAGTCATTTTCCGGCGTTTATCAGACTTTCAGATAGGGTAAATGTCAGTGAGCGTTCCGATTTCAGATCCAGAGCGATTCGCCCGATGAGTCCTTGATATTTATTCGTTTTCATCCAATTTTCTGAATTTTTGAAAATTTCACTTTTTTGTGAAAATATCCGCTAAATGAGGGAATAATATGTGTGAGGGTACCCCAGGAGAGTTCCAAATGTGTGTGGGTAGAATATATATCCCACAGGAGTAAAATTGAAAAAAGTTTAAGAAAAAATTTTTTTGGACTTAGTCATTTTTCCTGCGTTTATCAGACCTTCAGATAGGGAAAATGTCAGTGAGCAATCCGATTTCAGCTCCAGAGTGATTCGCCCGATTAGTCCTTGATATTTTGTCGTTTTCAGCAAATTTTCTGAATTTTTGAAAATATCACTTTTTTTGTGAAAATATCCACTGAATGAGGGAATAATATTTGTGAGGGTACCCTAGGAGAGTTCAAAATGTGTGTGGGTAGAAAATATATCCCACGGGGGTAAAACTGAAAAAAGTTGAAAAATTTTTTTTTTTGGGCTTAGTCATTTTTCCGGCATTTATCAGATTTTCAGATAGGGAAAATGTCAGTTCCAGAGCGGTTCGCCCCATGAGTCCTTGATATTTGGTCGATTTCAGCCAATTTTCTGAATTTTTGAAAATTTCACTTTTTTGTGAAAATATCCGCTAACTGAGGGAATAATATGTTTGAGGGAACCCCAGGAGAGTTCCAAATGTGTGAGGGTAGAAAATATATCCCACGGGGGTAAAATTGAAAAAAGTAAAAAAAAAAAATTTTGTTGAACTTAGTCATCTTTCCAGCGTTTATCAGACTTTCAGATAAGGGAAATGTCAGTGAGCATTCCGATTTCAGTTCCAGAGTGAATCGCCCGATGAGGCCTTGATATTTAGTCGTTTTCAGCCAATTTTCTGAATTTTTTAAAATTTCACTTTTTTGTGAAAAGATCCACTAAATGAGGGAATAATATGTGTGAGGGTACCCCTGGAGAGTTCCAAATGTGTGTGGGTAGAATATAGTTCCCACGGGGGTAAAGTTGAAAAAAGTTGAAACATTTTTTTTTTCCGATTTAGTCATTTTTCCGGCGTTTATCAGACTTTCAGATAGGGGAAATGTCAGTGAGCATTCCGATTTCAGTTCCAGAGTGAATCGCCCGATGAGGCCTTGATATTTAGTCGTTTTCAGCAAATTTTCAGAATTTTTGAAAATTTCACTTTTTTGTGAAAATATCCACTAAATGAGGGAATAATATGTGTGAGGGTACCCCAGGAGAGTTCCAAATGTGTGTGAGTAGAAAATGTATCCCACGGGGGTAAAATTGAAAACAGTTTAAAAAAATTTTTTTTTTGGACTTAGTCATTTCTCCTGCGTTTAACAGACTTTCAGATAGGGGAAATGTCAGTGAGCGTTCCGATTTCAGTTCCAGAGCGATTCGACCGATGAGTCCTTGATATATAGTCGTTTTCAGCAAATTTTCAGAATTTTTTAAAATTTCACTTTTTTGTGAAAATATCCACTAAATGAGGGAATAATATGTGTGAGGGTACCCGAGGAGAGTTCCAAATGTGTGTGAGTAGAAAATGTATCCCACGGGGGTAAAATGGAAAAAAGTTGAAAAATATTTTTTTTTGGGGCTTAGTCATTTTTCCGGCATTTATCAGATTTTCAGATAGGGAAAATGTCAGTTCCAGAGCTTTTCGCCCTATGAGTCCTTGACATTTAGTCGTTTTCAGCAAATTTTCTGAATTTTTGAAAATTTCACTTTTTGTGAAAGTATCCACTAAATGAAGGAATAATATGTGTGAGGGTACCCCAGGAGAGTTCCAAATGTGTGTGGGTAGAATATATATCCCACGGGGGTAAAATTGAAAAAAGTTGAAAAATATTTTTTTTTGGGCTTAGTAATTTTTCCGGCGTTTATCATATTTTCAGATAGGGAAAATGTCAGTTCCAGAGCTTTTCGCCCTATGAGTCCTTGACATTTAGTCGTTTTCAGCAAATTTTCTGAATTTTTGAAAATTTCACTTTTTGTGAAAGTATCCACTAAATGAGGGAATAATATGTGTGAGGGTACCCCAGGAGAGTTCCAAATGTGTGTGGGTAGAATATATATCCCACGGGGGTAAAATTGAAAAAAGTTGAAAAATTTTTTTGGGGGGACTTAGTCATTTTTCCGGCGTCTATCAGACTTTCAGATAGGGGAAATGTCAGTGAGCATTCCGATTTCAGTTCCAGAGCGATTCGCCCGTCAGTCCTTGATATTTAGTCGTTTTCAGCCAATTTTCAGAATTTTTGAAAATTTCACTTTTTTGTGAAAATATCCACTAAATGAGGGAATAATATTTGTGAGGGTACCCCAGGAGAATTCCAAATGTCTGTGGGTAAAATATATATCCCACGGGGGTAAAATTGAAAAAAGTTGAAAAAAATTTTTTTTTTGGACTTAGTCATTTTTCTGGTATTTATGAGACTTTCAGATAGGGAAAATGTCAGTGAGCGTTCCGATTTCAGTTCCAGAGCGATTCGCCCGATCAGTCCTGATATTTAGTCGTTTTCAGACAATTTTCTGAATTTTTAAAAGTTTCACTTTTTTGTGAAAATATCCGCTAAATGAGGGAATAATATGTGTGAGGGTACCCCAGGAGAGTTCCAAATGTGTGTGGGTAGAAAATATATCCCACGGGGGTAAAATTGAAAAAAGTTGAAAATATTTTTTTTTTGGGCTTAGTCATTTTTCTGGCGTTTATCAGATTTTCAGATAGGGAAAATGTCAGTTCCTGAGTGGTTCGCCCGATGAGTCCTTGATATTTAGTCGTTTTCACCAAATTTTCAGAATTTTTGAAAACTTCACTTTTTGTGAAAGTATCCACTAAATGAGGGAATAATATGTGTGAGGGTAGCCCAGGAGAGTTCCAAATGTGTGTGGGTAGAATATATATCCCACGGGGGTAAAATTGAAAAAAGTTGAAAAAATTTTTATTTTTAAACTTAGTCATTTTTCCGGCGTTTATCAGACTTTCAGATAGGGGAAATGTCAGTGAGCGTTCCGATTTCAGTTCCAGAGCGATTCGCCCGATGAGTCCTTGATATTTAGTCGTTTTCAGCCAATTTTCTGAATTTTTGAAAATTTCACTTTTTTGTGAAAATATCCGCTAATTGAGGGAATAATATGTGTGAGGGTACCCCAGTGTAGTTCCAAATGTTTGTGGGTAGAAAATATATCCCACGGGGAAAAAAGTGAAAAAAGTTTAAAAAATTATTTTTTTTTGGACTTAGTCTTTTTTCCAGCGTTTATCAGATTTTCAGATAGGGAAAATCACAGTTCCAGAGCGATTCGCCCGATGAGTCCTTGATATTTAGTCGTTTTCAGCCAATTTTCTGAATTTTTGAAAATTTCACTTTTTTGTGAAAATATCCGCTAAATGAGGGAATAATATGTGTGAGGATACCCCAGGATAGTTCCAAATGTGTGTGGGTAGAAAATATATCCCATGGGGGTAAAATTGAAAAAAGTTGAAAAAAATATTTTTTTTGAACTTAGTCATTTTTCCTGTGTTTATCAGACTTTCAAATAGGGGAAATGTCAGTGAGCGTTCTGATTACCGCTCCAGAGCGATTCGACCCGATGAGTCCTTGATATTTAGTCGTTTTCAGCCAATTTTCTGAATTTTTGAAAATTTCACTTTTTTGTGAAAATATCCACTAAATGAGGGAATAATATATGTGAGGGTACCGCAGGAGAGTTCCAAATGTGTGTGGGTAGAAAATATATCGCACGGGGGTAAAAGTGAAAAAAGTTGAAAAAAATGTTTTTTTTGGACTTAGTAATTTTTCCGGCGTTTATCAGACTTTCAGATATGGGAAATGTCAGTGAGCGTTCCGATTTCAGTTCCAGAGCGATTTGCCCAATGAGTCCTTGATATTTAGTCGTTTTCAGCCAATTTTCTGAATTTTTGAAAATTTCACTTTTTTGTGAAAATATCCACTAAATGAGGTAATAATACAGTATGTAAGAGGGGACCCCAGGAGAGTTCAAAATGTGTGTGGGTAGAAAATATATCCCACGGGGGTAAAATTGAAAAAAGTTGAAAAAAAAGGTTTTTTTGGACTTAGTCATTTTTCCGGCGTTTATCAGACTTTCAGATAGGGGAAATGTCAGTGAGCGTTCCGATTTCAGTTACAGAGCGCTTCCCCCGATGAGTCCTTGATATTTAGTCATTTTCAGCGAATTTTCTGAATTTTTGAAAATTTCACTTTTTTGTGAAAATATTCACTAAATGAGGGAATAATATGTGTGAGGGTACCCCAGGAGAGTTCCAAATGTGTGTGGGTAGAATATATATCCCACGGCGATAAAATTGAAAAAAGTTGAAAAAAAAGGTTTTCTTGGACTTAGTCATTTTTCTGGCATTTATCAGACTTTCAGATAGGGGAAATGTAAGTGAGCATTTCGATTTCAGTTTCAGAGCGATTCGCCCGATGAGTCCTTAATATTTAGTTGTTTTCAGCCAATTTTCTGAATTTTTGAAAATTTCACTTTTTTGTGAAAATGTCCACTAAATGAGGTAATAATATGTGTGCGGCTACCCCAGGAGAGTTCCAAATGTGTGTGGGTAGAATGTATATCCCACGGTTGTAAAATTGAAAAAAGTTGAAAAAAATTTTTTTTTTAGACTTAGTCATTTTTACGGCGTTTATCAGACTTTCAGATAGGGGAAGTGTCAGTGAGAGTTCCGATTTCAGTTCCAGAGCGATTCGCCCGATGAGTCCTTGATATTTAGTCGTTTTCATCAGTCAATTTTCTCAATTTTTGAAAATTTCATTTTTTTGTTAAAATATCCACTAAATGAGGTAATAATATGTGTGCGGGTACCCCAAGAGAGTTCCAAATGTGTGTGGGTAGAATGTATATCCCACGGTAGTAAAATTGAAAAAAAGTTGAAAAAAATTTTTTTTTGGACCTAGTCATTTTTCCGGCGTTTATCAGACTTTCAGATAGGGGAAATGTCATTGAGCATTCTGATTTCAGTTCCAGAGCGATTTGCCCGATGAGTCCTTGATATTTAGTCGTTTTCAGTCAATTTTCTGAATTTTTGAAAATTTCACTTTTTTGTGAAAATATTCACTAAATGAGGGAATAATATGTTTGAGGGTACCCCAGGAGAGTTCCAAATATGCGTGGGTAGAATATATATCCCACGGGGGTAAAATTGAAAAAAGTTGAAAAAAAAGTTTTTTTTGGACTTAGTCATTTTTCCGGCGTTTATCAGACTTTCAGAGAGGGGAAGTGTCAGTGAGAGTTCCGATTTCAGTTCCAGAGCGATTCGCCCGATGAGTCCTTGATATTTAGTCGTTTTCAGCCAATTTTCTGAATTTTTGAAAATTTCACTTTCTTGTGAAAATATTCACTAAATGAGGGAATAATATATGTGAGGGTACCCCATGAGAGTTCCAAATGTGTGTGGGTAGAATATATATCCCATGGGGATAAAATTGAAAAAATTTGAAAAAAAAGGTTTTTTTGGACTTAGTCATTTTTCCGGCGTTTATCAGACTTTCAGATAGGGGAAATGTCATTGAGCGTTCTGATTTCAGTTCCAGAGCGATTTGCCCGATGAGTCCTTGATATTTAGTCGTTTTCATCAATCAATTTTCAAAATTTTTGAAAATTTCACTTTTTTGTGAAAATATCCATTAAATGAGGTAATAGTATGTGTGCGGGTACCCCAGGAGAGTTCCAAATGTGTGTGGGTAGAATATATATCCCACGTGGATAAAATTGAAAAAAGTTGAAAAAAAAGATTTTTTTGGACTTAGTCATTTTTCCGGCATTCATCAGACTTTCAGATAGGGGAAATGTCAGAGAGCGTTCCGATTTCAGTTCCAGAGCGATTCACCCGATGAGTCCTTAATATTTAGTCGTTTTCAGCCAATTTTCTAAATTTTTTAAAATTTCACTTTTTTGTGAAAATGTTCACTAAATGAGGGAATAATATGTGTGAGGGTACCCCAGGAGAGTTCCAAATGTGTGTGGGTAGAATATATATCCCACGTGGGTAAAATTGAAAAAAGTTGAAAAAAAAGATTTTTTTGGACTTAGTCATTTTTCCGGCATTCATCAGACTTTCAGATAGGGGAAATGTCAGAGAGCGTTCCGATTTCAGTTCCAGAGCAATTCGCCCGATGAGTCCTTGATATTTAGTCGTTTTCAGCCTATTTTCTCAATTTTTTAAAATTTCACTTTTTTGTGAAAATATCCACTAAATGAGGAAATTATTTGTGTGAGGGTACCCCAGGAGAGTTCCAAATGTGTGTGTGTAGAATATATTTCCCACGGGGATAAAATTGAAAAAAGTTGAAAAAAAGGTTTTTTTGTAGTCATTTTTCTGGCGTTTATCAGACTTTCAGATAGGGGAAATGTCAGTGAGCGTTTCGATTTCAGTTCCAGAGCGATTCGCCCGATGAGTACTTAATATTTAGTTGTTTTCAGCCAATTTTCTGAATTTTTGAAAATTTCACTTTTTTGTGAAAATATCCGCTAAATAAGGGAATAATATGTGTGAGGGTACCCCAGGAGAGTTCCAAATGTCTTTGGGTAGAATATATATCTCACGTGGATAAAATTGAAAAAAGTTGAAAAAAAAGGTTTTTTTGGACTTAGTCATTTTTCCGGCGTTTATCAGACTTTCAGAAAGGGGCAATGTCAGTGAGCGTTCCCATTTCAGTTCCAGAGCGCTTCGCCCGATGAGTCCTTGATATTTAGTCGTTTCAGCGAATTTTCTGAATTTTTGAAAATTTCACTTTTTTGTGAAAATATTCACTAAATGAGGGAATAATATGTGTGAGGGTACCCCAGGAGAGTTCCAAATGTGTGTGGGTAGAATATATATCCACGTGGGTAAAATTGAAAAAAGTTGAAAAAAAATTTTTTTTTGGACTGTCATTTTTCCAGCGTTTATCAGACTTTCAGAAAGGGAAAATGTCAATGAGCGTTCCGATTTCAGTTCAAGAGCGATTCGCCCGATGAGTCCTTGATATTTAGTCGTTTTCAGTCAATTTTCTGAATTTTTGAAAATTTCACTTTTTTGTGAAAATATTCACTAAATGAGGGAATAATATGTGTGAGGGTACCCCAGGAGAGTTCCAAATGTGTGTGGGTAGAATATATATCCCACGTGGGTAAAATTGAAAAAAGTTGAAAAAAACGTTTTTTTGGACTGTCATTTTTCCAGCGTTTATCAGACTTTCAGAAAGGGGAAATGTCAATGAGCATTCCGATTTCAGTTCCAGAGCGATTCGCCCCATGAGTCCTTGATATGTAGTCGTTTTCAGCCTATTTTCTCAATTTTTGAAAATTTCACTTTTTTGTGAAAATATCCACTAAATGAGGGAATAGTATGTGTGAGGGTACCCCAGGAGAGTTCCAAATGTGTGTGGGTTGAATAAATATCCCACGTGGGTAAAATTGAAAAAAGTTGAAAAAAAGTTTTTTTTGTACTTAGTCATTTTTCCAGCGTTTATCAGACTTTCAGATAGGGGAAATATCAGTGAGTGTTCCGATTTGAGTTCCAGAGCGTTTTGCCCGATGAGTCCTTAATATTAAGTTGTTTTCAGCCAATTTTCTGAATTTTTGAAAATTTCACTTTTTTGTGAAAATGTTCACTAAATTAGGGAATAATATGTGTGAGGGTACCCCAGGAGAGTTCCAAATGTGTGTGGGTAGAATATATATCCCACGTGGGTAAAATTGAAAAAAAGTTGAAAAAAATTTTTTTTTGGACCTAGTCATTTTTCCGGCGTTTATCAGACTTTCAGATAGGGGAAATGTCATTGAGCATTCTGATTTCAGTTCCAGAGCGATTTGCCCGATGAGTCCTTGATATTTAGTCGTTTTCAGTCAATTTTCTGAATTTTTGAAAATTTCACTTTTTTGTGAAAATATTCACTAAATGAGGGAATAATATGTTTGAGGGTACCCCAGGAGAGTTCCAAATATGCGTGGGTAGAATATATATCCCACGGGGGTAAAATTGAAAAAAGTTGAAAAAAAAGGTTTTTTTGGACTTAGTCATTTTTCCGGCGTTTATCAGACTTTCAGAGAGGGGAAGTGTCAGTGAGAGTTCCGATTTCAGTTCCAGAGCGATTCGCCCGATGAGTCCTTGATATTTAGTCGTTTTCAGCCAATTTTCTGAATTTTTGAAAATTTCACTTTCTTGTGAAAATATTCACTAAATGAGGGAATAATATATGTGAGGGTACCCCATGAGAGTTCCAAATGTGTGTGGGTAGAATATATATCCCATGGGGATAAAATTGAAAAAATTTGAAAAAAAAGGTTTTTTTGGACTTAGTCATTTTTCCGGCGTTTATCAGACTTTCAGATAGGGGAAATGTCATTGAGCGTTCTGATTTCAGCTCCAGAGCGATTTGCCCGATGAGTCCTTGATATTTAGTCGTTTTCATCAATCAATTTTCAAAATTTTTGAAAATTTCACTTTTTTGTGAAAATATCCATTAAATGAGGTAATAGTATGTGTGCGGGTACCCCAGGAGAGTTCCAAATGTGTGTGGGTAGAATATATATCCCACGTGGATAAAATTGAAAAAAGTTGAAAAAAAAGATTTTTTTGGACTTAGTCATTTTTCCGGCATTCATCAGACTTTCAGATAGGGGAAATGTCAGAGAGCGTTCCGATTTCAGTTCCAGAGCGATTCACCCGATGAGTCCTTAATATTTAGTCGTTTTCAGCCAATTTTCTAAATTTTTTAAAATTTCACTTTTTTGTGAAAATGTTCACTAAATGAGGGAATAATATGTGTGAGGGTACCCCAGGAGAGTTCCAAATGTGTGTGGGTAGAATATATATCCCACGTGGGTAAAATTGAAAAAAGTTGAAAAAAAAGATTTTTTTGGACTTAGTCATTTTTCCGGCATTCATCAGACTTTCAGATAGGGGAAATGTCAGAGAGCGTTCCGATTTCAGTTCCAGAGCAATTCGCCCGATGAGTCCTTGATATTTAGTCGTTTTCAGCCTATTTTCTCAATTTTTTAAAATTTCACTTTTTTGTGAAAATATCCACTAAATGAGGGAATAGTATGTGTGACGCAACCCCAGGAGAGTTCCAAATGTGTGTGGGTTGAATATATATCCCATGTGGGTAAAATTGAAAAAAGTTGAAAAAAAGTTTTTTTTGTACTTAGTCATTTTTCCAGCGTTTATCAGACTTTCAGATAGGGGAAATGTCAGTGAGTGTTCCGATTTGAGTTCCAGAGCGTTTTGCCCGATGAGTCCTTAATATTAAGTTGTTTTCAGCCAATTTTCTGAATTTTTGAAAATTTCACTTTTTTGTGAAAATGTTCACTAAATGAGGGAATAATATGTGTGAGGGTACCCCAGGAGAGTTCCAAATGTGTGTGGGTAGAATATATATCCCACGTGGGTAAAATTGAAAAAAGTTGAAAAAAAAGTTTTTTTGGACTGTCATTTTTCCAGCGTTTATCAGACTTTCAGAAAGGGGAAATGTCAATGAGCGCTCCGATTTCAGTTCAAGAGCGATTCGCCCGATGAGTCCTTGATATTTAGTTGTTTTCAGTCAATTTTCTGAATTTTTGAAAATTTCACTTTTTTGTGAAAATATCCACTAAATGAGGAAATTATTTGTGTGAGGGTACCCCAGGAGAGTTCCAAATGTGTGTGTGTAGAATATATTTCCCACGGGGATAAAATTGAAAAAAGTTGAAAAAAAGGTTTTTTTGTAGTCATTTTTCTGGCGTTTATCAGACTTTCAGATAGGGGAAATGTCAGTGAGCGTTTCGATTTCAGTTCCAGAGCGATTCGCCTGATGAGTCCTTAATATTTAGTTGTTTTCAGCCAATTTTCAGAATTTTTGAAAATTTCACTTTTTTGTGAAAATATCCGCTAAATAAGGGAATAATATGTGTGAGGGTACCCCAGGAGAGTTCCAAATGTGTGTGGGTAGAATATATATCCCACGTGGGTAAAATTGAAAAAAGTTGAAAAAAAGTATTTTTGGACTGTCATTTTTCCAGCGTTTATCAGACTTTCAGAAAGGGGAAATGTCAATGAGCGTTCCGATTTCAGTTCAAAAGCGATTCGCCCGATGAGTCCTTGATATTCAGTCGTTTTCAGTCAATTTTCTGAATTTTTGAAAATTTCACTTTTTTGTGAAAATATCCACTAAATGAGGAAATTATTTGTGTGAGGGTACCCCAGGAGAGTTCCAAATGTGTGTGTGTAGAATATATTTCCCACGGGGATAAAATTGAAAAAAGTTGAAAAAAAGGTTTTTTTGTTGTCATTTTTCTGGCGTTTATCAGACTTTCAGATAGGGGAAATGTCAGTGAGCGTTTCGATTTCAGTTCCAGAGCGATTCGCCCGATGAGTCCTTAATATTTAGTTGTTTTCAGCCAATTTTCTGAATTTTTGAAAATTTCACTTTTTTGTGAAAATATCCGCTAAATAAGGGAATAATATGTGTGAGGGTACCCCAGGAGAGTTCCAAATGTGTTTGGGTAGAATATATATCTCACGTGGATAAAATTGAAAAAAGTTGAAAAAAAAGGTTTTTTTGGACTTAGTCATTTTTCCGGCGTTTATCAGACTTTCAGAAAGGGGAAATGTCAGTGAGCGTTCCGATTTCAGTTCCAGAGCGCTTCGCCCGATGAGTCCTTGATATTTAGTCGTTTTCAGCGAATTTTCTGAATTTTTGAAAATTTCACTTTTTTGTGAAAATATTCACTAAATGAGGGAATAATATGTGTGAGGGTACCCCAGGAGAGTTCCAAATGTGTGTGGGTAGAATATATATCCCACGTGGGTAAAATTGAAAAAAGTTGAAAAAAAATTTTTTTTTGGACTGTCATTTTTCCAGCGTTTATCAGACTTTCAGAAAGGGGAAATGTCAATGAGTGTTCCGATTTCAGTTCAAGAGCGATTCGCCCGATGAGTCCTTGATATTTAGTCGTTTTCAGTCAATTTTCTGAATTTTTGAAAATTTCACTTTTTTGTGAAAATATTCACTAAGTGAGGGAATAATATGTTTGAGGGTACCCCAGGAGAGTTCCAAATGTGTGTGGGTAGAATATATATCCCACGGGGGTAAAATTGAAAAAAAAGTTTTTTTTGACTTAGTCATTTTTCCGGCGTTTATCAGACTATCAGACAGGGGAAATGTCAGTGAGTGTTCTGATTTGAGTTCCAGAGCGTTTTGCCCGATGAGTCCTTAATATTTAGTTGTTTTCAGCAAATTTTCTGAATTTTTTAAAATTTCACTTTTTTGTGAAAATGTTCACTAAATGAGGGAATAATATGTGTGAGGGTACCCCAGGAGAGTTCCAAATGTGTGTGGGTAGAATATATATCCCACGTGGGTAAAATTGAAAAAAGTTGAAAAAAACGTTTTTTTTGGACTGTCATTTTTCCAGCGTTTATCAGACTTTCAGAAAAGGGAAATGTCAATGAGCATTCCGATTTCAGTTCGAGAGCGATTCGCCCGATGAGTCCTTGATATTTAGTCGTTTTCAGCCTATTTTCTCAATTTTTGAAAATTTCACTTTTTTGTGAAAATATCCACTAAATGAGGGAATAGTATGTGTGAGGGTACCCCAGGAGAGTTCCAAATGTGTGTGGTTTGAATATATATCCCACGTGGGTAAAATTGAAAAAAGTTGAAAAAAAGTTTTTTTTGTACTTAGTCATTTTTCCAGCGTTTATCAGACTTTCAGATAGGGGAAATGTCAGTGAGTGTTCCGATTTGAGTTCCAGAGCGTTTTGCCCGATGAGTCCTTAATATTAAGTTGTTTTCAGCCAATTTTCTGAATTTTTGAAAATTTCACTTTTTTGTGAAAATGTTCACTAAATGAGGGAATAATATGTGTGAGGGTACCCCAGGAGAGTTCCAAATGTGTGTGGGTAGAATATATATCCCACGTGGGTAAAATTGAAAAAAGTTGAAAAAAAAGTTTTTTTGGACTGTCATTTTTCCAGCGTTTATCAGACTTTCAGAAAGGGGAAATGTCAATGAGCGCTCCGATTTCAGTTCAAGAGCGATTCGACCAATGAGTCCTTGATATTTAGTCGTTTTCAGTCAATTTTCTGAATTTTTGAAAATTTCACTTTTTTGTGAAAATATCCGCTAAATAAGGGAATATGTGAGGGTACCCCAGGAGAGTTCCAAATGTGTGTCGGTAGAATATATATCTCACGTGGATAAAATTGAAAAAAGTTGAAAAAAAAGGTTTTTTTGGACTTAGTCATTTTTCCGGCGTTTATCAGACTTTCAGAAAGGGGCAATGTCAGTGAGCGTTCCCATTTCAGTTCCAGAGCGCTTCGCCCGATGAGTCCTTGAAATTTAGTCGTTTTCAGCGAATTTTCTGAATTTTTGAAAATTTCACTTTTTTGTGAAAATATTCACTAAATGAGGGAATAATATGTGTGAGGGTACCCCAGGAGAGTTCCAAATGTGTGTGTGTGTAGAATATATTTCCCACGGGGATAAAATTGAAAAAAGTTGAAAAAAAGGTTTTTTTGTAGTCATTTTTCTGGCGTTTATCAGACTTTCAGATAGTGGAAATGTCAGTGAGTGTTCCGATTTGAGTTCCAGAGCGTTTTGCCCGATGAGTCCTTAATATTTAGTTGTTTTCAGCCAATTTGCTGAATTTTTGAAAATTTCACTTTTTTGTGAAAATGTTCACCAAATGAGGGAATAATATGTGTGAGGGTACCCCAGGAGAGTTCCAAATGTGTGTGGGTAGAATATATATCCCACGTGGGTAAAATTGAAAAAAGTTGAAAAAAAAGTTTTTTTTGGACTGTCATTTTTCCAGCGTTTATCAGACTTTCAGAAAGGGGAAATGTCAATGAGCGTTCCGATTTCAGTTCAAGAGCGATTCGCCCGATGAGTCCTTGATATTTAGTCGTTTTCAGTCAATTTTCTGAATTTTTGAAAATTTCACTTTTTTGTGAAAATATTCACTAAATGAGGGAATAATATGTTTGAGGGTACCCCAGGAGAGTTCCAAATGTGTGTGGGTAGAATATATATCCCACGGGGGTAAAATTGAAAAAAGTTGAAAAAAAAGGTTTTTTTGGACTTAGTCATTTTTCCGGCGTTTATCAGACTTACAGAAAGGGGAAATGTCAATGAGCATTCCGATTTCAGTTCCAGAGCGATTTGCCCGATGAGTCCTTGATATTTAGTCGTTTTCAGTCAATTTTCTGAATTTTTGAAAATTTCACTTTTTTGTGAAAATATCCACTAAATGAGGAAATTATTTGTGTGAGGGTACCCCAGGAGAGTTCCAAATGTGTGTGTGTAGAATATATTTCCCACGGGGATAAAATTGAAAAAAGTTGAAAAAAAGGTTTTTTTGTAGTCATTTTTCCGGCGTTTATCAGACTTTCAGATAGGGGAAATGTCAGTGAGCGTTTCGATTTCAGTTCCAGAGCGATTCACCCGATGAGTCCTTAATATTTAGTTGTTTTCAGCCAATTTTCTGAATTTTTGAAAATTTCACTTTTTTGTGAAAATATCCGATAAATAAGGGAATAATATGTGTGAGGGTACCCCAGGAGAGTTCCAAATGTGTGTGGGTAGAATATATATCTCACGTGGATAAAATTGAAAAAAGTTGAAAAAAAAGGTTTTTTTGGACTTAGTCATTTTTCCGGCGTTTATCAGACTTTCAGAAAGGGGAAATGTCGGTGAGCGTTCCGATTTCTGTTCCAGAGCGATTTGCCCGATGAGTCCTTAATATTTAGTTGTTTTCAGCCAATTTTCTGAATTTTTGAAAATTTCACTTTTTTGTGAAAATATCCGCTAAATAAGGGAATAATATGTGTGAGGGTACCCCAGGAGAGTTCCAAATGTGTGTGGGTAGAATATATATCCCACGTGGGTAAAATTGAAAAAAGTTGAAAAAAACGTTTTTTTTGGACTGTCATTTTTCCAGCGTTTATCAGACTTTCAGAAAGGGGAAATGTCAATGAGCATTCCGATTTCAGTTCCAGAGCGATTCGCCCGATGAGTCCTTGATATTTAGTCGTTTTCAGCCTATTTTCTCAATTTTTGAAAATTTCACTTTTTTGTGAAAATATCCACTAAATGAGGGAATAGTATTTGTGAGGGTACCCCAGGAGAGTTCCAAATGTGTGTGGTTTGAATATATATCCCACGTGGGTAAAATTGAAAAAAGTTGAAAAAAAGTTTTTTTTGTACTTAGTCATTTTTCCAGCGTTTATCAGACTTTCAGATAGGGGAAATGTCAGTGAGTGTTCCGATTTGAGTTCCAGAGCGTTTTGCCCGATGAGTCCTTAATATTAAGTTGTTTTCAGCCAATTTTCTGAATTTTTGAAAATTTCACTTTTTTGTGAAAATGTTCACTAAATGAGGGAATAATATGTGTGAGGGTACCCCAGGAGAGTTCCAAATGTGTGTGGGTAGAATATATATCCCACGTGGGTAAAATTGAAAAAAGTTGAAAAAAAAGGTTTTTTTGGACTTAGTCATTTTTCCGGCGTTTATCAGACTTTCAGAAAGGGGCAATGTCAGTGAGCGTTCCGATTTCAGTTCCAGAGCGCTTCGCCCGATGAGTCCTTGAAATTTAGTCGTTTTCAGCGAATTTTCTGAATTTTTGAAAATTTCACTTTTTTGTGAAAATATTCACTAAATGAGGGAATAATATGTGTGAGGGTACCCCAGGAGAGTTCCAAATGTGTGTGGGTAGAATATATATCCCACGTGGGTAAAATTGAAAAAAGTTGAAAAAAACGTTTTTTTTGGACTGTCATTTTTCCAGCGTTTATCAGACTTTCAGAAAGGGGAAATGTCAATGAGCATTCTGATTTCAGTTCCAGAGCGATTCGCCTGATGAGTCCTTGATATTTAGTCGTTTTCAGCCTATTTTCTCAATTTTTGAAAATTTCACTTTTTTGTGAAAATATCCACTAAATGAGGGAATAGTATGTGTGAGGGTACCCCAGGAGTGTTCCAAATGTGTGTGTGTGTAGAATATATTTCCCACGGGGATAAAATTGAAAAAAGTTGAAAAAAAGGTTTTTTTGTAGTCATTTTTCTGGCGTTTATCAGACTTTCAGATAGTGGAAATGTCAGTGAGTGTTCCGATTTGAGTTCCAGAGCGTTTTGCCCGATGAGTCCTTAATATTTAGTTGTTTTCAGCCAATTTGCTGAATTTTTGAAAATTTCACTTTTTTGTGAAAATGTTCACCAAATGAGGGAATAATATGTGTGAGGGTACCCCAGGAGAGTTCCAAATGTGTGTGGGTAGAATATATATCCCACGTGGGTAAAATTGAAAAAAGTTGAAAAAAAAGTTTTTTTTGGACTGTCATTTTTCCAGCGTTTATCAGACTTTCAGAAAGGGGAAATGTCAATGAGCGTTCCGATTTCAGTTCAAGAGCGATTCGCCCGATGAGTCCTTGATATTTAGTCGTTTTCAGCCAATTTTCTGAATTTTTGAAAATTTCACTTTTTTGTGAAAATATCCGCTAAATGAGGGAATAATATGTGTGAGGGTACCCCAGGAGAGTTCCAAATGTGTGTGGGTAGAATACGTATCCCACGTGGATAAAATTGAAAAAAGTTGAAAAAAAAGGTTTTTTTGGACTTAGTCATTTTTCCGGCGTTTATCAGACTTTCAGAAAGGGGAAATGTCAATGAGCATTCCGATTTCAGTTCCAGAGCGATTTGCCCGATGAGTCCTTGATATTTAGTCGTTTTCAGTCAATTTTCTGAATTTTTGAAAATTTCACTTTTTTTGTGAAAATATCCACTAAATGAGGAAATTATTTGTGTGAGGGTACCCCAGGAGAGTTCCAAATGTGTGTGTGTGTAGAATATATTTCCCACGGGGATAAAATTGAAAAAAGTTGAAAAAAAGTTTTTTTTGTAGTCATTTTTCTGGCGTTTATCAGACATTCAGATAGTGGAAATGTCAGTGAGTGTTCCGATTTGAATTCCAGAGCGTTTTGCCCGATGAGTCCTTAATATTTAGTTGTTTTCAGCCAATTTGCTGAATTTTTGAAAATTTCACTTTTTTGTGAAAATGTTCACTAAATGAGGGAATAATATGTGTGAGGGTACCCCAGGAGAGTTCCAAATGTGTGTGGGTAGAATATATATCCCACGTGGGTAAAATTGAAAAAAGTTGAAAAAAAAGTTTTTTTTGGACTGTCATTTTTCCAGCGTTTATCAGACTTTCAGAAAGGGGAAATGTCAGTGAGCGTTTCGATTTCAGTTCCATAGCGATTCGCCCGATGAGTCCTTAATATTTAGTTGTTTTCAGCTAATTTTGCAGAATTGTTGAAAATTTCACTTTTTTGTGAAAATGTCCACTAAATGAGGTAATAATATGTGTGCGGCTACCCCAGGAGAGTTCCAAATGTGTGTGGGTAGAATATATATCCCACGGGGGGGAAATTGAAAAAAGTTGAAAAAAATGATTTTTTTGGACTTGGTCATTTTTCCGGCGTTTATCAGACTTTCAGATAAGGGAAATGTCAGAGAGCATTCCGATTTCCGTTCCAGAGCGATTTGCCCGATGAGTCCTTAATATTTAGTTGTTTTCAGCCAATTTTCTGAATTTTTGAAAATTTCACTTTTTTGTGAAAATATCCGCTAAATAAGGGAATAATATGTGTGAGGGTACCCCAGGAGAGTTCCAAATGAATGTGGGTAGAATACATAACCCACGGGGGTAAAATTGAAAAAAGTTGAAAAAAAAGTTTTTTTTGGACTGTCATTTTTCCAGCGTTTATCAGACTTTCAGAAAGGGGAAATGTCAATGAGCGTTCCGATTTAAGTTCAAGTGCGATTCGCCCGATGAGTCCTTGATATTTAGTTGTTTTCAGTCAATTTTCTGAATTTTTGAAAATTTCACTTTTTTGTGAAAATATTCACTAAATGAGGGAATAATATGTTTGAGGGTACCCCAGGAGAGTTCCAAATGTGTGTGGGTAGAATATATATCCCACGGGGGTAAAATTGAAAAAAAAGGTTTTTTGGACTTAGTCATTTTTCCGGCGTTTATCAGACTTTCAGATAGGGGAAAGTTCATTGAGCGTTCCGATTTCAGTTCCAGAGCGATTTGCCCAATGAGCCCTTGCTATTTAGTCGTTTTCAGTTAATTTTCTGAATTTTTGAAAATTTCACTTTTTTGTGAAAATATCCGCTAAATGAGGAAATAATTTGTGTGAGGGTACCCCAGGAGAGTTCCAAATGTGTGTGGGTAGAATATATATCCCACGTGGGTAAATTTGAAAAAAGTTGAAAAAAAAGGTTTTTTTGGACTGTCATTTTTCCGGCGTTTATCAGACTTTCAGAAAGGGGAAATGTCATTGAGCGTTCTGATTTCAGTTCCAGAGAGATTTGCCCAATTAGTCTTTGATATTTAGTCGCTTTCATCAGTCAATTTTCAAAATTTTTGAAAATTTCACTTTTTTGTGAAAATATCCGCTAAATGAGGTAATAATATGTGTGCGGGTACCCCAGGAGAGTTCCAAATGTGTGTGGGTAGAGTGTATATCCCACGGGGGTAAAATTGAAAAAGGTTGAAAAAAAAGGGTTTTTTTGGACTTAGTCATTTTTCCGGCGTTTATCAGACTTTCAGATAGGGGAAATGTCAATGAGCATTCCGATTTCAGTTGCAGAGCGATTTGCCCGATGAGTCCTTGATATTTAGTCGTTTTCAGTCAATTTTCTGAATTTTTGAAAATTTCACTTTTTTGTGAAAATATTCACTAAATGAGGGAATAATATGTGTGAGGGTACCCCAGGAGAGTTCCAAATGTGTGTGGGTAGAATATATATTCCACGGGGGTAAAATTGAAAAAAGTTGAAAAAAAAGTTTTTTTTATACTTAGTCATTTTTCCGGCGTTTATCAGACTTTCAGAAAGGGGAAATGTCAATGAGCGTTCCGATTTCCGTTCCAGAGCGATTTGCCCGATGAGTCCTTAGTATTTAGTTGTTTTCAGCCAATTTTCTGAATTTTTGAAAATTTCACTTTTTTGTGAAAATATCCGCTAAATAAGGGAATAATATGTGTGAGGGTACCCCAGGAGAGCTCCAAATGTGTGTGGGTAGAATATATATCCCACGTGGATAAAATTGAAAAAAGTTGAAGAAAAAGGTTTTTTTGGACTTAGTCATTTTTCCGGCGTTTATCAGACTTTCAGAAAGGGGAAATGTCAATGAGCATTCCGATTTCAGTTCCAGAGCGATTTGCCCGATGAGTCCTTGATATTTAGTCGTTTTCAGTCAATTTTCTGAATTTTTGAAAATTTCACTTTTTTGTGAAAATATCCACTAAATGAGGAAATTATTTGTGTGAGGGTACCCCAGGAGAGTTCCAAATGTGTGTGTGTAGAATATATTTCCCACGGGGATAAAATTGAAAAAAGTTGAAAAAAAGGTTTTTTTGTAGTCATTTTTCTGGCGTTTATCAGACTTTCAGATAGGGGAAATGTCAGTGAGCGTTTCGATTTCAGTTCCATAGCGATTCGCCCGATGAGTCCTTAATATTTAGTTGTTTTCAGCCAATTTTGCAGAATTTTTGAAAATTTCACTTTTTTGTGAAAATGTCCACTAAATGAGGTAATAATATGTGTGCGGCTACCCCGTGAGAGTTCCAAATGTGTGTGGGTAGAATATATATCCCACGGGGGGGAAATTGAAAAAAGTTGAAAAAAATGATTTTTTTGGACTTGGTCATTTTTCCGGCGTTTATCAGACTTTCAGATAAGGGAAATGTCAGAGAGCATTCCGATTTCCGTTCCAGAGCGATTTGCCCGATGAGTCCTTAATATTTAGTTGTTTTCAGCCAATTTTCTGAATTTTTGAAAATTTCACTTTTTTGTGAAAATATCCGCTAAATAAGGGAATAATATGTGTGAGGGTACCCCAGGAGAGTTCCAAATGAATGTGGGTAGAATACATAACCCACGGGGGTAAAATTGAAAAAAGTTGAAAAAAAAGTTTTTTTTGGACTGTCATTTTTCCAGCGTTTATCAGACTTTCAGAAAGGGGAAATGTCAATGAGCGTTCCGATTTAAGTTCAAGTGCGATTCGCCCGATGAGTCCTTGATATTTAGTGTTTTCAGTCAATTTTCTGAATTTTTGAAAATTTCACTTTTTTGTGAAAATATTCACTAAATGAGGGAATAATATGTTTGAGGGTACCCCAGGAGAGTTCCAAATGTGTGTGGGTAGAATATATATCCCACGGGGGTAAAATTGAAAAAAAAGGTTTTTTGGACTTAGTCATTTTTCCGGCGTTTATCAGACTTTCAGATAGGGGAAAGTTCATTGAGCGTTCCGATTTCAGTTCCAGAGCGATTTGCCCGATGAGCCCTTGCTATTTAGTCGTTTTCAGTTAATTTTCTGAATTTTTGAAAATTTCACTTTTTTGTGAAAATATCCGCTAAATGAGGAAATAATTTGTGTGAGGGTACCCCAGGAGAGTTCCAAATGTGTGTGGGTAGAATATATATCCCACGTGGGTAAATTTGAAAAAAGTTGAAAAAAAAGGTTTTTTTGGACTGTCATTTTTCTGGCGTTTATCAGACTTTCAGAAAGGGGAAATGTCATTGAGCGTTCTGATTTCAGTTCCAGAGAGATTTGCCCGATTAGTCTTTGATATTTAGTCGCTTTCATCAGTCAATTTTCAAAATTTTTGAAAATTTCACTTTTTTGAGAAAATATCCGCTAAATGAGGTAATAATATGTGTGCGGGTACCCCAGGAGAGTTCCAAATGTGTGTGGGTAGAATGTATATCCCACGGGGGTAAAATTAAAAAAGGTTGAAAAAAAAGGGTTTTTTTGGACTTAGTCATTTTTCCGGCGTTTATCAGACTTTCAGATAGGGGAAATGTCAATGAGCATTCCGATTTCAGTTGCAGAGCGATTTGCCCGATGAGTCCTTGATATTTAGTCGTTTTCAGTCAATTTTCTGAATTTTTGAAAACTTCACTTTTTTGTGAAAATATTCACTAAATGAGGGAATAATATGTGTGAGGGTACCCCAGGAGAGTTCCAAATGTGTGTGGGTAGAATATATATTCCACGGGGGTAAAATTGAAAAAAGTTGAAAAAAAAGTTTTTTTTATACTTAGTCATTTTTCCGGCGTTTATCAGACTTTCAGAAAGGGGAAATGTCAATGAGCGTTCCGATTTCCGTTCCAGAGCGATTTGCCCGATGAGTCCTTAATATTTAGTTGTTTTCAGAAAATTTTCTGAATTTTTGAAAATTTCACTTTTTTGTGAAAATATCCGCTAAATAAGGGAATAATATGTGTGAGGGTACCCCAGGAGAGCTCCAAATGTGTGTGGGTAGAATATATATCCCACGTGGATAAAATTGAAATAAGTTGAAAAAAAAGGTTTTTTTGGACTGTCATTTTTCCAGCGTTTATCAGACTTTCAGAAAGGGGAAATGTCAATGAGCGTTCCGATTTCAGTTCAAGAGCGATTCGCCCGATGAGTCCTTGATATTTAGTCGTTTTCAGTCAATTTTCTGAATTTTTGAAAATTTCACTTTTTTGTGAAAATAATCACTAAATGAGGGAATAATATGTTTGAGGGTACCCCAGGAGAGTTCCAAATGTGTGTGGGTAGAATATATATCCCACGGGGGTAAAATTGAAAAAAGTTGAAAAAAAAGTTTTTTTTGGACTTAGTCATTTTTCCGGTGTTTATCAGACTTTCAGAAAGGGGAAATGTCAATGATCGTTCCGATTTCAGTTCCAGAGCGATTCGCCCTCTGAGTCCTTGATATTTAGTCGTTTTCAGCCAATTTTCTGAATTTTTGAAAATTTCACTTTTTTTGTGAAAATATCCGCTAAATGAGGGAATAATATGTGTGAGGGTACCCCAGGAGAGTTCCAAATGTGTGTGGGTAGAATATATATCCCACGTGGATAAAATTGAAAAAAGTTGAAAAAAAAGTTTTTTTTGGACTTAGTCATTTTTCCGGCGTTTATCAGACTTTCAGAAAGGGGAAATGTCAATGAGCATTCCGATTTCAGTTCCAGAGCGATTTGCCCGATGAGTCCTTGATATTTAGTCGTTTTCAGTTAATTTTCTGAATTTTTGAAAATTTCACTTTTTTGTGAAAATATCCACTAAATGAGGAAATTATTTGTGTGAGGGTACCCCAGGAGAGTTCCAAATGTGTGTGTGTAGAATATATTTCCCACGGGGATAAAATTGAAAAAAGTTGACAAAAAGGTTTTTTTGTAGTCATTTTCTGGCGTTTATCAGACTTTCAGCTAGGGGAAATGTCAGTGAGCGTTTCGATTTCAGTTCCATAGCGATTCGCCCGATGAGTCCTTAATATTTAGTTGTTTTCAGCCAATTTTGCAGAATTTTTGAAAATTTCACTTTTTTGTGAAAATGTCCACTAAATGAGGTAATAATATGTGTGCGGCTACCCCAGGAGAGTTCCAAATGTGTGTGGGTAGAATATATATCCCACGGGGGGGAAATTGAAAAAAGTTGAAAAAAATGATTTTTTTGGACTTGGTCATTTTTCCGGCGTTTATCAGACTTTCAGATAAGGGAAATGTCAGAGAGCATTCCGATTTCCGTTCCAGAGCGATTTGCCCGATGAGTCCTTAATATTTAGTTGTTTTCAGCCAATTTTCTGAATTTTTGAAAATTTCACTTTTTTGTGAAAATATCCGCTAAATAAGGGAATAATATGTGTGAGGGTACCCCAGGAGAGTTCCAAATGAATGTGGGTAGAATACATAACCCACGGGGGTAAAATTGAAAAAAGTTGAAAAAAAAGTTTTTTTTGGACTGTCATTTTTCCAGCGTTTATCAGACTTTCAGAAAGGGGAAATGTCAATGAGCGTTCCGATTTAAGTTCAAGTGCGATTCGCCCGATGAGTCCTTGATATTTAGTGTTTTCAGTCAATTTTCTGAATTTTTGAAAATTTCACTTTTTTGTGAAAATATTCACTAAATGAGGGAATAATATGTTTGAGGGTACCCCAGGAGAGTTCCAAATGTGTGTGGGTAGAATATATATCCCACGTGGGTAAATTTGAAAAAAGTTGAAAAAAAAGGTTTTTTTGGACTGTCATTTTTCCGGCGTTTATCAGACTTTCAGAAAGGGGAAATGTTATTGAGCGTTCTGATTTCAGTTCCAGAGAGATTTGCCCGATTAGTCTTTGATATTTAGTCGCTTTCATCAGTCAATTTTCAAAATTTTTGAAAATTTCACTTTTTTGTGAAAATATCCGCTAAATGAGGTAATAATATGTGTGCGGGTACCCCAGGAGAGTTCCAAATGTGTGTGGGTAGAATGTATATCCCACGGGGGTAAAATTGAAAAAGGTTGAAAAAAAAGGTTTTTTTTGGACTTAGTCATTTTTCCGGCGTTTATCAGACTTTCAGATAGGGGAAATGTCAATGAGCATTCCGATTTCAGTTGCAGAGCGATTTGCCCGATGAGTCCTTGATATTTAGTCGTTTTCAGCCAATTTTCTGAATTTTTGAAAATTTCACTTTTTTGTGAAAATATTCACTAAATGAGGGAATAATATGTGTGAGGGTACCCCAGGAGAGTTCCAAATGTGTGTGGATAGAATATATATCCCACGGGGGTAAAATTGAAAAAAGTTGAAATAAAAGTTTTTTTTATACTTAGTCATTTTTCCGGCGTTTATCAGACTTTCAGAAAGGGGAAATGTCAATGAGCGTTCCGATTTCCGTTCCAGAGCGATTTACCCGATGAGTCCTTAATATTTAGTTGTTTTCAGCCAATTTTCAGAATTTTTGAAAATTTCACTTTTTTGTGAAAATATCCGCTAAATAAGGGAATAATATGTGTGAGGGTACCCCAGGAGAGCTCCAAATGTGTGTGGGTAGAATATATATCCCACGGGGGTAAAATTGAAAAAAATTGAAAATTTTTTTATTTTGGACTTAGTCATTTTTCTGGCATTTATCAGACTTTCATATAGGAGAAATGTCAGTGAGCATTCCGATTTCAGTTCCAGAGCGATTCGAACGATGAGTCCTTGATATTTAGTCGTTTTCAGCCAATTTTCTGAATTTTTGAAAATTTCACTTTTTTGTGAAAATATCCACTAAATGAGGGCATAATATGAGTGAGGGTACCCCAGGAGAGTTCCAAATGTGTGTGGGTAGAATATATATCCCACGGGGGTAAAATTGAAAAAAGTTGAAAAAAAAATTTTTTTGGGACTTAGTCATTTTTCCAGCATTTATCAGACTTTCAGATAGGGGAAATGCCAGTGAGCATTCCGATTTCAGTTCCAGAGCGATTCGAATGATGAGTCCTTGATATTTAGACGTTTTCAGCCAATTTTCTGAATTTTTGAAAATTCCACTTTTTTTGTGAAAATATCCGCTAAATGAGGGAATAATATGTGTGAGGGTACCCCAGGAGAGTTCCAAATGTGTGTGGGTAGAATATATATCCCACGGGGGTAAAATTGAAAAAAGTTGAAAAATTTTTTTTTTGGACTTAGTCTTATTTCCGGCTTTTATCAGACTTTCAGATAGGGGAAATGTCAGTGAGCTTTCCGATTTCAGTTCCAGAGCGATTCGCCCGATGAGTCCTTGATATTTAATCGTGTTCAGCCAATTTTCTGAATTTTTGAAAATTTCTCTTTTTTTCTGAAAATATCCACTAAATGAGGGAATAATATGTGTGAGGGTACCCCAGGAGAGTTCCAAATGTGTGTGGGTTGAATATATAATCCACGGGGGTAAAATTGAAAAAAGTTGAAAAAAATTTTTTTTTGGACTTAATCATTTTTCCAGCGTTTATCAGACTTTCAGATAGGGGAAATGTCAGTGAGCATTCCGATTTCAGTTCCACAGCGATTCGAATGATGAGTCCTTGATATTTAGTCGTTTTCAGCCAATTTTCTGAATTTTTGAAAATTCCACTTTTTTTGTGAAAATATCTGCTAAATGAGGGAATAATATGTGTGAGGGTACCCCAGGAGAGTTCCAAATGTGTGTGGATAGATTATATATCCCACGGGGGTAAAACTGAAAAAAGTTGAAAAAATTTTTTTTTAGGACTTAGTCATTTTTCCGGCGTTTATCAGACTATCAGATAGGGGAAATGTCAGTGAGCATTCCGATTTCAGTTCCAGAACGTTTCGCCCCATGAGTCCTTGATATTTAGTCGTTTTCAGCCAATTTTCAGAATTTTTGAAAATTTCTCTTTTTTGTGAAAATATCCACTAAATGAGTGAATAATATGTGTGAGGGTTCCCCAGAAGAGTTCCATATGTGTGTGGGTAGAATATATATCCCACGGGGGTAAAATTGAAAAGAGTTGAAAAAATTTTTTTTTTGGACTTATTCATTTTTCCGGCGTTTATCTGACTTTCAGATAGGGCAAATGCCAGTGAGCATTCCGATTTCAGTTTCAGAGCGATTCGAATGATGAGTCCTTGATAATTAGTCGTTTTCAGCCAATTTTCAGAATTTTTGAAAATTTCACTTTTTTGTGAAAATATCCACTAAATGAGGGAATAATATGTGTGAGGGTTCCCCAGGAGAGTTCCAAATGTGTGTGGGTAGACTATATATCACATGGGGGTAAAATTGAAAAAAGTTTAAAAAAAATTTTTTCTTGGACTTAGTCATTTTTCAGGCGTTTATCTGACTTTCAGATAGGGGAAATGTCAGTGAGCGTTCCGATTTCAGTTCCAGAGTGATTCGCCCCATGAGTCCTTGATATTTAGTCGTTTTCAGCCAATTTTCAGAATTTTTGAAAATTTCACTTTGTTTGTGAAAATATCCGCTAAATGAGGGAATAATATGTGTGATGGTACCTCAGGAGAGTTCCAAATGTGTGTGGATAGATAATATATTTCACGGGGGTAAAATTTAAAAAAGTTTAAGAAATTTTTTTTTAGGACTTAGTCATTTTCCCGGCGTGTATCAGACTTTCAGATAGGGGAAAACTCAGTGAGCGTTCCGATTTCAGTTCCAGAAAGTTTCGCCCCATGAGTCCTTGATATTTAGTCGTTTTCAGCCAATTTTCTGAATTTTTGAAAATGTCACTTTTTTTGTGAAAATATCTGCTAAATGAGGGAATAATATGTGTGATGGTATCCCAGGAGAGTTCCAAATGTGTGTGGGTAGAATATATATCCCACGAGGGTAAAATTGAAAAAAGTTGAAAATAATTTTTTTTAGGACTTAGTCATTTTCCGGGCGTGTATCAGACTTTCAGATAGGGGAAATGTCAGTGAGCATTCCGATTTCAGTTCCAGAAAGTTTCGCCCCATGAGTCCTTGATATTTAGTCGTTTTCAGCCAATTTTCTGAATTTTTGAAAATTCTACTTTTTTTGTGAAAATATCCGCTAAATGAGGGAATAATATGTGTGAGGGTATCACCAGAGAGTTCCAATTGTGTGTGGATAGATTATATATTCTATGGGGGTAAAATTGAAAAAAGTTGAAAAAAATTTTTTTTAGGACTTAGTCATTTTTCCGGCGTTTATCAGACTTTCAGATAGGGGAAATGCCAGTGAGCATTCCGATTTCAGTTCCAGAGCGATTCGAAAGATGAGTCCTTGATAATTAGTCGTTTTCAGCCAATTTTCAGAATTTTTGAAAATTTCACTTTTTTGTGAAAATATCCACTAAATGAGGGAATAATATGTGTGAGGGTTCCGCAGAAGAGTTCCAAATGTGTGTGGGTAGACTATATATCACACGGGGGTAAAATTGAAAAAAGTTTAAAAAATTTTTTTTTGGACTTAGTCATTTTTCCGGCGTTTATCAGACTTTCAGATGGGGGAAATGGCAGTGAGCGTTCCGATTTCTGTTCCAGAACGTTTCGCCCCATGAGTCCTTGATATTTAGTCGTTTTCAGCCAATTTTCAGAATTTTTGAAAATTTCACTTTTTTGTGAAAATATCCACTAAATGAGGGCATAATATGTGTGAGGGTACCCCAGGAGAGTTCCAAATGTGTATGGGTAGAACATATATCATGCGGGGGTAAAATTGAAAAAAGTTTAAAAAAAATTTTTTCTTGGACTTAGTCATTTTTCAGGCGTTTATCAGACTTTCAGATGGGGGAAATGTCAGTGAGCGTTCCGATTTCAGTTCCAGAATGTTTCGCCCCGTGAGTCCTTGATATTTAGTCGTTTTCAGCCAATTTTCTGAATTTTTGAAAATGTCACTTTTTTTGTGAAAATATCAGCTAAATGAGGGAATAATATGTGTGATGGTACCCCAGGAGAGTTCCAATTGTGTGTGGGTAGAATATATATCCCACGAGGGTAAAATTGAAAAAAGTTGAAAATAATTTTTTTTAGGACTTAGTCATTTTTCCGGCGTTTATCAGACTATCAGATAGGGGAAATGTCAGTGAGGGTTCCGATTTCAGTTCCAGAACGTTTCGCCCCATGAGTCCTTGATATTTAGTCGTTTTCAGCCAATTTTCTGAATTTTTGAAAATTCCACTTTGTTTGTGAAAATATCCGCTAAATGAGGGAATAATATGTGTGATGGTACCTCAGGAGAGTTCCAAATGTGTGTGGATAGATAATATATTTCACGGGGGTAAAATTTAAAAAAGTTTAAGAAAATTTTTTTTAGGACTTAGTCATTTTCCCGGCGTGTATCAGACTTTCAGATAGGGGAAAACTCAGTGAGCGTTCCGATTTCAGTTCCAGAAAGTTTCGCCCCATGAGTCCTTGATATTTAGTCGTTTTCAGCCAATTTTCTGAATTTTTGAAAATGTCACTTTTTTTGTGAAAATATCTGCTAAATGAGGGAATAATATGTGTGATGGTATCCCAGGAGAGTTCCAAATGTGTGTGGGTAGAATATATATCCCACGAGGGTAAAATTGAAAAAAGTTGAAAATAATTTTTTTTAGGACTTAGTCATTTTCCGGGCGTGTATCAGACTTTCAGATAGGGGAAATGTCAGTGAGCATTCCGATTTCAGTTCCAGAAAGTTTCGCCCCATGAGTCCTTGATATTTAGTCGTTTTCAGCCAATTTTCTGAATTTTTGAAAATTCTACTTTTTTTGTGAAAATATCCGCTAAATGAGGGAATAATATGTGTGAGGGTATCACCGGAGAGTTCCAATTGTGTGTGGATAGATTATATATTCTATGGGGGTAAAATTGAAAAAAGTTGAAAAAAATTTTTTTTAGGACTTAGTCATTTTTCCGGCGTTTATCAGACTTTCAGATAGGGGAAATGCCAGTGAGCGTTCCGATTTCTGTTCCAGAACGTTTCGCCCCATGAGTCCTTGATATTTAGTCGTTTTCAGCCAATTTTCAGAATTTTTGAAAATTTTACTTTTTTGTGAAAATATCCACTAAATGAGGGAATAGTATGTGTGAGGGTACCCCAGGAGAGTTCCAAATGTGTGTGGGTTGAATATATATCCCACGTGGGTAAAATTGAAAAAAGTTGAAAAAAAGTTTTTTTTGTACTTAGTCATTTTTCCGGCGTTTATCAGACTTTCAGATAGGGGAAATGTCAGTGAGTGTTCCGATTTGAGTTCCAGAGCGTTTCGCCCGATGAGTCCTTAATATTTAGTTGTTTTCAGCCAATTTTCTGAATTTTTGAAAATTTCACTTTTTTGTGAAAATGTTCACTAAATGAGGGAATAATATGTGTGAGGGTACCCCAGGAGAGTTCCAAATGTGTGTGGGTAGAATATATATCCCACGTGGGTAAAATTGAAAAAAGTTGAAAAAAAAGCTTTTTTTGGACTGTCATTTTTCCAGCGTTTATCAGACTTTCAGAAAGGGGAAATGTCAATGAGCGTTCCGATTTCAGTTCAAGAGCGATTCGCCTGATGAGTCCTTGATATTTAGTCGTTTTCAGTCAATTTTCTGAATTTTTGAAAATTTCACTTTTTTGTGAAAATATTCAATAAATGAGGGAATAATATGTTTGAGGGTACCCCAGGAGAGTTCCAAATGTGTGTGGGTAGAATATATATCCCACGGGGGTAAAATTGAAAAAAGTTGAAAAAAAAGGTTTTTTTGGACTTAGTCATTTTTCCGGCGTTTATCAGACTTTCAGAAAGGGGAAATGTCAATGAGCATTCCGATTTCAGTTCCAGAGCGATTTGCCCGATGAGTCCTTGATATTTAGTTGTTTTCAGTCAATTTTCTGAATTTTTGAAAATTTCACTTTTTTGTGAAAATATCCACTAAATGAGGAAATTATTTGTGTGAGGGTACCCCAGGAGAGTTCCAAATGTGTGTGTGTAGAATATATTTCCCACGGGGATAAAATTGAAAAAAGTTGAAAAAAAGGTTTTTTTGTAGTCATTTTTCTGGCGTTTATCAGACTTTCAGATAGGGGAAATGTCAGTGAGCGTTTCGATTTCAGTTCCATAGCGATTCGCCCGATGAGTCCTTAATATTTAGTTGTTTTCAGCCAATTTTGCAGAATTTTTGAAAATTTCACTTTTTTGTGAAAATGTCCACTAAATGAGGTAGTAATATGTGTGCGGCTACCCCAGGAGAGTTCAAAATGTGTGTGGGTAGAATGTATATCCCACGGGGGTAAAATTGAAAAAAGTTGAAAAAAATTTTTTTTTTAGACTTAGTCATTTTTCCGGCGTTTATCAGACTTTCAGATAGGGGAAGTGTCAATGAGCATTCCGATTTCAGTTGCAGAGCGATTTGCCCGATGAGTCCTTGATATTTAGTCGTTTTCAGTAAATTTTCTGAATTTTTGAAAATTTCACTTTTTTGTGAAAATATTCACTAAATGAGGTAATAATATGTGTGCGGCTACCCCATGAGAGTTCCAAATGTGTGTGTGTAGATTATATTTCCCACGGGGATAAAATTGAAAAAAGTTGAAAAAAAAGGTTTTTTTGTAGTCATTTTTCCGGCGTTTATCAGACTTTCAGAAAGGGGAAATATCAATGAGCGTTCCGATTTCAGTTCCAGAGCGATTCGCCCGATGAGTCCTTGATATTTAGTCGTTTTCAGCCAATTTTCTGAATTTTTGAAAATTTCACTTTTTTTGTGAAAATATCCGCTAAATGAGGGAATAATATGTGTGAGGGTACCCCATGAGAGTTCCAAATGTGTGTGGGTAGAATATATATCCCACGGGGTTTAAAATTGAAAAAAAATTAAAAAAAAGGTTTTTTTGGACTTATTCATCTCTCCATCGTTTATCAGACTTTCAGATAGGGGAAATGTCATTAAGCATTCCGATTTCAGTTCCAGAGCGATTCGCCCGATGAGTCCTTGATATTTAGTCGTTTTTAGCCAATTTTCTGAATTTTTGAAAATTTCACTTTTTTTGCGAAAATATCCACTAAATGAGGGAATAATATGTGTGAGGGTACGCCATGAGACTTCCAAATGTGTGTGGGTAGAATATATATCCCACGGGGGTAAAATTGAAAAAAGTTGATAAAAAAAACTTTTTTGGACTTAGTCATTTTTCCGGCGTTTATCAGACTTTCAGATAGGGGAAAGGTCATTGAGCATTCCGATTTCAGTTCCAGAGTGATTTGCCCCATGAGTCCTTGATATTTAGTCGTTTTCAGCCAATTTTCTGAATTTTTGAAAATTTCACTTTTTTTTGTGAAAATATTTGCTAAATGAGGGAATAATATGTGTGAGGGTACCCGAGGAGAGTTCCAAATATGCGTGGGTGGAATATATATCCCACGGCAGTAAAATTGAAAAAAGTTTAAAAAAATTTTTTTTTGGGCTTATTCATTTTTCGGTCGTTTATCAAACTTTCAGATTAGGGAAATGTCATTGAGCATTCCGATTTCAGTTGCAGAGCGATTTGCCCGATGAGTCCTTGATATTTAGTCGTTTTCAGTCAATTTTCTGAATTTTTTAAAATTTCACTTTTTTGTGAAAATATTCACTAAATGAGGGAATAATATGTGTGAGGGTACCCCAGGAGAGATCCAAATGTGTGTTGGTAGAATATATATCCCACAGGGGTAAAATTGAAAAAAGTTGAAAAAAAAGACTTTTTTGGACTTAGTCATTTTTCCAGCATTTATCAGACTTTCAGAAAGGGGAAATGTCAATGAGCGTTCCGATTTCAGTTCCAGAGCGATTTGACTGATGAGTCCTTGATATTTAGTCGTTTTCAGTCAATTTTCTGAATTTTTGAAAATTTCACTTTTTTGTGAAAATATCCACTAAATGAGGAAATTATTTGTGTGAGGGTACCCCAGGAGAGTTCCAAATTTGTGTGTGTAGAATATATTTCCCACGGGGATAAAATTGAAAAAAGTTGAAAAAAAGGTTTTTTTGGACTGTCATTTTTCACCCGTTTATCAGACTTTCAGAAAGGGGAAATGTCATTGAGCGTTCTGATTTCAGTTCCAGAGCGATTTGCCCGATTAGTCCTTGATATTTAGTGGCTTTCATCAGTCAATTTTAAAAATTTTTGAAAATTTCACTTTTTTGTGAAAATATCCGCTAAATGAGGTAATAATATGTGTGCGGGTACCCCAGGAGAGTTCCAAATGTGTGTGGGTAGAATGTATATCCCACGGGGGTAAAATTGAAAAAGGTTGAAAAAAAGGTTTTTTTTGGACTTAGTCATTTTTCCGGCGTTTATCAGACTTTCAGATAGGGGAAATGTCAATGAGCATTCCGATTTCAGTTGCAGAGCGATTTGCCCGATGAGTCCTTGATATTTAGTCGTTTTCAGTCAATTTTCTGAATTTTTGAAAATTTCACTTTTTTGTGAAAATATTCACTAAATGAGGTAATAATATGTGTGCGGCTACCCCATGAGAGTTCCAAATGTGTGTGTGTAGATTATATTTCCCACGGGGATAAAATTGAAAAAAGTTGAAAAAAAAGGTTTTTTTGTAGTCATTTTTCCGGCGTTTATCAGACTTTCAGAAAGGGGAAATATCAATGAGCGTTCCGATTTCAGTTCCAGAGCGATTCGCCCGATGAGTCCTTGATATTTAGTCGTTTTCAGCCAATTTTCTGAATTTTTGAAAATTTCACTTTTTTTGTGAAAATATCCGCTAAATGAGGGAATAATATGTGTGAGGGTACCCCATGAGAGTTCCAAATGTGTGTGGGTAGAATATATATCCCACGGGGTTTAAAATTGAAAAAAAATTAAAAAAAAGTTTTTTTTGGACTTATTCATCTTTCCATCGTTTATCAGACTTTCAGATAGGGGAAATGTCATTAAGCATTCCGATTTCAGTTCCAGAGCGATTCGCCCGATGAGTCCTTGATATTTAGTCGTTTTTAGCCAATTTTCTGAATTTTTGAAAATTTCACTTTTTTTGCGAAAATATCCACTAAATGAGGGAATAATATGTGTGAGGGTACGCCATGAGACTTCCAAATGTGTGTGGGTAGAATATATATCTCACGGGGGTAAAATTGAAAAAAGTTGATAAAAAAAACTTTTTTGGACTTAGTCATTTTTCCGGCGTTTATCAGACTTTCAGATAGGGGAAAGGTCATTGAGAGTTCCGATTTCAGTTCCAGAGCGATTCGCCCGATGAGTCCTTGATATTTAGTCGTTTTCAGCCAATTTTCTGAATTTTTGAAAATTTCACTGTTTTGTGAAAATATCCACTAAATGAGGGAATAATATGTGTGAGGGTACCCCAGTAGAGTTCCAAATGTGCGTGGGTGGAATATATATCCCACGGGAGTAAAATTGAAAAAAGTTTAAAAACATTTTTTTTGGGGCTTATTCATTTTTCCGGCGTTTATCAGACTTTCAGATAGGGGAAAGGTCATTGAGCATTCCGATTTCAGTTGCAGAGCGATTTGCCCGATGAGTCCTTGATATTTAGTCGTTTTCAGTCAATTTTCTGAATTTTTGAAAATTTCATTTTTTGGGAAAATATTCACTAAATGAGGGAATAATATGTGTGAGGGTACCCCAGGAGAGTTCCAAATGTGTGTGGGTAGAATATATATCCCACGGGGGTAAAATTGAAAAAAGTTGAAAAAAAAGGTTTTTTTGGACTTAGTCATTTTTCCGGCGTTTATCAGACTTTCAGATAGGGGAAATGTCAGTGAGAGTTCCGATTTCAGTTCCAGAGCGATTCGCCCGATGAGTCCTTGATATTTAGTCGTTTTCAGCCAATTTTCTGAATTTTTGAAAATTTCACTGTTTTGTGAAAATATCCACTAAATGAGGGAATAATATGTGTGAGGGTACCCCAGTAGAGTTCCAAATGTGCGTGGGTGGAATATATATCCCACGGGAGTAAAATTGAAAAAAGTTTAAAAACATTTTTTTTGGGGCTTATTCATTTTTCCGGCGTTTATCAGACTTTCAGATAGGGGAAAGGTCATTGAGCATTCCGATTTCAGTTGCAGAGCGATTTGCCCGATGAGTCCTTGATATTTAGTCGTTTTCAGTCAATTTTCTGAATTTTTGAAAATTTCATTTTTTGGGAAAATATTCACTAAATGAGGGAATAATATGTGTGAGGGTACCCCAGGAGAGTTCCAAATGTGTGTGGGTAGAATATATATCCCACGGGGGTAAAATTGAAAAAAGTTGAAAAAAAAGGTTTTTTTTGACTTAGTCATTTTTCCGGCGTTTATCAGACTTTCAGAAAGGGGAAATGTCAATGAGCGTTCCGATTTCAGTTACAGAGCGATTCGCACGATGAGTCCTTGATATTTAGTCGTTTTCAGCCAATTTTCTGAATTTTTGAAAATTTCACTTTTTTTGCGAAAATATCCACTAAATGAGGGAATAATATGTGTGAGGGTACCCCAGTAGAGTTCCAAATGTGCGTGGGTGGAATATATATCCCACGGGAGTAAAATTGAAAAAAGTTTAAAAACATTTTTTTTGGGGCTTATTCATTTTTCCGGCGTTTATCAGACTTTCAGAAAGGGGAAATGTCAATGAGCGTTCCGATTTCAGTTCCAGAGCGATTCGCACGATGAGTCCTTGATATTTAGTCGTTTTCAGCCAATTTTCTGAATTTTTGAAAATTTCACTTTTTTTGCGAAAATATCCACTAAATGAGGGAATAATATGTGTGAGGGTTCCCCATGAGAGTTCCAAATGTGTGTGGGTAGAATATATATCCCACGGGGGTAAAATTGAAAAAAGTTGAAAAAAAAAACTTTTTTGGACTTAGTCATTTTTCCGGCGTTTATCAGACTTTCAGATAGGGGAAAGGTCATTGAGCGTTCCGATTTCAGTTCCAGAGCGATTTGCCCGATGAGTCCTTGATATTTAGTCGTTTTCAGCCAATTTTCTGAATTTTGGAAAATTTCACTTTTTTTGTGAAAATATTCGCTAAATGAGGGAATAATATGTGTGAGGGTACCCCATGAGAGTTCCAAATGTGTGTGGGTAGAATATATATCCCACGGGGGTAAAATTGAAAAAAGTTGAAAAAAAAGATTTTTTTTTTACTTAGTCATTTTTCCGGCGTTTATCAGACTTTCAGATAGGGGAAAGGTCATTGAGCATTCCGATTTCAGTTCCAGAGCGATTTGCCCGATGAGTCCTTGATATTTAGTCGTTTTCGGTCAATTTTCTGAATTTTTGAAAATTTCACTTTTTTGTGAAAATATTCACTAAATGAGGGAATAATATGTGTGAGGGTACCCCAGGAGAGTTCCAAATGTGTGTGGGTAGAATATATATCCCACGGGGGTAAAATTGAAAAAAGTTGAAAAAAAAGGTTCTTTTGGACTTAGTCATTTTTCCGGCGTTAATCAGACTTTCAGAAAGGGTAAATGTCAATGAGCGTTCCGATTTCAGTTCCAGAGCGATTTGCCCGATGAGTCCTTGATATTTAGTCGTTTTCAGCCAATTTTCTGAATTTTTGAAAATTTCACTTTTTTTGCGAAAATATCCGCTAAATGAGGGAATAATATGTGTGAGGGTACCCCATGAGAGTTCCAAATGTGTGTGGGTAGAATATATATCCCACAGGGGTAAAATTGAAAAAAAAGACTTTTTTGGACTTAGTAATTTTTCCAGCGTTTATCAGACTTTCAGATCGGGGAAATGTCATTGAGCATTCTGATTTCAGTTCCAGAGCGATTTGCCCGATGAGTCCTTGATATTTAGTCGTTTTCAGTCAATTTTCTGAATTTTTGAAAATTTCACTTTTTTGTGAAAATATCTGCTAAATAAGGGAATAATATGTGTGAGGGTACTCCAGGAGCGTTCCAAATGTGTGTGGGTAGAATATATATCCCACAGGGATAAAATTGAAAAAAGTTGAAAAAAAAGGTTTTTTTGGACTTAGTCATTTTTCCGGCGTTTATCAGACTTTCAGACAGGGGAAATGTCAGTGAGCATTCCGATTTCAGTTCCAGAGCGATTCACCCGATGAGTCCTTGATATTTAGTCGTTTTCAGCCAATTTTCTGAATTTTTGGAAATTTCACTTTTTTTGCGAAAATATCCGCTAAATGAGGGAATAATATGTGTGAGGGTACCCCATGAGAGTTCCAAATGTGTGTGGGTAGAATATATATCCCACGGGGGTAAAATTGAAAAAAGTTGAAAAAAAAGACTTTTTTGGACTCAGTCATTTTTCCGGCGTTTATCAGACTTTCAGAAAGGGGAAATGTCAATGAGCGTTCCGATTTCAGTTCCAGAGCGATTCGCCCGATGAGTCCTTGATATTTAGTCGTTTTCAGCCAATTTTCAGAATTTTTGAAAATTTCACTTTTTTTGCGAAAATATCCGCTAAATGAGGGAACAATATGTGTGAGGGTACCCCAGGAGAGTTCCAAATGTGTGTGGGTAGAATATATATCCCACGGGGGTAAAATTGAAAAAAGTTGAAAAAAAAGGTTTTTTTTGACTTAGTCATTTTTCCGGCGTTTATCAGACTTTCAGAAAGGGGAAATGTCAATGAGCGTTCCGATTTCAGTTACAGAGCGATTCGCACGATGAGTCCTTGATATTTAGTCGTTTTCAGCCAATTTTCTGAATTTTTGAAAATTTCACTTTTTTTGCGAAAATATCCACTAAATGAGGGAATAATATGTGTGAGGGTACCCCAGTAGAGTTCCAAATGTGCGTGGGTGGAATATATATCCCACGGGAGTAAAATTGAAAAAAGTTTAAAAACATTTTTTTTGGGGCTTATTCATTTTTCCGGCGTTTATCAGACTTTCAGAAAGGGGAAATGTCAATGAGCGTTCCGATTTCAGTTCCAGAGCGATTCGCACGATGAGTCCTTGATATTTAGTCGTTTTCAGCCAATTTTCTGAATTTTTGAAAATTTCACTTTTTTTGCGAAAATATCCACTAAATGAGGGAATAATATGTGTGAGGGTTCCCCATGAGAGTTCCAAATGTGTGTGGGTAGAATATATATCCCACGGGGGTAAAATTGAAAAAAGTTGAAAAAAAAAACTTTTTTGGACTTAGTCATTTTTCCGGCGTTTATCAGACTTTCAGATAGGGGAAAGGTCATTGAGCGTTCCGATTTCAGTTCCAGAGCGATTTGCCCGATGAGTCCTTGATATTTAGTCGTTTTCAGCCAATTTTCTGAATTTTGGAAAATTTCACTTTTTTTGTGAAAACATTCGCTAAATGAGGGAATAATATGTGTGAGGGTACCCCATGAGAGTTCCAAATGTGTGTGGGTAGAATATATATCCCACGGGGGTAAAATTGAAAAAAGTTGAAAAAAAAGATTTTTTTTTTACTTAGTCATTTTTCCGGCGTTTATCAGACTTTCAGATAGGGGAAAGGTCATTGAGCGTTCCGATTTCAGTTCCAGAGCGATTTGCCCGATGAGTCCTTGATATTTAGTCGTTTTCGGTCAATTTTCTGAATTTTTGAAAATTTCACTTTTTTGTGAAAATATCTGCTAAATAAGGGAATAATATGTGTGAGGGTACCCCATGAGAGTTCCAAATGTGTGTGGGTAGAATATATATCCCACGGGGGTAAAATTGAAAAAAGTTGAAAAAAAAGACTTTTTTGGACTCAGTCATTTTTCCGGCGTTTATCAGACTTTCAGAAAGGGGAAATGTCAATGAGCGTTCCGATTTCAGTTCCAGAGCGATTCGCCCGATGAGTCCTTGATATTTAGTCGTTTTCAGCCAATTTTCTGAATTTTTGAAAATTTCACTTTTTTTGCGAAAATATCCGCTAAATGAGGGAACAATATGTGTGAGGGTACCCCAGGAGAGTTCCAAATGTGTGTGGGTAGAATATATATCCCACGGGGGTAAAATTGAAAAAAGTTGAAAAAAAAGACTTTTTTGGACTTAGTCATTTTTCCGGCATTTATCAGACTTTCAGAAATGGGAAATGTCATTGAGCGTTCCGATTTCAGTTCCAGAGCGATTTGCCTGATGAGTCCTTGATATTTAGTCGTTTTCAGTCAATTTTCTGAATTTTTGAAAATTTCACTTTTTTGTGAAAATATTCACTAAATGAGGGAATAATATGTGTGAGGGTACCCCAGGAGAGTTCCAAATGTGTGTGGGTAGAATATATATCCCACGGGGGTAAAATTGAAAAAAGTTGAAAAAAAAGTTTTTTTTGGACTTAGTCATTTTTCCGGCGTTTATCAGACTTTCAGAAAGGGGAAATGTCAATGAGCGTTCCGATTTCAGTTCCAGAGCGATTCGTCCGATGAGTCCTTGATATTTAGTCGTTTTCAGCCAATTTTCTGAATTTTTGAAAATTTCACTTTTTTTGCGAAAATATCCACTAAATGAGGGAATAATATGTGTGAGGGTACGCCATGAGACTTCCAAATGTGTGTGGGTAGAATATATATCCCACGGGGGTAAAATTGAAAAAAGTTGATAAAAAAAACTTTTTTGGACTTAGTCATTTTTCCGGCGTTTATCAGACTTTCAGATAGGGGAAAGGTCATTGAGCGTTCCGATTTCAGTTCCAGAGCGATTCACACGATGAGTCCTTGATATTTAGTCGTTTTCAGCCAATTTTCAGAATTTTTGAAAATTTCACTTTTTTGTGAAAATATCCACTAAATGAGGGAATAATATGTGTGAGGGTACCCCAGTAGAGTTCCAAATGTGCGTGGGTGGAATATATATCCCACGGGAGTAAAATTGAAAAAAGTTTAAAAACATTTTTTTTTGGGCTTATTCATTTTTCCGTCGTTTATCAGACTTTCAGATCGGGGAAATGTCAATGAGCATTCCAATTTCAGTTGCAGAGCGATTTGCCCGATGAGTCCTTGATATTTAGTCGTTTTCAGTTATTTTCTGAATTTTTGAAAATTTCATTTTTTGGGAAAATATTCACTAAATGAGGGAAAAATATGTGTGAGGGTACCCCAGGAGAGTTCCAAATGTGTGTGGGTAGAATATATATCCCACGGGGGTAAAATTGAAAAAAGTTGAAAAAAAAGGTTTTTTTGGACTTAGTCATTTTTCCGGCGTTTATCAGACTTGCAGAAAGGGGAAATGTCAATGAGAGTTCCGATTTCAGTTCCAGAGCGATTCGCACGATGATTCCTTGATATTTAGTCGTTTTCAGCCAATTTTCTGAATTTTTGAAAATTTCACTTTTTTTGTGAAAATATTTGCTAAATGAGGGAATAATATGTGTGAGGGTACCCCATGAGAGTTCCAAATGTGTGTGGGTAGAATATATATCCCACGGGGGTAAAATTGAAAAAAGTTGAAAAAAAGGATTTTTTTTTTACTTAGTCATTTTTCCGGCGTTTATCAGACTTTCAGATATGGGAAAGGTCATTGAGCGTTCCGATTTCAGTTCCAGAGCGATTTGCCCGATTAGTCCTTGATATTTAGTCGTTTTGTCAATTTTCTGAATTTTTGAAAATTTCACTTTTTTTGCGAAAATATCCGCTAAATGAGGGAATAATATGTGTGAGGGTACCCCATGAGAGTTCCAAATGTGTGTGGGTAGAATATATATCCCACGGGGGTAAAATTGAAAAAAGTTGAAAAAAAAGACTTTTTTGGACTTAGTCATTTTTCCGGCGTTTATCAGACTTTCAGAAAGGGGAAATGTCAATGAGCGTTCCGATTTCAGTCCCAGAGCGATTCGCCCGATGAGTCCTTGATATTTAGTCGTTTTCAGCCAATTTTCTGAATTTTTGAAAATTTCACTTTTTTTGCGAAAATATCCGCTAAATGAGGGAATAATATGTGTGAGGGTACCCCAGGAGAGTTCCAAATGTGTGTGGGTAGAATATATATCCCATGGGGGTAAAATTGAAAAAAGTGGAAAAAAAAGGTTTTTTTGGACTTAGTCATTTTTCCGGCGTTTATCAGACTTTCAGAAAGGAGAATGGTCATTGAGCGTTCCGATTTCAGTTCCAGAGCGATCTGCCCGATGAGTCCTTGATATTTAGTCGTTTTCATCAGTCAATTTTCTAAATTTTTGACAATTTCACTTTTTTGTGAAAATATCCACTAAATGAGGAAATAATTTGTGTGAGGGTACCCCAGGAGAGATCCAAATGTGTGTGGGTAGACTATATATCCCACAGGGGTAAAATTGAAAATAGTTGAAAAAAATTTTTTTTTTGGGCTTATTCATTTTTCCGTCGTTTATCAGATTTTCAGATAGGGGAAATGACATTGAGCATTCCGATTTCAGTTGCAGAGCGATTTGCCCGATGAATCCTTGATATTTAGTCGTTTTCAGTCAATTTTCTGAATTTTTGAAAATTTCACTTTTTTGTGAAAATATTCACTAAATGAGGGAATAATATGTGTGAGGGTACCCCCGGAGAGTTCCAAATGTGTGTGGGTAGAATATATATCCCACGGGGGTAAAATTGAAAAAAGTTGAAAAAAAAGACTTTTTTGGACTTAGTCATTTTTCCGGCGTTTATCAGACTTTCAGAAAGGGGAATGGTCATTGAGCGTTCCGATTTCAGTTCCAGAGCGATCTGCCCGATGAGTCCTTGATATTTAGTCGTTTTCAGTCAATTTTCTGAATTTTTGAAAATTTCACTTTTTTGTGAAAATATCTGCTAAATAAGGGAATAATATGTGTGAGGGTACTCCAGGAGAGTTCCACATGTGTGTGGGTAGAATATATATCCGACGGGGATAAAATTGAAAAAAGTTGAAAAAAAAGGTTTTTTTGGACTTAGTCATTTTTCCGGCGTTTATCAGACTTTCAGATAGGGGAAATGTCAGTGAGCATTCCGATTTCAGCTCCAGAGCGATTCGCCCGATGAGTCCTTGATATTTAGTCGTTTTCAGCCAATTTTCTGAATTTTTGGAAATTTCACTTTTTTTGCGAAAATATCCGCTAAATGAGGGAATAATATGTGTGAGGGTACCCCATGAGAGTTCCAAATGTGTGTGGGTAGAATATATATTCCACGGGGGTAAAATTGAAAAAAATTGAAAAAAAAAGACTTTTTTGGACTTAGTCATTTTTCCGGCGTTTATCAGACATTCAGAAAGGGGAAATGTCAATGAGCGTTCCGATTTCAGTTCCAGAGCGATTCGTCCGATGAGTCCTTGATATTTAGTCGTTTTCAGCCAATTTTCTGAATTTTTGAAAATTTCACTTTTTTTGCGAAAATATCCGCTAAATGAGGGAATAATATGTGTGAGGGTACCCCAGGAGAGTTCCAAATGTGTGTGGGTAGAATATATATCCCACAGGGATAAAATTGAAAAAAGTTGAAAAAAAAGGTTTTTTGGACTTAGTCAATTTTCCGGCGTTTATCAGACTTTCAGATAGGGGAAATGTCAGTGAGCATTCCGATTTCAGTTCCAGAGCGATTCGCCCGATGAGTCTTTGATATTTAGTCGTTTTCAGCCAATTTTCTGAATTTTTGGAAATTTCACTTTTTTGGCGAAAATATCTCCTAAATGAGGGAATAATATGTGTGAGGGTACCCCATGAGAGTTCCAAATGTGTGTGGGTAGAATATATATCCCACGGGGGTAAAATTGAAAAAAGTTGAAAAAAAACACTTTTTTGGACTTAGTCATTTTTCCGGCGTTTATCAGACTTTCAGAAAGGGGAAATGTCAATGAGCGTTCCGATTTCAGTTCCAGAGCGATTTGCCCGATGAGTCCTTGATATTTAGTCGTTTTCAGTTATTTTCTGAATTTTTGAAAATTTCATTTTTTGGGAAAATATTCACTAAATGAGGGAAAAATATGTGTGAGGGTACCCCAGGAGAGTTCCAAATGTGTGTGGGTAGAATATATATCCCACGGGGGTAAAATTGAAAAAAGTTGAAAAAAAAGGTTTTTTTGGACTTAGTCATTTTTCCGGCGTTTATCAGACTTGCAGAAAGGGGAAATGTCAATGAGAGTTCCGATTTCAGTTCCAGAGCGATTCGCACGATGATTCCTTGATATTTAGTCGTTTTCAGCCAATTTTCTGAATTTTTGAAAATTTCACTTTTTTTGTGAAAATATTTGCTAAATGAGGGAATAATATGTGTGAGGGTACCCCATGAGAGTTCCAAATGTGTGTGGGTAGAATATATATCCCACGGGGGTAAAATTGAAAAAAGTTGAAAAAAAGGATTTTTTTTTTACTTAGTCATTTTTCCGGCGTTTATCAGACTTTCAGATATGGGAAAGGTCATTGAGCGTTCCGATTTCAGTTCCAGAGCGATTTGCCCGATTAGTCCTTGATATTTAGTCGTTTTGTCAATTTTCTGAATTTTTGAAAATTTCACTTTTTTTGCGAAAATATCCGCTAAATGAGGGAATAATATGTGTGAGGGTACCCCATGAGAGTTCCAAATGTGTGTGGGTAGAATATATATCCCACGGGGGTAAAATTGAAAAAAGTTGAAAAAAAAGACTTTTTTGGACTTAGTCATTTTTCCGGCGTTTATCAGACTTTCAGAAAGGGGAAATGTCAATGAGCGTTCCGATTTCAGTCCCAGAGCGATTCGCCCGATGAGTCCTTGATATTTAGTCGTTTTCAGCCAATTTTCTGAATTTTTGAAAATTTCACTTTTTTTGCGAAAATATCCGCTAAATGAGGGAATAATATGTGTGAGGGTACCCCAGGAGAGTTCCAAATGTGTGTGGGTAGAATATATATCCCATGGGGGTAAAATTGAAAAAAGTGGAAAAAAAAGGTTTTTTTGGACTTAGTCATTTTTCCGGCGTTTATCAGACTTTCAGAAAGGAGAATGGTCATTGAGCGTTCCGATTTCAGTTCCAGAGCGATCTGCCCGATGAGTCCTTGATATTTAGTCGTTTTCATCAGTCAATTTTCTAAATTTTTGACAATTTCACTTTTTTGTGAAAATATCCACTAAATGAGGAAATAATTTGTGTGAGGGTACCCCAGGAGAGATCCAAATGTGTGTGGGTAGACTATATATCCCACAGGGGTAAAATTGAAAATAGTTGAAAAAAATTTTTTTTTTGGGCTTATTCATTTTTCCGTCGTTTATCAGATTTTCAGATAGGGGAAATGACATTGAGCATTCCGATTTCAGTTGCAGAGCGATTTGCCCGATGAATCCTTGATATTTAGTCGTTTTCAGTCAATTTTCTGAATTTTTGAAAATTTCACTTTTTTGTGAAAATATTCACTAAATGAGGGAATAATATGTGTGAGGGTACCCCCGGAGAGTTCCAAATGTGTGTGGGTAGAATATATATCCCACGGGGGTAAAATTGAAAAAAGTTGAAAAAAAAGACTTTTTTGGACTTAGTCATTTTTCCGGCGTTTATCAGACTTTCAGAAAGGGGAATGGTCATTGAGCGTTCCGATTTCAGTTCCAGAGCGATCTGCCCGATGAGTCCTTGATATTTAGTCGTTTTCAGTCAATTTTCTGAATTTTTGAAAATTTCACTTTTTTGTGAAAATATCTGCTAAATAAGGGAATAATATGTGTGAGGGTACTCCAGGAGAGTTCCACATGTGTGTGGGTAGAATATATATCCGACGGGGATAAAATTGAAAAAAGTTGAAAAAAAAGGTTTTTTTGGACTTAGTCATTTTTCCGGCGTTTATCAGACTTTCAGATAGGGGAAATGTCAGTGAGCATTCCGATTTCAGCTCCAGAGCGATTCGCCCGATGAGTCCTTGATATTTAGTCGTTTTCAGCCAATTTTCTGAATTTTTGGAAATTTCACTTTTTTTGCGAAAATATCCGCTAAATGAGGGAATAATATGTGTGAGGGTACCCCATGAGAGTTCCAAATGTGTGTGGGTAGAATATATATTCCACGGGGGTAAAATTGAAAAAAATTGAAAAAAAAAGACTTTTTTGGACTTAGTCATTTTTCCGGCGTTTATCAGACATTCAGAAAGGGGAAATGTCAATGAGCGTTCCGATTTCAGTTCCAGAGCGATTCGTCCGATGAGTCCTTGATATTTAGTCGTTTTCAGCCAATTTTCTGAATTTTTGAAAATTTCACTTTTTTTGCGAAAATATCCGCTAAATGAGGGAATAATATGTGTGAGGGTACCCCAGGAGAGTTCCAAATGTGTGTGGGTAGAATATATATCCCACAGGGATAAAATTGAAAAAAGTTGAAAAAAAAGGTTTTTTGGACTTAGTCAATTTTCCGGCGTTTATCAGACTTTCAGATAGGGGAAATGTCAGTGAGCATTCCGATTTCAGTTCCAGAGCGATTCGCCCGATGAGTCTTTGATATTTAGTCGTTTTCAGCCAATTTTCTGAATTTTTGGAAATTTCACTTTTTTGGCGAAAATATCTCCTAAATGAGGGAATAATATGTGTGAGGGTACCCCATGAGAGTTCCAAATGTGTGTGGGTAGAATATATATCCCACGGGGGTAAAATTGAAAAAAGTTGAAAAAAAACACTTTTTTGGACTTAGTCATTTTTCCGGCGTTTATCAGACTTTCAGAAAGGGGAAATGTCAATGAGCGTTCCGATTTCAGTTCCAGAGCGATTCGCCCGATGAGTCCTTGATATTTAGTCGTTTTCAGCCAATTTTCTGAATTTTTGAAAATTTCACTTTTTTTGCGAAAATATCCGCTAAATGAGGGAATAATATGTGTGAGGGTACCCCAGGAGAGTTCCAAATGTGTGTGGGTAGAATATATATCCCACTGGGGAAAAATTGAAAAAAGTGGAAAAAAAGGTTTTTTTGGACTTAGTCATTTTTCCGGCGTTTATCAGACTTTCAGAAAGGGGAATGGTCATTGAGCGTTCCGATTTCAGTTCCAGAGCGATCTGCCCGATGAGTCCTTGATATTTAGTCGTTTTCATCAGTCAATTTTCTAAATTTTTGACAATTTCACTTTTTTGTGAAAATATCCACTAAATGAGGAAATAATTTGTGTGAGGGTACCCCAGGAGAGATCCAAATGTGTGTGGGTAGAATATATATCCCACAGGGGTAAAATTGAAAATAGTTGAAAAAAATTTTTTTTTTGGGCTTATTCATTTTTCCGTCGTTTATCAGATTTTCAGATAGGGGAAATGACATTGAGCATTCCGATTTCAGTTGCAGAGCGATTTGCCCGATGAATCCTTGACATTTAGTCGTTTTCAGCCAATTTTCTGAATTTTTGGAAATTTCACTTTTTTTGCGAAAATATCCGCTAAATGAGGGAATAATATGTGTGAGGGTACCCCATGAGAGTTCCAAATGTGTGTGGGTAGAATATATATCCCACGGGGGTAAAATTGAAAAAAGTTGAAAAAAAAGACTCTTTTGGACTTAGTCATTTTTCCGGCGTTTATCAGACTTTCAGATAGGGGAAATGTCAGTGAGCATTCCGATTTCAGTTCCAGAACGATTCGCCCGATGAGTCTTTGATATTTAGTCGTTTTCAGCCAATTTTCTGAATTTTTGAAAATTTCACTTTTTTTGCGAAAATATCCGCTAAATAAGGGAATAATATGTGTGAGGGTACCCCAGGAGAGTTCCAAATGTGTGTGGGTAGAATATATATCCCACAGGGATAAAATTGAAAAAAGTTGAAAAAAAAGGTTTTTTGGACTTAGTCAATTTTCCGGCGTTTATCAGACTTTCAGATAGGGGAAATGTCAGTGAGCATTCCGATTTCAGTTCCAGAGCGATTCGCCCGATGAGTCTTTGATATTTAGTCGTTTTCAGCCAATTTTCTGAATTTTTGGAAATTTCACTTTTTTTGCGAAAATATCTCCTAAATGAGGGAATAATATGTGTGAGGGTACCCCATGAGAGTTCCAAATGTGTGTGGGTAGAATATATATTCCACGGGGGTAAAATTGAAAAAAGTTGAAAAAAAAAGACTTTTTTGGACTTAGTCATTTTTCCGGCGTTTATCAGACTTTCAGAAAGGGGAAATGTCAATGAGCGTTCCGATTTTAGTTCCAGAGCGATTCGCCCGATGAGTCCTTGATATTTAGTCGTTTTCAGCCAATTTTCTGAATTTTTGAAAATTTCACTTTTTTTGCGAAAATATCCGCTAAATGAGGGAATAATATGTGTGAGGGTACCCCAGGAGAGTTCCAAATGTGTGTGGGTAGAATATATATCCCACGGGGGTAAAATTGAAAAAAGTGGAAAAAAAAGGTTTTTTTGGACTTAGTCAATTTTCCGTCGTTTATCAGATTTTCAGATAGGGGAAATGACATTGAGCATTCCGATTTCAGTTGCAGAGCGATTTGCCCGATGAATCCTTGATATTTAGTCGTTTTCAGCCAATTTTCTGAATTTTTGGAAATTTCACTTTTTTTGCGAAAATATCCGCTAAATGAGGGAATAATATGTGTGAGGGTACCCCATGAGAGTTCCAAATGTGTGTGGGTAGAATATATATTCCACGGGGGTAAAATTGAAAAAAGTTGAAAAAAAAAGACTTTTTTGGACTTAGTCATTTTTCCGGCGTTTATCAGACTTTCAGAAAGGGGAATGGTCATTGAGCGTTCCGATTTCAGTTCCAGAGCGATCTGCCCGATGAGTCCTTGATATTTAGTCGTTTTCATCAGTCAATTTTCTAAATTTTTGACAATTTCACTTTTTTGTGAAAATATCCACTAAATGAGGAAATAATTTGTGTGAGGGTACCCCAGGAGAGATCCAAATGTGTGTGGGTAGAATATATATCCCACAGGGGTAAAATTGAAAATAGTTGAAAAAAATTTTTTTTTTGGGCTTATTCATTTTTCCGTCGTTTATCAGATTTTCAGATAGGGGAAATGACATTGAGCATTCCGATTTCAGTTGCAGAGCGATTTGCCCGATGAATCCTTGATATTTAGTCGTTTTCAGTCAATTTTCTGAATTTTTGAAAATTTCACTTTTTTGTGAAAATATTCACTAAATGAGGGAATAATATGTGTGAGGGTACCCCCGGAGAGTTCCAAATGTGTGTGGGTAGAATATATATCCCACGGGGGTAAAATTGAAAAAAGTTGAAAAAAAAGACTTTTTTGGACTTAGTCATTTTTCCGGCGTTTATCAGACTTTCAGATAGGGGAAATGTCAGTGAGCATTCCGATTTCAGTTCCAGAGCGATTCGCCCAATGAGTCCTTGATATTTAGTCGTTTTCAGCCAATTTTCTGAATTTTTGGAAATTTCACTTTTTTTGCGAAAATATCCGCTAAATGAGGGAATAATATGTGTGAGGGTACCCCATGAGAGTTCCAAATGTGTGTGGGTAGAATATATATCCCACGGGGGTAAAATTGAAAAAAGTTGAAAAAAAAGACTTTTTTGGACTTAGTCATTTTTCCGGCGTTTATCAGACTTTCAGAAAGGGGAAATGTCAATGAGCGTTCCGATTTCAGTTCCAGAGCGATTCGCCCGATGAGTCCTTGATATTTAGTCGTTTTCAGCCAATTTTCTGAATTTTTGAAAATTTCACTTTTTTTGCGAAAATATCCGCTAAATAAGGGAATAATATGTGTGAGGGTACCCCAGGAGAGTTCCAAATGTGTGTGGGTAGAATATATATCCCACAGGGATAAAATTGAAAAAAGTTGAAAAAAAAGGTTTTTTGGACTTAGTCAATTTTCCGGCGTTTATCAGACTTTCAGATAGGGGAAATGTCAGTGAGCATTCCGATTTCAGTTCCAGAGCGATTCGCCCGATGAGTCTTTGATATTTAGTCGTTTTCAGCCAATTTTCTGAATTTTTGAAAATTTCACTTTTTTTGCGAAAATATCTCCTAAATGAGGGAATAATATGTGTGAGGGTACCCCATGAGAGTTCCAAATGTGTGTGGGTAGAATATATATCCCACGGGGGTAAAATTGAAAAAAGTTGAAAAAAAACACTTTTTTGGACTTAGTCATTTTTCCGGCGTTTATCAGACTTTCAGAAAGGGGAAATGTCAATGAGCGTTCCGATTTCAGTTCCAGAGCGATTCGCCCGATGAGTCCTTGATATTTAGTCGTTTTCAGCCAATTTTCTGAATTTTTGAAAATTTCACTTTTTTTGCGAAAATATCCGCTAAATGAGGGAATAATATGTGTGAGGGTACCCCAGGAGAGTTCCAAATGTGTGTGGGTAGAATATATATCCCACTGGGGAAAAATTGAAAAAAGTGGAAAAAAAGGTTTTTTTGGACTTAGTCATTTTTCCGGCGTTTATCAGACTTTCAGAAAGGGGAATGGTCATTGAGCGTTCCGATTTCAGTTCCAGAGCGATCTGCCCGATGAGTCCTTGATATTTAGTCGTTTTCATCAGTCAATTTTCTAAATTTTTGACAATTTCACTTTTTTGTGAAAATATCCACTAAATGAGGAAATAATTTGTGTGAGGGTACCCCAGGAGAGATCCAAATGTGTGTGGGTAGAATATATATCCCACAGGGGTAAAATTGAAAATAGTTGAAAAAAATTTTTTTTTTGGGCTTATTCATTTTTCCGTCGTTTATCAGATTTTCAGATAGGGGAAATGACATTGAGCATTCCGATTTCAGTTGCAGAGCGATTTGCCCGATGAATCCTTGATATTTAGTCGTTTTCAGCCTATTTTCTGAATTTTTGGAAATTTCACTTTTTTTGCGAAAATATCCGCTAAATGAGGGAATAATATGTGTGAGGGTACCCCATGAGAGTTCCAAATGTGTGTGGGTAGAATATATATCCCACGGGGGTAAAATTGAAAAAAGTTGAAAAAAAAGACTCTTTTGGACTTAGTCATTTTTCCGGCGTTTATCAGACTTTCAGATAGGGGAAATGTCAGTGAGCATTCCGATTTCAGTTCCAGAGCGATTCGCCCAATGAGTCTTTGATATTTAGTCGTTTTCAGCCAATTTTCAGAATTTTTGAAAATTTCACTTTTTTTGCAAAAATATCCGCTAAATGAGGGAATAATATGTGTGAGGTTACCCCAGGAGAGTTCCAAATGTGTGTGGGTAGAATATATATCCCACGGGGATAAAATTGAAAAAAGTTGAAAAAAAAGGGTTTTTTGGACTTAGTCATTTTTCCGGCGTTTATCAGACTTTCAGAAAGGGGAAATGTCAATGAGCGTTCCGATTTCAGTTCCAGAGCGATTCGCCCGATGAGTCCTTGATATTTAGTCGTTTTCAGCCAATTTTCTGAATTTTTGAAAATTTCACTTTTTTTGCGAAAATATCCGCTAAATGAGGGAATAATATGTGTGAGGGTACCCCAGGAGAGTTCCAAATGTGTGTGGGTAGAATATATATCCCACTGGGGAAAAATTGAAAAAAGTGGAAAAAAAGGTTTTTTTGGACTTAGTCATTTTTCCGGCGTTTATCAGACTTTCAGAAAGGGGAATGGTCATTGAGCGTTCCGATTTCAGTTCCAGAGCGATCTGCCCGATGAGTCCTTGATATTTAGTCGTTTTCATCAGTCAATTTTCTAAATTTTTGACAATTTCACATTTTTGTGAAAATATCCACTAAATGAGGAAATAATTTGTGTGAGGGTACCCCAGGAGAGATCCAAATGTGTGTGGGTAGAATATATATCCCACAGGGGTAAAATTGAAAATAGTTGAAAAAAATTTTTTTTTTGGGCTTATTCATTTTTCCGTCGTTTATCAGATTTTCAGATAGGGGAAATGACATTGAGCATTCCGATTTCAGTTGCAGAGCGATTTGCCCGATGAATCCTTGATATTTAGTCGTTTTCAGCCAATTTTCTGAATTTTTGGAAATTTCACTTTTTTTGCGAAAATATCCGCTAAATGAGGGAATAATATGTGTGAGGGTACCCCATGAGAGTTCCAAATGTGTGTGGGTAGAATATATATCCCACGGGGGTAAAATTGAAAAAAGTTGAAAAAAAAGACTCTTTTGGACTTAGTCATTTTTCCGGCGTTTATCAGACTTTCAGATAGGGGAAATGTCAGTGAGCATTCCGATTTCAGTTCCAGAGCGATTCGCCCAATGAGTCTTTGATATTTAGTCGTTTTCAGCCAATTTTCAGAATTTTTGAAAATTTCACTTTTTTTGCAAAAATATCCGCTAAATGAGGGAATAATATGTGTGAGGTTACCCCAGGAGAGTTCCAAATGTGTGTGGGTAGAATATATATCCCACGGGGATAAAATTGAAAAAAGTTGAAAAAAAAGGGTTTTTTTGACTTAGTCATTTTTCCGGCGTTTATCAGACTTTCAGATAGGGGAAAGGTCATTGAGCGTTCCGATTTCAGTTCCAGAGCGATTTGCCCGATGAGTCCTTGATATTTAGTCGTTTTCATCAGTCAATTTTTTGAATTTTTTAAAATTTCACTTTTTTTGTGAAAATATCCGCTAAATAAGGGAATAATATGTGTGAGGGTACCCCAGGAGAGTTCCAAATGTGTGTGGGTAGAATATATATCGCCCAGGGGTAAAATTGAAAATAGTTGAAAAAAAATTTTTTTTTGGGCTTATTCATTTTTCCGTCGTTTATCAGACTTTCAGATAGGGGAAATGTCATTGAGCATTCCGATTTCAGTTGCAGAGCGATTTGCCCGATGAATCCTTGATATTTAGTCGTTTTCAGTCAATTTTCTGAATTTTTGAAAATTTCACTTTTTTGTGAAAATATTCACTAAATGAGGGAATAATATGTGTGAGGGTACCCCAGGAGAGTTCCAAATGTGTGTGGGTAGAATATATATCCCACGGGGGTAAAATTGAAAAAAGTTGAAAAAAAAGGTTTTTTTGCACTTAGTCATTTTTCCGGCGTTTATCAGACTTTCAGAAAGGGGAAATGTCAATGAGCGTTCCAATTTCAGTTCCAGAGCGATTCGCCCGATGAGTCCTTGATATTTAGTCGTTTTCAGCCAATTTTCTGAATTTTTGAAAATTTCACTTTTTTTGCGAAAATATCCGCTAAATGAGGGAATAATATGTGTGAGGGTACCCCATGAGAGTTCCAAATGTGTGTGGGTAGAATATATATCCCACGGGGGTAAAATTGAAAAAAGTTGAAAAAAAAGACTTTTTTGGACTTAGTCATTTTTCCGGGGTTTATCAGACTTTCAGATAGGGGAAAGGTCATTGAGCGTTCCGAATTCAGTTCCAGAGCGATTTGCCCGATGAGTCCTTGATATTTAGTCGTTTTCAGTCAATTTTCTGAATTTTTGAAAATTTCACTTTTTTGTGAAAATATCCGCTAAATAAGGGAATAATATGTGTGAGGGTACCCCAGGAGAGTTCCAAATGTGTGTGGGTAGAATATATATCCCACGGGGATAAAATTGAAAAAAGTTGAAAAAAAAGGTTTTTTTGGACTTAGTCATTTTTCCGGCGTTTATCAGACTTTCAGATAGGGGAAAGGTCATTGAGCGTTCCGATTTCAGTTCCAGAGCGATCTGCCCGATGAATCCTTGATATTTAGTCGTTTTCAGCAAATTTTCTGAATTTTTGAAAATTTCACTTTTTTTTGCGAAAATATCTGCTAAATGAGGGAATAATATGTGTGAGGGTACCCCATGAGAGTTCCACATGTGTGTGGGTAGAATATATATCCCACGGCGGTAAAATTGAAAAAAGTTGAAAAAAAAGATTTTTTTGGACTTATTCATTTTTCCGGGGTTTATCAGACTTTCAGATAGGGGAAAGGTCGTTGAGCGTTCCGAATTCAGTTCCAGAGCGATTTGCCCGATGAGTCCTTGATATTTAGTCGTTTTCAGTCAATTTTTTGAATTTTTTAAAATTTCACTTTTTTGTGAAAATATCCGCTAAATAAGGGAATAATATGTGTGAGTGTACCCCAGGAGAGTTCCAACTGTGTGTGGGTAGAATATATATCCCAAGGGGATAAAAAATTGAAAAAAGTTGAAAAAAAAATGTTTTTTTGGACTTAGTCATTTTTCCGTCGTTTATCAGACTTTCAGATAGGGGAAATGTCAGTGAGCGTTCCTATTTCGGTTCCAGAGCGATTCGCCCGATGAGTCCTTGATATTTAGTCGTTTTCAGCCAATTTTCTGAATTTTTGGAAATTTCACTTTTTTTGCAAAAATATCCGCTAAATGAGGGAATAATATGTGTGAGGGTACCCCATGAGAGTTCCAAATGTGTGTGGGTAGAATATATATCCCACGGGGGTAAAATTGAAAAAAGTTGAAAAAAAAGACTTTTTTGGACTTAGTCATTTTTCCGGCGTTTATCAGACTTTCAGAAAGGGGAAATGTCAATGAGCGTTCCGATATCAGTTCCAGAGCGATTCGCCCGATGAGTCCTTGATATTTAGTCGTTTTCAGCCAATTTTCTGAATTTTTGAAAATTTCACTTTTTTGTGAAAATATCCACTAAATGAGGTAATAATATGTGTGAGGGTACCCCAGGAGAGTTCCAAATGTGCATGGGTGGAGTATATATCCCACGGGAGTAAAATTGAAAAAAGTTTAAAAAAATTTTTTTTTGGACTTAGTCATTTTTCTGGCGTTTATCAGACTTTCAGATCGGGGAAATGTCATTGAGCGTTCTGATTTCAGTTCCAGAGCGATTTGCCCGATGTGTCCTTGATATTTAGTCGTTTTCAGCCAATTTTCTGAATTTTTGAAAATTTCACTTTTTTGTGAAAATATCCACTAAATGAGGGAATAATATGTGTGAGGGTACCCCAGGAGAGTTCCAAATGTGTGTGGGTAGAATATATATCCCACGGGGGTAAAATTGAAAAAAGTTGAAAAAAAAGATTTTTTTGGACTTAGTCATTTTTCCGGCGTTTATCAGACTTTCAGAAAGGGGAAATGTCAATAAGCGTTCCGATTTCAGTTCCAGAGCGATTCGCCCGATGAGTCTTTGATATTTAGTCGTTTTCAGCCAATTTTCTGAATTTTTGAAAATTTCACTTTTTTTGTGAAAATATCCGCTAAATGAGGGAATAATATGTGTGAGGGTACCCCAGGAGAGTTCCAAATGTGTGTGGGTAGAATATATATCCCACGGGGGTAAAATTGAAAAAAGTTGAAAAAAAAGTTTTTTTTGGACTTAGTCATTAGAGATGAGCGTTGTTCTACTCGAACTGTTCGCCAATCTCAAATTCGAGCTGTTTTGGGCGGTGTTCGAGCCGTTCGGCGAACACGAACAATTTGAGAAAAATTCGGCTGTTCGAGGTTATGTTCGATAACTGTTCGTACACCAAAATCATAACTGGATTTTTTCTCAGTAATGATGAAAATTAATGTTAATACGCAGTTTGAGTGTACAGCGGGGTGGGGGGAGGGGCAGGGGATAAATCTCTGCAGGAACAATGAAGATCTCCATTTTTTTTCCTCCTTCCCGCATTTACAGTGGGGAGGTGCAATCTGTCAGCCTATCAGCAGCACACACACGGAGTGAAGTGCTTTTTTTCACACAAGCAAGGGCATGTGTCATTGGCAGTGTATGTCACATGTCCTTGCCCTATAAGACCAAGCCATTTTCCTCGTCGCCACCATTTTCTCACTGCTGCAGCTGCGTGTTAGACGGCACCGCTGTTGCAGTGTGCGCTATACCTTGTTAATTTCAAGCCAATTTTCGCACAATTCTACAGATAGCTTGGGAGTAGGGAATAGTTGTGATTGCAGTCCTTTTAAGGACTAGGTTACAGCATTTCCTACGACTTTTGTCAGGCAGGTCTGTGCTCTTAAATAGATAGATTGTGGGAGTAAAGACTAATTGTAATTGGAGTCCTTTTCAGGACTAGGTTACATCAGTTCCTATCAGTTTTTGCCAGGCAGGTCTGTGCCAGTGCTGTGCAAGTTTTTTTCACAGCATTTGGCTGAATCTAGCAAAGCTAATCCTTTTTGGCCTATTGCAGAGTGTGTTAGTCAGTGGAGTAGCCTATCTGTGTTGCAAGATATACCACCTGTGTATAGAATACCAATTTTTTTACTGCACCTAGTGAAGTAAAATCTTTTGGGCATAGCATCATTCTATTAGTCCATCTATACTGACCTCCATCAGGTTGCAAATTGAATATAATTTTTTTCTGCATCTAGCTCTGAAAAAATATTGGGCTTCTAGCTGTGTGTGGGACTTGTTCTATTAATCCATCTATACAGACCTCCATCAGGTTGCAAACTGAATATATTTTTTTCTGCATCTACCTCTGAAAAAATATTGGGCTTCTAGCTGTGTGTGGGACTTGTTCTATTAATCCATCTATACAGACCTCCATCAGGTTGCAAACTGAATATATTTTTTTCTGCATCTACCTCTGAAAAAATATTGGGCTTCTAGCTGTGTGTGGGACTTGTTCTATTAATCCATCTATACAGACCTCCATCAGGTTGCAAACTGAATATATTTTTTTCTGCATCTACCTCTGAAAAAATATTGGGCTTCTAGCTGTGTGTGGGACTTGTTGTATTAGTCCATCTATACTGACCTCCATCAGGTTGCAAACTGAATATATTTTTTTCTGCATCTACCTCTGAAAAAATATTGGGCTTCTAGCTGTGTGTGGGACTTGTTCTATTAATCCATCTATACAGACCTCCATCAGGTTGCAAACTGAATATATGTTTTTCTGCATCTACCTCTGAAAAAATATTGGGCTTCTAGCTGTGTGTGGGACTTGTTGTATTAGTCCATCTATACTGACCTCCATCAGGTTGCAAACTGAATATATTTTTTTCTGCATCTACCTCTGAAAAAATATTGGGCTTCTAGCTGTGTGTGGGACTTGTTCTATTAATCCATCTATACAGACCTCCATCAGGTTGCAAACTGAATATATTTTTTTCTGCATCTACCTCTGAAAAAATATTGGGCTTCTAGCTGTGTGTGGGACTTGTTGTATTAGTCCATCTATACTGACCTCCATCAGGTTGCAAACTGAATATATTTTTTTCTGCATCTACCTCTGAAAAAATATTGGGCTTCTAGCTGTGTGTGGGACTTGTTCTATTAATCCATCTATACAGACCTCCATCAGGTTGCAAACTGAATATATTTTTTTCTGCATCTAGCTCTGTAAAAATATTTGGCCTTCTAGCAGTGTGTGGGACTTTCTCTATTAGTCCATCTATACTGACCTCCATCAGGTTGCAAATTAAATATAATTTTTTTCTGCATCTAACCCAGCCAATAGTTTTGGCCTAATACCACAGTTTGGCCACTCAGCTCTGCTCGGTTCCCATCCATTGTTTTTTTGTGCAAACAACTCCAGAGTTGTTAATTAGTTAACCACCAAAATGAGTGGAAAAAGGCCTGCTGCTGGTGGAAAGGGGAATAGGCGTGTTGGGAAGGGGAAAAAAGGTTGTGTCCGTGGGGTAGGTGTTAAAGCAGCAGTAACATCTGCAGAAGAAAGACCATCTTCCAGCCAAACTAAAATGTCTACTTCTTTTAGCGGACAATGTGATAAGATCCCTTTCTTACGGCCACGCCAATCGCTACAAATTCCAGATGAGGCACAAAAACAGCAGGTGCTTCAACGGATATCAAGTGCTCCTTTAAGTGGGCTCTCCTCCACATCAACTTCAACATCACAAATACTCCAGTCCTCAAAGGTGTCACCCCAATCGCACTTGCTTCCTCACAGCTCCCAAATCTCCAGCTGCCCGTCTGAGTATGAGGTAGAACAGATGGTTGAGTCTGCAGAGCTGTTTACTCATACTATAGCCTGGGAATCAGAGGTCGACTCCAGCGCTTCTGTGAATCCAGACGAGGAAATGATCTGCACTGATGCCCAGAATCTTTATGAGTCGGATCCAGGACCAGACGCAGAAGGTTCTGACCATAATGTAGACCCTCATTCCCAAACTGTAACTCCTGTTGGTGGAGACAATGAGGAAGACGATGATAAGACTCAAATACCTGATTAGAGCGACAACTTTAGTTTTTTGTCAGGGCAGGAACAGGTTGGCTCTGAGGACGACGGGTGTGATAACGCACAGGGTGATGATGATGAGGTTGGAGATCCCACTTACTGTCAACCCACAGTCAGCCAAGAGATGAGGTCAGCAGAGGAGGTGGAGGAAGATGCTAGTGACGACGAGGTCAGGTTGCGCCTTCCTGGACAGAGACGTAGTACTGGAAGCACGTCAACAACTGCATCCTCAAACACAACTCTGCCTCTCACCACAAGTCGTGGTGGCTCTTCAGGTCGCATGGGTGCTAAGCCTTGCATAGCCTGGGCATTTTTTCAGATCGATAAAGATGACCCAACTCGTGTTATCTGTAACATTTGTCAGCAAAAGCTAAGTAGAGGCCAAAAAATACATAGTTTGAGTACTTCATGCATGAACCGGCACATGGACATGAAGCATAAGTTGCAGTGGGAAGCTCAGTGTGCTACAATGCGGCCTAGCCGGCCGGGCCAACCACCGTCTGCCATATCTTGTGCATCCGCGGCCTCTTCATCCTCTGTGACTGGGGGGACAGCAGTCACACCTGTTTTGGGGCGCAGACCTGCCACCTCTTTACCCGCAACAGCCAGCGTGATTGGCAGGTCATCATTTTCTTTGGAGGTGGTAACACCAGCTGGTGTTGAGCGCTGTCCGACATCGATAGCACCACCTTTGGATCAAGGCAACCTAACATGTCCGCCTGCATCTTCCTCACAGACCGGCAGTTTGCCGGGGACACCCTTATCAACCCCGTCTAAGCACAATAGCCAGCCCTCGGTCCCTCAGATGTGGACAAGTAAAAGACCATTTCCTCCTAGCCATGAGAAAGCTAAGAGGTTGAATTTCACCATCTGCAAGTTCTTGGCTACAGAAATGCTGCCTTTCCGCCTGGTGGACACAGAGGATTTTCGAGACCTTATGTCCGTCGCAGTGCCCCAGTACCAGATGCCCAGTCGGCACTACTTCTCAAAGAAAGGTGTGCCTGCGCTCCACCAGCATGTCGCACACAACATCACCGCTTCTTTGAGAAACTCTGTGTGTGACAGGGTGCATTTCACCACAGACACTTGGACGAGTAGGCATGGACAGGGGCGTTACATGTCGCTGACTGGGCACTGGGTAACTATGGTGACAGCAGGACAAGGGGCTGCTGTCCAAGTCTTGCCGTCCCCACGAGTTGTGCGTCAATCCTCTTTATGTCAAAGTTCCTCCACTGCTTCTGCCTCCTCAACCTCCTCTCGGTCTTCCACCTGCACCCAAAGCCTGTCTGGTCATGCCACAAGCTTTCTAACTGCGCAGAAGGGATCCTGCACACCTCCTTACTATGCTGGCAGTAGGGCTCAACGTCATCAGGCGGTTTTTACATTGAAATGTCTGGGAAATGTGAGTCACACAGCTGAGGAGTTGTGGTCAGCTCTGGAGAACCAATTTCATGAATGGTTGTCTCCACTGGACCTGAAACCAGGGAAGGCCGTGTGCGACAATGCTGCAAACCTGGGTGCGGCCCTTCGCCGGGGCAATGTCACACACGTGCCTTGTATGGCTCACGTGTTGAACCTGGTTGTCCAGCAATTTTTAGCCCACTATCCCAGACTAGATGGCCTTCTGCAGAGGGCACGGTTGCTGTGTGCTCACTTTCGCCGTTCGAATCCCGCAGCTCAGCGACTTACATCTCTACAGAAGTCGTTGGGCCTGCCACTTCACCGGCTAAAATGCGATGTGCCTACCCGGTGGAATTCAACTCTGCACATGTTGCAGCGACTGTGGCAGCACCGACAAGCCCTGGTGCAATACGTTCTGACGTATAGCCTGGGCCAACGAGATCCAGAGGTGGGGCAAATCACGCTGGAGGAGTGGTCTCAGATCAGGGACCTATGCACCCTTCTGCACAGTTTTGAAATGGCGACGAAGATGTTTAGTGCTGACGATGCCATTATCAGCATGACTATTCCGGTGATTTACATGCTGGAGCACATGTTAAACAGAATTCGGAGTCAGGTGGTGGCACAAGAGGAGGTGGAGGAAGTAGAGGAGGAGGAGTTGTATGCGGAAGGGCTAACATCTGCAAGGTCCAGACGGTCGGCAGCACCAAGGCGGCAGGCATGTGAGGGTGGGGGAGATGGTTTTACCAGGGCGCATGGTAGCAGCCAAACTAGTGAGGAAGGTGCAGGAGCCCAGGAAGAAGTAGAGGACGAACTGATGGAAGACTCATCAGATGAGGGAGACCTTGATCACATTTCTGTTGTGCGAGGTTGGGGGGAGAGGACAGAGGAAGGAAGCATGATTGTTACTTCGCCACCAACACAACAGGGACTTGGTGCTCCTGGATGCGCAACACACATGAGTGCCTTCTTGCTGCACTACCTGCAACATGACCCTCGAATTGTGAGAATTAGAAATAATCCTGACTACTGGGTTGCCACACTGTTAGATCCCCGGTACAAAAGTAAATTTGCAGAAATTATTCCTGCCATAGAAAGGGATGCACGCATGCAGGAGTATCAGCAGAGACTGTTGCAGAATCTTACATGTGCTTTTCCACAAAATACCAGTGGTGCACGTAGTGAATCTCACAGTTCCAACTTGCCAACCGTGGGACCGTCAAGTGTTCGGCACTCAAACCGTAACAGAACCACAATATCTGCTGGTAACATCAATTTTGCGGAATCATTTCACCACTTTTTTAGCCCATCCTTTGCAAGGCCACAGGAGACAAGAAGTCTGACACATAGTCAACGCCTAGAGACGATGGTACAGGAGTATCTCCAAGTAAACATTGAAGCCATGACTGTGTCACTGGACCCTTGCTCTTTTTGGGCTTCCAATCTGGATAAATGGCCGGAGCTAGCCACTTACGCCTTGGAGATCTTGTCATGCCCCGCAGCCAGCGTTCTGTCTGAACGTGTGTTCAGCGCTGCTGGTGGTGTGCTGACAGATAAGCGCACGCGGCTCTCCACTGATAATGTAGACAGACTCACGTTCATAAAGATGAACAAATCATGGATCCGAAACGACTTTTCTACCCCTGTGTCATCCTGGGGAGAGTAAAAGCTTGATGATTGGTTAAAATCACCCTACCAACCGTTTTAAGCTTTCAAATTACTAATCATGTTTATCTGTATCTTGACTGGAAAATAATTTGGGCTTTGTAGCAGTGTGCAGCACTGATCCTATTAGGCCATCTATACTAAAGCTTCACCAGATTTAAAATTAATAATAATTTTTAGCTGCATCTAGCCCGGAAAATAATTTTGGGGCTCCGAGATGCGCAAGACACATAAGTGCCTTCTTGCTGCACTACCTGCAGCATGACCCTCATATTGTCAGAATTCGAAGTAATCATGACTACTGGGTTGCCACACTCTTAGATCCCCCAAACTTTTCGATCAACCTTTTCTTTTTAATAAAGACCAAAAAAATGGTCATTTTTGAAATTATAAGCATTAGCAGGTTGTTAGAAACTGAAATCAAACAGTTTTCAACTCAAAACTTTATTCTAGGTGATGTTACATTTTCACATAGGACCCCTTGTTCGAAAGGAGCTTCTGAACTCTCTCGTCCATTGAATTTGTCAGGTTTTGGATGGTTTCTGCTTCAATTGTTTTGCATGAGGACAGAATACCCTCCCAGAGCTGTTGCTTAGATGTGAACTGCCTCCCGCCATCATAGACACTCCTTTTAATGATGCTCCAAAGGTTCTGAATGGGGTAGAGGTCAGGGGAGCATGGGGGTCACACCATAAGTTTGTCCCCTTTTATGCCCATATCAGCCAGAGATGCAGATGTTTTATGTGCAGCATGAGATGGTGCATTATCATGCAGAAAAATGATCTTGCTGTGAAATACACGGTTCTTCTTCTTGAACCATGGCAGGAAGTGCTGTTTGAGAAAATCCACATACATTATGGAGTTCATCTTTAGCGCCTTCAGGGATCCTAAAGGGGGCGACAATCTCTCTCCCCATGATTCCAGCCCAAAACATTACTCCACCTCCTCCTTGTTGGCGCTGTAGCCGTGTTTGCGTGGGGTGTCCATCAACCAGCCATCCTCCACTCCATCCATCTGGACCATCGAGCGCTGCACGGCACTCATCCGTGAACAAAACAGTTTTGAAATCAGTCTTCATGTAATGTTTGGCCCACTGGAGCCGTTTCTGCTTGTGTGAAGTGGATAGAGGAGGTTGACAGGATGGCGTATGCACAGCTGCAAACCTCTGAAGGACCCTGCATCTTGTTGTTCGGGGGACGTTGGAGGCACAAGCAGCTTCAAAAACTTGTCTGCTGCTATGACAAGGCTTTTTTGCCGCTGCTCTTTCAACCTGACGTAATTGCCTGTAGGAAAGAGTCCTCAATTTGCCCTTATCAGCACGCACACGTGTGTACTGTGAATCAGCTACATACTTCTTGATTGCCAAGACACTTCATCCTGATCATCGCACAATGTTGATTGTAGTCATGCCTTGACCTAAACACTCCACAATTTGTTGCTTCTCAGCAGCCGACACATCCTTTTTCTTTCCCATTTTGGCAGAAAATGTAGGCTGCTTAATAATGTGAGACAGCCTTCTTAAGTAGTCTTGCCTTTCATTGGACACACCTGCCAAACTAATTAGCACAGGTGTCTGCAATTGCTTACAGTGATATAAAGAGCCCTGACACACATCACCATCAATGAGTTTAACTGACAAACAAACAAATTCTTCCCTTATCACTCCTAAACACTTTTTGCATAATAATTTGGAACACAGTGTACATGTGCTTTTCCACAAAACACCAGTGGTTCACGTAGTGAATCTTACAGTTCTAACTTGCCAACCGTGGTCTGTATGGAGTTGTTCAATAAAGGGCCCAAAATTAAGATAACATAGATGGGAGAGGTCTCTATGAATAGGAATTCCTAAGTATTTGATACCCTGTGAGGGCCAGGCAAAGGGAAAGTTGGACTGGATGGAATCCTACATGGATTTGGGGAGGGAGACATCAAGGGCCTCAGACTTCGCTGCATTGATTTTAAAATTTGACGATGTAACAAAGTGATCTATTTCAGCCATAACAGCATGGATGGATATATGTGATTGAGTGATATATACTAGGACATCATCAGCAAATAGAGAGCACTTGTACTCGGTGCCTCCCACCTCAATCCACCTAATATTGGGGTTATGGCGAATTGATGAGAGCAGGTGCTCCGTCACTAGGATGTATAAGAGAGGGGACAGAGAACATCCCTGCCTTGTCCCATTGGTGATTGTGAAAGGTGATGAAAATGTTCTGACGCGCCCCCTGGGCCTTGGGACACCACAGGGCCGGACCCTTTTTGGTGGATGCTGGTGGTTGTAGTCTCCGTGGCGGCGACCCGGTTCCGTGGCTCAGGGCGGTCAATCCAGTGGCGGAACTATTTATGTGGTTTTGATGTTTAAATGTCCGACTATGCCACCCGTGGATTGCGGTCAGAGTGAACCGCCGCTCCAGGGCAGACCGCTGAGGCTGGTGTTGTGGGTGCAGCAGAGCGTAGCATAACTCCCCACGGGAGGAGTATAGCCTCAGGGCAGTGTATGCGGAGGATGGGGGTGATGGTGCAGGGCAGCAGCAGTAATGACACGGAGTCAGTGATGCAGTCCAGGGCCTTTACTCACAGTTCTTATTATCCAGACCACGTCTGCAGGTAACGGCTGCCCACGTCGTACTGTGCTCACCAGGTGAGGGGCTCAGACAACTCCCAGATAACTTTGGAGTGCTTCACAGGACCCCCTTTGTGTGTCCTTTGTCTGGCCTTTCTTACCAACCCTTCTGTCCGGCTGCCTCGGGCCTCCTCTTGGTAAACTTGGCGCCAGTTTCCCTGACCCTATGTGGTGCCTTCCTAGCGGGTGTAGCGAGGGGCTGCGCCACATAAAATGTCACAGCCTCCTGTTTCTAGCTGAGGGTCGTTTCCTGCCTCCACTAGTTTCGGGGACCGGTCTCCCCCTTTGGCCTGACCCCTCCACGCAGGTGGATTCGGGCGTGCGGTGGCGACTCGCCCGTCCGCACCCCTGAGATCCCTTCGTTCCTCGTTCCTGGAGCCTTCTCCGCTCCTCTTCTTTCCTTCTCCCTTTTCCAGGCCTGGGCCTCTGTTACTAGGCCCGCCTCCGGAGCAGAGCTCATGCAGAGCCCCTGCTCCCTGCCACTTCTGCTCAGACTTCTCTGCACTGAACTAAGATGGTGCCCACCTTTTATACTCCCTTCTCAATGTACCCAGGAACTGCTTCCTCCCTGCTCCTGCACTACAGGGTTCCCCTTCCTTAGTGTTCCCTCCCCCCACTCCAGCCAGGGACAGGGACTGTCGTGCCCATCTCAGGGGCATATTGGTCGCCCTGCCCCATGGCAATGTGGTGTAATGCATGCAGGTGTCGGGTCCTGATCCACACTCCATCCTTACCTGAGAGTGAGATATCACACCTCTGGATGAGGTGCAATACCTCTGTAGCAACCGAGCCCTCAGGGTGCTACAGTTCCATCTATCTTCAGCCTAGGTGACGTATTGTGATACAGGGCCGTGATTTTGGCTATAAAAGGGTCCCCTAGACCCCTACCCCAAGCTTTTTAAGAGAATCATATATGGCGTGCCAGGAGACTCTATGGAATGCTTTCTCAGCATCCAACGAGAGTATCTAATTACAAATTTTTAACTGCATCTAGCCCAGGAAATACTTTGTGCCTAGTAGCAGTGTCTGCTAGTCAGCGGATTATCCCGGCTGTTAAGCAAGCTACACCACCTGTAGTTTGGACACTTAATTTTTTCAAAGGAAATGCTTCGGCACCATGGGATACTCAGTGAAGAGCATCAGGAGGCACCCCAAGGCATAGGGGCTCGGACTGGCAGTAGTATGCCTTGCGGTGGACAGCCGAGCTCAATCCTTATAAAAGCTTTTTAACTGCAGCAGCTTTAGTGGACGCTACTGGAGCTGGAATTACGCGGCTGCTGGCATGAGACTTGCCCTCCAATAGATCCTTGTAAATGGATTTAAAGTGTATTTATTCAAATTAGAGAGACAATTTAAATTAAAAAGCTTAGAGCTGCCTCCACCACAGGGGGGCTCGCTCGACCCACCAGCGGACAGGCACCAGTATTGGGAGAGGGGGGCTGGCCGTCAGGGTTCACCGCGGCTCTGGCACAAACCCGGCGACACGGAGGTGGCACGGGCAGGAGCGGACTGAACGTGTCGGCTTCTCACTTTTTGGATTTTAGAAGGGCATGACATGCCTATATCTGTGTCTCCACCTCCTTTTACTCCTCCACCTCTTTTCTTTTCGCATGACTATATGTACTTGTCACTTTTCCATGTGTTAGTTGTGTCTTCTGAGCAGTTTGTCAGCTTTTGGACACCTTTGAAGGTGTTTTCTATGTGTTTCTATGTGTTTTTGTTTGCCTGCCATTGGTTTTAACGGTGTTCGAAGGTGTTCGACGAACAGTACGACGAACAGTTCGGCGAACACACGGGTGTCCGACGAACCGAACCGAACTCGAACACTACGGGGGTGGCTCAACACTATTAGTCATTTTTCCGGCGTTCATCAGACTTTCAGAAAGGGGAAATGTCAATGAGCGTTCCGATTTCAGTTCCAGAGCGATTCGCCCGATGAGTCCTTGATATTTAGTCGTTTTCAGCCAATTTTCTGAATTTTTGAAAATTTCACTTTTTTTGCGAAAATATCCGCTAAATGAGGGAATAATATGTGTGAGGGTACCCCATGAGAGTTCCAAATGTGTGTGGGTAGAATATATATCCCACGGGGGTAAAATTGAAAAAAGTTGAAAAAAAAGACTTTTTTGGACTTAGTCATTTTTCCGGCGTTTATCAGACTTTCAGAAAGGGGAAATGTCAAAGAGCATTACGATTTCAGTTCCAGAGCGATTCGACCGATGAGTCCTTGATATTTAGTCGTTTTCAGCCAATTTTCTGAATTTTTGAAAATTTCACTTTTTTTGCGAAAATATCCGCTAAATGAGGGAATAATATGTGTGAGGGTACCCCAGGAGAGTTCCAAATGTGTGTGGGTAGAATATATATCCCACGGGGGTAAAATTGAAAAAAGTTGAAAAAAAAGATTTTTTTGGACTTAGTCATTTTTCCGGCATTTATCAGACTTTCAGATAGGGGAAAGGTCATTGAGCGTTCCGATTTCAGTTCCAGAGCGATTTGCCCGATGAGTCCTTGATATTTAGTCGTTTTCAGTCAATTTTCTGAATTTTTTAAAATTTCACTTTTTTGTGAAAATATCCGCTAAATAAGGGAATAATATGTGTGAGGGTACCCCAGGAGAGTTCCAAATGTGTGTGGGTAGAATATATATCCCACGGGGATAAAAAATTGAAAAAAGTTGAAAAAAAAGGTTTTTTTGGACTTAGTCATTTTTCCGGCGTTTATCAGACTTTCAGATAGGGGAAATGTCAGTGAGCGTTCCGATTTCAGTTCCAGAGTGATTCGCCCGATGAGTCGTTGATATTTAGTCGTTTTCAGACAATTTTCTGAATTTTTGAAAATTTCACTTTTTTGTGAAAATATCCACTAAATGAGGGAATAATATGTGTGAGGGTACCCCAGGAGAGTTTCAAATGTGCGTGGGTGGAATACATATCCCACGGGAGTAAAATTGAAAAAAGTTTAAAAAAATTTTTCTTTGGACTTAGTCATTTTTCCGGTGTTTATCAGACTTTCAGATCGGGGAAATGTCATTGAGCGTTCTGATTTCAGTTCCAGAGCGATCTGCCCGATGAGTCCTTGATATTTAGTCGTTTTCATCAGTCAATTTTCTAAATTTTTGACAATTTCACTTTTTTGTGAAAATATCCACTAAATGAGGTAATAATATGTGTGAGGGTACCCCAGGAGAGTTCCAAATGTGTGTGGGTAGAATGTATATCCCACGGGGGTAAAATTGAAAAAAGTTTAAAAAAAATTTTTTTTGGACTTAGTCATTTTTCCGTCGTTGATCAGACTTTCAGATAGGGGAATGTCATTGAGCATTCCGATTTCAGTTGCAGAGCGATTTGCCCGATGAGTCCTTGATATTTAGTCGTTTTCAGTCAATTTTCTGAATTTTTGAAAATTTCACTTTTTTGTGAAAATATTAACTAAATGAGAGAATAATATGTGTGAGGGTACCCCAGGAGAGTTCCAAATGTGTGTGGGTAGAATATATATCCCACGGGGGTAAAATTGAAAAAAGTTGAAAAAAAGTTTTTTTTGGACTTTGTCATTTTTCCGGCGTTTATCAGACTTTCAGAAAGGGGAAATGTCAATGAGCGTTCCGATTTCAGTTCCAGAGCGATTCGCCCGATGATTCCTTGATATTTAGTCGTATTCAGAAAATTTTCTGAATTTTTGAAAATTTGACTTTTTTGTGAAAATATTCACTAAATGAGGGAATAATATGTGTGAGGGTACCCCAGGAGAGTTCCAAATGTGTGTGGGTAGAATATATATTCCACGGGGGTAAAATTGAAAAAAGTTGAAAAAAAAAGACTTTTTTGGACTTAGTCATTTTTCCGGCGTTTATCAGACTTTCATATAGGGGAAATATCAGTGAGCGTTCCGATTTCAGTTCCAGAGCGATTCGCCATATGAGTCCTCGATATTTAGTCATTTTCAGCCGATTTTCTGAATTTTTGAAAATTTCACTTTTTTGTGAAAATTTCCGCTAAAAGAGGGAAAATGTGCGTGAGGGTACCCCAGGAGAGTTCCAAATGTGTATGGGTAGAAAATATATCCCACGGGGGTAAAATTGAAAAAAGTTGAAAAATTATTTTTTTTTGGACTTTGTCATTTTTCCGGCGTTTATCAGATTTTCAGATAGGGAAAATGTCAGTTCCAGAGCGATTCGCCCGATGAGTCCTTGATATTTAGTCGTTTTCAGCCAATTTTCAGAATTTTTGAAAATTTCACTGTTTTGTGAAAATTTCCGCTAAATGAGGGAAAAATGTCCGTGAGGGTACCCCAGGAGAGTTCCAAATGGGCGTGGGTAGAATACATATCCCACAGGGGTAAAATTAAAAAAGTTTAAAAAAATTATTTTTTGGATTTAGTCATTTTTCCGGCATTTATCAGACTTTTAGATAGGAGAAATGTCAGTGAGCGTTCCGATTTCTGTTCCAGAGCGATTCGCCCGATGAGTCCTTGATATTTAGTCATTTTCAGCCTATTTTCTGAATTTTTGAAAATTTAACTTTTTTCTGAACATATCCACTAAATGAGGAAATAATTTGTGTGAGGGTACCCCAGGAGAGTTCCAAATGTGTGTGGGTAGAATATATATCCCACAGGGATAAAATTGAAAAAAGTTGAAAAAAAAGGTTTTTTTGGACTTAGTCATTTTTCCGGCATTTATCAGACTTTCAGATGGGGGAAATGTCAGAGAGCATTCCGATTTCAGTTTCAGAGCGATTCACCCGATGAGTCCTTAATATTTAGTTGTTTTCAGCCAATTTTCTGAATTTTGGAAAATTTCACTTTTTTGTGAAAATATCCGCTAAATAAGGGAATAATATGTGTGAGGGTACCCCAGGAGAGTTCCAAATGTGTGTGGGTAGAATATATATCACACGGGGATAAAATTGAAAAAAGTTGAAAAAAAAAGGGTTTTTTGGACTTAGTCATTTTTCCGGCGTTTATCAGACTTTCAGATCGGGGAAATGTCATTGAGCGTTCTGATTTCAGTTTCAGAGCGATTTGCCCAATGAGTCCTTGATATTTAGTCGTTTTCAGCCAATTTTCAGAATTTTTGAAAATTTCACTTTTTTTGCGAAAATATCCGCTAAATGAGGGAATAAAATGTGTGAGGGTACACCATGAGAGTTCCAAATGTGTGTGGGTAGAATATATATCCCACGGGGGTAAAATTGAAAAAAGCTAAAAAAAAGTTTTTTTTGGACTTAGTCATTTTTCCGGCATTTATCAGACTTTCAGATAGGGGAAGTGTCAGTGAGAGTTCCAATCTCAGTTCCAGAGCGATTCGCCCGATGATTCCTTGATATTTAGTCGTTTTCAGAAAATTTTCTGAATTTTTGAAAATTTCACTGTTTTGTGAAAATTTCCGCTAAATGAGGTAACAATATGTGTGGTGGTACCCCAGGAGAGTTCCAAATGCGTGTGGGTAGAAAATATATCCCACAGGGGTAAAATTAAAAAAAGTTTAAAAAAATTATTTTTTGGATTTAGTCATTTTTCCGGCATTTATCAGACTTTTAGATAGGAGAAATGTCAGTGAGCGTTCCGATTTCTGTTCCAGAGCGATTCGCCCGATGAGTCCTTGATATTTAGTCATTTTCAGCCTATTTTCGGAATTTTTGAAAATTTTACTTTTTTGTGAACATATCCACTAAATGAGGAAATAATTTGTGTGAGGGTACCCCAGGAGAGTTCCAAATGTGTGTGGGTAGAATATATATCCCACAGGGATAAAATTGAAAAAAGTTGAAAAAAAAGGTTTTTTTGGACTTAGTCATTTTTCCGGCATTTATCAGACTTTCAGATAGGGGAAATGTCAGAGAGCATTCCGATTTCAGTTTCAGAGCGATTCACCCGATGAGTCCTTAATATTTAGTTGTTTTCAGCCAATTTTCTGAATTTTGGAAAATTTCACTTTTTTGTGAAAATATCCGCTAAATAAGGGAATAATATGTGTGAGGGTACCCCAGGAGAGTTCCAAATGTGTGTGGGTAGAATATATATCACACGGGGATAAAATTGAAAAAAGTTGAAAAAAAAAGGGTTTTTTGGACTTAGTCATTTTTCCGGCGTTTATCAGACTTTCAGATCGGGGAAATGTCATTGAGCATTCTGATTTCAGTTTCAGAGCGATTTGCCCAATGAGTCCTTGATATTTAGTCGTTTTCATCAGTCAATTTTCAAAATTTTTGAAAATTTCACTTTTTGTGAAAATATCCGCTAAATGAGGTAATAATATGTGTGCGGGTACCCCAGGAGAGTTCCAAATGTGTGCGGGTAGAATATATATCCCACGGGGGTAAAATTGAAAAAGGTTGAAAAAATTTTTTTTTTGGACTTAGTCATTTTTCCGGCATTTATCAGACTTTCAGATAGGGGAAATGTCATTGAGCATTCCGATTTCAGTTGCAGAGCAATTTGCCCGATGAGTCCTTGATATTTATTCGTTTTCAGTCAATTTTCTGAATTTTTGAAAATTTCACTTTTTTGTGAAAATATTCACTAAATGAGGGAATAATATGTTTGAGGGCACCCCAGGAGAGTTCCAAATGTGTGTGAGTAGAATATATATCCCACGGGGGTAAAATTGAAAAAAGTTGAAAAAAAACGTTTTTTTGGACTTAGTTATTTTTCCGGCGTTTATCAGACTTTCAGAAAGGGGAAATGTCAATGAGCATTCCGATTTCAGTTCCAGAGCGATTTGCCCGATGAGTCCTTGATTTTTAGTCGTTTTCAGTCAATTTTCTGAATTTTTGAAAATTTCACTTTTTTGTGAAAATATCCACTAAATGAGGAAATTATTTGTGTGAGGGTACCCCAGGAGAGTTCCAAATGTGTGTGTGTAGAATATATTTCCCACGGGGAAAAATTGAAAAAAGTTGAAAAAAAAGTTTTTTTTGGACTGTCATTTTTCCAGTGTTTATCAGACTTTCAGAAAGGGGAAATGTCAATGAGCGTTCCGATTTCAGTTTCAGAGCGATTTGCCCGATGAGTCCTTGATATTTTTTCGTTTTCATCAGTCAATTTTCAAAATTTTTGAAAATTTCACTTTTTTGTGAAAATATTCACTAAATGAGGTAATAATATGTGTGCGGGTACCCCAGGAGAGTTCCAAATCTGTGTGGGTAGAATGTATATTCCACGGGGGTAAAATTGAAAAAGGTTGAAAAAATTTTTTTTTTGGACTTAGTCATTTTTCCGGCGTTTATCAGACTTTCAGATAGGGGAAATGTCATTGAGCATTCCGATTTCAGTTGCAGAACGATTTGCCGATGAGTCCTTGATATTTAGTCGTTTTCAGCCAATTTTCAGAATTTTTGAAAATTTCACTTTTTTGTGAAAATATTCACTAAATGAGGGAATAATATGTGTGAGGGTACCCCATGAGAGTTCCAAATGTGTGTGGGTAGAATATATATCCCACGGGGATAAAATTGAAAAAAGTTGAAAAAAAAGTTTTTTTTGGACCTAGTCATTTTTCCAGCGTTTATCAGACTTTCAGAAAGGGGAAATGTCAATGAGCGTTCCGATTTCAGTTTCAGAGCGATTTGCCCGATGAGTCCTTGATTTTTAGTCGTTTTCAGTCAATTTTCGGATTTTTTGAAAATTTCACTTTTTGTGAAAATATCCACTAAATGAGGAAATTATTTGTGTGAGGGTACCCCAGGAGAGTTCCAAATGTGTGTGTGTAGAATATATTTCTCACGGGGATAAAATTGAAAAAAGTTGAAAAAAAGGTTTTTTTGTAGTCATTTTTCCGGCGTTTCTCAGACTTTCAGAGAGGGGAAATGTCAGTGAGCGTTTCGATTTCAGTTCCAGAGCGATTCGCCTGATGAGTCCTTAATATTTAGTTGTTTTCAGCCAATTTTCTGAATTTTTGAAAATTTCACTTTTTTGTGAAAATGTCCACTAAATGAGGTAATAATATGTGTGCGGCTACCCCAGGAGAGTTCCAAATGTGTGTGGGTAGAATGTATATCCCACATTGGTAAAATTGAAAAAAGTTGAAAAAAATTTTTTTTTTAGACTTAGTCATTTTTCCGGCGTTTATCAGACTTTCAGATAGGGGAAATGTCATTGAGCATTCCGATTTCAGTTTCAGAGCGATTTGCCCGATGAGTCCTTGATTTTTAGTCGTTTTCAGTCAATTTTCTGAATTTTTGAAAATTTCAATTTTTTTTGTGAAAATATCTGCTAAATGAGGAAATTATTTGTGTGAGGGTACCCCAGGAGAGTTCCAAATGTGTGTGTGTAGAATATATTTCCCACGGGGAAAAATTGAAAAAAGTTGAAAAAAAGTTTTTTTTGTAGTCATTTTTCCGGCGTTTATCAGACTTTCAGATAGGGGAAATGTCATTGAGCATTCCGATTTCAGTTCCAGAGCGATTTCCCCGATGAGTCCTTGATATTTAGTCGTTTTCAGCCAATTTTCTGAATTTTTGAAAATTTCAATTTTTTGTGTGAAAATATCTGCTAAATGAGGGAATAATATGTGTGAGGGTACCCCAGGAGAGTTCCAAATGTGTGTGGGTAGAATATATATCCCACAGGGGTAAAATTGAAAAAAGTTAAAAAAAATTTTTTTTTGGTCTTAGTCATTTTTCCGGCGTTTATCAGACTTTCAGATCGGGGAAATGTCATTGAGCGTTCTGATTTCAGTTCCAGAGCGATGTGCCCGATGAGTCCTTGATATTTAGTCGTTTTCAGCGAATTTTCTGAATTTTTGAAAATTTCACTTTTTGTGAAAGTATCCATTAAATGAGGAAATAATTTGTGTGAGGGTACCCCAGGAGAGATCCAAATGTGTTTGGGTAGAATATATATCCCAGGGGGGTAAAATTGAAAAAAGTTGAAAAAAAAGTTTTTTTTGGGCTTATTCATTTTTCCGTCGTTTATCAGACTTTCAGATAGGGGAAATGTCATTGAGCATTCCGATTTCAGTTGCAGATCGATTTGCCCGATGAGTCCTTGATATTTAGTCGTTTTCAGTCAATTTTCTGAATTTTTGAAAATTTCACTTTTTGTGAAAATATCCATTAAATGAGGAAATAATTTGTGTGAGGGTACCCCAGGAGAGATCCAAATGTGTTTGGGTAGAATATATATCCCAGGGGGGTAAAATTGAAAAAAGTTGAAAAAAAAGTTTTTTTTGGGCTTATTCATTTTTCCGTCGTTTATCAGACTTTCAGATAGGGGAAATGTCATTGAGCATTCCGATTTCAGTTGCAGATCGATTTGCCCGATGAGTCCTTGATATTTAGTCGTTTTCAGTCAATTTTCTGAATTTTTGAAAATTTCACTTTTTTGTGAAAATATTCACTAAATGAGGGAATAATATGTGTGAGGGTACCCCATGAGAGTTCCAAATGTGTGTGGGTAGAATATACATCCCACGGGGGTAAAATTGAAAAAAGTGGAAAAAAAAATTTTTTTTGGACTTAGTCATTTTTCCGTCGTTTATCAGAGTTTCAGATAGGGGAAAGGTCATTGAGCGTTCCGATTTCAGTTCCATAGCGATTTGCCCGATGATTCCTTGATATTTAGTCGTTTTCAGTCAATTTTCTGAATTTTTGAAAATTTCACTTTTTTGTGAAAATATCTGCTAAATAAGGGAATAATATGTGTGAGGGTACCCCAGGAGAGTTCCAAATGTGTGTGGGTAGAATATATATCCCACGGGGGTAAAATTGAAAAAGGTTGAAAAAAAAGATTTTTTTGGACTTAGTCATTTTTCCGGCGTTTATCAGACTTTCAGATAGGGGAAAGGTCATTGAGCATTCCGATTTCAGTTCCAGAGCGATTCGCCCGATGAGTCCTTGATATTTAGTCGTTTTCAGCCAATTTTCTGAATTTTTGAAAATTTCACTTTTTTTGTGAAAATATTCGCTAAATGAGGGAATAATATGTGTGAGGGTACCCCATGAGAGTTCCAAATGTGTGTGCCTAGAATATATATCCCACGGGGGTAAAATTGAAAAAAGTTGAAAAAAAAGATTTTTTGTTACTTAGTCATTTTTCCGGCGTTTATCAGACTTTCAGATAGGGGAAAGGTCATTGAGCATTCCGATTTCAGTTCCAGAGCGATCTGCATGATGAGTCCTTGATATTTAGTCGTTTTCATCAGTCAATTTTCTAAATTTTTGACAATTTCACTTTTTTGTGAAAATATCCACTAAATGAGGAAATAATTTGTGTGAGGGTACCACAGGAGAGATCCAAATGTGTGTGGGTAGAATATATATCCCACCGGGGTAAAATTGAAAAAAGTTGAAAAAAAAGGTTTTTTTGGGCTTATTCATTTTTCCGTCGTTTATCAGACTTTCAGATAGGGGAAATGTCATTGAGCATTCCGATTTCAGTTGCAGAGCGATTTGCCCGATGAGTCCTTGATATTCAGTCGTTTTCAGAAAATTTTCTGAATTTTTGAAAATTTCACTTTTTGTGAAAATATCCACTAAATGAGGAAATAATTTGTGTGAGGGTACCACAGGAGAGATCCAAATGTGTGTGGGTAGAATATATATCCCACGGGGGTAAAATTGAAAAAAGCTGAAAAAAAAGTTTTTTTTGTTACTTAGTCATTTTTCCGGCGTTTATCAGACTTTCATATAGGGGAAATATCAGTGAGCATTCCGATTTCAGTTCCAGAGCGATTCGCCATATGAGTCCTCGATATTTAGTCATTTTCAGCCGATTTTCTGAATTTTTGAAAATTTCACTTTTTTGTGAAAATTTCCGCTAAAAGAGGGAAAATGTGTGTGAGGGTACCCCAGGAGAGTTCCAAATGTGTATGGGTAGAAAATATATCCCACGGGGGTAAAATTGAAAAAAGTTGAAAAATTATTTTTTTTTGGACTTTGTCATTTTTCCGGCGTTTATCAGATTTTCAGATAGGGAAAATGTCAGTTCCAGAGCGATTCACCCGATGAGTCCTTGATATTTAGTCGTTTTCAGCCAATTTTCAGAATTTCTGAAAATTTCACTGTTTTGTGAAAATTTCCGCTAAATGAGGGAAAAATGTCCGTGAGGGTACCCCAGGAGAGTTCCAAATGGGTGTGGGTAGAATACATATCCCACAGGGGTAAAATTAAAAAAAGTTTAAAAAAATTATTTTTTGGATTTAGTCATTTTTCCGGCATTTATCAGACTTTTAGATAGGAGAAATGTCAGTGAGCGTTCCGATTTCTGTTCCAGAGCGATTCGCCCGATGAGTCCTTGATATTTAGTCGTTTTCAGCCTATTTTCTGAATTTTTGAAAATTTAACTTTTTTGTGAACATATCCACTAAATGAGGAAATAATTTGTGTGAGGGTACCCCAGGAGAGTTCCAAATGTGTGTGGGTAGAATATATATCCCACGGGGATAAAATTGAAAAAAGTTGAAAAAAAAGGTTTTTTTGGACTTAGTCATTTTTCCGGCATTTATCAGACTTTCAGATAGGGGAAATGTCAGAGAGCATTCCGATTTCAGTTCCAGAGCGATTCACCCGATTAGTCCTTAATATTTAGTTGTTTTCAGCCAATTTTCAGAATTTTTGAAAATTTCACTTTTTTGTGAAAATATCCACTAAATGAGGAAATTATTTGTGTGAGGGTACCCCAGGAGAGTTCCAAATGTGTGTGTGTAGAATAAATTTCCCACGGGGTAAAATTGAAAAAAGTTGAAAAAAAGGTTTTTTTGTAGTCATTTTTCCGGCGTTTATCAGACTTTCAGATAGGTAAATGTCAGTGAGCGTTTCGATTTCAGTTCCAGAGCGATTCGCCCGATGAGTCCTTAATATTTAGTTGTTTTCAGCCAATTTTCTGAATTTTTGAAAATTTCACTTTTTTGTGAAAATATCCGCTAAATAAGGGAATAATATGTGTGAGGGTACCCCAGGAGAGTTCCAAATGTGTGTGGGTAGAATATATATCACACGGGGATAAAATTGAAAAAAGTTGAAAAAAAAGGGTTTTTTGGACTTAGTCATTTTTCCGGCGTTTATCAGACTTTCAGATTGGGGAAATGTCATTGAGCGTTCTGATTTCAGTTTCGGAGCGATTTGCCCAATGAGTCCTTGATATTTAGTCGTTTTCATCAGTCAATTTTCAAAATTTTTGAAAATTTCACTTTTTGTGAAAATATCCGCTAAATGAGATAAGAATATGTGTGCGGGTACCCCAGGAGAGTTCCAAATGTGTGTGGGTAGAATGTATATCCCACGGGGGCAAAATTGAAAAAGGTTGAAAAAATTTTTTTTTTGGACTTAGTCATTTTTCCGGCATTTATCAGACTTTCAGATAGGGGAAATGTCATTGAGCATTCCGATTTCAGTTGCAGAGCGATTTGCCCGATGAGTCCTTGATATTTAGTCGTTTTCAGTCAATTTTCTGAATTTTTGAAAATTTCACTTTTTTGTGAAAATATTCACTAAATGAGGGAATAATATGTTTGAGGGTACCCCAGGAGAGTTCCAAATGTGTGTGAGTAGAATATATATCCCACGGGGGTAAAATTGAAAAAAGTTGAAAAAAAACTTTTTTTTTTGGACTTAGTTATTTTTCCGGCGTTTATCAGACTTTCAGAAAGGGGAAATGTCAATGAGCGTTCCGATTTCAGTTCCAGAGCGATTTGCCCGATGAGTCCTTGATTTTTAGTCGTTTTCAGTCAATTTTCTGAATTTTTGAAAATTTCACTTTTTTGTGAAAATATCCACTAAATGAGGAAATTATTTGTGTGAGGGTACCCCAGGAGAGTTCCAAATGTGTGTGTGTAGAATATATTTCCCACGGGGAAAAATTGAAAAAAGTTGAAAAAAAAGTTTTTTTTGGACTGTCATTTTTCCAGTGTTTATCAGACTTTCAGAAAGGGGAAATGTCAATGAGCATTCCGATTTCAGTTTCAGAGCGATTTGCCCGATGAGTCCTTGATATTTATTCGTTTTCATCAGTCAATTTTCAAAATTTTTGAAAATTTCACTTTTTTGTGAAAATGTCCACTAAATGAGGTAATAATATGTGTGCGGCTACCCCAGGAGAGTTCCAAATGTGTGTGGGTAGAATGTATATCCCACATTGGTAAAATTGAAAAAAGTTGAAAAAAATTTTTTTTTTAGACTTAGTCATTTTTCCGGCGTTTATCAGACTTTCAGATAGGGGAAGTGTCAGTGAGAGTTCCGATTTCAGTTCCAGAGCAATTCGAACGATGAGTCCTTGATATTTAGTCGTTTTCAGCCAATTTTCAGAATTTTTGAAAATGTCACTTTTTTGTGAAAATATTCACTAAATGAGGGAATAATATGTGTGAGGGTACCCCATGAGAGTTCCAAATGTGTGTGGGTAGAATATATATCCCACGGGGATAAAATTGAAAAAAGTTGAAAAAAAAGTTTTTTTTGGACCTAGTCATTTTTCCAGCGTTTATCAGACTTTCAGAAAGGGGAAATGTCAATGATCGTTCCGATTTCAGTTTCAGAGCGATTTGCCCGATGAGTCCTTGATTTTTAGTCGTTTTCAGTCAATTTTCTGAATTTTTGAAAATTTCACTTTTTGTGAAAATATCCACTAAATGAGGAAATTATTTGTGTGAGGGTACCCCAGGAGAGTTCCAAATGTGTGTGTGTAGAATATATTTCCCACGGGGAAAAATTGAAAAAAGTTGAAAAAAAGTTTTTTTTGTAGTCATTTTTCCGGCGTTTATCAAACTTTCAGATAGGGGAAATGTCATTGAGCATTCCGCTTTCAGTTCCAGAGTGATTCGCCCGATGAGTCCTTGATATTTCGTCATTTTCAGCCAATTTTCTGAATTTCTGAAAATTTCACTTTTTTGTGAAAATATCCGCTAAATGAGGGAATAATATGTGTGAGGGTACCCCAGGAGAGTTCCAAATGTGTGTGGGTAGAATATATATCCCACGGGGGTAAAATTGAAAAAAGTTTAAAAAAAAATTTTTTTGACTTAGTCATTTTTCCGGTGTTTATCAGACTTTCAGGTAGGGGAAATGTCAGTAAGCATTCCTGTTTCAGTTCCAGAGTGATTCGCCCGATCAGTCCTTGATATTTAGTCGTTTTCAGACAATTTTCAGAATTTTTGAAAATTTCACTATTTTGTGAAAATATCCACTAAATGAGGGAATAATACGTGTGAGGGTACCCCAGGAGAGTTCCAAATGTGTGTGGGTAGAATATGTATCCCACGGGGGTAAAATTGAAAAAAGTTGAAAAAAAATTTTTTTTGGACTTAGTCATTTTTCTAGTGTTTATCAGACTTTCAGGTAGAGGAAATGTCAGTAAGCGGTCCGATTTCAGTTCCAGAGTGATTCGCCCGATGAATCCTTGATATTTGGTCGTTTTCAGCCAATTTTCAGAATTTTTGAAAATTTTACTTTTTTGTGAAAATATCCGCTAAATGAGGGAGTAATATGTGTGAGGGTACCCCAGGAGAGTTCCAAATGTGTGTGGGCAGATTATACAGTGCCTACAAGTAGTATTCAACCCCCTGCAGATTTAGCTGTTTTGATAAGATGCAAATAAGTTAGAGCCTTCAAACTGCAAACGAGAGTAGGTTTTATGAACAGAAGCATAAATCTTACAAACCAAAAAGTTATGTTGCTCAGTTGAATTTTATTAAATTTTAAACATAAAAGTGTGGGTCAATTATTATACAACCCCTATGTTTAATATTTTGTGGAATAACCCTTGTTTGCAATTACAGCTAATAATCGTCTTTTATAAGACCTGATCAGGCCGGCACAGGTCTGTGGAGTTATCTTGGCCCACTCCTCCATGCAGATCTTCTCCAAGTTATCTAGGTTCTTTGGGTGTCTCATGTGTACTTTATTCTTGAGCTCCTTCCACAAGTTTTCAATTGGGTTAAGGTCAGGAGACTGACTAGGCCACTCCAACACCTTGACTTTTTCCCTCTTAAACCAGGCCTTGGATTTCTTGGCTGTGTGCTTTGGGTCGTTGGCTTGTTGGAAGATGAAATTACGACCCATCTTAAGATCCTTGATGGAGGAGCGGAGGTTCTTGGCCAAAATCTCCAGGTAGGCCGTGCTATCCATCTTCCCATGGATGCGGACCAGATGGCCAGGCCCCTTGTCTGAGAAACAGCCCCACAGCATGATGCTGCCACCACCATGCTTGACTGTAGGGATGGTATTCTTGGGGTCGTATGCAGTGCCATCCAGTCTCCAAACGTCACGTGTGTGGTTGGCACCAAAGATCTCGATCTTGGTCTCATCAGACCATAGAACCTTGAACCAGTCTGTCTCAGAGTCCTCCAAGTGATCATGAGCAAACTGTAGACGAGCCTTGACATGACGCTTTGATAGTAAAGGTACCTTACGGGCTCGTCTGGAACGGAGACCATTGCGGTGGAGTACGTTACTTATGGTATTGACTGAAACCAATGTCCCCACTGCCATGAGATCTTCCCGGAGCTCCTTCCTTGTTGTCCTTGGGTTAGCCTTGACTCTTCGGACAAGCCTAGCCTCGGCACGGGAGGACACTTTCAAAGGCTGTCCAGGCCGTGGAAGGCTAATAGTAGTTCCATAAGCCTTCCACTTACGGATGATGCTCCCAACAGTGGAGACAGGTAGGCCCAACTCCTTGGAAAGGGTTTTGTACCCCTGCCAGCCTTGTGACCCTCCAGGATCTTGTCTTTGATGGTCTTGGAATGCTCCTTTGTCTTTTCCATGTTGACCATGTCTGAGTGCTGTTCACAAGTTTGGGGAGGGTCTTAAATAGTCAGAAAAGGCTGGCAAAAGAGACCTTTAATCCACACATGTGAAGCTCATTATTCTTGGTGCCTGAACTACTTCTTAATACTTTAGGGGGACCAAACAGAATTCTTGTGGTTTGAGGGGTTGAATAATAAATGACACTCTGAATTAACTTTTAACGTTTTAAAAAAAAAAAAAAAAAAAATTGCTGCAGTGCATTTCCCACTTCCAGGCTGATCTATAGTACAAATGTCACAATGCCAAGCTAATTCCGCATGTGTCAACCAGCTAAATCTGCAGGGGGTTGAATACTACTTGTAGGCATTGTATATCCCATGGGGGTGAAATTGAAAAAAGTTTAAAAATTTTTTTTTTCGACTTAGTCATTTTTCCGGTGTTTTTCAGACTTTCAGATAGGAGAAATGTCAGTGAGCATTCCGATTTCAGTTCCAGAGTGATTCGCCCGATGAATCCTTGATATTTAGTCATTTTCAGCCAATTTTCAGAATTTTTGAAAATTTTACTTTTTTGTGAAAATATCCGCTAAATGAGGGAATAATATGTGTGAGGGTACCCCAGGAGGGTTCCAAATGTGTGTGGGTAGAATATATATCCCACGGGGGTAAAATTGAAAAAAGTTTAAAAAAAATTTTTTTGGACTTAGTAATTTTTCCGGTGTTTATCGGACTTTCAGGTAGAGGAAATGTCAGCAAGCGTTCCACTTTCAGTTCCAGAGCGATTCGCCCAATGAGTCCTTAATATTTAGTCGTTTTCAGCCAATTTTCTGAATTTTTGAAAATTTCACTTTTTTGTGAAAATATCCACTAAATGAGGGAATAATATGTGTTAGGGTACCCCAGGAGAGTTCCAAATGTGTGTGGGTAGAATATTTATCCCACAGGGGTAAAATTGAAAAAAGTTGAAAAAAAAATTTTTTTGGACTTAGTCATTTTTCATGGGTTTATCAGACTTTCAGATAGTGGAAATGTCAGTGAGCATTCCGATTTCAGTTCCAGAGCGATTCGCCCGATGAGTCCTTGATATTTAGTCGTTTTCAGCCAATTTTCTGAATTTTTGAAAATTTCACTTTTTTGTGAAAATATCCGCTAAATGAGGGAATAATATGTGTGAGGGTACCCCAGGAGAGTTCCAAATGTGTGTGGATAGAATATATATCCCACGGGGGTAAAATTGAAAAAAGTTTAAAAAAAATTTTTTTGGACTTAGTCATTTTTGGGGCATTTATCAGACTTTCAGATAGGGTAATTGTCAGTGAGTATTCCGATTTCAGTTCCAGAGCGATTCGCCCCATGAGTCCTTGATGTGTAGTTGTTTTCAGCTAATTTTCTGAATTTTTGAAAATTTCACTTTTTTGTGAAAATATCCACTAAATGAGGGAATAATATGTGTGAGGGTACCCCAGGAGAGTTCCAAATGTGTGTGGGCAGAATATATATCCCACGGGGGTAAAATTGAAAAAGGAGAAAAATTATTTTTTTTTGGACTTAGTCATTTTTCCGGCGTTTATCAGTCTTTCAGATAGGGGAAATGTCAGTGAGCATTCCGATTTCAGTGCCAGAGTGATTCAAATGATGAGTCCTTGATATTTAGTCGTTTTCAGCCAATTTTCTGAATCTTTGAAAATTTCACTTTTTTGTGAAAATATCTGCTAAATGAGGGAATAATATGTGTGAAGGTACCCCAGGAGAGTTCAAAATGTGTATGGGTAGAATATATATCCCACGGGGGTAAAATTGAAAAAAGTTAAAAAAAATTTTTTTTGGACTTAGTCATTTTTCCGGTGTTTATCAGACTTTCAGGTAGGGGAAATGTCAGTGAGCATTTCGATTTCAGTTCCAGAGAGATTAAACGATGAGTCCTTGATATTTAGTCGTTTTCATCCAATTTTTTGAATTTTTGAAAATTTTTTTTTTTTGAGAAAATATCTGCTAAATGAGGGATTAATATGTGTGAGGGTACCCCAGGAGAGTTCCCAATGTGTGTGGGTAGAATATATATCCCACAGGGGTAAAATTGAAAAAAGCTGAAAAAAATTTTTTTTTGGACTTAGTCATTTTTACGGCGTTTATCAGACTTTCAGATAGGGGAAATGTCAGTGATTGATCCGATTTCAGTTCCAAAGCTATGCGAACGATGAGTCCTTGATATTTAGTCGTTTTCAGACAATTTTCTGAATTTTTGAAAATTTTACTTTTTTCTGAAAATATCCGCTAAATGAGGGAATAATATGTGTGAGGGTAGCCCAGGAGAGTTCCAAATGTGTGTGAGTAGAATATATATCCCACGGGGGTAAAATTGAAAAAAGCTGAAAACAATTATTTTTTGGACTTAGTCATTATTCCGGCGTTTATCAGACTTTCAGATAGGGGAAATGTCAGTGAGTGTTCCGATTTCAGTTCCAGAGCGATTCGCCCAATGAGTCCTTGATATATTTAGTCGTTTTCAGCAAATTTCCGAAAATTTATTTTTTTGTGAAAATATCCACTAAATGAGGGAATAACATGTGGGAAGGTACCCCAGGAGAGTTCCAAATGTGTGTGGGTAGAATATATATCCCACGGGGCTAAAATTGAAAAAAGTTGAAAAAAATTTTTTTTGGACTTAGTCATTTTTCCGGCGTTTATCAGACTTTCAGATAGGGGAAATGTCAGTGAGCATTCCGATTTGAGTTCCAGAGCGATGCGAACGATGAATCCTTGATATTTAGTCATTTTTAGCCAATTTTCTGAATTTTGGAAAATTTCACTTTTTTGTTAAAATATCCACTAAATGAGGGAATAATATGTGTGAGGGTACCCCAGGAGAGTTCCAAATGTGTGTGGGTAGAATATATATCCCACGGGGGTAAAACTGAAAAAAGTTGAAAAAAAAACTTTTTGGACTTAGTAATTTTTCCGGGGTTTATCAGACTTTCAGATAGGGGAAAATGTCAGTGAGCATTCGGATTTCAGTTCCAGAGCGATTCAAACGATGAGTCCTTGATGTTTAGTCGTTTTCAGCCAATTTTCTGAATTTTTAAAAATTTCATTTTTTTGTGAAACTATCCACTAAATGAGGGAATAATATGTGGGAGGGTACACCAGGAGAGTTCCAAATGTGTGTGGGTAGAATATATATCCCACGGGGGTAAAATTGAAAAAAGTTGAAAAAAAATTTTTTTTGGGCTTAGTCATTTTTCCGGGATTTATCAGACTTTCAGATAGGGGAAATGTCAGTGAGCATTCCGCTTTCAGTTCCAGAGTGATTCGCCCGATGAGTCCTTGATATTTCGTCATTTTCAGCCAATTTTCTGAATTTCTGAAAATTTCACTTTTTTGTGAAAATATCCGCTAAATGAGGGAATAATATGTGTGAGGGTACCCCAGGAGAGTTCCAAATGTGTGTGGGTAGAATATATATCCCACGGGGGTAAAATTGAAAAAAGTTTAAAAAAAAATTTTTTTGACTTAGTCATTTTTCCGGTGTTTATCAGACTTTCAGGTAGGGGAAATGTCAGTAAGCATTCCTGTTTCAGTTCCAGAGTGATTCGCCCGATCAGTCCTTGATATTTAGTCGTTTTCAGACAATTTTCTGAATTTTTGAAAATTTCACTATTTTGTGAAAATATCCACTAAATGAGGGAATAATACGTGTGAGGGTACCCCAGGAGAGTTCCAAATGTGTGTGGGTAGAATATGTATCCCACGGGGGTAAAATTGAAAAAAGTTGAAAAAAAATTTTTTTTGGACTTAGTCATTTTTCTAGTGTTTATCAGACTTTCAGGTAGAGGAAATGTCAGTAAGCGGTCCGATTTCAGTTCCAGAGTGATTCGCCCGATGAATCCTTGATATTTAGTCGTTTTCAGCCAATTTTCAGAATTTTTGAAAATTTTACTTTTTTGTGAAAATATCCGCTAAATGAGGGAGTAATATGTGTGAGGGTACCCCAGGAGAGTTCCAAATGTGTGTGGGCAGATTATACAGTGCCTACAAGTAGTATTCAACCCCCTGCAGATTTAGCTGTTTTGATAAGATGCAAATAAGTTAGAGCCTTCAAACTGCAAACGAGAGTAGGTTTTATGAACAGAAGCATAAATCTTACAAACCAAAAAGTTATGTTGCTCAGTTGAATTTTATTAAATTTTAAACATAAAAGTGTGGGTCAATTATTATACAACCCCTATGTTTAATATTTTGTGGAATAACCCTTGTTTGCAATTACAGCTAATAATCGTCTTTTATAAGACCTGATCAGGCCGGCACAGGTCTGTGGAGTTATCTTGGCCCACTCCTCCATGCAGATCTTCTCCAAGTTATCTAGGTTCTTTGGGTGTCTCATGTGTACTTTATTCTTGAGCTCCTTCCACAAGTTTTCAATTGGGTTAAGGTCAGGAGACTGACTAGGCCACTCCAACACCTTGACTTTTTCCCTCTTAAACCAGGCCTTGGATTTCTTGGCTGTGTGCTTTGGGTCGTTGTCTTGTTGGAAGATGAAATTACGACCCATCTTAAGATCCTTGATGGAGGAGCGGAGGTTCTTGGCCAAAATCTCCAGGTAGGCCGTGCTATCCATCTTCCCATGGATGCGGACCAGATGGCCAGGCCCCTTGTCTGAGAAACAGCCCCACAGCATGATGCTGCCACCACCATGCTTGACTGTAGGGATGGTATTCTTGGGGTCGTATGCAGTGCCATCCAGTCTCCAAACGTCACGTGTGTGGTTGGCACCAAAGATCTCGATCTTGGTCTCATCAGACCATAGAACCTTGAACCAGTCTGTCTCAGAGTCCTCCAAGTGATCATGAGCAAACTGTAGACGAGCCTTGACATGACGCTTTGATAGTAAAGGTACCTTACGGGCTCGTCTGGAACGGAGACCATTGCGGTGGAGTACGTTACTTATGGTATTGACTGAAACCAATGTCCCCACTGCCATGAGATCTTCCCGGAGCTCCTTCCTTGTTGTCCTTGGGTTAGCCTTGACTCTTCGGACAAGCCTAGCCTCGGCACGGGAGGACACTTTCAAAGGCTGTCCAGGCCGTGGAAGGCTAATAGTAGTTCCATAAGCCTTCCACTTACGGATGATGCTCCCAACAGTGGAGACAGGTAGGCCCAACTCCTTGGAAAGGGTTTTGTACCCCTGCCAGCCTTGTGACCCTCCAGGATCTTGTCTTTGATGGCCTTGGAATGCTCCTTTGTCTTTCCCATGTTGACCATGTCTGAGTGCTGTTCACAAGTTTGGGGAGGGTCTTAAATAGTCAGAAAAGGCTGGCAAAAGAGATCTTTAATCCACACATGTGAAGCTCATTATTCTTGGTGCCTGAACTACTTCTTAATACTTTAGGGGGACCAAACAGAATTCTTGTGGTTTGAGGGGTTGAATAATAAATGACACTCTGAATTAACTTTTAACGTTTTAAAAAAAAAAAAAAAAAAAATTGCTGCAGTGCATTTCCCACTTCCAGGCTGATCTATAGTACAAATGTCACAATGCCAAGCTAATTCCGCATGTGTCAACCAGCTAAATCTGCAGGGGGTTGAATACTACTTGTAGGCATTGTATATCCCACGGGGGTGAAATTGAAAAAAGTTTAAAAAATTTTTTTTTCGACTTAGTCATTTTTCCGGTGTTTTTCAGACTTTCAGATAGGAGAAATGTCAGTGAGCATTCCGATTTCAGTTCCAGAGTGATTCGCCCCATGAGTCCTTCATATTTAGTCGTTTTCAGCCAATTTTCAGAATTTTTGAAAATTTCACTTTTTTGTGAAAATATCCGCTAAATGAGGGAATAATATGTGTGAGGGTACCCTAGGAGAGTTCCAAATGTGTGTGGGTAGAATATATATCCCACGGGGGTAAAATTGAAAAAAGTTGAAAAAAAAATTTTTTTGGACTTAGTCATTTTTCCAGTGTTTATCAAACTTTCAGGTAGAGGAAATGTCAGTAAGCATTCCGATTTCAGTTCCAGAGTGATTCGCCCGATGAATCCTTGATATTTAGTCGTTTTCAGCCAATTTTCAGAATTTTTGAAAATTTTACTTTTTTGTGAAAATATCCGCTAAATGAGGGAATAATATGTGTGAGGGTACCCCAGGAGAGTTCCAAATGTGTGTGGGTAGAATATATATCCCACGGGGGTAAAATTGAAAAAAGTTTAAAAAAAATTTTTTTGGACTTAGTAATTTTTCCGGTGTTTATCGGACTTTCAGGTAGAGGAAATGTCAGCAAGCGTTCCACTTTCAGTTCCAGAGCGATTCGCCCAATGAGTCCTTAATATTTAGTCGTTTTCAGCCAATTTTCTGAATTTTTGAAAATTTCACTTTTTTGTGAAAATATCCACTAAATGAGGGAATAATATGTGTTAGGGTACCCCAGGAGAGTTCCAAATGTGTGTGGGTAGAATATTTATCCCACAGGGGTAAAATTGAAAAAAGTTGAAAAAAAAATTTTTTTGGACTTAGTCATTTTTCATGGGTTTATCAGACTTTCAGATAGTGGAAATGTCAGTGAGCATTCCGATTTCAGTTCCAGAGCGATTCGCCCGATGAGTCCTTGATATTTAGTCGTTTTCAGCCAATTTTCTGAATTTTTGAAAATTTCACTTTTTTGTGAAAATATCTGCTAAATGAGGGAATAATATGTGTGAGGGTACCCCAGGAGAGTTCCAAATGTGTGTGGATAGAATATATATCCCACGGGGGTAAAATTGAAAAAAGTTTAAAAAAAATTTTTTTGGACTTAGTCATTTTTGGGGCATTTATCAGACTTTCAGATAGGGTAATTGTCAGTGAGTATTCCGATTTCAGTTCCAGAGCGATTCGCCCCATGAGTCCTTGATGTGTAGTTGTTTTCAGCTAATTTTCTGAATTTTTGAAAATTTCACTTTTTTGTGAAAATATCCACTAAATGAGGGAATAATATGTGTGAGGGTACCCCAGGAGAGTTCCAAATGTGTGTGGGCAGAATATATATCCCACGGGGGTAAAATTGAAAAAGGAGAAAAATTATTTTTTTTTGGACTTAGTCATTTTTCCGGCGTTTATCAGTCTTTCAGATAGGGGAAATGTCAGTGAGCATTCCGATTTCAGTGCCAGAGTGATTCAAATGATGAGTCCTTGATATTTAGTCGTTTTCAGCCAATTTTCTGAATCTGTGAAAATTTCACTTTTTTGTGAAAATATCTGCTAAATGAGGGAATAATATGTGTGAAGGTACCCCAAGAGAGTTCAAAATGTGTATGGGTAGAATATATATCCCACGGGGGTAAAATTGAAAAAAGTTAAAAAGAATTTTTTTTGGACTTAGTCATTTTTCCGGTGTTTATCAGACTTTCAGGTAGGGGAAATGTCAGTGAGCATTCCGATTTCAGTTCCAGAGCGATTCGAACGATGAGTCCTTGATATTTAGTCGCTTTCAGCCAATTTTCAGAATTTTTGAAAATTTCACTTTTTTGTGAAAATATCCGCTAAATGAGGGAATAATATGTGTGAGGATACCCCAGGAGAGTTCCAAATGTGTGTGGGTAGAATTTATATCCCACGGGGGAAAATTGAAAAAAGTTGAAAAAAAATTTTTTTTGGACTTAGTCATTTTTCATGGGTTTATCAGACTTTCAGATAGTGGAAATGTCAGTGAGCATTCCGATTTCAGTTCCAGAGCAATTCACCCGATCAGTCCTTGATATTTAGTCATTTTCAGCCAATTTTCAGAATTTTTGAAAATTTCACTTTTTTGTGAAAATATCCGCTAAATGAGGGAATAATATGTGTGAGGGTACCCCAGGAGAGTTCCAAATGTGTGTGGATATAATATATACCCCATAGGGGTAAAATTGAAAAAAGTTGAAAAAAAAATTTTTTTGGACTTAGTAATTTTTCAGGGGTTTATCAGACTTTCAGATAGGGGAAATGTCAGTGAGCATTCCGATTTCAGTTCCAGAGCGATTCGCCCGATGAGTCCTTGATATTTAGTCGTTTTCAGCCAATTTTCTGAATTTTTGAAAACTTCACTTTTTTGTGAAAATATCCGCTAAATGATGGAAAAATATGTGTGACGGTACACCAGGAGATTTCCAAATGTGTGTGCGTTAAATATATATCCCACGGGGGTAAAATTGAAAAAAGTTGAAAAAAAAATTTTTTTGGACTTAGTCATTTTTCCGGCGTTTATCAGACTTTCAGATAGGGGAAATGTCAGAGAGCATTCTGATTTTAGTACCAGAGCGATTCGAACTATGAGTCCTTGATATTTAGTCATTTTCAGCCAATTTTCAGAATTTTTGAAAATTTCACTTTTTTGTGAAAATATCCGCTAAATGAGGGAATAATATGTGTGAGGGTACCCCAGGAGAGTTCCAAATGTATGTGGATAGAATATATATCCCACGGGGGTAAAATTGAAAAAAGTTTAAAAAAAAAATTTTTGACTTAGTCATTTTTCCGGTGTTTATCAGACTTTCAGGTAGGGGAAATGTCAGTGAGCATTCCGATTTCAGCTCCAGAGCGATGCGAACGATGAGTCCTTGATATTTAGTCGTTTTCAGCCAATTTTCTGAATTTTTGAAAATTTCACTTTTTGTGAAAATATCCACTAAATGAGGGAATAATATGGGTGAGGGTACCCCAGGAGAGTTCCAAATGTGTGTGGGTAGAATATATATCCCACGGGGGTAAAATAGAAAAAAGTTGAAAAAAATTTTTTTTTGGACTTAGTCATTTTTCCGGCGTTTATCAGACTTTCAGATAAGGGAAATGCCAGAGAGCATTCAGATTTCAGTTCCAGAGCGATTTTAACGATGAGTCCTTGATATTTAGTCGTTTTCAGCCAATTTTCTGAATTTTTGAAATTTTCACTTTTTTGTGAAAATATCCACTAAATGAGGGAATAATATGTGTGAGGGTATCCCAGGAGAGTTCCAAATGTGTGTGGGAAGAATATATATCCCACGGGGGTAGAATTGAAAAAAGTTGAAAAAATTTTTTTTTTGGAATTAGTCATTTTTCCGGCGTTTATCAGACTTTCAGATAAGGGAAATGCCAGAGAGCATTCAGATTTCAGTTCCAGAGCGATTTTAACGATGAGTCCTTGATATTTAGTCGTTTTCAGCCAATTTTCTGAATTTTTGAAATTTTCACTTTTTTGTGAAAATATCCACTAAATGAGGGAATAATATGTGTGAGGGTATCCCAGGAGAGTTCCAAATGTGTGTGGGAAGAATATATATCCCACGGGGGTAGAATTGAAAAAAGTTGAAAAAATTTTTTTTTTGGAATTAGTCATTTTTCCGGCATTTATCAGACTTTCAGATAGGGGAAATTTCAGTGAGCATTCCGATTTCAGTTCCAGAGTAGTGTTGAGTGATACCTTCCGATATCGGGATATATCGGATCGGATTGGATCGGACCGATACCGAAAAAGTATCGGATATCGCCAATTCCGATACCGGAAACCAATGCAAGTCAATGGGACAGAAATATCGTAATGAAAATAAACCCTTTCTTTCCTTGTAGGTTAATTCTACATGAAGGAAAACAACTAAGAATAATGTAGAATGTATTGGGGGAGGTGGGGGAGACAATAAAGGCAGAGAGGTTTAGCCCAATCAAATGGAATATCAGGAATTAATATTTTTTTTAAGACGTTCTGAGTTACGGAAATATTGACTATGTTAAGTATTTTTATATTTTGTCAGATATTTATGTTTCACTACTTCCATGCTCTTCACCTTCTTTTTTACTTCTCCCACACTTTATCCTTCATCATCCTCAGCATCTTTTTCATCCACTTCTTCTTCACCTTCTTCATCTTCTTCTTCTTCTCCTTCTTCGTATTATTCTTTTTTTTTACTTTCTTCATATTCTACTTCTTCATCTTCTTCTTCATCATACTCTCATTTGTGACAGGCATTCCTGTAGTTGTTATCTATAAAAGGTTGGACATTACACCTTTCGTTCTGCCCGTCACAAAAGATTTACAACAGGATTTGTCCGCGTTCAGTTTGGCCTGCAGCAGCAGGTCTTTTCCAGGGGCACCACGAGGAGGAACGGACTCACCCCAATACACTGCTTACTCATCTTCTGCTTATAATTTAGATATTATCTTTTGCTCTGATTTTTAGTCTTGTGCTTAATGTTCTTCCGCTTTTTGTTCTGCAGCTTCTTGTATTTCTGCTTCTTGGTTTTCTGTCTCTTGTTCTTCTGTATCTTGGTGCTTGTCTTCTCTTCTTTGTCCTATTGGTCAACTTCTTCAGGGTCATCTTCTTGGTCTTCTTCGGGGTGGTCTTCAGGGTCGTCGTCTTCGGGGGTCCTCGTCTTCGGGGTCCTCGTCTTCTTCGGGTTGGTCCTCTGGGTCCTCGTCTTCGGGGTCCTCGTCTTCTTCGGGGTGGTCTTCAGGGTCCTCGTCTTCTTCGAGGTGGTCTTCAGGGTCCTCGTCTTCTTCGGGGTGGTCTTCAGGGTCCTCGTCTTCAGGGTCGTCATCTTCGGGGTCCTCGTCTTCTTAGGGTTGGTCATCAGGGTCCTCGTCTTCAGGGTCCTCGTCAGGGAGATCCAGAGTGATTACCAAGAACCATTTCAAAAAGCTTGAACTTGGAAATGTAGCAGAAGGTACAAGAAAGCTGAGGAACTACCGAGGACCAGCTGACGGTACTGGAACCCGGATGTGTAGCAGAATGTACAAGAGCCAATGGAACTGCCGAAGACCAGCTGACGGTACTGGAACTCGGTTACTAAGCAGGAGGTACCTGTGCCAGAAAGCACTACCAAGGACCCGCAGACGTTGGTGGAACTTGGGTACCGAGAAGGAGGCATCTAATCCAAAGGCACTGCCTAGAACCAGCTGACGGTACTGGAACCCGGATGGATAGCAGAAGGTACCCATGTAAAAAAAAGTTCAAGGTCGCGAGCCGGCCGCAGTTACCAAAACCCACAGTCCTACAGGGGGTGCTTGTCCTATTGGCACTATGGAACCAGCCTTCATTGCCAGATCCCGCAGCACACATAGGAGTCACCTAAACTGCAGGCACCATAGAGTCAGCTAACCCGACCGCAACACTACAGGACAACGCATTGGAGGCAATGTGACGTTGACACTACCCGGAAACAGCTGGCGTGCTGGAACTAGGCTGGGCAGGAGGGAGTACCCATGCCAATGACACTGCCGAGAACCAGCTGACGGTACTGGAACCCGGATGGGTAGCAGAAGGTACAAGAGCCAATGGAACTGCCGAAGACAAGCTGACGGTACTGGAACTCGGTTACTAAGCAGGAGGTACCTGTGCCAGAAAGAATTACCAAGGACCAGCAGACGTTGGTGGAACTTGGATACCGAGAAGGAGGCACCTAATCCAAAGGCACTGCCGAGAACCAGCTGACGGTACTGGAACCCGGATGGGTAGCAGAAGGTACCCATGTAAAAAAAAGTTCAAGGCCGCGAGCCGGCCGCAGTTACCAAAACCCACAGTCCTACAGGGGGTGCTTGTCCTATTGGCACTATGGAACCAGCCTTCATTGCCAGATCCCGCAGCCCACATAGGAGTCACCTAAACTGCAGGCACCATAGAGTCGGCTAACCCGACCACAACACGACAGGACAACGCATTGGAGGCAAAGTGACGTTGACACTACCCGTAAACAGCTGGCGTGCTGGAACCAGGCTGGGCAGGAGGGAGTACCCGTGCCAAAGTCACTGCCGAGAACCAGCTGACGGTACTGGAACCCGGATGGGTAGTAGAAGGTACAAGAGCAAATGGAACTACCGAGGACCAGCTGACGGTACTGGAGCCCGGATGGGTAGCAGTAGGTGCAAGAGCCAATGGAACTGCCGAAGACCAGCTGACGGTACTGGAACTCGGTTACTAAGCAGGAGGTACCTGTGCCAGAAAGCACTACCAAGGACCAGCAGACGTTGGTGGAACTTGGATACCGAGAAGGAGGCACCTAATCCAAAGGCACTGCCGAGAACCAGCAGACGGTACTGGAACCCGGATGGGTAGTAGAAGGTACAAGAGCAAATGGAACTACCGAGAACCAGCTGGCGGTGCTGGAACCCAGGGTAAATACTAAAAACAGAGTGGAGCCAGAGGTGTAATTGGAGCAAGTTTTAAATCAGTAGTACAGTGGATGTGGACAAAGCAGGAGAATTTGCCGGACACACAGCAGGGGAACAGCTGACGTTACTGAACCCCAATAACACTGGAGCAAGCGTTGACTGTGCAGACGGCACTTCTGAGCAGCAACTAGCGGTATTGGAGCCCAGGGTAAATACTAAAAACAGAGGAGCCAGAGGTGTAATTGGAGCAAGTTTTAAATCAGTAGTACAGTGGATGTGGACAAAGCAGGAGAATTTGCCGGACACACAGCTGGGGATCAGCTGACGTTACTGAACCCCAATAACACTGGAGCAAGCGTTGACTGTGCAGACAGCACTTCTGAGCAGCAACTAGCGGTATTGAAGCCCAGGGTAAATACTAAAAACAGAGGAGCTAGAGGTGTAATTGGAGCAAGTTTTAAATCAGTAGTACAGTGGATGTGGACAAAGCAGGAGAATTTGCCGGACACACAGCTGGGGATCAGCTGACGTTACTGAACCCCAATAACACTGGAGCAAGCGTTGACTGTGCAGACGGCACTTCTGAGCAGCAACTAGCGGTATTGGAGCCCAGGGTAAATACTAAAAACAGGAGCCAGAGGTGTATTTGGAGGAGGTTTTAAATCAGTAGTACAGTGGATGTGGACAAAGCAGGAGAATTTGCCGGACACACAGCTGGGGATCAGCTGACGTTACTGAACCCCAATAACACTGGAGCAAGCGTTGACTGTGCAGACGGCACTTCTGAGCAGCAACTAGCGGTATTGGAGCCCAGGGTAAATACTAAAATCAGAGGAGCCAGAGGTGTAATTGGAGCAAGTTTTAAATCAGTAGTACAGTGGATGTAGACAAAGCAGGAGAATTTGCCGGACACACAGCAGGGGAACAGCTGACGTTACTGAACCCCAATAACACTGGAGCAAGCATTGACTGTGCAGACGGCACTTCTGAGCAGCAACTAGCGGTATTGGAGCCCAGGGTAAATACTAAAAACAGAGGAGCCAGAGGTGTAATTGGAGCAAGTTTTAAATCAGTAGTACAGTGGATGTGGACAAAGCAGGAGAATTTGCCGGACGCACAGCAGGGGAACAGCTGACGTTACTGAACCCCAATAACACGCCAGCAAGTGTTGACTGTGCAAACGGCACTTCCGAGCACCAACTAGCGGTGTTGGAGCTCAGGGATAATACTGAAAACAGAGGAGCCAGAGGTGTAATTGGAGCAACTTTAAAATCTGTAGTAGTGAGAATGTGGACAGAGCAGGAGAAATTGCCGTCCGCACAGCAGGGGAACAGCTGACGTTACAGAACCCCAATAACATGGCAGCAAGTGTTGACTGTGCAGACGGCACTTCCGAGCGCCAACTGGCGGTTTTGGAGCTCAGGGATAATACTGAAAACAGAGGAGCCAGAGGTGTAATTGGAGCAACTTTAAAATCTGTAGTAGTGAGAATGTGGACAGAGCAGGAGAAATTGCCGTCCGCACAGCAGGGGAACAGCTGACGTTACTGAACCCCAATAACATGGCAGCAAGTGTTGACTGTGCAGACGGCACTTCCGAGTGCCAACTGGCAGTGTTGGAGCTCAGGGATAATACTGAAAACAGAGGAGCCAGAGGTGTATTTGTAGGAGGTTTTAAATCAGTAGTACAGTGGATGTGGACAGAGCAGGAGAAATTGCCGTCCGCACAGCAGGGGAACAGCTGACGTTACTGAACCCCAATAACATGGCAGCAAGTGTTGACTGTGCAGACGGCACTTCCGAGCGCCAACTGGCGGTGTTGGAGCTCAGGGATAATACGGAAAACAGAGGAGCCAGAGGTGTATTTGGAGGAGGTTTTAAATCAGTAGTACAGTGGATGTGGACAGAGCAGGAGAAATTGCCGTCCGCACAGCAGGGGAACAGCTGACGTAACTGAACCCCAATAACACTGGAGCAAGCATTGACTGTGCAGACGGCACTTCTGAGCAGCAACTAGCGGTATTGGAACCCAGGGTAAATACTAAAAACAGAGGAGCCAGAGGTGTAATTGAAGCAAGTTTTAAATCAGTAGTACAGTGGATGTGGACAAAGCAGGAGAATTTGCCGGACGCACAGCAGGGGAACAGCTGACGTTACTGAACCCCAATAACACGCCAGCAAGTGTTGACTGTGCAGACGGCACTTCCAAGCGCCAACTGGCGGTGTTGGAACTCAGGGATAATACTGAAAACAGAGGAGCCAGAGGTGTAATTGGAGCAACTTTAAAATCTGTAGTAGTGAGAATGTGGACAGAGCAGGAGAAATTGCCGTCCGCACAGCAGGGGAACAGCTGATGTTACTGAACCCCAATAACACGGCAGCAAGTGTTGACTGTGCAGACGGCACTTCCGAGCGCCAACTGGCTGTGTTGGAGCTCAGGGATAATACTGAAAACAGAGGAGTCAGAGGTGTAATTGGAGCAACTTTAAAATCTGTAGTAGTGAGAATGTGGACAGAGCAGGAGAAATTGCCGTCCGCACAGCAGGGGAACAGCTGACGTTACTGAACCCCAATAACATGGCAGCAAGTGTTGACTGTGCAGACGGCACTTCCGAGCGCCAACTGGCGGTGTTGGAGCTCAGGGATAATACTGAAAACAGAGGAGCCAGAGGTGTATTTGGAGGAGGTTTTAAATCAGTAGTACAGTGGATGTGGACAGAGCAGGAGAAATTGCCGTCCGCACAGCAGGGGAACAGCTGACGTTACTGAACCCCAATAACATGGCAGCAAGTGTTGACTGTGCAGACGGCACTTCCGAGCGCCAACTGGCGGTGTTGGAGCTCAGGGATAATACGGAAAACAGAGGAGCCAGAGGTGTATTTGTAGGAGGTTTTAAATCAGTAGTACAGTGGATGTGGACAGAGCAGGAGAAATTGCCGTCCGCACAGCAGGGGAACAGCTGACGTTACTGAACCCCAATAACATGGCAGCAAGTGTTGACTGTGCAGACGGCACTTCCGAGCGCCAACTGGCGGTGTTGGAGCTCAGGGATAATACGGAAAACAGAGGAGCCAGAGGTGTATTTGGAGGAGGTTTTAAATCAGTAGTACAGTGGATGTGGACAGAGCAGGAGAAATTGCCATCCGCACAGCAGGGGAACAGCTGACGTAACTGAACCCCAATAACACTGGAGCAAGCATTGACTGTGCAGACGGCACTTCTGAGCAGCAACTAGCAGTATTGGAAACCAGGGTAAATACTAAAAACAGAGGAGCCAGAGGTGTAATTGAAGCAAGTTTTAAATCAGTAGTACAGTGGATGTGGACAAAGCAGGAGAATTTGCCGGACGCACAGCAGGGGAACAGTTGACGTTACTGAGCCCCAATAACACGCCAGCAAGTGTTGACTGTGCAGACGGCACTTCCAAGCGCCAACTGGCGGTGTTGGAACTCAGGGATGATACTGAAAACAGAGGAGCCAGAGGTGTAATTGGAGCAACTTTAAAATCTGTAGTAGTGAGAATGTGGACAGAGCAGGAGAAATTGCCGTCCGCACAGCAGGGGAACAGCTGACGTTACTGAACCCCAATAACACGGCAGCAAGTGTTGACTGTGCAGACGGCACTTCCGAGCGCCAACTGGCTGCGTTGGAGCTCAGGGATAATACTGAAAACAGAGGAGTCAGAGGTGTAATTGGAGCAACTTTAAAATCTGTAGTAGTGAGAATGTGGACAGAGCAGGAGAAATTGCCGTCCGCACAGCAGGGGAACAGCTGACGTTACTGAACCCCAATAACATGGCAGCAAGTGTTGACTGTGCAGACGGCACTTCCGAGCGCCAACTGGCGGTGTTGGAGCTCAGGGATAATACTGAAAACAGAGGAGCCAGAGGTGTATTTGGAGGAGGTTTTAAATCAGTAGTACAGTGGATGTGGACAGAGCAGGAGAAATTGCCATCCGCACAGCAGGGGAACAGCTGACGTTACTGAACCCCAATAACATGGCAGCAAGTGTTGACTGTGCAGACGGCACTTCCGAGCGCCAACTGGCGGTGTTGGAGCTCAGGGATAATACGGAAAACAGAGGAGCCAGAGGTGTATTTGGAGGAGGTTTTAAATCAGTAGTACAGTGGATGTGGACAGAGCAGGAGAAATTGCCGTCCGCACAGCAGGGGAACAGCTGACGTTACTGAACCCCAATAACATGGCAACAAGTGTTGACTGTGCAGACGGCACTTCCGAGCGCCAACTGGCGGTGTTGGAGCTCAGGGATAATACTGAAAACAGAGGAGCCAGAGGTGTAATTGGAGCAACTTTAAAATCTGTAGTAGTGAGAATGTGGACAGAGCAGGAGAAATTGCCGTCCGCACAGCAGGGGAACAGCTGACGTTACTGAACCCCAATAACACGGCAGCAAGTGTTGACTGTGCAGACGGCACTTCCGAGCGCCAACTGGCTGTGTTGGAGCTCAGGGATAATACTGAAAACAGAGGAGCCAGAGGTGTAATTGGAGCAACTTTAAAATCTGTAGTAGTGAGAATGTGGACAGAGCAGGAGAAATTGCCGTCCGCACAGCAGGGGAACAGCTGACGTTACTGAACCCCAATAACATGGCAGCAAGTGTTGTCTGTGCAGACGGCACTTCCGAGCACCAACTGGCAGTGTTGGAGCTCAGGGATAATACTGAAAACAGTGGAGCCAGAGGTGTATTTGGAGGAGGTTTTAAATCAGTAGTGCAGTGGATGTGGACAGAGCAGGAGTAATTGCCGTCCGCACAGCAGGGGAACAGCTGACGTAACTGAACCCCAATAACACGGCAGCAAGTGTTGACTGTGCAGACGGCACTTCCGAGCGCCAACTGGCGGTGTTGGAGCTCAGGGATTACAGTTCAGGTGGTAGAAACATGAACAGAACAGGAGACCTGGATACTGTTGCCAACCAATTATTTATTCTGGAAGAGGACTGGCAAATTCATGAGAGATCCAGGCCTTGTTCATTTTGAGAAAAGTAAGCTGGTCAACGTTATCGGAGGATAGTCGCATGCGACAGTCTGTTAGTACACCACCTGCGGCACTAAAGACGCGTTCCGATAATACACTAGCAGCAGGGCAAGCTAGCACCTCCAATGCACACTGACTAAGCTCTGGCCATGTATCCAGCTTACAGACCCAAAACTTGAAGGGAGAAGAGCCATCTGTAAGTACACTAAGAGGGCAAGTCATGTAGTCTGTCACCATCTGACGGAAACGTTGCCTCCTGCTGACTGGAGCCGTCTGTGATGGTGTAGACATTTGTGGCGGCGGGGACACAAAACTTTGCCACATTTCGGCCATACTGGTCTTGCCTTGTGCTGAGGCGCTGCTTCTGCTCCCTCTTTGTGCAGAGCTTCCTCCACTGCCTCGACGCACTGAGCTGCTTTGTAAAGCACTAGCAGCACTGCTCTCGGCTGGAATGGAGAACATGATGGAATGCACCAGTGCGTCTTGGTACTCCCGCATTTTACGCTCCCGGTTCAACGGTGTTATTAGGCTTTGTAAGTTGTCCCGGTAGCGAGGATCTAGGAGGGTGGACACCCAATAATCAGACTTGATGAGAATGTGGGCGATGCGGCGGTCGTTTCTCAGGCACTGCAGTATGAAATCAACCATGTGCTGCAGACTGCCAACTGGCCAAGAAACGCTGTCCCCTGCTTGAGGCGTGATCTCTGCCTGCTCTGCATCACCCCACCCTCGCTCTAGATACTGACTACTAGAGCATTGTGTACCTCCCTCCTCTGGACAGATGTCTTCCTCATCCATTGACTCCTCCTCATCCTCCTCACAAAGTGTCCCCTGCCTAGGCCTTTGTGAGGAACCATGTTGTGCAGACTGTAGAGAAGCAGATGGCATTTGTGACTCCTCATCCTCCACCTCTTCCAAAACCTCGTCCCTTAGTGCTTGCAGTGTTTTTTCAAGCAGGCAGATAAGGGGGATAGTCATGCTGACTAGTGCATCATCTGCACTCGCCATCCGCGTGGAATAATCGAAGGCACGCAAAACGTGGCAAATGTCCTTCATAGAGGCCCACTCAGTGGTGGTGAAGTGTGAACGGCGTGCACTGCGACTTGTTTGCGCCTGCTGCAGCTGGTACTCCATTACTGCTGCCTGCTGCTCACACAACCTCTCCAACATATGTAACGTTGAATTTCACCTGGTGGGTAGGTCACATATGATGCGATGTTCCGGAAGACGTAATCGGCGCTGCAGAGCTGCAATGCGTGATCTTGCATTGCTGGAACGCCGCAAGTGAGCGCACTCTATGCGGACCTTGTGAAGCAGTGCATCAAGATCCGGATAGTCCCTCAAAAAACTCTGCACGACCAAGTTGAGCACATGTGCCAGACATGGGATGTGAGTGAGGTTGCCTAGGCCCAGAGCTGCCACCAGATTTCGGCCATTGTCACACACTACCATGCCTGGCTGGAGATTCGCTGGCACAAACCACACGTCGCTCTGCTGCTTGATGGCATTCCAGAGCTCCTGCGCTGTGTGGCTTCGATTCCCCAAAGAAATTAATTTTAATACGGCCTGTTGATGTTTGGCCACGGCTGTGCTCATATTGGTCACCATAACAGGTAACCGTTCACGGGTCGATGTGGAGGTAGACCGTGACGGCTCCTGCAGCGCTGATTCAGAGGAACTGGAGTATGAGGAGGAGTCAATGTGTACAGACTGGATTCCTGCAATCATTGGAGTTGGCAGAACACGTACAGCGCCGCTCTCAAGATCTGTACCTGGCTCCACAACATTTACCCAATGGGCAGTGAGGGAAAGGTATCGTTCCTGTCCATGCTTACTGGTCCACGCATCGGTGGTCAGGTGGATCTTGCTACCGACCTCGTTTTGTAGCGCATGTTTAATTTTTCCCTCCACATGATGTTGCAGGGCAGGGACGGCTTGCCTGCTGAAATAAAAGCGGCTGGGCACGTTGTATTGTGGGACTGCCAATGCCATAAAGTTACGGAATGTGTCAGTCTCCACCAGCCTGAATGATAGCATTTCAAGGGCCAGTAGTTTAGCAATGCCAGCATTCAGAGCCTGTGCTCGGGGGTGGTTTGCTGAGTATGGGCGCCTTTTCTCCCATGCCTGTGCTAACGATGGCTGTAGACTGGCCTGGGAGTGTGAGGATGACTGGGAAAGTGGTGCTGTGGGTGGAATTACACTGTGTCTCTGTACAACAGTGCCAGAGATTCTTCCATGGCGATCCTGTGAGGAAGCCGAACCAGCTGTGTGTGAGCTGGAGGAAGAGGCTACAACATGAGCTGAAGAGGTGGTAGGTGGCGCTGTAGGTTGGCCTAGGTCTTCAGTGTGTTTTTGTAACTCCACCACGTGCTTGATCCGCACATGTTTCCACATATTTGTGGTATTGAGGTTGCTGACACTTTTCCCTCTTTTCACCTTCTGATTACACAGCTTGCATTTGACAAAGCAAATGTCATCTGCAACTGTGTCAAAAAAGGACCAGGCACTGCAAGTCTTGGGAGTGCCCGCTTTGGATTTTGGAAGAGCCATGCTCCTAATGGGTGCCGAAGTGGAGGCTGCAGGCAACCAAGTCTGCCCCTCCCTCTCCATCCTTTTTGGGCTGTTCGGGGAATCTCTTCCTCAGAGCTGCTCCCACCACCTTCCTGTCCCTCACGCCATGATGGGTCAAGGACCTCATCATCTACACCACCCTCTTCAAACAACTGCTTCTCCTGGGTAGTCTCAACAGCACAGTACGCACCAGAAAGTGGCACCTGAGTCTCATCATCAGATGCGTACTGAGGTGTGCTGCTGACCATAGGCACTGGCCCACTCACCTCTTCAGATTCAGAGAGACAAAATGGTTGCGCATCACTGCATACTACCTCTTCTTCAAATTCTCGAATTCTGCTTGGCTGGCCCCCTCTTTCCAAGCCAAGAGATTCAGAGAACAGAAGTAGAGATGGCTCCTGTCCAGGGCTCTCTGACTGCCTGGGCAATTTGGCAGGTGGTGAAGAGACAGATGGGTGCTCTTCAGTGCTCAGGACCTGAGAGGATCTGGAACTAATTGAAGTCGATGCGTTAGCTGCCATCCATCCGACAACGGCTTCAATTTGGTCCTCCCGCAGCAGTGGGGTACGGCTAGCTCCTACAAAGCTGCGCATAAAGGACTGTTCCCTGGTAAAACTGCTGAGTCACTGGTGCCCGCAGCAGGCACAGAATCCCCACGTCCTCTCCCTGCAGGCACAGAATCCTCACGTCCTCTCCCTGCAGAAACTCCACGCCCACGACCACATGCCTTACTCCCTGCCTTCTTCATCTTGGTAGACTGATAAAGATAGGCAGAAAAGTACTAAGGGCTTAGTGTGCTTATTCCTGAACAGCTGCTAACAGGTATAAGAAACACTAATTTTATAAAGTGTGGACTAGACTTTAATATGAGCTAATGTGGCCTACACAACTGTAAAGTGGAGTGTTTGGTGAACTTTATTTAGGTTTTTCTTGTCACAAAAAGACACTGGATGTGCCTAAAGATGTAATAACGATAGTATCACAAACTTTTTGTAGCTATTACAATGTAGGAAGGTAACTGTAACGGGTCTGGGAGGCGGAACCTCTGAGCTACTATACAAGGGGGCGGTCCTTGTAAGGGAGCGGGTGGCGACCAGGCAGGCAGTCACAGCAGGTGACCGGGACAGTCTCTGAAAGAACGGGCAGGAGATCACGGCAAGTGACTGGGGCAGTCTCTGGGTGAACGGGCAGATGGTCACGGCAAGTGACCGGGACAGTCTCTGGGTAAAGGGTTGGTACGACCTGTGGCGGCTGATGGTAGACTTGAGCTCCCAGGTGAGCAGGCGAGAGTCTCTGGATAAACGGGTGGTCACAGCATGTGACGGCGGAGCCTCCAAGAAGACCAACAGACAGGCGGCAGATGAGCGCTCCCAGGTGAGCGGGCGAGAGTCTCTGGATAAGCGGGTGGTCACAGCACGTGACGGCAGAGCCTCCAGGTAGGCTAGCGGACAGGCAGCAGATGAGCACTCCCAGGTGAACGGACAGGAGTCACTGGACAGGCAGGTGGTCACAGCACGTGACGGCGGAGCCTCCAGGTAGGCTAGCAGACAGGTAGCAGATGTGCGCTCCCAGGTGAGCGGGCAAGCTGGTCCATAGACAGACTGACAGGAGTTGGAAGGCAGACCGTCGGACCTCAGGCAAGCAGGCAGGTAGCTGAAGTGCGCTCCCAGGTGAGCGGGCAAGCTGGTCCTTAGACAGACTGACAGGAGTTGTAAGGCAGACCGTCGGACCTCAGGCTAGCAGGCAGGTAGCGGAATATCAGGCAGGAAAGACAGCAATCTGGCAGGAATCTGGCAGGTATCTGGCAGGTAACTGGCAACGGGACCTGAGGGCTGAAGCAGAGTAGTGAACAGTGCAACAACATTGCTCGGGCACCTCCATTTTGGAGGAGGTGCCTTATATATGGTAAAGTCCTCCGGCCATTGGCCGGGGACTCCTTAGGACGGCGCACGCGGCCCCTTTAAGAGGGAGGGAGGGCGCGCGCGCGCGCCCTAAGCACAGTGGCCGGGAAGGAGCGCGCGCTGCCAGCAGAGCGGGAGAGGGACGCCGGGCACGGAGCAGAGCGGTGAGGGGAACAGCGTCCCTGCCTAGCAGAGGGCAGGGACGCCGGCACTACAGTAACCTACAATGCAATAGATGAGGCTACAAAAAATAGGCTAATACTAATCTGGCTGGGGCTGCAGGGCCCAATGCTTCAGAAAGGCTCCTTTATCTACTCCTATATAGTGTGTTTGGAACCAATTTAGCTGAATACGGATGGAACCACCACACTAATAGGAGAAATCAGGAAAAATTATGAATTAGCAAAAAAGGACAATGTATGAGGCAGTGACACACACTGAGTGCACTACAACCAGACGTGGTTGAAGCACACACTACAGGGTGAGCTGCACTCACACACCAGACCTTGCAGACAGCGGTGAACAGTACAGATGCAGAGCACTGTGCACTAGCGCTGCAAGACCAAAAAAATTTCTCTATCTACTCCAATATAGTGTGTTTGGAACCAATTTAGCTGAATACGGATGGAACCACCACACTAATAGGAGATATCAGGAAAAATTATGAATTGGCAAAAAAGGACAATGTATGAGGCAGTGGCACACACTGAGTGCACTACAACCAGACGTGGTTGAAGCACACACAACAGGGTGAGCTGCACTCACACACCAGACATTGCAGATGTGGCACCCCAGGGGTCTGGTTTCCACAGTAATAGCAATATTATGTCTGAGAGCAGGTGGGAGGTCTCTTGGTCAGGAATCCTATGCATGCCACACCTCCTGCCCAGTCCTGGGAGAGGAAGAACTTCCCCTATATAAAACTGGGGGCTGAGGCAGGGTTAGAGAAAAAGAGTAGAGAGAGAAGAGGAGAAGCAGCTATAGGAAAGAGAGATCAGGAGCTCTGGGGAAGTCGTGCTAAAAGGAATCAGGGGCTGGCAGCTGTAGAGCTCGCCCTGATTGAAGAGTTACCACCGGACCCGGAGTCCGAGGCTGTGGGGACTAATCCTTACCCAGCAGCAGAAACCGACCGGCAGGGGATTTCAGGTCCTCTGGCCAAGAAACCCGAAGGCACGGTCACACGCGTGGGACCAGCACCGCCGTCGTGGAGCGGAAGCCACTAGAAGGCCCCGAGTCACCGGCCATACGGGTGAGCACCACACGGTACACTCAGGGACGTGGGCTACTTTTACCCGCCTCTAGCAAGGTAGCCAGTAGAGTACAACTAGTTGGGGAGGCCTACAACTCCGCCTGGCCAGGGGAGATCCCATCTGTTCAAGGACTGACCAGGCCCCGACCGCTAGCCAGTACTCCGGGAGGGTCTATTTTTGTCACCAGTAAAGACCCTGAACTACACCGCATCGTCTCTGAGTGGTTCCTGCTACCCCCATCATCCACGTCGGCTGCCCTGAGGCCATACCCCTCCCGTTGGGGGTTATACCATCCACGCTGCACAATCCTTCCACCGGCCTCAGCGGTCTGCCCTGCAGCGGCAGCTCCATAGCTGCATTCAACGGGTGGCGTAGTCGTCCAACATCTACTGCTAATACTCAGCCACACAGTTTGACTCCCTGGGCACGGACCGGGTCACCGCCACGAGACTACTACCCCCAACAGGCCCGGGTGCAGCAAGAAGCACTGGCCGAGTGGAGCAGGAACCCGCCAGCAGAGGACGCCACCCGCAACGAGGAGCATGCCTGCCCCTGAAGATGGTGCAGGAGGGACGAAGGCCGGAGACGACGCCGTGGAGGGAGCCACAGAGATGGAAGCAGGTAAAGGGGACGTCACCACCCCGTGCCCCGTGGCCGTAAGCCTGTCCCAGCTCCCCGTCGCAGAGCCTGAAGTTCTACTCACCGCGCCCGTTGCTGCACCGCCACTGCTCCCAGCTAGGCCTCAAGCGGCAGGAGCCGCAGCCACGCCCCCTTCCGCGCCACACTCCTTGACTCTGAGTGCGGCGAAGCAGGAGATACCACCGGCCTGGTCGCAGGGCCGAGTACCCCCGGGCGCCGCCGTCTCTAAAGTGCCCTTCACCTTCAGAGTGCCACCGGCCTGGTCGCAAGGCCTGGTGAATCCGGGCGCCGATGCCCCCACCGCGCCCTCGACCTCCACAGTGCTGCCCCTGGGTGAAGATCTGTTTGCGCAGCATACCTGCCCGGATGGGCAGCCCTTTGTGTGGCCCCCGGAGTACATTAACCCCCGACTCCGGAGGGAACGGCCCCTGTGTGAGCCCCTGATCCCGGCTCCGGCGCCCGCCAAAATCGTTCCGCTCCCGTTGGAGGACGCTCAGTTCGCATGGGACCCCACCGGTGAAAATCTCATGGGGTTCACCCAGGAGACCCGGGCGGCCGCAGCCCAGCGTGCGGAGTGCTGCCGACAACAACTGGAGGTCTTCAACAGAGAACGGCGAGAGAGGCGGGTCCGCGCGGAGCGGCTGCAGGTTCAAAGCGCGGAGCAGAAACGCCGGACCCGACGAAACCCCCGTGCGGCCCACGGTCCCCGCGCCACCGGGACCGTAATAAAGTTTCAACTGGAGCACGGTTGGGTCTTTATCCGGGATCACAGAACCCCCGGCGACGTCTTTGTCACCCGCAGGGATGTCGATAGCCATCTGCCGGAGGGACACCGCGGACGTGACCTTTACCCGGGTGACGAGGTCACCTTCACCCGGCATCAGTGCGCCAAAGGACCGTACGCCCTTCACGTGCACCGGTTGACGGAGGAAGAGCTGCGGTATGAGGGAGATCAAGAGGACCCGGATGGGTTTGAAGACTACCCTCAGGAAGGAGCAGGAGGGCATCGTCACCAATAAGAGGTGAACAGGACTGTACAAAGTTACCCGTCGGGGTATGAGAACTGTTGTGAATTAAGAGTATGGTCCCCGTTGGGACTAGTGAACTGTTACCTGTGTGTCCCTATCCCTAACCAGGCTGAGGACTGTGAGCAGCCATTCCTAATCCCCACTGGCCGAGGACTGAGAGCGGCCAAATCCCTGTAAATAGTTGCGCTTCCTAAAGCGCCCCCTACTGGTTTTAAAAGGAACTGCTTTTAGAGACGGTTGCACTTAACCTGGTCACAAGTGGCACGGTGGCCAGGAATCAATAGTGTGTTGGTCAAGAGTGTTTTATAATGAAAAGTTATATATGCTGCTAACAGAGTTTATAGTGTTTTATATGTATGTAGAGAAAATATTGTAATGTTTATTAGTGTTTAATACATGTAGTGTAAAAAGAAGAAAAGAACCTCCCATAAAGGGATGAGTTTACAGTTTATATTTTATAAGTAAGTGCACTTTAAAATGTTTGTATGTTTCTTTTGGGTTTTTTACTCTTTTCCAGCCGAGGACGTGCTGTGGTTTACCAGGGGGGAATGTAGCACCCCGAGGACTCGGCTGCTACAGGGGTATTGCACCTCAAACCAGAGGTGTGGTATTCCACTCCCGGGTAAGGATGGAGTGTGGAACAGAGCTCAGACAACTGCATGCACTACACTCACCCCATTTCCGGGGGACAGAACAACGGTACTCCAACTAGGAAGATGTGCAGGTACGACAGCGTCTGTCCCCGGCTGGAGTGGGGAGGGGGGAGGAATATCCCTGTAGTGTAGGAGCAGATAGGGGAGGTACTCTGGGTATAGCTAGGAGCCCATTGGGTGCTAGTCACCTGGGCTCACACATAGAGGGAGTATATAAGGTGGGCACCATCTGGAGACAGGGTCTGTTCGGTGCAGAGAGGAGTTCAGCCAGAGAGGGCTGACAGGGAGCTGTAGCTCCGGCTGGGCCCAGCTCCAGGGCCAGGCCTGAAGCAGAGAGAAGGAGGCAGAAAGGCCCAGAGACGCAAGGAGAGAGGGAACCCTGAGATCCCACAGGAGAACGAAAAGGGTGAAGGGTTGGCAGAGAAGGGTACCGGATCCCAAACTGGTAGAGGCTAATCATCCTCAGCCAGGAACTGGAGGTCGTGGTCAAGCTTTGGCACGACCCTCACCACATCCACCAGGAAGGCATACCACGCATAGGGCCAGGGAAGCCAGGAAAGGTTTCACCACCAAGAGGCCCGAGGGAGCCGGACATAGGTGGGTCCCTGGTGAGAACGGCCAGTAGGAAGGAAGAGAGGGGAGCTCTGGACCACGCTCTGGAACTACCTGGGAGTTGGCCGAGTCCCTGACCTGGTGGACGCAGCATGACTCGGGTGGTCCTTACTGTGCACAAGCGACCGGGTAAAGAACAGTGAGTAAACCTTTTGAAACTGCACTTCAAGCCTCCGTGTTTCGTGGTCACACCTGCACCTTCAGTACTGGGACACCCGCACCATCACTCCCCTCATCCAACTCACAATAGCTGCCCTGAGGCCATACCCCTCCCGTTGGGGGTTATACATTCCACGCTGCACAATCCTACCACCGGCCTCAGCGGTCTGCCCTGCAGCGGCAGCTCCATAGCTGCATTCAATGGGTGGCATAGTCGAACAATACAGTATCATCTGCCAAACACTGCCTCCTAGTTTGACACCCTGGGCACGGACCAGGTCACCGCCACGAGGACTACTACCCCTATTCAGATCCGGCTCCGGGTATCCCCTGAACATGGCCCAGGGGGCGCGTCACAAACAGCGGTGAACAGTACAGATGCAGAGCACTGTGCACTAGCGCTGCAAGACCAAAACAATTTCTCTATCTACTCCTATATAGTGTGTTTGGAACCAATTTAGCTGAATACGGATGGAACCACCACACTAATAGGAGATATCAGGAAAAATTATGAATTGGCAAAAAAGGACAATGTATGAGGCAGTGACACACACTGAGTGCACTATAACCAGACGTGGCTGAAGCACACACTACAGGGTGAGCTGCACTCACACACAGAGACCTTGCAGAAAGCGGTGAACTGCACAGAGAGCTGTGCACTAGCACTGCAAGGCACAGTGATTTATAAAGTAGCTTGGGTAAAGCAGAATAGACCAAATAGGTAGCTAAAACTGTCCCTCAGAACAACAGCGTCCTATCCCTAACTGAATTCACAGCAGAGTGAGCTCAAAATGGCGGCGGCGGCTTTTATAGTGCATCATGACATCATTTCAGCAGCCAATCACAGCCATGCCATTAGTAAAGATGCCTACATGCCTAACAGGATGTGCCCACACTTCTTAGGATCCTCATTGGCTGAATAAAATGAAAATGGCTCATTGCATTATGGGAACTTCCGATTCCGGTAGACGATATTGCAAAAGTATCGGAATTAAGTATCGGAATTCCGATACCGCGAATATCGGCCGATACCCGATAATTCAGTATCGGAATGCTCAACACTATTCCAGAGCGATTCGATTGATGAGTCCTTGATATTTAGTCGTTTTCAGCCAATTTTCAGAATTTTTGAAAATTTCACTTTTTTGTGAAAATATCCGCTAAATGAGGGAATAATATGTGTGAGGGTACCCCAGGAGAGTTCCAAATGTGTGTGGGTAGAATATATATCCCACGGGGGTAAAATTGAAAAAAGTTGAAAAAATAATTTTTTTGGAATTAAGTCATTTTTCGGGGTTTATCAGACTTTCAGATAGGGGAAATGTCAGTGAGCGTTCCGATTTCAGTTCCAGAGCGATTCGCCCGATGAGTCCTTGATATTTAGTCGTTTTCAGCCAATTTTCTGAATTTTTGAAAATTTCACTTTTTTATGAAAATATCCGCTAAATGACGGAATAATATGTGTGAGGGTACCCCAGGAGAGTTCCAAATGTGTGTGGGAAGAATATATATCCCACGGGAGTAAAATTGAAAAAAGTTGAAAAAAACATTTTTCTAGACTGTCATTTTTCCGGGGTTTATCAGACTTTCAGGTAGGGGAAATGTCAGTGAGCATTCCGATTTCAGCTCCAGAGCGATGCGAACGATGAGTCCTTGATATTTAGTAGTTTTCAGCCAATTTTCTAAATTTTTGAAAATTTCATTTTTTTGTGAAAATATCCACTAAATGAGGGAATAATATGTGTGAGGGTACCCCAGGAGAGTTCCAAATGTGTGTGGGTAGAATATATATCCCACGGGGGTAAAATTGAAAAAAGTTGAAAAAAACATTTTTTTAGACTTAGTCATTTTTCCGGTGTTTATCAGACTTTCAGGTAGGGGAAATGTCAGTAAGTGTTCCAATTTCAGTTCCAGAGCGATTCGCCCGATGAGTCATTGATATTTAGTCATTTTCAGCCAATTTTCTGGATTTTTTAAAATTTCACTTTTTTGTGAAAATATCTGCTAAATGAGGGAATAATATGTGTGAGGGTACCCCAGGAGAGTTCCAAATGTGTCTGGGTAGAATATATATCCCACGGGGGTAAAATTGAAAAAAGTTAAAAAAAATAATTTTTGGGACCTAGTCATTTTTCCGGCGTTTATCAGACTTTCAGATAGGGGAAATGTCAGTGAGCAATCCGATTTCAGTGCCAGAGCGATTCGAACGATGAGTCCTTGATATTTAGTCGTTTTCAGCCAATTTTCTGAATTTTTGAAAATTTCACTTTTTTGTGAAAATATCCACTAAATGAGGGAATAATATGTGTGAGGGTACCCCAGGAGAGTTCCAAATGTGTGTGGGTAGAATATATATCCCACGGGGGAAAATTGAAAAAAGTTGAAAATTTTTTTTTATGGGACTTAGTCATTTTTCCGGCGTTTATGAGACTTTCAGATAGGGGAAATGTCAGTGAGCATTCCGATTTCAGTTCCAGAGCGATTCACCCCATGAGTCCTTGATATTTAGTCATTTTCAGCCAATTTTCTGAATTTTTGAAAATTCCACTTTTCGTGAAAATATCTGCTAAATGAGAGAATAATATGTGTGAGGGTACCCCAGGAGAGTTCCAAATGTGTGTGGGTAGAATATATATCCCACGGGGGTAAAATTGAAAAAAGTTTTAAAAATTTTTTGGGGGGAATTAGTTATTTTTCCGGTGTTTATCAGACTTTCAGGTAGGGGAAATGTCAGTGAGCGTTCCGATTTCAGTTCCAGAGCGATTCGCCTGATGAGTCCTTGATATTTAGTCGTTTTCAGCCAATTTTCTGAATTTTTCAAAATTCATTTGTTTGTGAAAATATCCAGGGAATAGTATGTGTGAGAGTACCCCAGTAGAGTTCCAAATGTGTGTGGGTAGAATATATATCCCACGGGGGTAAAATTGAAATAAGCTGAAAAAAATTTTGGGGGACTTAGTCATTTTTACGGCGTTAATCAGATTTTCAGATAGGGGAAATGTCAGTGAGCATTCCGACTTCAGTTCCAGAGCGAATCGAACGATGAGTCCTTCATATTTAGTCGTTTTCAGCCAATTTTCAGAATTTTTGAAAATTTCACTTTTTTGTGAAAATATCTGCTAAATGAGGGAATAATATGTGTGAGGGTACCCCAGGAGAGTTCCAAATTTGTCTGGGTAGAATATATATCCCACGGGGGTAAAATTGAAAAAAGTAAAAAAAAAAAATTTTTGGGACTTAGTCATTTTTCCGGCGTTTATCAGACTTTCAGATAGGGGAAATGTCAGTGAGCACTCCGATTTCAGTTCCAGAGCAATTCGAACGATGAGTCCTTGATATTTAGTCGTTTTCAGCCAATTTTCAGAATTTTTGAAAATTTCGCTTTTTTGTGAAAATATCTGCTAAATGAGGGAATAATATGTGTGAGGGTACCCCAGGAGAGTTCCAAATGTGTGTGGGTAGAATATATATCCCACGGGGGTAAAATTGAAAAAAGTTGAAAAAATATTTTTTTTGGACTTAGTCATTTTTCCAGCGTTTATCAGACTTTCAGATAGGGGAAATGTCAGTGAGCATTCCGATTTCAATTCCAGAGTGATTTGCCCCATGAGTCCTTGATATTTAGTCGTTTTCAGCCAATTTTCTGAATTTTTGAAAATTCCACTTTTTTGTGAAAATATCTGCTAAATGAGGGAATAATATGTGTGAGGGTACCCCAGGAGAGTTCCAAATGTGTGTGGGTAGAATATATATCCCACGGGGGTAAAATTGAAAAAAGATGAAAAAAATTTTTTTGGGACTTAGTCATTTTTCCGGCGTTAATCAGACTTTCAGATAGGGGAAATGTCAGTGAGCATTCCGATTTCAGTTCCAGAGCGTTTCGCCCCATGAGTAGTGTTGAGCATTCAGATACTGAAATATCGGGTATCGGCCGATATTCGCGGTATCGGAATTCCGATACTTAATTCCGATACTTTTACAATATCGAATACCGGAATCGGAAGTTCCCATAATGCCTGCGCTCTGCAGTGTCTCTGAAGGATGACAAGCTGGATGGCAGCTCTCAGCTGAGATCCAGCCTGTCATCAGAATGCCATCCCAGCGGGGGAGAATTCTCCTGATTGTTTAAAAGCCGGCGCGTGGTAAAAAGCCGCCGGCTTTTAAACAATCGCACAGCCCCATACTGCTTCCCCGCTGCCTCTGACCCCGATCCTCCGCTCCCCTCGCCACCTCCAATCCCAATCGTAAGTTAGGACCGGGCGGGGAGCACAGCACCAAGGAGCGGGGAGCGAAGGACCCGGGCGGGGAAGCCGGCAGTGAAAAGTCTTCACCGCCGGCTTTCCCGTTCTGTGCTGCGCTTTCCTGCCGGTTATTTCAAATGAACAGCTGAGGTATCAGGTGATGCCGATCAGCTGTTCATTTGAAGTAGCCGCGGTGCCCTCAGAGGGAGGGTTCATGTGAGTTCATGCTTGACTGCATGAACTCACATGAACTTTCCCACGGCCGCACAGGTCAGCCTCACCTCCCAGACGATCAGCCCGTCATGATTAGTGTGTGTGCGGGTGTCTGTGCTTGTGTGTGCGGGGTGTGTGTGTGATGTCTGCGTGTGTGTGCGGGGTGTCTGTTCGATGTTTGTGCGGGTGTGCGCGGTGTCTGTGCGTGCAGGCAGACATAGGCCGATGTGACACTACTACGCCCATCTTTCTATGTCTGTCCCCCGTCCACTCGTGCCAGCAGGATCAGCTCGATGGGAGCAGTAGTTCCCATCAGCCTGATCCTGCTATTTAAATTGCCCTACTGTGCCCCAATAAATGTTAAATACATGTCATTGGTGGCCAGTGGTTACCTACAATAAATTAGTTCATACATTACCTGTCCCCGCCGATCGCCACCTAAAATAAAGTAAAAAATAAAAAACTACACCTATACTCACCTAGACACCTAATTCCCTGAAGCCATCGATCTCCTGTAATAATATATAAAATAATAAACCACAACCTTATCCTTACCCCTCCTTAGTAGTCCACGAGTGTCCCACGAAGATCTCCAGTTCAGAGCAGCCACATAGAATGTGACCGCTCTGAACCGCTGCCGCCGCTAGAATGACGGGGCCGTAAAGCAGCCCCGTCACTGCATAAGCGGGTTCGCGAGAGTTCAGGCAGCGCTGCTCTGGTTAGCTCCTTTATGGCCCTGCTGTATCGTGAGAAATTCCCACGGTACAGCACTGCCGTAAAGGAGGTCTCCGGAGCAGCGCTGACTGAATGCACTCCGGTGACCTCAGTCAGGGGCTCCCGCTGCCGGGAGCGGACGTGTTCCCGGCAGCGTGAGCTTACAGCAGCCATGCACAGCTGTCACCATCTCCAGATGTGACAGCTGTGCATGGGAGATCAGCGCAGGAACGTGGACAGGTAACTATTATTTTTAGTAAACTCAGAATTAAATAAAATGGTCTGTTTTATTTCAAATAAATTATTTTTTTCTGGGTGTAGTGTGTTTTTTCTTTTTAACACTTTGTAGCTTAGTAATGGGGGTGTCTTATAGACGCCCATCATTACTAACCTGGGCTTCATGGCAGCTGGCGCTGACATGAACCCCACCACTATTACCCCCTGTCACCGCACCAGGGCAGCGTGGAAGAGCGAGGCTAAGTGCCAGAATTGGCGCATCATATGGATGCGCCATTTCTGGGGCGGCTGACGGCTGGTGTTTCTAGCCTGGGAGGGGGCCATTATTCATGGCACCCTTCCTGGGCTATTAATATCAGCCCCTAGCTGTCTGCCTAGCCTTTGCTAGCTATTAAAATAGGGGGGACCCCACGTCATTTTTTTGGGGGGATCCCCCATTTTAATAGCTAGTAAAGGCTAGGTATTCAGCTGGGGGCTGATATTAGTAGCCTGGGAAGCTCCGTGGGTTTTACCCCCTTCCCAGGCTTCAAACATCTGCTCCAGCCGTCTGCTTAACCTCCGCTAGAGACTAAAATTATGGGGGATCCCACGCCATTTTTTTTTTTAAATAAATCCTTTATTTTAACACTAAATGACATTTGAGGAGTTAATAAAGATGCAGTCCCTAAATTATTATTTATTTTTTAATTAATTTTTCCCAAAACTTTTGACGTGGGCTTCGCCATATTTTTGTATGCCAGCCAGGTAGAGCATCCAGCTTCTATGAACGCGCCATTTTCCGGGGCAGCTGCGGACTGCAATTTTCAGCGGGGGGGGGAGGGGCAGAAAGCTTGGGCCTCCCTGTGCTGCAGATTCCATCCCCCAGCTGCCTAGTTGTACCTGGCTGGACACAAAAATAGGGAGAAGCTCCACGTTTTTTTTTTTTTTTAATTATTTCATGAAATTCATGGAATAATTAAGAAAAAAAGGGCTTCCCTATATTGTTGTGTCCAACCAGGTACAAATAGGCAGCTGGTGGTTGGGGGCAGCCCGTTCCTGCCTGCTGTACCTGGCTGGACACAAATATAGTGCAAAGCCCCACGTCAATTTTTTTTTAATTATTTCAGGAAATTCATGAAATAATTAAAAAAAATTGATGTGGGGCTTCGCCCTATATTTGTGTCCAGTCAGGTACAGCAGGCGGGAACGGGCTGCCCCCAACCACCAGCTGCCTATTTGTACCTAGCCGGACACAACAATATAGGGAAGCCCTTTTTTTCTTAATTATTCCATGAAATAATTTAAAAAAAAAATACGTGGAGCTTCGCCCTATTTTTGTGTCCAGCCAGGTACAATTAGGCAGCTGGGGGCTGGAATCTTCAGCGCAGGGAGGCCCAAGCTTTCTGGGCCCCACCCGCTGCAAATTGCAGTCCGCAGCCGCCCCGGAAAATGGCACGTTCATAGAAGCGCCATCTTCTGGCGCTGTACCCAACTCATACAGGGCCCTGGTGCGTTGGCTCACTGGGTAATAAAGGGGTTAAGGCCAGCTTGGCATTATCAGCTGGCCCTAAGCCCGAAATTCATGGGGTCACGCCAATATTAGACATGACCGCCATGAATTTCTAGTAAAGTATTTAAAAAAAACACAACACCCAGAAAAAAGTCCTTTAATTGAAATAAACACACAATTCTTTATTGTTCTAAATTAAACCATACTTACCGTCACACCCATTCCAGCTGAAGCCAACGATCTCCTGCAATAAAAGAAAAATAATAAAGCAACCTCATCCTTACCTTTCCATGGTTCCCACGACCGCCATGAATTTCCTGAAATAATAAAAAAAAAATACGTGGGGCTTCTCCCTATTTTTGTGTCCAGCCAGGTACAACTAGGCAGCTGGGGGATGGAATCTGCAGCGCAGGGAGGCCCAAGCTTTCTGCCCCCCCCCCCCCCCCGCTGAAAATTGCAGTCCACAGCCACCCCGGAAAATGACACGTTCATAGAAACTGGATGCTGTACCTGGCTGGCATACAAAAATATGGCGAAGCCCACGTCAAAAGTTTTGGGAAAAATTAATTAAAAAATAAATAATAATTTAGGGACTGCATCTTTATTAACTCCTCAAATGTCATTTAGTGTTAAAATAAAGGATTTATTTTAAAAAAAATTGACGTGGGGCTCCGCACTTTATTTGTGTCCAGCCAGGTACAGCAGGCAGGAACGGGCTGCCCCCAACCACCAGCTGCCTATTTGTACCTGGTTGGACACAACAATATAGGGAAGCCCTTTTTTTCTTAATTATTCCATGAATTTAATGAAATAATTAAAAAAAAAAATGCGTGGGGCTTCGCCCTATTTTTGTGTCCAGCCAGGTACAACTAGGCAGCTGGAGGCTGGAATCCGCAGCGCAGGGAGACCCAAGCTTTCTGGGCCACCCCCGCTGCAAATTGCAGTCCGCAGCCGCCCCAGAAAATGGCGCGTTCATAGAAGCGCCATCTTCTGGCGCTGTACCCAACTCATCCAGGTCCCTAGTGCGGTGGCTCACTGGGTAATAAAGGGGTTAAGGCCAGCTTGGCATTATCAGCGGGCCCTAAGCCCGAAATTCATGGGGTCACGCCAATATTAGACATGACCACCATGAATTTCTAGTAAAGTATTTAAAAAAACACAACACCCAGAATAAAGTCCTTTAATTGAAATAAACACACAATTCTTTATTGTTCTAAATTAAACTATACTTACCATCACGCCCTTTCCAGCTGAAGCCAACGATCTCCTGCAATAAAAGTAAAATAATAAAGCAACCTCATCCTTACCTTTCCATGGCTCCCACGACAGCTTCAGCTCTGCTACATCGAGATGACAGGCTGGACCGCAACAGAACGCTGCCATCCAGCCTGTCATCCCGCAGACACTGAGAAGCGCAGGCATGCTTGCGCTCCTCAGTGTCTGGCTGTGACGGCATCCAGATGAGCCGACAATGAACTCAGCTCATCTCATGCACGTCACTGACAGCGTGGGAAAATTCTCCTGCACTCAGCGCTTCAGCGTGAGAATTTTCCCACGCTGTCAGTGACGTGCATGAGGTGAGCTGAGTTCATTGGACATGACCTCGGCTCATCTGGATGCCGTCACAGCCAGACTGACACTACCCATGAGTTCTTGATATTTAGTCGTTTTCAGACAATTTTCTGAATTTTTGAAAATTCCACTTTTTTGTGAAAATATCTGCTAAATGAGGGAATAATATGTGTGAGGGTACCCCAGGAGAGTTCCAAATGTGTGTGGGTAGAATATATATCCCACGGGGGTAAAATTGAAATAAGATGAAAAAAAAATTTTTTGGGACTTAGTCATTTTTCCGGCGTTTATCAGACTTTCAGATAGGGGAAATGTCAGTGAGCATTCCGATTTCAATTCCAGAGCGATTCGCCCCATGAGTCCTTGATATTCAGTCGTTTTCAGCCAATTTTCTGAATTTTTGAAAATTTCACTTTTTTGTGAAAATATCCACTAAATGAGGGAATAATATGTGTGAGGGTACCCCAGGAGATTTCCAAATGTGTGTGGGTAGAATATATATCCCACGGGGGTAAAATTGAAAAAAGTTGAAAAAAACAGCTTTTTGGACTTAGTCATTTTTCCGGCGTTTATCAGACTTTCAGATAGTGGAAATGTCAGTGAGCATTCCGATTTCAATTCCAGAGTGATTTGCCCCATGAGTCCTTGATATTTAGTCGTTCTCAGCCAATTTTCTGAATTTTTGAAAATTTCACTTTTTTGTGAAAATATCCACTAACTGAGGGAATAATATGTGTGAGGGTACCCCAGGAGAGTTCCAAATGTGTGTGGGTAGAATATATATCCCACGGGGGTAAAATTGAAAAAAGATGTAAAAAAATTCTTTTTGGACTTAGTCAATTTTCTAGCGTTTATCAGACTTTCAGATAGGGGAAATGTCAGTGAGCTTTCCGATTTCAGTTCCAGAGCGATTCGCACGATGAGTCCTTGATATTTAGTCGTTTTCAGCCAATTTTCTGAATTTTTGAAAATTCATTTTTTTGTGAAATTATCCACTAAATGAGGGAATAGTATGTGTGAGGGTACCCCAGGAGAGTTCCAAATGTGTGTGGGTAGAATATATATCCCACGGGGGTAAAATTGAAAAAAGTAGAAAAAAACATTTTTTTAAACTTAGTCATTTTTCCGGTGTTTATCAGCCTTTCAGATAGGGGAAATGTCAGTGAGCATTCCGATTTCAATTCCAGAGCGATGCGAACGATGAGTCCTTGATATTTAGTTGTTTTCAGCCAATTTTCAGAATTTTTGAAAATTTCACTTTTTTGTGAAAATGTTCGCTAAATGAGGGAATAATATGTGTGAGGGTACCCCAGGAGAGTTCCAAATGTGTGTGGGTAGAATACATATCCCACGGGTGTAAAATTGAAAAAAGTTGAAAATAATTTTTTTTGGGACTTAGTCATTTTTCCCGGCGTTTATCAGACTTTCAGATAGGGGAAATGTCAGTGAGCATTAAGATTTCAGTTCCAGAGCGATGTGAACGATGAGTCCTTGATATTTAGTCGTTTTCAGCCAATTTTCTGAATTTTTGAAAATTTCACTTTTTTGTGAAAATATCCACTAAATGAGGGAATAATATGTATGAGGGTACCCCAGGAGAGTTCTAGATGTGTGTGGGTAGAATATATATCCCATGGGGGTAAAATAGAAAAGAGATAAAAAAAAAATTTTTTTGGACTTAGTCATTTTTCCGGTGTTTATCAGACTTTCAGATAGTGGAAATGTCAGTGAGCATTCCGATTTCAGTTCCAGAGTGATTTGCCCCATGAGTACTTGATATTTAGTCGTTTTCAGCCAATTTTCTGAATTTTTGAAAATGTCACTTTTTTGTGAAATTATCCGATAACTGAGGGAATAATATGTGTGAGGGTACCTCAGGAGAGTTCCAAATGTGTGTGGGTAGAATATAGATCCCACGGGGGTAAAATTGAAAAAAGATGAAAAAATTTTTTTGGGGACTTAGTCATTTTTCCGGCGTTTACCAGACTTTCAGATAGGGGAAATGTCAATGAGCATTCCGATTTCAGTTCTAGAGCGATTTGAACGATGAGTCCTTGATATTTAGTCGTTTTCAGCAATTTTCTGAGTTTTTGAAAATTTCACTATTTTGTGAAAATATCCACTAAATGAGGGAATAATATGTGTGAGGGTATCCCAGGAGAGTTCCAAATGTGTGTGGGTAGAATATATATCCCACGGGGGTAAAATTGAAAAAAGTTGAAAATAATTTTTTTTGGGGCTTAGTCATTTTTACGGCGTTTATCAGACTTTCAGATAGGGGAAATGTCAGTGAGCATTCCGATTTCAATTCCAGAGCGATTCGCCCCATGAGTCCTTGATATTTAGTCGTTTTCAGGAAATTTTCTGAATTTTTGAAAATTTTACTTTTTTGTGAAAATATCCACTAAATGAGGGAATAATATGTGTGAGGGTACCCCATGAGAGTTCCAAATGTGTGTGGGTAGAATATATATCCTACGGGGGTAAAATTGAAAAAATGTAAAAAAAAAAAAAAAATTTCTTTCACTTAGTCATTTTTCCGGCGTTTATCAGACTTTCAGATAGGGGAAATGTCAGTGAGCATTCCGATTTCAGTTTCAGAGCGATTGGACCCATGAGTCCTTGATATTTTGTCGTTTTCAGCCAATTTTCTGAATTGTTGAAAATTTCACTTTTTTGTGAAATTATCCGCTAACTGAGGGAATAATATGTATGAGGGTACTTCAGGAGAGTTCCAAATGTGTGTGGGTAGAATATATATCCCACGGGGGTAAAATTGAAAAAAGATGAAAAATTTTTTTTAGGGACTTAGTCATTTTTCCGGTGTTTATCAGACTTTCAGATAGGGGAAATGTCAGTGAGCATTCCGATTTCAGTTCCAGAGCGATTGGACCCATGAGTCCTTGATATTTAGTCGTTTTCAGCCAATTTTCTGAATTTTTGAAAATTTCACTTTTTTGTGAAAATATCCACTAAATGAGGGAATAATATGCGTGAGGGTACACCAGGAGAACTCCAAATGTGTGTGGGTAGAATAAATATCCCACGGGGGTAAAATTGAAAAAAGTTAAAAAAAAATTTTTTTTTACTTAGTCATTTTTCCGGCGTTTATCAGACTTTCAGATAGGGGAAATGTCAGTGAGCATTCTGATTTCAGTTCTAGAGCGATTTGAACGATGAGTCCTTGATATTTAGTCGATTTCAGCCAATTTTCTGAGTTTTTGAAAATTTCACTTTTTTGTGAAAATATCCACTAAATGAGGGAATAATATGTGTGAGGGTACCCCAGGAGAGTTCCAAATGTGTGTGGGTAGAATATATATCCCACGGGGATAAAATTGAAAAAAGTTGAAAAAAACATTTTTTTAGACTTAGTCATTTTTCCGGTGTTTATCAGCCTTTCAGGTAGGGGAAATGTCAGTAAGCGTTTCAATTTCAGTTCCAGAGCGATTCGCTTGATGAGTCCTTGATATTTAACCGTTTTCAGCCAATTTTCTGAATTTTTGAAAATTTCACTTTTTTGTGAAAATATCCGCTAAATGAGGGAATAATATGTGTGAGGGTACCCCAGGAGAGTTCCAAATGTGTGTGGGTATAATATGTATCCCACGGGGGTAAAATTGAAAAAAGTTGAAAAAAATTTTTTTGGGGACTTAGTCATTTTTCCGGCACTTATCAGACTTTCAGGTAGGGGAAATATCACTGAGCATTCTGATTTCAGTTCCAGAGCAATTCGCCCCATGAGTCCTTGATATTTAGTAGTTTTCAGCCAATTTTCAGAATTTTTGAACATTCAATTTTTTTGTGAAAATATCTGCTAAATGAGGGAATAATATGTGTGAGGGTACCCCAGGAGAGTTGCAAATGTGTGTGAGTAGAATATATATCCCACGGGGGTAAAATTGAAAAAAGTTGAAAAAAAATTTTTTTTGGACTTAGTCATTTTTCCAGCGTTTATCAGACTTTCAGATAGGGGAAATGTCAGTGAGCATTCCGATTTCAGTTCCAGAATGATTCGCCCCATGAGTACTTGATATTTAGTCGTTTTCAGACAATTTTCTGAATTTTTGAAAATTCATTTTTTTGTAAAATTATCAACTAAATGAGGGAATAATATGTGTGAGGGTACCCCAGGAGAGTTGCAAATGTGTGTGAGTAGAATATATATCCCACGGGGGTAAAATTGAAAAAAGTTGGAAAAATAATTTTTTGGGACTTATTCATTTTTCCGGTGTTTATCAGACTTTCAGGTAGGGGAAACGTCAGTGAGCATTCCGATTTCCGTTCCAGAGTGATTCGAACGATGAGTCCTTGATATTTAGTCGTTTTCAGCCAATTTTCTGAATTTTTGAAAATTCAATTTTTTTGTGAAAATATCTGCTAAATGAGGGAATAATATGTGTGAGGGTACCCCAGGAGAGTTGCAAATGTGTGTGGGTAGAATATATATCCCACGGGGGTAAAATAGAAAAAAGTTGAAAAAAATTTTCTTTTGGACTTAGTCATTTTTCCGGCGTTTATCAGACTTTCAGATAGGGGAAATGTCAGTGAGCATTCCGATTTCAGTTCCAGAGCGATTCGACCCATGAGTGCTTGATATTTAGTTGTTTTGAGCCAATTTTCGGAATTTTTGAAAATTCAATTTTTTTGTGAAAATATCTGCTAAATGAGTGAATAGTATGTGTGAGTGTACCCCAGGAGAGTTCCAAATGTGTGTGGGTAGAATATATATCCCACGGGGGTAAAATTGAAAAAAGTTGAAAAAATTTTTTTTGGGACTTAGTCATTTTCCCGGCGTTTATCAGACTCTCAGATAGGGGAAATGTCAGTGAGCATTCCGATTTCAGTTCCAGAGCGATTCGAACGATGAGTCCTTGATATTTAGTCGTTTTCAGCCAATTTTCAGAATTTTTGAAAATTTCACTTTTTGGTGAAAATATCCTCTAAATGAGGTAATAATATGTGTGAGGGTACCCCAGGAGAGTTCCAAATGTGCGTGGGTAGAATATATATCCCACAGGGGTAAAATTGAAAAAAGTTGAAAAAAACATTATTTTAGACTTCGTCATTTTTCCGGTGTTTATCAGCCTTTCAGGTAGGGGAAATGTCAGTAAGCGTTCCAATTTCAGTTCCAGAGCGATTCACACGATGAGTCATTGATATTTAGTCATTTTCAGCCAATTTTCTGAATTTTTGAAAATTCATTTTTTTGTGAAATTATCCACTAAATGAGGGAATAATATGTGTGAGGGTACCCCAGGAGATTTCCAATTGTGCGTGGGTAGAATATATATCCCACGGGGGTAAAATTGAAAAAAGTTGAAAAAAAATTTTTTGGGACTTAGTCATTTTCCCAGCGTTTATCAGACTTTCAGATAGGGGAAATGTCAGTGAGCATTCCGATTTCAGTTCCAGAGCGATTCGAACGATGAGTCCTTGATATTTATTTGTTTTCAGCCAATTTTCTGAATTTTTGAAAATTAATTTTTTTGTGAAAATATCCACTAAATGAGGGAATAAAAGGTGTGAGGGTACCCCAGGAAAGTTCCAAATGTGTGTGGGAAGAATATATATCCCACGGGGGTAAAATTGAAAAAAGTTGAAAAAAACATTTTTTTGGACTTAGTCATTTTTCCGGCGTTTTTCAGACTTTCAGATAGGGGAAATGTCAGTGAGCATTCCGAATTCAGTTCCAGAGCGATTCGAACGATGAGTCCTTGATATTTTGTCGTTTTCAGACAATTTTCTGAATTTTTGAAAATTTCACTTTTTGTGAAAATATCCACTAAATGAGGGAATAATATGTGTGAGGGTACCCCAGGAGAGTTCCAAATGTGTGTGGGTAGAATATATATCCCACGGGGGTAAAATTGAAAAAAGTTGAAAAAAAAATTTTTTTGGACTTAGTCATTTTTCCGGGGTTTATCAGACTTACAGATAGGGGAAATGTCAATGACCATTCCGATTTCAGTTCCAGAGCGATTCGCCCGATGAGTCCTTGATATTTAGTCGTTTTCAGCCAATTTTCTGAATTTTTGAAAATTCATTTTTTTGTGAAAATATCCACTAAATGAGGGAATAATATGTGTGAGGGTACCCCAGGAGAGTTCCAAATGTGTGTGGGTAGAATATATATCCCACAGGGGTAAAATTGAAAAAAGTTTTAAAAAATTTTTTTTTGGACTTAGTCATTTTTCCGGTGTTTATCAGACTTTCAGTTAGGGAAATGTCAGTAAGCATTCCAATTTCAGTTCCAGAGCGATTCGCCCTATGAGTAGAGATGAGCGTTGTTCTACTCGAACTGTTCGCCAATCTCAAATTCGAGCTGTTTTGGGCGGTGTTCAAGCCGTTCGGCGAACACGAACGATTTGAGAAAAATTCGGCTGTTCGAGGTTATGTTCGATAACTGTTCGTGCACCAAAATCATAACTGGATTTTTTCTCAGTAATGATGAAAATTAATGTTAATACGCAGTTTGAGTGTACAGCGGGGTGGGGGGAGGGGCAGGGGATGGATCTCTGCAGGAATAATGAAGAACTCCATTTTTTTTTCTCTTTCCCGCATTTACAGTGGGGAGGTGCAATCTGTCAGCCTATCAGCAGCGCACACACGGAGCGAAGTGCTTTTTTTCACACAAGCAAGTGCATGTGTCATTGGCAGTGTATGTCACATGTCCTTGCCCTATAAGACCCAGCCATTTTCCCTGTCGCCACCATTTTCTCACTGCTGCAGCTGCGTGTTAGACGGCACCGCTGTTGCTGTGTGTGCTATACCTTGTTAATTTCAAGCCAATTTTCGCACAAATCTACAGATAGCTTGGGAGTAGGGAATAGTTGTGATTGCAGTCCTTTTAAGGACTAGGTTACAGCATTTCCTACGACTTTTATCAGGCAGGTCTGTGCTCTTAAATAGATAGATTGTGGGAGTAAAGACTAATTGTAATTGCAGTACTTTTCAGGACTAGGTTACATCAGTTCCTATCAGTTTTTGCCAGTCAGGTCTGTGCCAGTGCTGTGCAAGTTTTTTTCACAGCATTTGGCTGAATCTAGCAAAGCTAATCCTTTTTGGCCTATTGCAGAGTGTGTTAGTCAGTGGAGTAGCCTATCTGTGTTGCAAGACATACCACCTGTGTATAGAATACCAATTTTTTTACTGCACCTAGTGAAGTAAAATCTTTTGGGCATAGCATCATTCTATTAGTCCATCTATACTGACCTCCATCAGGTTGCAAATTGAATATAATTTTTTTCTGCATCTAGCTCTGAAAAAATATTTGGGCTTCTAGCAGTGTGTGGGACTTGTTCTATTAGTCCATATATACTGACCTTCATCACGTTGCAAATTCAAAATAATTTTTTGTCTGCATCTAGCTCTGAAAAAATATTTGGCCTTCTAGCAGTGTGTGGGACTTTCTCAATTATTCCATCTATACTGACCTCCATCAGGCTGCAAATTAAAAATAATTTTTATCTGCATCTACCTCTGAAAAAATATTTGGGCTTCTAGCTGTGTGTGGGACTTGTTCTATTAGTCCATCTATACTGACCTCCATCAGGTTGCAAACTGAATATAATTTTTTTCTGCATCTAGCTCTGAAAAAATATTTGGCCTTCTAGCAGTGTGTGGGACTTTCTCTATTAGTCCATCTATACTGACCTCCATCAGGTTGCAAATTAAAAATAATTTTTAACTGCATCTAGCTCTGAAAAAATATTTGGCCTTCTAGCAGTGTGTGGGACTTTCTCTATTAGTCCATCTATACTGACCTCCATCAGGTTGCAAAATAAAAATATTTTTTTGTCTGCATCTAGCTCTGAAAAAATATTTGGCCTTCTAGCAGTGTGTGGGACTTTCTCTATTAGTCCATCTATACTGACCTCCATCAGGCTACAAATTAAAAATAATTTTTATCTGCATCTACCTCTGAAAAAATATTTGGCCTTCTAGCAGTGTGTGGGACTTGTTCTATTAGTCCATCTATACTGACCTCCATCAGGTTGCAAATTGAATATAATTTTTTTCTGCATCTACTTCTGAAAAAATGTTTGGGCTTCTAGCAGTGTGTGTGACTTGGTCTATTAGTCCATCTATACTGATCTCCATCAGGTTGCAAATTAAAAATAATTTTTATCTGCATCTAGCTCTGAAAAAATATTTGGCCTTCTAGCAGTGTGTGGGACTTGTTCTGTTAGTCCATCTATACTGACCTCCATCAGGTTGCAAATTAAATATAATTTTTTTCTGCATCTACTTCTGAAAAAATATTTGGGCTTCTAGCAGTGTGTGGGACTTGGTCTATTAGTCCATCTACACTGACCTCCATCAGGTTGCAAATTAAAAATAATTTTTATCTGCATCTAGCTCTGAAAAAATATTTGGGCTTCTAGCAGTGTGTGGGACTTGGTCTATTAGTCCATCTATACTGATCTCCATCAGGTTGCAAATTAAAAATAATTTTTATCTGCATCTAGCTCTGAAAAAGTATTTGGGCTTCTAGCAGTGTGTGGGACTTCGTCTATTAGTCCATCTATACTGACCTCCATCAGGTTGCAAATTGAATATCATTTTTTTTGCATCTAGCTCTGAAAAAATATTTGGGCTTCTAGCAGTGTGTGGGACTTGTTCTATTAGTCCATCTATACTAACCTACACCAGGTTGCAAATTCAATATAATTTTATTCTGCATCTAGCTCTGAAAAAATATTTGGGCTTCTAGCAGTGTGTGGGACTTGTTCTATTAGTCCAGCTATACTGACCTCCATCAGGTTGCAAATTGAAGATCATGTTTTTCTGCATCTTCTTCTGAAAAAATGTTTGGGCTTCTAGCAGTGTGTGGGACTTGGTCTATTAGTCCATCTATACTGATCTCCATCAGGTTGCAAATTAAAAATAATTTTTATCTGCATTTAGCTCTGAAAAAATATTTGGGCTTCTAGCTGTGTGTGGGACTTGTTCTATTAGTCCATCTATACTGACCTCCATCAGGTTGCAAACTGAATATCATTTTTTTCTGCATCTACCTCAGAAAAAAAATTTGGGCTTCTAGCAGTGTGTGGGACTTGTTCTATTAGTCCATCTATACTGACCTCCTTCAGGTTGCAAATTGAATATAATTTTTTTCTGCATCTACTTCTGAAAAAATATTTGGGCTTCTAGCAGTGTGTGGGACTTGGTCTATTAGTCCATCTACACTGACCTCCATCAGGTTGCAAATTAAAAATAATTTTTATCTGCATCTAGCTCTGAAAAAATATTTGGGCTTCTAGCAGTGTGTGGGACTTGGTCTATTAGTCCATCTATACTGATCTCCATCAGGTTGCAAATTAAAAATAATTTTTATCTGCATCTAGCTCTGAAAAAGTATTTGGGCTTCTAGCAGTGTGTGGGACTTGTTCTATTAGTCCATCTATACTGACCTCCATCAGGTTACAAATTGAATATCATTTTTTTCTGCATCTAGCTCTGAAAAAATATTTGGGCTTCTAGCAGTGAGTGGGACTTGTTCTATTAGTCCATCTATACTGACCTCCATCAGGCTGCAAATTGAATATAATTTTTTTCTGCATCTAGCTCTGAAAAAATATTTGGGCTTCTAGCAGTGTGTGGGACTGGGTCTATTAGTTCATCTATACTGACCTCCATCAGGTTGCAAACTGAATATCATTTTTTTCTGCATCTACCTCAGAAAAAAAATTTGGGCTTCTAGCAGTGTGTGGGACTTGTTCTATTAGTCCATCTATACTGACCTCCATCAGGTTGCAAATTGAATATAATTTTTTTCTGCATCTACTTCTGAAAAAATATTTGGGCTTCTAGCAGTGTGTGGGACTTAGTCTATTAGTCCATCTACACTGACCTCCATCAGGTTGCAAATTAAAAATAATTTTTATCTGCATCTAGCTCTGAAAAAATATTTGTGCTTCTAGCAGTGTGTGGGACTTGGTCTATTAGTCCATCTATACTGATCTCCATCAGGTTGCAAATTAAAAATAATTTTTATCTGCATCTAGCTCTGAAAAAGTATTTGGGCTTCTAGCAGTGTGTGGGACTTGTTCTATTAGTCCATCTATACTGACCTCCATCAGGTTGCAAATTGAATATCATTTTTTTCTGCATCTAGCTCTGAAAAAATATTTGGGCTTCTAGCAGTGAGTGGGACTTGTTCTATTAGTCCATCTATACTGACCTCCATCAGGCTGCAAATTGAATATAATTTTTTTCTGCATCTAGCTCTGAAAAAATATTTGGGCTTCTAGCAGTGTGTGGGACTGGGTCTATTAGTTCATCTATACTGACCTCCATCAGGTTGCAAATTAAAAATAATTTTTATCTGCATCTAGCTCTGAAAAAATATTTGGGCTTCTAGCAGTGTGTGGGACTCATTGTATTAGGCCATCTATACCAAGCTCCACCAGCTTTGAAATGAATAATAATTTTTAGCTGCATCTAGCCCTGAAAATAATTTTTCCCAATAGTGGTAGCAATAGAAATATGGGGTGCGCGCCTGGCTAACAAAAATATACGCTTCATAACACAAAACACCAGCCCAGCGCACTGCATTAATAAGATGGCATCATCGTCTCTCCCAGTGCTAGGCCTACTACGCAGGCTAGCATTCCTGTGCCTAAAACACAATGTATGGGTCCGCGCTAGCCACTATGCTGAGGGGTATAAAGCTGCTGCTAACGCTTTATAACAATTCAATTGGCAGATTTTCACAGAGCTCTTCCACAACGCCCACCCATCGGGCAACAGTTGCCCACCCTCCCTATGGGATCTAGTGGCGAATAGTTGATGCCATTAATCAGAGCGTCAGTTGCCCCGTCAACGTGGCAAGCATACGGTAAGGCATGGGAAGAGTGGACACGACTAGTAGCAGGCAGACGGGTTGACCAATGTGAACAAGCCAGATCACAAGTCACCATAGAATTTCTCCACCAGCTAATGATGAGGGGCATATCAGGAGCGTCAGCGCAGCGGTGTCTGACCGGAGTAGCATTTCACTTCCAACTACTGAATTGGGGAGATGTGACAAAGATTCATCATCAGACAATCCATAAAAGGGTGGAAAAGGGGTCAGCCAAGTCAGGAATGTAGACGTCCCGTCCCGTGTCACTAAAACTGATTTCTCACATCATATCCCTAACACCATTAACATGACACTCACAATTTGAAGCAACACTAATGTCTACTGCATTTGTGATCGCCTTCTTCGGGGCGCTATGTATAAGCGAATTAGTCCCTCAATCCAAAATTACCACCAGTGGAGGCTTATTACACCAGGACGTAGTCATAGCCAATAATGCAATACGTCTACGCATACACCAATCGAAAACGGTTCCAGCGGGCAGGGGTACTTGGGTACTTCTACAACCCACAAACGGTACACTGAGTCGGGTAACAATAGTAAAAACATATCTAACCATCAGATCACAAAGTAATTTCTTCCTATCACACATTGATGGAACGCCATTATCAAGATACCTGTTCCAAGCTATATTTAATAAATGCATAACATCGGCAGGGAACCACCCTAAAGATTACGGGACACACTCATTCCGCATAGGTGCGGCCACGGAAGCAGCAAGAGCAGGACTGTCAGAAACGGAAGTTCAGAGGATAGGGAGACGGCGATCCACGTGTTTGGCGAGATACATAAGACCGGACTTGTTATCCTAACGTGGTTTGTTTCTTTTACAGGTGACGCTAAGCCAACAGTGTGAGTGATAGGCCACTCGTATATATATTGGGCACAAAAAAGGGCAAAGTCCGCCCAGGCGGGAGGAAATTAGAGTTTCATAACACATATTTCAACTGGAGAGGTATTAGAGGCCTGCTATGGCCACAGGTACTAATGGAGGTAATCAAGGTAGGGAGAGAGGCAAGAGGTCCGGTCATCTTAGTTATACAGGCCGGGGGAAACAATCTAGGTCATCACAAGAGCGCATAACTAATGGCAATAATGAAACTAGACACTGAGCGCTTCAGAGAATTTTTCACAAAATTAGCTATAGTATGATCAGAGATTGTGCCGATAGCGGTATGGCAAGGTGCGCGAGACATCACGGCCATCGAATGGACAAGGCGGGTAAAAAATATTCGGATGGCAAAATTTAGAAGAGACAGAGGTGGTGTAGTGATACGACACCGACAACTGGAAGGAGATAAAGCAGGCCTCATACGGCCCAACGGTGTTCACTTAATAGATATTGGACTGGACATATTCCTGTCAGGACTCCAGAACGGAGTGGAACAAGCGTTAAGAGTTATGGGTGGGGGTCAGAGTCCTGCATACGAGTACGCTGGATCCTCCGTGGCCTGGAAATAGAAAGGACATGTTGGAGAGTTACACTTGTTGGCCAACTTGCCGGAGTGGGGACCCAGGGCTTGCTGCAACAAGCTGAATTATTTTAGAAATAAAATGCCTTTCTAATGGAATGAGTATAAAGAGTTAATAAAGCTGTGACCGATCCTCACCCATCCAGTTGTAAGAGTTACATTATTGTATTGTCCATGAAAGGGGGGCGGTAGGGGGGCTGAGCGTCTGGGTTTGGTTGGGGGTCCCCACAGTCTGCCTAGGCTAGATTCATTTAAAAATTCTTATTAGATACACAGGCGGTGCAGCTTGCTTCGCAGCTGGGCTAATACGCCCAAAGTATTGCCTAGGCTAGATGAAGTTAAAAATTCTACGCTGACTAGCAGACACTGAAGATTTGGAGCAGACCTCTGAGTAAACAGCTCTTCAGACTCAACCATCTGTGTTACCCCAAGCCATAGTGTATGTAGTTTCTTACAGTTAAAAGGGGGGGGTGCGACCCAACCCACCTGGAATTGACAATGCCAACGTCACGTAAGACACAGCAAGGGGACTCCCAAAATTGTGGCACAGACACCACTTAACCCTAGAACGCATACCTGTGGCCTTACAGGCCCGCCCAGTTAATTGTTTTCTATTTTCTGCAAGATTACTTTAGTTAGAATTTTGAAACTCTAGGTATTCTTCATGTATATAGTTGTTTGTCATTTGAGTTTGAGTTATTCCATGTTATTTGTACACGGGCCTAAAGGGCCCCAGGTATGTGAAAGTGTAGATTTTTATGGTCATGCGTTCTAGGGTTAAGTGGCATCAATTGCCCCACTGTTGCTTAAAACGGTTGGTGAGGTGATTTTACCAAATCCCCAAGCTTTTAGTCTCCCAAGGATGACACAGGGGTAGAAATGTCCTTGCGAATCCATGATTTGTTCATCTTTATGAACGTGAGTCTGTCTACATTCTCAGTGGACAGCCGCGTGCGCTTATCTGTCAGCACACCACCAGCAGCGCTGAACACACGTTCAGAGAGAACGCTGGCTGCATGGCATGACAAGATCTCCAAGGCGTGAGTGGCGAGCTCCGGCGATTATTCCAGATTGGAATACCAAAATGAGCAAGGGTCCAGTGACACAGTCATCGCTTCGATGTTCACTTGGAGATTCTCCTGTACCATCCTCTCAAGGCATTGACTATGTGTCAGACTTCTTGTCTCCTGTGGCCTTGCAAAGGATGGTCTAAAAAAGTGGTGAAACGATTCCACAAAATTGCTGTTACCAGCAGATACTGTGTTACTGTTACTGTTTGAGTGATGAAGACTCGACAGTCCCACCATTGGCAAGTTAGAACTGTGAGATTCACTACGTGCACCACTGGTGTTTTGTGGAAAAGCACATGTAAGATTCTGCAACAGCGTCTGCAGATACTCCTGCATTCGTCAATACCTTTTTATGGCAGGAATTATTTCGGCAATTAACCATGCGCCCTGGTTAATCCCTCTCCCCCACCCTCCCATGCCTGCCGCCTTGGTGCTGCCAACCGTCTGGACCTTGGAGATGTTATCCCTTCTGCATACGACTCCTCCTCTGCTTCCTCCACCTCCTCTTGTCCCACCACCTGACTCTGAATTCTGTTTAATGTGTGCTCCAGCATGTAAATCACCGGAATAGTCATGCTGATAATGGCATCGTCGTCAGCACTAAACATCTTCGTCGCCATTTCAAAACTGTACAGAAGGGTGTGTGGCGCCCCTGAGGGTTCAGTCGCCACAGAGTTACTGCATCTCACCCAGAGGTGTGGTATCTCACCCTCAGGTAAGGAAGGCGTATGGCTCGGGACCCTGACTCCTGCATCCAACACATACCCGCAGTGGGGGTAGGGCGAGATTGCTCCTAAGGGAGAGCACAGTCCCAGGTCCCTAGCTGGTTTGAGGGTCCTATGTAGTGGGTGCTTAGGGGAGCAGCTTAGGGGAGCACATGACACGGAGAGTATAAATAGGAAGCCATCTTAGAAAGAGCAAGCCAGACAGAGGAGGAAAAGTGACAGGAGCAGAGACTAGGCATGAGCTCTGCTCCGGAGGCGGGCCTAGCCTGGGAGGCCCAGGACTGAAGGAGAGAAGAGAGGAGTGGGAGCTGGAAGGCTCCAGGAACCGAAGGGACCCTACGGCTACGGGCCGTGCAGAAGGCCACCCGTACTCCCGCTGCTACCAGGAGGTAGAGGGGTCAGGCCAGATAAGGGGAACCGGTCCCTCAACTAGCGGAGAAACAGCAAGGCTCAACTAGAAACCGGAGGCTGCTGCATTTCATGTACTGCAGGCCAAAGTCCACACCAGTCTCACTAAGAAGGTAGCCACATAGGACCCAGGGGACGGAACACACGTCACCCGCCAAGGCCCGAGGATACCGGATAGAAGTGTCACTGGGTGTGAGGTGCAGGGAGAAGGCCAGAGAAAGGACACACAGAAGGGGGTCCTGCTAAGTACTCCGGAGCTATCTGGGGGTGGACTGAGCCCCTCACTGAGTATGCACAGCACGACAGGGGAGATTGCTCTGGTACCTGTAATCTGGACTACAACAACTGTGAGTAATATATTGAGACGGCATCACACGGACTCTGTGTTCATTACTGACTCCCTGCACTACAACCACCATCATCCACCCACACTGCCCTGAAGCTACACTCTTCCTGTGGTGAGTAATAATACCGTTGCTGCAAAACCACCAGCTTCAGAGGACTGTTCCGCAGCGACGGCCCCTTTGGCCGCACTCCACAGGTGGCGTAGTCAGACATTATAAAATCCATATATACAAATTACCCTTGGATTGACCGCCCTGGGTCACGGACTGGGTCACCGCCACAGTGACTACAAGCCCCAGCGTCTACCGGCCCGGCTCAGGGTACCCCATGGCCCAGGGGGCGCGTCAACTTCATAGGTCCCTGATCTGAGACCACTCCTGCAGCGTGATTTGCCCCACCTCTGGATCTCGTTGGCCCAGGCTATACGTCAGAACGTATTGCACCAGAGCTTGTCGGTGCTGCCACAGTCGCTGCAACATGTGCAGAGTTGAATTCCACCGTGTCAGCACATCGCATTTCAGCCGGTGAACTGGCAGGCCCAACGACTTCTGTAGAGATGTAAGTCGTTGAACTGCGGGATGCGAACGGCGGAAGTGAGCACACAGCGACCGTGCCCTCTGCAGAAGGCCATCTAGTCCGGGATAGTGGGCTAAAAATTGCTGGACAACCAGGTTCAACACGTGAGCCATACAAGGCACGTGTGTGACATTGCCCCGGCGAAGTGCCGCACCCAGGTTTGCAGCATTGTCGCACATGGCCTTCCCTGGTTGCAGGTCCAGTGGAGACAACCTTTCATGAAACTGGGTCTCCAGAGCTGACCACAACTCCTCAGCTGTGTGACTCACATTTCCCAGACATTTCAAAGTAAACACTGATGCCGTTGAGCCCTGCTGCCAGCATAGTAAGGAGGTGTGCAGGATTCCTTCTGCGCAGTTAGAAAGCAGGTGGCATTACCAGACAGGCTTTGGGTGCAGGTGGAGGACCGAGAGGAGGTTGAGGAGGCAGAAGCAGTGGAGGAACTTCGAGATAAAGAGGATTGACGCACAACTCGTGGGGACGGTAAGACTTGGACAGCAGCCCCTTGTCCTGCTGTCACCATAGTTACCCAGTGCCCAGTCAGCGACATGTAACGCCCCTGTCCATGCCTTCTCGTCCAAGTGTCTGTGGTGAAGTGCACCCTGTCACACACAGAGTTTCTCAAAGAAGCGGTGATGTTGTGTGCGACATGCTAGTGGAGCGCAGGCACACCTTTCTTTGAGAAGTAGTGCCGACTGGGCATCTGGTACTGGGGCACTGTGACGGACATAAGGTCTTGAAAATCCTCTGTGTCCTCCAGGTGGAAAGGTAGCATTTCTGTAGCCAACAGCTTGCAGATGGTGAAATTCAACCTCTTAGCTTTCTCATGGCTAGGAGGAAATGGTCTTTTACTTTTCCACATCTGAGGGACCGAGGGCTGGCTGTTGTGCTTAGACGGTGTTGAGTAGGGTGTCCCCGGCAAACTGCCGGTCTGTGAGGAAGATGCAGGCGGACATGTTAGGTTGCCTTGATCCAAATGTGGTGCTCTCGATGTCGGAGAGCGCTCAACACTGGCAGCTGTTTCCACTTCCCAATGAACTGACGACCTGCCAATCACACTGGCTGTTGCGGGTAAAGAGGTGGCAGGTCTGCGTCCAAAAACATGTGTGACTGCTGTCCCCCCAGTCACAGAGGATGAAGAGGCTGCGGATGCACAAGATGGGGCAGACGGTGGTTGGCCCAGCCGGCTAGGCCGCATTGTAGCACAGTGAGCTTCCCACTGCAACTTATGCTTCATATCCATGTGACGGTACATGCATGAAGTACTCAAACTATGGATTTTTTGGCCTCTACTTAGCTTTTGCTGACAAATATTACAGATAACACGAGTTGGGTCATCCTTATCGATCTGAATAAATGCCCAGGCTATGCAAGGCTTAGAGCCCATGTGACCTGAAGAGCCACTACGACTTGTGGTCAGAGGCAGAGTTGTGGTTGAGGATGCAGTTGTTGACGTGCTTCCAGTACTCCGTCTCTGTTCAGGAAGGCGCAACCTAACCTCGTCGTCAATAGCATCTGTGATGCCCCGCTGCGCTTGGTATCACAGATCCTAGAAGAGTGCATTGATGGAATCCTCCACAAGAGGCCCCCATAAACATTCACACATCTCCACCTCAGACCAGCAGAGGGAGCCCGTTAGGGACATAAATAGGGAAGGTGGAGCTAGGCAGTTCAGTTCCTCTGAAGAGTTCCTGCAGTAGAGAAGCCTAAGAGAGGTCAGTCTGCAGTGGAGCTCAGTCTAGTCTAGAGAACGCAGTTAATAGTTCAGCAGTGGAGCACGAGGCTCCTGCTTGCTAGATTCAGGGAGCCCAGATAGAGCTTAAGGTGTGCCGGTGCCGTAAGATCAGTGAAGCGCGGCAAGCTGCCGTTAGTGTATATAGCCTAGTGAGGGCCCGAGTAGGCCGAAGGCGAGTGGCGAGTTAGTACATAAGGGGCAGAGGAGCTTAACCAGCTCACCCCGAAGCATTTACCGGACACAGGATCCGAGCTTACCGGTATCTCTATGACCCAGTAAGGCATAACCGGAATCCCTGGAGAACTACAAGTCCCAGGATCGCTAAGGTGCTGATATGTAACAGAGCCAGGAGATGCTTAGGCCCCGCATACTGGGAGCGTGAACTCCAAGAGAAGGCCCTACCAAAAGGTCAGCCAGCGCAGGACAGAGACAAAGTTAGGCCTAGCTCCAGGCAGGTCAGAAACTTACTACGCAAAGGCAAGAAACAGGAGGCCCTACACCCGCTCATTGGGGAGGATCCTGATATGCACCCTTCACCCTACAGTGCTCCGGGATGTGCCTGAATTTCCACCAGTAAAAGGTACTGAAGTGACTACCGTGTCCGTTCCCGTTCTTGCTCTGACCCAGCTGGGTCTCGCCTGTCCTGCATTCCCCCTGCATACGCTGCCCTGAGACCTAGGTCCACCTGTGGGGAGCTATACCATCGAGCTGCCTTATCACCGGCCTCAGTGGACTGCTGCAGCGCTGGTGCTTGTCACCAATTACCACAGGTGGCGTCATGAACTCTTATAAAATTAACAATTATCCACCCTTTTAAAGAGAGACCCCAGGGTACGGGCCAGGGAGCCGACCACCGCGACATCCCCAAGGCCAGGCAAATGCCCGGGTACCGAGTCATCCCCATCCCCAGGGCTAGTCACATCCTCCTCCACCTCCTCTGCTGACCTCATCGACTGGCTGACTGTGGGTTGACAGTAAGTGGGATCTCCAACCTCGTCATCATCACCCTGTGTGTTATCACACCCGTCGTCCTCAGAGCCAACCTCTTCCTGCCCTGACCGAAAAGTCAAGTTGTCGCTCCAATCAGGTATTTGAGTCTCATCATCGTCTTCATCATTGTCTCCACCAACAGGAGTTACAGTTTGGGAACAAGGGTCTACATTATGCTCAGAACCTTCTTCATCTGGTCCTGGATCCGACTTATAAAGATTCTGGGCATCAGATCAGATCATTTCCTCATCTGGATTAACAGAAGCTCTGGAGCAGACCTCTGTTTCCCAGGCTATAGTATGAGTAAACAGCTGTGCAGACTCAACCATCTGTGCTACTCCATACTCAGACGGGCAGCTGGAGACTTGGGAGCTGTGAGGAAGCAAGTGCGATTGTGGTGACACCTCTGAGGACTGGAGTATTTGTGATGTTGAAATTGAGGTGATGGAGAGCCCACTTGAAGGAGCACTTGATATCCGTTGAAGCACCTGCTGTTTTTGTGCCTCATTTAGAATTTGTAGCGATGGGCGTGTCCGTAAGAATGGGATCGTATCACATTGTCCACGAAAAGAAGTCGACATCTTAGTTTGGCTGGAAGATGGTCTTTCTTCTGCAGATGTTACTCCCCCCCCACCGTGGGGGGCCTCGACCCACCAGCGGACAGGCAAAAGTATTGGGATAGGGGGGCTGGCCGTCAGGGTCCACCGCGGCTCTGGCACAAACCCGGCGACACAGAGGTGGCACGGGCAGGAACGGACTGGCCGTGTCGGCTTCTCACTTTTTGGATTTTAGAAGGGCATGACATGCCTATATCTGTGTCTCCCCCTCCTTTTACTCCTCCACCTCTTTTCTTTTCGCATGACTATATGTACTTGTCACTTTTCCATGTGTTAGTTGTGTCTTCTGAGCAGTTTGTCAGCTTTTGGACACCTTTGAAGGTGTTTTCTATGTGTTTCTATGTGTTTTTGTTTGCCTGCCATTGGTTTTAACGGTGTTCGAAGGTGTTCGACGAACAGTTCGACGAACAGTTCGGCGAACACACGGGTGTTCGACGAACCGAACCGAACTCGAACACTACGGGGGTGGCTCAACACTACCGATGAGTCCTGATATTTAGTCGATTTCAGCCAATTTTCTGAATTTTTGAAAATTTCACTTTTTTGTGAAAATATCCACTAAATGAGGGAATAATATGTGAGAGGGTACACCAGGAGAGTTCTAAATGTGTGTGGGTAGAATATATATCCCACGGGGGTAAAATTGAAAAAAGTTGAATAAAATTATTTTTTGGACTTAGTCCTTTTTCCGGCATTTTTCAGACTTTCAGATAGGGAAAATGTCAGTGAGCATTCCAATTTCAGTTTCAGAGCGATTCGAACGATGAGTCCTTGATATTTAGTCGTTTTCAGCCAATTTTCAGAATTTTAGAAAATTTCACTTTTTTGGAAAAATATCCGCTAAATGAGGGAATAATATGTGTGAGGGTACCCCAGGAGAGTTCCAAATGTGTGTGGGAAGAATATATATCCCACGGGGGTAAAATTGAAAAAAGTTGAAAAAAAATTTTTTTTGGACTTAGTCATTTTTCCGGGGTTTATCAGACTTTCAGCTAGGGAAAATGTCAGTAAGCATTGCAATTTCAGTTCCAGAGCGATATGCCCGATGAGTCCTTGATATTTAGTCGTTTTCAGCCAATTTTCAGAATTTTTGAAAATTCATTTTTTTGTGAAAATATCCACTAAAAGAGGGAATAATATGTGTGAGGGTACCCCAGGAGAGTTCTAAATGTGTGTGGTTAGAATATATATCCCACGGGGGTAAAATTGAAAAAAGTTTAAAAAAAACATTTTTTGTACTTAGTCATTTTTCGGGGGTTTATCAGACTTTCAGATAGGAGAAATGTCAGTGAGCGTTTCGATTTCACCTACAGAGCGATTCGCCCGATGAGTCCTGGATATTTAGTCGTTTTCAGCCAATTTTCTGAATTTTTTAAAAATTCCATTTTTTGTGTGAAAATATCCGCTAAATGAGGGAATAATATATGTGAGGGTACCCCAGGAGAGTTCCAAATGTGTGTGGGTAGAATATATATCCCACGGGGGTAAAATTGAAAAAAGTTGAATAAAACTTTTTTGGGGACTTAGTCATTTTTCCGGTGTTTATCAGACTATCAGATAGGGGAAATGTCAGTGAGCATTCTGATTTCAGTTCCAGAGCGATTCGAACTATGAGTCCTTGATATTTAGTCGTTTTCAGCCAATTTTCTGAAATTTTGAAAATTTCACTTTTTTGTGAAAATATCCGCTAAATGTGTTAGGGTACCCCAGGAGAGTTCCAAATGTGTGTGGGTAGAATATATATCCCACGGGGTAAAATTGAAAAAAGTTGAAAAAAAAATTTTTTTGGACTTAGTCATTTTTCTGGGATTTATCAGACTTTCAGATAGGGGAAATGTCAGTGAGCATTCTGATTTCATTTCCAGAGTGATTCGAACTATGAGTGCTTGATATTTAGTCGTTCTCAGACAATTTTCAGAATTTTTGAAAATTTCACTTTTTTGTGAAAATATCCACTAAATGAGGGAATAATATGTGTGAGTGTACCCCAGGAGATTTCCAATGTGTGTGAGTAGAATATATATCCCACGGGGGCAAAATTGAAAAAAGTAGAAAAAAATTTTTTTGGGGACTTAGTCATTTTTCCGGTGTTTATCAGACTTTCAGATAGGGGAATTATCAGTGAGCATTCCGATTTCAGTTTCAGAGCGATTCGAACGATGAGTCCTTGATATTTAGTCGTTTTCAGCCAATTTTCTGAATTTTTGAAAATTTCACTTTTTTGTGAAAATATCCGCTAAATGTGTTAGGGTACCCCAAGAGAGTTCCAAATGTGTGTGGGTAGAATATATATCCCACGGGGGTAAAATTGAAAAAAGTTGAAAAAAAAATTTTTTTGGACTTAGTCATTTTTCCGGCGTTTATCAGACTTTCAGTTAGGGAAAATGTCAGTAAGCATTCCAATTTCAGTTCCAGAGCGATACGCCCGATGAGTCCTTGATATTTAGTCGTTTTCAGCCAATTTTCAGAATTTTTGAAAATTCATTTTTTTGTGAAAATATCCACTAAATGAGGGAATAATATGTGTGAGGGTACCCCAGGAGAGTTCTAAATGTGTGTGGGTAGAATATATATCCCACGGGGGTAAAATTGAAAAAAGTTTAAAAATATTTTTTTTGGGACTTAGTCATTTTTCCGGCGTTTATCAGACTATCAGATAGGGGAAATGTCAGTGAGCATTCTGATTTCAGTTCCAGAGCGATTCGAACTATGAGTCCTTGATATTTAGTCATTTTCAGCCAATTTTCTAAATTTTTGCAAATTTCACTTTTTTGTGAAAATATCCACTAAATGAGGGAATAATAAGTGTGAGGGTACCCCAGGAGAGTTCCAAATGTGTGTGGGTAGATACTATATCCCACGGGGGCAAAATTGAAAAAAGTGGAAACATTTTTTTTTTTGGACTTAGTCATTTTTCCGGTGTTTATCATACTTTCAGACAGGGGAAATGTCAGTGAACATTCCGATATCAGTTTCAGAGCGATTCGAACGATGAGTCCTTGATATTTAGTTGTTTTTAGCCAATTTTCTGAATTTTGGAAAATTTCACTTTTTTGTGAAAATATCCACTAAATGAGGGAATAATATGTGTGAGGGTACCCCAGGAGAGTTCCAAATGTGTGTGGGTAAAATATATATCTCACGGGCGTAAAATTGAAAAAAGTTGAAAAAACATTTTTTTGGACAGTCATTTTTCTGGTGTTTATCATACTTTCAGGTAGGGGAAATGTCAGTGAGCATTTCGATTTCAGTTCCAGAGCGATTCGCTCGATGAGTCCTTGATATTTAGTCGTTTTCAGTCAATTTTCTGAATTTTTTAAAATTTCACTTTTTTCTGAAAATATCCACTAAATGAGGGAATAATATGTGTGAGGGTACCCTAGGAGAGTTCCAAATGTACGTGGGTAGAATATATATCCCACGGGGGTAAAAGTGAAAAAAGTTGAAAAAAATTTTTTTTTGGACTTAGTCATTTTTCCGACGTTAATCAGCCTTTCAGATAGGGGAAATGTCAGTGAGTGTTCCGATTTCAGTTCCAGAGCGATTCAACCCATGAGTCCTTGATATTTAGTCGTTTTCAGCCAATTTTCTGAATTTTTGAAAACTCCACTTTTTTGGGAAAATATCCGCTAAATGAGGGAATAATATGTTTGAGGCTACCCCAGGTGAGTTCCAAATGTGTATGTATAGAATATGTATCCCACAGGGGTAAAATTGAAAAAAGTTTAAAAGAATATTTTTTGGGACTTAGTCATTTTTCCGGCGTTTATCAGACTTTCAGATATGGGAAATGTCAGTGAGCATTCCGATTTCAGTTCCAGAGCGATTCGCCCCATGAGTCCTTGATATTTAGTCGTTTTCGGCCAATTTTCAAAATTTTTGAAAATTTCACTTTTTTGTGAAAATATCCACTAAATGAGGGAATAATATGTGTGAGGGTACACCAGGAGAGTTCGAAATGTGTGTGGGTAGAATATATATCCCACGGGATAAAATTGAAAAAACTTGAATAAAATTTTTTTGTGGACTTAGTCATTTTTCCGGTGTTAATCAGACTTTCAGATAAGGGAAATGTCAGTGAGCGTTCCGATTTCAGTTCCAGAGCGATTCGCCCGACGAGTCCTAGATATTTAGTCGTTTTCAGCCAATTTTCAAAATTTTTGAAAATTTCACTTTTTTGTGAAAATATCCACTAAATGAGGAAATAATATGTGTGAGGGTACCCCAGGAGAGTTCCAAATGTGTGGGGGTAGAATATATATCCCAATGGGGTAAAATTGAAAAAAATTGAAAAAATTTTTTTTTTGGACTTAGTCATTTTTCCGGCGTTTATCAGACTTTCAGATAGTGGAAATGTGAGTGACCGTTCCGATTTCAGTTCCAGAGCGATTCGCCCAATGAGTCCTTGATATTTAGTCGTTTTCAGCCAATTTTCTGAATTTTGGAAAATTTCAATTTTCTGTGAAAATATCCGCTAAATGAGGGAATAATATGTGTGAGGGTACCCCAGGAGAGTTCCAAATGTGTGTGGATAGAATATATATTTCACACGGGGGTAAAATTGAAAAAAGTTGAAGAATTTTTTTTTTTGGACTTCGTCATTTTTCCGGTGTTTATCAGACTTTCAGATAAGGGAAATGTCAGTGAACGTTCCAATTTCAGTTCCAGAGCGATTCGCCCGATGAGTCCTAGATATTTAGTCGTTTTCAGCCAATTTTCTAAATTTTTGAAAATTTCACTTTTTTGTGAAAATATCCACTAAATGAGGAAATAATATGTGTGAGGGTACCCCAGGAGAGTTCCAAATGTGCGTGGGTAGAATATATATCCCACGGGGGTACAAGTGATAAAAGTTGAAAAAAATTATTTTTGGACTTAGTCATTTTTCCGGCGTTAATCAGACTTTCAGATAGGGGAAATGTCAGTGAGTGTTCCGATTTCAGTTCCAGAGCGATTCAACCCATGAGTCCTTGATATTTAGTCGTTTTCAGCCAATTTTCTAAATTTTTGAAAATTTCACTTTTTTGGGAAAATATCCGCTAAATGAGGGAATAATATGTGTGAGGGTACCCCAGGAGAGTTCCAAATGTGTGTGGGTAGAATATATATCCCAAGGGGGTAAAATTGAAAAAAATTTTTAAAAAAATGTTTTGGACTTAGTCATTTTTCCGGCGTTTATCAGACTTTCAGAAAGGGGAAATGTAAGGGTGCAGTCCGATTTCAGTTCCAGAGCCATTCGACCCATGAGTCCTTGATATGTAGTCGTTTTCAGCCAACTTTCTAAATTTTTGAAAATTTCACTTTTTTGTGAAAATATCCGCTAAATGAGGGAATAATATGTGTGAGGGTACCCCAGGAGAGTTCCAAATGTGTGTGGGTAGAATATATATCCCACGGGGGTAAAATTGAAAAAAGTTGAAAAAATATTTTTTTTGGACTTAGTCATTTTTCCGGCGTTTATCAGAATTTCAGAAAGGGGAACTGTCAGTGAGCATTTCTTTTTCAGTTCCAGAGCGATTCGCCTGATGAGTCCTAGATAGGTAGTCGTTTTCAGCCAATTTTCTAAATTTTTGAAAATTTCACTTTTTTGTGAAAATATCCACTAAATGAGGAAATAATATGTTTGAGGGTACCCCAGGAGAGTTCCAAATGTGTGTGGGTTGAATATATATCCCATGGGGGTAAAATTGAAAAAAGTTGAAAAAAATTTTTTTTTGCACTTAGTCATTTTTCCCAGCGTTTATCAGACTTTCAGATAGGTGAAATGTGAGTGACCATTCCGATTTCAGTTCCAGAGCGATTCGCCTGATGAGTCCTTGATATTTAGTTGTTTTCAGCCAATTTTCAGAATTTTTGAAAATTTCACTTTTCTGTGAAAATATCCGCTAAATGAGGGAATAATATGTGTGAGGGTACACCAGGAGAGTTCCAAATGTGTGTGGGTAGAATATATATCCCACGGGGTAAAATTGAAAAAAGTTTTAAAAATTTTTTTTTTCGACTTAGTCATTTTTCCGGGGTTTATCAGACTTTCAGATAGGGGAAATGTCAGTGAGCATTCCGATTTCAGTTCCAGAGCGATTCGAACGATGAGTGCTTGATATTTAGTCGTTTTCAGCCAATTTTCTGAATTTTTGAAAATTCCACTTTTTTGGGAAAATATCCGCTAAATGAGGAAATAATATGTGTGAGGGTAGCCCAGGGGAGTTCCAAATTTGTGTGAGTAGAATATATATCCCACGGGGGTAAAATTGAAAAAAGTTTTAAAAAAAATGTTTTTGTACTTAGTCATTTTTCAGGGGTTTATCAGACTTTCAGATAGGGGAAATGTCAGTGAGCGTTTCGATTTCACCTCCAGAGCGATTCGCCCCATGAGTCCTTGATATTTAGTCGTTTTCGGCCAATTTTCTAAATTTTTGAAAATTTCACTTTTTTGTGAAAATATCCACTAAATGAGGGAATAATATGTGTGAGGGTACACCAGGAGAGTTTGAAATGTGTGTGGGTAGAATATATATCCCACGGGATAAAATTGAAAAAACTTGAATAAAATTTTTTTGTGGACTTAGTCATTTTTCCGGTGTTAATCAGACTTTCAGATAAGGGAAATGTCAGTGAGCGTTCCGATTTCAGTTCCAGAGCGATTCGCCCGACGAGTCCTAGATATTTAGTCGTTTTCAGCCAATTTTCAAAATTTTTGAAAATTTCACTTTTTTGTGAAAATATCCACTAAATGAGGAAATAATATGTGTGAGGGTACCCCAGGAGAGTTCCAAATGTGTGTGGGTAGAATATATATCCCAATGGGGTAAAATTGAAAAAAATTGAAAAAATTTTTTTTTTGGACTTAGTCATTTTTCCGGCGTTTATCAGACTTTCAGATAGTGGAAATGTGAGTGACCGTTCCGATTTCAGTTCCAGAGCGATTCGCCCGATGAGTCCTTGATATTTAGTCGTTTTCAGCCAAATTTCAGAATTTTGGAAAATTTCAATTTTCTGTGAAAATATCCGCTAAATGAGGGAATAATATGTGTGAGGGTACCCCAGGAGAGTTCCAAATGTGTGTGGATAGAATATATATTTCACACAGGGGTAAAATTGAAAAAACTTGAATAAAATTTTTTTGTGGACTTAGTCATTTTTCCGGTGTTAATCAGACTTTCAGATAAGGGAAATGTCAGTGAGCGTTCCGATTTCAGTTCCAGAGCGATTCGCCCGACGAGTCCTAGATATTTAGTCGTTTTCAGCCAATTTTCTAAATTTTTGAAAATTTCACTTTTTTGTGAAAATATCCACTAAATGAGGAAATAATATGTGTGAGGGTACCCCAGGAGAGTTCCAAATGTGCGTGGGTAGAATATATATCCCACGGGGGTACAAGTGATAAAAGTTGAAAAAAAATTTTTTTGGACTGTCATTTTTCCGGCGTTAATCAGACTTTCAGATAGGGGAAATGTCAGTGAGTGTTCCGATTTCAGTTCCAGAGCGATTCAACCCATGAGTCCTTGATATTTAGTCGTTTTCAGCCAATTTTCTAAATTTTTGAAAATTTCACTTTTTTGGGAAAATATCCGCTAAATGAGGGAATAATATGTGTGAGGGTACCCCAGGAGAGTTCCAAATGTGTGTGGGTAGAATATATATCCCACGGGGGTAAAATTGAAAAAAATTTTTAAAAAAATGTTTTGGACTTAGTAATTTTTCCGGCGTTTATCAGACTTTCAGAAAGGGGAAATGTAAGGGTGCAGTCCGATTTCAGTTCCAGAGCCATTCGACCCATGAGTCCTTGATATGTAGTCGTTTTCAGCCAACTTTCTAAATTTTTGAAAATTTCACTTTTTTGTGAAAATATCCGCTAAATGAGGGAATAATATGTGTGAGGGTACCCCAGGAGAGTTCCAAATGTGTGTGGGTAGAATATATATCCCACGGGGGTAAAATTGAAATAAGTTGAAAAAATATTTTTTTGGGACTTAGTCATTTTTCCGGCGTTTATCAGAATTTCAGAAAGGGGAACTGTCAGTGAGCATTTCTTTTTCAGTTCCAGAGCGATTCGCCTGATGAGTCCTAGATAGGTAGTCGTTTTCAGCCAATTTTCTAAATTTTTGAAAATTTCACTTTTTTGTGAAAATATCCACTAAATGAGGAAATAATATGTGTGAGGGTACCCCAGGAGAGTTCCAAATGTGTGTGGGTTGAATATATATCCCATGGGGGTAAAATTGAAAAAAGTTGAAAAAAATTTTTTTTTGCACTTAGTCATTTTTCCCAGCGTTTATCAGACTTTCAGATAGGTGAAATGTGAGTGACCATTCCGATTTCAGTTCCAGAGCGATTCGCCTGATGAGTCCTTGATATTTAGTTGTTTTCAGCCAATTTTCAGAATTTTTGAAAATTTCACTTTTCTGTGAAAATATCCGCTAAATGAGGGAATAATATGTGTGAGGGTACACCAGGAGAGTTCCAAATGTGTGTGGGTAGAATATATATCCCACGGGGTAAAATTGAAAAAAGTTTTAAAAATTTTTTTTTTCGACTTAGTCATTTTTCCGGGGTTTATCAGACTTTCAGATAGCGGAAATGTCAGTGAGCATTCCGATTTCAGTTCCAGAGCGATTCGAACGATGAGTGCTTGATATTTAGTCGTTTTCAGCCAATTTTATGAATTTTTGAAAATTCCACTTTTTTGGGAAAATATCCGCTAAATGAGGAAATAATATGTGTGAGGGTAGCCCAGGGGAGTTCCAAATTTGTGTGAGTAGAATATATATCCCACGGGGGTAAAATTGAAAAAAGTTGAATAAAATTTTTTTGTGGACTTAGTCATTTTTCCAGTGTTAATCAAACTTTCAGATCGGGGAAATGTCAGTGAGCGTTCCGATTTCATTTCCAGAGCGATTCGCCGCATGAGTCCTTGATATTTAGACGTTTTCAGCCAATTTTCAGAATTTTTGAAAATTTCACTTTTTTGTGAAAATATCCACTAAATGAGGGAATAATATGTGTGAGGGTACCCCAGGAGAGTTCCAAATGTGTGTGGGTAGAATATATATCCCACGGGGGTAAAATTGAAAAAAGTTTAAAAAAAAATGTTTTTGTACTTAGTCATTTTTCAGGGGTTTATCAGACTTTCAGATACGGGAAATGTCAGTGAGCGTTTCGATTTCACCTCCAGAGCGATTCGCCCCATGAGTCCTTGATATTTAGTCGTTTTCGGCCAATTTTCTAAATTTTTGAAAATTTCACTTTTTTGTGAAAATATCCACTAAATGAGGGAATAATATGTGTGAGGGTACACCAGGAGAGTTCGAAATGTGTGTGGGTAGAATATATATCCCACGGGATAAAATTGAAAAAACTTGAATGAAATTTTTTTGTGGACTTAGTCATTTTTCCGGTGTTAATCAGACTTTCAGATAAGGGAAATGTCAGTGACCGTTCCGATTTCAGTTCCAGAGCGATTCGCCCGATGAGTCCTTGATATTTAGTCGTTTTCAGCCAATTTTCTGAATTTTGGAAAATTTCAATTTTCTGTGAAAATATCCGCTAAATGAGGGAATAATATGTGTGAGGGTACCCCAGGAGAGTTCCAAATGTGTGTGGATAGAATATATATTTCACACGGGGGTAAAATTGAAAAAAGTTGAAGAATTTTTTTTTTTGGACTTCGTCATTTTTCCGGTGTTTATCAGACTTTCAGATAAGGGAAATGTCAGTGAATGTTCCAATTTCAGTTCCAGAGCGATTCGCCCGATGAGTCCTAGATATTTAGTCGTTTTCAGCCAATTTTCTAAATTTTTGAAAATTTCACTTTTTTGTGAAAATATCCACTAAATGAGGAAATAATATGTGTGAGGGTACCCCAGGAGAGTTCCAAATGTGCGTGGGTAGAATATATATCCCAAGGGGGTACAAGTGATAAAAGTTGAAAAAAATTTTTTTTGGACTTAGTCATTTTTCCGGCGTTAATCAGACTTTCAGATAGGGGAAATGTCAGTGAGTGTTCCGATTTCAGTTCCAGAGCCATTCGACCCATGAGTCCTTGATATGTAGTCGTTTTCAGCCAATTTTCTAAATTTTTGAAAATTTCACTTTTTTGTGAAAATATCCGCTAAATGAGGGAATAATATGTGTGAGGGTACCCCAGGAGAGTTCCAAATGTGTGTGGGTAGAATATATATCCCACGGGGGTAAAATTGAAAAAAGTTGAAAAAATATTTTTTTTGGACTTAGTCATTTTTCCGGCGTTTATCAGAATTTCAGAAAGAGGAACTGTCAGTGAGCATTTCTTTTTCAGTTCCAGAGCGATTCGCCTGATGAGTCCTAGATAGGTAGTCGTTTTCAGCCAATTTTCTAAATTTTTGAAAATTTCACTTTTTTGTGAAAATATCCACTAAATGAGGAAATAATATGTGTGAGGGTACCCCAGGAGAGTTCCAAATGTGTGTGGGTTGAATATATATCCCATGGGGGTAAAATTGAAAAAAGTTGAAAAAAATTTTTTTTTGCACTTAGTCATTTTTCCCAGCGTTTATCAGACTTTCAGATAGGTGAAATGTGAGTGACCATTCCGATTTCAGTTCCAGAACGATTCGCCTGATGAGTCCTTGCTAATTAGTTGTTTTCAGCCTATTTTCAGAATTTTTGAAAATTTCACTTTTCTGTGAAAATATCCGCTAAATGAGGGAATAATATGTGTGAGAGTACCCCAGGAGAGCTCCAAATGTGTTTGGGTAGAATATATATCTCACGAGGGTAAAATTGAAAAAAGTTGAAAAAAATTTTTTGTTTGGACTTAGTTATTTTTCCGGAGTTTATCAGACTTTCAGATAGAGGAAATGTCAGTGAGCATTCCAATTTCAGTTCCAGAGCAATTTGAACGATGAGTCCTTGATACTTAGTCACTTTCAGCAAATTTTCAGAATTTTTGAAAATTTAACTTTTTTGTGAAAATATCCGCTAAATGAGGGAATAATATGTGTGAGGGCACCCCAGGAGAGTTCCAAATGTGTGTGGGTAGAATATATATCCCACGGGGGTAAAATTGAAAAAATTTGAAAAATAAATTTTTTTGCACTTAGTCATTTTTCCGGCGTTTATCAGACTTCAAGATCGGGGAAATGTCAGTGAGCATTCTGATTTCAGCTCCAGAGCGATTCGCCCAATGAGTCCTTGATATTTAGTTATTTTCAGCCAATTTTCTGAATTTTTGAAAGTTTCACTTTTTTGTGAAAATATTCACTAAATGAGGGAATAATATGTGTGAGGGTAAACCAGGAGAGTTCCGAATGTGTGTGGGTAGAATATATATCCCACGGGGGTAAAATTGAAAAAAGTTGAAAAAAATTTTTTGGGGGGCTTACTCATTTTTCCGGCGTTTATCAGACTTTCACATTGGGGAAATGACAGTGAGCGTTCCGAAATCAGTTCCAGAGCGTTTCGCCCGATGAGTCCTTGATATTTAGTCGTTTTCAGCCAATTTTCTGAATTTTTGAAAATTCCACTATTTTGTGAACATTAGTGTTGAGCCACCCCCGTAGTGCTCGGGTTCGGTTCGTCGAACACCGGGATGTTCGAGGAACTGTTCGTCGAACTGTTCATCGAACACCTTAGAACACCATCGAACACCGTTAAAACCAATGGCAGGCAAACAAAAACACATAGAAACACATGGAAAACACCTGCAAAGGTGTCCGAAAGCTGACAAACTGCTCAGAAGACACTCTCTTTAAAAAAGCCGGCCGGCAAATTCAGCAGCGGCATACACTGGTACCCGACAATTTAGAACAGAAAGAATAGAGCTTCACACATAGATTAGATAGATAGAAACATGTCAGTCACATATATAATAAGTACAGTGACAGTGTTGCTTACTGTACTTGTCATTTAGTGTAAAGGATTTATTTAAAAAAATAATAGTGTTTTCATGCACCGTCTCTTTAAAAAAGCCGGCCGGCAATTCAGCATCTGTACCCGACAATTTAGAACAGAAAGATAGAGCATCACACATAGATTAGATAGATAGAAACATGTCAGTCACATTTATAATAAGTACAGCGACAGTGTTGGTTACTGTACTTGTCATTTAGTGTTAAAATAAAGGATTTATTAAAATAAAAATTGGCGTGGGGTTCCCCGTAATTTTAGTCTCTAGCGGTGGTTAAGCAGACAGCTGGGGCAGATGTTTGAAGCCTGGGAAGGGGTAATACCCATGGAGCTTCCCAGGCTACTAATATCAGCCCTCAGCTGAATACTTAGCCTTTACTAGCTATTAAAATGGGGGACCCCCCAAAAAAATGACGTGGGGTCCCCCCTATTTTAATAGCTAGCAAAGGCTAGGAAGACAGCTGGGGGCTGATATTAATAGCTCAGGAAGGGTGCCATGAATATTGGCCCCCTCCCAGGCTAGAAACACCAGCCGTCAGCCGCCCCAGAAATCGCGCATCCATAGGATGCGCCAATTCTGGCACTTAGCCTCGCTCTTCCCACTGCCCTGTAGCGGTGGCAGTGGGGTAATAGGGCTGGGGTTGATGTCAGCTTATAATGCCAGCTGACATCAAGCCCAGGTTAGTAATGGAGAGGCGTCTATAAGACACCCCCATTACTAACCCCATAGTCAAAGTTAAAAAAAAAACACAAACACCCAGAATAAAGTCTTTTAATTGAAATAAAGACACAATTCTTTATTGTTCTAAATTAAACCATACTTACCATCACGCCCATTCCAGCTGAAGCCAACGATCTCCTGCAATAAAAGTAAAATAATAAAGCAACATCATCCTTACCTTTCGATGGTTCCCAGGACAGCTTCAGCTCTGCTACATCGAGATGACAGGCTGGACCGCAGGAGAAAGCTGCCATGCAGCCTGTCATCCCGCAGACACTGAGAAGCGCAGGCTTGCTTGCGCTCCTCAGTGTCTCGCTGTGACGGCATCCAGATGAGCCGAGGTCATGTCCAATGAACTCGGCGCACCTCATGCACTTTATTCTGTGTGTTGTGTTTTTTTTAAATACTTTACTAGAAATTCATGGCGGTCATGTCTAATACTGGCGTGACCCCATGAATTTTGGGCTTAGGGCCAGCTGATAATATCAAGCTGGCCCTAACCCCTTTATTACCCAGTGAGCCACCGCACCAGGGCCCTGGATGAGTTGGGTACAGCGCCAGAAGATGGCGCTTCTATGAATTCGCCATTTTCCGGGGTGGCTGCGGACTGCAATTTGCAGCAGGGGGGGGGGGGGGCAGAAAGCTTGGGCCAGATTCCAGCTGCCTAGTTGTACATGGCTGGACACAAAAATAGGGCGAAGCCCCATGTATTTTTTTTTTAATTATTTCATGAAATTCATGAAAAAATTAAGAAAAAAAGGCCTTCCCTATATTGTTGTGTCCGGCCAGGTACAAATAGTCAGCTGGTGGTTAGGGGCAGCCCGTTCCTGCCTGCTGTACCTGGCTGGACACAAATATAGTGCGAAGCCCCACTTCAATTTTTTTTTATTATTTCATGAAATTCATGAAATAATTAAGAAAAAAAGGCCTTCCCTATATTGTTGTGTCCGGCCAGGTACAAATAGGCAGCTGGTGGTTGGGGGCAGCCCGTTCCTGCCTGCTGTACCTGGCTGGACACAAATATAGTGCGAAGCCCCACTTCAATTTTTTTAAATTATTTCAGGAAATTCATGAAATAATAAAAAAAAAATTGACGTGGGGCTTCGCACTATATTTGTGTCCAGTCAGGTGCAGCAGGCAGGAACGGGCTGCCCCCAACCACCAGCTGCCTATTTGTACCTGGCCGGACACAACAATATAGGGAAGCCCTTTTTTTCTTAATTATTTCATGAAATAATTTAAAGAAAATTGACGTGGGGCTTCGCCCTGTTTTTGTGTCCAGCCAGGTACAACTAGGCAGCTGGGGGCTGGAATCCGCAGAGCAGGGAGGCCCAAGCTTTCTGGGCCACCCCCGCTGCAAATTGCAGTCCGCAGCCACCCCGGAAAATGTCGCGTTCATAGAAGCGCCATCTTCTGGCGCTGTACCCAACTCATCCAGGGCCCTGATGCGGTGGCTCACTGGGTAATAAAGGGGTTAGGGCCAGCTTGGCATTATCAGCTGGCCTTAAGCCCGAAATTCATGGGGTCATGCCAATATTAGACATGACCACCATGAATTTCTAGTAAAGTATTTAAAAAAACGCAACACCCAGAAAAAAGTCCTTTAATTGAAATAAACACACAATTCTTTATTGTTCTAAATTAAACCATACTTACCGTCACGCCCATTCCAGCTGAAGCCAACGATCTCCTGAAATAAAAGAAAAATAATAAAGCAACATCATCCTTACCTTTCTATGGTTCCCATGACAGCTTCAGCTCTGCTACATCGAGATGACAGGCTGGACCGCAGCAGAATGCTGCCATCCAGCCTGTCATCCCGCAGACACTGAGAAGCGCAGGCATGCTTGCGCTCCACAGTGTCTCTCTGTGAGGGCATCCAGATGAGCCGAGTTAGTGTCCAATGAACTCGGCTCACCTCATGCACGTCACTGACAGCGTGGGAAAATTCTCCTGCACTCAGCGCTTCAGCGTGGGAGAATTCTCACGCTGAAGCGCTGAGTGCAGGAGAATTTTCCCACGCTGTCAGTGACGTGCATGAGGTGAGCTGAGTTCATTGGACATGAGCTCACCTTATGCACATCACTGACAGCGTGGGAGAATTCTCCTGCACTCAGCGCTTCAGCTTGAGAATTTTCCCACGTTGTCAGTGACGTGCATGAGGTGAGCCGAGTTCATTGGACATGAACTCGGCTCATCTGGATGCCGTCACAGAGAGACGCTGAGGAGCGCAAGCAAGCCTGCGCTTCTCAGTGTCTGAGGGATGACAGGCTGGATGGCAGCTTTCTGCTGCGGTCCAGCCTGTCATCTCGATGTAGCAGAGCTGAAGCTGTCCTGGGAACCATGGAAAGGTAAGGATTATGTTGCTTTATTATTTTTCTTTTATTGCAGGGGATCGTTGGCTTCAGCTGGAATGGGCGTGATTGTAAGTATGGTTTAATTTAGAACAATAAAGAATTGTGTCTTTATTTCAATTAAAGGACTTTATTCTGGGTGTTTGTGTTTTTTTTTAACTTTGACTATGGGGTTAGTAATGGGGGTGTCTTATAGACGCCTCTCCATTACTAACCTGGGCTTGATGTCAGCTGGCATTATAAGCTGACATCAACCCCAGCCCTATTACCCCACTGCCACCGCTACAGGGCAGTGGGAAGAGCGAGGCTAAGTGCCAGAATTGGCGCATCCTATGGATGTGCCATTTCTGGGGCAGCTGACGGCTGGTGTTTCTAGCCTGGGAGCGGGCCAATATTCATGGCACCCTTCCTGGGCTATTAGTATCAGCCCCCAGCTGTCTGCCTAGCCTTTGCTAGCTATTAAAATAGGGGGGACCACACGTCAATTTTTTGGGGGGTCCCCCATTTTAATAGCTAGTAAAGGCTAGGCATTCAGCTGGGGGCTGATATTAGTAGCCTGGGAAGCTCCGTGGGTATTACCCCTTCCCAGGCTTCAAACATCTGCCCCAGCTGTCTGCTTAACCTCCGCTAGAGCCTAAAATTATGGGGAACCCCACGCCAATTTTTTTTTAAATAAATCCTTTATTTTAACACTAAATGACAAGTACAGTAATCAACACTGTCACTGTACTTCATATATATGTGACTGACATGTTTCTATCTATCTAATCTATGTGTGATGCTCTATTCCTTCCATTCTAAATTGTCGGGTACCGCTGCTGAATTGCCGGCCAGCTTTTTTAAAGAGACGGTGCATGAAAACACTATTATTTTTTTTAATAAATCCTTTACACTAAATGGCAAGTACAGTAATCAACACTGTCACTGTACTTCTTATATATGTGACTGACATGTTTCTATCTATCTAATTTATGTGTGATTCTCTATTCCTTCTATTCTAAATTGTCGGGTACCGCTGCTGAATTGCCGGCCGGCTTTTTTGAAGAGACGGTGCATGAAAACACTAATATTTTTTTTTATAAATCCTTTACACTAAATGACAAGTACAGTAATCAACACTGTCACTTTACTTCTTATATATGTGACTGACATGTTTCTATCTATCTAATCTATGTGTGAAGCTCTATTCTTTTGGTTCTAAATTGTCGGGTAGCGGTGTATGCCGCTGCTGAATTGCCTGCTTTTCATGTTTCACTGTGAGCACAGTTCCCATCGATTTGGGCAATCAATCTAATGCCACAACCACCATGGCTGTGGCATTACAGTGAGTGGCAGACAATCCCTGCATGATTGGTGCTCTAAATAGCGCAAGACATGCAGGACACGCTTTTGGTGCACGAACTGTTATCGAACATAACCTCGAACAGGCGAATTTTTTGCAAATCGTTCGGGTTCGTCGAACAACTCGAACACCGCCCAAAACAGCTCGAATTTGAGATTGGCGAACAGTTCTAGTCGAACACCGCTCATCTCTAGTGAACATATCTGCTAAATGAGGGAATAATATGTGTGAGGGTACCCCAGGAGAGTTCCAAATGTGTGTGGGTAGAATATATATCCCACGGGGGTAAAATTGAAAAAAGTTGAATACAATTTTTTTTTAGACTTAGTCATTTTTCCGGCGTTTATCAGACTTTCAGATAGGGGAAATGTCACTGAGCGTTACGATTTCAGTTCCAGAGTTATTCACCCGCCGAGTCCTTGATATTTAGTCGTTTTCAGAAAATTTTCTGAAGTTTTGAAAATTTCACTTTTTTGTGAAAATATCCACTAAATGAGGGAATATGTGTGAGAGTACCCCAGGAGAGTTCCAAATGTGTGTTGGTAGAATATATATCCCACGGGGGTAAAATTGAAAAAAGTTGGAAGAATGTTTTTTTTTGGGCTTAGTCATTTTTCCGGTGTTTATTAGACTTTCAGGTAGTGGAAATGTCAGTAAGCATTCCGATTTCAGTTCCAGAGCGATGCGCCCGATGAGTCCTTGATATTTAGTCGTTTTCAGCCAATTTTCAGAATTTTTGAAAATTTCACTTTTTTGTGAAAATATCCGCTAAATGAGAAAATATGTGTGAGGGTACCCCAGGAGAGTTCTAAATTTGTGTGGGTAGAATGTATATCCCACGGGGGTAAAATTGAAAAAAGTTGAAAACATTTTTTTTTTTCGACTTAGTCATTTTTCTGGCGTTTATCAGACTTTCAGATAGGGGAAATGTCAGTGAGTGATCCGATTTCAGTTCCAGAGCGATTCGCCCTTTGAGTCCTTGATATTTAGTCGTTTCCAGCCAATTTTATGAATTTTTGAAAATTTCACTTTTTTGTGAAAATATCCACTAAATGAGGGAATATGTGTGAGAGTACCCCAGGAGAGCTCCAAATGTGTGTGGGTAGAATATATATCTCACGGGGGTAAAATTGCAAAAAGTTGAGAAAAATTTTTTTTTGGCCTTAGTCATTTTTCCGGCGTTTATCAGACTTTCACATTGGGGAAATGACAGTGAGCGTTCCGATTTCAGTTCCAGGGCGATTCGCCCGATGAGTCCTTGATATTTAGTCGTTTTCAGCCAATTTTCTGAATTTTTGAAAATTTCACTTTTTTGTGAGAATATCCACTAAATGAGGGAATGATATATGTGAGGGTACCCCAGGAGAGTTTCAAATGTATGTGGGTAGAATTTATATCCCACGGGGGTAAAATTGAAAAAAGTGGAAAACAAATTTTTTTTAGACTTAGTCATTTTTCTGGCGTTTATCAGACTTTCAGATAGGGGAAATGTCAGTGAGCATTCCGATTTCAGTTCAAGAGCAATTCGAACGATGAGTCATTGATATTTAGTCGTTTTCAGCCAATTTTATGAATTTTTGAAAATTTCACTTTTTTGTGCAAATATCCACTAAATGAGAGAATATGTGTGAGAGTACCCCAGGAGAGCTCCAAATGTGTGTGGGTAGAATATATATCCCACGGGGGTAAAATTGAAAAAGTTTAAAACATTTTTTTTTTTGGACTTAGTCATTTCTCTGGCGTTTATCAGACTTTCAGATAGGGGAAATGTCAGTGAGCATTCCGATTTCAGTTCGAGAGCAATTAGAATGATGAGTCCTTGATATTTAGTCGTTTTCAGCCAATTTTCTGAATTTTTTAAAATTTCACTTTTTTGTGAAAATATCCGCTAAATGAGGGAATAATATGTGTGAGGGTACCCCAGGAACGTTCCAAATGTGTGTGGGTAGAATATATATCCCACGGGGGTAAAATTGAAAAAGTTTAAAACATTTTTTTTTTTGGACTTAGTCATTTCTCTGGCGTTTATCAGACTTTCAGATAGGGGAAATGTCAGTCAGCATTCCGATTTCAGTTCCAGAGAGATTCGCCCCATGAGTCCTTGATATTTAGTTGTTTTCAGGCAATTTTATTAATTTTTGAAAATTTCACTTATTTGTGAAAATATCCACTCAATGAGGGAATATGTGTGAGAGTACCCCAGGAGAGCTCCAAATGTGTGTGGGTAGAATATATATCTCACGGGGATAAAATTGAAAAAAGTTGAAAAAAATTTTTTTTTGGACTTTGTTATTTTTCCGGCGTTGATCAGACTTTCAGATAGGGGAAATGTCAGTGAGCTTTCCGATTTCAGTTCGAGAGCAATTCGAACGATGAGTCCTTGATATTTAGTCGTTTTCAGCCAATTTTCAGAATTTTTGAAAATTTCACTTTTTTGTGAAAATATCTGTTAAATGAGGGAATAATATGTGTGAGGGTACCCCAGGAGAGTTCCAAATGTGTGTGGGTAGAATATATATCCCACGGGGGTAAAATTGAAAAAAGTTTAAAACAATTTTTTTTTTTGGACTTAGTCATTTCTCTGGCGTTTATCAGACTTTCAGATAGGGGAAATGTCAGTGAGCGTTCCGATTTCAGTTCCAGAGAGATTCGCCCCATGAGTCCTTGATATTTAGTCGTTTTCAGCCAATTTTATGAATTTTTGAAAATTTCACTTATTTGTGAAAACATCCACTAAATGAGGGAATATGTGTGAGAGTACCCCAGGAGAGCTCCAAATGTGTGTGGGTAGAATATATACAGTGCCTACAAGTAGTATTCAACCCCCTGCAGATTTAGCTGGTTTGATAAGATGCAAATAAGTTAGAGCCTTCAAACTGCAAACGAGAGTAGGTTTTATGAACAGAAGCATAAATCTTACAAACGAAAAAGTTATGTTGCTCAGTTGAATTTTATTAAATTTTAAACATAAAAGTGTGGGTCAATTATTATACAACCCCTATGTTTAATATTTTGTGGAATAACCCTTGTTTGCAATTACAGCTAATAATCGTCTTTTATAAGACCTGATCAGGCCGGCACAGGTCTGTGGAGTTATCTTGGGCCACTCCTCCATGCAGATCTTCTCCAAGTTATCTAGGTTCTTTGGGTGTCTCATGTGGACTTTATTCTTGAGCTCCTTCCACAAGTTTTCAATTGGGTTAAGGTCAGGAGACTGACTAGGCCACTCCAACACCTTGACTTTTTCCCTCTTGAACCAGGCCTTGGTTTTCTTGACTGTGTGCTTTGGGTCGTTGTCTTGTTGGAAGATGAAATTACGACCCATCTTAAGATCCTTGATGGAGGAGCGGAGGTTCTTGGCCAAAATCTCCAGGAAGGCCGTGCTTTCCATCTTCCCATGGATGCGGACCAGATGGCCAGGCCCCTTGGCTGAGAAACAGCCCCAGAGCATGATGCTGCCACCACCATGCTTGACTGTAGGGATGGTATTCTTGGGGTCGTATGCAGTGCCATCATGTCTCCAAACGTCACGTGTGTGGTTGGCACCAAAGATCTCGATCTTGGTCTCATCAGACCATAGAACCTTGAACCAGTCTGTCTCAGAGTCCTCCAAGTGATCATGAGCAAACTGTAGACGAGCCTTGACATGACGCTTTGAAAGTAAAGGTACCTTACGGGCTCTTCTGTAACGGAGACCATTGCGGTGGAGTACGTTACTTATGGTATTGACTGAAACCAATGTCCCCACTGCTATGAGATCTTCCTGGAGCTCCTTCCTTGTTGTCCTTGGGTTAGCCTTGACTCTTCGGACAAGCCTGGCCTCGGCACGGGAGGACACTTTCAAAGGCTGTCCAGGCCGTGGAAGGCTAACAGTAGTTCCATAAGCCTTCCACTTACGGATGATGCTCCCAACAGTGGAGACAGGTAGGCCCAACTCCTTGGAAAGGGTTGACATGACGCTTTGAAAGTAAAGGTACCTTACGGGCTCTTCTGTAACGGAGACCATTGCGGTGGAGTACGTTACTTATGGTATTGACTGAAACCAATGTCCCCACTGCTATGAGATCTTCCTGGAGCTCCTTCCTTGTTGTCCTTGGGTTAGCCTTGACTCTTCGGACAAGCCTGGCCTCGGCACGGGAGGACACTTTCAAAGGCTGTCCAGGCCGTGGAAGGCTAACAGTAGTTCCATAAGCCTTCCACTTACGGATGATGCTCCCAACAGTGGAGACAGGTAGGCCCAACTCCTTGGAAAGGGTTTTTTACCCCTTGCCAGCCTTGTGACCCTCCACGATCTTGTCTCTGATGGCCTTGGAATGCTCCTTTGTCTTTCCCATGTTGACCATGTCTGAGTGCTGTTCTCAAGTTTGGGGAGGGTCTTAAATAGTCAGAAAAGGCTGGCAAAAGAGATCTTTAATCCACACATGTGAAGCTCATTATTCTTGGTGCCTGAACTACTTCTTAATACTTTAGGGGGACCAAACAGAATTCTTGTGGTTTGAGGGGTTGAATAATAAATGACACTCTGAATTAACTTTTAACGTTTTAAAAAAAAAAATTTGCTGCAGTGCATTTCCCACTTCCAGACTGATCTACAGAACAAATGTCACAATGCCAAGTTAATTTCGCATGTGGCAACCAGCTAAATCTGCAGGGGGTTGAATACTACTTGTAGGCACTGTATCTCACGGTGGTAAAATTGAAAAGAGTTGAAAATTTTTTTTTTCTACACTTAGTTATTTTTCCGGCGTTTATCAGACCTTCAGATAGGGGAAATGTCAGTGAGCATTCCGATTTCAGTTCCAGAGAGATTCGCACCATGAGTCCTTGATATTTAGTCGTTTTCAGCCAATTTTATGAAATTTTGAAAATTTCACTTATTTGTGAAAATATCCACTAAATGAGGGAATATGTGTGAGAGTACCCCAGGAGAGCTCCAAATGTGTGTGGGTAGAATATATATCTCACGGGGGTAAAATTGAAAAAAGTTTAAAAAAATTTTTTTTTCCACTTAGTTATTTTTCCGGCGTTTATCAGACCTTCAGATAAGGGAAATGTCAGTGAGCATTCCGATTTCAGTTCGAGACCAATTCGAACGATGAGTCCTTGATATTTAGTCGTTTTCAGTCAATTTTCAGAATTTTGGAAAATTTCACTTTTTTGTGAAAATATCCGCTAAATGAGGGAATAATATGTGTGAGGGTACCCCAGGAACGCTCCAAATGTGTGTGGGTAGAATATATATCCCACAGGGGTAAAATTGAAAAAAGTTGAAAACTTTTTTTTTTTTGGATTTAGTCATTTTTCTGGCGTTTATCAGACTTTCAGATAGGGGAAATGTCAGTGAGCATTCCGATTTCAGTTCCAGAGCGATTCGCCCGATGAGTCCTTGATATTTAGCCGTTTTCAGCCAATTTTCTTTTTGAAAATTTCACTTTTTTGTGAAAATATCCACTAAATGAGGGAATAATATGTGTGAGGGTACACCAGGAGAGTTCTAAATGTGTGTGGGTAGAATATATATCCCACGGGGGTAAAATTGAAAAAAGTTGAAAAAAATTATTTTTTGGACTTAGTCATTTTTCCGGCACTTTTCAGACTTTCAGATAGGGGAAATGTCAGTGAGCATTCCGATTTCAGTTCCAGAGCGATTCGAACTATGAGTACTTGATATTTAGTCGTTTTCAGCCAATTTTCTGAATTTTTGAAAATTTCACTTTTTTGTGAAAATATCCGCTAAATGAGGGAATAATATGTGTGAGGGTACCCCGGGAGAGTTCCAAATGTGTGTGGGTAGAATATATATCCCACGGGGGTAAAATTGAAAAAAGTTTAAAAAAAATTGTTTTTTGGACTTAGTCATTTTTCCAGTGTTTATCAGACTTTCAGTTAGGGAAAATGTCAGTAAGCATTCCAATTTCAGTTCCAGAGCGATTCGAATGATGAGTCCTTGATATTTAGTCGTTTTCAGCCAATTTTCTGAATTTTTGAAAATTTCACTTTTTTTGTGAAAATATCCGCTAAATGAGGGAATAATATGTGCTAGGGTACCCCAGGAGAGTTCCAAATGTGTGTGGGTAGAATATATATCCCACGGGGGTAAAATTGAAAAAAGTTGAAAAAAAATTTTTTTTGGACTTAGTCATTTTTCCAGGATTTATCAGACTTTCAAATTGGGGAAATGTCAGTGAGCGTTCCGATTTCAGTTCCAGAGCGATTCGCCCGATGAGTCCTTGATATTTAGTCGTTTTCAGCCAATTTTCTGAATTTTTGAAAATTCATTTTTTTGTGAAAATATCCACTAAATGATGGAATAATATGTGTGAGGGTACCCCAGGAGAGTTCTAAATGTGTGTGGGTAGAATATATATATCACGGGGGTAAAATTGAAAAAAGTTAAAAAAATTTTTTTTTGGGACTTAACATTTTTCCGGCGTTTATCAGACTGTCAGATAGGGGAAATGTCAGTGAGCATTCTGATTTCAGTTCCAGAGCGATTCGCCCGATGAGTTCTTGATATTTAGTCGTTTTCAGCCAATTTTCTGAATTTTTGAAAATTCATTTTTTTGTGAAAATATCCACTAAATGAGGGAATAATATGTGTGAGGGTACCCCAGGAGAATTCTAAATGTGTGTGGGTAGAATATATATCCCACGGGGGTAAAATTGAAAAAAGTTTTAAAAAAAATGTTTTGGGACTTAGTCATTTTTCTGCCGTTTATCAGACTATCAGAAAGGGAAAATGTCAGTAAGCATTCAAATTTCAGTTCCAGAGCGATTCGCCCGATGAGTCCTTGATATTTAGTCGTTTTCAGCCAATTTTCAGAATTTTTGAAAATTTAAATTTTTTGGGAAAATATCCGCTAAATGAGGGAATAATATGTGTGAGGGTACCCCAGGAGAGTTGCAAATGTGTGTGGGTAGAATATATATCACACGGGGGTAAAATTGAAAAAAGTTGAAAAAAAAATTTTTTTGGACTTAGTCATTTTTCCGGGGTTTATCAGACTTTCAGATAGGGGAAATGTCAGTGAGCTTTCCGATTTCAGTTCCAGAGCGATTCGAACTATGAGTCCTTGATATTTAGTCATTTTCAGCCAATTTTCTGAATTTTTTTGAAAATTTCACTTTTTTGGGAAAATATCCGCTAAATGAGGGAATAATATGTGTGAGGGTACCCCAGGAGAGTTCCAAATGTGTGTGGGTAGAATATATATCCCACGGGGGTAAAATTGAAAAAAGCTTAAAAAATTTTTTTTTGGGACTTAACATTTTTCCGGCGTTTATCAGACTTTCAGATAGGGGAAATGTCAGTGAGCTTTCCGATTTCAGTTCCAGAGCGATTCGCCCGATGAGTTCTTGATATTTAGTCGTTTTCAGCCAATTTTCTGAATTTTTGAAAATTCATTTTTTTGTGAAAATATCCACTAAATGAGGGAATAATATGTGTGAGGGTACCCCAGGAGAATTCTAAATGTGTGTGGGTAGAATATATATCCCACGGGGGTAAAATTGAAAAAAGTTTTAAAAAAAATGTTTTGGGACTTAGTCATTTTTCTGCCGTTTATCAGACTATCAGAAAGGGAAAATGTCAGTAAGCATTCAAATTTCAGTTCCAGAGCGATTCGCCCGATGAGTCCTTGATATTTAGTCGTTTTCAGCCAATTTTCAGAATTTTTGAAAATTTAAATTTTTTGGGAAAATATCCGCTAAATGAGGGAATAATATGTGTGAGGGTACCCCAGGAGAGTTCCAAATGTGTGTGGGTAGAATATATATCCCACGGGGGTAAAATTGAAAAAAGTTTTAAAAATTTTTTTTTTGGACTTAGTCATTTTTCCGGTGTTTATCAGACTTTCAGTTAGGGAAATGTCAGTAAGCATTCCAATTTCAGTTCCAGAGCGATTCACCCGATGAGTAGAGTTGAGCGTTGTTCAACTCGAACTGTTCGCCAATCTCAAATTCGAGCTGTTTTGGGCGGTGTTCAAGCCGTTCGGCGAACACGAACGATTTGAGAAAAATTCGGCTGTTCGAGGTTATGTTCGATAACTGTTCGTGCACCAAAATCATAACTGGATTTTTTCTCAGTAATGATGAAAATTAATGTTAATACGCAGTTTGAGTGTACAGCGGGGTGGGGGGAGGGGCAGGGGATGGATCTCTGCAGGAATAATGAAGAACTCCATTTTTTTTTCTCTTTCCCGCATTTACAGTGGGGAGGTGCAATCTGTCAGCCTATCAGCAGCGCACACACGGAGCGAAGTGCTTTTTTTCACACAAGCAAGGGCATGTGTCATTGGCAGTGTATGTCACATGTCCTTGCCCTATAAGACCCAGCCATTTTCCCTGTCGCCACCATTTTCTCACTGCTGCAGCTGCATGTTAGACGGCACCGCTGTTGCTATGTGCGCTATACCTTGTTAATTTCAAGCCAATTTTCGCACAAATCTACAGATAGCTTGGGAGTAGGGAATAGTTGTGATTGCAGTCCTTTTAAGGACTAGGTTACAGCATTTCCTACGACTTTTATCAGGCAGGTCTGTGCTCTTAAATAGATAGATTGTGGGAGTAAAGACTAATTGTAATTGCAGTCCTTTTCAGGACTAGGTTACATCAGTTCCTATCAGTTTTTGCCAGGCAGGTCTGTGCCAGTGCTGTGCAAGTTTTTTTCACAGCATTTGGCTGAATCTAGCAAAGCTAATCCTTTTTGGCCTATTGCAGAGTGTGTTAGTCAGTGGAGTAGCCTATCTGTGTTGCAAGACATACCACCTGTGTATAGAATACCAATTTTTTTACTGCACCTAGTGAAGTAAAATCTTTTGGGCATAGCATCATTCTATTAGTCCATCTATACTGACCTCCATCAGGTTGCAAATTGAATATAATTTTTTTCTGCATCTAGCTCTGAAAAAATATTTGGGCTTCTAGCAGTGTGTGGGACTTCTTCTATTAGTCCATATATACTGACCTTCATCACGTTGCAAATTCAAAATAATTTTTTGTCTGCATCTAGCTCTGAAAAAATATTTGGCCTTCTAGCAGTGTGTGGGACTTTCTCAATAAGTCCATCTATACTGACCTCCATCAGGTTGCAAATTAAAAATAATTTTTATCTGCATCTAGCTCTGAAAAAATATTTGGGCTTCTAGCTGTGTGTGGGACTTGTTCTATTAGTCCATCTATACTGACCTCCATCAGGTTGCAAACTGAATATAATTTTTTTCTGCATCTAGCTCTGAAAAAATATTTGGCCTTCTAGCAGTGTGTGGGACTTTCTCTATTAGTCCATCTATACTGACCTCCATCAGGTTGCAAATTAAAAATAATTTATATCTGCATCTAGCTCTGAAAAAATATTTGGCCTTCTAGCAGTGTGTGGGACTTTCTCTATTAGTCCATCTATACTGACCTCCATCAGGTTGCAAATTAAAAATATTTTTTTGTCTGCATCTAGCTCTGAAAAAATATTTGGCCTTCTAGCAGTGTGTGGGACTTTCTCTTTTAGTCCATCTATACTGACCTCCATCAGGCTGCAAATTAAAAATAATTTTTATCTGCATCTACCTCTGAAAAAATATTTGGCCTTCTAGCAGTGTGTGGGACTTGTTCTATTAGTCCATCTATACTGACCTCCATCAGGTTGCAAATTGAATATCATTTTTTTCTGCATCCACTTTTGAAAAAATTTTGGGCTTCTAGCAGTGTGTGGCACTTGGTCTATTAGTCCATCTATACTGATCTCCATCAGGTTGCAAATTAAAAATAATTTTTATCTGCATCTAGCTATGAAAAAAATATTTGGCCTTCTAGCAGTGTGTGGGACTTGTTCTATTAGTCCATCTATACTGACCTCCATCAGGTTGCAAATTGAATATAATTTTTTTCTGCATCTACTTCTGAAAAAATATTTGGGCTTCTAGCAGTGTGTGGGACTTGGTCTATTAGTCCATCTATACTGATCTCCATCAGGTTGCAAATTAAAAATAATTTTTATCTGCATCTAGCTCTGAAAAAGTATTTGGGCTTCTAGCAGTGTGTGGGACTTGGTCTATTAGTCCATCTATACTGACCTCCATCAGGTTGCAAATTGAATATAATTTTTTTCTGCATCTAGCTCTGAAAAAATATTTGGGCTTCTAGCAATGTGTGGGACTTGTTCTATTAGTCCATCTATACTAACCTACACCAGGTTGCAAATTCAATATAATTTTATTCTGCATCTAGCTCTGAAAAAATATTTGGCCTTCTAGCAGTGTGTGGGACTTGTTCTATTACTCCATCTATACTGACCTCCATCAGGTTGCAAATTGAATATCATTTTTTTCTGCATCTATTTCTGAAAAAATGTTTGAGCTTCTAGCAGTGTGTGGGACTTGGTCTATTAGTCCATCTATACTGATCTCCATCAGGTTGCAAATTAAAAATAATTTTTATCTGCATCTAGCTCTGAAAAAATATTTGGGCTTCTAGCTGTGTGTGGGACTTGTTCTATTAGTCCATCTATACTGACCTCCATCAGGTTGCAAACTGAATATCATTTTTTTCTGCATCTACCTCAGAAAAAAAATTTGGGCTTCTAGCAGTGTGTGGGACTTGTTCTATTAGTCCATCTATACTGACCTCCATCAGGTTGCAAATTGAATATAATTTTTTTCTGCATCTACTTCTGAAAAAATATTTGGGCTTCTAGCAGTGTGTGGGGCTTGGTCTATTAGTCCATCTACACTGACCTCCATCAGGTTGCAAATTAAAAATAATTTTTATCTGCATCTAGCTCTGAAAAAATATTTGGGCTTCTAGCAGTGTGTGGGACTTGGTCTATTAGTCCATCTATACTGATCTCCATCAGGTTGCAAATTAAAAATAATTTTTATCTGCATCTAGCTCTGAAAAAGTATTTGGGCTTCTAGCAGTGTGTGGGACTTGGTCTATTAGTCCATCTATACTAACCTCCATCAGGTTGCAAATTGAATATCATTTTTTTCTGCATCTAGCTCTGAAAAAATATTTGGGCTTCTAGCAGTGAGTGGGACTTGTTCTATTAGTCCATCTATACTGACCTCCATCAGGCTGCAAATTGAATATAATTTTTTTCTGCATCTAGCTCTGAAAAAATATTTGGGCTTCTAGCAGTGTGTGGGACTGGGTCTATTAGTTCATCTATACTGACCTCCATCAGGTTGCAAATTAAAAATAATTTTTATCTGCATCTAGCTCTGAAAAAATATTTGGGCTTCTAGCAGTGTGTGGGACTCATTGTATTAGGCCATCTATACCAAGCTCCACCAGCTTTGAAATGAATAATAATTTTTAGCTGCATCTAGCCTTGAAAATAATTTTTCCCAATAGTGGTAGCAATAGAAATATGGGGCGCGCGCCTGGCTAACAAAAATATACGCTTCATAACACAAAACACCAGCCTAGCGCACTGCATTAATAAGATGGCATCATCGTCTCTCCCAGTGCTAGGCCTACTACGCAGGCTAGCATTCCTGTGCCTAAAACACAATGTATGGGTCCGCGCTAGCCACTATGCTGAGGGGTATAAAGCTGCTGCTAACGCTTTATAACAATTCAATTGGCAGATTTTCACAGAGCTCTTCCACAACGCCCACCCATCGGGCAACAGTTGCCCACCCTCCCTATGGGATCTAGTGGCGAATAGTTGATGCCATTAATCAGAGCGTCAGTTGCCCCGTCAACGTGGCAAGCATACGGTAAGGCATGGGAAGAGTGGACACGACTAGTAGCAGGCAGACGGGTTGACCAATGTGAACAAGCCAGATCACAAGTCACCATAGAATTTCTCCACCAGCTAATGATGAGGGGCATATCAGGAGCGTCAGCGCAGCGGTGTCTGACCGGAGTAGCATTTCACTTCCAACTACTGAATTGGGGAGATGTGACAAAGATTCATCATCAGACAATCCATAAAAGGGTGGAAAAGGGGTCAGCCAAGTCAGGAATGTAGACGTCCCGTCCCGTGTCACTAAAACTGATTTCTCACATCATATCCCTAACACCATTAACATGACACTCACAATTTGAAGCAACACTAATGTCTACTGCATTTGTGATCGCCTTCTTCGGGGCGCTATGTATAAGCGAATTAGTCCCTCAATCCAAAATTACCACCAGTGGAGGCTTATTACACCAGGACGTAGTCATAGCCAATAATGCAATACGTCTACGCATACACCAATCGAAAACGGTTTCAGCGGGCAGGGGTACTTGGGTACTTCTACAACCCACAAACGGTACACTGATTCGGGTAACAATAGTAAAAACATATCTAACCATCAGATCACAAAGTAATTTCTTCCTATCACACATTGATGGAACGCCATTATCAAGATACCTATTCCAAGCTATATTTAATAAATGCATAACATCGGCAGGGAACCACCCCAAAGATTACGGGACACACTCATTCCGCATAGGTGCGGCCACGGAAGCAGCAAGAGCAGGACTGTCAGAAACGGAAGTTCAGAGGATAGGGAGATGGCGATCCACGTGTTTGGCGAGATACATAAGACCGGACTTGTTATCTTAACGTGGTTTGTTTCTTTTACAGGTGATGCTAAGCCAACAGTGTGAGTGATAGGCCACTCGTATATATATTGGGCACAAAAAAGGGCGAAAGTCCGCCCAGGCGGGAGGAAATTAGAGTTTCATAACACATATTTCAACTGGAGAGGTATTAGAGGCCTGCTATGGCCACAGGTACTAATGGAGGTAATCAAGGTAGGGAGAGAGGCAAGAGGTCCGTCATCTTAGTTATACAGGCCGGGGGAAACAACCTAGGTCATCACAAGAGCGCATAACTAATGGCAATAATGAAACTAGACACTGAGCGCTTCAGAGAATTTTTCACAAAATTAGCTATAGTATGGTCAGAGATTGTGCCGATAGCGGTATGGCAAGGTGCGCGAGACATCACGGCCATCGAATGGACAAGGCGGGTAATAAATATTCAGATGGCAAAATTTAGAAGAGACAGAGGCGGTGTAGTGATACGACACCGACAACTGGAAGGAGATAAAGCAGGCCTCATACGGCCCGACGGTGTTCACTTAATAGATATTGGACTGGACATATTCCTGTCAGGACTCCAGGACGGAGTGGAACAAGCGTTAAGAGTGATGGGTGGGGGTCAGAGTCCTGCATACGAGTACTCTGGATCCTCCATGGCCTGGAAATAGAAAGGACATGTTGGAGAGTTACACTTGTTGGCCAACTTGCCAGAGTGGGGACCCAGGGCATGCTGCAACAAGCTGAATTATTTTAGAAATAAAATGCCTTTCTAATGGAATGAGTATAAAGAGTTAATAAAGCTGTGACCGATCCTCACCCATCCAGTTGTAAGAGTTACATTATTGTATTGTCCATGAAAGGGGGGCGGTAGGGGGGCTGAGCGTCTGGGTTTGGTTGGGGGTCCCCACAGTTTGCCTAGGCTAGATTCATTTAAAAATTCTTATTAGATACACAGGCGGTGCAGCTTGCTTCGCAGCTGGGCTACTACGCCCAAAGTATTGCCTAGGCTAGATGCAGTTAAAAATTCTACGCTGACTAGCAGACACTGAAGATTTGGAGCAGACCTCTGAGTAAACAGCTCTTCAGACTCAACCATCTGTGTTACCCCAAGCCATAGTGTATGTAGTTTCTTACAGTTAAAAGGGGGGGGGGTGCGACCGAACCCACCTGGAATTGACAATGCCAACGTCACGTAAGACACAGCAAGGGGACTCCCAAAATTGTGGCACAGACACCACTTAACCCTAGAACGCATACCTGTGGCCTTGCAGGCCCGCCCAGTTAATTGTTTTCTATTTTCTGCAAGATTACTTTAGTTAGAATTTTGAAACTCTAGGTATTCTTCATGTATATAGTTGTTTGTCATTTGAGTTTGAGTTATTCCATGTTATTTGCACACGGCCTAAAGGGCCCCAGGTATGTGAAAGTGTAGATTTTTATGGTCATGCGTTCTAGGGTTAAGTGGCATCAATTGCCCCACTGTTGCTTAAAACGGTTGGTGAGGTGATTTTACCAAATCCCCAAGCTTTTAGTCTCCCAAGGATGACACAGGGGTAGAAATGTCCTTGCGAATCCATGATTTGTTCATCTTTATGAACGTAAGTCTGTCTACATTCTCAGTGGACAGCCGTGTGCGCTTATCTGTCAGCACACCACCAGCAGCGCTGAACACACGTTCAGAGAGAACGCTGGCTGCATGGCATGACAAGATCTCCAAGGCGTGAGTGGCGAGCTCCGGCGATTATTCCAGATTGGAATACCAAAATGAGCAAGGGTCCAGTGACACAGTCATCGCTTCGATGTTCACTTGGAGATTCTCCTGTACCATTCTCTCTAGGCACTGACTATGTGTCAGACTTCTTGTCTCCTGTGGCCTTGCAAAGGATGGTCTAAAAAAGTGGTGAAACGATTCCACAAAATTGCTGTTACCAGCAGATACTGTGTTACTGTTACTGTTTGAGTGATGAAGACTCGACAGTCCCACTGTTGGCAAGTTAGAACTGTGAGATTCACTACGTGCACCACTGGTGTTTTGTGGAAAAGCACATGTAAGATTCTGCAACAGCGTCTGCAGATACTCCTGCATTCGTCAATACCTTTTTATGGCAGGAATTATTTCGGCAAATATACTTTTGTACCGGGGATCTAAGAGTGTGGCAACCCAGTAGTCGGGATTACTTCGAATTCTGACAATCCGGGGGTCATGTTGCAGGTAGTGCAGCAAGAAGGCACTCATGTGTCTTGCGCATCCAGAAGTACCAAGTCCTTCTTGTGTTGGTAGCGAGGTAAGAATCATGCTTCCTTCCTCTGCCCTCTCCCTCCAACCTCGCACAACAGAAATGTGATCAAGGTCTCCCTCATCTGATGAGTCTTCCATGCCCATCGCCAGTTCGTCCTCCACTTCTTCCTCAGCTCCTGCACCTTCCTCAACAGTTTGGCTGCTACCATGCGCCCTGGTTAATACCTCTCCCCCACCCTCCCATGCCTGCCGCCTTGGTGCTGCCAACCGTCTGGACCTTGGAGATGTTATCCCTTCTGCATACGACTCCTCCTCTGCTTCCTCCACCTCCTCTTGTCCCACCACCTGACTCTGAATTCTGTTTAATGTGTGCTCCAGCATGTAAATCACCGGAATAGTCATGCTGATAATGGCATCGTCATCAGCATTAAACATCTTCGTCGCCATTTCAAAACTGTGCAGAAGGGTGTGTGGCGCCCCTGAGGGTTCAGTCGCCACAGAGTTACTGCATCTCACCCAGAGGTGTGGTATCTCACCCTCAGGTAAGGAAGGCGTATGGCTCGGGACCCTGACTCCTGCATCCAACACATACCCGCAGTGGGGGTAGGGCGAGATTGCTCCTAAGGGAGAGCACAGTCCCAGGTCCCTAGCTGGTTTGAGGGTCCTATGTAGTGGGTGCTTAGGGGAGCAGCTTAGGGGAGCACATGACAAGGAGAGTATAAATAGGAAGCCATCTTAGAAAGAGCAAGCCAGACAGAGGAGGAAAAGTGACAGGAGCAGAGACTAGGCATGAGCTCTGCTCCGGAGGCGGGCCTAGCCTGGGAGGCCCAGGACTGAAGGAGAGAAGAGAAGAGTGGGAGCTGGAAGGCTCCAGGAACCGAAGGGACCCTACGGCTACGGGCCGTGCAGAAGGCCAACCGTACTCCCGCTGCTACCAGGAGGTAGAGGGGTCAGGCCAGATAAGGGGAACCGGTCCCTCAACTAGCGGAGAAACAGCAAGGCTCAACTAGAAACCGGAGGCTGCTGCATTTCATGTACTGCAGGCCAAAGTCCACACCAGTCTCACTAAGAAGGTAGCCACATAGGACCCAGGGGACGGAACACACGTCACCCGCCAAGGCCCGAGGATACCGGATAGAAGTGTCACTGGGTGTGAGGTGCAGGGAGAAGGCCAGAGAAAGGACACACAGAAGGGGGTCCTGCTAAGTACTCCGGAGCTATCTGGGGGTGGACTGAGCCCCTCACTGAGTATGCACAGCACGACGGGGGAGATTGCTCTGGTACCTGTAATCTGGACTACAACAACTGTGAGTAATATATTGAGACGGCATCACACGGACTCTGTGTTCATTGCTGACTCCCTGCACTACAACCACCATCATCCACCCACACTGCCCTGAAGCTACACTCTTCCTGTGGTGAGTAATAATACCGTTGCTGCAAAACCACCAGCTTCAGAGGACTGTTCCGCAGCGACGGCCCCTTTGGCCGCACTCCACAGGTGACGTAGTCAGACATTATAAAATCCATATATACAAATTACCCTTGGATTGACCGCCCTGGGTCACGGACTGGGTCACCGCCACAGTGGCTACAACCCCCAGCGTCTACCGGCCCGGCTCAGGGTACCCCATGGCCCAGGGGGTGCGTCAACTTCATAGGTCCCTGATCTGAGACCACTCCTGCAGCGTGATTTGCCCCACCTCTGGATCTCGTTGGCCCAGGCTATATGTCAGAACGTATTGCACCAGGGCTTGTCGGTGCTGCCACAGTCGCTGCAACATGTGCAGAGTTGAATTCCACCATGTCGGCACATCGCATTTCAGCCGGTGAACTGGCAGGCCCAACGACTTCTGTAGAGATGTAAGTCGTTGAACTGCGGGATGCGAACGGCGGAAGTGAGCACACAGCGACCGTGCCCTCTGCAGAAGGCCATCTAGTCCGGGATAGTGGGCTAAAAATTGCTGGACAACCAGGTTCAACACGTGAGCCATACAAGGCACGTGTGTGACATTGCCCCGGCGAAGTGCCAGACCCAGGTTTGCAGCATTGTCACACATGGCCTTCCCTGGTTGCAGGTCCAGTGGAGACAACCTTTCATGAAACTGGGTCTCCAGAGCTGACCACAACTCCTCAGCTGTGTGACTCACATTTCCCAGACATTTCAAAGTAAACACTGATGCCGTTGAGCCCTGCTGCCAGCATAGTAAGGAGGTGTGCAGGATTCCTTCTGCGCAGTTAGAAAGCAGGTGGCATTACCAGACAGGCTTTGGGTGCAGGTGGAGGACCGAGAGGAGGTTGAGGAGGCAGAAGCAGTGGAGGAACTTCGAGATAAAGAGGATTGACGCACAACTCGTGGGGACGGTAAGACTTGGACAGCAGCCCCTTGTCCTGCTGTCACCATAGTTACCCAGTGCCCAGTCAGCGACATGTAACGCCCCTGTCCATGCCTTCTCGTCCAAGTGTCTGTGGTGAAGTGCACCCTGTCACACACAGAGTTTCTCAAAGAAGCGGTGATGTTGTGTGCGACATGCTAGTGGAGCGCAGGCACACCTTTCTTTGAGAAGTAGTGCCGACTGGGCATCTGGTACTGGTGCACTGTGACGGACATAAGGTCTAGAAAATCCTCTGTGTCCTCCAGGTGGAAAGGCAGCATTTCTGTAGCCAACAGCTTGCAGATGGTGAAATTCAACCTCTTAGCTTTCTCATGGCTAGGAGGAAATGGTCTTTTACTTTTCCACATCTGAGGGACCGAGGGCTGGCTGTTGTGCTTAGACGGTGGTGTTGAGTAGGGTGTCCCCGGCAAACTGCCGGTCTGTGAGGAAGATGCAGGCGGACATGTTAGGTTGCCTTGATCCAAATGTGGTGCTCTCGATGTCGGAGAGCGCTCAACACTAGCAGGTGTTTCCACTTCCCAATGAACTGACGACCTGCCAATCACACTGGCTGTTGCGGGTAAAGAGGTGGCAGGTCTGCGTCCAAAAACATGTGTGACTGCTGTCCCCCCAGTCACAGAGGATGAAGAGGCTGCGGATGCACAAGATGGGGCAGACGGTGGTTGGCTCAGCCGGCTAGGCCGCATTGTAGCACAGTGATCTTCCCACTGCAACTTATGCTTCATATCCATGTGACGGTACATGCATGAAGTACTCAAACTATGGATTTTTTGGCCTCTACTTAGCTTTTGCTGACAAATATTACAGATAACACGAGTTGGGTCATCCTTATCGATCTGAATAAATGCCCAGGCTATGCAAGGCTTAGAGCCCATGTGACCTGAAGAGCCACTACGACTTGTGGTCAGAGGCAGAGTTGTGGTTGAGGATGCAGTTGTTGACGTGCTTCCAGTACTCCGTCTCTGTTCAGGAAGGCGCAACCTAACCTCGTCGTCAATAGCATCTGTGATGCCCCGCTGCGCTTGGTATCACAGATCCTAGAAGAGTGCATTGATGGAATCCTCCACAAGAGGCCCCCATAAACATTCACACATCTCCACCTTCCACCTCAGACCAGCAGAGGGAGCCCGTTAGGGATATAAATAGGGAAGGTGGAGCTAGGCAGTTCAGTTCCTCTGAAGAGTTCCTGCAGTAGAGAAGCCTAAGAGAGGTCAGTCTGCAGTGGAGCTCAGTCTAGTCTAGAGAACGCAGTTAATAGTTCAGCAGTGGAGCACGAGGCTCCTGCTTGCTAGATTCAGGGAGCCCAGATAGAGCTTAAGGTGTGCCAGTGCCGTAAGATCAGTGAAGCGCGGCAAGCTGCCGTTAGTGTGTATAGCCTAGTGAGGGCCCGAGTAGGCCGAAGGCGAGTGGCGAGTTAGTACATAAGGGGCAGAGGAGCTTAACCAGCTCACCCCGAAGCATTTACCGGACACAGGATCCGAGCTTACCGGTATCTCTATGACCCAGTAAGGCATAACCGGAATCCCTGGAGAACTACAAGTCCCAGGATCGCTAAGGTGCTGATATGTAACAGAGCCAGGAGACGCTTAGGCCCCGCATACTGGAAGCGTGAACTCCAAGAGAAGGCCCTACCACAAGGTCAGCCAGCACAGGACAGAGACAAAGTTAGGCCTAGCTCCAGGCAGGTCAGAAACTTACTACGCAGAGGCAAGAAACAGGAGGCCCTACACCCGCTCATTGGGGAGGATCCTGATATGCACCCTTCACCCTACAGTGCTCCGGGATGTGCCTGAATTTCCACCAGTAAAAGGTACTGAAGTGACTACCGTGTCCGTTCCCGTTCTTGCTCTGACCCAGCTGGGTCCTGCATTCCCCCTGCATACGCTGCCCTGAGACCTAGGTCCACCTGTGGGGAGCTATAACATCGAGCTGCCTTATCACCGGCCTCAGTGGACTGCTGCAGCGCTGGTGCTTGTCACCAGATACCACAGGTGGCGTCATGAATTCTTATAAAATTAACAATTATCCACCCTTTTAAAGAGAGACCCCAGGGTACGGGCCAGGGAGCCGACCACCGCGACATCCCCAAGGCCAGGCAAATGCCCGGGTACCGAGTCACCCCATCCCCAGGGCTAGTCACATCCTGCTCCACCTCCTCTGCTGACCTCATCGACTGGCTGACTGTGGGTTGACAGTAAGTGGGATCTCCAACCTCGTCATCATCACCCTGTGTGTTATCACACCCGTCGTCCTCAGAGCCAACCTCTTCCTGCCCTGACCGAAAAGTCAAGTTGTCGCTCCAATCAGGTATTTGAGTCTCATCATCGTCTTCATCATTGTCTCCACCAACAGGAGTTACAGTTTGGGAACAAGGGTCTACATTATGCTCAGAACCTTCTTCATCTGGTCCTGGATCCGACTTATAAAGATTCTGGGCATCAGATCAGATCATTTCCTCATCTGGATTAACAGAAGCTCTGGAGCAGACCTCCGTTTCCCAGGCTATAGTATGAGTAAACAGCTGTGTAGACTCAACCATCTGTGCTACCCCATACTCAGACGGGCAGCTGGAGACTTGGGAGCTGTGAGGAAGCAAGTGCGATTGGGGTGACACCTCTGAGCACTGGAGTACTTGTGATGTTGAAATTGAGGTGATGGAGAGCCCACTTGAAGGAGCACTTGATATCCGTTGAAGCACCTGCTGTTTTTGTGCCTCATTTAGAATTTGTAGCGATGGGCGTGTCCGTAAGAATGGGATCGTATCACATTGTCCACGAAAAGAAGTCGACATCTTAGTTTGGCTGTAAGATGGTCTTTCTTCTGCAGATGTTACTCCCCCCCCATCGTGGGGGGCCTCGACCCACCGGCGGACAGGCAAAAGTATTGGGATGGGGGGCTGGCCGTCAGGGTCCACCGCGGCTCTGGCACAAACCCGGCGACACAGAGGTGGCACGGGCAGGAACGGACTGGCCGTGTCGGCTTCTCACTTTTTGGATTTTAGAAGGGCATGACATGCCTATATCTGTGTCTCCCCCTCCTTTTACTCCTCCACCTCTTTTCTTTTCGCATGACTATATGTACTTGTCACTTTTCCATGTGTTAGTTGTGTCTTCTGAGCAGTTTGTCAGCTTTTGGACACCTTTGAAGGTGTTTTCTATGTGTTTCTATGTGTTTTTGTTTGCCTGCCATTGGTTTTAACGGTGTTCGAAGGTGTTCGACGAACAGTTCGACGAACAGTTCGGCGAACACACAGGTGTTCGACGAACCGAAGCGAACTCGAACACTACGGGGGTGGCTCAACACTACCGATGAGTCCTGATATTTAGTCGATTTCAGCCAATTTTCTGAATTTTTGAAAATTTCACTTTTTTGTGAAAATATCCACTAAATGAGGGAATAATATGTGTGAGAGTACACCAGGAGAGTTCTAAATGTGTGTGGGTAGAATATATATCCCACGGGGGTAAAATTGAAAAAGTTGAAAAAAATTATTTTTTGGACTTAGTCATTTTTCCGGCACTTTTCAGACTTTCAGATAGGGAAAATGTCAGTGAGCATTCCGATTTCAGTTTCAGAGCGATTCGAACGATGAGTCCTTGATATTTAGTCGTTTTCAGCCAATTTTCTGAATTTTTGAAAATTTCACTTTTTTGGAAAAATATCCGCTAAATGAGGGAATAATATGTGTGAGGGTACCCCAGGAGAGTTCCAAATGTGTGTGGGTAGAATATATATCCCACGGGGGTAAAATTGAAAAAAGTTGAAAAAAAATTTTTTTTGGACTTAGTCATTTTTCCGGGGTTTATCAGACTTTCAGTTAGGGAAAATGTCAGTAAGCATTCCAATTTCAGTTCCAGAGCGATACGCCCGATGAGTCCTTGATATTTAGTGGTTTTCAGCCAATTTTCAGAATTTTTGAAAATTCATTTTTTTGTGAAAATATCCACTAAATGAGGGAATAATATGTGTGAGGGTACCCCAGGAGAGTTCTAAATGTGTGTGGGTAGAATATATATCCCACGGGGGCAAAATTGAAAAAAGTTTAAAAATTTTTTTTTTCGGACTTAGTCATTTTTCCGGCGTTTATCAGACTTTCAGATAGGGGAAATGTCAGTGAGCATTCTGATTTCAGTTCCAGAGTGATTCGAACTATGAGTGCTTGATATTTAGTCGTTCTCAGACAATTTTCAGAATTTTTGAAAATTTCACTTTTTTGTGAAAATATCCACTAAATGAGGGAATAATGTGTGAGTGTACCCCAGGAGAGTTCCAATGTGTGTGAGTAGAATATATATCCCACGGGGGCAAAATTGAAAAAAGTGGAAAAAAATTTTTTTGGGGACTTAGTCATTTTTCCGGTGTTTATCAGAGTTTCAGATAGGGGAATTATCAGTGAGCATTCCGATTTCAGTTTCAGAGCGATTCGAACGATGAGTCCTTGATATTTAGTCGTTTTCAGCCAATTTTCTGAATTTTTGAAAATTTCACTTTTTTGTGAAAATATCCGCTAAATGAGGGAATAATATGTGTGAGGGTACCCCTGGAGAGATCTAAATGTGTGTGGGTAGAATATATATCCCACGGGGGTGAAATTGAAAAAGTTTAAAAAAAAAATTTTTTGTACTTAGTCATTTTTCGGGGGTTTATCAGACTTTCAGATAGGAGAAATGTCAGTGAGCATTTCGATTTCACCTACAGAGCGATACGCCCGATGAGTCCTGGATATTTAGTCGTTTTCAGCCAATTTTCTGAATTTTTTAAAAATTCCACTTTTTGTGAGAAAATATCCGCTAAATGAGGGAATAATATATGTGAGGGTACCCCAGGAGAGTTCCAAATGTGTGTGGGTAGAATATATATCCCACGTTGGTAAAATTGAAAAAAGTTGAATAAAATTATTTTGAGGACTTAGTCATTTTTCCGGTGTTAATCAGACTTTCAGATAGGGGAAATGTCAGTGAGAGTTCCGATTTCAGTTCCAGAGCGATTCGCCCCATGAGTCCTTGATATTTAGTCGTTTTCAACCAATTTTCTAAATTTTTGCAAATTTCACTTTTTTGTGAAAATATCCACTAAATGAGGGAATAATAAGTGTGAGGGTACCCCAGGAGAGTTCCAAATGTGTGTGGGTAGAATATATATCCCACGGGGGCAAAATTGAAAAAAGTGGAAAAATTTTTTTTTTTGGACTTAGTCATTTTTCCGGTGTTTATCAGACTTTCAGACAGGGGAAATGTCAGTGAACATTCCGATTTCAGTTTCAGAGCGATTCGAACGATGAGTCCTTGATATTTAGTTGTTTTTAGCCAATTTTCTGAATTTTGGAAAATTTCACTTTTTTGTGAAAATATCCACTAAATGAGGGAGTAATATGTGTGAGGGTACCCCAGGAGAGTTCCAAATGTGTGTGGGTAAAATATATATCTCACGGGGGAAAATTGAAAAAAGTTGAAAAAAAAAATTTTTTTGGACAGTCATTTTTCTTATGTTTATCAGACTTTCAGGTAGGGGAAATGTCAGTGAGCATTTCGATTTCAGTTCCAGAGCGATTCGCCCGAAGAGTCCTTGATATTTAGTCATTTTCGGCCAATTTTCTAAATTTTTGAAAATTTCACTTTTTTGTGAAAATATCCACTAAATGAGGGAATAATATGTGTGAGGGTACACCAGGAGAGTTCCAAATGTGTGTGGGTAGAATATATATCCCACGGGGTAATATTGAAAAAAGTTTTAAAATTTTTTTTTTTCGACTTAGTCATTTTTCCGGGGTTTATCAGACTTTCAGATAGGGGAAATGTCAGTGAGCATTCCGATTTCAGTTCCAGAGCGATTCGCCCGATGAGTCCTTGATATTTAGTCGTTTTCAGCCAATTTTCTGAATTTTTTAAAATTGCACTTTTTTCTGCAAATATCCACTAAATGAGGGAATAATATGTGTGAGGGTACACCAGGAGAGTTCCAAATGTGTGTGGGTAGAATATATATCCCACGGGGAAAAATTGAAAAAAGTTTTAAAAAATTTTTTTTTCGACTTAGTCATTTTTCCGGGGTTTATCAGACTTTCAGATAGGGGAAATGTCAGTGAGCATTCCGATTTCAGTTCCAGAGCGATTTGAACGATGAGTGCTTGATATTTAGTCGTTTTCAGCCAATTTTCTGAATTTTTGAAAATTTCACTTTTTTCTGAAAATATCCACTAAATGAGGGAATAATATGTGTGAGGGTACCCCAGGAGAGATCCAAATGTGTGTGGGTAGAATATATATCCCACGGGGGTAAAATTGAAAAAAGTTAAAAAAAAAATGTTTTTGTACTTAGTCATTTTTCGGGGGTTTATCAGACTTTCAGATAGGGGAAATGTCAGTGAGCGTTTCGATTTCACCTCCAGAGCGATTCGCCCGATGAGTCCTTGATACTTAGTCGTTTTTAGCCAATTTTCTGAATTTTGGAAAATTTCACTTTTTTGTGAAAATATCCATTAAATGAGGGAGTAATATGTGTGAGGGTACCCCAGGAGAGTTCCAAATGTGTGTGGGTAAAATATATATCTCACGGGGGTAAAATTGAAAAAAGTTGAAAAAAACATTTTTTTGGACAGTCATTTTTCTTGTGTTTATCAGACTTTCAGGTAGGGGAAATGTCAGTGAGCATTTCGATTTCAGTTCCAGAGCGATTCGCCCGATGAGTCCTTGATATTTAGTCATTTTCGGCCAATTTTCTACATTTTTGAAAATTTCACTTTTTTGTGAAAATATCCACTAAATGAGGGAATAATATGTGTGAGGGTACACCAGGAGAGTTCCAAATGTGTGTGGGTAGAATATATATCCCACGGGGTAAAATTGAAAAAAGTTTTAAAATTTTTTTTTTTCGACTTAGTCTTTTTTCCGGGGTTTAACAGATTTTCAGATAGGGGAAATGTCAGAGAGCATTCCGATTTCAGTTCCAGAGCGATTCGAACGATGAGTGCTTGATATTTAGTCGTTTTCAGCCAATTTTCAGAATTTTTGAAAATTTCACTTTTTTGTGAAAATATCCACTAAATGAGGGAATAATATGTGTGAGGGTACCCCAGGAGAGTTCCAAATGTGTGTGGGTAGAATATATATCCCACGGGGGTAAAATTGAAAAAAGTTAAAAAAAAAATGTTTTTGTACTTCGTCATTTTTCGGGGGTTTATCAGACTTTCAGATAGGGGAAATGTCAGTGAGCATTCCGATTTCAGATCCAGAGCGATTCGCCCCATGAGTCCTTGATATTTAGTCGTTTTCAGAGAATTTTCAGAATTTTTGAAAATTCCACTTTTTTGTGAAAATATCCGCTAAATGAGGGAATAATATGTGTGAGGGTACCCCAGGAGAGTTCCAAATGTGTGTGGGTAGAATATATATCCCACCGGCTAAAATTGAAAAAACTTGAATAAAATTTTTTTGTGGACTTAGTCATTTTTCCGGTGTTAATCAGACTTTCAGATGAGGGAAATGTCAGTGAGCGTTCCGATTTCAGTTCCAGAGCGATTCGCCCGATGAGTCCTAGATATTTAGTCGTTTTCAGCCAATTTTCAAAATTTTTGAAAATTTCACTTTTTTGTGAAAATATCCACTAAATGAGGAAATAATATGTGTGAGGGTACCCCAGGAGAGTTCCATATGTGCGTGGGTAGAATATATATCCCACGGGGGTAAAAGTGATAAAAGTTAAAAAAAAATTTTTTTGGACTTAGTCATTTTTCCGCCGTTTATCAGACTTTCAGAAAGGGGTAATGTAAGTGTGCAGTCCGATTTCACTTGCAGAGCGATTGGCCCATGAGTCCTTGATATTTAGTCGTTTTCAGCCAATTTTCAGAATTTTTGAAAATTCCACTTTTTTGTGAAAATATCCGCTAAATGAGGGAATAATATGTGTGAGGGTACCCCAGGAGAGTTCCAAATGCATGTGGGTAGAATATATATCCCCCGGGGTTAAAATTGAAAATAGTTGAAAAAATATTTTTTTTCGACTTAGTCATTTTTCCGGCGTTTATCAGACTTTCAGAAAGGGGAACTGTCAGTCAGCGTTTCTATTTCGGTTCCAGAGCGATTCGCCCGATGATTCCTAGATATTTAGTCGTTTTCAGCCAAATTTCTAAATTTTTTAAAATTTCACTTTTTTGGGAAAATATCCGCTAAATGAGGGAATAATATGTGTGAGGGTACCCCAGGAGAGTTCCAAATGTGTGTGGGTAGAATATATATCCCACGGGGGTAAAATTGAAAAAATTTTAAAAAAAAATGTTTTGGACTTAGTCATTTTTCCGGCGTTTATCAGACTTTCAGAAAGGGGAAATGTAAGGGTGCAGTCCGATTTCAGTTCCACAGCCATTCGCCCCATGAGTCCTTGATATTTAGTCGTTTTCAGCCAATTTTCTAAATTTTTGAAAATTTCACTTTTTTGTGAAAATATCCGCTAAATGAGGGAATAATATGTGTGAGGGTACCCCAGGAGAGTTCCAAATGTGTGTGGGTAGAATATATATCCCACGGGGGTAAAATTGAAAAAAGTTGAAAAAAATTTTTTTTTTGGACTTAGTCATTTTTCCGTCGTTTATCAGACTTTCAGATAGGGGAAATGTGAGTGACCGTTCCGATTTCAGTTCCAGAGCGATTCGCCTGATGAGTCCTTGATATTTAGTCGTTTTCAGCCAATTTTCAGAATTTTTGAAAATTTCACTTTTCTGTGAAAATATCCGCTAAATGAGGGAATAATATGTGTGAGGGTACACCAGGAGAGTTCCAAATGTGTGTGGGTAGAATATATATCCCACGGGGAAAAATTGAAAAAAGTTTTAAAAATTTTTTTTTTCGACTTAGTCATTTTTCCGGGGTTTATCAGACTTTCAGATAGGGGAAATGTCAGTGAGCATTCCGATTTCAGTTCCAGAGCGATTTGAACGATGAGTGCTTGATATTTAGTCGTTTTCAGCCAATTTTCTGAATTTTTGAAAATTTCACTTTTTTCTGAAAATATCCACTAAATGAGGGAATAATATGTGTGAGGGTACCCCAGGAGAGATCCAAATGTGTGTGGGTAGAATATATATCCCACGGGGCTAAAATTGAAAAAAGTTGAATAAAATTTTTTTGTGGACTTAGTCATTTTTCCGGTGTTAATCAGACTTTCAGATAAGGGAAATGTCAGTGAGCGTTCCGATTTCAGTTCCAGAGCGATTCGCCCCATGAGTCCTTGATATTTAGTCGTTTTCAGCCAATTTTCTAAATTTTTGAAAATTTCACTTTTTTGTGAAAATATCCACTAAATGAGGGAATATGTGTGAGAGTACCCCAGGAGAGCTCCAAATGTGTTTGGGTAGAATATATATCTCACGGGGGTAAAATTGAAAAAAGTTTTAAAAAAAATTTTTTGGACTTAGTCATTTTTCCGGCGTTTATCAGACTTTCAGATAGGGGAAATGTAAGGGCGCAGTCCGATTTCAGTTCCAGAGCGATTCACCCCATGAGTCCTTGATATTTAGTCGTTTTCAGCCAATTTTATGAATTTTTAGAAAATTTCACTTTTTTGTGAAAATATCCACTAAATGAGGGAATATGTGTGAGAGTACCCCAGGAGAGCTCCAAATGTGTTTGGGTAGAATATATATCTCACGGGGGTAAAATTGAAAAAAGTTGAAAAAAATTTTTTTTTGGACTTAGTTATTTTTCCGGAGTTTATCAGACTTTCAGATAGAGGAAATGTCAGTGAGCATTCCAATTTCAGTTCCAGAGCAGTTCGAACGATGAGTCCTTGATATTTAGTCATTTTCAGCAAATTTTCAGAATTTTTGAAAATTTCACTTTTTTGTGAAAATATCCGCTAAATGAGGGAATAAATATGTGTGAGGGTACCCCAGGAGAGTTCCAAATGTGTGTGGGTAGAGCATATATCCCACGGGGGTAAAATTGAAAAAAGTTGAAAAATAAATTTTTTTGCACTTAGTCATTTTTCCGGCGTTTATCAGACTTTCAGATCGGGGAAATGTCAGTGAGCTTTCCGATATCACCTCCAGAGCGATTCGCCCGATGAGTCCTTGATACTTAGTCGTTTTTAGCCAATTTTCTGAATTTTGGAAAATTTCACTTTTTTGTGAAAATATCCATTAAATGAGGGAGTAATATGTGTGAGGGTACCCCAGGAGAGTTCCAAATGTGTGTGGGTAAAATATATATCTCACGGGGGTAAAATTGAAAAAAGTTGAAAAAAACATTTTTTTGGACAGTCATTTTTCTTGTGTTTATCAGACTTTCAGGTAGGGGAAATGTCAGTGAGCATTTCGATTTCAGTTCCAGAGCGATTCACCCGATGAGTCCTTGATATTTAGTCATTTTCGGCCAATTTTCTACATTTTTGAAAATTTCACTTTTTTGTGAAAATATCCACTAAATGAGGGAATAATATGTGTGAGGGTACACCAGGAGAGTTCCAAATGTGTGTGGGTAGAATATATATCCCACGGGGTAAAATTGAAAAAAGTTTTAAAATTTTTTTTTTCGACTTAGTCTTTTTTCCGGGGTTTAACAGATTTTCAGATAGGGGAAATGTCAGTGAGCATTCCGATTTCAGTTCCAGAGCGATTCGAACGATGAGTGCTTGATATTTAGTCGTTTTCAGCCAATTTTCAGAATTTTTGAAAATTTCACTTTTTTGTGAAAATATCCGCTAAATGAGGGAATAATATGTGTGAGGGTACCCCAGGAGAGTTCCAAATGTGTGTGGGTAGAATATATATCCCACGGGGGTAAAATTGAAAAAAGTTAAAAAAAAAAAGTTTTTGTACTTAGTCATTTTTCGGGGGTTTATCAGACTTTCAGATAGGGGAAATGTCAGTGAGCATTCCGATTTCAGATCCAGAGCGATTCGCCCCATGAGTCCTTGATATTTAGTCGTTTTCAGAGAATTTTCAGAATTTTTGAAAATTCCACTTTTTTGTGAAAATATCCGCTAAATGAGGGAATAATATGTGTGAGGGTACCCCAGGAGAGTTCCAAATGTGTGTGGGTAGAATATATATCCCACCGGCTAAAATTGAAAAAACTTGAATAAAATTTTTTTGTGGACTTAGTCATTTTTCCGGTGTTAATCAGACTTTCAGATAAGGGAAATGTCAGTGAGCGTTCCGATTTCAGTTCCAGAGCGATTCGCCCGATGAGTCCTAGATATTTAGTCGTTTTCAGCCAATTTTCAAAATTTTTGAAAATTTCACTTTTTTGTGAAAATATCCACTAAATGAGGAAATAATATGTGTGAGGGTACCCCAGGAGAGTTCCATATGTGCGTGGGTAGAATATATATCCCACGGGGGTAAAAGTGATAAAAGTTAAAAAAAAATTTTTTTGGACTTAGTCATTTTTCCGCCGTTTATCAGACTTTCAGAGAGGGGTAATGTAAGTGTGCAGTCCGATTTCACTTGCAGAGCGATTGGCCCATGAGTCCTTGATATTTAGTCGTTTTCAGCCAATTTTCAGAATTTTTGAAAATTCCACTTTTTTGTGAAAATATCCGCTAAATGAGGGAATAATATGTGTGAGGGTACCCCAGGAGAGTTCCAAATGCATGTGGGTAGAATATATATCCCACGGGGTTAAAATTGAAAATAGTTGAAAAAATATTTTTTTTCGACTTAGTCATTTTTCCGGCGTTTATCAGACTTTCAGAAAGGGGAACTGTCAGTCAGCGTTTCTATTTCGGTTCCAGAGCGATTCGCCCGATGATTCCTAGATATTTAGTCGTTTTCAGCCAAATTTCTAAATTTTTTAAAATTTCACTTTTTTGGGAAAATATCCGCTAAATGAGGGAATAATATGTGTGAGGGTACCCCAGGAGAGTTCCAAATGTGTGTGGGTAGAATATATATCCCACGGGGGTAAAATTGAAAAAATTTAAAAAAAAAATGTTTTGGACTTAGTCATTTTTCCGGCGTTTATCAGACTTTCAGAAAGGGGAAATGTAAGGGTGCAGTCCGATTTCAGTTCCACAGCCATTCGCCCCATGAGTCCTTGACATTTAGTCGTTTTCAGCCAATTTTCTAAATTTTTGAAAATTTCACTTTTTTCTGAAAATATCCACTAAATGAGGGAATAATATGTGTGAGGGTACCCCAGGAGAGATCCAAATGTGTGTGGGTAGAATATATATCCCACGGGGCTAAAATTGAAAAAAGTTGAATAAAATTTTTTTGTGGACTTAGTCATTTTTCCGGTGTTAATCAGACTTTCAGATAAGGGAAATGTCAGTGAGCGTTCCGATTTCAGTTCCAGAGC